>NC_141874.1:601153883-602403883 GCF_056163025.1 Triticum urartu | reverse complement strand
TCTATGCATAGACCTGGCTCATGATGCCACTGTTGGGAAACGTAGCATGCAATTTCAAAAAATTCCAATGCTCACGCAAGATCTATCTAGGAAATGCATAGCAACGAGAGGGGGGTGTCCATGTACCCTCGTAGACTGAAAGCGGAAGCGTTTGACAACGCGGATGATGTATTCGAACTTCTTCTAGATCCGACCGATAAAGCACCGAACGTACGGCACCTCCGAGTTCTGCACACGTTCAGCTCGATGATGTTCCTCGCCTTCTTGATCCAGCAAGGTGTCGAGGATGTAGATCAGTTCCGTCAACACGATGGCGTGGTGACGATGGTGGTGAAGGGATACACGCAGGGCTTCGCCTAAGCACCGCGAAACTATGACCAGGGGTGTAAACTGTGGAGGGGGCGCCCCACACGGCTAATGATTGTTGTTGTATGTTCTAGGCGCCCCCTCCCCGCATATATATAGGTGGGAGGGGAGAGGCAGCTAGGGGTGCCCTAGGGTTGGCCGCCGCCCCCTAGGAGCCCTGCCTTGCCCTGCGCCCCCCTTTTCATGTATGCATGAAGGGGAAGGAAAGAGGGGGTGAGGGAAGGAAGTGGGAATCCTAATCCACACTTTCCTTTCCCTTCCCCCTTTCCTTCTGCTCCTCCTATAGACTTATAGGGAGCACCATCCCCTTGTGGGCTGGTGTGTTCCTTCACAAGGCCCATATGGTCCATAGGATTGCCAGGGGTACCTGAAACACCTTCCGGTGACCCGATAAGTACTCGATACCCTCCAGAACACTTCGTGTGTTCGAATACCATCATCCTATATATCAATCTTTTCCTCTCGACCATTTTGAGACTCCTCGTCATGTATTTGGTCTCATCCAGGACTCCGAACAACATTCGTCCACCAAATCACATAACTCATATAATACTAAATCGTCATCGAACGTTAAGCGTGCAGACCCTACGGGTTCGAGAACTATGTAGGCATGACCGAGACACCTCTCTGGTCAATAACCAATAGCGGAACCTGTATGCTCATATTGGCTCCTACATATTCTATGAAGATCTTTATCGATCGAACCGTTATGACAACATACGTTATTCCCTTTCTCATCGGTATGTTACTTGCCTGAGATTCGATCGTCGGTATCTTCAAACCTAGTTCAATCTTGTTACGGCAAGTCCCTTTACTCGTTCCATAATACATCATCCCGTAACTAACTCATTAGTCACTTTGCTTGCAAGGCTTCTTATGATGTGTATTACTGAGAGGGCCTAGAGATACCTCTCAATACTCGGAGTGACAAATTCTAATCTTGATCTATGCCAACCCAACAAACACCTTCGGAGATACCTGTAGAGCATCTTTATAATCGCCCAATCACGTTGGGACGTTTGATAGCACACAAGGTATTCCTCCGATATCCAGGAGTTGCATAATCTCATAGTCAAAGGAATATGTATTTGACATGAAGAAAGCAATGGCAATAAAACTTGAACGATCAATATGCTAAGCTAACGAATGGGTCATGTCCATCACATCATTCTCCTAATGATGTGATCCCGTTATCAAATTGTCATGGACTTAACACGGTAGATGCCCTCGTGAAAGGACTTAGGTGTGGCGCCATCACAACTAGGTTAGCTTAAAGGGTTTAAACGAGACAAAGGATACAAAGAGTTTACCCAGGTTCGGCCCCTCTCAACGAGGTAAAAGCCTACTCCTTCTTTACGTTGTATTGCTTGGGTTTCGATTACCAGGGAGCGAATAGGCTTGACCTAGTTCTCGACTGATTGTTTTCTTGAGTTAACCCGCCACCAGGTCAACCCTTTATATATAGGTTGATGCCCGACGGCTTACAGAGTCCCGGCCGGTTCATACACAACGTGTTCGGCTCGGTAACTAACTAAGCTTGCCTTACAATACAAGTTAAACATATGGCGGCTCACACCCATAGGCCTCAAGTCGTCCCCAGGTTTTGGGCCTTCAATAAGCTTGCTCTATGAACCGCCATCTTCATCTCTTCTTGGGCCTCTTCATCTTAAGCCGCCAGTGGCATGACCTAGCCCCTCCTGGGCGGGTTATATCCAGTAGTTATATCCCCAACACAAATTACAAGACATGTCTATGGTTAGGATACTTAACCATGTTTGATTAACGAGCTACTCTAGTAGAGGCTTACTAGGGACACGGTGTTTTGTATATGTATCCACACATGTATCAAGTTTCCGGTTAATACAATTCTAGCATGAATAATAAACATTTATCATGATATAAGGAAATATAAAATAACAACTTTATTATTGCCTCTAGGGCATATCTCCTTCATAGTCATGATCTTTGTTGAAAACCTGGGTGCTACTTAAGCTTATTTATGTAAACAAAAGAAAAAGAGTTTGTAAAAGTTTTTCTTTTTCACTTTTAGTTTATCAACTAAATTGCTTGAGGACAAGCAAAGGTTTAAGCTTGGGGGAATTGATACATCTCCGCCGTATCTACTTTTCATAATGCTTTTCCTCTTGTTTTGGACTCTAATTTGCATGATTTGAATGAAACTAACTCAGACTAACGTTTTTTCAACAGAACTACCATGGTGTTGTTTTTGTGCAGAAATAAAAGTTATCGGATTGGAACGAAACTTTGTGAGGATTTTTTTATATAAATAAAGAAAAATACTGGAGCCAAGAACCACCGGAGGGGGGCCCTGGGTGAGCACAACCCACCAAGCCCCCCCCCCCCTCCAGGCGCGCCCAGGTGGGTTATGCCCACCTGGTGGCCCCGCAGACCCTAGCTCCGACGCTATAAAATCCTATTTTCGGAGAAAAAATCGAGGATGAAGAATTATCTCGTTTCACGATATGGAGCCACTGTCACCTCCCTTTCTTCATTGGGGGGACAGATCTGGAGTCCGTTCGGGGCTCTGGAGAAGGGAATCCGTCGCCATCGTCATCATCAACCATCCTCCATCACCAAGTTCATGATGCACACCGCCGTGCGTGAGTAATACCATCGTAGGCTTGCTGGACGGTGATGGGTTGGATGAGATTTAGCATGTAATCGGTTTAGTTTTGTAGGGCTTGATCCCTAGTATGCACTATGTTCTGAGATTGATGTTGTTATGACTTTGCTATGTTTAATGCTTGACACTTTGGGCCTGGGTGCCATGAATTGATATCTGAACTGTTTATGTTATCACCATTATATCTATGTTCTAGATCCGATCTTGCAAGTCATAGTCACCTATTATGACTACGTGTTATGATCCGTAAACCCTGTAGTGACAATATGCGGGATACTTTCCGGTGATGACCGTAATTTGAGGAGTTCATGTATTCACTATGTGCTAATGCTTTATTCTAGTACTCTATTAAAAGGAGGCCTTAATATCCCTTAGTTTCCTTATGGACCCCGCTGCCACGGGAGGGTAGGACAAAAGATGTCATACAAGTTCTTTTCATAAGCACGTATGACTATTTACGGGATGCATGCCGACATTATATTTATGAACTGGAGCTAGTGACGTATCGCCCTAGGTTGTAACTGTCACATGATGAATATAATCCAACAAATCGTTGATCCAATGCCTACGATTTTCCTAGATATTGATCTTGCTAAGTTACTACTACTGCTGTTACTATTGTCACTGCTACAAAACTATTACTATCACTGTTACTGTTACTGTTGCTACTACCACTGCTATCAAAGCTATCATATTACTATGCTACTGATCACTTTGCTGCAGATAATTAATCTCTAGGTGTGATTGAATTGACAACTCAATTGCTAACATTTGCAAATATTCTTTGGCTCCCCTTGTGTCGAATCTATAAATTTGGGTTGAATACTCTACCCTCGAAAACTGTTGCGATCCCCTATACTTGTGGGTTATCATGCAGCCGGTTGGGGTCCTGTACATGCAGTCGGGCGACGTACCTCGGATGCAGTCGGGCGACGTCCCACACACGGCACACAGTAGCGTCCCGCACAAGGCGCACAGTGGCATCCCACAATCACCACAGGGTATCCAGCAGCACCTGTACACTACTTATGGTGGCGTCCCGCACCCGCCACAGCCGCCGGTGGCTGGCTCCTACGGCGCTTCCTCGAACAGTCCATGGTCGGCTTCATCTGCGCTATAGCCACTCTACGTCCCTTCTATCCCGTTGGCCTACGCCTACCCGCCAGCCACGGTGACCGCGTCTCCTTATGATGCGCCCGCTTCGTACGGAGCGCCCCACGGTGGACCATTGACGGAGCTGGTGGCTTCATCTGTGGTACCGAGTGGTCCTTCACCCCCGAGCTTTTATGGTGCATCTAATGCATCATTCTACTTTGCGCATCTCATCCCGATGAAGCTGACGACGGATAACTATCTGTCATGGCGTGCTCAGGTCTTGCCACTTCTCTGCAGCCGCTACTTGGAGGGGTTTATTGATGGCACTCTGTCGTGCCCACCGTCGTACCGTCCGGGGCTTCATGCGTGGGTGGCTCAAGATCAGGCCATTCTCTCTGTCATCCAGTCCTCTCTTATGGAGGGGTTCTCGTCACTGGTCATCTTCGCCGCTACATCACAGGACGCGTGGACAGCTCTTCATACCAGTTCTGCTTCGCAGACTTAGGCGCGGGCTCACGCCATCCGCACTGCGCTTGGGGAGGTGAAGCTTCATGATCTCACCGTCACCGACTACTTCAACAAAGTGACGGGTATGCCTGACACACTTGCCTCCATTGGCAAGGCGCTTGGTCCAGAGGAGTTCATCTCCTATGTGCTCAATGGACCGAGTGATGACTATGATAATTTGGTGGAGAATATCAATGGTCGTGACACTCCCATCCAGCCACGTGAGTTGTACGCGCGTCTCCTTGCTATGGAACAGTGCATCCAGGCTCGCTGCTCTATGCCAAGTTTCCCTTCCGCCAACGCTGCAACGTGTGGGAAGGGCAAGCCCTACAAGCCATCAACTGGTGGTAAACCTCCGCCGACCATGCCTAGTTCACGGAACACCACTACCTCCATGGGAGGTCGAGTCCGTGCGTGCTGCCTTCATGTGGTGCTCAGGTCCCCTGCCAGTTGTGTGGACTTGATGGTCACCTTGCCTCCCATTGTCATTATCGCTTCAAGCAGGATTTCTTGGGGATCGGGAACAATGGCAAGGGTAACAAGAAGCAGGCTGCCCTGGAGAGTCATGACCAAGGGCATACTCCTTCCTATCCAGTTGATGCATCTTGCTACATGGATACGGGAGCTACCAATCATCTGACGAGTGAGATGGCCAAGCTCTCTACAAAGGAGCCATGTCGTAGACACGATCAGGTTCGCACTGCTAATGGGGAAGGTATGCAATCTCACATATTGGTCGGGCATTACTTTTTACACATCCACACAATTACGTCTTCTTAATGTCCTTCGTGTTTCCTCTATTTCACATAGTTTGCTTTCAGTTCCTAAACTTACTCATGATAATAATGTTCTTGCTGAATTTCATCCTTTTCATTTTTTGTTAAGGACTGCGACACAAGGGCCGTACTCCTTAGAGGTCAACTGCGCAATAATGGTCTCTATGCACTAGATGTGCCACCAGCTCCTAGTGCTTACAGCGGTGTTCATGTGTCTCCATCACATTGGCATCCGCGCCTTGGTCATCCTGCCACTCCCATCGTTCGCCATGTACTTCATCATAAGCTTCCACTAGTGTCAAATAAACATGTTAGTGCAGTTTGTGATGCCTGTCAGCAAGGAAGGAGTCATCAACTTCCTTTTTCTAAGTCGAGTCATGTAGTCTATAAACCGCTTGAACTTGCATTTTCGGATGTATGGGGCCATGCCCAAACCTTTGTTAGGGGTTATAATTACTATGTCAGTTTCATTGATGGTTACAGTTGGTTCACTTGGCTTTATCTTCTTAAACGCAAATGTGATGTGTTTAATGTTTTCTTACAATTCAAAGCGCATGTTGAGCATTTGCTCGGTCATACAATCATTCATGTGCAATCCGATTGGGTCGTGAGTATCACAACCTCAATGGATTCTTTAATAAGCTTGGAATTACACATCATGTGTCTTGTCCTCATACACATCAGCAAAACGGTGTAGCTGAGCATAAGCATCGTCATATAGTTGAGACTGGTCTTGCTTTACTTTCTCATGCCTCCGTCCCTTTTTGGTTTTGGAGTGATGCATTTTCCACCGCATGCTTTCTCATTAACAGACTCCCTACACGACTCCGTCAGATGAAAACACCAATTGAGTTCTTGCTGAATGAAGTTTCTGATTATATCTTTCTCAAGGTCTTTGGTTGCGCGTGTTGGCCACATCTTCGTCCATATAACCAACACAAGTTGGAGTTTCGGTCTAAACAGTGCATGTGTTTGGTTATATTTCTCTTCATAAAGGGAACAAGTGTCTTCATGTTCCCTCTAACCGCGTCTACATCTCACGTGATGTGGTATTTGATGAGAATGTTTTTCCTTTTTCCACAGTTCCGGTCACCTCCACCACTCCCACTGCACCTGAGAAATCTGCTTTACCTTTGCCTGGTCAATTTGTTAATGTTGCATATACTCCCTTGTTGCTACCTAACCATGGTGCAGGTACTGGGCGTGGAGCACGCCTTGAGCTTCTGGATGAGCAGCCGCCCGCGTCCCCTTGGATGTTCGCCGAGCCCGCTCGTGACGTCCCTCCGTCACCTGGCCTGTCGACGGGGCTGGCCGAACCACGCACTACAGGCTTCCCGATGCGCTGCCCGAGCCGGCGTCCACGCTAGAGCCGGCGTCCCCGCTCGCATCGGCCGAGTGGCGTCCTCGCCCCAGTCGACTTCCTCGCCCAGCCGGTCGCCTGGTGTGACTGGTTCTGTGTTGGGGAGCAGTCTGCGTCGTCCTTGTCATCTTCATCGACCCAATCTCTGCCGCCACCTCCGCAACCTACCCTTGTTCTGCATCCTCGTACGCGCGGTCAGATTGGTATTGTTCAGCCGATGGAGCGCACTGATGGTACGGTTTCTTGGATTGTGGCATGCATGGCACAGATAGATGTTGACCCCACTGCTGAGCCTCGGCATTTTCAGGCGGCTCTTTGGATTCCTCATTGGTGCAGTGCCATGGAGAAGGAGTTTCAGGCACTACAGAGGAATGATACTTGGCGCTTGGTTCCTACTGTGTTTGGTGTCAACATCATTGACTCCAAGTGGGTGTTTAAGGTAAAGAAGCATCTGATGGATCTATTGAGCGGTATAAGGCACGGTTGGTGGCTAAAGGCATTAAACAACGGTATGGTCTTGATTATGAGGATACCTTCTGAAACGCCCCGAGACCGATGTGCCAGGTGTCCTCCAGTTATTCGCTGTTGTTGCCTTGTCATTGCTTGCATGTCATGCATTGCATATCATGTCATCATGTGCATTTTATTTGCATACATGTTCGTCTCATGCATCCGAGCATTTTCCCCATTGTCCGTTTTGCAATATGGTGCTCCTATGTCACCCGGTGCCCCTTTCTACCTCTTTTCGTGTGCGGGTGTTAAAAGTTTTCGGATTGGACCGAGACTTGTCAAGCGGCATTGGTTTACTACCGGTAGACCGCCTGTCAAGTTTCGTGCCATTTGGACTTAGTTTGATACTCCAACGGTTAACCGAGGGACTGAAAAGGCCTCGTGTGTATTGCAGCCCAACACCCCTCCAAAGTGGCCCAAACCCCACCTAAACCTCCTCCATCTTCTCGTTCATTCGATCACGATCGCGTGGCCGAAAACCGCACCTCATTTGGACTCTCCTAGCTCCCTCTACCTATAAATATGTGTGCCTCCCGGATTTTTCGCGCAGATGAAACCCTAACCTTCGTCCTCCTCGCGCCGCCGGACGTTTCTTCCTCCCGCACCGGACATGTCCGCCGCCCCGCAGCCACCTCACTCCAGCCAATGGCGAGCCGCCACGTCAGCCGGCCGCCGCCCTCCACCAACCGGACAGCACCACCTATCCAGCTGGCGTCCTCCCACCGCGCGGCCCGGCGGAGCATATCGCGGGCCCGCCCGGCCCATCCGGTCGCCGCCCTGCGCAGGGTCGTCCCCGCCGCCTGCGCTCCCACGCCGCCGGCCGCCCGGTGCGCCACGCGCCGCCCGCCGGCCGCCAGAAGTCATCTCCGCCGCCGCCTCGTTCTTCGCCTCCGACAAGCGCTGTCAAGCTCCACCGCCGCCGCGGGAGCTCGTGTCTCTGCCGCCATGTGCCTCGCCGGCGTCCCCCGAGAGCCCACGCCTCCCCTCCGGCGTGCCTCCCCGCCTGCCTCGCCGGAACGCGGCGCCGCGCAGCTGCCTCGCCTTACCGCCTCGCCTCGGCTTCCGCGCCTCACCGGAGGTTCGCCGAAGTTCGCCCCACGCCGGATTCGAAGTGAGATGGATCAGATCCACCAAGCCGGCGATGCAAACGCGGCTCTCTGTTCCCCGGATCTCCTCGTCCCGATTCGTCCCGTCCCGGGTTGACTTTTCACGAAGGTAGTTTTTCACTAAGTCCCCGAAGTTTCCAGATTCATATGCCCATGTTCATCGCATCATAACTCATCACCCGTTGCTCTGATTCGTGCGTGTAGCATATCAAAATGTTCGTCTCAACGAATACATCATTTCATATCATTGCATCATTTTCATTTGAGCTCATCTTGATGCCCGAAATGTCGTTGGAAGAGGGCTATGTGAGTAATTTGCCAGATCTGTTTCATTAAATAGATATTTGTCATTTTTGCCATGTCTAATGTGTGCATGATATGATCCTGAGCTCTACATGTGTTTTGTTATATGCCATGCCATATTTACAGAGGTGCTTGACATGTATTTTTTTGGTGTTTGTGGTGACTAGCACAAGCTTGCAAAGTAGCGTAATCGGTAATGCTGTTTTCAGGGACTTAGAATTTCACCAAGTCCTTGTCCTAATTTTGTTGTTATGCCATATGTTCATGTTGTTTCCCAGTGATCCGTGCCTCTTTTGAGGATTATCAGTAAGGATGTTTTGTTAACATTGTGGTGCTCTATCCATCCATGTCTTTGTTTGCATTTATGGAGCACCCTAGCTTGAGTCAATCGAGCTCTACTTTTTCTAGCAGATTGTTGACATGTTTAGCAATTTTGCCGAGGATGTTTCTATTGATCCGTGCATGCTATATTGTTGTTCTTGCCATGTCTAGCTCCTATGCCATGTATTCTTGATGGGTGTATGCTTAGTTTGTCATGCCATGCTTTGTAGTGAGTGCATCGAGCTCGTAAACATGCCTACTCGCTAACTGTTTTGCATGCTCCAGTTTTTCACTAATTCTGAATCTGTTTATGTTTTTGCCATGTTCACATGCTTGCAATTGTGTTATCTGATCCCTTTTGGCTCAAGGTTACTAAGGGACTTTTGTTAAGTGCTTTGAGTAGCCTCATGACATTCCTTGTTTTGCCATGTTAAGTTCCTGTAGCATGTAGTTTTCATGCTCTAAAGTGTGCTTCCTGATGATAAATTCCAGACTTGTGTTAATTTCACGAAGTCTGAATCCTGTTATCATTTGCACTTTTGCCATGCTTGTTTGAACCTGTTAATGGATGAATTAGCCGTAGCTCGGTGTTCATCTTTTGTCAAGCACCATGAGGGGATCCCTGCCATGTATTGTTTTGTCATGTTTGAGTGCTATAGCATATTTATCTTGATGCATTTAGTTGGTCACTTGCTGTTTATCACAGACCGGTGTCATATTTGTTTTGCTTGCCATTTCCAAACCGTGCATCCGATTCTGGTGATCTTTATATCGATTTCAACCAAAATCATCTCACCTTTCCAGTTGCACTCTTGGATTTCCATGTTGAGGCCAGGTTCAATAATTCCTTTTCCAAATCATGCATATGCATCACATACCGCATCGCACATATCATACCATGTTCATGTGTTGGTTGTTTACAATGTTGTGTGCTTCTTTCCGGTGTTGCTTCTTCGGGTTGGTTCCGATAACGTCGCGTTTGTGAGGATCCGTTCAAATACGTCTGTTTGTCTTCTTCATGGACTCGTTCTTCTTCCTTGTGGGATTTCAGGCAAGATGACCATACCCTCGAAATCACTTCTATCTTTGCTTGCTTAGTTGCTCGCTCTTTTGCTATGCCTATGCTGCGATACCTACCACTTGCTTATCATGCCTCCCATATTGTTAAGCCAAGCCTCTAACCCACCTTGTCCTAGCAAACCATTGATTGGGTATGTTACCGCTTTGCTCAGCCCCTCTTATAGCGTTGTTAGTTGCAGGTGAAGATTGAAGTTTGTTCCTTGTTGGAACATGGAGATGTTGTTCCTTCTTGGAACATGTTTACTTGTTGGGATATCACAATACCTCTTATTTAATTAATGCATCTATATACTTGGTAAAGGGTGGAAGGCTCGGCCTTATGCCTGGTGTTTTGTTCCACTCTTGCCGCCCTAGTTTCCGTCATATCAGTGTTATGTTCCCGGATTTTGCGTTCCTTACGCGGTTGGGTTATAATGGGAACCCCTTGACAGTTCGTCTTGAATAAAACTCCTCCGACATTGCCCAACATTGGTTTTACCATTCGCCACCTAGCCTCTTTTTCCCTTGGGAGTCACGCTCCTGAGGGTCATCATTATTTTAACCCCCCCGGGACAGTGCTCATCTGAGTGTTGGTCCGACCGCGTAGACTGCGGGGCCACCTCGGGGTAACTTGAGGGTTGGTTTTACTCGTAGGATGTCTCATCTGAGTTTGCCCTGAGAACGAGATATGTGCAGCTCCTATCGGGATTTGTCGGCACATTCAGGCGGTGTTCCTGGACTTGTTTTACCATTGTCGAGATGTCTTGTAACCTGGATGCCGAGTCTGATCGGAATGTCTTGGGAGAAGTAATATCCTTAGTTGACCATGAGAGCTTGTGATGGGCTAAGTTGGGACACCCCTGCAGGGATTTGAACTTTCGAAAGCCGTGCCCGCGGTTATGGGCAGATGGGAATTTGTTAATGTCTGGTTGTACAAAACCTGAAGTTGATCTTAATTAAAATACATCAACCGCGTGTGTAACCATGATGGTCTCTTCTCGGCGGAGTCCGGGAAGTGAACACGGTGTTGGAGTTATGCTTGACGTAGGTTGATCTAGGATCACTTCTTGAACATAGTTTTATCGACCGTGCCTTGCCTTCTCTTCTCGCTCTCATTTGCGTATGTTTAGCCACCATATATGCTAGTTGCTTGCTGCAGCTCCACCTCATACCTTTTACCTTACCCATAAGCTTAAATAGTCTTGATCGTGAGGGTGTGAGATTGCTGAGTCCCCATGACTCACAGATACTTCCAAAACCAGTTTGCAGGTGTCGATGTTACCGAGCAGATGATGCAACCAAGCTCAAGGAGGAGCTCGATGAAGATCTTGTCCTTTGTGTTGTTTCTTTCTAGTTGATCATTAGTGGAGCTCAGTTGGGGTCGATCGGGGATCTATGTAGCTTTTGGGGTAGTCTTCTTTTATTTTGGTTTCGTAGTCGGACCTTGATTGTATTTGGATGTTTTAGTGATTTATTCATGTATTGTGTGAAGTGACGATTGTAAGCCAACTATGTATCTCTTTCCCTTATGTATTACATGGGTTGTGTGAAGATTACCTCACTTGCGACATTGCTTTCAATGCGGTTATGCCTCTAAGTTGTGCTTCGACACATGGGAGATATAGCCGCATCGAGGGCGTTACAAGTTGGTAATCAGAACCATCCCCGACCTTAGGAGCCCCCTGCTTGATCGAATCGCTGGCGTTATCGAGTCTAGAAAAATGTTTTGAGTCATTTAGGAATTATATATATCGGAGAGTTAGGAATTCTTTTTACTCCTCAGTCCCTTTGTCGCTCTGGTGAGGCATCCTGACATAGAGTTTTGACTCTTCTCTTCTCAAATTTCACTAAAAAATTTAGGATCACGCGGGTATCTTGGAATCGTTCCGATCGATTTGTGACGAGAACATTGTTCTTGGTGCCTCCTGTCATTTAGGCGTTGTGGCAGTGTCCCGGGGAGTTGAGCTCCGAGGTGTTGTCGTCACAATTTTGTCGTTGCAATTCTGGAATACCTGAGATTAGTTTTGCCGACATCGAAAATCTCTTTTATGCAGTTGTTGGTGAGATAACCTCGACGCCACCCAGTACTGGGGCGGGAGTTCGGGAGTATTGCCATAACTCGTATAACGGATGCTTTTCGAAGGTTGAGGTAGACGATTTCCGAAGGTTTCTTGGTTATGTGTTGAAGGATGGATACAGCTGGATGTAGGATTTGCTAGAATTGGGTGAGATATTATGCTTCCCCTGTATCCCCAACACCTGATTGCATAACCGGAAAATTTCGGGAGTTTATAAGTGGGAATTCAAGTAGCTCTTAGGATATCTTTCCGGCAGATGTATGATATGAAATTGGGGTTCGACGTCTAGTGGTCCGCCTATCCACGGTTGGTTTTACAGTGGTCTCGTTGTGTCTTAAAGAGTCCTTGGCTATGCCGACTCGGGGACGCTTCGTATGTCATGTGCACTGCCTTGTACATGATGGTGTTGTACGATCGAGCCCGTGTAGGCCCCACCACGAAAACTTCGGACGAAATCTCTATCATATGTTTGTTCCAGCTTATCTTGCAAGCCAATCCTTTGTTTTGCTTTTGAGTTGTGGTATTCGAGTTGCTTCGAAGTCAAATGTTGATTCCATACCTCTTCCTAAGCGGTGTTCTCACATTTCTATGTGAATACTAATCCTTCTCGATCATCGAGTTGTCATTTCAATTTCTTCTCAACCGGTGAGCTTCCCTTCAAGTGGATCCGATCACTTCAAAATTTGCAAGATCCAATCTCAGTTCTTCTCAAAGGTGTTTATTTCATTTGTCCCAAGCTGCCTTTGTTTTCCCACCCACCCACCTTTTTTATTCAAGGACTCAGATTTCTTGATCAAGTGTCCATCTTATTCATCTGAAGTCTCTTCTTTCTTTTCTTTCAATGTTCTTACCCGGTGGTTCTCATGAGGATTCTAACGGAGCTTCAAGTTCGTCACTCTTCACTCGTTTTGTTCCCCTGTGGATTCAAGTTAAGCTTTGTTGATCATACCTTTTCCTCATTTTCAATGCTTTCTTATGCTGGTGCAATTCTTAATCGTTCACCTCTCGTTATTCTATTGTTCCGGAGTGCTCAAGATATCTCAGAAGGCTCGTATTTTCTTTCAAGATCAGTTCAACCTATTTCGAGGTTGTTATCTCATTCAAGCCATTTAATTCAACCGGTGCATTCTCTCTTTTAAATTGTTCTATGGTGTTTCTTTTGAGTGGGCCCTAACCCACAGGTCTTTTCCCAGGATCTTACCTGACTCTTCTTATTTTCCCAGAGGTATTCTCAAATTATTTTTGAAGTTTGACGTAAGAATGAATTATCATTAGTCTTATGTCTTTCTCCAAGATCTTTAAAATTCTTTTCATCGTTGGTTCAACCTTTTCCAATTTTAATTCTGGAGTGCCTCTACAATTCTTGGTGGTGTTTCTCGTCGTCATTCTCTGTATTTGAAGACCGAAGAAGAGTGTTTCCTCCATATCCTATCCGTTCTCTCAGAGATTTGTGGTTCTAGTTCGAGGCCATCCTCTCATAATTGTTTTGATTGTGAGAATTCTTTTCACCTATCCGGAGCAATTCAAGAGTCTTCTCAGTTTGATTATCCGGAGTCCATCAATTCAGGTTTATTCATTCTCAGCTTTCAGTAATCATTCTCCAAATCGTACCGGTGCATCATCCAAGTATTCTCTTCCCAGCTCGGGATCTCTGCGTTCACGTGTATCTAAATTCTCTCAAACATCTTCGTTCAATTGTTAATTCTTCCCGGTGCTTCAATATTTTCTTCTGATCAATTTCAATTCTTACGGTGGTTCATTCAAGATTCCTTTCCTCTTGGTATCATATCAATTCATTTGCTGTTTTCAATCCTACCGGTGGATTCGTCGAAGACCTTCCCAAGTTTGTGCTATATCTCGCTTAATCCTTTCTACGAGAATAAGTAGTATGCCAATTCCATTGCTTGTCATCAATTTGAATTGGTGAAGGATAAGCATAATGTAATTCTTATTCTTGTTTCTTCCAAGTGATTCAATTCCTTATTCCGGAGGTTCATCAAAATTCTTGATCTCATTTGTTCATCTTTCTTTTCCTGGAGTTCCAAGCTCCCTCATTATTATTTTTCGTCACGGAGATCCATCTAAATCATTCCAAGGTTTCACCTTGTGTTCTCAACTTCTTTTTCCTTCCGTCTTCATCATCCTTTTTGTACCGGAGTTCTTCATGGAGGTTCTACATGGTGGTTCATCAAGGACGTAATTCCTTCTCGAAGTGTTCATCAAGATTCTTGTCAGAGGAGGAAAAGTTTTCTTCATCTTGCAATCCGGAGTGAAATTCTTTCACGCATATCTTTTGAGGTGGTGTTATGTCATTCTTGATAATTTTCCTTTGTGCTTCGTGTTTCACAAGTTATCAAGATGAGGTATTTTAAATCCACCAATCTCTTCATTGGAATTATCTTGGATTATATTTCACCTAAAGTTTTCCTTTAAGGAGTGTCGCTCTCATGGTGTTTATCAATGATCCAAGTTCTTCATTTATCCTCCCGGTGAGATAGCTTCTCGTCTACTTGTTCTTATCAATCCAATTCTTTTTCCCGTGAGTGGCAGGTTGTCACCTCATAATTTGAGATGTATTCCACAAGACCATATCAAGCTTATTCTTTTCGTTGTTGGTTTTCCAACAACTCCGTTCGACCCTTCTCCAAAGGATACCTTTTCAAGCTCTTCTGTAGCAGGAGTTGGAACTTTCTTCTACATTCTTTTATCTCAATGATATATCTTCTATTTCTCTCTTCCGGAGGCACTGCGATGTTGCTCTTTTCAACCCATCATTTTGTTTTGTCAAGATCATGCTTCTTTCTTTTTCTTATCCATTTAACCGAAGTGTTCTGTCCTTTTTGCTCAAGTTCTTTTCGCCTCATCAAGCCTTGCATCCCTTCTCAACCGGAGTGCTGCCCAAAGTTGTACTTCCTTGTTCCTCTTTTCTAACGGAGTGTTTTTCAACTCCGTCATATCCTTTGTACTTTTTTCTCTCGAAATGGCTTAACCTTTTCAAGGTTCTTTGGTTTCACTCGTTTGTCAAAGAAGCAACTTAGCTTTACCTCCCCTCTTTCTCTTCCGTTTTTCCCTCCGGTGCCATTCTAGATCTCGGGACGAGATCCTCTCGTAGTGGTGGAGTGTTGTAACGCCCCGAGACCGATGTGCCAGGTGTCCTCCAGTTATTCGTTGTTGTTTCCTTGTCATTGCTTGCGTGTCATGCATTGCATATCATGTCATCATGTGCATTTCATTTGCATACATGTTCGTCTCATGCATCCGAGCATTTTCCCCGTTGTCCGTTTTGCAATCCGGCACTCCTATGTCACCTGGTGCCCATTTCTACCTCTTTTCGTGTGCGGGTGTTAAAAGTTTTCGGATTGGACCGAGACTTGTCAAGCGGCCTTGGTTTACTACCGGTAGACCGCCTGTCAATTTTCGTGCCATTTGGACTTCGTTTGATACTCCAACGGTTAACCGAGGGACCGAAAAGGCCTCGTGTGTGATGCAGCCCAACACCCCTCCAAAGTGGCCCAAAACCCATCTAAACCTCCTCCATCTTCTCGGTCGTTCGATCACGATCGCGTGGCCGAAAACCGCACCTTATTTGGACTCTCCTAGCTCCCTCTACCTATAAATATGTGTGCCTCCCGGATTTTTCGCGCAGATGAAACCCTAACCTTCGTCCTCCTCACGTCGCCGGACGTTTCTTCCTCCCGCACCGGACATGTCCGCCGCCCCGCAGCCACCTCACTCCAGCCAATGGCGAGCCGCCACGTCAGCCGGCCGCCGCCCTCCACCAACCGGACAGCGCCACCTGTCCAGTCGGCGTCCTCCCACCGCGCGGCCCAGCGGAGCCCATCGCGGGCCCGCCCGGCCCATCCGGTTGCCGCCCCGCGCAGGGTCGTCCCCGCCGCCTGCGCTCCCGCGCCGCCGCCGCCCGCCGGAAGTCATCTCCGCCGCCGCCTCGTTCTTCGCCTCCGACAAGCGCCTTCAAGCCCCACCGCCGCCGCGGGAGCTCATGTCTCCGCCGCCATGTGCCTCGCCGGCCTACCCCGAGAGCCTGCGCCTCCCCTCCAGCATGCCTCCCCGCCTGCCTCGCCGGAACGCAGCGCCGCGCGGCTGCCTCGCCGCACCGCCTCGCCTCGCCGGAGTTCGCCCTGCGCCGGATCCGAAGTGAGATGGATCAGATCCACCAAGCCGACGATCCAAACACGGCTCTCTGTTCCCCGGATCTCCTCGTCCCGATTCGTCCCGTCCCGAGTTGACTTTTCGCGGAGGTAGTTTTTCACCAAGTCCCTGAAGTTTCCAGATTCATATGCCCATGTTCATCACATCATAACTCATCACCCATTGCTCCGATTCGTGCGTGTAGCATATCAAAATGTTCGTCTCAATGAGTACATCATTTCATCTCATTGCATCATTTTCATTTGAGCTCATCTTGATGACCAAAATGTCGTTGGAAGAGGGCTATGTGAGTAATTTGCCAGAACTGTTTCATCAAATAGATATTTGTCATTTTTGCCATGTCTAATGTGTGCATGATATGATCCTGAGCTCTACATGTGTTTTGTTATATGCCATGCCATATTTACAGAGGTGCTTGCCATGTATTTTTTGTGGTGTTTGTGGTGACTAGCACAAGCTTGCAAAGTAGCGTAATCGGTAATGCTGATTTCAGGGACTTAGAATTTCACCAAGTCCTTGTCCTGATTTTGTTGTTATGCCATATGTTCATGTTGTTTCCTAGTGATCCGTGCCTCTTTTGAGGATGATCAATAAGGATGTTTTGTTAACATTATGGTGCTCTATCCATCCATGTCTTTGTTTGCATTTATGGAGAAACCTAGCTTGAGTCAATCGACAGCTACTTTTGCTATAAAGTGAATCCTGGCAGATTGTTGACATGTTTAGCGATTTTGCCGAGGATGTTTCTATTAATCCGTGCATGCTATTTTGTTGTTCTTGCCATGTCTAGCTGCTATGCCATGTCTTCTTGATGGGTGTATGATTAGTTTGTCATGCCATGGTCTGTAGTGAGTGCATCGAGCTCGTAAACATGCCTACTCGCTAACTGTTTTGCATGCTCCAGTTTTTCACTAAGTGTGAATCTATTTATGTTTTTGCTATGTTCACATGCTTGCAATTGTGTTATCTGATCCCTTTTGGCTCAAGGTCACTAAGGGACTTTTGTTAAGTGCTTTGAGTAGCCTCATGCCATTCCTTGTTTTGCCATGTTAAGTTCCTGTAGCATGTAGTTTTCATGCTCTAAAGTGTGCTTCCTGATGATAAATTCCAGACTTGTATTAATTTCACTAAGTCTGAATCCTGTTATCATTTGCACTTTTGCCATGCTTGTTTGAACCTGTTAATGGATGAATTAGCCGTAGCTCAGTGTTCATATTTTGTCAAGCATCATGAGTGGATCCCTGCCATGTATTGTTTTGTCATGTTTGAGTGTTGTAGCATATTTATCTTGATGCATTTAGTTGGTCACTTGCTGTTTATCGTAGACCGGT
Organism: Triticum urartu; assembly: GCF_056163025.1. Taxonomy (NCBI): domain Eukaryota; kingdom Viridiplantae; phylum Streptophyta; class Magnoliopsida; order Poales; family Poaceae; genus Triticum; species Triticum urartu. The sequence goes on along the minus strand of NC_141874.1, from coordinate 602,386,257 downwards.
GCCATATTTGTTTTGCTTGCCATTTCCAAACCGTGCATCCGATTCCGGTGATCTTTATATCGATTTCAACCGAAATCACCTCACCTTTCTAGTGGCACTCTTGGATTTCCATGTTGAGGCCAGGTTCAATAATTTCTTTCCAAATCATGCATATGCATCACATACCGCATCCCGCATATCATACCATGTTCATGTGTTGGTTGTTTACAATGTTTTGTGCTTCTTTCCGGTGTTGCTTATTCGGGTTGGTTCTGATAACATCGCGTTTGTGAGGACCCATTCGACTACGTCTGTTTGTCTTCTTCATGAACTCGTTCTTCTTCCTTGTGGGATTTCAGGCAAGATGACCATACCCTCGAAATCACTTCTATCTTTGCTTTCTTAGTTGCTCGCTCTTTTGCTATGCCTATGCTGCGATACCTACCACTTGCTTCTCATGTCTCCCATATTGTTAAGCCTAGCCTCTAACCCACCTTGTCCTAGCAAACCGTTGATTGGGTATGTTACCGCTTTGCTCAGCCCCTCTTATAGCGTTGTTAGTTGCAGGTGAAGATTGAAGTTTGTTCCTTGTTGGAACATGAAGATGTTGTTCCTTGTTGGAACATGTTTACTTGTTGGGATATCACAATAACTCTTATTTAATTAATGCATCTATATACTTGGTAAAGGGTGGAAGGCTCGGCCTTATGCCTGGTGTTTTGTTCCACTCTTGCCGCCCTAGTTTCCGTCATATCGGTGTTATGTTCCCGGATTTTGCGTTCCTTACGCGGTTGGATTATAATGGGAACCCCTTGACAGTTCGCCTTGAATAAAACTCCTCCAGCAATGCCCAACATTGGTTTTACCATTCGCCACCTAGCCTCTTTTTCCCTTGGGAGTCGCGCTCCCGAGGGTCATCATTATTTTAACCCTCCCGGGCCAGTGCCCATCTGAGTGTTGGTCCGACCGAGTAGACTGCGGGGCCACCTCGGGGCAACTTGAGGGTTGGTTTTACTCGTAGGATGTCTCATCTGAGTGTGCCCTGAGAACGAGATATGTGCAGCTCCTATCGGGATTTGTCGGCACATTCGGGCGGTGTTGCTGGACTTGTTTTACCATTGCCGAGATGTCTTGTAACCTGGATGCCGAGTCTGATCGGAATGTCTTGGAAGAAGGAATATCCTTCGTTGACCGTGAGAGCTTGTGATGGGCTAAGTTGGGACACCCCTGTAGGGATTTGAACTTTTGAAAGCCGTGCCCGTGGTTATGGGCAGATGGGAATTTGTTAATGTCTGGTTGTAGAAAACCTGAAGTTGATCTTAATTAAAATACATCAACCGCGTGTGTAACCGTGATGGTCTCTTCTCGGCGGAGTCCGGGAAGTGAACACGGTGTTGGAGTTATGCTTGACGTAGGTTGATCTAGGATCACTTCTTGATCATAGTTTTATCGACCGTGCCTTGCCTTCTCTTCTCGCTCTCATTTGTGTATGTTTAACCACCATATATGCTAGTCGCTTGCTGCAGCTCCACCTCATACCTTTTACCTTACCCATAAGCTTAAATAGTCTTGATCGCGAGGGTGTGAGATTGCTGAGTCCCCGTGACTCGCAGATACTTCCAAAACCAGTTTGCAGGTGCCGATGTTACCAAGCAGATGACGCAACCAAGCTCAAGGAGGAGCTCGATGAAGATCTTGTCCTTTGTGTTGTTTCGTTCTAGTTGATCAGTAGTGGAGCTCAGTTGGGGTCGATCGGGGATCTGTGTAGCTTTTGGGATAGTCTTCTTTTATTTTGGTTCCGTAGTCGGACCTTGATTGTATTTGGATGTTGTAATGCTTTATTCATGTATTGTGTGAAGTGACGATTGTAAGCCAACTATGTATCTCTTTCCCTTATGTATTACATGGGTTGTGTGAATATTACCTCACTTGCGACATTGCTTTCAATGCGGTTATGCCTCTAAGTCGTGCTTCGACACGTGGGAGATATAGCCGCATCGAGGGTGTTACACCTTCAGTCCAGTTGTCAAACCTATCACCATTCGTCTGCTTCTGTCCTTGGCTGTTGCCAAAGGGTGGTCTCTGCATCAGCTTGATGTTTAGAATGCTTTCCTCCATGGGGCCTTGGAGGAAGAGGTTTACATGCGGGAACCTCGAGGTTTTGTTGATCCTGCTCATCCGCATCATTTGTCTCATCTTGTTAAGGCGCTTTATGGACTTAAGCAGGCTCCCCGTGCATGGCATGCCCGACTTGGCTCGGTTCTTCGACGTCTTGGATTTGCTCCATCCACTGCTGACACATCTCTGTTCATGTTCCATCATCCTGAGGTTATTATGTACATGCTTGTTTATGTTGATGGCATTGTTCTTATCAGCTCCTCAGTGACTGTTGTTAATCGTTTGATGTCTGCTTTGAGTGGTCATTTTGTTGGCAAGGATCTGGGTGCTCTCCATTACTTCCTTGGTCTGGAGGTTTCATGGTCTCCTTCTGGCCTGACTCTTACTCAGCATAAGTATTCTTTGGACTTGTTGTGGCGTGCTGGTATGTTGCAATGCAAGCATGCTACCACCCCTATGTCTGCGACTGATCGGTTATTAGCCTTGGATGGTGCCTTGCTTCCTTCAGATGATACTACGAAGTACCGCAGTATTGTTGGGGGGTTGCAGTACTTGACTATCACACGGTCGGACATCTCTTATGCGGTAAATCGTGTGTGCCAGTATCTTCATGCTCCTCAGACTTCACACTGGTCAGTTGTGAAGCGCATACTGCATTATCTCTCTCATACTGTCTCCTATGGTTTGCATCTTCGGTCTACCTCCTCAAGTGCCCTCTCGACATTCTCTGATGTTGATTGGGCTGGAAGTCTGAATGATCGGCGATCAACGGGAGGCTATGTTGTCTTCTTTGGTCACAACTTGATCGCCTAGGGTGCACGCAACCAGGCCACAGTTTCTCGGAGTAGCACTGAAGCAGAGTATAAGGCGGTTGCCAATGCCACGGGTGAGCTCATTTGGGTACAGTCTCTCTTGAGAGAGTTGGGAATCTCTTAAGAGCAGCCACCGGTTCTTTGGTGTGATAATATTGGTGCGACGTATCTTTCATCTAATTCAGTTTTTCGTGCTCGTACCAAGCACATCGAAATTGACTGTCACTTTATGAGGGAATATGTTGCACAGAAGTTTCTTCATATCAAGTTCGTCTTCTCCAAAAATCAACTTGCTGACATCTTTACGACGCCACTTCCACAACCTCAGTTTAAAGGTTGTAGGCGCAATCTTAACTTACTTTGTATTTCATGTCACAGTTAAGATTGAGGGATGATGTTAGATAATGTCAGGCGTAGCTTTTATGTATACCCCGTATATTGTATTATGTGTATCCTTATATATATATGAGATAACCACACCCGTATTTGATGCCGTGCATTTTCCCACAAACATAACGTTTCACAACCAGGACTACTATGGCGTAATCAGCCGCGCAGAGACGAATCGTGCGACAGCCGTTTTGGCCTGCTTGCGTGGTGTTGCACGATCTATGCGCGGCGGGCTGACCCCTCAGTCCATCAGTCATCCAGGTTAATAAAGAGATGGAGAGGCCGATGGGACATTTTCAGGGTCCAATTCACTGTGTACGACGCAAGACGCTCGTCGCGCGCGTGAGCACCTGGCCTGAGTCAGATGCAGTATCGGCTTGTAGCGTGCGTCAACATATTTCATCCCCGTCTAGACGGCCTGCCCCACGCAAACCCACTGCTTCCTTCCTGCTACTGCCACCGGTACACTCCATAGAGAGGAAAAAGGTCAAACGCCAAAACTAAATGAGCTGACCAAGTCCATGCGTAGAGTACTTGCACCGTTCACCAGCAGCGGCAGAGCCATGCCTGCACCGTGTACTGTTTACTCGTGCAGCTCTGAAGGTGCTCAAGTGCGTGCGTCTAGAGCTGCTCTGCGTAAAGCCTGGTCTGCCCATCAAATCATCTCACTGCGTCGGCTGTCATTGTTGCCATTAGTATCTTTGGCCCTGTTTGGACACACAGTTAGAGTTAGAGTTATTTTCTAACCTACTCTAACCCAAATAAACACCTCTCTATCGGGATAGTTGGGTTAGATGAAACTAACCCACTCTAAGGTCTCCTTTGGTTTAGAGGAATTTTATAGAAATTCTAGAGGATAGGATTCTTATAGAATTTTTTCCTTTAGAGCCCTTTGGTTCATAGGAATGGATTCCTATTCCTACATAGGATTGGTTCCTATCCTCCACATTTCATAGGAAAGTAAAAAAGAGCGTAGACTCAATGGAAAAATTCCTTTGGTGTCAACCAAATGACATCTTGTTTCCTATTCCTACTCATAAGATTTGAGATACGTGTCATCTCATTTCCTACAAGATTTCTATTTTTATGATAATCCTATACTATGAACCAAAAGAGGCCTAACCCTTTCTGTTTGGATACTTTTGAATTATTTGAGCTCCAAACAAATCCAAACTAGCTCTAACCCCATGATCCAAACAGGGCCTTTGTTTTACTGCTCCGTTTGACCAAAGAAAAGCTACTGGCAGCAAGGAGTACTTTTGCTTGTGCAAGCACCCCATCGGCCGAGTGACTGCATACGTCATGATAAGGATGGCGAGTGGGGGAAAGATCTCCCTCGGAACTCGTGCAAAATCTCCCCAAGATCGCCCTGGCAGACGAATCCACAGGGCCCATGCCTGCATGCCGTAGCGTGTAGCGTAGGTATAGCCAGCCGCAGCCGCCAGCCTGCCGGTCGTCGTAGGCAGGCGGCGACCTCGCAATGGAGCCAGCGGCCACGCACCGGGCAGTCGGCAGAGGCCATAAATTGGTGAGTTCGCCACATCGGTGCAAGAGACGCGAAGTTCAATGGCTCGCAGTCGCGGCCGGAGCTATTCTCCCGGCGGGATAGATAGCGACGACGACGACAACGCTGGCATGCATCAATGCATGCATACGCATGATGCATGGCACCCCAAAAAGCCTAGACAGGGAGTAAAGGTGGACGTGCCGTGCGTGCCGGCTGAGTGAGTGCATTTCAGGACACATTGTACATGCGTCCACGTAAATGGAGTTACCATACATGCACCGATGCATGCATGCATGCGTTATTCCACTTATTACCACCATCCAAAAACCGGAGATGCCCTATATCAACTCAGTTTGGAAGTAAATAGTGGCGTGAATCCACTCTTTGATGCTGGCATATACGCCATCACTGTGGCAGAAACACGGCCGGCCTCGCGCCAGCTAGTCGGGAGATCACGGCGTATCTCGAGATACGCCGCATAATCAAGGACTGCCACTTCCATTACGGTACTACTGAAGTACACGGTGCCGTAGTTATACTGTTGTCATCTCACCCGCGCCGTGGATCCAGTAAATGAACACACCGGCTACCTGCATAGCATTTGTTTACAGAGGGATGATGGAGAAGCGAGACAGACAGGCACGAAGGATGCTGCCAATGCCATGAATAACCCATTTAAGAGAAGAGATACGGCGCCGCGCCGGTCAAGAAAGGAGTAAAGGCCGGCACTCCTGTTTGCAGCAACAAAAGATTTGGTTCGCTGCTGGCCGCCGCTGTGCGTTGCATCATGCGTATGCATACCCCTCGTGGTGCTGGTGCATGCCAGGCGGCCAGCGGCGGCATGCTTCGCTCCAGGCGTCCATGCGTCACGCCACGATCCTGCCGCACCCGGTCCGTATCCGTATCTTGGATTCACCCTCGCCGAGATATCCCTCGGGGCCAGGGCCAGAGCGCGCGTGGCCGGTCAGCGATCCCGGCCTCCTCGTCTTCGCCTTTTCCGCCCCGCCGTCTCCTGTGCCGCGGCCTCGTCGCCCTCGGCTATATATAGGGGCAGGGTGGCGACGCTCTCCAAAGGCCTTTTCTTTCCCTTTCTCTCCACAGTCCGAGCATAGTAGTCCTAGGTAGAGATGGCGAGCTTCAAGGGCCTTGTCGGCGAGGGGAGCGCGGCGCTGCCGCACGTCCTCGCCGTGGACGACAGCTCGGTCGACCGCGCCGTCATCTCCGGCATCCTCCGGAGCTCCAAGTTCCGCGGTGAGCAATCGACGAGATCACATCCCGTTTCGATCTCTTCTTCTTGTTCTTCTTGTCGTGGATTTGTGACGAGATGTGTGCGTGCATGTGATGTGCAGTGACCGCCGTGGACAGCGGGAAGAGGGCCCTGGAGCTTCTTGGCTCCGTATGTGATCTTCCTCGAACCTTAATTTGTCCCTTTTATTTCGGATATTTTTGTGCTTTTTGCATGTGTCTTACTGTGTGTTCTTGGGCGTCGCAGGAGGCCAATGTGAGCATGATAATCACCGACTACTGGATGCCGGAGATGACGGGCTACGAGCTCCTCAAGAAGGTCAAGGTAATACATCACACGACATTCTTTTATTCCTTGCCAAACTCCATGATAAATCATGCATGTATAGGAATATGAATACTTGTTTGAGATGACGATGGAAATGTGATGGATGCATGCAGGGGTCGTCCAAGCTGAGGGAGATCCCCGTGGTGATCATGTCCTCGGAGAACGTGCCTACAAGGATCAACAGGTCAGTATCTATTCCATGCCATATTCCCTCCCATGCATGCCATATTCTTTCCTATTCGGTGGTAGCAGCTCTAGTAGCATGCATGCAGTTCGTTTTCCTGCTCGTTGACACGTTTCGGCTCCGTCAGGTGCCTGGAGGAGGGAGCCGAGGATTTCCTGCTGAAGCCCGTCCAGCCGTCCGACGTGTCGCGCCTCTGCAGCCGCGTCCTCCGCTGAGCGCCGCCTGGTCCGGTTGCACCGTCGGACGCCCCTGAACCGCACTACATGGCGTGCGGATTCAGCGTTTTGGCCTTCTGGAACATGGACGCATGCGTGGCAGTAGAGTAGTATGATGGCCGTCAGTGTGCATGCAGCCTGTGTTTTGCTTCTGCTAAGTAGGATGTGCCCTGTTTCCCCCTGTTATGTAGCAGTCGACGTATATCCCTCTCAGTGTTCTGTGTTTCAGTCTCGTGGATCAGTGTTCAGTAAAAAAGGAAGTTTGCTTCAAGCTATTGTTTGTAATGGTACATGTTGAAGTTCACTTGTTCTTGCTGAAATTTTTTACTCCATCGTCACAGCGTTGGCCATTTTCATTTGTGCCCTTTGGATGGATTGTTGGGGAGATCGTCGATCAAACTCGGTACTGTCATGGCTCACGTGCGAGCATATTCATACGATGGAAGAGATCTAAATGGCGAATGAAAAGGGTGTCCGTAAGATCGTACATTTGATTGCTACTTTTGGTTCAAAGCTGTACTCTGCTTCTGAGTTATTTGATGCCAAATCTGTGGAAACAGGGCCTTAAGTACCGAGTAGGGAGCACTGCTGTACCGCTGTGCTGTTACGGAAGAGGATCTCCGTAGGATCGTGCATTTGATTGCCAGCATTATTAGTTGCTTCGATCTGTACTCTGTATCCGAGTTACTATTTGATGCCATTCGTGGCAACAGGGCCTCGTTAACGAGCAGGAGTACTAGGGTACCACTGTGACGGCACCTTATCATTTTTATTTTATTTTATTTTTTTGCAGGGGTGACAGCACCTTATCAGGGTATACAAAGCGTGTCAGGATATCCAAAGCGTTCCATAGTTCTCCAGGTTCCATGTTTCAGGCTTAGCGTTGCTAGGCAAGTAACTTTGAAAGTTCAGTCACAATTTTTTCCACTCGCTTGTGCAACGAGGGCTGATTCTGTGTCACAACACGAAGTTCTGGATTAAATGAAACGGTTATTCTCTGATCCTTTGGCTTGGAGGCTTGGAGCCTTGAGCAAAATGTTTAGACACGTCCCTTTGTGTGCATTATCAAAATGGACCTTCATCTGCAGTCCTTTTTTCTATCTCTCCCGGCAGGTCTGCCAGTATGTTACTGTTGACAGAAAGTGATTTACTCGCCAGAGAGTACGCCTGAGATAGCATAACTGCTTCACCTTTATGTTAAAGTGACACAGGCCCATGTCTTTGCCGACTACTGAAAGAGGTTTGAGAGTACACACAAGCGTGCCACTTGGGCCAAAATCATTTTCTCAAAAAAAAAAACTTGGGCCAAAATCAGTATTTTGACTCTTTTGAGAAACTTGAGCAAGATTTGACCCTACTTGTAAAAAAATCTAAATCTCCTACCGTCAGGGTCGATGACACTAGGATATAACTGCCTACTGCCGAGGCCCCTGGCGGTAGGGTTAACGGCAGCCACCGTCATCTGGTGGGTGGGCCTGACGTAGATTAATGTCCTACCGCCAGACATGCATGATTGGAGGGCGATAGGTATGTAAACCTCACTGCCAAAGTGGGTGCCAGTAGGAAGGAGCCCCCCCTCCTAAAAAACCCCACAAACTTGTACTGTATCTAGGGAGGGGGGAAGTTGTGCGTACGCAGTGCACCCTGCCGCCAGCCGTCCTCGTGGTAGGCTATGCAACCCTCCGTCAACGAGCCTGGCGATAGGCGGGTATAGGTATTGACCCCAGACTCTCTCGTGATATGGCCACCAATTAACCTGCAGAAAGATTGGTAAGTAACCATGAAAGTGGCTACGAGAAAACACCAGCAAGTAGTTTACCTAGTGATATGTCAGGTTGTCCAGCTCGTTGGTGAAGGCCTTGTACAATACAGTGGCATTGTCTGTGAAGACTTTAACGATGTCCCAAGAGTATACTACGGTCAAGTATCGAGTATTGTCGCCTTCATTGCCATAATCTGTCCATGGACGCCGTCTAAGTTTCTCAGGATGACCCACCGGCAATCGCTCCCACATCCAAATCGAGAGGGCCCAGGCACATCCACACATACGAACGTAGCTCCAGTCCTCTTACATGCGTCATCCTGCTACAAATGCCAATTAATGATTAGATAACGCAATTCAAAGAAGCATACATACGTCCATAAACGAATATGGAGATAACTTCTTACCGAATGGTATAGGTACGCTAGGTCGGCAGACCCCCAGCTGTACCCTGCGTCCCAGATGGACAGGAAGTCCAGATGCATCCATAGGGCAGTGTTCCCCGAGCAGTCTGGAAACATGACCTCTGTAAGGAGATACCGCAAGTAGGCCCTTACCTACTGCTCCACGGTCCGCGCGTTGGCATCTTGTGGGCATCCGGACTGGTTGGCAAAGAGCCATATTAGAGGTATACCGTATGTTCGATTATCCACCATGTCGTAGGCCTCATGACGGATGGAGGTGGGACAATCACCGATGAGGGTGACAACCCTCTCCCGCCAGTTGTTCCTCCCCACTCGCCCAGTGAGAGCCCGTACCTGGAGCGGTAGGGCTGTGATCATGCCGAAGTCCTCGAGGGTCACTGTCATCTCACCACATGGGAGATGGTAACTATGCCTCTCGGGTCGCCAATGGTCTGCCAAGGCTGTGAGAGCTAATGGACGAGCATCTGCGGCGCACGCTTGAACTGAAGCACAAATGGCAGTAGCCCAGCTCTCTTGAAGTACGGCTCGTAGTGGATGTCGTATGCATCTGGCATGCTTTCGTGTGACCCTTCATATGCAATGGTGGTAGCATCTGCCAAAATTTAGATGAAAAATAGTTAGTAACTTATTTTAGCAAAGCCAATTTTTCTGCAAGAACTTGACTATAGTCATTACCGCTCCATTCTCGATAAAACGTGTGCGATGATCGTTGTCGAACGCAGGGTCAAGCATGGTGTACTTAGTGCCGATGTTCGGATTAAGGGTTCTCCTAAAACAGTTGCCAGTTCAAGTTAAATTTTTGACAACAACATTTATTTATCGACATTCATTCTATATGCATATAATCCGCTAAATATAGTACTAACTAAACAAAAAATATAATCAAGTGATATCAACAACATTCAATCATCAAATATCAACATCATTCATTCAACAACATTCATTCATCATCAACATTGAATTATGCATTCTTCATTCTTGATTCTCCATTCATTCGTCAAATATGCATATATGCATATGCAACATTTATCAACATTGGAATGTCCATCATATTCAAATATTCCAAATATAGCAGGGAAGTCTGAGTGTAATTTATCCTTGATCAAAATCCTTTGTGTTGTCCCGATCGGGGGCGCGCAAATGGTTAACTCCTACCAACCTCCTCCCTAGGGGCATGTGAGTAGTACTTTGCTTCGAGGGCTTTTCAATTTTCGCAATAAGTATGTGAGTTCTTTATGACCAATGTGAGTTTGTAGACATAAGCACTCCCACCTATTCATAATTTGCTAGCCTCTTCGGTACTGTGCATTGCCCGTTCTCACCTCGAGAAGTGCTACAAACTTCGTCAATGCATCCAAATCCCATGATATGATATGCTCTATCACACATAAGCCTTATTATATCATTTCTCAATATAGCCACCATACCTACCAATTATGGCATTTCCATAACCATTCCGAGATATATTGCCATGCAACTTTCACCGTTACTATTCACATGACTTGAGTGTTCATTGTCATATTGCTTTGCATGATCATATAGAGCTGACATGATATTTGTGGCACAGCCACCGTTCATCATTGCTATACATGTTACGTTAGATCATTGCACATCCTGATACACTAGGAGAGGCATTCATATAGAGTCATTTTTTTAGTTTATCAAGTTGTAAGTAATTAAAAGTGTGATGACAATTATTAAAGCATTCTCCCAGTGAGGTAAAGAATGATGGAGACTATTGAGTCCACGAAAAAGTGGGGATGATGTTCATGATATTATTATAAAAATGAAAAAATGAGAGAAAAAGAGAGAAGGGGCATGCTACTATCCTTTTTCCACACTTGTGCTTTAAAGTAGCACCATGTTCTTCGTACAGATAGTTCCTTGATTTGTCACTTTCATATACTAGTGTGATTTTTTTACATTATATAATTTGGCTTGTATATTTCGATGACAAGCTTCCTCAAATGCTCGAGGTCTTCATGAGCAAGCAAGTTGGATGCACACCCACTTAGTTTCATATAGAGAGCTTTCATACATTTATAACTCTAGTGCATCCATTGCATGGAAAACCCTACTCCTCGCATTGATATCGATTGTAAGGCCTCTCCACTGCTTAATGATCCGCCGAGCCGATGCGAGACTCTGTCAAACTTTTTTCTTCCCGTACACACCTCTACCATCATTCTTTTTGCCACCCGTAGTGCTAAGTCCATGACTCACGCTCATGTATTGGGTGAGGTTGAAAAATCTGAAGCGAGAAAAACTAAGATACAATTTCTTGGTTTGGCACCGGAGTGCTCGTGATTTATACTTTATGCTAGGAGGACCGAGTTATGCCATGCTTATATTATTAAATGAGTAGGGATAACATTCTTTAGCGTTCTTTTGAAGAGTAATGATTACTTTCTAGCATTCATACATATTATCACTTTTGATATCGAACAAATCATCGCTTCCCAATATTTGTACTGTAAAATAATTACATGATAAGATGTGTTAGGTAGCATTCCACATCAAAATTTATGTTGTTACCTAGTCAAGGATGAGGAATTAAGCTTGGGGATGCTGATACGTCTCCAACGTATCTACAATTTTTTATTACTTCATGCTACTATATTACCAATTTTGTATACTTTATATGGAATTTTATATCCTTTTCTGGAACTAACCTATTAGCCTAGTACCCAGTGCCAATTTATGTTTATGCCTATTTCTTTGTTTTGCAGAAAAACAATACCAAAGGAAGTCCAAACACGATGAAACTTTACGGTGATTTTTTCTTGACCAGAAGAGACCCTAGAAGGTTCAAGGGAGTATCAAACAATAATTGAGAGAGGCACACGCTCAGGAGGCCTGGCCCCGAGTGGTGCGTCTAGTGAGCTTGTGGGTCCCACATGGCTCTGTTTGAGCTAATTTCAGCATTGTAAATTTCCTAAAATGCAAAAAACCACCAGAGCGAGACCCGAAACAATTATTCTGCTGTTGCAAGCCTCTGTTCTTCATCTAGAGGCCTTTGCCAGTACTCTGCCGGAGAGGGAAACCATTGGGGAGGCCATCTTTATCGACCTTGATGCCTCCATGATGTTGTGTGAGTAGTCCTCACAGGACCTGCGAGCCCATAGTAGTAGCTAGATGACTTTCTCTCTCTCTCTCTCTCTCTTTGATCTTCAATACAGTGATCTCCTTGGAGATCTATTCGATGTAATTCTTCCGGTATGTTTGTTGGGATTCGATGAATTGTGGGTTTATGATCAGATTATTCATTGAAAGTAACTGAGTCTTCTCTGATTTATTATGTGTGATTTTATAGCCTTGTATTTATCTCCAATCTATCTATCTTTTCTGGCCGTCTAGATTGATTTATTTTCAGTGAGAAAGGTATCTGGTAGTAGATTCAATCTTGCGGCGTCCTTACTCTGTGATAGGAGGAATCGCAAGGAACATATTGTATTATTGCTACTAAGGGTAAAACCGCAGGGTTCAAACATATTATGTGGTATTACTTTGTCTATATTATGTCATCATGCTTCAAGCATTACTCTATTTGTTATGAAGTTAATACCTTAAGATGCATGCTGGTGTTAGAATTAATGGGCCTGACCCATTAACAAAATCTGAAATCTCAAATGAGCCCATGTGTAAAATGGCAAGTGGTGGTACTAAAGTTTAGTCCCACCCCAGAAGTTGAAGAAGAGTTGGACCCCTTTATATAGTGGGTTCTCTCCACCACTCTAAGTGGTGTGTTGAGAAGAGAAAGGGAAGACCACATGCACATGCTGGCTCACCTGGCCGGGCCATAGCGTGGCATGGCATGGTGAGGCGAGGCGAGGCGTACGTGCAACATGCGCATGAATGGTCCACCGAAATCCAGTCCATTGCCTTGCAGGGGCACAGCTTCCTATATACTGCTACCGCCGCGGACAAAGACATACCGAAATTATCTAGGTTTTTGCCTTGTCACACAACTTGTGCCTCCACCGTAGTCTACTCTATTCCGAATGCCGACGTGCATCGGTGTGTGGGAGAGTAGGTCTCTGGAACCGTTCGTCTTTGTGATCCTCCACCGGGAGAGGACGGATTAGGTTTTTGGGAAGCGCTCTACATGACTGCTCAACTTCGTCATCACGAGTCGTCTTCCATCCAAGCCAGGTGGTGCTACTCATCGTTGTCAACAACAGATCATCGCCAACATCGTCATCAACACCGCCGCTCCTGCTGCAACAACCAAACAGTACGTCAATCGTGATCTGTTCATGTCTTTCTCTGAAGTTGCTATTTTCTGGGCGATGCTGCTGTACATGATTTTCTGCTCTTCTAGTTTGCTAGATTGTTGCATGTTAGTTTCTGTCTTAGTTATGAATTATTTACTAGAATTGATCATAAACTTGCCTAATATTCCAACAATCCAAAAACCTAAATGCAGGCAATTTCCTGAGTTAACTATGGCTGGATTCATTAATGCACTGAGGCCGGACAAGTTTACCAGTGTGCACTTTAATAGGTGGCAGGTGAAGACCACGCTCTGGCTTACTACTCTGAAAGTGTTCCAAGTTAGTGTTGGTGCTTAGAGGGAATGTCTGACGAAGACCAGAGAAAATTCCAGGAAGCCAATACTATGTTTGTGGGATGCATTCTGAGTGTTCTTGCTGACCGTCTGTGTGATGTGTGCATGCACATAGATGATGGAAAGACACAGTGGGATGCACTGAATGCAAAATTTGGTGCAATAGATGCAGGTAGTGAACTGTACATCATGGAGAGTTTCCATGACTACAAGATGGTGAATAACCGTTTTGTGGTCGAACAAGATCATGAGATACAGTGCATTGTGAAGAAACTTGAACTCCTTAAGTGTGTTCTACCTGACAGATTCGTGGCTGGGTGGATGATTGCAAAGTTGCCTCCTTCATGGAGGAATTTCGCCACAACTCTGAAACATAAGAGACATGAGATATTAGTTGAAAATCTGATTGCATCTCTTAATGTTGAAGATGATGGAAATATGCCCTAGAGGCAAAAATAAAATGCTTATTATTATATTTCCTTAATCATGATAAAGGTTTATTATTCATGCTAGAATTTTATTGACCGGAAACTTAAATACATATGTGGATACATAAACAAATACCGTGTCCCTAGTGAGCCTCTACTAGACTAGCTCATTGATCAAAGATGGTTAAGGTTTCCTAACCATAGACATGAGTTGTCATTTGATAACCGGATCACATCATTAGGAGAATGATGTGATGGACAGGACCCATCCGTTAGCTTAGCATATGATCGTTCAGTTTATTGCTACTGCTTTCTTAGTGTCAAATACATATTCCTTCGACCATGAGATCATGCAACTCCCGGATACCGGAGGAATACCTTGTGTGCTATCAAACGTCAAAACGTAATTGGGTGATCATAAAGATGCTCTACACGTATCTCCGAAGGTGTCTGTTGAGTTGGCGTGAATCGAGATTGGGATTTGGCACTCCGTGTATCGGAGAGGTATCTCTGGGCCCTCTCGGTAATACACATCACAAGAAGCTTGCAAGCAAAGTGACTAAGGAGTTAGTTGCAAGATGATGTATTATGGAACAAGTAAAGAGACTTGCCAGTAACGAGATTGAACTAGGTATAGAGATTCTTACGATCGAATCTCGGGAAAGTAACATACCGATAGACAAAGGGAATTACATATGTTGTCATAAGGTTCGACCGGTAAAGATCTTCGTAGAATATGTAGGAACCAATATGGGCATCCAGGTTCCGCTATTGGTTATTGACCGGACAGGTGTCTCGGTCATGTCTGCATAGTTCTCGAGTCCTTAGGTTCCGCACGCTTAACGTTCCTTGACAATATAGTGTTATATGATTTATATGGTTTGGTGAACTAATGTTGTTCGGAGTCCCGGATGAGATCATGGACATGACGAGGAGCTCCAGAATGGTCCAGAGGTAAAGATTGATATATAGGATGATGATGTTTGGACACCAGAAGAGTTTCGGGAGGTACCGGGTAATCATCAGATCACCGGAAGGGGTTCCAGTAAGCCCCGGGAGGTATATGGGCCATATGGGCCAAGTAAGAGGAGCACACTAGCCCACAAGGGGCCGGCGCACCCCTCCTATGGCAGCCGGCCAAGGGGAGAAAAGGAAGGAGGGGGATTCGACCTCCCCCTGCCTTCCTCTCCTTCCCCTTCCTTTCCCCCTCGGGCAAATATGGTAAGGGGCGGCTAGGGAAGAAGCCCAAGGAGGATTTGGCCTCCCTTGGGGGCACCTCCTGGCTGCCTTATATATATATATATATATATATATATATATATAGGGAAGGGGGCACCACACAAGACCACGACAATATCTTAGCCGTGTGCGGAGCCCCTCTCCACAATTTCGTCCCTCGGTCATATTTTCGTAGTCCTTAGACGAAGCCCTGCGGAGATAGCATAACCACTACTGTCACCACGCCATCGTGCTGCCAGAACTCACCTACCACTTCGCCCGTCTTGCTGGAACAAGAAGGCGAGGACGTCACCGAGCTGAACGTGTGCTGAACGCAGAGGTATCGTACGTTCGGTACTTGATCGGTTGGATCACGAAGAAGTTCGACTACATCAACCGCCTTAATAAACGCTTCCGCTTACTATCTACGAGGGTACGTAGACACACTCTCCCCTCTCGTTGCTATGCATCTCCATGGATATATCTTGCGTGTGCATAGAATTTTTTTTGTTTTCCATGCAACGTTCCCCAACAGTGGCATCCGAGCTAGGTCTATGTGTAGATGATATGCGTGAGAAGAACAGAAAGAGTTGTGGGTAGTGATAGTCGTACTACTTACCACCAACATCTTATTTTGATTCGGCGGTATTGTGGGATCAAGCGGACCGGACCAACCTTACATGTCCACGCACATGAGACCGGTTCCACCGACTGACATGCAACTTGTTTTTGCATAAAGGTGGTTGGCGGGTGTCTATTTCTCCTACTTTAGTTGAATCAAATTTGACTACGGCCGGTCCTTGAAGAAGGTTAAAACAACAAACTTGATAATCACTGTTTCAGTTTTTCGTAGTTAAGAACGGTTCTTGCTAGAAACCCGTAGCAACCACGTAAAACTTGCAACAACAAAGTAGAGGACGTCTAACTTGTTTTTGCATGTCATGTTGTGATGTGATATACATTGTTGTATGAGATGATCATGTTTTGTAATATCGACTACCGGCAGGAGCCTTAGGGTTGTCTCTTAATTATTGTATGAAATGCAAACACCATGTAAATTTCTTTATTTTATCGCTATGAGTTAGCAATAGTTGTAGAAGCAATAGTTGGCAAGACAACCCCGACGGAACGATGGAGATCAAGGTGTCGAGCCGGTGACAATGGAGATCATGACGATGCTTTGGAGATGGAGATAAAAAACACAAGATGATGATGGCCATATCATGTCACATATTTTGATTGCATGTGATGTTTATCGTTTATGCATCTTATTTTGCTTAGAACGGCGGTAGCATTATAAGATGATCCCTTCACTAAATTTCAAGATAAAGGTGTTCTCCTTGAGTATGCACCATAGCCAAAGTTTGTCATTTCGAAGCACCCCAAGATGATCGGGTGTGATAGACTCTACGTTCACATAGAATGGGTGTTAGACGGTTTGCACATGCTGAATACTTGGGTTAAACTTGACGAGCCTAGTATGTATAGACATGGTCTCGGAACATTGGAGGCCGAAAGGTTGAACGTGAGTCATATAGTAGATATGATCAACATAGAGATGTTCACCATTGATGACTACCCAATCTCACGTGATGATCGGACATGGGTTAGTTGATTTGGATCATGTATCACTTAGATAACTTAAGGGATGTTTATTCAAGTGGGAGTTCATTAGTAATTTGATTAGTTGAACCAAGGTTTATATGAACATAGTCAAAATCTCTTTGCAAATAATGTTCAATAGCTCGTGATGTAGCTTCCCATTTTTTTGATACGTTCCTAGAGAAAACTAAGTTGAAAGATGATGGTAGCAACTACACGGACTGGGTCTGTAATTTGAGGATTATCCTCATTGCTGCACAGAAGATTTACGTCCTTGATGCATCGCTCGGTGACATACCTACTGCAGGAGCTACTGCAGATGTTATGAACGTCTGACAGACTCGATCTGATGACTACTCAATAGTTCAGTGTGCCATGCTTTATGGCTTAGAACCGGGACTTCAAAGATGTTTTGAACATCATGGAGCATATGAGATGTTCCCATAGTTGAAGTTGATATTTCAAGCTAATGCCTTGATACGTCTCCAACGTATCTATAATTTTTGATTGTTCCATGTTGTTATATTATCATTCTTGGATGTTTTATAATCATTTTATAGTCATTTTATATCATTTTTAGTACTAACTCATTGACATAGTGCCAAGTGCCAGTTGCTATTTTTGCATGTTTTTTACATCGCAGGAAATCAATACCAAACGAAGTCCAAACGCAGCAAAACTTTTTGTGGATTTTTTATGGACCAGAAGACATCCAATGGGCCGGAGAAGCGCCTGGGGTGCTACAAGGGGAGCACAACCCACGTATCTATAATTTTTTATTGTTCCATGCTGTTATATTATCATTCTTGGATGTTTTATAGTCATTTTATAGACATTTTATATCATTTTTTGGTACTAACCTATTGACATAGTGCTAAGTGCGAGTTGCTGTTTTTGCATGTTTTTTACATCGCAGGAAATCAATACCAAACGGAGTCCAAACGCAGCAAAAAATTTATGGATTTTTGATGGACAAGAAGACATCCAGTGGGCCAGAGAAGCACCTGGGGCGTGCTCCGAGGGGAGCACAATCCACCAGGGAGCGCCTGGAGGCCCAGGCGCGCCCTAGTGGGTTGTGCCCACCTCGGGTGCCCCCCTAGACCGCCTCTTTACTCTATAAATAACCCAATATTCCAGAAACCCTTGGGGAGTCGACAAAAATCAATTCGAGCAGCTGCAAGTTCCAGAAACCACAGATCCAATCTAGGCACCATCACGGAGGGGTTCATCATGTCCATTGGTGCCTCTTCGATGATCCGTGAGTAGTTCTTTGTAGACCTACGGATCCGTAGTTAGTAGCTATATGGCTTCCTCTCTCTCGTTCTTCGCTTCTCAATCTTTTGCTAGCCTTCATTTTGCACCAAGTATGATCAGTACTTGTGCATCCAAAATCCTTTAAACCAGTTTTGCCACATGAGTCGACAATACCTACCTATATGGAGTATTCTTTTGCCGTTCTAAGCAAATTTGTATGTGCCATCTCTAATTTTCAAAATAAATTTCTCTTTTGTGTGCTCGTACCGCCCATGAGGCGGTGAGGGGTGGCCGATATTTTCCATGCTAGATATGTTATTCTCACAATAGTGTTTATTTACTTGTCATTGCATGAGAGTAAGGCAAAGGTATTAGGGATGCCCAGTCCCGAAATGAAAAATGAATTTACTTTATGTTGTCAAATAATAAATTCCTTGGAAAGTGTTGGTATGGAAGGCACCCGTGGATACGGTTAGCCATGGAAAGTGAAAGTATGGTGGAAAAAGGAATAAACTTTACTTTTTTGTTTGGGAACCGCCTATGATATATCTAGCATGGAAGGTGTGGGGAACTCTAAGTCGTTTTTGTTGGTGGGAAAAGCATGCCTCCCAAAATGTTTTTATCTCTAAGTTTTTCGCTATGAGCTCTGGCACCTCTACAAATCCCTACTTCCCTCCGCGAAGGGCCTTTCTTTTACTTTATGCAATTTTTATTTTTAATTTTGAGTCTCCATCTTCTCTCATAAAGCACCAACTAGGGGGCACTATGATCGTACTTGAGCATTGGGTGTAGCTAATATGCGAGTGTGTTTCATGAATGGATCAATGTTTGAATATGATGGGCTAGGGATAACTTGTTTTAGCGTTGATATTTTGAAAGATATGGTTAGTTTTTGATATGCTTGAGTATTTAAGTCTCATGTCAAAAGTAGACTATTGCTTTGAACCATATAAAAGTCCAAATGTCCATGCTATAAAGAAAAGAATATGAGATGACATGTTAGGCAACATTCCACATCAAAATTTCTATTTTTATCATTTACCTACTCGAGGACGAGTAGGAATTAAGCTTGGGGATGCTGATACGTCTCCAACGTAGCTATAATTTTTTATTGTTCCATGCTGTTATATTATCATTCTTGGATGTTTTATAGTCATTTTATATCATTTTTTGGTACTAACCTATTGACATAGTGCTAAGTGCGAGTTGCTGTTTTTGCATGTTTTTTACATCGCAGGAAATCAATACCAAACGGAGTCCAAACGCAGCAAAAAATTTATGGATTTTTGATGGACAAGAAGACATCCAGTGGGCCAGAGAAGCGCCTGGGGCGTGCTCCGAGGGGAGCACAACCCACCAGGGAGCGCCTGGAGGCCCATGCGCGCCCTGGTGGGTTGTGCCCACCTCGGGTGCCCCCGGACTGCCTCTTTACTCTATAAATACCCCAATATTCCAGAAACCCTAGGGGAGTCGACGAAAATCAATTCCAGCTGCCGCAAGTTCCAGAAACCACAGATCCAATCTAGACACCATCACGGAGGGGTTCATCATGTCCATTGGTGCCTCTCCGATGATGCGTGAGTAGTTCTTTGTAGACCTACGGGCCATAGTTAGTAGCTAGATGGCTTCCTCTCCCTCGTTTGATTCTCAATACAATAGTCTCTTGGAGATCCATATGATGTAACCCTTTTTTGCGGTGTGTTTGTTGGGATCGGATGAACTTTGAGTTTATGATCAGACCTATCTTTTTATCAATGAAAATTATTTGAGTCTTCTTTGATCTCTTATATGCATGATTGCTTATAGCCTCATATTTTTTCTCTGATATTTGGGTTTTATTTGGCCAACTTGATCTATTTATCTTGCAATGGGAAGAGGTGCTTTGTGATGGGTTTGATCTTACGCTGCTTGAACCCAGTGACAGAAGGGGAACCGACACGTATGTATCGTTGCTATTAAGGATAACAAGATGGGGTCTATTTCTACATAAATAGATCTTGTCTACATCATGTCATCGTTCTTATTGCATTACCCCGTTTCTCCATGAACTTAATACACTAGATGCATGCTGGATAGCGGTCGATGTGTGGAGTAATAGTAGTAGATGCAGGCAGTAGTTGGTCTACTAATCTTGGACGTGATGCCTATATAATGATAATTGCTTGGATATCATCATGATTATTTGAATTTCTATCAATTGCCCAACAATAATTTGTTCACCCACCGTTTGCTATTTTTCTCGAGAGAAGCCACTAGTGAAACCTACGGCCCCCGGGTCTCTTCTTTATTATATTTGCCTTTGCGATATATTTTCCTTTGCTTTTATTTTCAGATCTATTAAACCAAAAATACAGAAATACCTTGCTGCACTTTATTTTATTTGGCGTTCGATCTATCAATATTTACAACTCTCTCGCGTCAGTTTGCCAATTTTTGGCGCCGTTACCCGAAAGGTATTGACAACCCCTTTAATACGTCGGGTTGCGAGTATTTGTTATTTGTGTGCAGGTGTTGTTTACGTAGTGTTGCTTGGTTTTCCTACTGGTTTGATAACCTTGGTCTCATCACCGAGGTAAATACCTACCGTCGCTGTGCTGCATCATCCTTCCTCTTTGGGGAAATACCGACGTAGTTCTAGCAGACATCATGCCTGCGTTGAGTGATATGAAGTCTCTAACAAGTTATATAGCTACAAGATGGAGGAGAATAGTTCTGTTAGTGAACACATACTCAAAATGTCTGGGTATCATAACCACTTCACTCAGCTGGGAATTGATCTTCTAGTTGAGAGTGTTATTGGCAGAGTTCTTCAGTCATTGCCACCAAGCTACAAAGGCTTCATGATGAACTATAGTATGCAAGGGATGACGAAAATGATTTGTGAGCTCTTCTCAGTGCTTAAGGCGGCGGAGGTAGAAATCAAGAAGGAGCATCAAGTATTGATGGTTAACAAGACCATTAGTTTCAAGAAAAAGGGCGAAGGAAAGAAAGGGAACTTCAAGAAGAATGGCAAGCAAGTAGCCACTCCCGTGAAGAAGCCCAAAACTGGACCCAATCCTGAAACTGAATGCTTCTACTTCAAAGGGAGTGGTCACTAGAAGCGGAACTTCCCCAAATACTTGGCGGATAAGAAGGATGGCAAAGTGAACTAAGGTATATTTGATATACATGTTATTGATGTGTACCTTACTAATGCTCGTATTAGCGCTTGGGTATTTGATACAATTCGGTTGCTCATATTTGTAACTCAAAACAGGAGCTACGGCCGAGGTGACGATGCACGTCAAGAATGGTTCCAAGGTCGATATGATCGCCGTCGGCATGCTATCTCTACATCTACCCTCGAGATTAGTTTTAGACCTCAATAATTGTTATTTGATGCCAACGTTGAGCATGAACATTATATTTGGATCTTGTTTATTGCGAGACGGTTATTCATTTAAATCTGAGAATAATGGTTGTTCTATTTATATGAGTAATATATTTTATGGTCATGCACCCTTGATGAATGGTCTATTCTTGTTGAATCTCAATCGTGGTGATACACATATTCATAATATTGATGCCAAAAGATGTGAAGTTGATAATGATAGCGCAACATACTTGTGGCACTGCCGTTTAGGTCATATTGGTGTAAAGCACATGAAGAAACTCCATACGGATGGACTTTTGGAATCACTTGATTATGAATCATTTGATACTTTCGAATCATGCCTCATGGGCAAGATGACTAAGCTCCATTCTCCAGAACAATGGAGCGAGCTAATGACTTATTGGAAATAATACATACCGATGTATGCAGTCCGATGAGTGTTGAAGCACGCGGCGGGTATCGTTATTTTCTGACGTTCACAGATGATTTGAGTAGGTATGGATATATCTACTTGATGAAACACAAGTCTAAAACATTTGAAAAGTTCAAGGAATTTCAGAGTGAAGTGGATAATCATCATAAAAAGAAAATAAAGTTTCTACGATCTGATTGCGGAGGCAAATATTTGAGTTACGAGTTTGCCCTTCATTTAAAACAGTGTGGAATCGTTTCACAACTCATGCCACCTGGAGCACCACAATGTGATGGTGTGTCCGAATGTCGAAATGGTACTTTATTAGATATGGTGCGTTCTATGATGTCTCTTACTGATTTACCACTATCCTTTTGGGGTATGCATTAGAGACAGCCGCATTCACGTTAAATAGGGCACAGTCTAAATCCATTGAGACGACACCGTATGAACTATGGTTCAGCAAGAAACCTAAGCTGTTGTTTCTTAAAGTTTGGGGATGCATGATACGTCTCCAACGTATCTATAATTTTTTATTGTTCCATGCTATTATATTATCTGTTTTGAATGTTTTATATGCATTGATATGCTATTTTATATGATTTTTAGGACTAACCTATTAACCTAGAGTCCAGTGCCAGTTTCTATTTTTTCCTTGTTTTAGAATTTCGCAGAAAAGGAATACCAAAATGGATTCCAAACGGAATAAAACTTTCACGATGATCTTTCTTGGACCAGAAGACACCCAGGAGACTTGGAGTGCAAGTTCGAAGAGCCACGAGGCGGCCACAAGTGTGGAGGGCGCGCCCCCCAACCTTGTGGGCCCCTCGGTGGCCTCCTGACCTAGATCTTCCTCCTATATATACTCTTATACCCTGGAAACTTCCAGGGGAGCTAAGAAACCACTTTTCCACCGCCGCAACCTTCTGTACCCATGAGATCCCATCTTGGGGCCTTTTCTGGCATCCCGCTGGAGGGGGATTCGATCACGGAGGGCGTCTACATCAACACCATTGCCTCTTCGATTAAGCGTGATTAGTTTACCTCAGACCTATGGGTCCATAGCTAGTAGCTAGATGGATTCTTCTCTCTCTTCGATTCTCAATACTATGTTCTCCTCGATGTTCTTGGAGATCTATTCGATGTAATACTCTTTTGCGGTGTGTTTGCCGAGATCCGATGAATTGTAGATTTATGATCAGCTTATCTATGAATATTATTTGAATCTCCTCTAAATTGTTATATGCATGATTTGATATATTTGCAAGTCTCTTCGAACTATCGATTTGGTTTGGCCAACTAGATTGGTTTTTCTTGCAATGGGAGAAGTGCTTAGCTTTGGGTTCAATCTTGCGGTGTCCTTTCCCAGTGACAGTAGGGGTAGCAAGGCATGTATTGTATTGTTTCCATCAAGGATAACAAGATGGGGTTTTCATCATATTGCTTGAGTTAATCCCACTACATCATGCCATCTTACATAATGCGTTACTCTGTTCTTATGAACTTAATATTCTAGATGCAGGCAGGAGTCGGTCGATGTGTAGAGTAATACTAGTAGATGCATAATCGTTTCGGTCTACTTGACACGGACGTGATGCCTATATTCATGATTGTCGGTGTCAAAACCGGCGGATCTTGGGTAGGGGGTCTCGAACTGTGCGTCTAGGCCGGATGGTAATAGGAGGCAAGGGACACGAAGTTTTACCCAGGTTCGGGCCCTCTCGATGGAGGTAAAACCCTACGTCCTGCTTGATTAATATTGATGATATGGGTAGTACAAGAGTTGATCTACCACGAGACCGAGGAGGCTAAACCCTAGAAGCTAGCCTATGGTATGATTATTGTTGTCTATGTTGTCCTACGGACTAAAACCCTCCGGTTTATATAGACACCGTATAGGGTTAGGGTTACATAGAGTCGGTTACAATGGTAGGAGATCTACAAATCCGTATCGCTAAGCTTGCCTTCCACGCCAAGGAAAGTCCCTCCCGGACACGGGACGAAGTCTTCAATCTTGTATCTTCATAGTCCAGGAGTCCGGCTGAAGGTATAGTACGGCTATTCGAACACCCCCTAATCCAGGACTCCCTCAGTAGCCCTGAACCAGGCTTCAATGACGACGAGTCCGGTGCGCAGATTGTCTTCGCATTGCAAGGCGGGTTCCTCCTCCAATTACTTCGTAGAAGATTTTGAACACAAAGATAGTGTCCGGCTCTGCAAAATAAGTTTCCACATATTGCCATAGAGAGAATAATATTTACACCAATCTAATCTGCTGACGTATTCCGTAGCGTGACACACCACGGCGAAGCCTTTATCAGAGTCGTTTCATTATCCCACCTCAGCGCGTTATGCGAGGCGGTTTCCTTGGCACGTCTTGTTAAAGCAGAGATCGTGTCCCCTTATCCCGGGATTCTCATCAATACGGGCGTGGGTAACCCAACCGCGCCATTGATTACGGCGCTTGGAGATAAGCGAGTTTTACCAGGCTGGTGGGGACATGTAGTTGCGTCCACCCATATAAGGGGATAAAGATCCACCTTTTACCTACGCCTTCTTCCTCCTTCGCCTATCCATTCTTGCGCACTCGAGCTCCAGCGCCCAAGTCCGCACTCCCCACCTCAACCTTCTCCAGCCATGTCCGGAGCAGGAGGCAAGTGGATGGTCTCCTCCGTCACGGAGGTACACATCAAAAAGCTGAGGAAGGCCGGATACCTGTCTAACGACATCGCGTACCGGCTTCCTGAAAAGGGGAAGCTCATCCCCACCCCTAGGCCCCATGAGAGGGTGGTGTTCCTCCCCCACTTCCTCCGCGAACTGGGCTTCCCTCTCCACCAATTCGTCCCGGGGCTCATGTTCTACTACGGCCTGGATTTCCACGATCTGGCCCCGAACTTCGTCCTCAACATCTCGGCGTTTATCGTCGTGTGCGAGGCCTTCCTCCGCATCCGCCCCCATTTCAGCCTATGGGTCAAGACTTTCAACGTCAAGCCGAAGGTGGTGCGCGGAAACCAGGTGGAGTGCGGAGGCGCCATGGTGGGCAAGATGGCCAACGTCCTATGGCTTGAGGGCTCCTTTGTGGAGACCCTGAAGGGGTGGCAATCGGGGTGGTTTTACATCACCAAGCCGCGCGACGCCAAATGGGTCGCACCCCCCGAGTTTCGATCCGGACCCCCTATGCGGCTCACCTCTTGGAAGGAGACGGGCCTGTCTTGGGGTAAAAAAGGAGAGCTGACCGGACTCCAAACATTCATCCAAACCCTGGCGGACAAGAAGCTCAAACTTGTCAACGTAGTCCAGGTTATGCTCATCCGCTTGATCCTCCCGTGTCAACAATGGGCTTTCAACCTGTGGGAGTTCGACCCGGCACGGCACCAAACTCTGAGCAGGCTCTTCGATACGACGTACGAAGATGCCTGGAAGGTGCTTTTCAAAGGCGCCGAGGCTCCCGCATCCGCTACCGAGGATTGCGGATTCAGTGCGCAGCGTCACGCTCTCGCGGTAAGCTGTTTTTTTCCTTTTACAGGGTATCAGTTTTTTATAGTTTGACTCCATGCGGGATCTAAGCTCCCTTACCTTTGATAGGATTGGCAGGTGACGTCCGGACAGATCAACTGTCCGGCTCCTTTGCCCGAAGGCCCAGCGGACGCTCGCTTGGCGAAGCTGCTGGTTCCGGCACCCTATGTGGTGCCAGAGAAGAAGGCCGCGAAAAAGGCCGCAGGGACTCGAAAGAGTGCCCGGCGCCAGGAGGTGTCGGATCCATCATTCGATGGCTCCGAGGCGCATTCCTCCTGTGAAGACGAGGAGGAAGAAGAGGAGAACTCTCCCCCTCCAGCGGGAGGAGAGAAGAAAAGGAAGGCCGCCCTCTCTGGGGAGGCCGGAGGGTCCAAGAAGGGGAAAACCCTTCCTCCGGACTACTCCACCGACGCAGACGGCGGAGAGGAGTGGCAGCCCAGGGCCAAGCCCCTGGCAAAATCGTAAGTATCCGGATACCAGAGTAATTCATAGTATTCGTTTATTGCACATCTTTCCCTTATGTCTAATATGTTTATGCAGCCCACCCAAAGACCGGCTCGACGCGTCGTCGAGCGGCTCACTGGACTCGTTGGATGTGAACTTGCTTCCGATGGCTTCCTCCCCCCGCCCTACGGACGACACCGAAGTGTTGTCCCAACAGGTTCCAAGCCGGGAGGAGGTGGTCCTGGAGGCGCCGCAAGGCGACCTCCCGGACTCCAGGAGTAAAGGGGATGAAACCCCCCAGGCTCCAAGTCTAGCTCTAGGCCGGACACCGCTCCGGAACCTTCAAAGGTTCCAGAGTCCGGCGGGGGACCTCCTTCCAAGAGGAGCAAGTCCACCGTGCCGGCGGCCCCCGTCCAACCGGAGGCGCCGGACAATATGTTGGAGGCGCTCCAACGCGCCTCCATCGACGAGGAGCACCGCACTATTATGAGTGCGGTGGTCCATAAGGTTCAGTCCGCCAAGAGCGGACTGACTGAAGCTTGTACTAGCCTTTTGACAGGCTTTGAGGTAATTAAAGAATGTGTAAATAATAGTACCGCATAGACAGTAGCCCCTGATGCTCTGTTTGGCATTCGGGAAGAAAAGCCGAATAGAGGATCAAATAGAATTCGCGGGAGTCTAACAAAAATGAGTCAATGTGCATATGCAGGCTTCCCTGCTTGCGTCCGCCGCACTGACTGCGGAAGTGGATACGCTAAAGCAGAACCTCGAGCTGTCCGAGCAAGAGCTCGGGCGTGCCAAGAAGCAGCTCGAGGACAATGAAGGTAAGAAATACCTTGTTTTTAAATATATATAAAAATGTGCAATTGCAAAGACTGACAGGATTATCGTGGCTATTTTTAGGGGCCACGTCTGAAGTGGCGACCCTTAAGCAAGCGCTGGTCGAGGCCGAGAAGAGGGCGGCCTCGGAGCGCACTGAGCGGGAGAAGTATGAGGCTGAGGTTGGCAAGGTGCGGCAAGAGCTCCAGGCTCTCATGGAAAAACATGAGAGTTTGGAGCTTGACTCAAAGACGCGAGCGTCCGAGCTCGCGGTGGCTATTGAAAATGCCAAGTCTGCCAAGGCCGAATCCCAGAAGACCCTCCAGGAGTTGGATGAGGTGAAGAAGATAGCGGCGGGTAAGGCATTCTTTATGCAAAGCAAACACATAAACGTGAGTTACTTGTTACTTACCCAAATCCGGAGCTCTCCAGGAGCATTCGCAGATCTTCCCCGGAGTGTGTCCGATGCCGCCGCATTCTATCGAGCCAAGGAGGGCAGCTCGACAGAGAAGGTGTTCTGGTCTCAGTATGCTGAGGCCGGACACCCTGTGCCCCTGAGCGACCAGCTGAAGCAGCTGGTCGAGCTCCACAAGGCGGCCGAACAGGCCATGAAGGGCCTCATTGTTCGGCTGTGGCCTGGAGGGGCTCTGCCTGGGAGCTATTTCGGGCTGGTGTGGCGGTTGGTGGAGGCCTGTCCAAGGCTCGAAGTCATCAAGCGCTCCGTCTGCATTGAAGGTGCCCGTAGGGCCCTTGCCCGTGCTAAGGTGCACTGGGGCAAGCTGGATGCTGAGAAGCTGGTGAAGGACGGGCCACTGCCGGGGAAAGAGCATCGCAAGCCCGAGAATTACTATAAGGATGTTCTGAAGGGTGCCTGCCTTGTGGCGGATGAATGTTCTAGGGATGTAATTTTTGAGTGAAACTTGCTTGTTTTGTCCTGTGCGCTGAAAACTTGTTTATATGCGCTAAGCAATGCTGTTGGAATTTAAAATATTACCTTCTGTGCGGCTATTTATCAATTCTGAGAGATGGCGAGTCGTCGGCTTCTGACCCCGTGCCGCTAGTGCTGGGGTGTTCGGGGATAAACCTGAGTGCTCTTTTTCCCATGTTTGGGTCCTTCGAGGGAGGCGCTCAGCCCAACGAACGAGGCAATCAGACTATAATGCGTGAACACTCTCACTTAGCCATAGAATTCTATAATTTTAAATTTCGGAGAAGCCCCTGGTATTCGAAAGACTGAGTTCGGGGCGCTATCCACGCCTTGGCTGGACAGAGCCGGCTCCTCGCCCTAAGCGGCATAAGTCTTTAGGGACTCGAAAAACCTCTCGAACAGCGACCAGCTCTCGCTTCATCATGACAGTCAGTTTTAGCTTTCTCCACTGAGGTGCTCGACCCAGCTCAACTGGGGCACAATCGCAGTGGTTCTCCTAGTGCTACCTTAGCTGATATAAGGCACCAAAACATAGGAGCCGGGCAAACCCAACTATTGACCAAAGACATGATTCGGAGCCGATGCATATAATGCTATAAGTTCGGGGTGCCGCACTTGTTAAAGTGTTCGGACTTCTCACACCATATTGAGGGGTACTAAAGCCCCTGGCGTATTTTGGCCATACCAACGTGTACGGGTGCAACATGTCATTTAAGGAACATATATAAAGAAAAAAAAAGGTAATGCAAAATAGACGAAAGCTATGCATTGTTTATTAAAAAGGGGCTGCGATCAAAGCAGAATGATACAAATAATGCGATAAGTGGAAGGTTGGACTAGTTAACATGTCCGTTCCAGGGGCAAGCTGCAGAATAGTATGCGGAACAGCTATACTGCTCGTGATAGAGACCGCCTGGGAGTTCCGTAATGCGGCGTGGCTTGTGTGCTTCCCTGGTTCTTGCATTGTTTGTGCGGCAATTGAACTGCCGAACAGGCCTTCCGAAAGATGGAGTCTTGAAAGTAAGAGAAAATTAAAAGATCGGCAGCCCCTGGTACGGTTTAAGCCGTGTTTTGGGCGTGCCGTGATGGTGCCCCTCCCCCATGGTATCTCTAGAGCGTAGTTATGTACGCGAAGTACTGACGTTGCCTTTTTGTGAGGGTTGGGGTTGGGGCCGCATTGGTACACCTGCTCGGATCGTGCCAGGCGGTCTTGTTGTAGGTTACTCCGGGCGCGCTTGACGGTGTCCGGTCGTTTAGTGGCCGGACTGGAGAACTGTCTGGAGAGGCTGCTTTGTACTTCCGCTGCAAGGGCCGCCGTGTGCTCCTCCGTTCGGAGGGAGCGTTCAGTGTTTCCATTGACCGTAATTACTCCTCGAGGGCCTGGCATCTTGAGCTTAAGGTATGCGTAGTGCGGTACTGCATTGAACTTAGCGAATGCGGTTCGCCCGAGTAGTGCGTGATAACCACTGCGAAACGGGACTATGTCGAAGATTAACTCCTCGCTTCGGAAATTATCCGGAGATCCGAAGACCACTTCAAGTGTGACTGAGCCTGTATAGTTGGCCTCTACACCTGGTATTACGCTTTTGAAGGACATTTTGGTGGGCTTAATCCTCGAGGGATCTATGCCCATTTTCCGCACTGTATCCTGGTAAAGCAGGTTCAGGCTGCCGCCGCTGTCCATAAGGACTCTAGTGAGATGAAATCCGTCAATGATTGGATCTAGAACCAATGCGGCAAATCCACCATGACGGATGCTAGTGGGATGGTCCCTTCGATCAAAGGTGATCGGGCAGGAGGACCAGGGGTTGAACTTTGGGGCGATTGGCTCTACCGCGTATACGTCCCTTAACGTGCACTTCCGCTCCCTTTTGGGGACGTGGGTTACGTATATCATGTTCACCGTCCGCACTTGTGGGGGAAAACCCTTCTGTCCACTGTTGTTTGGCGGCCGGGGCTCCTCGTCGTCATCGCTATGCAGCCCCTTGTCTTCATTTTCGGCGTTTAACTTGCCTGCCTGCTTGAACACCCAACAATCCCTGTTGGTGTGATTGGCCGGCTTTTTGGGGGGTGCCATGTATCTGGCACAAGCGGTCGAGTATTCGGTCCAAACTGGACAGGCCCCTAGGATTCCTTTTGAATGGCTTTTTCCGCTGACCGGATTTAGAGCCTCTAAATCCGGCATTAACTGCCGTATCCTCAGCGTTATCGCCGTTAATGCGGCGCTTCTGCTTGTTGCGACGTGACCTGCCACTACTGTCCCTGGTGTCCAAATTACCAGGGTTCTTGGTCATATTGTTGCTACGAGCAAGCCAGCTGTCTTCTCCCGCGCAAAAGCGGGTCATGAGTGTCGTGAGTGCTGCCATAGATTTTGGCTTTTCCTGTCCAAGGTGCCGGGCCAGCCACTCGTCACGGATATTGTGCTTGAAGCCTGCTAGGGCCTCAGCGTCCAGACAGTCGACTATTTGATTTTTCTTTGTTAGGAACTGTGTCCAGAATTGCCTGGCCGATTCCTCTGGCTGCTGAATTACGTGACTTAGGTCATCGGTGTCTGGGGGTCGCACATAAGTGCCCTGGAAATTGTCGAGGAATGCGGCTTCCAGGTCCTCCCAACAACTGATTGATCCTGTTGGCAAGCTGTTGAGCCAATGCCGAGCTGGTCCTTTAAGCTTGAGTGGGAGGTATTTGATGGCGTGGAAATCATCACTGCGGGCCATGTGGATATGAAGGAGATAATCCTCAATCCATACCGCAGGATCTGTTGTGCCGTCATATGATTCGATGTTTACGGGTTTGAATCCCTCGGGGATTTGATGATCCATTATTTCATCTGTAAAGCATAGTGGGTGTGCGGCACCTCTGTACTGGGCTATATCATGACGTAGCTCCAATGAGCTTTGTCTACTATGTTCGGCCCTGCCGAATTTGTGGCCGGCGTGACGGTTACCGTCTCGAGCCGTGGGGCACCCACGCGATCCGTAGATCGATCTTGTTTGCCTTGCCTTGTCCTCCAACATGTCTCGTAAGTCCGGCACATATTCCCGTGCCTTGGTACGGGGTGCGGCTTGAGTGGAGGGCCGTGAGGCCTCTCTGTCACGGCCACGAGGTGGCCGGTCGGCCGCATCAACTGCTTCCTCCTCTAATCGGGGTAGTAACCTGCGCTTTGGGTAGCTCTTGGAGGGGCGTTCGAGTTTATGCTCTTCGGGCGCAAGGACTTCAGTCCATCTGTCGACTAGCAAATCTTGATCAGCTCTAAGCTGTTGCTGTTTTTTGTTGATGCTTCTTGCCATGGCCATAAGCCTGCGTTGAAAACGCTCTTGCTCGACAGGATCCTCTGGCACGACGAATTCGTCGTCGTCGAGGCTTGCCTCGTCTTTGGAGGGAGGCATATAATTATCGTCCTCGACCTCTCTGTTTGCCGCTCTCTCATGAGGGCTGGTTTCTCCATCCTCCTATGCTAAATCTTGCTGGAGGGGGTTTTCTTCGGCACTTTCCGGAGTATTATTGTCTCCCGTGCTGGAATCACTGTATTTGTTTTGGTGACATTTTGAGCTGCGCCGCTGACGCTGGCGCTTAGGCTGTTTCTTGGAGGGGTCATCCTCCGCTGTTCCATCGCCATCTCCCTCTTTTGGGGTGTCCACCATATATATGTCATATGACGAGGTGGCTTTCCAGGGCCTAGTAGGCGCTGGTTCTTCATCATCTCCTTCACCGGCGTCCATACCGTCGATGTCTTCGGAGTCGAAGTCGAGCATGTCGGTTAAATCGTCGACAGTGGCTACTAAGTGGGTTGTGGGTGGGCTTTAAATTTCTTCATCGTCCGTACCCCAACCTTGCTGACCGCAGTCCGGCTAGGGCTCTCCTGATAAAGAGAGAGACTTCAGGGTCTTCAGGATATCGCCGAAAGGCGAGTGCTGAAAGATGTCTGTGGCAGTAAACTCCATGATCAGCGCCCAATCGGATTCGATCGGCAGGGGCGTGGAGGGTTCGGAGTCTGGAGAGGAGTCTGGCTCCTTGGAGTCACGAGTCTCGCAGAGTACGGGGCTGGTGTTCGGCTCAATCGCCGTTGGGATCGCAGCCTCGAGGTGGCATCCAACCGCCCATCCTCGATCGACGTAGTTGGCTCTGAATTAAGGGTCGAAGCTGATGCGGGTGCGGCCTTCAGGGCACTGTTCGGCGGCAGAGCTAGATCATGCTCGTCGGGACAGTGCGGCGCGCTCGGCAATGGCTCGAATCCATCGAAGATCAAGTCCCCGCGGATGTCAGCCGTGTAGTTTAAACTTCCAAATCCGACCTGATGGCCAGGGGCGTAGCTTTCGATATGCTCCAGAGGGCCAAGTGAATTGGCCCGCAGTGCGAAGCCGCCGAAGACGAAGATCTGTCTGGGGAGGAAGGTCTCACCCTGGACTACATCGCTATTGATGATCGTAGGAGCCATCGAGCCTGACGGCGACGACACAGAGGAACTCTCAATGAAAGCACCAATGTCGGTGTCAAAACCGGCGGATCTTGGGTAGGGGGTCCCGAACTGTGCGTCTAGGTCCGATGGTAACAAGAGGCAAGGGACACGAAGTTTTACCCAGGTTCTGGCCCTCTCGATGGAGGTAAAACCCTACGTCCTGCTTGATTAATATTGATGATATGGGTAGTACAAGAGTTGATCTACCACGAGATCGAGGAGGCTAAACCCTAGAAGCTAGCTTATGGTATGATTATTGTTGCCTATGTTGTCCTACGGACTAAAACCCTCCGGTTTATATAGACACCGGATGGGGTTAGGGTTACATAGAGTTGGTTACAAGGGTAGGAGATCTACATATCCGTATCGCCAAGCTTGCCTTCCACGCCAAGGAAAGTCCCTCCCGGACACGGGACAAAGTCTTCAATCTTGTATCTTCATAGTCCAGGAGTCCAGCTGAAGGTATAGTCCGGCTATCCGAACACCCCCTAATCCAGGACTCCCTCAATGATCATTGCCTTAGATATCGTCATAACTTTGCGCTTTTCTATCAATTGCTCGGCAGTAATTTGTTCACCCACCATAATAATTCCTTTCTTGAGAGAAGCCACTAGTGAAACCTATGCCCCCTGGGTCTATTTTACAACATATTAGTTTCTTGTCAACTTGCCAATTTCTGTCGCCGTTTCCTTACTTTGCAATCTTTTACTTTCCATTCCATAAACCAAAAATACAAAAAATATTACTTTACCATTTATCCATATCTATCAGATCTCACTTTGCAAATAACCGTGAAGGGATTGACAACCCCAATGTCGCGCTGGTTGCAAGTTGGTGTTTCTATGTGCAGGTATTTGGTGGCTTGTTGCATTGTCTCCTACTGGATTGATACCTTGGTTCTCAAAACTGAGGGAAATACTTACGCAGTTACGCTACTTTGCTGCATCACCCTTTCCTCTTCAAGGGAAAAACCAACGCAATCTCAAGAGGTAGCAAGAAGGATTTCTGGTGTCGTTGCCGGGGAGATCTACGACAAGTCAAGACATACCAAGTACCCATCATAAACTCTCATCTCTTGCATTATATTATTCGTGATTTGCCTCTTGTTTTCCTTTCCCCCACTTCTAAAACTATTTTCAAAAAGGGTTGCCCTTTTCTTCGCCCCTTTGTCCGTTTGTCCTTTTGTTTGCTCGTGTTGCCACGTGCCCTTTATTTACTTGCATCTTCGCTTGCTAAAAATCTATTGATATGGATCCTCATCCACCTGCTAATCTTTTTATAAGATCCCATTATGATGAACCAATTTCTAGTGAGTTGAGTGCACTAGATTATCTTTATGAGGTTTTGCTTGAAATTCGTGAATCTGAAAATTGTGATGAAGTGTTGAAAGAAGAAATTTATGAAGTGATTGACGATAGCTCCTTGAATGAAAAGCATGATTGCAATGATATTATTATAAATTCTATTGATGTCAATTGTGTTAATGATATGCAAAAGCCTAAGCTTGGGGATGCTAATTTGTCTATGTCTACTACTTGTTGCAATGATCATGATTGGGGTGATTCTTCTTATAATCTTGAAAATTTATTTAAGCCCCATGATGAATATGAGATTGATAATATTGTTCGCAATAATATTGAAAGTGAGTTTGGAAGAGTGTCAACTTTAGAGCCCACATATTTGGATAATGTTCAATCTTATGAAGTTTTTGATAAAAGTGGGTTTGGAGAGGTCATGACTTTATTTTATGATAATCCCACTATTTTGGAAGAGTTTTAACTTTGTATGTACGTGGATCATGAAGAGAATATTTTATGTGATCGTTATATTGTTGAATTTGATGATGATCCTACATGTAATTTTTATGAGAGGAAATATGGTTGTAGAATTTTTTATGTTACTTAATTACATCTCGTTATGTTGAGATTGTTATTGTTTCTTTCTTCTTCCTTGCATATGCTAGTTTTTTCTTGCCTTGATAATTTGTTTTCCTATAAGATGCCTATGCATAGGAAGTATGTTAGACTTAGATGTGTTTTTCACATGCTATGTGATACACTTGTTGTGCATAAATTCTTGTCATTCTTGCTTTTTTGGTCCTGTTTTGCAATAAATATTTCATCTAGCCTCTGGTTAGATGTGGTTTTGTGTTTTAATTAGTGTTTGTGCCAAGTAAGACCTTTGGGATAGCCTACGGTGATAGTTGATTTGATCCTGCTGAAAAACAGAAACTTTTACGCCATGGAGATTAGTTTTAATTTTTAACAGAAGGACGATAAAATACTGATTATTTTTGAAGAGTATTAATAAACAAATTTTATAAGACTTCCTAATTTGTCAGGAATTTTGGAGTTACCGAAGTATTCGAAATATCCAGATTGCTACAGACTGTTCTTTTTTTGGACAGATTCTGTTTTTCACATGTTGTTTTCTTATTTTGATGCATCTATGGCTAGTATCCGGGGGTATGAACCATGGAAAAGTTGGAATACAGTATATATTACACCAATGTAAATAAGTAATGAGTTCACAATAGTACCAAAAGTGGTGATTTATTTTCTTATACCAACGGAGCTTACGAGATTTTCTGTTGGAGTCTTATGTTGTGAAGTGTTCAAGTTTTGGGTAAGGATTTGATGGACTATGGAATAAGGAGTGGGAAGAGCCTAAGCTTGTGGTTGTCCAAGGCACCCCAAGGTAATATTCCATGATGTCAAAAATCCTAAGCTTGGGGATGCCCCGGGAAGGTATCCCCTCTTTCTTCTTCGTCTATCGGTAACTTTACTTGAGGCTATATTTTTATTCACCACATGATATGTGTTTTGCTTGGAGCTTCTTGTATGATTTGAGTCTTTGCTTTTTAGTTTTCCACAATAATCCTTTCTGTACACATATTTTGGGAGAGACACGCATGAATCATGATTTATTAGAATGCTCTATGTGCTTCACTTATATCTTTTGAGCTAGGCAATTTTGCTCTAGTGGTTCACTTATATCTTTTTAGAGCACGACGGTGATTTTATTTTATAGAAATTGATGAACTCTCGTACTTCACTTATATTATTTTGAGAGTCTTTAGAACAACATGGTAATTTTATTTGGTTATAAAATGAGTCCTAATATGATAGGCATCCAAGAAGGATATAATAAAAACTTTCATATAAAGTGCATTGAATACTATGATAAGTTTGATTCCTTATGATTGTTTTGAGATATGAAGATGGTGATATTAGAGTCATGCAAGTAAGTAGTTGTGAATTTGAAAAATACTTGTGTCAAAGTTTGTGAGTCCCGTAGCATGCACGTATGGTGAACCGTTATGTGATGAAGTCGGAGCATGATTTATTTTTTGATTGTCTTCCTTATGAGTGGCGGTCGGGGACGAGCGATGGTCTTTTCCTACCAATCTATCCCCCTAGGAGCATGCGCATAGTACTTTGTTTCGATGACTAATAGATTTTTGCTATAAGTATGTGAGTTCTTTATGACTAATGTTGAGTCCATGGATTATACACACTCTCACCTTTCCGCCATTGCTAGCCTCTCTAGTACCGCACAACTTTCACCGGTACCATAAACCAACCATATACCTTCCTCAAAACAGCCACCATACCTACCTATTATGGCATTTCCATAGCCATTACGATATATATATATATATATATATTGCCATGCAACTTTCCACCGTTCCGTTTATTATGACACGCTCCATCATTGTCATATTGCTTTGCATGATCATGTAGTTGACATCGTATTTGTGGCAAAGCCAACGTTCAGCATTTTTTATACATGTCACTCTTGATTCATTGCAGATCCCGGTACACCACCGGAGGCATTCATATAGAGTCATATTTTGTTCTAAGTATCGAGTTCGTAATTTTTGAGTTGTAAGTAAATAAAAGTGTGATGATCTTCATTATTACAGCATTGTCCCAAGTGAGGAAAGGATGATGGAAACTATGATTCCCCCACAAGTCAAGATGAGGCTCTGGACGAAAAATAAAAAAAGACCAAAAAATGAGAGAAGGCCCAAATAAAATTAAAAAATGAGAGAAAAAGAGAGAAGGGACAATGTTACTATCCTTTTACCACACTTGTGCTTCAAAGTAGCACCATGATCTTCATGATAGAGAGTCTCCTATGATATCACTTTCATATACTAGTGGGAATTTTCATTATAGAACTTGTCTTGTATATTCCAATGATGGGCTTCCTCAAATTGCCCTAGGTCTTCATGAGCAAGCGAGTTGGATGCACACCCACTTAGTTTATTTTTGAGCTTTCATAAACTTATAGCTCTAGTGCATGCGTTGCATGGAAATCCCTACTCACTCACATTGATATCTATAAATGGGCATCTCCATAGCCCATTGATATGCCTAGTTGATGTGAGACTATCTCCTTCTTTTTTTCTTCTCCACAACCACTTCCTATTCCACCCATAATGCTATATCCATGGCTCACGCTCATGTATTGCGTGAAAGTTGAAAAAGTTTGAGAACGTCAAAAGTATGAAACAATTGCTTGGATTTTCATCGGGGTTGTGCTTGATTTAAATATTTTGTGTGATGAAGATGGAGCATAGCCAGACTATATGATTTTGTAGGGATAAGCTTTCTTTGGCCATGTTATTTCGAGAAGACATAATTATTTGTTAGTATGCTTGAAGTATTATTGTTTTTATGTCAATATTAAAATTTTGTTTTGAATCTTACGGATATGAACATTCATGCCACAATAAAGAGAATTACATGGAAAAATATGTTAGGTAGCATTCCACATAAAAAAATTCTATTATTATCATTTACCTACTCGAGGACGAGCAGAAATTAAGGTTGGGGATGCTTGATACGTCTCCAACGTATCTATAATTTTTGATTGTTCCATGCTATTATATTATCTGTTTTGGATGTTTTATATGCATTAATATGCTATTTTATATGATTTCTGGGACTAACCTATTAACCTAGAGCCTAGTGCCAGTTTTTGTTTTTCCTTGTTTTAGAGTTCCGCAGAAAAGGAATACCAAACGGAGTAAAACTTTTGCGATGGTCTTTCTTGGACCAGAAGACATCCAGGAGACATGGAGTGCAAGTCAGAAGAGCCACGAGGTGGCCACAAGGGTGGAGGGCATGCCCAGGTGTGCCCCCCAACCTTGTGGGCCTCTCGGTGGCCTCCTGACCTAGATCTTCCTCCTATATATACTCTTATACCCTGAAAACTTCCAAGGGAGCCACGAAGCCACTTTTCCACAGCCACAACCTTCTGTTCCCGTGAGATCCCATCTTGGGGCCTTTTCCGGCATCCTGTCGGAGGGGGATTCGGTCACGGAGGGCTTTGCTACCTCTTGAGCATGCGTTGGTTTTCCCTTGAAGAGGAAAGGGTGATGCAGCAAAGTAGCGTAAGTATTTCCCTCAGTTTTTGAGAACCAAGGTATCAATCTAGTAGGAGACTACACGCAAGTCACCTAGTACCTGCACAAACAAACAAGAACCACGCAACCAACATGATAAAGTGGTTGTCAATCCCTTCATGGTCACTTATGAAAGTGAGATCTGATAGAGATAATAAGATAAATATTTTTGGTATTTTTGTGGTATAGATTGGAAAATAAAGATTGCAAAATAAATAGTAAACTAGAATTGTAGATTGGAAACTTATATGATGTAAAGTAGACCCCGGGGCCATATGTTTCACTAGTGGCTTCTCTCAAAATAGCATGTATTACAGTGGGTGAACAAATTACTGCCGAGCAATTGATAGAAAAGCGCATAGTTAGATATCTAAGGCAATGATCATGAATATAGGCATCACGTCCGTGTCAAGTAGACCAAAATGATTCTGCATCTACTACTATTACTCCACACATCGACCGCTATACAACATGCATCTAGAGTATTAAGTTCATAAGAACAGAGTAACTCATCAGGCAAGATGACATGATGTAGAGGGATAAACTCAAGCAATATGATATAAACCCCATCTTTTTATCCTCGATGGCGATAATACAATTCGTGTCGTTTCCCTTTATGTCACTGGGATCGAGCACCGCAAGATTGAACCCAAAGCTAAGCACTTCTCCCATTGCAAGAAAGATCAATCTAGTAGGCCAAAGTAAACCGATAATTCGAAGAGACTTGCAAAGATATCAAATAATGCATATAAGAATTCAGAGAAGAATCAAATAATATTCATAGATAATCAAGTTCATAAACCCACAATTCATTGGATCTCGGCAAACACACCACAAAAAGTGTTACATCGAATAGATATCCAAGAAGATCGAGGAGAACTTTGTATAGAGATCCAAAGAGAGAGAAGAAGCCATCTAGCTAATAACTATGGACCTGAAGGTCTGTGGTAAACTACTCACACATCATCGGAGAAGCTATGGTGTTGATGTAGAAGCCCTCCGTGATCGAATCCCCCTCCGGCAGATCGCCGGAAAAGGCCCCAAGATGGGATCTCACGGGTACAGAAGGTTGCGGTGGTGGAAAAGGTGTTTTGTTGCTCTCCCCGAAGGTTTCAGGGTACAAGAGTATATATAGGCGAAAGAAGTAGGTCGGTGGAGCTACGAGGGACCCACGAGGGTGGGGGGCATGCCTGCCCCCCTAGGCGTGCCGCCCTACCTCGTGGCCGCCTCGTTGCTTCCTTGATGTCCACTCCAAGTCTCCTGGATCACGTTTGTTCCAAAAACAATCCTCGCGAAGGTTTCATTCCGTTTGGATTCCATTTGATATTCTTTTCCTGCGAAACACTGAAATAGGCAAAAAAACAACAATTTGCATTGGGCTTTCGGTTAATAGGTTAGTCCCAAAAATAATATAAAAAGGTATAATAAAGCCCATTAAACATCCAAAACAGATAATATAATAGCATGGAACAATAAAAAATTATAGATATGTTGGAGACGTATCAAGCATCCCCAAGTTTAATTCCTGCTCATCCTCACGTATGTAAATGATAAAAACAGAATTTTTGATGTGGAATGCTCCCTAACATTAATTTCAATGTAATTCTCTTTATTGTGGCATGAATGTTCAGATCCAAAAGATTCAAGATAAAAGTTTAATATTGACATAAAAATGGTAATACTTCAAGCATGCTAACCAAGCAATTATGTCTTATCAAAATAACATAGCCAAAGAAAGCTTGTCCCTACAAAATCATATAGTTTGGCCATGCTTCACTTTCGTCACACAAAATGCTCCCATCATGCATAACCCTGATGACAAGCCGAGCAATTGGTTCATACTTTTTAATGCGCTTCATCCTTTTCAACCCTTACGCAATACATGAGCGCAAGCCATGGATATAGCACTATAGGTGGAATAGCATATGATGATGGGGGTTATGTGAGAAGACAAAAAAGGAGAAAGTCTCACATTGACGTGGCTAATCAACGGGCTATGGAGATGCCCATCAATTGATGTCAATGCGAGGAGTAGGGATTGCCATGCAACGGATGCACTAGAGCTATAATTGTATGAAAGCTCATCAAAAGAAACTAAGTGGGTGTGCATCCAACTTGCTTGCTCATGAAGACCCAGGGCATTTTGAGGAAGCCCATCATTGGAATATACAAGCCAAGTTCTATAATGAAAAATTCCCACTAGTATATGCAAGTGACAAAATAAGAAACTCTCTATCATGAAGACCATGGTGCTATTTTGAAGCACAAGTGTGGAAAAAGGATAGTAACATTGTCCCTTCTCTCTTTTTCTCTCATTTTTTTGTTTGGACTTCTTTGGCCTCTTTTATTTATTTATTTATTTCCTCACATGGGACAATGCTCTAGTAATGATGATCATCACACTTTTATTTACTCATAAATCAATGTTACAACTCGATTCTAGAACAAAAAATATGACTCTATGTGAATGCCTCCGGCGGTGTACCGGGATATGGGATGAATCAAGAGCGACATGTATGAAAGAATTATGAAAGTGGCTTTGCCACAAATATGATGTCAACTACATGATCATGCAAAGCATTATGACAGTGATGGAGCGTGTCATAATAAACGGAACGGTGGAAAGTTGCATGGCAATATATCTCGGAATGGCTATGGAAATGCCATAATAGGTAGGTATGGTGGCTGTTTTGAGGAAGATATAAGGATGCTTATGTGTGATAGAGCGTATCGTATCACGGGGTTTGGATGCACCGGCGAAGTTTGCACCAACTCGTGAGGTGAGAAAGGGCAATGCACGGTACCGTAGAGGCTAGAAAATTGCGGAAAGGTAAGAGTGCGTATGATCCATGGACTCACATTAGTCATAAAGAACTCATATACTTATTGCAAAAGTTTATTAGCCCTCAAAGCAAAGTACTACTACGCATGCCCCTAGAGGGATAGATTGGTAGGAAAAGACCATCGCTCGTCCCCGACCGCCACTCATAAGGAGAGCACTCAAAGAACACCCCATGCTTCAAATTTGTCACACAATGTTTACCATACGTGCATGATACGGGAATTGCCAACTTTAACACAAGTATTTCTCAATTTCACAATTGCCCAACTAGCATGACCCTAACATTACCACATTTATATCTCAAAACATCTATCAAGAATCATAGTATTCAATGCACTCTATATGAAAGTTCTTATCATACCCATCTTGAATGCCTATCATATTAGGACTAAAGCAAATTACCATGCTATTCTAAAAGACTCTCAAAATAATATAAGTGAATCATGAGAGATCAATAATCTCTACAAAATAAAACCACCACCGTGTTCTAAAAAATATAAGTGAAGCACTAGAGCAAAATTGTCTAGCTCAAAAGATATAAGTGAAGCACATAGAGTATTCTAATAAATTCTGATTCATGTGTGTCTCTCCCAAAAGGTGTGTACAGTAAGGATGATTGTGGTAACCTAAAAAGAAAAGACTCAAATCATACAAGAAGCTCCAAGCAAAACACATATCATGTGGTGAATAAAAATATAGCCTCAAGTGAAGTTACCGATAGACGAAGACGAAAGAGGGGATGCCTTCCGGGGCATCCCCAAGATTAGGATTTTGGTTGTCCTTGGCTTTTACCTTGGGGTTCCTTGGGCATCCCCAATCTTAGGCTCTTGCCACTGCTTGTTCCAAAATCCATCAAATCTTTACCCCAAAACTTGAAAACTTCACAA
Source organism: Triticum urartu (assembly GCF_056163025.1). NCBI lineage: Eukaryota > Viridiplantae > Streptophyta > Magnoliopsida > Poales > Poaceae > Triticum > Triticum urartu. The sequence continues at coordinate 602,345,130 of NC_141874.1, read as the reverse complement.
CACAAAACTCAACAGAAAATCTCATGAGCTTCGTTAGTATAAGAAAACAAATCACCACTTTAAGATACTGTAATAAACTCATTATTTATTTATATTTGTGTTAAAATTAATGTATTCCAACTTATCTATGGTTCATACCCCCCGATACTAGCCATAGATTCATCAAAATAAGCAAACAACACACGAAAAATAGAATCTGTCAAAAACAGAACAATCTGTAGTAATCTCTAGGTTTCGAATACTTCTGTAAATAGAAAAATAATACCAAATTAGGAAGACCTAAATAATTTTTATATTGATCTACTTAAGTTGTAATTGGTGTTTTATCGCCCTATGGTAAAAATGAAAATTATTCTCGTGAGCGCATACTTTCTGTTTTTTTCAGCAGGATCAAGCAACAATCATCCAAGAAGATCCTAAAGGCTTTACTTGGAACAAACACTAATTAAAACATAAAAAACACAATCATAACAGAGGATAGATGATTGATTTATTACTAAACAGGAACAAAAAGCAATGAACAAAAATAAAATTGGGTTGCCTCCCAACAAGCGCTATCGTTTAACGCCCCTAGCTAGGCATAAGAGATTTCATTGATTCTCACATGAAAGACAAGAATTGAAGCACAAAGAGAGCATCATAAAACACTTGACAAACACATCTAAGTCTAATATAATTCCTATGCATAGGCATCTTATAGGCAAACAAATTATCAAGGCAAGCAAAAACTAGCATATGCAAGGAAGCGGAAAGAAACAATAGCAATCTCAACATAAAGATAGGTAATTTAGTAACATGAAAATTTCTACAACCATATTTTCCGCTCTCATAATAATTACATGTAGGATCATAGGAAAATTCAACAATATAGCTATCACAAAACATATTCTTAACAGGATCCACATGTATGCAAAGTTGACACTCTTCCAAAATAGTGGGATTAACATTAACTAAAGTCATGACCTCTCCAAACCCACTTTTATCAAAAACTTCATAAGATTGAACATTCTCCAAATATGTGGGATCTAAAGTTGACACTCTTCCAAACCCACTTTCAATATTATTGCAAACATTATTATCAATCTCATATTCATCATGGGGCGTAAATAAATTTTCAAGATCATAAGAAGAATCACCCCAATCATGATCATTGGAACAAGTAGTAGACATAGCAAAATTAGCATCCCCAAGCTTAGAGTTTTGCATATTATTAGCACAATTGACATTAATAGAATTTATAATAGCATCATTACAATCATGCTATTCATCGAATAAACTATCAAGTATGGGTGCAATAGCGACAATCTCATGTTTAACATAAGGAACTATAGCAAAATCATCTTCATAAATATTGGCATCATGGCCACAAGAGTAGCAAGCATCATGTTCACCAAGGAATATTTCAATCAAATCATCAGAATCATAATTATCTATAGATTCATGCATATCATTATTTTCTTCTAAAGCAGCGACCATTCTTTCAATAAATTCTTTGACATAGACATTATGAGCATAGTTTTCATAGCAATATTTAAGTATGTCAAAATTTTCAGATTCATAGAGAGTAATATCATACTTTTCAATCAAAGAAGCAACTTCATAAGCACCCTTAAAAGCAACAAATTCTTCAATTTGTTCGATATCGTAGTAACTATAAACACCCTTTGCATAAGAAGATAAGATTTCATTATCATTAAACTCACATAGGTAGGGGAGGTGTTTTTTAGGGTTCTTAGAGCAACAAGTAAAATCATAAATTCCACAAAGATTCCAAGCATAACAAAATAATCTGTTTATTTGATCCATAAGAGTCTCCCTTTTTCAGACAGACGGTGACGCACAAAATGAGCATGCTCATCTAAAGATTTCCATCAACTAGGCTAGTTGGGGTTTCAGCACGAGCGCATAAGGATCGAAGATGATCCAAGTAGAACACTTTAAGTGGATCCATATCAATAGAATTTTAGCAAGCAAAGATGCAAGCAAATGGAAGGCACATGGAAACACAAACAAAGATACACACGGGAAGAAGGCAAAGAAAAGGCAAAGGTGAAGTGGGGGAGAGGAAAATGAGAGGCAAATGGCAAATAATGTAATGCGAGGGATAAGAGTTTGTGATGGGTACTTGGTAAGTCTTGACTTGTGCGTAGATCTCCCCAGCAACGGTGCCAGAAATCCTTCTTGCTACCTCTTGAGCATGCGTTGGTTTTCCCTTGAAGAGGAAAGGATGATGCAGCAAAGTAGCGTAAGTATTTCCCTCAGTTTTTGAGAACCAAGGTATCAATCCAGTAGGAGACTACACGCAAGTCACCTAGTACCTGCACAAACAAACAAGAACCGCACAACCAATGCGATAAAGGGGTTGTCAATCCCTTCACAGTCACTTACGAAAGTGAGATCTGATAGGGATAATAAGATAAATATTTTTGGTATTTTTGTGGTATAGATTGGAAAATAAAGATTGCAAAATAAATAGTAAACTAGAATTGTAGATTGGAAACTTATATGATGTAAAGTAGACCCAGGGGCCATAGGTTTCACTAGTGGCTTCTCTCAAGATAGCATGTATTACGGTGGCTGAACAAATTACTGCCGAGCAATTAATAGAAAAGCGCATAGTTATGATGATATCTAAGGCAATGATCATGCATATAGGCATCACATCCGTGTCAAGTAGACCGAAACGATTCTGCATCTACTACTATTACTCCACACATCGACCGCTATCCAGCATGCATCTAGAGTATTAAGTTCATAAGAACGGAGTAACGCATTAGGCAAGATGGCATGATGTAGAGGGATAAAACTCAAGCAATATGATATAAACCCCATCTTTTTATCCTCGATGGCAACAATACAATACGTGTCATTTCCCTTTCTGTCACTGGGATCGAGCACCGCAAGATTGAACCCAAAGCTAAGCACTTCTCCCATTGCAAGAAAGATCAATCTAGTAGGCCAAACTAAACCGATAATTCGAAGAGACTTGCAAAAATATCAAATCATGCATATAAGAATTCAGAGAAGAATCAAACAAAATTCATAGATAATTAAGTTCATAAACCCACAATTCATCGGATCTCGCCAAACACACCGCAAAAAGAGTTACATCGAATATATCTCCAAGAAGATCGAGGAGAACTTTGTATAGAGATCCAAAGAGAGAGAAGAAGCCATCTAGCTAATAACTATGGACCTGAAGGTCTGTGGTAAACTACTCACACATCATCGGAGAGGCTATGGTGTTGATGTAGAAGCCCTTCGTGATCGAATCCCCCTCCGGAAGATCGCCGGAAAAGGCCCCAAAGATGGGATCTCATGGGTACAGAAGGTTGCGGCAGTGGAAAAGGTGTTTCGTTGCTCTCCCTGAAGGTTTCAGGGTATAAGAGTATATATAGGCAAAAGAAGTAGGTCGGTGGAGCTGTGAGGGGCCCACGAGGGTGGGTGGCGTGCCTGGCCCCCTGGGCGCGCCGCCCTACCTCATGGCCACCTCGCTGCTTCCTTATTGTCCACTCCAAGTCTCCTGGATCACGTTTGTTCCAAAAACAATCCTCGCAAAGGTTTCATTCCGTTTGGATTCCGTTTGATATTCTTTTCCTGCGAAACACTGAAATAGGGAAAAAACAACAATTTGCATTGGGCTTTCGGTTAATAGGTTAGTCCCAAAAATAATATAAAAAGGTATAATAAAGCCCATTAAACATCCAAAAAATATAATATAATAGCATGGAACAATAAAAAATTATAGATACGTTGGAGACGTATCAGCTTCTACATCAACACCATTGCCTCTCTGATGAAGCGTGAGTAGTTTCCCTCAGACCTACGGGTCCATAGCTAGTATCTAGATGGCTTCTTCTCTCTCTTTGATTCTCAATACAATGTTCTCCTCGATGTTCTTGGATATCTATTCGATGTAATACTCTTTTGTGGTGTATTTGCTGAGATCCGATGAATTGTGGATTTATGATCAGCTTATCTATGAATATTATTTGAATCTCCTCTGAATTCTTATATGCATGATTTTATATCTTTGCAAGTCTCTTCGAACTATCAATTTGGTTTGGCCAACTAGATTGATTTTTCTTGCAATGGGAGAAGTGCTTAGCTTTGGGTTCAATTTTGCGGTGTCCTTTCCTAGTGACAGTAGGGGCAGCAAGGAACGTATTGTATTGTTGCCATCGAGGATAAAAAGATGGGATTTTCATCATATTGCTTGAGTTAATCCCTCTACATCATGTCATCTTACTTAATGCGTTACTCTGTTCTTATGAACTTAATACTCTAGACGCACGCAGGAGTCGGTCGATGTGTGGAGTAATAGTAGTAGATGCAGAATCGTTTCGGTCTACTTGACACGGACGTGATGCCTATATTCATGATCATTGCCTTAGATATCTTCATAACTTTACGCTTTTCTATCAATTGCTCGACAATAATTTGTTCACCCACTATAATAATTCCTTTCTTGAAAGAAGCCACTAGTGAAACCTATGGCCCCCGGGTCTATTTTACAACATATTAGTTTCCCGTTAACTTGCCAATTTCTGTCGTTGTTTCCTTACTTTGAAATCTTTTACTTTCCATTCCATAAACCAAAAATACCAAAAATATTACTTTATCGTTTATCCATCTCAATCAGATCTCACTTTGCGAATAATAGTGAAGGGAATGACAACCCTTTTGTCGCGTTGGTTGCAAGTTGGTGTTTGTTTGTGCAGGTATTCGGTGGTTTGTTGCGTTATCTCCTACTGGATTGATACCTTGGTTCTCAAAAATGAGGGAAATACTTACGCTACTTTGCTGCATCACCCTTTCCTTCAAGGGACAAACCAACGCGAGCTCAAGAGGTAGCAATGCGACCGGAGAAACTATTGGGTCACTGGTACGCGTCTGTGCTATACACACGGTTTTTAAGCCCTTTCCGCGACGACATTTGGAACTGTCGCCAAGTGAGTGTGGGTGATAGGGGGTTCTTCCTGCACGACCCAGAAACCGTCGGAGATATGGAGCCATGATCTAGAGGCCTTGCAAAGTGTAATCATGTGTGATGCAACACACACTAAATTCTTTCTCACATGTGGGATCGATGATTAAACGTTTCTAATGATGCGGTGAAACAAAACGGTGTGTCGTAATGAACAATTTGGGAAACAATATGTAAGGCACACGGGCCAACATATGAACTATGTGCGATATGTGCCCCATCGCACACGTGTTTTCTATGGAACCTGTCTGCCATGCATGATTCCACCGCACACATTTCCCAACAGTTACCGTGTGCGATAATGTTCTATCACAAACGTTTCAGGAGCCCCTTCGCACACATACAAGTGATGCAGACCGTTTGTGATTTGTTGTGTATCGCCGATGGTTGCGGCAAGAGTGACATGTGCTTTTTGTTTGGGATCCCACACTTTTCCTAAAAAAATTACGACTGGGATTGTATTTTACATTGGGCACGGTTTACTCCGAGCTCTCGTGTGTGACACCGTGATATCACAAATGGTTCCGGTGACCCTATGCACATGTAGTAGCGCAACAAATCATTTGCGATCTGCTATGTATCACCGACGGTTCAGCTATGATTGACGTATGCTTTCTGATGTGCATCGCACACACTCATTTAGTTGAACCGTGTGCAGACAAATTGCTAGGTTAAAACAAAAATATCCCATTTTAAATCGGCATGCAAAAAGCAAATTCACCACAATATTCAATTGAACAAATAGTGTCCACAGGAAGGACATTCATCAAATTTCACAACAATTGCAATTGAAGATATGGTAGCTAAATTCGAATGATTTGTCCACACATATAGGCATTACATAATTAATCATAGTGTATGAAATACGAAGACCTCATCAGATGGAAAACAATGGATCCATCCGTATATGTTTAGCGGCTAACTCTTACTTAATGTTTCAGGAGAACACATGTTGAAATCTTCATTATAACCAGTGGGATTGATGTAGTGATTCAGGAAGAAGTCGCTGATAAATCTTTGAACCATCAGTAATTCACCAGTTGGGAGCGGTTCAGGGGTCCTCGGTTCTAAGATGAGCTGCATTATTTTTAAGATCAAAATGTGCCATATGAGTGGAGTAGAAGATATTAATTAAGATAGACTTACTGGTACTAATTCGCGAGCATCATCACAACTATTAGCAGATTTGCAGATGGAGATCATGTGTGTGCAAACATAAAATCCACAAAGGTTGGTCCCTTCTTGTTGCTGAGGACACTGAAATTTTTTGTACAGAATTAGTCATGTATTTATCCTGTTAGGAACAACCTAACCGGTGTTAGATGTATTATTTTTTCTTTGGAGAAAAATATAAACATGGTTATTTAGAAGCTTGAACATTTGACTAGCGTAAGAAAAGATATTTGCAGACTATTGGATAAATTTTCCAAAAATAACGGATTTTGGTGTGTTACCGGAGAAACGATCTCGTGCTGCAAAGGTAGTTCCCTCTTGAACAGGTTCCCTGGTTTAGTTTTCCACAATGCGAGCACACTGCAAATGAAGATGAATTTTGACAACATCAATTATTGAACCAGATATGAATGCAAATTAATTTCAACATCATAGAGTTGAATACCTATCCAGGAATTGCTGAAGATGCGTCAGATCCTGAGCATTTGTTAACTCTCTGAGAGAATCCATGTAGTAAAATGTGTTCTTATTTGGAACAATGAATACCAATATCCAGTGATCGCTACATATTAAGAAAGCCATGAACTTACGAATTATGTCGCAATCTGAAAGACAATCAGTGTACATGTGGTTGTTTACTTGACTTACCGTTCATGATATGGCCAGAGAAATGATTCTGCGTGGGACATATTTCCGAAGAGACGGACAGCCGTGTTAATGGCCCAGTCCCGTAGGTCCTTACCATCTAATGTTGTGCCATTTGCTAATGCAGGATCTATGAAATACACACTCTCCCTTTTTATTCTCTGCGTGTTCAATCCCCTGAGAGGAATAAAATGCAGTTAGCTGTTTATCACTTACAACCTTGTATGGAGAAGTTGATCAGAGTTTGTTAATTACTTACAAAATCAGGCATCTGACAAGAGTGGCATCGAGCACGTTGAAGTTGAAGAAGAGATGTAAGTCCTCAAAACTCACATTGATGGAACCAACATCGTCTCGAAAATGATCTCTGTTGTAGTGGACTAGCAAACCATGATGACCTTCTGACATTAGATCCATGCAATATTCATGTTACTCTCGGCAACTGGAGCTGCACTCATCAAAGTATTCACCAACAATAAATGGTTGACCATGGACATAATTGCGTGCTTCAAGTACGACTTCTTTACTTTTAGCAAGCAACAACTCTACTTCTCCATCATTCATGCCATCCGAAATAATATTACTCCCCGATTCGAACAACCTGCTGTTAATTTGGTTTTGGGCGATGAGTGCTTTAAGTAAGAGGCAATCGTTCCCTTTCCTCTTCGCTCTCCCGCCGCGCTTCCTCTCGGGTGCAGCCTTTTTGGCCGCTTCCTTCTTGGTACTTAAAGCATTTCTGACAAAACGTCTAGTTGGCTGCAAGGTAGACTACCGAGCAGACGGTGAAGCTTCGACATACTACTTAGTAGACGGTTTAACTATGTAGGACCGCTGAGCTGGCGGTGCTGTTGTGACAGACTGCTGGGCTGTAGGAGCAGAGGCATCAGACTGCTGACCATGCGTTGAAGCTATGTCGGGTTTCTGCGCAGGTGGTTCCAACTTGTCGATGTGTTGAGGAGGCTGTGCCAACGCGTTGGTTTGCTGAGCAAGAAGTGCTGACGCATTGGTATGTTGATCACGCAACTACAGATCGACTAAGTGATGAGCAGTCGGTTCTGGACCTACAGACTGCTTAGCATGCGGTTCCAAAGCATCATACTGCTTAGTAGTCCATTCTACCAAGTTGGTCTGCTAAGCATGTGCTGCAGCTGGGTCTCCCCCCGCTGCTTCAGCGGCCGACATCTGAACTGGTGGTGCATCTTCAGCAGTTGTAGACCTTGCCACTGGCTATTCTGGGGCGGAGGATGACATGGCCTGTACGGCACAAAGTCATACCAGCTGATCATAGGTTGATGCATCAGCCATCGGATTACGAGTATTAGGTTCTTTGGGGGAAGCACGCGAGAGCTGCTGTGGCAAGGAGAGCGTCACCGGTTGAGGGGCGACATTGGTTGCTCTTGGCGGGGTTTCAGGGATCTCATCGATGAACTCTGTTTCCTTTCGTGGCCACTGGATGTGATGTAACAGTGTTTTTCCCAAGGTCCTTTGCTCATCAAGGTCTCCTAGGATATTCTTCAGGGCAAATTCATTGAATCCAGGCTTTACTTCAGTCACGTGGCACTTTACACAGCCCGGCTTCAATGGCACATTGTCCAACAAGAGGCCCTCTTCCAAGAAGGGTGGGCAAACCCAGGCTATTGCACATTTTAATGTACCTTCATAATGTGTAAGCACGCCTGAGGGAGTCCAGGATTAGGGGGTATCCGGACAGCTGGATTATATCCTTTGGCCGGACTGTTGGACTATGAAGATACAAGATTGAAGACTTTGTCTCATGTCCGGATGGGACTCTACTTGGCGTGGAAGGCAAGCTAGGCAGTACGGATATGGATATCTCCTCCTTTGTAACCAACCTTGTGTAATCCTAACCCTCTCCGGTGTCTATATAAACCGGAGGGTTTTAGTCCGTAGGACACAATAACATACAATCATACCATAGGCTAGCTTCTAGGGTTTAGCCTCTCCGATCTCGTGGTAGATCAACTCTTGTAATACCCATATCATCAAGAATAAATCAAGCAGGACATAGGGTTTTACCTCCATCAAGAGGGCCCGAACCTGGGTAAAACATCGTGTTCCCTGCCTCCTGTTACTATCCGCCTTAGACGCACAGTTCGGGACCCCCTACCCGAGATCCGCCGGTTTTGACACCGACATTGGTGCTTTCATTGAGAGTTCCACTGTGCCGTCGCCAGAAGGAAGGATGTCTCGTCTCATCTTTAAATACGGTACTACTGTTGGGGGAGCTTTGGCTGTCGGCCAAACTCTCCGGCTAGGCGGTTTCATCATGACCGCCTGTTCGGCCGCCGCGCCGATGATGACTTCTCGGGTCATCGAAAATAGCCTCCACGTCAAATCGGCACTCGTCGAACAGATGGATCCAATGGAGCTCGCTTCCTTAAACGAGCTCTTGGATCGCATCGCCGCCTTGGGAGTCGCTACGGACTATGATCAGATTGGGCTTAAACCCGATCAAAGGGAGATTAACTCTCCACCGGTCACCCATCATATTGCAGTGGTGGAGGAACAATGCGGCGACCTTTCCTATATCTTGAGGACTAATTATGTCCGGATTCCCGATCTCTCTGAGCAGGATGCCCGTTCGCGGAAGGACAATATCCAATCCCTGAACTTAGAGCCAGGCAGCGGGCCAGGATTGGAAACTCCAAAATTGGAAACTCCTCGGCCCCTTGATCCCAGATCGGGTAAGGGTTTGGATTCAATTCCACCCACCCACCCAAACATAAGCGATCTTTCCAACATCAGACAAGAGACCCATGAAACAGTACATCATTATTGGGCCAGATTCCTCCTTGTGTTGAACAAGGTTAAGGACTGTCGTGAGGAAGATGCAATCTCACTTTTCTACAATAATTGCACGGACAAGGGGATCCTTAATGCCTTAAGTCGCCGTGACATATCACGCTTCGCTGACTTGGCGTCCATAGTATGAAAGTACTGTGCGATGGAAAGTGCCTGGAAAACCGAAACAAACTTTTGGGATAATCCGGCCCTAAATACGAACCCAGTCGGAAATAAAAGGGTGCACTATCAAAAGACACCTGGGTCAACTACCAAAAAGCAAAAATCCTCTATAGGGCATGGAACCGTACTGGAGGGATGGCTCAATGGACCCTGCAAAATTCATAGTACAGCGGATACAATACCAACGCACAGCCTTAGAGCATGTTGGATACTCTGGCAGGTGGCCAAAAGTGGTGAGGATCTTCTTGTCCCAAATGCCACAGAGCACCATCCCGTGGATAACAGTACGGTGTTAACAGTCTTTGAGACATTTGTGTCAAATAATAGGCACAAGTGAACACTCCGCAGCATGGCCGAAATCTGCCACATAGCAGCAATAAATCCATGGAGTGACACGGCTATTACCTTCAATGCCAGTGATGAACCTAAATTCCGAACAGCCCGAGCACCAGCCGCACTGGTCCTTAGTCCAATTGTGAACGGCTTTTGACTCACCAAGGTACTCATGGACGGCAGCAGCGGATTAAACCTCATCTATGAGGAAACCCTTCAAAAAATGGAAATAGATTGGAACCGCATCGAGAGAAGCAGCACAACCTTTAGAGGAATAATCCCTAGTCGGGAAGCGCGCTGTACAGGAAAAATCACACTAGATGTGGTGTTCGGCACGCCGGAGAATTATAGGTCCGAAGATACTACGTTCCAAGTGGCCCCATTCAGTAGCAGTTACCACGCCCTGTTAGGGCGGGAGGCGTTCACAATCTTCCAAGCCATACCTCATTACGGGTACATGAAGCTCAAAATGCCCGGGCCCAATGGAATTATCACTCTTGCTAGTGATCCGTACACAGCACTCCGCGCCAAAAACAAGACAGCCGCACTGGCCCTCGAGGCCTTATCCGAAGCCCTAGCGGCTGAGGAACTGACTGCGCTGCGCTCCACGATGAACAGGGACGATGTGATACTCGATAAGAGATCCAAGTCCACCTCCTTTAAACCGGCGGATGAAATAGTCAAATTCCAAGTCCGTCCAACAGACCCTATAAAAACAGCTTCCATCGGGGCACAATTAAACCCTGACGTAGATGCCGCACTATGAGAGTTCCTACGCGAGAACTGGGACATTTTTGCCTGGCACCCTTCAGACATGCCAGAAATCCCATGCAGGCTGGCCGAGCACTGCCTCAATATTCTAAAGGGATTCAAGCAGGTCAAGCAGGCACTTCGGCGTTTCTCTGAACCTAAGAGACAAGCCATGGGAGAGGAACTAGCCAAGTTATTGGAGGCCAGATTCATTAGAGAGATAAAACACCCAGACTGGCTAGCAAACCTGGTGATGGTACCAAAGAAGGATAAATCCTAGCGCCTTTGTGTCGATTTCAAGGACCTCAATAAAGCTTGACCAAAGGATCCCTCCCCCCTCCCCCGCATCGATCAAATTATCGATGCCACCGCAGGACACGAGTCATTGTGTTTCCTTGATGCATACTCCGGTTACCACCAAATCAAGATGGCGGAGTCCGACCAAGCCGCAACGGCATTCATCACACCATACGGTCCCTTCTGTTTCAACACAATGCCTTTTGGGCTCAAAAATGCCGGCGCAACATATCAGCGCATGATTCAGACATGTCTGGAGAAACAAATCGGCAAAACAGTAGAGGCGTACGTAGACGATGTGGTCGTCAAAACCAAGCACGTCGACTCTTTGGTAGACGACTTGAGGCTCACATTCGACAACCTCCGAACATATGACATCAAGCTCAATCCGGAAAAATGCGTTTTCGGCATACCAGCCGGAAAGCTCCTGGGTTTCATTGTCTCCAGTAGAGGTATTGAAGCTAATCCGGCCAAAATCCAAGCTTTGTCACAGTTGGCTACCCCAACAGACCTCAAACAAATCCAGTAGTTAACTGGATGCGTGGCGGCTCTAAGCCACTTTATCTCCCACTTAGGAGAAAAGGCTTTACCCCTTTATGGCCTCCTTTGGCGCACCGAACACTTTGAGTGGACGGACGCTGCCACAGCCGGATTGGAAGAAATAAAGGCCATTTTGGCAACCAACCTAATCCTGGCCGCGCCAAACATCAGCGATCCAATGCTGTTGTACATTGCGGCAACTCATCAAGTTGTAAGCGCAGTGCTCGTCGTCGAACGAGAAGCTGCCGAACATAAATTCCCTCTTCAAAAGCCGGTATACTATGTATCCACTGTCCTCACTCCATCCAAATCACGGTACCCACATTATCAAAATATAGCCTATGCGGTATTCATGGCATCCCGGAAGCTGCGACACTACTTTCAAGAGTGTTCGATTACAGTAGCCTCGGTAGTGCCACTTAATGATATTATAAACAACCGCGACGCTACGGGCCGGATTGCTAAATGGGCCATTGAGCTCCTCCCGTTCGACATAACATACAAACCTCGACGGGCCATTAAGTCGCAAGTATTGGCCGACTTTGTCGCCGAATGGACGGAGGCCAAACTCCCTAAAGAGTACGGCGCATACTCCAATTGGATCATGCACTTCGACGGTTCTAAAATGTTGGCTGGTCTAGGGGCTGGCATCGTCCTGACGTCCCCAACCGGAGATACCGTTCAGTACGTACTGCAAATATTGTATACAGACTCCAACAACGCAGCCGAATACGAAGCTCTGTTGCATGGTCTTCGGATGGCAGTCTCCATGGGCATTCAACGCCTGGAGGTGTGTGGGGATTCAAACCTTGCAATATCCCAAATAAATGGAGACTTTGACGCCAAGGATCCGAAAATGGCGGCCTACCGAAACGCCGTCCGAAAAATGTCAGCTCGGTTCGAGGAACTCGAATTTCACCATGTGGCTCAGGAAAACAATCAAGCGGCGGATATCCTCGCCTGCATTGGCGCAAAACGCGACGCGGTCCCCCCCAACATATTTCTGGAAAAGTTGTTCAAGCCATCCGTAGTATGGGAAAGGGACACCGGTAACAATAGTTCGGACCCGGCCAAAATGCCCGATACCGAATACTCTGACACAATCGGACGCTCCGCCACCGAAATAACACCTTCAGCCCATGTAATAATGGCCATTATCGCCCCGTGGACAGAACCATTCCTGGCCTACCTAACTAGGCAGGAACTTCCGGAGGACCAAAATGAGGCACGCTGCATTGTGCGGCGATCTAAGGCCTACAGGGTCCACGAGGGAGAATTGTATACAAAAGCACTACCAGAATCCTTCAAAGGTGCATCTCCGAAGAGGAAGGGCGGAACCTTTTGGCAAAAATCCACGCCGGACTCGGCGGTCACCATGCCACAGCCCGGGCTCTTGTAAGCAAGGCCTTCCGTACAGGATTCTATTGGCCAACGGCCCGGGCAGATGCACATGACTTGGTCCAACGTTGCGCCGGTTGCCAGCTCTTTGCAAATCAAAGCCACATGCCACCCACCGCCCTCCAAACAATCCCCATTATGTGGCCCTTCGCGGTCTGGGGGCTTGACATGGTTGGACCTCTTAAAGGGGGAACTCACAAGAGAAAATACTTACTGGTCATGGTTGATAAATTCACCAAATGGATAGAGGCCAAACCTGTTAAAACAGCCGAATTCGGACTAGTGATAGACTTCATATCTGGGGTCATACACCGTTATGGCGTCCCCCACAGCATCATCACTGACAACGGCACACACTTCAAAGCTGATGAGGTAAAACTCTGGTGCGGCAAAATGGGAATTAAGCTCGATTATGCTTCAGTCTATCACCCACAAACCAACGGTCAAGTCGAGCGAGCAAACAATCTTATAATGAGCGGCATTAAACCCAGATTAGTGCGTTTCTTAATAGAGTCTAACACGCACTGGGTAGAGGAGCTCGACTCCGTACTCTGGGGGCTGCGGACCACGCCGAATCGTAGTACCGGATATACACCCTTCTTTATGGTGTATGGCGCAGAGGCAGTCTTGCCCTGTGACATAATTCATGACTCACCTCGAGTGCACATGTACGAAGAAAGAGAAGCCGATCTCGATCGGCAGGATAGTCTGGACACCCTGGAGGAGGGGTGCGATGTAGCCAAAGCCCGTTCCGCATTTTATCAGCAACAGGCTCGCAGATACCAAAGCAGAGAAGTATGGGCCAAAACTTATAACATTGGCGAACTAGTTCTATGCCTGCCGGATAAGAAAAAGAACAAGGTCGAGCCCAAATGGGAAGTTCCCTTCATTATTGACCAAGTTCTGACCGGTGGAGCATACCGACTGCGGGATGCATCGACTAGTCGACTCGAGCCAAACCCATGGAACGCGGCCAGGCTCCGAAGATTCTACGCCTAGCATCGGACTCTATGTTCATCCCCTACCTTTGTCCATTTTTTGCATATACATTATCTGTCTTGTTTTTCTTTCTCCCTTTCTTTCATTCTTTCTCTAGGCCTTCAAGGGCCAACTTGTGCCTCGCTTGCACATTATATATGCGCCAACCGCGCTCATCATACCTGGGGGCTTCTTTCCCAAAAGCTTAATTATTTATTTGGGCCTCGTGCCCCGCACATGTGTTATGCTTCCACATGTACCTTTTTCGCCATTATATGCATCGATATGACTTAAGTTTTGGCCAAGCTGGGTTGCCTGGCTCTTGTATTTATGCCCTACGTTCCCGTTAATTCGGCTAGGGCATAAGGGGAGCACCTCTGCGATTGTTACTGCCGGGTTACCCGGATGTGTACCTCAGACTGGGTGAAGCCGAAAGCTAGCGTTCTTAAGGGAATATTCAGTCGGTGAACAAAAGATGATTTTGAGTTATTTTCCGTACCTGCCCAGATGTTTTTCCTGCGTTTCCTATCGTAGTCCGGACATGCACTTTAGGGCATGCTTACCCAGGGACAGGAACCCTTAACGGAACTATTCTCCCTGGAAGATGTTTCTTACTACCCATGTAATATAACATAACTATTTGGGCACTTGTCTGTTCAAGCATTTATGACCCCTACGCCTGGTCTCCACTCATGCACCGGTTCTTATATAACTGTGCGGGTATTCGGATACACTCTGGACTATCGAGTCCCGAGGTTGAAGCGAAAAGGTCTGCCAAGACAAATGATCTACAATCCGGCTAGAAGGCATTATACATGTCACTTTCATTACATAGTCATGCAGACTGACTAAATTCCTCTTCCATACCATCCAACAGGCGGTCTAGCTTACAATCCTGTTGGGAATACTTTGCGGCTAATTCTACTTGCCCATAAACTAAGCTAACGGGGATCTCTTTTCCGCCAGGCCCCACAGGTCCGACCTCGGCCATGTGATTTGGGTCTGCCTTGGTATACAGCGTCTTCACCATGGCCCAGGCTTCTCTAGCACCCTATCGGCAGGCTGATATCTTCCATAATCAGAAGCGCCGCCGTGCTCCCTTGAGCTTCTCCGCAAGCTCTGCAACACCCTCTTGTCGGGAGACGGACGGCCACAAGGCCTGGGCAACACCCTGCATCACCTGCCGAACTTGTTCGTGCAGATGTGACAGCTCGGATAGAAGATCACCCGCAGACCCGGGGATTTCCTCCGCGGGACGACCCGTCAGCATACCTACAGACATAACACTGTTAGTCGGCTTCTTCGCCGAACTCCTTTAAAAGGATTCGTTCAAGCACTTACTGAAAATGTCGCGTCAAAGCCGCTTATTCTCCTTCTCGGAGTCTGCAAGCTGGCCCCGAACGTCTTTTAGTTCCATGCTCAGCTTAATATTGGCGTCTTGGAGATTGGTTTTCTCCCACCTAACCTCAGTCAGCACGCGTTTGCCAGCCTCTAGCTGTCGCATAACATGCTGGTCCTCCGGATTTTCTCTGGATTCATCTGCAACATCTGTTGTTAGATCTGTAGCCATGCCGCACATTATATGGTAACCATCATTCTTTAAAGTAAATGTTACCAGCAGGGGACTTTTTCGGTTCCTGCAATGCGGCCACAGCAGCCCGCAGTTAGGTCTTGCATTCCTCTAGCACCTGTGACAGCCTAGTATTCTTCTCTGTAAGAACCTGCACAATAAAGATGATCCTTAAATCAGTTCTGCTAACTATTTCAAGTCTCAGGGGCTACTGATACATATAAATCGTCAGATTTACTTACCCGTACATCCTTTACATACTGATCCGTGGCTCTGGCTAGACCATCTTGAGCAGCTCGGAGGTACGCCTCTCCAGAATTGAAGTCATCAAATGCCTCTGGTGAGAAACAAGCGTCACAGAGTACGGCCCGGCGGCGCCTATGATTCATGGCACTTTCCACCTCTGAGTTTGTAGTGGATAATCTATCTACATCCTCTGTAGGGGGATTATCCGGCGCCTGCACCATATCGGATTCCACCTTTATGTCCGGTCTAGGCGCCCGACTGGTGGAAGCATGGTTAGTAACATCGTCGGACATATTCCGGCGAGCGTTTTTTCTGTTAAAGAAACACAGGCGTCATTATATTTCGAGAAAGACGACAACCACAGAGCGGGGTTTGTTATACCTTTGCATCGGCGTCTCCGTCCTGATCGCCTTCCTTTTTGGCCTACCCGGCCTCGGTGCCTCCTGTTGGCGCGTTGCTGCGGGTTCGGCAGGGCGTCTCGAATGCCTTCCCTGTAAAATGCCATGTGTATATGGTGGGTGAAGTGTCTAAAAGGGGATCCTAGTTTTGGAGTTGGGATTTTTGGTTTTTCTTACGTGCGATGCAGGGAGCAGTCCGGGATAGTCGGCCGTAATGGCCGCCATGGCATCGTCGCAGCTTAACTGATAGAACTGCCGGTCTATCAGCTCCACGGATATAACTGAATCTTCTTCGAGTCCAGAGTCGAGGGCCCGGTCAGGGTCCTCTGGTTGTGGAGAAGGGCTGCTGACCTCCTTTATGGCTTTTCGCAGTCCCTACCACAAAGTGGCAAGGTGAATACTTACAACAAAGAATGCGTGAAAAATGGGAGTAGGGAGATATAACTTACCCAGCTTGGAGGATTGTACATGGAGAATCCATCCCGTGGCTTGATGCGGGTGAACCCCTCTTCCTCACCCTTGAACAATTCATACAGAATTTTTGCTAAAGCGGCAGCATTGTCCGGACCCTTACGCCCGCACCGGGTGGCGTCATCCGCCCCGTTATAACACCACAAGGGGTGCCCATGATATTGAAGTGGTTGCACTCCCCGCATTATGAAAATCGACATAACTTCAATTATTGTCAATCCTGATTGAGCCAGAGCTTTGATCCGGTTCATCAGATAGAGGACTTCTCTGTTGTCTTCCACCTGGGGCTCCGTGGGCGCCAACTTTGGCGCTTCTTCAGACGAGCATTGTTGAACTCAGGAAGACCCCGCCGAATAGGGTCCGGAAGGGGAACGTCCTTCATATAAAACCATTCTGAGGGCCAGTCTTCGGACGACTTCTTCGGGGTACAGGACAGGTATCCGGTATCGGCAATGCGCCATATTTTGGTTCCGCCCACTTGATAAAGTGATCCCCTCTGTGTGCGAGGGATGAGGCAAAATAGCCTTTTCCACAGCTCGAAGTGAGCCTCGCAGCCCAGGAACAACTCGCAGAGAGCAACATAGCCGGCGATATGTAGAATGGAGGCAGGGGTGAAATTGTGTAATTGGAGGCCGTAGAACCCCAGGAGCCCACGGAGGAACGGATGAATTGGAAATCCGAGTCCCCTTAGTAAATGAGGAACAAGGCAGACCTGTTCCCCCATGGAGGGACAGGGAAAGCTCTCCGCTTGCTCCCCGCCATTGTAGGTGGCAAGCCCGGCTCGAACGGGCACCATATACGCCGGAGGGAGAAATCCCTTGGTCTGCAGTTCGACCAATCGACTGTGTGGGACTGAACACCTCTCCCAATCACCGGGCTTAGGGCTACGAGGGCGGGAGGAGGAGCTGCAGAGGTCGGCCGTGCTGGAATGGATCTTTCCGAAACGCGCTCTGATGGATTCTCGCTGAGGGGAGGATGGTGTGGATCGGATCTAAGAATCCCTATCCCTTTAATAGACAATTTATTTATCTGGCTAGGGGGGCAAATGTAAAATGCCCTGGCGCCTCGTATTCATTCAACGCATGGGAGATAGCCCTTATTGGGCACAGAAGCCAAGAGATTCAACATTTATGGGGCCGGACACCGCTTGCAAACACTTGGAAATTGGAGAAGAACCAGCCTTGCAATGCCGAAGACAATACTGCGCGCCGGACTCATCATCATTGAATCCTGGTTCGGGGGCTATCGAGGGAGTCCAGGATTAGGGGGTATCCGGATAGCCGGATTATATCCTTTGGCCGGACTGTTGGACTATGAAGATACAAGATTGAAGACTTCGTCTCGTGTCCGGATGGGACTCTACTTGGCCTGGAAGGCAAGCTAGGCAGTACGTATATGGATATCTCCTCCTTTGTAACCGACCTTGTGTAACCCTAACCCTCTCCGGTGTCTATATAAACCGGAGGGTTTTAGTCCGTAGGACACAATAACATACAATCATACCATAGGCTAGCTTCTAGGGTTTAGCCTCTCCGATCTCGTGGTAGATCAATTCTTGTAATACCCATATCATCAAGAATAAATCAAGCAAGACGTAGGGTTTTACCTCCATCAAGAGGGCCCGAACCTGGGTAAAACATCATGTTCCCTGCCTCCTGTTACCATCCGCCTTAGACGCACAGTTCGGGACCCCCTACCCGAGATCCGCTGGTTTTGACACCGACAACGCCCTTCAGTCTATCTTTCGTTCCAGATAGATCAGATATAGCATCATCATGAGCAGCTGCAGTCTCAGTGTCGCTGGGGTCAGCTGATGCACAGCTACTCTTGTGCGGGGTTGTCGCGCAATGAGAAGCATCCTCCATGACTGCCTCCCCTCCCATCTGCTGGCTATCTGTTAGTGTTAGAGTCTTCTACATCATCATTGACTCCTCAATATCCTTTCGAACAGCTGGATAGATGTCCTTCCTCAACCTTTCATACAATTCATTCTGCTTCATTTAACTCCTCGCTTTTTTCATCATGAGCCTCTCTTCTTTGCTGAGTGTGAAAGACCTCTTGTGCAGGACATTTAACACCTATACCCCTTGCATGGCCAGGGGGCTCTCTTATTTCTAGAGCATCGGACAGAATGTCACGTGGCCCTGAGTTCCTGAAGAACCTTCCAGGGATCTTGGAAGCCTCTAACATCACTTGATATAGTTTTTCATCATGTGAGTTTTCAAAGTAATAAGTTCCATCATCACACCTCTTTACACGTGCCCGCAAGTAGTCTCTAGCGCGTTCACCCCTGATTTAACTAAAGGCCGGTTGCCCACCTGCTGCTACTGCTTCTTTGTCATCCTAGTCCCATATCAGTTTCATGCCGTAGTATCCTGCCACACCCATACGGTGGGGTGTATGTTCTTCTTCTGAAGTTCCAATTGCTTGGCACTCTTCGCAGCAAACTCTGTAATTGCCCTGACCCTTTTGAATTCTGCCCAGTCTGCCTTTGTAATTTGGGGGTATGCGGGGATTGGGTCCTTGCCTTCACTCAAGTAATTCTTATACATCACGTGCTTCCAGTTTCTCCAAGCATCCCTAGCCTTCTTTAGTGCAGCGTGTTCCACCTACATTCTCCACTGCTCTGGAACATTGAAGTGATCCATGATCTCCTGGACTATCCTTCGCCGTGTTCCTGTGTCAGGCTTCCGAGACCCTGGCAGATTAATGTGGAGCCTTGCCCTGCCAACAAATCCACACACACTCCTGAACCTCGTGCGTGCTTTATCTGGTTTAGTTGGAGCCCAAGACTTTAAATCAATCTCGGTTACTTCATATACACCTAGGCTGGTGTATGGGCTTCCTTGGAGCATTCCTCCGTGTCCTGACCAGAAGGGTAATTGTTGCAGCTCTATCCCGTTCAAGATTACTTGATCCCTCACAATCTTCTAAAGACCTAGGGTTGTCGGAATTAGATGAAGATACATCGCCTGAAGCATGAGTGTTGTCACTGCTACTCGGCATCTACAGAGAACACATGCGAAACTCAGGAAAGGAGGATAAGCATAAATCTAACAATTTGGTATGAAGTTGTCTAAACATGTCATGCAATAATTTAGAAAATGTACGGCTAATTTGTTAAGTTTGTGTGACTCGGGCGCCCGCGGTCTGTAAATCGGCAGTAACTTATTGGAACAAATACAACTTATATGTACTAGTTATGAAGGTAGATAATGAACATATATATGCTCCCCGTTATTTTATAGCCAATTTGGGAACATACGGAACGGAATAGGAGGAGGGATTGCGAGGAAATATGCCTCACCGCGATGGAGAGCGGTAACTAACATGCTTCTTAATGCAAACCCTGCTGGACTACAAGAGAGGCGAGGGTTACATGATCGATATGCTCAAGGGTGGCTGGCGAGCAAACGAAGACGGCGAGGCATGAGCAGCCGTGTATTGGGAATGGCAATGGAGGTAGGCTTGACGCCGAAGAGCAGGCACACGGCCAGGGTGAGCACGCCGACACCGAAGAGGGTTCTGCTGTGGATTTGGGGGAGGGGGGAGCTGGCGATGGAGATTGTGTGGACTATTTGAGTGAAACGCGGGCGGGCGGTGGGGGGGGGTGTTGGCGGCCTAGGTGAAAAGGGTGAAAAATATCCCCAGTCGCCGCATGGAAAGGCCTATGCAAACGGTTGCCTCTAAGTGCTCGTGTGCACAAAGAGAAAATTTTCGTTTGAAATGAAGACGTGAGTTCATTGTTTCGCCTCTAAATTTTTCCCACGTTAAGCAATCACCAATATACCACGGGTTTGATTTTCTGGTGCATTTCAGGTCTCCTGTGCTATATTTAAGACAATTTTTGGCATTTACCGTGCATGTTGGCATATAAATCAAATCCTAGACGGACTGCATTTCCTGTCGAAAGGGGTGAGTATTGCTATTTGATCTGGGAGCATCCAACGGTGCAGACGTACGATCTGTGGGATTTGGGTTCTGGCCAATCAGAACGCACGACTCAGATCGCGCGCGCAGCAAGGGGGGGCATCGGCCATGGTTTGGTAGGCACACGGCTTTCGTGAGTGAACCATGTGCTATTTGAAAACATTTACATGAACTGGAACTGCATGTACTGTCGAAAGGGATGAGGATCGCCGTTCGATCAAGGAGCATCCAACGGTGCAGATGTACAATCCGTGGGGTTCGGGTTCTGGCCAATCAGAACACACGACTCAGATTGCGCGCGTGGCAGGGGTGCGAGGGGGCATCGGCCATGGTTTAGTGGACCCATGTCTTTCATGAGTGAACCGTGTGCTATTTCATAACATTTACATTAACTAACATCATATTTTTGTTTGAATGAAAACATGAGTTCATCGTTGTGTGTCGCTTTGCGAGTTTTCATTCATTGTCCAAGAAACGGGGAAAAACTTCAAATAGTTCGGCCGCAGGGTGCGTCCACGGGTGTAGGCCTTGTGAAGGAAATATGCCCTAGAGGCAATAATAAAGTTGTTATTTTATATTTCCTTGTATCATGATAAATGTTTATTATTCATCCTAGAAATGTATTAACCAGAAACTTGATACAGGTGTGGATACATAGACAAAACACCATGTCCCTAGTAAGCCTCTACTAGACTAGCTTGTTAATCAAACATGGTTAAGTTTCCTAACCATAGACATGTGTTTTCATTTGATAAATAGGATCACATAATTAGGAGAATGATGTGATGGACAAGACCCATCCGTTAGCTTAGCATTACGATCATTCAGTTTTATTGCTATTGCTTTCTTCATGACTTATACATATTCCTTTGACTATGAGATTATGCAACTCCTGGATACCGGAGGAATACCTTGTGTGCTATCAAACATCACAACATAATTGGTTGATTATAAAGATGATCTACAGGTGTCTCTGAAGGTGTTTGTTGGGTTGGCATAGATGGAGATTAGGATTTGTCACTCAGAGTATCGGAGAGGTATCGCTGTGCCCTCTCGGTAATGCACATTGATACATCTCCAACGTATCTATAATATTTGATTGTTCCATGCTATTATATTATCTGTTTTGGATGTTTAATGGGCTTTAATATGATCTTTTATATTATTTTTGGGACTAACCTATTAACTGGAGGCCCAGTGCCAGTTTCTGTTTTTTTGCCTATTTTAGAGTTTCGTAGAAAAGGAATACCAAACGGAGTCCAAACGGAATGAAACCTTCGCGATGATCTTTCTTGGTCTGAAAGCAATCCAGAAGACTTGGAGTCGAAGTCTGGAACTCCACGAGGCGGCCACGAGGCAGGAAGGCCCGCCCAAGGGGGTAGGCGCGCCCCGCCCTCGTGGGCCCCTCATAGCTCCACCAACATACTTCTTTTGCCTATATATACTCTTATACCCTAGAAACATCGTAGAGAGCCACGAAACCACTTTTCCACCGCCACAAACTTCTGTACCTGTGAGATCCCATCTTGGGGCCTTTTCCGACGATCTGCCGGAGGGGGAATCGATCATGGAGGGCTTCTACATCAACACCATTGCCTCTCCGATGAAGCGTGAGTAGTTTACCATAGACCTTCGGGTCCATAGTTATTAGCTAGATGGCTTCTTCTCTCTCTTTGATTCTCAATACAAAGTTCTCCTCGATGTTCTTGGAGATCCATTCGATGTAATACTCTTTTGTGGTGTGTTTGCCAAGATCAAATGAATTGTGGGTTTATGAACAAGATTATCTATGAATATTATTTGGTTCTTCTCTAAATTCTTATATGCATGATTTGATATCTTTGCATGTAACATCCCAAAATTTCAATTTGGAATGTTATACATAGATCATTCATGCATAATCATATTTTATTGCATTTCGTTTCGCGATCCTCGAAATCCTAAGCAACTCAAGGACCCTCGGAGAGAGTTGGGGATTTCCGTGTCTTCATATTTGAGCTTTATCAAATATTGAAACGAGGATTTTTGGCTTTACTTATTTTTCCCTCCGAAAATATTTCATATTAAAATATATGAGAGGAGATAATATGACTTCTCCAAAATAAATGAAATATTGGAGGAAAAAGATTAAAATCAAATATTTGATTTTATCCGGAGTTTATTGCTATTTTATTTGAATTAGAATATTTGCACGTTTTCCAAAGTTGCATTTTAGGGCCAAGAAAATGTTCATCTTGTTCTAAATATTTTATTTAGACGGTGAAATTTTGTTTTGGCATTTTTAGATTTTTATTTTATTTTCTAGGATTTATTTTAGTTCGGCATAATTATTAACAAAAAAGTTTCACCGCCCGACTCGGCCGAAGCCCAGCCGAGTCGGCCGCTCCCCGCGCCACCATCTCCGACCTGGAGACTGCGCAACGCCGCCGCCCGACCCAGAGTCCGGCCGGGACTCCGCCTCCCCGCCACCTTGCCCCTCCTCCAAGCAACCCCCCTCCTCTTAAATACGCCGCCCCCGACCGCCACTCCACCACCCAACCCCGCCGCAACCCCGACCGCAGCGCCGCCGCCGTCGCCTTTGCCGCGTCGCCGCCTCTGCAGCGCCGCCCATTGCCGCGCCGCTGCCGCCCTCGCACCCCGCCGCCGCAGCCCCGCCTCGCCGGAGCATCGCCGGAGGTAATGCCGCCGTTGCCGCCGCCAGTTTTTTTAAGAAAACCGATTCGGTTTTTTTAGAAACCCTAGTTCGTTTTTTAAGATCGGTTCATCGGTTTTTCTCGGTTTAGTTATTTTGCAGATGTTCGTCCGTACGTTCGTTTTAACAAACAGTTTTCGCTCGTGAGTTATAAACAACGACCGTTCGTTCGTTAGCCTGTTCGTTAGTTTTCTTTTTCTCGGATTTTCCGCGATTATTTTCAATCACGATTTCTGATCCGATTTTTGTTTTAGTTTATCTTTTCGCTCATTTGTCGGAATCAGGCGATTCAAGCGCCTAGATCTTCATCTCGAAACCCTCTTTCCGTTTAACCAACTTGAACAAGCTTTTGCTACTGTAAAATTTGACCTTAGTCCAGATTAGTAAAGGGATCTTGTTTCTTTCGCAGTTTGAGTTTTGTTGCTCCGTTTGATTTGATTCTTTTCGCAAACCGGAGTTCTTAAGTTGAACTTTCTGGTTAGATCTTCTTTTTTGAGATTTACCCGTGTTTCTTTGATTGATTGCTTATGTATGCTATTGTTTGTTTGCGATAGAACACCCGGAGTGCGAAGCATGCTACTACGAGTCCCTAGGTTTTACGGATCATCAGCAAGGAAAGTAACACTTTGATCATACCCCTTTATCACCCAGTTTTATGCATTAGTTCCAATCCTCAAACATTGCATGGTTAGGATGTGATTGACATGTGGGTTGGGAAGTAGTTGATGAGGTAGAACCTATTGCCCTGTTATATTCAAACCCTTGGGAGTTACTTCTATGAATTGCTTTTATTGCTATGCTATGCTCGTAGACGTGGTTTGGGTGAGTGAAATCCATGAGAGATGTGAGATTCTTAATTAATGGTTCAACTTAAGGTGGGAACTTGAATACACATCTGGGTGGATTGTTTGTTGGACACCTGGGGAATCCAGTGTTTTCCTAGGATATCCCGGACTACCCGTGTGATAATCCTATGGTCCGCCACCCAGGCTCAAAGGGAACTGAGATATTTTCATGCTAGAAACTTCCGTGCGCAGCCACAAGCTATTGTGGGCTCTAGAATAGTTGAGTAAGTTGCGTGAAGCTCCCGGAGAGGTGGATCAGCAGGTAGAGGGATGTAGGTTGGTGTGGTCTGCCCGGAGTAAGGGGTTAATGCTTCTGAAAGACTGTGTCTCAGTCATCCGTTTCTCAAACACCATGTAGTGCGAGAAATTCAACGGAGGATATCGAGTCTTGTGGGGAAAAGTGCGCAAACCTCTGCAGAGTGTATAAACTAATCATGGTTAGCCGTGTCCCCAGTTATGGACATCTTGAGTATCTGGTACTTGGAGTATCATAAGTATTTCATCACTCTAAACTAAGATTGCTGGGATGTTATTTACTTTAATTGGGATTGAGTTGGAGGAACCTTCTCAATGGTGTTTCAACTACCATGATAGTTAAATAAAATCTATTCCTTTGTTGTAGGGAAAATTTGGCTTTCCGCAAAAATTATAACCATAGAGCTTTACACCAGCCAAATATGCATGTAGTGATAGCATTATTCTGTTCTTGCTCTACTGTGTTACTTTGCCAGCATATTCCATGTGCTGACCTGTTTTTGGGCTGCAACGTATTATGTTGCAGACTTTTCAGATGAGGAGTAAGGTTCGTTAGGTCGTTGCCGTGCAGCTCAGCTATGCCGTTGGAGTTGATGGACTCACTTTATCTTCCAAGCCTTCCGTTGTTATCGTATTAGATGGCCTTAAGCCATATTTATTGTAATAAGTTCTCTCTTGCGACATTCGATGTAATAAGTGTGTGATTGCTACTTTGTTATTAATCCTCGAGTACTGTGTGTGTCAGCATTACCGATCCAGGAATGACACTGAAGCACAGAGACTTGACCGTTTGAGGTTGGGTCGCTACAAGATGGTATCAGAGCACACGCTGAGTGTAGGACACGACCACTAAGCTAAATCCCTAGATCACTATTCTCTTCTCATTTCTGATTCCTCTCCATTTTCTACTCTTTAGGATGGCGGACGCAAGGAACAAGTTTGCACAACCGGATGAAGAAGCACCCTTTGGACGACACTTGAAGGAAGTCACTAGGTACCTAAACATTGGAATACCAAGCTTC
Organism: Triticum urartu; assembly: GCF_056163025.1. Taxonomy (NCBI): domain Eukaryota; kingdom Viridiplantae; phylum Streptophyta; class Magnoliopsida; order Poales; family Poaceae; genus Triticum; species Triticum urartu. The sequence goes on along the minus strand of NC_141874.1, from coordinate 602,319,615 downwards.
ACTAAGACTTACAATGCCACCTTACCAGAAGAGGAGCGATGGATGATTCAAGTTCAAGTTCCAGGAAGGACATTCATGCCAGTCACAAGCCCATAGAGTTTTCCTTCGATGCACCAACCTGGAGTCTAGGAAAGAGTATGGCAGCTCACATCACCATGGGACGCATTGGAGAAGTTTATCACAAGGAGCTTAAGGATACTATCTATCAGATTTGTGGGCACCGAGATGAGCAATGGGAGATGATCAGCACCAGGAAGGACAGATCAATTGCAGCTTTCATCCACGAGTTGAACCAACACATTCGTCGCCAGGAGAACCAGATGTGTGCAGGAATGATAGACCTGAAGAAGGCGATGACTGATACGTCTCCGTCATATCTACTTTTCCAAACACTTTGGCCCTTGTTTTGGACTCTAAATTGCATGATTTGAATGGAACTAACACGGACTGACGTTGTTTTCAGCAGAATTACCATGGTGTTATTTATGTGCAGAAACAAACATTCTCGGAATGACCTGAAACTTCACGAAGCAACTTTTTGGAAAATATAAAAAATACCTGCAAAAGATGAAGGCCAGGGGGCCCACCACCTGTCCACGAGGGTGGGGGCGCGCCTGCCCCCCTAGGGCGCGCCCCCTACCTCGTGGGCCCCCTGGTGCCTCTACGACTCCAACTCTATATATTATGTTTTGGGGAGAAAAAAATCAGAGAGAAGAATTCATCGTGTTTTACGATACGGAGCCACCGCCAAGCCCTAAAACCTCTCGGGAGGGCTGATCTAGAGTCCGTTCTGGGCTCCAGAGAGGGGAATCCGTCGCCATCGTCATCATCAACCATCCTCCATCACCAATTTCATGATGCTCACCGCCGTGCGTGAGTAATTCCATCGTAGGCTTGCTGGACGGTGATGGGTTGGATGGGATCTATCATGTAATCGAGTTAGTTTTGTTAGGGTTTGTTCCCTAGTATCCACTATGTTCTGAGATTGATGCTGCTATGACTTTGCTATGCTTAATGCTTGTCACTAGGGCCCGAGTGTCGTCATTTTAGATCTGAACCTATTATGTTTTCATAAATATATGAGTGTTCTTGATCCTATCTTGCAAGTCTATAGTCACCTATTATGTGTTATGATTCGTTAACCCCGAAGTGACAATAATCGGGATACTTACCGGTGATGACCGTAGTTTGAGGAGTTCATGTATTCACTATGTGTTAATGCTTTGTTCCGGTACTATATTAAAAGTAGGCCTTAATATCCCTTAGTTTCCGTAAGGACCCCGCTGCCACGGGAGGGTAGGACAAAAGATGTCATGCAAGTTCTTTTCCATAAGCACGTATGACTATGTTCGGAATACATGCCTACATTATATCAATGAACTGGAGCTACTTCTGTGTCACCCTAGGTTATGACTGTTACATGATGAACCACATCCGGCATAATTCTCCATCACTGATCCATTGCCTGCGAGCTTTCCATACATTGTTCTTCGCTTATTTACTTTCCCGTTGCTATTGCTATCATCACTACAAAATACCAAAAACATTACTTTTACTACTGTTACATTTTGTTACCGTTACCACTACCATCATATTACTTTGCTACTAAATACTTTGCTGCATATACTAAGTTTCCAGGTCTGGTTGAATTGACAACTCAGCTGCTAATACTTGAGAGTATTCTTTGGCTCCCCTTGTGTCGAATCAATAAATTTGGGTTGAATACTCTACCCTCGAAAACTGTTGCGATCCCCTATACTTGTGGGTTATCAAGACTATTTTCTGGCGCCGTTGTTGGGGAGCATAGCTCTATTCTTTGAGTCACTTGGGATTTATATCTCCTTATCATTATGAAGAACTTGAAAGATCCAAGAACCAAGATTTATCCCTCAACTACGAGGGGAGGTAAGGAACTGCCATCTAGCTCTGCACTTGATTCACCTTCTGTTTTGAGTAAGCTTGCGACACCTAAAACTGCTTCTGCTATTCGTTCTGATATGTCGCATGTTATTGATGATGCTACTTCTGCTATACTTGATACTAATGATGAAACTACTTCTATGCTTGATACTACCGTGCCACTTGGTGAATTTCTTGATGAACAACTTGCTAGGGCTAGAGAGATTGAAAATATTGAATCTGATAATACTGATGAAAGTGATGATGAAGAATCCTTGTTATTCTCGAGGGTTATGTTTTTGATCAAGAAGCCTCTTTTAGCTATTTTAGCTTGCAAAGATAGATACCTAGTATCTGCAGCTTCACCTATCTGTGTTGATCCTGCTTTTGCTACTTCACCTATCTGCGTTGGCCCTGCTTTTGCTACTTCACCTATCTGTGTTACCGATAAGGATTATGAATTCTCTGTTGATCCTGATATAATTACTTTGGTTGAATCTGATCCTTTTCATGACTATGAATCTGAAACTGTTGTGGCACATCTTACTAAATTAAATGATATAGCCACCCTATTCACTACTGATAAGAGAGCTCGTTACTTTTATATCCTTAAAATATTTCCATTCTCATTAAAGGGTGATGCTAAGATATGGTTTAATTCTCTTGATCCTGGTTGTGTGCGTAGTCCCCAGGATATGATTTATGACTTCTTTGCTAAATATTTCCCTGCTCATAAGAAACAAGCTGCTTTAAGGGATATATATAATTTTGTGCAAATTAAAGAAGAGAGTCTCCCACAATCTTGGGGGAGGCTTCTCCAGTTACTTAATGCTTTGCCTGATCATCCTCTTAAGAAAAATGAAATACTTGATATCTTTTATAATGGACTAACCGATGCCTCTAGAGAATACCTGGATAGTTGTGCTGGTTCTGTTTTCAGGGAAAGAACGCCGGATGAAGATGAAATTCTATTGAATAATATGTTGACAAATGAAAATAATTGGACACCTCCGGAGCCAATTCCTGAGCCTATTCCTAAACCAACTCTGAAGAAGAGGGGTATTCTATTTCTCAGTCCTGAAGATATGGAAGAGGCAAAGAAATCTATGAAAGAAAAAGGTATTAAAGCTGAAGATGTTAAGAATTTACCTCCTATTGAAGAAATACACGGTCTTAATTTACCGCCTATTGAAGAAACATATGATCTTAATCCTTTACCTATTGAAGAAACTCATGGTCTTGATAACCCGACACAGGTAGTAAAGGTAAATTCTCTCTATAGATATGATAAAGCTGAAATCCCATTTACCAAGTTTGCTAGCCCATGCTTAGATGAGTTTGATAAATTTATGGCTAAGCAAGAAGACTTCAATGCCTATTTTGGTAGACAATTGAAATACAATTCAAATATGCTTGAACACTTGGGTGATTATATGGCTAATGTCAAAGGTGAACTTAAACTTATTAGTAAACATGCTTCTATGGTTACCACTCAAGTAGAACAAGTACTTAAAGCTCAAAATGATTTGCTCAATGAATTGAATAGTAAACATAATGATAATGCTGCTAGAGTGGCTACTAGAACTGGTAAAATGACTCAGGAACCTTTGTATCCTGAAGGCCACCCTAAGAGAATTGAGAAAGATTCTCAGAGAAATAATATAGATGCACCTAGTCCTTCTAAAAGGAAGAAAAAGAAAAATTATAGGACTTTGCATGCTTCTAGTGAACCTATTATTGAACCACCTGAGAATCCAAATGATATTTCTATTTCTGATGCTGAAACTCAAGCTGGTAATGAACCTGAAACTAGTGATAATGCTAATAATAATGTTCATGATGATGCTCAACCTAGTAATGATAATGATATAGAAATTGAACCTGCTGTTGATCTTGATAACCCACAATCAAAGAATCAACGTTATGATAAGAAAGACTTTGTTGCTAGGAAACATGGTAAAGAAAGAGAACCATGGGTTCAGAAACCCACGCCTTTTCCTCCCAAACCATCCAAGAAAAAGGATGATGAGGATTTTCAGCGCTTTGCTGAAATGATTAGACCTATCTTTTTGCGTATGCGATTAACTGATATGCTCAAAATGAATCCTTATGCTAAATATATGAAAGAAATTGTTACAAATAGAAGAAAGATACCGGAAGCTGGAATTTCCACCATGCTTGCTAATTATACTTTTAAGGGTGGAATACCAAAGAAACTTGGAGGTCTAGGAGTACCCACTATACGATGCTCTATTAAAAGAAACTATGTTAAAACTGCTTTATGTGATCTTGGAGCCGGTGTTAGTGTTATGCCTCTCTCTTTATATCGTACACTTGATTTGAATAAGTTGACACCTACTGAAATATCTTTGCAAATGGCTGATAAATCAACTGCTATACCTATCAGTATTTGTGAGGATGTGTCTGTTGTAGTTGCAAACGTTACTATTTTAACAGACTTTGTTATTCTTGATATTCCCGAGGACGATTGCATGTCTATTATTCTTGGAAGACCCTTTTTGAATACTGTAGGGGATGTTATTGATTGCACTAAAGGCAATGTCACTTTTCATGTTAATGGTAATGAGCACACGGTACACTTTCCGAGGAAACAACCTCAAGTTCATAGTATCAACTCTATTGGAAAAATTCCATCGATTATATTTGGAGGTTTTGAATTTCCTCTTCCTACAGTCAAGAAGAAATATGATATTCTTATTATTGGGGATGTGCATATCCCCGTTGAGGTAACATAGTGTTATTCGAAATTTCTCTGGTTCCATGTTATTCGGAATGAGTTCGTTAACAAGGCTTGATCAACCTTGTTAGTGGATTCCTTTTGATGATCATGAGATGGATGAAATTAGAGAGCACAACCTTCTGTACCCCACTTTTACTTTCTGTTATTTATATTAAATAAAATAAAAATAAATATTTTTCTATCTGTTATCTGATTATCCGTGCAATATAAAAATACCCTGAAAATAAAAGTTCTCCAAATGCCCTAAAATTTAAATATGATTTTTTCTAGAATATTTGAGAATATTTGGCACTGAGAACACAACAGGGGGGGGGGGTCAACCACCTGCCCACGAGGGTGGAGGGCGTGCCCTACCCCCCTTGGGTGCTCCCCTGCCTCGTGGGCCCACGGTGGCCCTCCTCCACTTATCCTTTCACCCAAACACGAATATCCAGCTCAAACCCGAGTCCAAGCTCATTTTGCTGCCATTTTCGATCTCATTGCTCAAAGCACCTCTCACAAAACTGCTTGGGGAGATTGTTCCTTGGTATGTGACTCCTCCGTTGGTCCAATTAGTTTTTGTTCTAGTTCTTTATTCATTGCAAAAAATTTCTGCTTAGGTGACCCTGTTCTTGAGCTTGCATGTCAAATTTATATGGTCAAAAGTAGTTTTGATGCATGATATAGGGTCTAGGCATTTGTAGAAGTAGTTGCTATCAATATTATTGAGTTTGGTTTACTTTTATTTTGAGGTTACTAAAAATTTCAAAAAAATTTAGAAAATGATGAAGATACTTTTGAGGGGCTCATTGAGCCGAAGCTCGAAGGAAAAGGCACCAAAGCCTAAGTATAATCTGCCTCGTACAACGGAGGTTCGGTCGTGTGAATGGCCTTCCGATGATTTCTTGAGAGTAGCCAGGATTTATGAAGATTTTCATGAATTGGCTAAGAATGTAGGCCTCACCGCTTTCCTCCACGACCAATGCGATCAGTATCTCTTACTCACAAATATCTTAGTGCAAAACTTTCATTTCCATTCTAGGAGCTCACCACCTACGGTGGAGTTTTATTTATATGATGAGCATAAGGAGATGCCACTTTATGATTTTTGTCGGGTTTGTTTGGTCCCTTTCGAGGGCAAGACAGAAGAACCAAATCGCGAGGATGTGGACGGGTTTATTGATACTATCACCGTAGGTGAAACAAGGAAGGTTTTTGATGCACGAATCACTAGCATACATTTCCCTGTTTTACACTATTTTGCATTATTTGCTAGTCGTTGTTTAATTGGTCGCGGAAATTGTGGAAACCTTAGTATCCCTGATATTATTATTTTGCTCCACAGTTTATACGGTGATAACTCTGTTAGTATGGGTGTCATTATTGCTAAATGGTTAAGTCTGAACCGTACCAAGGGCCCCATCTTTGGAGGCATCTATGCTTCACGCCTAGCTGCACATTTTAACATACCTATTAGGCATTATGAGAAGGAAGAAAAAGTGCTGCCTCGTATTTATTTAGATTATAAAAGTATGGTGGCACATGATTTTATTGTTAAGAATAGGGAAGGAGAGCTTAAATATAAATTGTTCTTTGATAAACATCATTCTGAGACTATTACCATGCCTACTCCTTCTTTGTTTGATTTATCTGTAGGCCAGTACCTTGTTCTGTTAAAGGCTATTCACGCCTACCGGAACCCTGCACCAGCCATGGAACCAGAGCCGGAACCACAAGTTGATCCTTCACGAGAGTCTAATTACCAGTGGGATCCGGAGATGATTGCTAGCCAGTGGCAATCGGAGTCTTCTTCTTCTCAGTATGACCCCGACTATTATTATGGATATCCGCCAGGCCAGCCGTGGCCATAAACGAACTTAGGCCAAAAGCCTAAGCTTGGGGGAGTACGTATTTCCCACCGACATTACATTTATGTTCACACACTCATTGCTAGATGTCGGTGCTCATACTTTTTCATTGTATCATCCATACTAGTTTATTTTCCTTTTTATGCTTTCTTCTTATGTGTTTAATAAACCTTAAGAAAAACAAAAAAAATTAGTTGTAGCTTTTAGTTAGTTTAATTTCCATGCTTGTAGTAGTAATTAAAAAGAAAACCCAAAAAGATTTCATGTTCTTCTTTTACTTGTTGGGAGCTCTCCCGTGTAAATAGTTTTATTTCTTTTCTTTTCTTTGGGGGTCGATAGGAGAAGACCATAATTAAATTGTTGAAGTGGCTCTTGTATGCATACTTGTTGATCTGACAAAAGAGCCCATATTGCCTTGTTTTCTCCTGTTTATTGAATGCTTGCAGATTCCAGCCTAGTCCAATGCACGCGCACTATTATTATTATTATTATTATTATTATTCACATCGTTCGGTCGTGCAAGTGAAAGGCAATTATGACGATATATGATGGACTGACTGAGATGAGAAAAGCTGGTATGAACTCAACCTCTTTTGTTTTTGTAAATATGATTAGTTCATCGTTCCCGATTCAGCCTATTATGAATAAACATGTTTGCAATGACAACTAGAGATCATAGTTCCTTGTGCCATGCTTGATTAGCTATGAGTCATAATGGTTTACCTTGCGTGCCAACATGCTATTGAGATGGTTATGATGTGGCATGATAGGGTGGTATCCTCCTATGAATGATTTAAGTGACTTGACTTGGCGCATGTTCATGCATGTAGTTGAAACAAAATCAACATAGCCTTCACGATATTTATGTTCATGGTGGATTATATCCTACTCATGCTTGCATTCGGTGTTGATTAATTGTAATGCATGTTCATGACTATTGTCGCTCTCTAGCTGGCCGCTTCCCAGTCTTTTGCTAGCCTTCGCTTGTACTAAGCGGGAATACTGCTTGTGCATCCAATCCCTTAACCCCCAAAGTTATTCCACATGAGTCCACTATACCTACCTATACACGGTATCCACCTGCCGTTCCAAGTAAATTTGTATGTGCCAAACTCTAAACCTTCAAATAAATATCCTATTTTGTATGCTCGAATAGCTCATGTATCAACTAGGGCTGTCTGTATCTTCCATGTTAGGCGGGTTATTCTCAAGAGGGGTGGACTCCGCTCCTCACTCACGAGATAAATGGTTGGTCACCGGGATGCCCAGTCCCATGCTTTATGCAAACTAAATCAAAATAATTGCAAACGAAACTACCCCTGGGACTCTTGTTAGTTGGAGGCACTCGTTGTTTCGAGCAAGCCATGGATTGATGCTTGTTGGTGGAAGGAGGAGTATACACTTTACCATTCTGTTTGGGAACCGCCTATAATGTGTGTAGCATGGAAGATATTGCCATCTCTTGGTTGTTATGTTGACAATGAAAGTACACCGCTCAAAATATTATTCACCTCTATTTCAAAACCGAGCTCTGGCACCTCTACAAATCCCTGCTTCCCTCTGCGAAGGGCCTATCTATTTACTTTTATGCCGAGTCATCATCTTCTTATTAAAAAGCACCAGTTGGAGAGCACCACTGTCATTTGCATTCATTACTGTTAATTTACATTGAGTATGACCTGACTGGATCTCTTTTACCATGAATTACACTGTCTAGTTAGTCCTTGGTCTTTAAAGGTGCTCTGCATTTATGTTTTGCGGTCTCAGAAAGGGCTAGCAAGATACCATCTTGTTATATCATATTATGATTGTTTTGAGAAAGTGTTGTCATCCGAGATTTATTATTGTTGCTCGCTAGTTGATTATGCCATTGATATGGGTAAAACTTGAGACCTAGGCATTATTGCGAATTTGGTTAGTTATAATCTTTGTTGAAAACTTGAATGCTCGCTTTACATATTTACAACAACAAGAGCAAACAGAGTTTGTAAAAGTTTTTCTTTATCACTTTCAGTTTGTCAACTGAATTGCTTGAGGACAAGCAAAGGTTTAAGCTTGGGGGAGTTGATACGTCTCTGTCGTATCTACTTTTCCAAACACTTTTGCCCTTGTTTTGGAATCTAACTTGCATGATTTGAATGGAACTAACCAAGACTGACGCTGTTTTCAGCAGAATTACCATGGTCTTATTTATGTGCAGAAACAAACGTTCTCGGAAGACCTGAAACTTCACGAAGCAACTTTTTGGAAAATATAAAAAATACCTGCAAAAGATGAAGGCCAGGGGGCCCACCACCTGTCCACGAGGGTGGGGGCGCGCCTGCCCCCCTAGGGCGCGCCCCCTACCTCGTGGGCCCCCTGGTGCCTCTCTAACTCCAACTCCAACTCTATATATTGTGTTTCGGGGAGAAAAAAATCAGAGAGAAGAATTCATTGCGTTTTACAATACGGAGCCGCCGCCAAGCCCTAAAACCTCTCGGGAGGGCTGATCTGGAGTCCGTTCGGGGCTCCGGAGAGGGTAATCCATCACCATCGTCATCATCAACCATCCTCCATCACCAATTTCATGATGCTCACCACCGTGCGTGAGTAATTCCATCATAGGCTTGCTGGACGGTGATGGGTTGGATGGGATCTATCATGTAATCGAGTTAGTTTTGTTAGGGTTTGATCCCTAGTATCCACTATGTTCTGAGATTGATGCTGCTATGACTTTGCTATGCTTAATGCTTGTCACTAGGGCCCGAGTGTCGTCATTTGAGATCTGAACCTATTATGTTTTCATAAATATATGAGTGTTCTTGATCCTATCTTGCAAGTCTATAGTCACCTATTATGTGTTATGATTCGTTAACCCCGAAGTGACAATAATCGGGATACTTACCGGTGATGATCGTAGTTTGAGGAGTTCATGTATTCACTATGTGTTAATGCTTTGTTCCGGTACTATATTAAAAGTAGGCCTTAATATCCCTTAGTTTTCGTAAGGACCCCGCTGCCACGGGAGGGTAGGACAAAAGATGTCATGCAAGTTCTTTTCCATAAGCACGTATGACTATGTTCGGAATACATGCCTACATTATATCAATGAACTGGAGCTACTTCTGTGTCACCCTAGGTTATGACTGTTACATGATGAACCACATCCGGCATAATTCTCCATCACTGATCCATTGCCTGCGAGCTTTCCATACATTGTCCTTCGCTTATTTACTTTCCTGTTGCTATTGCTATCATCACTACAAAATACCAAAAACATTACTTTTACTTCTATTACCTTTTGTTACCGTTACCACTACTATCATATTACTTTGCTACTAAATACTTTGCTGCAGATACTAAGTTTCCAGGTGTGGTTGAATTGACAACTCAGCTGCTAATACTTGAGAGTATTCTTTGGCTCCCCTTGTGTCGAATCAATAAATTTGGGTTGAATAATTTACCCTCGAAAACTGTTGCGTTCCCCTATACTTGTGGGTTATCAATGAAAAGGATCACGGAACTGGAAGAAGAACTTAAGGCTACTCATGAAGATTATGAGGAGGAAATCGTCGTACTAGTGGAGAAGAATGACGATCTAGAAAGGAAGCAAGGAGTATTCCTGGGAGAACCTGCACTAGGAGGAGAAGACGAAGAACCCAAGGAGATTCGCCTGGAGGACTACATCATCATCGACGACACTGACTCGGACCCCGACAATAGAGATGATGACTATGAAGACGAAGCTAGAGCAGACATCATGGAGTCTTCAACCGAAGAATATTTTTAGTAGACCACCACATCAGTAGTAGTATTCCACCATGTAAATAGTAAAGTCTGAGCACTTCTGTAACAATAGTTAGACCGATTGTATGCCCTTGCTTGCTTGATTGAGTGAAATGTTTGTGTTTGTCTCATGGGCATATGGGTAGTGTTTTCTGATTAGACCTCATTCTATTCTAATCTCTCCCATCTAAACCCACCAGATACCCTTCACCATTGGTAGCCATGTTTTTCGTCCGACCTAATAATCTTGGAGTCACAAGGATTGGATGTGATATTAGGCATGGACTGGATGTCAAAGTATGGAGGAAGCATTGACTGTGTTAGTAAGTCCATTTATCTCACCACCCCTGAGGGAAAAAGGATCAAGTATGTATCTAGGCATGTGCCAAGAAGTAGCCAAGTGAATACCCTCACGGGAGTTGTTTAGGAGGAAGTGCCTGTAGTGAAGGATTACCCGGATGTTTTTCCAGAGGAGTTACCAGGCATGCCACCGGATCGAGACATCGAGTTTTTGATAGAGCTATTGCCAGGCACCGGGCCTATATCAAAGAGACCATACCGGATGCCCGCAAATGATTTGGAGGAGATTAAGAAACAGATCAAGGAGTTATTGGAGAAAGGTTACATTCGACTGAGTTCCTCACCATGGGGAGCCGTAGTGTTTTTTGTCGAGAAGAAGGATAAGTCTCTAAGAATGGTTGTTGATTATCGTGCGTTAAATGAGGTGACAATCAAGAACAAATACCCACTGCCGATTTTTAATGATTTGGTTGACCAGCTGCAAGGAGCTAAGGTGTTTTCAAAGATCAATCTGCGATCTGGATATCACCAGCTGAAGATACGAGAGAAGGACATACCAAAGACAGCATTCACCACACGGTATGGGTTGTATGAATATACGGTCATGTCGTTTGGACGGACTAACGCCCCCACCTACTTCATGAGCATGATGAACAAAGTGTTCATGGAATATTTGGATAAGTTCATTGTGGTGTTCATTGATGATATAATGGTATACTCGAAGAACGAGGAGGAGCATGAAGAGCATTTGCGTTTAGTTCTCGAGAAACTCAGGCAACATCAGTTGTATGCCAAGTTCAGGAAATGCGAGTTTTGGCTGAAGGAAGTCGGATTCCTTGAACATGTTATATCAGGAGAAGGTGTAGCAGTAGATCCTACCAAGGTTCAGTCAGTCACTAAATGGTTGGCACCCACTTCAATTAGCGAGATCCGCAGTTTTCTTGGACTCGCAGGATACTATCGGAGATTCATTGAGAATTTTTTCCAAAATTGCGAAGCCAATGATGTTATTAAAGAAGGATACCAAACTTAAATGGACAGAAGAATGTGAAGCGAGTTTTCAGGAGTTAAAGAAACATTTGACTACAGCCACAGTGTTGATTCTGCCAGATATACGTAAGGGGTTCCAAGTGTATTGCGACGCTTGTCGCCAAGAACTTGGAAGTGTGCTTATGCAGGACGGAAGAGTTGTTTCGTATGCCTCGCGACAACTAAAACCACACGAAGTGAATTGATACGTCCATTTTGCATCATGCTTTTATATCGATATTTATTGCATTATGGACTGTTATTTCACTTTATGTCACAATACTTATGGCTATTCTCTCTTATTTTACAAGGTTAACATAAGGAGGGAGAATGCCGGCAGCTGGAATTCTGGGCTGGAAAAGGAGCAAATATTAGAGACCTATTCTGCTCAACTCCAAAAGTCTTGAAACTCCATGGAACATCTTAAAATAAATAAAGAAAAATCCTCGCCAAAGATGAAGGCCAGGGGCCCACACCCTGCTCACGAGGGTGGGGGCGCGCCCCCCCTAGGGCGCGCCCCCTACCTCGTGGGCCCCCTGGTGGCTCTCCGATTGGTGCTAGTAGGTTGCTAGTAGTGTTGATTACTCCTTGTAGTTGATGCTAGTTGGTTTATCTGGTGGAAGATCATATGTTCAGATCCTATATGCATATTATTACCCCTCTGATTATGAACATGAATTTGCTTTGTGAGTAATTACGTTTGTTCCTGAGGACAAGGGAGAAGACTTGCTATTAGTAGTCATGTGAATTTGGTATTCGTTTGATATTTTGATAAGATGTATGTTGTCTAGCCTCTAGTAGTGTTATGTGAACATCGACTACATAACACTTCACCATTATTTGGGCCTAGAGGAAGGCATTGGGAAGTAATAAGTAGATGATGGGTTGCTAGAGTGACAGAAGCTTAAACGCTAGTTTATGCGTTGCTTCGTAAGGGGCTGATTTGGATCCATATGTTTCATGCTATGGCTAGGTTTACCTTAATACTTTTGTTGTAGTTGCGGATGCTTGCAATAGAGGTTAATCATAAGTGGGATGCTTGTTCAAGTAAGAATAGCACCCAAGCACCGGTCCACCCACATATCAAATTATCAAAGTATCGAACGCGAATCGTATGAACGTGATGAAAACTAGCTTGACGATATTCCCATGTGTCCTCGGGAGCGCTTTTCCTATTATAAGAGTTTGTTCCGGTTTGTCCTTTGCTACAAAAAGCATTGGGCCACCTTGCTGCACTTTATTTACTTTTGTTACTTGTTGCTCGTTACAATTTATCTTATCACAAAACTATCTGTTACCACTTATTTCAGTACTTGCAGAGAATACCTTGCTGAAAACCGTTTATCATTTCCTTCTGCTCCTCGTTGGGTTCGACACTCTTACTTATCGAAAGGACTACGATAGATCCACTATACTTGTGGGTCATCAAGACTCTTTTCTGGCGCCGTTGCCGGGGAGTGTAGCGCCTTTGGTAGGTGGAATTTGGTAAGGAAAAATTTATATAGTGTGCTGAAATTTACTGTCACTTGTTACTATGGAAAGTAATTCTCTGAGGGGCTTGTTCGGGGTATCTTCACCCCGTCCAGTAGAGCAAAGAGTTGCTCCTCAACCAACTGAACCTATTGAAAATGAAACTCCTTTTGAATTTCCTTCGGGTATGATGGAAAAACTGCTAGCTAACCCTTTTACAGGAGATGGAACAAAGCATCCTGATGAGCACTTAATATATGTGAATGAAGTTTGTGGATTATTTAAGCTTGCAGGTATACCCGATGATGTTGCTAAGAAGAAGGTCTTCCCTTTATCTTTGAAGGGAGACACATTGATATGGTATAGGCTATGTGATGATATGAAATCATGGAACTATAAAAGATTGAAATTGGAATTTCATCAAAAGTATTACCCTATGCATCTTGTTCATCATGATCGCAATTATATATACAATTTCTGGCCTCGCGAAGGAGAAAGCATCGCTCAAGCTTGGGGGAGGCTTAAATCAATGTTATATTCATGCCCCAATCATGAGCTCTCGAGAGAAATAATTATGCAAAGTTTTTATGCTCGGCTTTCTGAAAACAATCGCACCATGCTCGATACTTCTTGTGCTGGCTCTTTTATGATGAAGACTATTGAATTCAGATGGAATTTATTGGATAGAATTAAACGCAACTCTAAAGATTGGTACCTCGAAGAAGGTAAGGAGTCAGGTATGACACCTAAGTTTGATTGTGTTAAATCTTTTATGGATACCGATATTTTCCGTAAGTTTAGCACTAAATATGGACTTGACTCTGAGATAGTAGCTTCTTTCTGTGAATCTTTTGTTACTTATGTTGATCTCCCTAAGGAGAAGTGGTTTAAATATCATCCTCCCATAGAAGTAAAAGTAGCTGCACCTATTAAAGTTGAAGAAAAGACGGTCACTTATAATGATCCTATTGTTCCTACTTCTTATATTGAGAAACCACATTTCCCTGTTAGAATAAAGGATCATGCTAAAGCTTCAACTGTTGTTCGTAAAAGCAATATTAGAACTTATACACCTCCTGAGAAAGTTAAAGTAGAACCTAATATTGCTATTGTTAAAGATCTCTTGTCTGATAATATTGATGGGCATGTTATTCAGTTCGAAGGTGAAACTGCTAGAATTGCTAAACCTTGTGATAGAGATAAACATAGACCTGTGGTAGGCGTGCCTGTTATTTCTGTTAAAATAGGAGATCATTGTTATCATGGCTTATGTGATATGGGTGCTAGTGCTAGTGCAATACCTATTGACTTATACAAAGAAATTATGCATGACATTGCACCTGTTGAGTTAGAAGAAATTGATGTTACTATTAAACTTGCTAATAGAGATACTATTTCACCAATGGGAATTGTTAGAGATGTTGAAGTCTTATGTGGGAAAACTAAATATCTTGCTGATTTTCTTGTTCTTGGTTCCCCACAAGATAGCTTTTGTCCCATTATATTTGGTAGACCCTTCTTAAATACTGTCAATGCTACCATAGATTGCACAAAGAATGTTGTTACTGTTGGCTTGGATGATATGGTTCATGAGTTTAATTTCTCTAAATTTAGTAAACAACGTCGTGAGGAAGAATTACCTAGTAAGGATGAAATTATTGGTCTTGCTTCTATTGCCGTACCTCCTAGTGATCCTTTAGAACACTATTTGCTAGACCATGAAAATGATATGTTCATGAATGAAAGAAGGGAAATAGATGAAGTATTCTTTAAACAGGAACCTATTCTGCAACATAATTTGCCTGTTGAAATTTTAGGGGATCCTCTGTAACACCCTTGATGCGACTATAGCTCCCACGTGTCGAGGCACGATTTAGAGACATAATCGCATTGAAGGCATATGTCGCAAGTTAGGCAATCTTCACAACATCCCATGTAATATGATAATAAAAGGGGAGATAACATAGTTGGCTTAAACTCGCCATGTCAATCAAGTACATAAATAACATTACATCATCCAAACACTCATGGCCCGACTACGGCGCCAAAATAAAAGATAACCCAACATGCGACAACGGTCCCGTTCACCCCCAACTGGGCACCACTACTGATCATCAGGAAAGGAGACATAGTAACATTGAGAGTCTTCGTCGAACTCCCACTTGAGCTCAAACGCGTCTCCTGGAGCGGAATCATCAGGCCCTACATCTGGTGTAATAGTAATCTATGAGCCACAAGGACTCAGCAATCTCGCACCCTCGCAATCAAGACTATTTAAGCTTATAGGTATGGTAAGGTAAAATATGTGGAGCTGCAGCAAGCGACTAGCAAGTATGGTGGCTAACTTATTCGCAAAAGAGAGCGAGAAGAGGAGGCAAAGCACGAGCGAGAAACTATAGAGCAACCTGCGCAAACATTACTCCAACACCGTGTCCACCTCCCGGACTCCGCCGAGAAGAGGCCATCACGGTAACACACTCAGTTGATTCATTTTATTTAAGTTAAGGTTCAAGTTATATACAATCGGACATTAACAAATTCCCATCTGCCCATAACCGCGGGCACGGCTTTCGAAAGTTCAAATCCCTGCAGGGGAGTCCCAACTTAGCCCATGACAAGCTCTCACGGTCAACGAAGGAATAGACCTCCTCCCAAGACGTTCCGATCAGACTCGGTATCTCGGTTATTCAAGACACTTCGACAGGTTAAAACAAGACCAGCAACACCGTCCGAATGTGCCGACAAATCCCGATAGGAGCTGCACATATCTCGTTCTCAGGGCACACTCAGATGAGACTAGCTACGAGTAAAACCAACCCTCAAGTTTCCTCGAGGTGGCCCCACAGGCAGCTCAGTTCGGACCAACACTCAGAGGAGCACTGGTCCGAGGGGGGGGGGTTAGATAAGATGACCCTCGGGCTCCGGAAACCCAAGGGAAAAAGAGGCTAGGTGGCAAATGGTAAAACCAAGGTTGGGCATTGCTGGAAAAGCTTTAATCAAGGTGAACTATCAAGGGGTTCCCATTATAACCCAACCGTGTAAGGAACGCAAAATCCGGGAACATAACACCGATATGACGGAAACTAGGGCGGCAAGAGTGGAACAAAACACTAGGCGAGAGGCCGACCCTTCCACCCTTTACCAAGTATATAGATGCATTAAGATAACATAGCAATATAATGATATCCCAACAAGTAAATAAATGTTACAACAAGGAACGGCCTCCAATCTTCACCTGCAACTAGCAACGCTATAAGAGGGGCTGAGCAAAGCGGTAACATAGCCAATCAACGGTTTGCTAGGACATGGTGGGTTAGAGGTTTGACATGGCAATTTGGGAGGCTTGAAAGCAAGTGGTAGGCATCGTAGCATTGGCATAGCAAAAGAGCGAGCAAACTAGCATAGCAAAGATAGTAGTGATTTCGAGGGTATGATCATCTTGCCTGCACAGTTGTCAGAGTTGACTGGATCCTCGAAAGCAAACTCAACGGGCTCCTCATTAGCGAACTCGTCTCCCGGCTCTACCCAAATAAGACAAACAAGCAACAAGGACACAATCAACCACGTGCAAGGAACAAACAATACGAAGCAATGATGATATGCTATGCGGGATGCGATGCTAGATGCATATGCAAGATATGACAGGAAATGCAAGAACCTGGCCTCAACTTGGAGATCCAAGTGTGCCATTGGAAAGATGAGATGAAATCGCTTGAAAACGATATAAAGAACGTCGGGATCGGAGTTACGGTTTGGAAATGGCAAGCGATTCAAATATGACACCGGTCTGCGATTTACAGCAAGTAGCCATCTAAATGCAATGAGATGAACATGCTACAACACCCAAACATGACAACAAAAATACATGGAAGGGATGCATTCAAGATTCTTAACAAAAGTCTAGCACTGAGCTACGGCCAATTCATCCATTAACAGGTTCAAACAAGCATGGCAAAAATGCATATGGTAAACAGATCTCAGACTCAGTGAAATTAACACTTGTCTGGAATTTCAGATCAGGTAGCACTCTTCGGAGCAACAAAACTACATGCTACAGGACCTGAACATGGCAAAGTAAAGCATGGAATGGAGCTACTCAAAGAGCTTAACAAAAGTCCCTTAGTGACCTTGAGCCAAAAGGGATCAGAAAATACAATTGCAAAAGCATGCGAACATAGCAAAAACATAACCAGATCACAGACTTAGTGAAAACTGGCACATGCTGAAACATAACTCAAGTAGGCATGTTTACGAGCTCGATGCACTCACTACGGTGCAAGTCATGGCAAGACAAGCATACATTCATTAAGAACACACAAAATTCAAGTTAGACATGGCAAGAACAATAGCATAGCATGCACGGATCAACTACAACATCATCGGCAAAATTGCAAACAAGTTGACAATCTGCCCAGATTCACAAAGTAGCAAAAGTAGAGCTCGATTGACTCAAGCTAGGGTGCTCCATAATTGAAAACAAAAACATGGATGGATAGAGCACTACAAGATTAACAAAACATCCTTACTGATCATCCTCAAAAGAGGCACGGATCACTAGGAAACAACATGAACATATGGCCATAAGAAATAAACAGATCAAGGACTTAGTGGAAATGCTAAGTCCCTAAAAACAGAATTACCGAGTGCACCACTTTGCACGCTTGTGCTAGTCACCACACACATCACAAAAATACGTGGGTTGCACCTCTGGAAAGATGACAAAACCGTTAACAAAACATATGTAGAACATCAGGGCATATCATGCACACAATAATCATGGCAAAAATGACAAAAACCTAATTGGAGTAGCAGATCTGACAATTATCTCAAGTAGCCCTCTTCTAACAGCATTTTGGGCATCAAGATAAACTCAAATGAAAATGATGCAATGGAATGAAATGATGTACTCTCTAAGATGAACATTTTGATATGCGATATGCCAAAAACGGAGTTACGGATGCGGAGATACAAGGCTATGAACAGGAGCATATGGACTAGAAAATCCGGGGACTTAGTGAAAAAACAACCTCTCTCAGATCTAGGGTTTCGGTGGCACGCAAACCGAGGCGGCGGCGCACTGTTCACCGGTGGCCGGGACGGGGTCGGAGGAGGTCGCCGGAGGAGGGGGAGGACGGCGAGGCGGCGGCGGCGGCGGCTGCTTGCGCGGCGGCGGCGGCGGAGATGGCGGCTTGCGCGGCGGCGGCGGCGGAGATCCGCGGGGGCGCGGCGCGAGGCGGCGGACGGCGGCGGCGGTGGGCGGCGGCGCCGATGGCCTCGGGTGGCCGGTCGCGAGGAGGGTGGCGGCGCCCTCGGGTGAGAGGAGGCGGGTGATGTGGGCCGCGGAGGGCCCCTCGCGGGCTCCGGCGGGCCCCGAGCGGTGGCGGCGAAGTGGGCGCACGCCCGGCCACGTGGCGGCGCGCGATAGGCGCGGGCAGGCGGCGGACGGTGTCCGGCCGGCAAGGACGTGTCCGGCGCGGCGCGGTGGGTTTTTTTAGGGTTAGAAGAGGAGGGGATCCGGGATTTTCGGGGAGAGGCCTTTATATAGGCATAGAGGGAGCTAGGAGAGTCCAAATGAGGTGCGGTTTGCGGCCACGCGATCGTGATCGAACGATCTAGATGATGGAGAAGGCTTAGGTGGGTTTTGGGCCAAATTGGAGGGGTGTTGGGCTGCAACACACTGAAGGAAATATGCCCTAGAGGCAATAATAAAGTTATTATTTATTTCCTTATATCATGATAAATGTTTATTATTCATGCTAAGAATTGTATTAACCGGAAACATAATACATGTGTGAATACATAGACAAACTTAGTGTCACTAGTATGCCTCTACTTGACTAGCTCGTTAATCAAAGATGGTTATGTTTCCTAACCATGAACAAGGTGTTGTTATTTGATTAACGAGGTCACATCATTAGTTGAATGATCTGATTGACATGACCCATTCCATTAGCTTAGCACCCGATCGTTTAGTATGTTCCTATTGCTTTCTTCATGACTTATACATGTTCCTATGACTATGAGATTATGCAACTCCCGTTTATCGGAGGAACACTTTGTGTGCTACAAAACGTCACAACGTAACTGGGTGATTATAAAGGAGCTCTACAGGTGTCTCCAAAGGTAGATGTTGGGTTGGCGTATTTCGAGATTAGGATTTTTCACTCCGATTGTCGGAGAGGTATCTCTGGGCCCTCTCGGTAATGCACATCGCATAAGCCTTGCAAGCATTGCAGCCAATGAGTTAGTTGCGAGATGATGTATTACGAAACGAGTAAAGAGACTTGCCGGTAACGAGATTGAACTAGGTATTGGATACCGACGATCGAATCTCGGGCAAGTAACATACCGATGACAAAGGGAACAACGTATGTTGTTATGCGGTCTGACCAATAAAGATCTTCGTAGAATATGTAGGAGCCAATATGGGCATCCAGGTCCCGCTATTGGTTATTGACCAGAGACGTGTCTCGGTCATGTCTACATTGTTCTCGAACCGTAGGGTCCGCACGCTTAACGTTACGATGACAGTTATTATGAGTTTATGCATTTTGATGTACCGAAGTTAGTTCGTAGTCCCGGATGTGATCACGGACATGACGAGGAGTCTCGAAATGGTCGAGAAATAAAGATTGATATATTGGAAGCCTATGTTTGTATATCGGAAGTGTTCCGGGTGAAATCGAGATTTTACCGGAGTACCGGGAGGTTACCGGAACCCCCCGAGAGCTATATGGGCCTTAGTGGGCTTTAGTGGAAAGGAAAAAGGGGCAGCCGAAGGTGGGCTGCGCGCCTCCCCCCTCCCCTAGTCCTTTTAGGACAAGGAGAGGTGGCCGGCCCCCCTCTCTCTCTTTCCCCCTCGGGGAATCCTATTCCAACTAGGATTGGGGGGGGGGAGTCCTACTCCCGGTAGGAGTAGGACTCCTCCTGCGCCCTCCTCCTGGCCGGCCGCTCCCTCCCCCTTGGATCCTTTATATACGGGGGCAGGGGGGCACCTCTAGACACAAGTTAATCCTTGAGATCGTTCCTTAGCCATGTGCGGTGCCCCCTGCCACCATATTCCACCTCGATCATATTGTAGAGGTGCTTAGGCGAAGCCCTGCGACAGTAGAACATCAAGATCGTCACCACGCCGTCGTGCTGACGGAACTCCTCCCCAACGCTTTGCTGGATCGGAGCCCGGGGATCGTCATTGAGCTGTACGTGTGCTAAGAACTCAGAGGTGCCGGAGTAACGGTGCTTGGATCGGTCGGATCGGGAAGACGTACGACTACTTCCTCTACGTTGCGTCAACCCTTCCGCAGTCGGTCTGCGTAGGTACGTAGACAACACTCTCCCCTCTCGTTGCTATGCATCACCATGATCTTGCGTGTGCGTAGGAAATTTTTTGAAATTACTGCGTTCCCCAACACACACACGAGGCCTTTTCGGTCCCTCGGTTAACCGTTGGAGTATCAAACGAAGTCCAAATGGCACGAAACTTGACAGGCGGTCTACCGGTAGTAAACCAAGGCCACTTGGCAAGTCTCGGTCCAATCTGGAAATGTTTAATCCCCACACACGAGAGAAAGCTAGAAATGACCACCGGAGGAGAACGAAGCGCCGGAATGCAAAACGGACAACGGGGAAAATGCTCGAATGCATGAGATGAACACGTATGCAAATGCAATGCACATGATGACATGATATGAGATGCATGACAATGATAACAACACACGGAGACAAAAAACCCGAACCCGAGAAAATAAAATAACTTAACGCCGGAAACGGCAAGAGTTGGAGTACAAATTGGGAAAGTTACATCCGGGGTGTTACATCCTCCTCCACCCAAGGGTGATCCCGTGTTTGAGCTTAAACCTTTGCCTGATAATCTTAAATATGCTTATCTTGATGAAAAGAAGATATATCCTGTTATTATTAGTGCTAACCTTTCAGAGCATGAAGAAGAAAGATTATTGAAAACTCTGAAGAAGCACCGTGCTGCTATTGGATATACTCTTGATGATCTTAAGGGCATTAGTCCCACTCTATGTCAACATAAAATAAATTTGGAAGCAGATGCCAAACCAGTTCGTGATCCTCAACGACGTCTGAATCCTAAAATGAAAGAAGTGGTAAGAAAAGAAATACTCAAGCTTCTGGAGGCAGGTATAATCTATCCCATTGCTGATAGTCAGTGGGTAAGTCTTGTCCATTGTTTCCCTAAGAAGGGAGGTATTACTGTTGTTCCTAATGATAAAGATGAATTGATTCCACAAAGAATTATCACAGGTTATAGGATGGTAATTGATTTTCGCAAATTAAATAAAGCTACTAAGAAAGATCATTACCCCTTACCTTTTATTGATCAAATGCTAGAAAGATTATGCAAACATACACAATATTGCTTTCTAGATGGTTATTCTGGTTTCTCTCAAATACCTGTGTCGGCTAGAGATCAATCAAAGACTACTTTTACATGCCCTTTTGGTACTTTTGCTTATAGACGTATGCCTTTTGGTCTATGTAATGCACCTGCTACCTTTCAAAGATGCATGATGGCTATATTCTCTGACTTTTGTGAAAAGATTTGTGAGGTTTTATGTAATGCACCTCCTACCTTTCAAAGATGCATGATGGCTATATTCTCTGACTTAAGAAAGCATTAGTCTCTGCACCTGTTGTTCAGCCACCTGATTGGAATTTACCCTTTGAAATTATGTGTGATGCTAGTGATTATGCTGTAGGTGCTGTTCTAGGGCAAAGAGTTGATAAGAAATTAAATGTTATTTATTATGCCAGTAAGACTCTAGACAATGCTCACAGAAATTATGCTACTACTGAAAAAGAGCTTTTAGCAGTTGTATTTGCTTGTGATAAGTTCAGACCTTATATTGTTGATTCTAAAGTAACTATTCACACTGATCATGCTGCTATTAAATACCTTATGGAAAAGAAAGATGCTAAACCTAGACTTATTAGATGGGTTCTCTTGCTACAAGAATTTGATTTGCATATTGTTGATAGAAAGGGAGCTGAGAACCCCGTTGCAGACAACTTGTCTATGTTAGAGAATGTTCTTGATGACCCACTACCTATTAATGATAGCTTTCCTGATAAACAATTAAAAGTTATAAGTACTTCTCGTAGTACTCCATGGTATGTTGATTATGCTAATTATATTGTTGCTAAGTTTATACCACCTAGCTTCACATACCAGCAAAAGAAAAAGTTCTTCTATGATTTAAGACATTACTTTTGGGATGACCCACATCTTTATAAAGGAGTAGATGGTGTTATTAGACGTTGTGTACCTGAGCATGAACATGAATAGATCCTACGCAAGTGTCATTCCGAGGCTTATGGAGGACACCACGCTGGAGATAGAACTGCACACAAGGTATTGCAATCTGGTTTTTATTGGCCTACTCTCTTCAAGGATGCCCGTAAGTTTGTCTTGTCTTGTGATGAATGTCAAAGAATTGGTAATATTAGTAGACGTCAAGAAATGCCTATGAATTATTCTCTTGTTATTGAACCATTTGATGTTTGGGGCTTTGATTATATGGGACCTTTTCCTGCCTCTAATGGATACACACATATTTTAGTTGCTGTTGATTACGTTACTAAGTGGGTAGAAGCTATTCCAACTAGTAGTGCTGATCATAACACTTCTATTAAAATGCTTAAGGAAGTTATTTTCCCGAGGTTTGGAGTCCCTAGATATTTAATGACTGATGGTGGTTCACACTTTATTCAGGGTGCTTTTCGTAAAATGCTTGCTAAATATGATGTTAATCATAGAATTGCATCTCCTTATCACCCTCAGTCTAGTGGTCAAGTAGAGTTGAGCAATAGAGAGCTCAAATTAATTTTGCAAAAGACTGTTAATAGGTCTAGAAAGAATTGGTCCAAGAAACTTGATGATGTATTATGGGGTTATAGAACTTCATACAAAAATCCTATGGGTATGTCTCCGTATAAAATGGTTTATGGAAATGCATGTCACTTACCTCTCGAACTAGAACATAACGCATATTGGGCTATTAAAGAGCTCAACTATGATTTCAAACTTGCTGGTGAAAAGAGGTTATTTGATATTAGCTCACTCGATGAATGGAGAACCCAAGCTTATGAAAATGCCAAGTTGTTTAAAGAAAAAGTTAAAAGATGGCATGACAAAAGGATACAAAAGCGTGAGTTTAATGTAGATGATAATGTATTGCTATACAACTCTTGTTTAAGATCTTTTGCAGGGAAACTTCTCTCTAAATGGGAAGGCCCCTATGTTATCGAAGAGGTCTATCCTTCCGGTGCCATAAAAATCAACAACTTCGAGGGCACAAATCCGAAGGTGGTAAACGGTCAAAGAATCAAACATTATATCTCAGGTAATCCCATAAATGTGGAAACCAATATTATTGAAACCGTGACCCCGGAGGAATACATAAGGGACACTTTCCGGAACATTTCAGACTCCGAAAAGGAATAGGTATGTGGTACGGTAAGTAAACCGACTCCAAAACAATTTTTAAGGCAATATTTCTCCGTTTTGGAATATTTAGAAAAATAGAAAAATAAGTAGCAGTCCGGGAAGGACACGAGGGCCCCACGAGGGTGGTGGGTGCGCCCTACCCCTCTGGGCGCGCCCCCTACCTCGTGAGCACCTCGTGTGCCTTCCGGACTCCGTTTTCTTGCACGATACATATTTTGGTCGGTAAAAATTCATTATATAACCTCCCGAAGGTTTTGACTCCCGTATCACGCAAATCTCCTCTGTTCTTGTTTCCAGCTGTTTTCTGTCAGGGTTTTCTAGGCTAGGCATCATGTCGTCTCCCTTCTCCAACAATGGTGACAACGATGCTTGGCTAATGAAGATAGATCTGAAGAGGGAAGAACCCATGAGGGTCAACAAGGATGAAAGGGTCAAGAAGGCCACGGAGGATCAAGCTCCGGCAGCAAAAGACATCCTTCAACTTGATCATAACCTTCTTACCCCAACTAAGATCGAAGCTTTCAAGATGATTGAGTTTGCTCGTATACAAAACAAGTATCTCACACAAGAAAATATTTTGTTGAAGGAGCATATTGTCGCACTCAAGGGCATTATTCGCAAGCTGGAGGACCTCTTACGCTCGATGTGCGATTATCCGTCACCTCCACCTTCTTCACCGACAAAGGAGATATAATCACATGGGTATGGGCACTCCCCTTGGCAACTGCCAAGCTTGGGGGAGGTGCCCCGGTATCGTATCACAATCACAACTCCTATCTTTACTATTTTTCTTAGTTCGATCATATTAGAAGTATCTTGATCTAGTAGAATAAAGTTTATGGCATGATCTAGTTTTGAGTTTGCTTTATGATCTCTCTTTGTAATCGATTCCGTGAGCTATATATAATAAAGATTAGTGTTGAGTCAAGGGCTTGATTATTTTGCCATTATCTTGGGTGAATAAAAGAAAAGAGAAAAGAATAAAAAGAAACAAAAAGTTCATATTGATCTTATTGAGAGTAATGACTTCACATAGAAGAGTATGATGATTAAAAGTTGTTGGGAATTGGCAGACATAGCTTTGGTCATTGTTGCAATTAATAGGAAGTAATAAGGAAAGAGAGGTTTTCACATATAGATATATTATCATTGACATCTTTTATGATTGGGAGCACTCATTAAAATATGACATGCTAAAGGGTTGATGTTGGACAGGGAAGACAACGTAATGAGTTATGTCTTTCTTATATCTGAGATAAAGTATGTTGTCATGGATCCTCTAACTTGTTGAGCTTGCCTTTCCTCCTCATGCTAGCCAAATTCTCAGCACCAAGTAGAAATACTACTTGTGCTTCCAAATACCCTTAAACCAGTTTTGCCATGAGAGTCCACCATATCTACCTATGGATTGACTAAGATCCTTCAAGTAAGTTGTCTTCAGTGCAAAGCAATAAAAATTGCTCTAAATATGTATGATTGATTGGTGTGGGAGAAATAAGCTTTATACGATCTTGTGATGTGGAAGTAATAAAAGTGACGGACTGCATAATAAAGGTTCATATCACTAGGGGAAATATAAAGGGACGTTCTTTCGCATTGAGATTTTATGCATCCAACCATAAAAGCGCATGGCAACCTCTGCTTCCCTCTGCGAAGGGCCTATCCTTTATTATTATCTTCTACCTTATGCAAGAGTCATGGTGATCTTCACCTTTTATTTTTCATTTTATCCTTTGGTAAGCTCAGCATGTGGGAAAGAACATGATATATATATATATATATCTAATTGGATGTAGGGGAGCATGAACCATTATTGTTGACATTACCCTTGAGGTAAAAGGTTGTGGGGCAAAAATATAAGCCCCTATCTTTCTCTGTGTCCGATTAAAACTTCATAACCACAAGTATTGCGTGAGTGTTAGCAATTATGGAGGACTAAATGATAATTGAGTATGTGGACTTGCTTTTTAGCTCTGACATAGACTCTTTCCGATGTTATGATAAATTGCAATTGCTTCAATGACTGAGATTATAGTTTGTTGGAGCCTAATAAGGTTTATGATTTATACTTTTGCATTGTGAATAGATCATCACTTGAACATAAGTAATCATATGACAAAATCTATATTTGTTGCTGTTATGAGAATAATCATGATGCCTTCACGTCCGTATTTTATTTTTATCGACGCCTCTACCTCTAAACATGAGGACATATTTATTGTTATCGGCTTTTCGCTTGAGGACAAGCGAGGTCTAAGCTTGGGGGAGTTGATACGTCCATTTTGCATCATGCTTTTATATCGATATTTATTGCATTATGGACTGTTATTTCACTTTATGTCACAATACTTATGGCTATTCTCTCTTATTTTACAAGGTTAACATAAGGAGGGACAATGCCGGCAGCTGGAATTCTAGGCTAGAAAAGGAGCAAATATTAGAGACCTATTCTGCGCAACTCCAAAAGTCCTGAAATTCCACGGACCATCTTAAAATAAATAAAGAAAAATCCTCGCCAAAGATGAAGGCCAGGGAGCCCACACCCTGCTCACGAGGGTGGGGGTGCCCCCCCCTAGGGCGCGCCCCCTACCTCGTGGGCCCCCTGGTGGCTCTCCGATGTCCATCTTCTCCTATATGAAGTCTTTCGATGAGAAAAAAATCAGGAGGAACCTTTCGGGACGAGACTCCGCCGCCACGAGGCGAAACCTTGGCGGAACCAATCTAGAGCTCCGGCAGAGCTGTTCTGCCGGGGATACTTCCCTCCGGGAGGGGGAAATCATCACCATCGTCATCACCAACGCTCCTCTCATCGGGAGAGGGCAATCTCCATCAACATCTTCACCAGCACCATCTCATCTCGAAACCCTAGTTCATCTCTTGTATCCAATTCTTGTCTCAAAGTCCGGGATTGGTGCTAGTAGGTTGCTAGTAGTGTTGATTACTCCTTGTAGTTGATGCTAGTTGGTTTATCTGGTGGAAGATCATATGTTCAGATCCTATATGCATATTAGTACCCCTCTGATTATGAACATGAATATGCTTTTTGAGTAATTACGTTTGTTCCTGAGGACAAGGGAGAAGTCTTGCTATTAGTAGTCATGTGAATTTGGTATTCGTTTGATATTTTGATAAGATGTATGTTGTCTAGCCTCCAGTGCTGTTATGTGAACATCGACTACATAACACTTCACCATTATTTGGGCCTAGAGGAAGGCATTGGGAAGTAGTAAGTAGATGATGGGTTGCTAGAGTGACAGAAGCTTAAACCCTAGTTTATGCGTTGCTTCGTAAGGGGCTGATTTGGATCCACATGTTTCATGCTATGGTTAGGTTTACCTTAATACTTTTGTTGTAGTTGCGGATGCTTGCAATATAGGTTAATCATAAGTGGGATGCTTGTTCAAGTAAGAACAGCACCCAAGCACCGGTCCACCCACATATCAAATTATCAAAGTATCGAACGCGAATCATATGAACGTGATGAAAACTAGCTTGACGATATTCCCATGTGTCCTCGGGAGCGCTTTTCCTATTATAAGAGTTTGTTCCGGCTTGTCCTTTGCTACAAAAAGGATTGGGCCACCTTGCTGCACTTTATTTACTTTTGTTACTTGTTGCTCATTACAATTTATCTTATCAAGAAACTATCTGTTACCACTTATTTCAGTACTTTCTGAGAATACCTTGCTGAAAACCGCTTATCATTTCCTTCTGCTCCTCGTTGGGTTCGACACTCTTACTTATCGACAGGACTATGATATATCCCCTATACTTGTGGGTCATCATGAATTATGCCACGCATGATTTGGAGTTAGGAGCCGTAGTGCATGCGTTGAAGACCTGGAGACATTACCCTATTGGAAATCATTGTGATGTGTACACGAATCATAAGAGTTTGAAGTACATTTTCACACAGAAGGAGCTGAACCTTAGGCAGAGGAGATGGTTGGAGCTTATAAAGGATTATGACATGAAGCTTCAATATCATCCAGGCAAGGCCAATGTCGTAGCAGATGTCTTGAGCCAGAAGAGTTATGCTAATACCCTAGTGAGCACGGGATTGCCGAAGGAGTTAGCAGAGGATCTCAGGGAAGTTCGATTGGAGATTGTTCCTAGAGGTTTTGTTGCAACAATGGAGGTTCAGTCTACATTGTTAGGAAAGATTCGAGAAGCTCAGAAGGATGACAAAGAGGTTGCCGAGATAAAAGAGAGAATGAGCGAAGGAAAGGCCAAAGGTTTTCGTGAGGATGAGCATGACACCTTATGGTTCGAGGACCGTGTTTATGTGCCCAATAACACAGAGATCAAGAAGTTAATACCTCAGGAGGCTCATGACTCACCATACTCGATACACCCCGGAAACACCAAGATGTATTTGGATTTGAAGGAACGTTTCTGGTGGACTGATATGAAGAAGGATATTGCCGAGTATGTAGCCGTATGTGATGTATCTCAGAGAGTGAAGGCTGAGCATCAAAAGCCAGCAGGATTGTTACAGCCTAAGCCGATACCCGAATGGAAGTGGGATAAACTTGGCATGGATTTTATCACCGGATTACCCAGAACCAAATCAGGATATGATTCTATATGGGTAGTAGTTGATCGCTTGACCAAAGTAGCTCACTTTATCCCGGTGAAAACCACATATACAAGTGCAAAGTTGGCCAAGATATATATGACCAGGATCGTATGTCTGCATGGAGTTCCGAGGACAATCGTATCAGACAGAGGGACATGGTTTACTTAAAAGTTTTGGCATCAGTTGCACCAAACTTTGGGGACAAGGTTGGAGTTCAGTACAACATTCCACCTGCAGACAGATGGGCAGACCGAGAGAGTCAACCAGATTCTGGAGGATATGTTGAGAGCCTGTGTGCTAGATTATGGATCTAGTTGGGATGACAATTTGCCCTACGCAGAGTTCTCATACAACAATAGCTACCAAGCCAGTTTGAAGATGGCACTGTTCGAAGCCCTGTACGGACGAAGGTGCAGAACACCGTTGATGTGGGATGAAGTCGGAGACCGATAGTTGTTTGGACCAGATTTGATCAAAGAGTTTGAAGAGAAAGTTAAGTTAATCCGAGATAGACTGAAGATAGCTCAGTCCAGACAGAAGAGTTATGCAGATTCGAAACACAAGGAAATAACCTATGAAATTGGAGATAGAGCATATCTGCGAGTGTCACCCCTGCGAGGAGTGAAACGTTTTGGAGTTAAGGGAAAGTTAGCCCCTAGATTTGTAGGACCGTATCGAATTTCGGAACGTATGGGAGAAGTTGCCTACAAGTTGGTGTTACCTAAAGGACTGTCAAGAGTTCATGATGTATTTCATGTTTCATAGCTGAAGAAGTGTCATGCTGAGATGGCCGATATACCGTTAAGAGATACAGTACCCTTGGAGGAGATTCAGTTGGAGAGTGATCTGACCTATGAGGAAAAGCCAGTCAGGATTCTTGAATTTGCCAGCCGAGTCACCCGCAGCAAGGTTATCAAGTTTTGCAAAGTTTAGTGGAGCCACCATACCGAGGATGAAGCCACCTGGGAATGAGAGGATGATCTTCGCAAAGACCACCCACACCTATTCTCTAGCCAACCCAAATCTCAAGGGCAAGATTCATCTTAAGGGGGGTAGGTTTGTAACATCCCAAATTTTCAATTTGGAATGTTATACATAGATCATTCATGCATAATCATATGTTATTGCTTTTCGTTTCGCGATCCTCGAAATCCTAAGCAACTCAAGGACCCTCGGAGAGAGTTGGGGATTTCCCTGTCTTCATATTTGAGCTTTATCAAATATTGAAACGAGGATTTTTGCTTTTAATTATTTTTCCCTCCGAAAATATTTCATATTAAAATATATGAGAGGAGATAATATGAATTCTCCAAAATAAATGAAATATTGGAGGAAAAAGATTAAAATCAAATATTTGATTTTATCCGAAGTTTATTGCTATTTTATTTGAAATGGAAAAATTGCACGTTTTTCAAAGTTGCATTTTAGGGCCAAGAAAATGTTCATCTTGTTCTAAATATATTATTTAGATGGTGAAAATTTGTTTTAGCATTTTTAGTTTTTTATTTTATTTTCTAGGATTTATTTTAGTTTGGCGGAATTATTTAAAAAAAAAGTTTCAACACCCGACTGGCTCGAAGCCCAGCCGAGCCGGCCACTCCCCGCGTCGCCGTCTCCGACCTGGAGACTGCACGCCGCCGCCGCCCGACCCGGAGTCCGGCCTGGACTCCGCCTCGCCGCCGCCTTGCCCCCTCCTCCAAGCAGCCCCCTCCTCTTAAATACGCCGCCCTGACCCCCCTCCACCACCCAACCCCGCCGCCAGCCCCGACCGCAGCGCCACCGCCGCCTTTGCCGCGCCGTGCTGCTGCCTATGCAGCGCCGCCGCCGCCGCGCTCGCACCCCGCCGCCGTAGCCCGCCTTGCCGGACCCGCAGCCCCGCCTCGCCGGAGCATCGCCGGAGGTAACGCCGCCGTTGCCGCTGCCATTTTTTTAAAGAAAACCGTTTTGGTTTTTTTAGAAACCCTAGTTCGTTTTTAGATTGGTTCACCGGTTTTTCTCGGTTGAGTTATTTTGCGGACGTTCGTCCGTACGTTCATGTTAATGAACGGTTTTCGCTCGTTAGTTACAGATAATGAACGTTTGTTCGTTATCCTGTTCGTCAGTTTTCTTTTTCTCGGATTTTCCGCGATTATTTTCAATCGTGATTTCAGATCCGATTTTCCTTTTAGTTTATCTTTTCGCTCATTTGTCAGAATCAGGTGATTCAAGCGCCTAGATCTTCGTCTCGAAACCCTATTTTTGTTTAACCAACTTGAACAAGCTTTTGCTACTGTAAAATTTAACCTTCATCTAGATTAGTAAACAGATCTTGTTTCTTTCGTAGTTTGAGTTTCGTTGCTCCATTTGATTTGATTCTTTTCGCAAATCGGAGTTCTTAAGTTGAACTTTCTGGTTAGATCTTCTTGTTTGAGATTTACCCATGTTTCTTTGCTTGATTGCTTATGTATGCTATTGTTTGTTTGCGATAGAACACCCGGAGTGCGAAGCATGCTACTACGAGTCCCTAGGTTTTGCGGATCATCAGCAAGGCAAGTAACAATTTGATCATACCCCTTTATCACCCAGTTTTTATGCATTAGTTCCAATCCTCAAACATTGCATGGTTAGGATGTGATTAACATGTGGGTTGGGAAGTAGTTGATGAGGTAGAACCTATTGCCCTGTTATATTCAAACCCTTGGGAGTTACTTCTACGAATTGCTTATATTGCTATGCTATGCTCGTAGACGTGGTTTGGGTGAGTGAAATCCATGACAGATGTGAGATTGTTAATTAATGGTTCAACTTAAGGTGGCAACTTGAATACACATCTAGGTGGATTGTTTGTTGGACACCTGGGGAATCGAGTGTTGTCCTAGGATATCCCGAAGTACCCGTGTGATAATCCTATGGTCCGCCACCTAGGCTCAAAGGGAACTGAGATATTTTCATGCTAGAAACTTCCGTGTGCAGCTACAAGCTATTATGGGCTCTAGCATAGTTGAGTAAGTTGCGTGAAGCTCGCGAAGAGGTGGATCAGCAGGTAGAGGGATGTAGGTTGGTGTGGTCTGCCCGGAGTAAGGGGTTAATGCTTCTGAAAGACTGTGTCTCAGTCATCCGTTTCTCAAACACCATGTAGTGCGAGAAATTCAACGGAGGAGATCGAGTCTTGTGGGGAAAAGTGCGCAAACCTCTGCAGAGTGTATAAACTAATCATGGTTAGCCGTGTCCCCGGTTATGGACATCTTGAGTATCTAGTACTTGGAGTATCATAAGTATTTCATCACTCTAAACTAAGATTGCTGGGATGTTAATTACTTTAATTGGGATTGAGTTGGAGGAACCTTCTCAATGGTGTTTCAACTACCATGATAGTTAAATAAAATCTATTCCTTTGTTGTAGGGAAAATTTGGCTTTCCGCAAAAATTATAACCATAGAGCTTTACACCAGCCAAATATGCATGTAGTGATAGCATTATTCTGTTCTTGCTCTACTGTGTTACTTTGCCAGCATATTCCATGTGCTGACCTGTTTTTGGGCTGCAACGTATTATGTTGCAGACTTTTCAGACGAGGGGTAAGGTTCGTTAGGTCGTTGCCGTGCAGCTCAGCTATGTCGTTGGAGTTGATGGACTCACTTTATCTTCGAAGCCTTCCGCTGTTATCGTATTAGATGGCCTTAAGCCATATTTATTGTAATAAGTTCTCTCTTGAGACATTCGATGTAATAAGTGTGTGATTGCTACTCTATTAAAAATCCTCGAGTATTGTGTGTGTCAGCATTACCGATCCAGGGATGACACTGAAGCACAGAGACTTGACCGTTTGAGGTTGGGTCGCTACATTGCAAGTCTCTTCGAATTATCGGTTTAGTTGGCCTACTAGATTGATCTTTCTTACAATGGGAGAAGTGCTTAGCTTTGGGTTCAATCTTGTGGTGTCCTTTCCCAGTGACAGTAGGGGCAGCAAGGCACATATTGTATTGTTGCCATCGAGTATAAAAAGATGGGGTTTATATCATATTGCTTGAGTTTATCCCTCTACATCATGTCATCTTGCTTAATGCGTTACTCTATTCTTATGAACTTAACTCTAGATGCATGCTGGATAGCGGTCGATGTGTGGAGTAATAGTAGTAGATGCAGAATCGTTTCGATCTACTTAACACGGACGTGATGCCTAAATTCATGATCGTTGCCTTAGATATCTTCATAACTATGCGCTTTTCTATCAATTGCTCGGCAGTAATTTGTTCACCCACCGTAATACATGCTATCTTGAGAGAAGCCACTAGTGAAACCTATGGCCCCGGGTCTCTTTCTTATTATATTACATCTCTTTTATTTACATCACATCTCGTTTACTATTTTGCAATCTTTACTTTCCAATCTATAAAAAAAAAATACCAAAAATAATTACTTTACTATCTTTTTTAGATCTCACTTTTGTGAGTGACCGTGAAGGGATTGACAACCCCTTTATCGGGTTGGTTGCAAGGTTCTTGATTGTTTGTGCAGGTACTAGGTGACTTGTGCGCTGTCTCCTACTGGATTGATACCTTAATTCTCAAAACTGAGGGAAATACTTACGCTACTTTGCTACATCACCCTTTCCTCTTCAAGGGAAAACCAACGCATGCTCAAGAGGTAGCAAGAAGGATTTCTGGCGCCGTCGCCAGGGAGATCTACGGAAGTCAAGACATACCAAGTACCCATCATGAACTCTTCTCCATCTCATTACATTATTTGCCATTTGCCTCTCATTTTCCTCTCCCCCACTTCTAAAATGGTGTTCGAAAACCTTTGCCTTTCCTTCGCCATTCTTCTGTTCGTCCAACTGTTTGCTCGTGTTACCATGTGCCTTCTATTAGCTTGCATCTTCGCTTGCTAAATATCTATTGTTATTGATCCTCATCCTCTTGCTAATATTTCTAAAAGATCCCATTATGATGAACCAATTTCTAGTGAGTTGAGTGCACTAGATTATCTTTATGAGGTTTTGCTTGAAATTCGTGAATCTGGAAATTATGATGAAGTGTTGAAAGAAGAAAATTATAAAGTGATTCACGATAGCTCCTTGAATGAAAAGCAAGATTGCAATGATGTTATTATAAATTCTATTAATGTCAATTGTGTTAATGATATGCAAAACCCTAAGCTTGGGGATGCTAATTTTGCTATGTCTACTACTTGTTGCAATGATCATGATTGGGGTCATTTTTCTTATGATCTTGGAAATTTATTTAAGCCCCATGATGAATATGAGATTGATAATAATGTTTGCAATAATATTGAAAGTGGGTTTGGAAGAGTGTCAACTTTAGATCCCACATATTTGGAACATGTTCAATCTTATGAAGTTTTTGATGAAAGTAGGTTCGGAGAGGTCATGACTTTTTATTTATGATAATCCCACTATTTTGGAAGAGTATCAACTTTCCATGTGTGTGGATCATGAAGAGAAAATTTTATGTGACAGTTATATTGTTGGATTTAATTATGATCCTACATGTAATTATTATGAGATAGGAAAATATGGTTGTATAAATTTTCATATTACCAAATTACCTCTCGTTATGTTGAGATTGATATTATTCCTTTCTTCTTCCCTGCATATGCTAGTCTTTGCTTGTCTTGATAATTTGTTTGCTTATATAATGCCTATTCATAGGAAATATGTTAGACTTAGATGTGATTTTCATATGCTTCATGATGCTCCTTTCGTGTTTCAACTGCTATCTTTCATGTGAGCATCATTAAAATTATAGATGCCTAGCTTAATGGCTTTAAAGAATAGCACTTGTTGGGAGCCAACCCAATTTTATTTTTGTTCTGCTTTTTACGTCATGTTTTGCTTTGAATAAATCAGCTAGACTCTGGTTAGATGTGTTTTTTGTGTTTTAATTAGTGTTTGTGCCAAGTAAGACCTTTGTGATAGCTTACGGTGATAGTTGATTTGATCCTGCTGAAAAACAGAAACTTTTGCGCCCAGGAGATTAGTTTTAGTTTTTAATAGAAGAGCGATAAAATATTGAAACCTTTTTCATAGGATTAATTAACAAATTATATAGGACTTCCTAATTTTTTAGAATTTTTGGAGTGACAGAAGTATTCGAAAGTTACAGATTGCTACAGACTGTTCTGTTTTTTGACAGATTCTGTTTTTTGTGTGTTGTTTGCTTATTTTGTTGAATCTATGAGTAGTATCGGGGGGTATGAACCATAGAGAAGTTGGAATACAGTAGGTTTAACACCAATATAAATAAATAATAAGTTCATTACAGTACCTTCAAGTGGTGGTTTCGTTTCTTATACTAACGGAGATCATGAGATTTTCTGTTGAAGTTTTGTGTTGTGAAGTTTTCAAGTTTTTGGGTAAATATTTGATGGATTTTGGAATAAGAAGTGGAAAGAGCCTAAGATTTGGGATTCCCAAGGCACCCCAAGTTAACATTCAAGGATAACCAAAAGCCTAAGCTTGGGGATGCCCCAGAAGGCATCCCCTCTTTTTTCTTCGTCTATCGGTAACTTTACTTGAGGCTATATTTTTATTCACCACATGATATGTGTTTTGCTTGGAGCGTCTTGTATGATTTGATTCTTTGATTTTTATTTTACCACAATTATCCTTGATGTACACACCTTTTGGGAGAGACACGCATGAATCGGAATTTATTAGAATACTCTATTTGCTTCACTTATATCTTTTGAGCTAGATAATTTTGTTGTAGTGCTTCACTTATATCTTTTTAGAGAACGGTGGTGGTTTCATTTTATAGAAATTATTGATCTCTCATGCTTCACTTATATTATTTTGAGAGTCTTTTAGAAAAGCATGGTAATTTTCTTTGCCTATAAACTAGTCCTAATATGATGGTATCCAAGATGGGTATAATAAAA
Organism: Triticum urartu; assembly: GCF_056163025.1. Taxonomy (NCBI): domain Eukaryota; kingdom Viridiplantae; phylum Streptophyta; class Magnoliopsida; order Poales; family Poaceae; genus Triticum; species Triticum urartu. Next base: position 602,284,612 of record NC_141874.1, on the reverse strand, counting down.
ACTTTCATATAAAGTGCATTGAATACTATGAGAAGTTTGATTCCTTATGATTGTTTGGAGATACGAAGATGGTGATATCAGAGTCATGCTAGTTGATTAGTTGTGAATTTGAGAGATACTTGTGCTAAAGTTTTTGATTCCCATAGCATGCACGTATGGTGAACCGTTATGTGATGAAGTCGGAGCATGATTTATTTTTTGATTGTCTTCCTTATGAGTGGCGGTTGGGGACGAGCGATGGTCTTTTCCTACCAATCTACCCCCCTAGGAGCATGCGCGTAGTACTTCGTTTTAATAACTAATAGATTTTTGCAACAAGTATGTGAGTTCTTTATGACTAATGTTGAGTCCATTGATTATACGCACTATCACCCTTCCACCGTTGCTAGCCTCTCTAGTACCGCGCAGCTTTCGCCGGTACCATAAACCCACCATTTACCTTCCTCAAAATAGCCACCATACCTACCTATTATGGCATTTCTATAGCCATTCCGAGATATATTGCCATTCAACTTTCCCCCGTTCTGTTTATTATGACACGCTTCATAATTGTCATATTGCTTTGCATGATCATGTAGTTGACATCATATTTGTGGCAAAGCCACCTTCATAACTCTTTCATACATGTCACTCTTGATTCATTGCACATCCTGGTACACCGCCGGAGGCATTCACATAGAGTCATATTTTGTTCTAAGTATCGAGTTGTAATTCTTGAGTTGTAAGTAAATAAAAGTGTGATGGTCATCATTATTAGAGCATTGTCCCACGTGAGGAAAGGATGATGACACTATGATTCCCCCACAAGTCGGGATGAGACTCCGGACGAAAAATAAAAAAAGGAGAAAAAAAGAGGCCATGCAAAAAAGAGAAAGGCCCAAATAAAAAATGAGAGAAAAAGAGAAAAGGGGCAATGCTACTATCCTTTTTCCACACTTGTGCTTCAAAATAGCACCATGATCTTCATGATAGAGAGTCCCCTATGTTGTCACTTTCATATACTAGTGGGAATCTTTCCTTATAGAACTTGGCTTGTATATTCCAATGATGGGCTTCCTCAAAATGCCACAGGTCTTCGCGAGCAAGCGAGTTGGATGCACACCCACTTAGTTTCTTTTTGAGCTTTCATACAATTATAACTCTAGTGCATCCGTTGCATGGCAATCATTACTCACTCACATTGATATCTATTGATGGGCATCTCCATAGCCATCAATACGCCTAGTTGATGTGAGACTATCTTCTCCTTTTTGTCTTCTCCACAACCACCATTCTATTCCACCTATAGTGCTATGTCCATGGCTCACGCGCATGTATTGCGTGAAGATTGAAAAAGTCTGAGGACATAAAAACTATGAAACAATTGCTTGTCTTGTCATTGGGGTTGTGCATGATTTAAATATTTTGTGTGATGAAGATAGAGCATAGCTAGACTATATGATTCTGTAGGGATAGCTTTCTTTGGCCATGTTATTTTGAGAAGATATGATTGCTTTATTAGTATGCTTGAGGTATTATTATTTCTATGTCAATATTAAACTTTTGTTTTGAATCTTTCAGATCTGAACATTCATGCCACAATAAATAAAATTACATTGATAATTAAGATAGGTAGCATTCCACATCAAAAAATTTGTTTTTATCATTTACCTACTCGAGGATGAGCATGAATTAAGCTTGGGGATGTTTGATATGTCTCCAACGTATCTATAATTTTTGATTGTTCCATGATATTATATTATCTGTTTTGGATGTTTAATGAGCTTACATATGCTCTTTTATATTATTTTTGGGACTAACCTATTAACCGGAGGCCCAGTGCCAATTTCTGTTTTTTTTTCCTATTTTAGAGTTTCGTAGAAAAGGAATAACAAACGGAATGAAACCTTCGTGATGATCTTTCTTGGACCGAAAGTAATCTAGAATACTTGGAGTTGAAGTCTGGAACTCCACAAGGCAGCCACGAGGCAGGAGGGCGCGCCCCCACCCTCGTGGGCCCCTTGTAGCTCCACCGACGTACTTCTTTCGCCTATATATACTCTTATACCCTAGAAACATCACAGAGAGCCACGAAACCACTTTTCCACCGCCGCAACCTTTTGTACCCGTGAGATCCCATCTTGGGGCCTTTTCCGGCGATCTGCCAGAGGGGGAATCGATCACGAAGGGCTTCTACATCAACACCATTGACTCTCCGATGAAGCGTGAGTAGTTTACCACAGACTCTCGGGTCCATAGTTATTAGCTAGATGGCTTCTTCTCTCTCTCTCTCTTTGATTCTCAATACAAAGTTCTCCTCGATGTTCTTGGAGATCTATTCGATGTAATACTCTTTTGCGGTGTGTTTGCTGAGATCCGATGAATTGTGGGTTTATGAACAAGATAATCCCTGAATATTATTTGGTTCTTATGTGAATTCTTATATGCATGATTTGATATCTTTGCAAGTCTCTTTGAATTATCAGTTTAGTTTGGCCTACTAGATTGATCTTTCTTGCAATGGGAAAAGTGCTTAGATTTGGGTTCAATCTTGCAGTGTCCTTTCCCAGTGACAGTAGGGGCAGCAATGCACGTGTTGTATTGTTTCCATCGAGGATAAAATGATGGGGTTTATATCATATTGCTTGAGTTTATCCCTCTACATCATGTCATCTTGCTTAAGGTGTTACTCTGTTCTTATGAACTTAATACTCTAGATGCATGCTGGATAGTAGTCGATGTGTGGAGTAATAGTAGTAGATGCACAATCATTTCGATCTACTTGACACGGACGTGATGCCTATATTCATGATCATAGCCTTAGATATCTTCATAACTATGAACTTTTCTATCAATTGCTCGGCAGTAATTTGTTCACCCACCGTAATACATGCTATCTTGAGAGAAGCCACTAGTGAAACCTATGGCCCCTGGGTCTCTTTCTTATTATATTGCATTTCTTTTATTTACATCGCATCTCATTTACTATTTTGCAATCTTTACTTTCCAATCTATACAACAAAAATACAAAAAATATTTACTTTACTTTCTTTGTTAGATCTCACTTTTGCGAGTGACCGTGAAGGGATTGACAACCCCTTTATCGCGTTGGTTGCAAGGTTCTTGATTGTTTGTGCAAGTACTAGGTGACTTGTGCATTGTCTCCTACTGGATTGATACCTTGGTTCTCAAAACTGAGGGAAATACTTACGCTACTTTGCTGCATCACCGTTTCCTCTTCAAGGGAAAACCAACGCATGCTCAAGAGGTAGCACACATCATGATAAGCCTTGCAAGCAATGTGACTAATGAGTTAGTTGCGGGATGACGCATTACGGAACGAGTAATGATACTTTCTAGTAATGAGATTGAAATAGGTATGAAGATACCGACGATCGAATCTCGGGCAAGTAACATACCGATGACAAAGGGAATAACATATGTTGTCATTACGGTTTGACCGATAAAGATCTTCGTAGAATATGTAGGAACCAATATGAGCATCCAGGTTCCGCTATTGGTTATTGACAGGAGAGGTGTCTCGGTCATGTCTACATAATTCTCGAACCTATAGGATACGCACGCTTAACGTTTGATGACGATTTTGTATTATATGAGTTATGTGATTTGGTGACCGAATGTTGTTGAGAGTACCGAATGAGATCACATACATGATGAGGAGTCTCGAAATGGTCGAGAGGTAAATATTCATGTATATGACGATAGTATTCGGACAACGGAAGTGTTCTGAGGGTACCAGGTATGTATCAGGTCACCGGAAGGGGTTCTGGGCAACCCCCGGCAAGATATATGGGCCTAATGGGCCAAGAGGGGAAACACACCAGCCACTAAGGGGTCGTGCACCCCACCATATGGGCTGGCCAAATTGGAGAAGGAAAGGGGAAGAAGGAAAGGAAAAAGGGAATAGGATTCCCCCTTCCCCCTCTTCCCTTCCTACTCCGAATAGGAATAGGAAAGGGGGGAGGCCGAATTGGGAGGATACCAAGTAGGATTCCTCCTACTTGGGGCGCCCCCTTGGCTGCCTCTCCTCCCCTACAACCTATATTTATGTGGGGGCACTGCTAGAACAAAACAACAAACATTGTTAGCCGTGTGCGGTGCCCCCTCCACAGTTTACGCCTCTGGTCATATTCACGTAGTGCTTAGGTGAAGCCCCGCATGGATCACTTCACCAACACCGTCACCACGCCATCGTGCTGACAGAACTCTCCCTTGAAACTTTGCTAGATCAAGAGTTCGAGGGACGTCATCGTGCTGAACGTGTGATGAACTCGGAGGTGTCGTACGTTCGGTGCTTGATTGGTCGGAACGAGAAGAAGTTTGACTACATCAACCGCGTTGTCAAACACTTCCGCTTTCGCTCCACAAGGGTACATGGACACACTCTCCCCCTCTCGTTGCTATGCATCTCCTAGATAGATCTTGCGCGAGCTTAGGAAATTTTTGAAATTGCATGATGCGTTCCCCAACAATGGCATCAGAGCCAGGTCTATGCGTAGATGATATGCACGAGTAGAACACAAAGAGTTGTGGGCGATGATAGTCATACTGCTTACCGCCAACGTCTTATTTTGATTCGGTGGTATTGTTGGATGAAGTGGCCCGGACCAACCTTACATGACCACGTTCATGAGACCGGTTCCACCAACAGACATGCAACTTGTTCTGCATAAAGGTGGCCGGCGGGTGTCTGTCTCTCCAACTTTAGTTGAATCGAATTTGACTATGGCCGGTCCTTGTTGAAGGTTAAAACAACAAACTTGATGAAACATCGTTGTGGTTTTGATGCGTAGGTAAGAACGGTTCTTACTAGAAGCTCGTAGCAGCCACGTAAAACTTGCAACAACAAAGTACAGGACGTCTAACTTGTTTTTGCAGGGCATGTTGTGATGTGATATGGTCAAGACATGATGCGATATACGTTGTTGTATGAGATGATCATGTTTTGTAAAAGTTATCGGCAACTGGCAGGAGCCTTATGGTTGTCGCTTTATTGTATGAAATGCAATCGCCATGTAATTGCTTTACTTTATCACTATGCATTAGCGATAGTTGTAGAAGAAATAGTTGGTGAGACGACAACGACGCTACGATGGAGATCAAGGTGTCAAGGCGGTGACGATAGAGATCATGACGGTGCTTTGGAGATGGAGATCAAAGGCACAAGATGATGATGGCTATATCATGTCACATGTTTTGATTGCATGTGATTTTTATCTTTTATGCATCTTATTGTGCTTAGTACGGCGGTATAATTATAAGATGATCCCTCACTAAATTTTTAAGTTATAAGTGTTCTCCCTGATTATGCACCATTGTGATAGTTTGTCATGCCAAGACACCACATGATGATCGGGTATGATAAGCTCTACATTCACATACAACGGGGGCAAGACAGTTTTGCACATGCGGAATACTCGGGTTAAACTTGACGAGCCTAGCATGTATAGACATGGCCCTGAAACACTGGAGACCGAAAGGTTGAACGTGAATCATATAGTAGATATGATCAACATAGAGATGTTCACCTTTGAAGACTACTCCATCTCACGTGATGATCAGACATGGTTTACTTGATATGGATCACGTGATCATTTAGATGACTCGAGGGATGTCTATCTAAGTGGGAGTTCTTAAGTAATATGATTAATTGAACTTAATTTATCATGAACATAGTCCTGATAGTTTTTGCAAATTATGTTGTAGATCAATAGCTTGCGTTGTAGCTCCCCTATGTTTTTGATATGTTCCTAGAGAAAACTAAGTTGAAAGATACTAGTAGCAATGATGTGGACTGGGTCTGTGATCTGAGGATTATCCTCATTGCTGCACAGAAGATTTATGTCCTTGATGCACTGCTAGGTGACAGACCTGTTGCAGGAGCTGATGCAGATGTTATGAACGTTTGACAAGCTCGGTATGATGACTACTTGATAGTTTAATGCACCATGCATTACGTCTTAAAACTGGGACTTCAAAACTGTTTTAAATGCCATGGAGCATATGAGATGTTCCAAGATATGAAAATAATAATTCAGACTCATGCCCGTGTTAAGAGGTATGAGACCTCTGACAAGTACTTTGCCTACAAGATGGAGGAGAATAGCTAAAATAGTGAGCATGTGCTCAGAATGTCTGGGTACTACAATCGCTTGAATCAAGTGCGAGTTAATCTTCTAGATAAGATAGTGATTGACAGAGTTCTCTAGTCACTATCACCAAGTTACTAGAACTTCGTTATGAACTATAATATGCAAGGGATAGCGAAAACGATTCCCAAGCTCTTTGCGATGCTGAAATCGGCAAAGGTAGAAATCAAGAAATATCATCAAGTGTTGATGGTTAAACAAAACCACGAGTTTCAAGAAAAGGGCAAGGGAAATAAAGGGAACTTCAAGAAGAATGGCAAGCAAGTTGCCACTCCCATGAAGAAGCCCAAAGCTAGACCCAAACCTGAAACTGGGTGCTTCTACTACAAAGGAAATGGTCACTAGAAGCGGAACTGCCCCAAAAAACTTGGCAGATAAGAAGGATGGCAAAGTGAACAAAGGTATATTTGATATACATGTTATTGATGTGTACTTTACTAGTGTTCATAGTAGTCCCTGGGTATTTGATACCGGTTCAGTTGCTAAGATTTGTAACTCGAAACAGGAGTTGCAAAATGAACAGATACTAGTTAAGGGCGAGGTGACGATGTGTGTTGGAAGTAATTCCAAGGTTGATAAGATCACCATCGCACACTCCCTCTACCTTCGGGATTGGTGTTGGACCTAAAATAAATGTTATTTGGTGTTTGCATTGAGCATGAATATGATTGGATCGTGTTTGTTGCGATACGATTATTCATTTAAGTCAGAGAATTATTTTTGTTCTGTTTACATGAATAAAACCTTCTATGGTCATACACTCAATATAAATGGTTTATTGAATCTTGATCGTAGTGATACACATATTCATAATATTGATGCCAAAAGATGCAAAGTTGATAATGATAGTGCAACATATTTGGCACTGCCATTTAGGTCATATTGGTGTAAAGCGCATGAAGAAACTCCATGTGGATGGACTTTTGGAATCACTTGATTATGAATCATTTGATGCTTGCGAACCATGCCTCACGGGCAAGATGCCTAAGACTCCGTTCTCTGGAACAATGGAGCGAGCCATCGACTTATTGGAAATAATACATACCGATGTATGTGGTCCGATGAGTGTTGAGGCTTGCGACGACTATCATTATTTTCTGACCTTCACAGATGATTTGAGCAGATATGGGTATATCTACTTAATGAAACACAAGTCTGAAACATTTGAAAAGTTCAAAGAATTTTAGAGTGAAGTGGGGAATCATCATAATAAGAAAATAAAGTTTCTACGATCTGATTGTGGAGGCGAATATTTGAGTTACGAGTTTGGCCTTCATTTAACACAATGTGGAATAGTTTCACAACTCACGCCACCTGGAACACCACAACTTAATGGTGTGTGCGAACATTGTAACCGTACTTTATTGGATATGGTGCGATCTATAATGTCTCTTACCGACTTACCACTATCGTTTTGGGGTTATGCATTAGAGACAGCTGCATTCACATTAAATAGGGCACCATCTAAATCCGTTGAGATGACACCGCATGAACTGTGGTTTGGCAAGAAACCTAAGCTGTCGTTTCTTAAAGTTTGGGGTTGGGATGCTTATGTGAGAAAGTTTCACCCTGATAAGCTCGAACCCAAATCGGAGAAATATGTCTTCATAGGATACCCAAAAGAAACTGTTGGGTACACCTTCTATCACAGATTCAAAGGCAAGATATTTGTTGCTAAGAATGGATACTTTCTAGATAAGGAGGTTCCCTCGAAAGAAGTGAGTGGGAGGAAAGTAGAACTTGATGAGGTAATTGTACCTTTTCTTGAATTAGAAAGTAACTCATCAGAGAAATCCGTTCTCGTGATGCCTACACCAACTAGAGAGGAAGCTAATGATGATGATCATGAAACTTCAGATCAAGTTACTGCCGAACCTCATAGGTCAAGCAGAGCACGTTCCTCACCAGAGTGGTACGGTAATCCTGATCTAGAAGTCATGTTATTTGACCATAACGAACCTACGAACTAAGAGGAAGCGATGATGAGCCCAGATTCCGATAAATGGCTTGAGGCCATGAAATCTGAGATAGGATCCATGTATGAGAACAAAGTGTGGACTTTGGTAGACTTGCCCGATGATCGTCAAGCCATTGAGAATAAATGGATATTCAAGAGGAAGACAGACTCTGATGGTTGTGAATCCCTTCACGGTTATTTCCAAAGTGGGATCTGATAGAGATGGATAAATAGTAAAGTAATATTTTTGGTCTTTTTGGTTTATGGAATAGAAAGTAAAAGATTGCAAGGAAAGTAAATAGGAAACTAAAATTGTAGACCAGAAACTTATATAATACAAAATAGACCTGGGGGCCATAGGTTTCACTAGAGGCTTCTCTCAAGATAGAAAATATTATGGTGGGTGAACAAATTACTACCGAGCAATTGATAGAAAAGCACATAATTATGATGAGGCAATGATCATGAATGTAAGCATCATGTCCGTATCAAGTAGAGAAAAACGATTCTACATCTACTACTATTGCTCCACACATTGACCGACTCTTGCCTGCATCTAGAGTATTAAGTTCATAAGAACAGAGTAACACATTAAGTAAGATGACATGATGTAGCAGGATTAACTAAAGCAATATGATGAAAACCCCATCTTGTTATCCTCGATGGCAACAATACAATATGTGCCTTGCTGGCCCTACTGTCACTGGGAAAGGACACCGCAAGATTGAACCAAAGCTAAGCACTTCTCCCATTGCAAGATAAACCAATCTAGTTCGCCAAACCAAATCGATAGTTTGAAGAGACTTGCAAATATATCAAATCATGCATATAAGAATACAGAGGAGATTCAAATCATATTCATAGATAAGTTGATCATAAATCCATAATTCATCGGATCTCGGCAAACACACCGCAAAAAAGTATTACAACGAATAGATCTCCAAAACACCGAGGAGAACTTTGTAGTCAGAATCAAAGAGAGAGAAGAAGCCATCTAGCAACTAGCTATGGACCCATAGGTCTGTGGTAAACTACTCACGCTTTATCGGAGAGGCTACGGTGTTGATGTAGAAGCCCTCCATGACCGAATCGCCCTCCAGCAGGATGCCGGAAAAGGCCCCAAGATGGGATCTCACGGGTATAGAAGGTTGCGGCGGTGGAAAAGTGGTTTCGTGCTCCCCTGGAAGGTTTTGGGGTATTTGAGAATATATAGGCAGAAGAAATAGGTCGGTGGAGTCATGAGGGGCCCACAAGGGTGGGGAGCGCGTCCTCCAACCTTGTGGCCACCTCGTGGCTTCTCTGACTTGCACTCCAAGTCCTCTGGATGTCTTCTGGTCCAAGAAAAATCATCGCAAAAGTTTCACTCTGTTTGTTATTCCTTTTCTGCGAAACACTAAAACAAGGAAAAACAGAAACTGGCACTGGACCCTAGGTTATTAGGTTAGTCCCAAAAATCATATAAAATAGCATATTAATGCATATAAAACATCAAAAATAGATAATATAAAAGCGTGGAACAATAAAAAATTATAGATATGTTGGAGATGTATCAGGCATCCCCAAGCTTAATTCCTGCTCGTCCTCGAGTAGGTAAATGATAAAAACAAAATTTTTGATGTGGAATGCTACCTAACATATTTATCCATGTAATTTACTTATTGTGGCATGAATGTTCAGATCCGTATGATTCAAAACAAATGTTTAATATTGAAAGAAAAACAATAATACTTCAAACATATTAACAAAATAATTATGTCTTCTCAAAATAACATGGCCAAAGAAAGCTTATCCCTACAAAATCATAAAGTCTGGCTATGCTCCATCTTTATCACGCAAAATATTCAAATCATGCACAACCTCGATGACAAGCCAAGCAATTGTTTCATACTTTTGATGTTCTCAAACTTTTTCAACTTTCACACAATACATGAGCGTGAGCCCTGCATATAGAACTATAGGTGGAATAGAAGGTGGTTGTGGAGAAGAAAAAAAAGGAGATAGTCTCACATCAACTAGGCTGTCAATGGTCTATGGAGATACCCATCAATAGATATCAATGTGATTGAGTAGGGATTGCCATGCAATGGATGCACTAGAGCTATAAGTGTATGATAGCTCAAAAAGGAACTAAGTGGGTGTGCGTCCAACTCGCTTTCTCACGAAGACCTAGGGCATTTTGAGGAAGCCCATCATTGGAATATACAAGCCAAGTTCTATAATGAAAATTCCAACTAGTATACGAGATATCATAGGAGACTCTCTATCATGAAGATCATGGTGCTACTTTGAAGCACAAGTGTGGTAAAAGGATAGTAACATTGCCCCTTCTATCTTTTCTCTCATTTTTTGGGGCCTTCTCTCATTTTTTTGGCCTCTTTTTTTTCATCCGGAGTCTCATCCCGACTTGTGGGGGAATCATTGTATCCATCATCCTTTCCTCACATGGGACAATGCTCTAATAATGTAGATCATCACACTTTTGTTTACTTACAACTCAAGAATTACAACTCGATACTTAGAACAAAATATGACTCTATGTGAATGCCTCCGGTGGTGTACCGGGATGTGTAATGAATCAAGAGCGACATGTATAAAAAATGATGAAGGGTGGCTTTGCCACAAATACGATGTCAACTATATGATTATGCAAAGCAATATGACAATGATGGAGCATGTCATAATAAACGGAACGGTGGAAATTTGCATGGCAATATTTCTCGGAATGGCTATGGAAATGCCATAATAGGTAGGTATGGTGGCTGTTTTGAGGAATGTATATGGTGGGTTTATGGTACTGACGAAAGTTGCGCGGTACAAGAGAGGCTAGCAATGGCGGAAAGGTGAGAGTGCGTATAATCCATGGGCTCAATATTATTCATAAAGAACTAACATAATTATTGCAAAAATCTATTAGTCATCGAAACAAACTAGTACGCACATGCTCCTAGGGGGATAGATTGGTACGAAAAGACCATCGCTCGTCCCCGACCGCCACTCATAAGGAAGACAATAAATAAATAAATCATGCTCCGACTTCATCGCATAACGGTTCACCATACGTGCATGCTACACGACTCACAAACTTTAACACAAGTATTTCTCAAGTTCACAACTACTCACTAGCATGACTCTAATATCACCATCTTCATGTGTCAAAACAATCATAAGGAATCAAACTTCTCATAGTATTCGATGCACTTGATACGAAAGTTTTATTATATCCCTCTTGGATGCCTATCATATTAGGACTAATTTTATAACCAAAGAAAATTACCATGCTGTTTTTCAAGACTCTCAACATAATATAAGTGACGCATGAGAGTTCAACAATTTCTATAAAATAAAACCATCATCGTGCTCTAAAAAGATATAAGTGAAGTACTAGAGCAATTTTTCCTAGCTCAAAAGATATAAGTGAAGCACATAGAGTATTCTAATAAATCACGATTCATGCGTGTCTCTCTCAAAAGTTGTGTACATCAAGGATGATTGTGGCAAACTAAAAAGCAAAGACTCAAAACATACAAGACGCTCCAAGAAAAACACATATCATGTCGTGAATAAAAATATAGCCTCAAGTAAAGTTACCGATACACGAAGAAGAAAGAGGGGATGCCTTCCCGGGGCGTCCCCAAGCTTAGGCTCTTGCCACTCCTTATTCCATAGTCCATCCAATCCTTACCCAAAACTTGAAAACTTCACAACACAAAACTTCAACAGAAAATCTCGCAAGCTCTGTTAGTATAAGAAAATAAATCACCACTTTTGATATTGTTGTGAAATCATTCTTTATTTATATTGGTGTAATATCTACTGTATTCCAACTTTTCCATGGTTCATACCCCCCGATACTTGCCATAGATGCATCAAAATAAGCGAACAACACGCGAAAAACAGAATCTGTAAAAACCTGAACAGTCTGTAGCAATCTAGATATTTCGAATACTTCTGTAACTCCAAAAATCCCGAGAAATTAGAAAGTCCCAGGAATTTTTTTATTAATCCTCTACATAAAATAGTCAGTATTTTATCATGCTTCTGTTAAAAATGAAAAACTACTCTCCTGGGCACAAAAGTTTCTGTTTTTCAGCAGGATCAAATCAACTATCACCGTAAGCGATCCCAAAGGTCTTACTTGGCACAAACACTAATTAAAACATAAATCCACATCTAACTAGAGGCTAGATGAATTATTTATTGTAAAACAAGACAAAAAATAGGGTTGTCTCCCAACAAGCGCTTTTCTTTAAAGCCTTTTAGCTAGGCATTAAGATCTCAATGATGCTCACATGAAAGACAAGAATTGAAGCACAAAGAGAGCGTCATGTAGCATGTGAAAAACACATCTAAGTCTAACATACTTCCTATGCATAGGCATCTTATAAGAAAACAAATTATCCAGACAAGCAAAAACTACCATAGGCAAGACAAAAGAAAGAAACAATAGCAATCTCAACATAACGGGAGGTAATTTTGTAACATGAAAATTTCTACAACCATATTTTCCTCTCTCATAATAATTACATGTGGGATCATATTCAAATTCAACAATATAACTATTAAATAAAATGTCCTCTTCATGATCCAAATGCATGCATAGTTGATAGTCTTCCAAAATAGTGGGATTATCACTAAATAAAGTCATGACCTCTCCAAGCCCACTTTTATCAAAAATTTCACGAGATTGAACACTCTCCAAATATGTGGGATTAATTTTACTTAATGTTGACACTCTTCCAAACTCACTTTCAATATTATCGCAAACATATTCATCATGAGGCTTAAATAACATTTTAAGATCATAAGAAGCATTATCACCCCAATCATGGTCATTGCAATAAGTAGCGGACATGGCAAAACTAGCATCCCCAAGCTTATGTTGGGAAACGTAGAATTCAATTTCAAAATATTTCCTACGCTCACGCAAGATCTATCTAGGAGATGCATAGCAATGAGAGGAGGAGAGTGGGTCCACGTACCCTCGTAGACCGAAAGCAAAAGCGTTTGACAACATGGTTGATCTAGTCTAACTTCTTCTCGTTCCGACAGATCAAGCACCGAGTGTATGACACCTCCGAGTTATGCACACGTTCAGCTCGATGACGTCCCTCGAACTCTTGTTCCAGCAAAGTGTCATGGGAGAGTTTCATCAGCACGATGGCGTGGTGACACTGATGGTGAAGTGAACCGCGCAGGGCTTGGCCTAAGCACTACGACAATATGATCGGAGGCGTAAACTGTGGAGGGGGGCGCTGCACACGGATAACAATGTTTGTTCTGTGTTCTAGAAATGCCCCCCAGATATATATAGGTTGGAGGGGAGGGGAGGCATCCAAGGGGGCGCCCCAAGTAGGAGGAGTCCTACTTGGGGTCCTCCCAATTCGGCCTCCCCCCTTTGCTATTCCTATTCGGAGTAGGAAGGGAAGAGGGGGAAGGGGGAATCCTATTCCCTTGTTCCTTTCCTCCTTCCCCTTTCCTTCTCCAATTTGGCAAGCCCATATGGTGGGGGGGGGGCGCACCAACCCCTTTGTGGCTGGTGTGTTTCTCCTCTTGGCCCATAAGGCCCATATCTTTTGCCGGGGGTGCCCGGAACCCCTTCCGGTGACCCGATAAGCACCCGGTGCATCCCGAAACACTTCCGGTGTCCGAATACCATCGTCCTATATATCAATATTAACCTATCGACCATTTCGAGACTCCCCATCATGTCCGCGATCTCATCCGGGACTCCGAACAACATTTGGTCACCAAATCACATAACTCATATAATACTAAATCGTCGCCGAACATTAAGCATGCGGACCCTACGGGTTCAAGAACTATGTAGACATGACCGAGACACCTCTCCGGTCAATAACCAATAGCGGAACCTGGATGCTCATATTGGATCCTACATATTCTACGAAGATCTTTATCGGTCGAACCGTTATGACAACATATGTTATTCCCTTGGTCATCGATATGTTACTTGCCTAAGATTCGATCGTTGGTATCTTCATACCTAGTTCAATCTCGTTACCGGCAAGTCTCTTTACTCATTCCGTAATACATCATCCCGTAACTAACTCATTAGTCACATTGCTTGCAAGGCTTATCATGATGTGTATTACCGAGAGGGCCCAGAGATTCCTCTCCGATACTTGGAGTGACAAATCCTATTCTCGATCTATGCCAACCCAACAAACACCTTCGGAGATACCTGTAGAGCATCTTAATAATCACCCAATTACGTTGTGACATTTGATAGCACACAAGGTATTCCTCCGGTATCCGGGAGTTGCATAATCTCATAGTCGAAGGAATATGTATTTGACATGAAGAAAGCAATAGCAAGAAAACTGAATGATTAACATGCTAAGCTAACGGATGGGTCTTGTCCATCACATCATTCTCCTAATGATGTGATCCTGTTCATCAAATGACAACACATGTCTATGGTTAGGAAACTTGACCATCTTTGATTAACGAGCTAGTCTAGTAGAGACTTACTAGGGACACGGTGTTTTGTCTATGTATCCACACATCTACCAAGTTTCCGGTTAATACAATTCTAGCATGAATAATAAACTTTTATCATGATATAAGGAAATATAAATAACAACTTTATTATTGCCTCTAGGGCATATTTTCTTGAGTCTCCCACTTGCACTAGAGTCAATAATCTAGTTCACATTGCCATGTGATTTAACACCAATAGTTCACATCTTTATGTGATTAATACCCATAGTTCACATCGCCATGTGACCAACACCCAAAGGGTTTACCAGAGTCAATAATCTAGTTCACATCGCTATGTGATTAACACCCAAAGAGTACTAAGGTTTGATCGTGTTTTGCTTGTGAGAGAAGTTTAGTCAATGGCTCTGCCACATTCAGATCTGTATGTATTTTGCGCATTTCTATGTCTACAATGCTCTGCACGGAGCTACTCTAGCTAATTGCTCCCACTTTCAATATGTATCTAGATTGAGACTTAGAGTCATTTGAATCGGTGTCAAAGCTTGCATCCATGTAACTCTTTATGACGAACTCTTTGTCACCTCCATAACCGACACTAAAAAAATACACTTCTGTGATGATACATGTTTGTCATAGTAGGTCACGTTTTCTGTCATGCATGTACATCCATGATGATTTTATGACAGAATCAAGATAGTCATACCTGTGCTGTCGTAGAAGTGTTCCATGACATTACCAAAATTATCATCACGGAAGTCTCCACTTCCATGACGAAAAATCGCGTGTCACAGAAGTGCTTTCGTCAAGGGTGACCGACACGTGGCATCCACCATAACGGAATGCCGTTAAGCTATCGGGTCCGGTTGTGGATCTGATAACCCGTTAAAATTCCGGACCAATGGCGATTTTCCACGTGTAAGATCATCATTGGCTGGAGGAAACACATGTCAGCTCCCCGTTGGCACAGGTGTCACTATTCCAATGGGCAAGATGCGCTTATGAAATGTTGACACATGGACCGGCCCAAAAGTGGCCCATAAAGTTTAAATGGGCCGGCCCAACTAAAGGCCCACAAGATTTTGCGGTCCATAATGGTCCGGCCCAGCAAAAGGCCCACGAGATTTTGCGGACCATAATGGGCCGGCCCAGCTAAAGGCCCACAAGATTTTGCGGGCCATAATGGGCCGGCCCAGCTAAAGGCCCGCGAGATTTTGCGGACCATAATGGGCCGGCCCAGCTAAAGGCCCACAATATTTTGCGGACCATAATGGGCTGGCCTAGCTAAAGGCCCATGAGATTTCGCCGATCATAATGGGCCGGCCTAGCTGAAGGCCCAAAAGATTTTGATGATACTAGTAGGCCGGCCCATTAACAGGCTGCCATGTTTTGGGACAAATGCCGGCCCATATTTGATCCGGTCCATTGACAGTCTGCCACGTTCCGGGCCTAATAAAGGCCCATATGAGATCCGGCCCGTTAAAAGCCTACCATGTTATGGGCCAAATTATGGCCCAAATCAGGTCCCTTTGAGAGGCTTTGGGATAAATTATGGCCCATATCAGATTCGGCCCGTCAACTGGACGCTATGCTTTTGGGCCCACTTGATAAAGGCCCATTTAGTAATTTGGCTTGATATTAGTTTCGGCCTGTTAAAGGCCCGTTTAACATTTTTGCCCTATATATATTTCGGCCTGTTAAAAGCCCGTCATATAGTTGGGCCTAACTACGGCCCCGTTTGCATCCGGCCTGCTCATAGACGATAATCTGATTGGGACAAACAAGGACCGAGACAATTTTGGCCTATTATAAGCCCATGATTTGATTGGCGCAATCATGGGTCGGGGTCTATTTTGGCCTGCTGCCGGCCCGTGAGCTGTTCGGCACTTTCCAGGCCCAACCTACTTTTCAGCCTCCTAAAAGCCCATAGAGTTTTCTTGGGAAAATAGGGCCGGCGGTTTACTCGGCCTATTAAAGGCCCGAATCTACTAGTGGGCCATTTTACATTTAGGCCTGTTAACGGACCAAGATGACGGGGCCCATGATGCGGATCATACATAGTGATTTGCATGACAGCCCGATTATGTACTGTAATTTTACGGTTTGGCCGGTTTACTGCGAAGACATGATATATATACAGTAAAATAACTGCAGCATAGTGAATAAGAAAAAAAATCCTAGACTATACAATAAAAAAATTACGACATATTACATCCACTGGGCATCAAAGTTTGCCACTATGATAATAAAGCACAAGCAGATAGCAGATTTCATACACTGGGCATCAAAGATCGCCACCAGTGAAATTAAACACGCTGACAAGAAAATATACAAAACCGACAGCACTTCAATAGAGTTCAAGAAAGGTTAGCCCTTCTCGGGAGCTGCAGCGCAAGCAGCTGAGCAAGCTGATGAGACTGCACTTGTTTGGCACTTATATCCTCCTCACTCTGAAAGATAAACAAGTAGACAGATGACAAGTTTTGCACATATAAGTATCAGTGCTGACAATTCATCACATTTCTTACTGACGAATAAAGTGACACAATATGGTATTGTTCAGGTCAAGACATGGCAGGAAATGACATTATGAAGGAGTTGGAAGCTTCACGACACCACTGGATTACAGATCAAGAACTCATAAGTATCAATGGTTAGTGTGCTATCAATTTATCCGATTTCAGATTAGCAAAATAAGATCACTTGCTTTATATAGTTTAATTTACATGGTATGAAGAAGGAACTTGGTTGTACAACTGAAAACTTAAATTGAGAAGGACAAACTTTTGTTTATGAAGTACGTAATAAACTTTAAACATGCAATTTGATGCAAACACCAAAAATAAACAGCTGTTGCAGTACATAATAGTTATTTTATTTTATTTTTCGTTCGGAGTCTCATCCCGACTTGTGGGGGAATCATAGTCTCCATCATCCTTTCCTCACTTGGGACAATGCTCTAATAATGATGATCATCACACTTTATTTACTTACAACTCAATACTTAGAACAAAATATGACTCTACGTGAATGCCTCCGGCGGTGTACAGGGATGTGCAATGATGCATGAGTGACATGTATGAAGAATTATGAATGGTGGCTTTGCCACAAATATGATGTCAACTACATGATCATGCAAGCATTATGACAATGATGAAGCATGTCATAATAACGGAACGATGGAAAGTTGCATGGAAATATATCTCGGAATGGCTATGGAAATGCCATAATAGGTAGGTATGGTGGCTGTTTTGAGGAAGGTATATGGTGGGTTTATGGTACCGGCGAAAGTTGCGCGATACTAGAGAGGCTAGCAATGGTGGAAGGGTGAGAGTGCGTATAATCCATGGACTCAACATTAGTCATAAAGAACTCACATACTTATTGCAAAAATCTACAAGTTATAAAAGCAAAGTATTACACACATGCTCCTAGGGGGATAGATTGGTAGGAAAAGACCATCGCTCGTCCCGGACCGCCACTCATAAGGAAGACAATCAATAAATAAATCATGCTCCGACTTCATCACATAACGGTTCACCATACGTGCATGCTACGGGAATCACAAACTTCAACACAAGTATTTCTCAAATTCACAACTACTCAACTAGCATGACTCTAATATCACCATATCCATATCTCAAAACAATTATCAAGTATCAAACTTATCATAGTATTCAATGCACTTATATGAAAGTTTTTATTATTGCCATGTTGTTCTAAAGGACTCCCAAAATAATATAAGCGAAGCATGAGAGAACAATAGTTTCTATAAAATAAATCCACCACCGTGCTCTAAAAGATATAAGTGAAGCACTAGAGCAAAAACTATATAGCTCAAAAGATATAAGTGAAGCTCATAGAGTATTCTAATAAATTTCAATTCATGTGAGTGTCTCTCAAAAGGTGTATACAGCAAGGATGATTGTGGTAAACTAAAAAGCAATGACTCAAATCATACAAGATGCTCCAAGCAAAACACATATCATGTGGTGAATAAAAATATAGCTCCAAGTAAAGTTACCGATAGACGAAGACGAAAGAGGGGATGCCTCCAATTTTAGGATTTTTGGTGTCCTTGAGTTTTACCATGGGGTTCCATGGGAATCCCCAAGCTTAGGCTCTTGCCACTCTTTGTTCCATAATCCATCAAATATTTACCCAAAACTTGAAAACTTCACAACACAAAACTCAAAATAGAAAATCTCGTGAGCTCCGTTAGCGAAAGAAAACAAAACACCACTTCAAGGTACTATAATGAACTCATTCTTTATTTATATTGGTGTTAAACCTACTGTATTCCAACTTCTCTATGGTTTATAAACTCTTTTACTAGCCATAGATTCATCAAAATAAGCAAACAACACAAGAAAAACAGAATCTATCAAAAAAAGGAAGAGTCTGTAGTAATCTGTAGCTAACGCAAGTTCTGGAACCCCAAAAATTCTAAAATAAATTCATGGACACTAATTTATCTATTAATCATCTGAAAAAAGAATTAACTAAATATCACCTTCAAAATAAAAATGGCATCAGTTCTCGTGAGCGCTAAAGTTTCTATTTTCTACAGCAAGATCAAAAAGACTTTCCCCAAGTCTTCCCAACGGTTCTACTTGGCATAAACACTAATTAAACACAAAAAATACAACCAAAACAGAGGCTAGATAAATTATATATTACTAAACAGGAACAAAAAGCAAGGAATAAAAATAAAATTGGGTTGCCTCCCAACAAGCGCTATCGTTTAACGCACCTAGCTAGGCATAAAAGCGAAGATAGATCTAGGTATTGCCATCTTTGGTAGGCAATCCATAAGTAGCTCTCATAATAGATTCATAAGGTAATTTAATTTTCTTTCGAGGTAAATGTTCCATGCCTTTCCTTAACGGAAATTGGAATCTAATATTCCCTTCCTTCATATCAATAATTGCACCAATCGTTCTAAGGAAAGGTCTACCAAGAATAATAGGACATGAAGGATTGCAATCTATATCAAGAACAAGGAAATCTACGGGAACATAGTTCCTACTTGCAACAATAAGAACATCATTAATTCTTCCCATAGGTTTCTTAATAGTGGAATCCGCAAGGTGCAAGTTTAAAGAACAATCATCAAAATCACGGAATCCTAGAAAATCACATAAAGTTTTCAGAATCGTGGAAACACTAGCACCCAAATCACACAAAGCATAGCACTCATGATCTTTAATTTTAATTTTTATTGTAGGTTCCCACTCATCATAACGTTTTTTAGGGATAGAAACTTCCAACTCAAGTTTTTCTTCATAAGATTGCATCAAAGCATGAATGATATGTTTAGAAAAAGCTTTATTTTGACTATAAGCATGAGGAGAATTTTGCACTGATTGCAGCAAGGAAATACAATCTATCAAAGAGCAACTATCATAATTAAATTCCTTGAAATCCAAAATAGTGGGTTCATTGATATTTAAAGTTTGACCTCTTCAATCCCACTTTTAATAATTTTAGCATCAAGATCTAAAGATTCTGATTTTTTGGAACGCCTTCTAGGTAAAGGTGGCTCATCTTCAGCCCCATAATTACCAAGATTCATATTGCAAAACAAAGATTTAATAGGAGATACATCAATACCTTTTAGATCTTCATCCTTATTATCATGAAAACTAGAAGAACATGCTTTTATAAAGCAATCTTTCTTAGCACGCATCCTAGCGGTTCTTTCTTTGCACTCATCAATGGAAATTTTCATGGCTTTGAGAGACTCATTGATATAATGCTTAGGTGGAATAGATCAAAGTTTCAAAGAATCAACATCAAGAGAAATTCTATCAACGTTCCTAGCCAACTCATCAATCTTAAGCAATTTTACTTCAATCAAAGCATTGAAACTCTTTTGCGAAGTAATAAATTCTTTAATATTAGATTCAAAATCAGAGGGCACCTTATTATAATTTCCATAGGAATTGTTGTAGGAATTACCATAATTATTAGAGGAATTACTAGGAAACGGCCTAGAATTAAAATTACCTCTATACGCGTTATCACAAAAGTTGTTCCTAGCAACAAAATTCACATCCATAGATTCATTATTATTATCAATCAAGGTAGAAAAAGGCACATCATTAGGATCATAGGAAACACTCTTATAGCAAACAATTTCATAAGTTCATCCATCTTTCCACTCAAAACATTAATCTCTTCAATTGCATGCACTTTTTTATTAGTAGATCTTTCGGTGTGCCATTGAGAATAATTAACCATAATATTAAATAGGAGTTTGGCCGCTTCTCCTAAAGTGATTTCCATAAAAGTGCCTCCCACAGACGAATCTAAAAGATTTCTAGAAGCAAAATTCAATCCGGCATAAAAGTTTTGTATAATCATCCAAAGATTCAAAGCATGTGATGGGCAATTACGTATCATTGATTTCATCCTCTCCCAAGATTGTGCAACATGTTCATGATCAAGTTGCTTAAAATTCATAATATCGTTTCTAAGAGAGATGATCTTAGCGGGAGGAAAATACTAAGAGATAAAAGCATCTTTGCACTTATTCCATGAATCAATACTATTTTTAGGCAAAGACGAAAACCAAGCTTTAGCACGATCTCTAAGCGAAAACGGATATAGCTTCAATTTAACAATATCATTATCCACATCTTTTTTCTTTTTCATATCACACAAATCAACAAAGTTGTTTAGGTGGTAGCGGCATCTTCACTAGGAAGGCCAGAAAATGGATCTTTCATGACAAGATTCAGCAAAGCAGTATTAATTTCACAAGATTTAGTATGGGTAAGGGTAGCAATCGAAGTGCTAATAAAATCATTATTTTTGGCATTGACAAAGTCACACAATTTATATCTTGATCCATCGTGACAAGCAAGCAATCCAACACACAAGCAAACAAGGAACGGGCAAAAAAGGCAAATAGGGAAAGAGAAGGGGAACCGAGAGAGAGGGAGAGAGTAAGAGAGGGCGAATATAATGGCAAGGGTGAAGTGTGGAGAGGAAAACGAGAGGCAAATGGAAAATAATGTAATGTGAGGGATAAGAGTTTTTGATGGGTACTTGGTATATTTTGACTCGGTAATGGCGCCAGAAATGACTCATTGTGGGAGTCAAATCTTGACTTGACTTGGCGCGAATCTCCCCGGCAACAGCGCCAGAAATCCTTCTTGCTACCTCTTGAGCACTGCGTTGGTTTTCCCTTGAAGAGGAAAGGGTGATGCAGTAAAGCAGCGTAAGTATTTCCCTCATTTTTTGAGAACCAAGGTATCAATCCAGTAGGAGATCACGCTCAAGTCCCACGCACCTACACAAACAAATAAGAAGCTCGCAACCAACGTGATAAAGGGGTTGTCAAGCCCTTCTCGGTCACTTACGAGAGTGAGATCTGATAGATATGATAAGATAATATTTTTGGTATTTTTATGATAAAGAGAAATAAAGATGCAAAGTAAAATAAACGGAAAAGGAAATAACTAAGTATTGGAAGATTAATATGATGGAAAATAGACTCGGGGGCCATAGGTTTCACTAGTGGCTTCTCTCAAGAGCATAAGTATTATGGTGGGTAAACGAATTACTGTCGAGCAATTGATAGAATTCAGCATAGTTATGAGAATATCTAGGTATGATCATGTATATAGGCATCACGTCCGAGACAAGTAGACCGACTCCTGCCTGCATCTACTACTATTACTCCACACATCGACCGCTATTCAGCATGCATCTAGAGTATTAAGTTCAAGAGAACAGAGTAATGCTTTAAGGAAGATGACATGATGTAGAGGGATAAACTCATGCAATATGATATAAACCCCATCTTTTTATTATCGATGTCAATAATACAATACATATCGGTTCCCTTTCTGTCACTGGGATCGAACACCGCAAGATTGAACCCAAAGCTAAGCACTTCTCCCATTGCAAGAAAGATCAATCTAGTTGGCCAAACCAAACTGATAATTCGAAGAGACTTGCAAAGATAAACCAATCATACAAAAAAGAATTCATAGGAGAATCAAATATTGTTCATAGATAATATGGATCATAAACCCACAATTCATTGGATCTCGATGAACACACCGCAAAAGAAGATTACATCGAATAGATCTCCAAGAAAATCGAGGAGAACTTTGTATTGAGATCCAAAGATAGAGAAGAAGCCATCTAGCTAATAATTATGGACCCGTAGGTCTGAAATAAACTACTCACACATCACCAGAGAGGCCATGGAGTTGATGTAGAGGCCCTCCGTGATCAATGCCCCCTCCGGTGGAGCTCCGGAAAAGGCCCCAAGATGGGATCTCTTGAGTATAGAAGGTTGTGGCGGTGGAATTAGGTTTTCGTGGTGCTGCTGGATGTTTGGGGGGTACGTGGATATATATAGGAGGAAGAAGTACGTCGGTGGAGCAACGGAGGGCCGACGAGGGTGGAGGGCGCGCCTAGGGGGGTAGGCGCACCCCCCTGCCTCGTGCCTTCCTCCCTTGTTTCTTGACGACCACTCCAAGTCTCCTGGATCACGTTTGTTGAGAAAATCACGTTCCCGTAGGTTTCATTCCTTTTGGACTCCGTCTGATATTCCTTTTCTTCGAAACCCTAAAATAGGCAAAAAAATAGCAATTTGGGTTGGGCCTCCGATTAGCAGGTTAGTCCCAGAAATGATATAAAAGTGTAAAATAAAGCCCATTAACATCCAAAATAGATAATATAATAGCATGGAGCAATCAAAAATTATAGATACGTTGGAGACGTATCACTGCCATGTTTCGTACTCTTCCAGTCCACTGTGGAGATGATTGATTTTATATCACTCAATAATATAAAATATTATGAGTGCAGACGCTCCACCACGAGGTTCCTTGCTCCTTCTAAGTTGTCGGGAATCTATGTTCTTCCACTCTATTTTTTTACGTGAGCTTTGTTCATCCTTTTGCCAACACGCGAGACATCTAGCATCAAGGTGCATGTGTCATGCAAGGACCATTCCATCTATATGAAGAACACGTGGGACTGGAACTACAAGGACTGTTCCATCTATATGCAGAAAGGCACAAATAGTATGAACATGCGTGGCATATAGGCATTTGTCTCTTACTACCACTAAATGTTGTACGTGCAATGCCCGGTGATGTTATGGAGTACGTGTACTCTACTACTACTATATTAATTGGAGGCACATATTAGGTTTTATATTTGTTTACGTGTATGCCCTGAGACCTTCCAACTAGACGTGTATTTCTCTCCGGGTCACACTTTATACCGTTCATACCAATAGTACAGTAGTACTACTACGTGTGGTCTCCGACCCAGAAGTGGAGACGCTCTACCACGCTGTTCATGTCCCACCCCTTTCGCTGACATGTTCGACATCCAGCACGTGCCGTGTGTTTGGCACTCCTTCGTCGTAAGAGTTGAAACACTAGCATTCATCAGAAATAAAAAATAAATATAAATCACCAGTGATACTATACCACGCGGTTTCCTTGCTCCCTCGATATCGGAAAGAATACTTCCGCTCGCCGACATGTGGGACGTCGACCATCCTGGTCCACTTGCCATGCCTGCAGAACTCCAAGGGAGAGTCCCCCGGTCGTAGCGCAGCTATAATTACTAATGAGCCATCAAATCACAGGCCCAACCATACCCATTGTGAAGTTGCTCGGACGAAGGAACCATCATGACTTCGTTGAATTCCGCTTCTTGAAGAAAACTACTGTACCAGCAGTACTGCTAGCTACAGTAGTTACTCCAACAGAGGCCTCCTTTGGTTCATAGGATAGGAATTTTATAGGAATATGAAAATCATAAGAAGTGAGATGGCATGCATTTCAATTCCTATAGAGAAAGAGATGCCATTTGATGCATAGGATAGAAATTTTTCCATTGAGTCTAGGCTAATATACTGGTAATTTGCTCTAAAAACTATAGTAGTAACTAGTAGTACTTGTACATGCTCATAATTAATTAAACAAACGTACGGGCGACACAGAAACACACACTAACTACTAGTACTACTACTTCTCACATGCTGGCTAGACGCCGTCGTTCTCCTTCCCGGCTTTGTCGGCGACACCCCACCGTGCTTGGATCTTCGCCGACCTCTCCGCAGCAGCGCGTGCGTCCTCTTCTTTCTTGCGGCAGCGGGCCTCTCTTTTCTTGAGTGGTTTCTGACTTTTCCACTCCCTCTATGCGGCTTTGGCTGCCTCTTACTCTACCGCTCATTCGGCCTTGGTAGCTTCAAATTCCGCCCACATAGGTGTGAGGTCGCGAGCGGCGATGAACTTGGCACGGCGGGATGCCACCGCTTCCCTACCATTCTGTGTGCGGTCGTGAGCGGCGAGGAACTCGGCGCGGCGGGATGCCATCGCTTCCTTACATGTTAGTGTGCGGCGCACTTGCATGAACGACGCTTGGTGACAACTGTGGTGGTCGTCGAAGGCTAGCTGGCGACAAGAGTGGTTGCATGGATGCCTGGTTGTCAATAGATGCCGCATACGCTTCAAAGGCTCGTCATCCATGAGTTCACATTTTACCACCACGCCAACGTCTGACCGCCCTGGCCTACCGAAACCCCTTCCATCTCTAGCGCGCGCTTCCGGCCTAAAACGATCACCATCTCTCCAGAATGTCAATGCCGCATTCACCAGCCTTAACTGCAGGTGTAGTTGGTGTGTCACTGACATGTGGGCCAGATGCCCGTTGGGACCACATGTCAGTGATACAACACACCTGTGGTTAAGTCACTGAAGCAGCATCCACATTCACGCCCGACGCGACCTCTCACTGGCGCCGGCATTGCAGCAGCGCAACAATTGAGAGAGCGCCACCCGCGCAGCATCCCGGTGCAAGCGACTGTTCCACGTTAATGACACCACGGCTATCCTTCCATCCGCTGCCCACATTAATGACACGTGACTGCCGACGAACCTACTCCGGCGCCAGTCGTCCATCCGTCTACCGCGGCTCATTGCCATTCACCCGCTATATTAACTTGAGCCCCTGCTCCCAGCCATAGCCAAAGACCCACACTCATTCTCCTCTGGTCCCTTCCTTCTGTCGACACCACTCCAACCACGGCCTCCTGGCGCTCCAAAGCTCTCTAGGACATACTGTCACAGGAGCAGACGAAGGACATCTACGGCCCCGCTCCGAGCGCGCTACAAAGCTCTCTTGGACGTACTGTCGCAGGAGCAGATGAAGGAGATCGCTGGCTCCCCCCGGCCGCCCTCCGCCGCCACGATCACGAAGCCGGCGCGCGTGTGCGGGCGCAGCCGGCAGCAAGGAAGAGTAGTACATGGTAGGTCGCGGCCGCTCTATTCCCAGGAAGGCCACCGCTCCTCCACTCAGTCGATGCCAGGCTTGGTAGGATAAACATCAACGGCCGATTAGCCGCTTGACGGCGACATGGAGGCAGAAATCTTCAGACCCTTGTGCTCCGGAGGAGGAGGTTATCGAGGCGGATGAGGAGGAGGCAAAGGCAATAGCCGGCTTTCTCAGGTTCATGGCCGGACATGGTGGTCGGGTGCCGGTGATCGTTTAGATTAGGTTTACAGTAGGTTTTAGTATGGTTTGTGCGAAATATGTAATGAATTTCGTCCAGTTTATAGGAAAAGTTTTCGAAATGTAATGAATTTCATCCGGTTAATTTGAAATTTGCTTTGTTTGCACGAATTTTGCCCGGTTAGTTCATATAGTTTTCGAAAGGTATGCGGGCAGCATTGGATGGCATCCATCAGTGTCCTCGGACAGATGCCGTTGTAAATTTGAGGGCCAGCGCTGGAGATGCCCTAAGTATCATGCTAAAATCGCTAACATTTCTCCATTATTTTGCAGGGAAAAGTTTTCCCTCGATCAAAATCAGATCCGCCGTGTTTCGCACTCCTCCCACGTAAGAGTGTAGACTCTTGCTTCCATAAAAATGGAGCAAGTGGACAGCACTATAGGACGTCATATCACTCAAACTAACCCGCCTAATGATACGTCTCCTTCGTATCTATAATTTTTGTTTGTTCCATGACAATATTATACAACTTTCATATACTTTTGGCACTGGGCACTGGATCAATATGAAAGTTGCCAGTTCCTGTTTGTTGCATGTTTTTTGTTTCGCAGAATATCCATATCAAACGGAGTCCAAATGGGATAAAAACTGACGGATATTTTTTTTTGAATATATATGATTTTTGGGAAGAAAAATCCACGCGAGACGGTGCCCGAGGGAGGCACGAGGCAGGGGGGCGCGCCCCTGACCCTCGTGGCCACCCCGTAAGGCAGTTGGTGCCCTTCTTTTGCCGCAAGAAAGCTAATATCCGGATAGAGACCGTGTTAAAATTTCAGCCGAATCGGAGTTACGGACCTCCGGGAATATAAGAAATGGTGAAAGGGTAGAATCAGGGAACGCAGAAACAGAGAGATGAAGGAAATATGCCCTAGAGGCAATAATAAAGTTATTATTTACTTCCTTATATCATGATAAATGTTTATTATTCATGCTAGAATTGTATTAACCGGAAACATAATACATGTGTGAATACATAGACAAACAAAGTGTCACTAGTATGCCTCTACTTGACTAGCTCATTAATCAAAGATGGTTATGTTTCCTAACCATAAACAAGGAGTTGTTATTCGATTAACGGGATCACATCATTAAGTGAATGATCTGATTGACATGACCCATTCCATTAGCTTAGCACCCGATCGTTTAGTATGCTGCTATTGCTTTCTTCATGACTTATACATGTTCCTATAACTATGAGATTATGCAACTCCCTTTTACCGGAGGAACACTTTGGGTGCTACCAAACGTCACAACGTAACTGGGTGATTATAAAGGAGTGCTACAGGTGTCTCCAAAGGTACATGTTGGGTTGGCGTATTTCGAGATTAGGTTTTGTCACTCCGATTGTCGGAGAGGTATCTCTGGGCCCTCTCGGTAATACACATCACATAAGCCTTGCAAGCATTACAACTAATAAGTTAGTTGTGAGATGATGTATTACGGAACGAGTAAAGAGACTTGCCGGTAACGAGATTGAACTAGGTATTGGCTACCGATGATCGAATCTCGGGCAAGTAACATACCGATGACAAAGGGAACAACGTATGTTGTTATGCGGTCTGACCGATAAAGATCTTCGTAGAATATGTAGGAACCAATATGGACATCCAGGTCCCACTATTGGTTATTGACCAGAGATTTGTCTCAGTCATGTCTACATTGTTCTCGAACCGTAGGGTCCGCACACTTAACGTTACAATGACAGTTATTATGAGTTTATGCATTTTGATGTACCGAAGTTAGTTCGGAGTCCCGGATGTGATCACGGACATGACGAGGAGTCTCGAAATGGTCGAGACATAAAGATTGATATATTGGATGACTATATTCGGACACCGGAAGGGTTCCGGGGAAGTTTCGGATAAAACTGGAGCACCGGGGGGTTACCGGAACCCCCGGGGGGGGGGGGTTAATGGGCCTTATGGGCCTAATGTGGAGAAGAGGAAGGGGCTGCCAGGGCAGGCCGCGCACCCCCTCTCCCCCTAGTTCGAATTGGACTAGGAGGGAGGGGCGGCGCCCCCCTTTCCTTCTCTCCCTCCACCTCTCCTAGTTGGACAAGGAACGGGAGGGGAGTCCTACTCCCGGTAGGAGTAGGACTCCTCCTGCGCGCCTCCTCTAGGCCGGCCGCACCCCCCCTTGGATCCTTTATATACGGAGGCAGGGGGCACCCTAGGACACACAAGTTGATCCACGTGATCGTTCCTTAGCCGTGTGCGGTGCCCCCTGCCACCATATTCCACCTCGGTCATACCGTTGTAGTGCTTAGGAGAAGCCCTGCGTCGGTAGAACATCATCATCGTCACCACGCCGTCGTGCTGACGGAACTCATCCCCGAAGCTTTGCTGGATCAGAGCCCGGGGAGCGTCATCGAGCTGTACATGTGCTAAGAACTCGGAGGTGCCGGAGTAACGGTGCTTGGATCGGTCGGATCGGGAAGACGTACGACTACTTCCTCTACGTTGTGTCAGCGCTTCCGCAGTCGGTCTGCGTGGGTACGTAGACAACACTCTCCCCTCTCGTTTCTATGCATCACCATGATCTTACGTGTGCGTAGGAATTTTTTTGAAATTACTACGTTCCCCAACAGTGGCATCCGAGCCTAGGTTTTATGGTTTGATGTTATATGCACGAGTAGAACACAAGTGAGTTGTGGGCGATATAAGTCATACAGCCTACCAGCATGTCATACTTTGGTTCGGCGGTATTGTTGGACGAGACGACCTGGACCGACATTACGCGTACGCTTACGAGAGACCGGTTCTCCTGACATGCTTTGCACATAGGTGGCTTGCGGGCGACAGTCTCTCCAACTTTAGTTGAACCGAGTGTGGCTACGCCCGGTCCTTGCGAAGGTTAAAAAAGAGTCAAATTGACAAACTATCGTTGTGGTTTTGATGCGTAGGTGAGATTGGTTCTTACTTAAGCCCGTAGCAGCCACGTAAAACTTACAACAACAAAGTAGAGGACGTCTAACTTGTTTTTGCAGGGCATGTTGTGATGTGATATGGTCAAGGCATGATGCTAAATTTTATTGTATGAGATGATCATGTTTTGTAACCGAGTTATCGGCAACTGGCAGGAGCCATATGGTTGTCGCTTTATTGTATGCAATGCAATCGCGATGTAATGCTTTACTTTATCACTAAGCGGTAGCGATAGTCGTGGAAGCACAAGCTTGGCGAGACGACAACGACGCTACGATGGAGATCAAGGTGTCACGCCGGTGACGATGGTGATCACGACGGTGCTTCGGAGATGGAGATCACAAGCACAAGATGATGATGGCCATATCATATCACTTATATTGATTGCATGTGATGTTTATCTTTTATGCATCTTATCTTGCTTTGATTGACAGTAGCATTATAAGATGATCTCTCACTAAATTATCAAGTAGTGTTCTCCCTGAGTATGCACCGTTGCGAAAGTTCTTCGTGCTGAGACACCACGTGATGATCGGGTGTGATAGGCTCTACGTTCAAATACAACGGGTGCAAAACAGTTGCACACGCGGAATACTCAGGTTAAAACTTGACGAGCCTAGCATATGCAGATATGGCCTCGAAACACGGAGACCGAAAGGTCGAGCGTGAATCATATAGTAGATATGATCAACATAAAGATGTTCACCAATGAAACTACTCCATCTCACGTGATGATCGGACATGGTTTAGTTGATTTGGATCACGTAATCACTTAGAGGATTAGAGGGATGTCTATCTAAGTGGGAGTTCTTTAAGTAAATTAACTGAACTTAAATTTATCATGAAACTTAGTACCTGATTAGTATCTTGCTTGTTTATGTTTGATTGTAGATAGATGGCTCGTGCTATTGTTCCGTTGAATTTTAATGCGTTCCTTGAGAAAGCAAAGTTGAAAGATGATGGTAGCAATTACACGGACTGGGTCCGTAACTTGAGGATTATCCTCTTTGCTGCATAGAAGAATTACGTCCTGGAAGCACCGCTGGGTGCCAGGCCTACTGCAGGAGCAACGCCGGATGTTATGAACGTCTGGCAGAGCAAAGCTGATGACTACTCAATAGTTCAGTGTGCCATGCTTTACGGCTTAGAATCGGGACTTCAACGACGTTTTGAACGTCATGGAGCATATGAGATGTTCCAGGAGTTGAAGTTAATATTCAAGCAAATGCCCGGATTGAGAGATATGAAGTCTCCAATAAGTTCTATAGCTGCAAGATGGAGGAGAACAGTTCTGTCAGTGAGCATATACTCAAAATGTCTGGGTATAATAATCACTTGATTCAGTTAGGAGTTAATCTTCCAGATGACTGCGTCATTGACAGAATTCTCCAATCACTGCCACCAAGCTACAAGAGCTTCGTGATGAACTATAATATGCAAGGGATGAATAAGACTATTCCCGAGCTCTTCGCGATGCTGAAAGCTGCGGAGGTAGAAATCAAGAAGGAGCATCAAGTGTTGATGGTCAACAAGACCACTAGTTTCAAGAAAAAGGGCAAAGGGAAGAAGAAGGGGAACTTCAAAAGAACAGCAAGCAAGTTGCTACTCAAGAGAAGAAACCCAAACCTGGACCTAAGCCTGAAACTGAGTGCTTCTATTGCAAGTAGACTGGTCACTGGAAGCGGAACTGCCCCAAGTATTTGGCGGATAAGAGGGATGGCAAGGTGAACAAAGGTATATGTGATATACATGTTATTGATGTGTACCTTACTAATGCTCGCAGTAGCACCTGGGTATTTCATACTGGTTCTGTTGCTAATATTTGCAACTCGAAACAGGGACTACGGGTTAAGCGAAGATTGGCTAAGGACGAGGTGACGATGCGCGTGGGAAACGATTCCAAAGTCGATGTGATCGCAGTCGGCATGCTACCTCTACATCTACCTTCGGGATTAATATTAGACCTGAATAATTGTTATTTGGTGCCAGCGTTGACCATGAACATTATATCTGGATCTTGTTTGATGCGAGACGGTTATTCATTTAAATCGGAGAATAATGGTTGTTCTATTTATATGAGTAATATCTTTTATGGTCATGCACCCTTGAAGAGTGGTCTATTCTTGTTAAATCTCGATAGTAGTAATACACATATTCATAATGTTGAAGCCAAAAGATGTAGAGTTGATAATGATAGTGCAACTTATTTGTGGCACTGCCGTTTAGGTCATATCGGTGTAAAGCGCATGAAGAAACTCCATACTGATGGACTTTTGGAACCACTTGATTATGAATCACTTGGTACTTGCGAACCGTGCCTCATGGGCAAGATGACTAAAACGCCGTTCTCCGGTACTATGGAGAGAGCAACAAATTTGTTGGAAATCATACATACAGATGTATGTGGTCCGATGAATATTGAGGCTCATGGCGGATATCATTATTTTCTCACCTTCACAGATGATTTAAGCAGATATGGGTATATCTACTTAATGAAACATAAGTCTGAAACGTTTGAAAAGTTCAAGGAATTTCAGAGTGAAGTTGAAAATCATCGTAACAAGAAAATAAAGTTTCTACGATCTGATCGTGGAGGAGAATATTTGAGTTATGAGTTTGGTGTACATTTGAAAAATTGTGGAATAGTTTCGCAACTCACGCCACCCGGAACACCACAGTGTAATGGTGTGTCCGAACGTCGTAATCGTACTTTACTGGATATGGTGCGATCTATGATGTCTCTTACTGATTTACCGCTATCGTATTGGGGATACGCTCTAGAGACGGCCGCATTCACGTTAAATAGGGCACCATCAAAATCTGTTGAGACGACGCCTTATGAACTGTGGTTTGGCAAGAAACCAAAGTTGTCGTTTCTGAAAGTTTGGGGCTGCGATGCTTATGTGAAAAAGCTTCAACCTGATAAGCTCGAACCCAAATCGGAGAAATGTGTCTTCATAGGATATCCAAAGGAGACTATTGGATACACCTTCTATCACAGATCCGAAGGCAAGACTTTTGTTGCTAAATTCGGAAACTTTCTGGAAAAGGAGTTTCTCTCGAAAGAAGTGAGTGGGAGGAAAGTAGAACTTGACGAGGTAACTGTACCTGCTCCCTTATTGGAAAGTAGTACATCACAGAAAACTGTTTCTGTGACACCTACACCAGTTAGTGAGGAAGCTAATGATAATGATCATGAAACTTCAGAACAAGATACTACTGAACCTCGTAGATCAACCAGAATAAGATCCGCTCCGGAGTGGTACGGTAATCCCGTTCTGGAAGTCATGCTGCTAGATCATGATGAACCTACGAACTATGAAGAAGCAATGGTGAGCCCAGATTCCGCAAAGTGGCTTGAAGCCATGAAATCTGAGATGGGATCCATGTATGAGAACAAAGTATGGACTTTGGTTGACTTGCCCGATGATCGGCAAGCAATTGAGAATAAATGGATCTTCAAGAAGAAGACTGACGCTGACGGTAATATTACTGTCTATAAAGCTCGACTTGTCGCAAAAGGTTTTCGGCAAGTTCAAGGGATTGACTACGATGAGACCTTCTCACTCGTAGCGATGCTTAAGTCTGTCCGAATCATGTTAGCAATTGCCGCATTTTATGATTATGAAATTTGGCAGATGGATGTCAAAACTGCATTCCCGAATGGATTTCTGGAAGAAGAGTTGTATATGATGCAACCAGAAGGTTTTGTCGATCCAAAGGGAGCTAACAAAGTGTGCAAGCTCCAGCGATCCATTTATGGACTGGTGCAAGCCTCTCGGAGTTGGAATAAACATTTTGATAGTGTGATCAAAGCATTTGGTTTTATACAGACTTTTGGAGAAGCCTGTATTTACAAGAAAGTGAGTGGGAGCTTTGTAGCATTTCTGATTTTATATGTGGATGACATATTACTAACTGGAAATGATGTAGAATTTCTGGATAGCATAAAGGGATACTTGAATAAGAGTTTTTCAATGAAAGACCTCGGTGAAGCTGCTTACATATTAGGCATTAAGATCTATAGAGATAGATCAAGACACTTAATTGGACTTTCACAAAGCACATACCTTGACAAAGTTTTGAAGAAGTTCAAAATGGATCAAGCAAAGAAAGGGTTCTTGCCTGTGTTACAAGGTGTGAAGTTGAGTAACACTCAATGCCCGACCACTGCAGAAGATAGAGAGAATATGAAAGATGTTCCCTATGCTTCAGCCATAGGCTCTATCATGTATGCAATGCTGTGTACCAGACCTGATGTGTGCCTTGCTATAAGTCTAGCAGGGAGGTACCAAAGTGATCCAGGAGTGGATCACTGGACAGCGGTCAAGAACATCCTGAAATACCTGAAAAGGACTAAGGATATGTTTCTCATATATGGAGGTGACAAAGAGCTCATCGTAAAAGGTTACGTTGATGCAAGCTTTGACACTGATCCGGATGATTCTAAATCGCAGACCGGATACGTGTTTACATTAAACGGTGGAGCTGTCAGTTGGTGCAGTTCTAAACAACGTGTTGTAGCGGGATCTACATGTGAAGCGGAGTACATAGCTGCTTCGGAAGCAGCAAATGAAGGAGTCTGGATGAAGGAGTTCATATCCGATCTAGGTGTCATACCTAGTGCATCGGGTCCAATGAAAATCTTTTGTGATAATACTGGTGCAATTGCCTTGGCAAAGGAATCCAGATTTCACAAGAGAACCAAGCACATCAAAAGACGCTTCAATTCTATCCGGGATCTAGTCCAGGTGGGAGACATAGAAATTTGCAAGATACATACGGATCTGAATGTAGCAGACCCGTTGACTAAGCCTCTTCCACGAGCAAAACATGATCAGCACCAAGGCTCCATGGGTGTTAGAATCATTACTGTGTAATCTAGATTATTGACTCTAGTGCAAGTGGGAGGCTGAAGGAAATATGCCCTAGAGGCAATAACAAAGTTATTATTTATTTCCTTATATCATGATAAATGTTTATTATTCATGCTAGAATTGTATTAACCGGAAACATAATACATGTGTGAATACATAGACAAACAAAGTGTCACTAGTATGCCTCTACTTGACTAGCTCATTAATCAAAGATGGTTATGTTTCCTAACCATAAACAAGGAGTTGTTATTTGATTAACGGGATCACATCATTAAGTGAATGATCTGATTGACATGACCCATTCCATTAGCTTAGCACCCGATCGTTTAGTATGCTGCTATTGCTTTCTTCATGACTTATACATGTTCCTATAACTATGAGATTATGCAACTCCCGTTTACCAGAGGAACACTTTGGGTGCTACCAAACATCACAACGTAACTGGGTGATTATAAAGGAGTGCTACAGGTGTCTCCAAAGGTACATGTTGGGTTGGCGTATTTCGAGATTAGGTTTTGTCACTCCGATTGTCGGAGAGGTATCTCTGGGCCCTCTCGGTAATTCACATCACATAAGCCTTGCAAGCATTACAACTAATAAGTTAGTTGTGAGATGATGTATTACGGAACGAGTAAAGAGACTTGCCGGTAACGAGATTGAACTAGGTATTGGATACCGACGATCGAATCTCGGGCAAGTAACATACCGATGACAAAGGGAACAACGTATGTTGTTATGCGGTATGACCGATAAAGATCTTCATAGAATATGTAGGAACCAATATGGGCATCCAGGTCCCGCTATTGGTTATTGACCGGAGATTTGTCTCAGTCATGTCTACATTGTTCTCGAACCGTAGGGTCCGCACGCTTAACGTTACGATGACAATTATTATGAGTTTATGCATTTTGATGTACCGAAGTTAGTTCGGAGTCCCGGATGTGATCACGGACATGACGAGGAGTCTCAAAATGGTCGAGACATAAAGATTGATATATTGGATGACTATATTCGGACACCGGAAGGGTTCCGGGGAAGTTTCGGATAAAACCGGAGCACCTGGGGGTTACCGGAACCCCCTGGGGGGTTAATGGGCCTTATGGGCCTAATGTGGAGAAGAGGAAGGGGCTGCCAGGGCAGGCCGCGCGCCCCCTCTCCCCCTAGTCTGAATTGGACAAGGAGGGAGGGGCGGCGCCCCCCCTTTCCTTCTCTCCCTCCACCTCTCCTAGTTGGACAAGGAACGGGAGGGGAGTCCTACTCCCGGTAGGAGTAGGACTCCTCTTGCGCGCCTCCTCTAGGCCGGCCGCACCCCCCCTTGGATCCTTTATATACGGAGGCAGGGGGCACCCTAGGACACACAAGTTGATCCACATGATCGTTCCTTAGCCGTGTGCGGTGCCCCCTGCCACCATATTCCACCTCGGTCATACCGTTGTAGTGCTTAGGCGAAGCCCTGCGTCGGTAGAACATCATCATCGTCACCACGCCGTCGTGCTGACGGAACTCATCCCCGAAGCTTTGCTGGATCGGAGCCCGGGGAGCGTCATCGAGTTGTACGTGTGCTAAGAACTCGGAGGTGCCGGAGTAATGGTGCTTGGATCGGTCGGATCGGGAAGACGTACGACTACTTCCTCTATGTTGTGTCAACGCTTCCGCAGTCGGTCTGCATGGGTACGTAGACAACACTCTCCCCTCTCGTTGCTATGCATCACCATGATCATGCGTGTGCATAGGAATTTTTTTGAAATTACTACGTTCCCCAACAAGAGAGACAGAGAGACATATCCAATCTCGGAGGGGCTCTCGCCCCTCCCACGCCATGGAGGCCAAGGACCAGAGGGGAAACCCTTCTCCCATCTAGGGAGGAGGTCAAGGAAGAAGAAGACAAAGGGGGCCCCTCTCCCCTTCTCTTCCGGTGGCGCCGAAACACTACCGTGGCCATCATCATCACCGCAATCTTCACCAAAAACTTCACCGCCATCATCACCAACTCTTCCCCCCTCTATGCAGCAGTGTAACCTCTCTCTTACCCGCTGTAATCTCTACTTAAACATGTTGCTCAACGCTAAATATTATTTCCCGATAATGTATGGCTATCCTATGATGTTTGAGTAGATCCATTTTGTCCTATGGGCTATTTGATGATCAAGATTGGTTTGAGTTGCATGTTTTATTATTGGTGATGTCCTATGGTGCTCTCCGTGTCCCGAAAGCGTGAGGGATCCCCGCTGTAGGGTGTTGCAATACGTTCATGATTCTCTTATAGTGTGTTGCGTGAGTGACTGAAACACAAACTCGAGTAAGGGAGTTGTTGCGTATGGGATAAAGAGGACTTGATGCTTTAATGCTATGGTTGGGTTTTACCTTAATGATCTTTAGTAGTTGCGGATGCTTGCTAGAGTTCCAATCATAAGTGCATATGATCCAAGTAGAGAAAGTATGTTAGCTTATGCCTCTCCCTCATATAAAATTGCAATAATGATTACCGGTCTAGTGATCGATTGCCTAGGGACAAATAACTTTCTCGTAACAAAAAGCTCTTTACTAAAACTAACTTAGTTGTGTCTTTATCTAAACAGCCCCTACTTTTTATTTACGTTCTCTTTATTATCTTTCAAACCTATCCAAAAACACCTACAAAGTACTTCTAGTTTCATAGTTGTTCTAGGTAAAGCAAACATCAAGCGTGCGTAGAGTTGTATCGGTGGTCGATAGAACTTGAGGGAATATTTGTTCTGCCTTTAGCTCCTCGTTGGATTCGACACTCTTACTTATCGAAAACTATTGCGATCCCCTATACTTGTGGGTTATCAAGACCTTTTTCTGGCGCCGTTGCCGGGGAGCAATAGCGTGGAGTGATTGTTCTCGTGTGTGCTTGTTTGCTTTATCACTAAGTAATTTTTATTTGCTATTCTTAGTTGTGCCTTATCTTTAGTTATGGATATGGAACATGAAATACCAAAAAAATTAGGTGAACTTGCTGCTCATGGAGATGAGGAACCTCCTAAAACCCTCGATGCTCGTTATGTGATAGATATTATGTACTACTTTGATAATCCAGAGAAAACCCCATTCAATTTGGTAATGGGAGACACGTTGGATCAACATGAATACTTTAGGGATTATCGCTTGACTCAAAAAGGGAAACTATTATGGGATCAAATTTATATGTTGTATTGGTATGCTAGGCAACTATGCTTGAGATATGATTATACTTGTTGCTCTGGGATGAAGGCTACACACCTTCCCTTTTCATGTGAATTTAATGATAATGGAACCTTGGCTTCTTATGCTAGAGGTATATATGATTACTAGGATGTGGAACAAATAGAAGAATTTGTTGCTTTTATGGGTGCTTACGAAATTGAATCTATGTTCAAAGAGTTTGAAAATCATTATGATGCTGTTTATAGACCTAAAAATTTAGCTATCCTTAAATATTGCTATGCCAATTATGAATTCAATTCAATTATGCCTATGTTGAACCATATATTGAGTACTACTCCGCTGTCCAAGAAGAGACTAATATTTTGCAGGAGTCTATGGAAGAAGAAATTGATGAAACTATGAGCTCATTGGATGAAAAATATGAGGAGGAGAGCAAAGAACAAAACGAGGAAGAGCGGATTGAATACCCATGCCCACCTTCTAATGAGAGTAACTCTTCAACTCAAATATTGTTTAATTTCCCTCCGTGCTTACCGAAGGATGAATGCTATGATAATTGCTATGATCCCGTTGATTCTTTTGAAATATCCCTTTTTGATGATGCTTGCTATGCTTGTGGCCAAGATGCCAACATGAATTATGCTTATGGAGATGAACTTGCTATAGTTCCTTATGTTAAACATGAAATTGTTGCTATTGCACCCACACATGATAGTCCTATTATCTTTTTGAATTCTCCAAACTACACTATATCGGAGAAGTTTGTGCTTATTAAGGATTATATTGATGGGTTGCCTTTTACTACTACACATGATGATTTTGATAGATATAATATGCATGTGCTTGCTGCTCCTACTTGCAATTATTATGAGAGAGGAACTATATCTCCACCTCTCTATGTTTCCAATATGATAAAATTGCAAGAAACTGTTTATACTATGCATTGGCCTTTACTATGTGTGCATGAATTGTTCTTTTATGACATGCCGATGCATAGGAAGAGAGTTAGACTTCGTTGTTTCATGATATATGTTACTTTGTGCTCACTACTAAATTACAAATCATTGTTAATTAAAATTGGCTTTGATATACCTTGGGATCCGGGTGGATTCATTACTTGAGCACTATATGCCTAGCTTAATGGCTTTAAAGAAAGTGCTGCCAGGGAGACAACCCAGAAGTTTTATAGAGTCATTTACTTCTGTTGAGTGCTCTTATATAGTTTAAAAACAACAAAAAAAGAGGGTAACCCAAAACTTTTTCAAAAAGAAAAGTGAAAGTGAGAAAGACAAGCATTGTTGAAGTGGGAGCTAGCCTTCAACTTTGTTCATACTCACGGAAACTTTGCAAATCTTGATTACAGAAACTTTTCAAAAAAAATAATTATCCCCTTGTACAATTCCATTGTATTATAAAAATAATGTTCCAAGGTTTGCCATTAGGATGTTTACAATGCTTGTTGGTTTGTACGGTGCATGACAGAAACTTTGGCTGTAGCGCGCGATTTTACATTTTTTTATTGGAACATCAAATGGTTCTGATTCTTTTTGCACTGTCTTTCCATACAAAATATGTATTTTTCCTAATTTTGGTAGAATTATTCAAGTATCAGAAGTATGGTGAATGTTCAGATTTCTACAGACTGTTCTGTTTTTGACAGATTCTGTTTTTGATGCATAATTTGCTTGTTTTGATGAAACTATCAATTTATATCAGTGGAATAAGCCATGGAAAATTTATATTACAGTAGACACAATGCAAAAACAAAATATGAATTGGTTTGCAACAGTACTTAGAGTAGTGATTTGCTTTATTATACTAACGGATCTTACCGAGTTTTCTGTTGAAGTTTTGTGTTGATGAAGTGTTCGATGATCGAGAAGGTCTCGATGTGAGAAGAAGGAAGAGAGGAAAGAGCTCAATCTTGGGGATGCCTGAGGCACCCCAAGTAAATATTCAAGGAGACTCAAGCATCTAAGATTGGGGATGCCCCGGAAGGCATCCCCTCTTTCTTCAACAAGTATTGGTATGTTTTCAGATTCGTTTCGTTCATGCGATATGTGCAATCTTGGAGCGTTCTGCATTTAGTTTTCATTTTTCCTTTATGCACCATGCTGGTATTAGATAGTCCTTGGTTGATTTATAGAATGCTCATTGCACTTCACTTATATCTTTTGAGTATGGCTTTATAGAATGCTTCATGTACTTCACTTATATCATTTGAAGTTTGGATTGCCTGTTTCTCTTTACATAGAAAACCGCCATTTGTAGAATGCTCTTTTGCTTCACTTATATTTGTTAGAGCACGGGCATATATTTTGTAGAAAGAATTAAACTCTCTCTCTTCACTTATATCTATTTGGAGAGATGACAGGAATTGGTCATTCACATGGTTAGTCATAAAATCCTACATAAAACTTGTAGATCACTGAATATGATATGTTTGATTCCTTGCAATAGATTTGTGATATAGAGATGGTGATATTAGAGTCATGCTAGTGGGTAGTTGTGGATTAGTATAAATACTTGTGTTGAGGTTTGTGATTCCCGTAGCATGCACGTATGGTAAACCGTTATGTAACGAAGTCGGAGCATGAGGTTTTTATTGGTTGTCTTCCTTATGAGTGGGTCGGGGACGAGCGATGGTCTTTTCCTACCAATCTAGCCCCTAGGGGCATGCGTTGTAGTACTTTGCTTCGAGGGATAATAAACTTTTGCAATAAGTATGTGAGTTCTTTATCAGTAATGTTGAGTCCATGGATTATACGCACTCTCACCCTTCCATCATTGCTAGCCTCTTCGGTACCGTGCATTGCCCTTTCTCACCACGAGAGTTGGTGCAAACTTCGCTAGTGCATCCAAACCCCGTGATATGATACACTTTGTCACACATAAGCCTCCTTATATCTTCCTCAAAACAGCCATCATACCTACCTATTATGGCATTTCCATAGCCATTCCGAGATATATTACCATCCAACTTCCATCATCATGTATACATGACTTGAGCATTCATTGTCATATTGCTTTGCATGATTGTAAGATAGCTAGCATGGTATTTTCATGGCTTGTCAGTTTTTTGATGTCATTGCTACGCTAGATCATTGCACATCCCGGCACACCGCCGGAGGCATTCATATAGAGTCATATCTTTGTTCTAGTATCGAGTTGTAATATTGAGTTGTAAGTAAATAAAAGTGTGATGATCATCATTATTAGAGCATTGCCCCATCACAAAAAAGAGAGGCCAAAGAAGCCTAAAAGGGGGGGGGCAAAGAAGCCCGCAAAAAAAGAGAGAAAAAGGGGTAATGTTACTATCCTTTTACCACACTTGTGCTTCAAAGTAGCACCATGTTCTTCATATAGAGAGTCTCTTGAGTTATCACTTTCATAAACTAGTGGGATTTTAATTATAGAACTTGGCTTGTATATTCCAATGATGGGCTTCCTCAAATGCCCGAGGTCTTCATGAGCAAGCAAGTTGGATGCACACCCACTTAGTTTCAGTATGAGCTTTCATACACTTATTGCTCTAGTGCATCCATTGCATGGAAATCCCTACTCCTCACATTGACATCAATTGATGGGCATCTCCATAGTCCGTTGATTAGCCGCGTCGATGTGAGACATTCTCCCTTTTTGTCTTCTCCACACAACCTCCACCATCATATTATATTCCACCTATAGTGCTATGTCCATGGCTCACGCTCATGTATTGCATGAGGGTTGAAAAAGCTGAAGCGCATTAAAAAGTATGAACCAATTGCTCGGCTTGTCATCGGGGTTGTGCATGATGTGAATATTTTGTGTGGTGAAGATGGAGCATAACCAGACTATATGATTTTGTAGGGATAACTTTCTTTGGCCATGTTATTTTGAAAAGACATGATTGCTTTATTAGTAGGCTTGAAGTATTATTGCTTTTATGTCAAATGATAGACTATTGCTTTGAATCACTCGTATCTTAATATTCATATCATGATTAGATACATGATCAAGATTATGCTAGGTAGCATTCCACATCAAAAATTATTATTTTTATCATTTACCTACTCGAGGACGAGCAGGAATTAAGCTTGGGGATGCTGATATGTCTCCGTCGTATCTATAATTTTTTTTTGTTCCATGCCAATATTATACAACTTACTTTTGGCAACATTTTATACTATTTTTGGGACTAACATATTGCTCTAGTGCCCAGTGCCAGTTCCTGTTTGTTGCATGTTTTTTGTTTCGCAGAATAACCATATCAAACGGAGTCCAAACGGGATAAAAACTGGCAGGAATTTTTTTGGAATATATATGATTTTTGGGAAGAAAAATCCACGCGAGATGGTGCCCGAGGGAGGCACGAGCAGGGGGCGCCCCACCCCCTAGGAGCGCCCCTGACCCTCGTGGCCACCCATAAGGCGGTTGGTGCCCTTCTTTCACTGCAAGAAAGCTAATATCCGGATAGA
Source organism: Triticum urartu (assembly GCF_056163025.1). NCBI lineage: Eukaryota > Viridiplantae > Streptophyta > Magnoliopsida > Poales > Poaceae > Triticum > Triticum urartu. The sequence goes on along the minus strand of NC_141874.1, from coordinate 602,243,073 downwards.
GATCGTGTTAAAATTTCAGCCCAATCGGAGTTACGGATCTCCGGGAATATAAGAAACGGTGGAAGGGTAGAATCAGGGAATGCATAAACAGAGAGAGATAGAGAGACAGATCCAATCTCGGAGGGGCTCTCGCCCCTCCCACGCTATGGAGGCCAAGGACCAAAGGGGAAACCCTTCTCCCATCTAGGGAGGAGGTGAAGGAATAAGAAGACGAAGGGCCCCCCCTCTCCCCTTCTCTTCTGATGGCGCCGGAATGCTGCCGTGGCCATCATCATCACCGCAATCTTCACCAACAACTTCACCGCCATCATCACCAACTCTTCCCCCCTCTATGCAGCAGTGTAACCTCTCTCTTACCCGCTGTAATCTCTACTTAAATATGGTGCTCAACGCTAAATATTATTTCGCAATAATGTATGGCTATCCTATGATGTTTGAGTAGATCCGTTTTGTCCTATGGGCTATTTGATGATCAAGATTGCTTTGAGTTGCATGTTTTATTATTGGTGTTGTCCTATGGTGCTCTCCGTGTCGCGCAAGCTTGAGGGATCCCCTCTGTAGGGTGTTGCAATACGTTCATGATTCGCTTATAGTTCGTTGCATGTGTGACTGAAACACAAACCCGAGTAAGGGGGTTGTTGCGTATGGGATAAAGAGGACTTGACGCTTTAATGCTATGGTTGGGTTTTACCTTAATGATCTTTAGTAGTTGCGGATGCTTGCTAGAGTTCCAATCATAAGTGCATATGATCCAAGTAGAGAAAGTATGTTAGCTTATGCCTCTCCCTCATATAAAATTGCAATAATGATTACCGGTCTAGTTATCGATTGCCTAGGGACAAATAACTTTCTCGTAACAAAAAGCTCTTTACTAAAACTAACTTAGTTGTGTCTTTATCTAAACAGCCCCTACTTTTTATTTACATTCTCTTTATTATCTTGCAAACCTATCCAAAAACACCTACAAAGTACTTCTAGTTTCATACTTGTTCTGGGTAAAGCGAACATGAAGCGTGCGTAGAGTTGTATCGGTGGTCGATAGAACTTGAGGGAATATTTGTTCTGCCTTTAGCTCCTCGTTGGGTTCGACACTCTTACTTATCGAAAACTGTTGTGATCCCCTATACTTGTGGGTTATCACCTAACACGCGGGAAAGCACCGCCCTCGTCATTTTGTTCTGGATTTCTATGATCGATCGCATGAAAATGTTATGGTTTGCAAGTTCAAAAGGAAAAGGCGGCACACTTACGACTCGTACGCGTCGCACCCGTGACAGTCCGGCTCGCATGCCACTCACAAGAGGGGACACGCGTTGTCTCGCAGTTTCACTAACATGTGGGACTACAATTGAATAAACCATCGATAGCCGAAATCTAATCGCTCGGCGGGCGTCGGCTGAGAAGAGAGAGACGGGGGAGGGAGAAGAGATCGCCCGCCCGCCGCGCACGCACTCCAAGAAATATATATGGTGATAATGTGAGGTGGGGCGTGGGGGAGTCCGGAGTAAGTGAAGTAGAAAGGCACAAATGGTATGAACATGCGTGGCATATAGGGTGTGTTTGGTTGTGTTCTCGCCTCAGCATATTTGTTCCCTCTTCATGCATGCTCAACTCAACACCCCTCTTCATGCATGCTTCTAGTATATTTGTGTTAAACTAGTGTGGAGTCATGCACCCTCCATACACTCTACCAAACATCCAAAAGTGGGTCGAGAAGGGAACTCTTGGGCGGCATTTGTCTCTTACTACGTACTCCCTCCGTTCCAAATTACTCATCGTGGTTTTAGTTCAAATTTGAACTAAAACCACGACGAGTAATTTGGAACGAAGGGAGTACCACTAAATGTTGTACGTATGATGCACGATGATGTTATGGAGTATGTGCCTAAGTACTCTACTACTACTATATTAGTTGGAGGCACACATTAGCTTTTATATTTGTTTACGTGTATGCCCCGAGACCTTCCAACTAGACGTGTCTTTCTCTCCAGGTCACACTTTGTATCGTTCATACCACTAGTACTACTACGTGTGGTCTCCGACCCAGAAGTGGAAGAAGTGGAGACGCTCTACCACGCTATTTTTAATGCGCTGGGCTCTACCATGTTGTTCATGTCCCACTCCTTTCGCTGACGTGTGGGACATCAAGCACGTGCCGTGTTTGGCACTCTTCATCGTAAGAGTTGAAATGCTAGCATTCATCATAAATAAAAAAATATAAATCAACGGTGATACTATTTTTTTGAAAACATTATCCTGGTCTACCCCGGTCGTATCGCAGGCCCAACCTTTCCCACTATATGTTGGTCAACGAAGGGACCATCATGACTTCGTTGAATTCCACTTCTTCAAGAAAACTTACTGTACCCGCAATACTGCTACCACACGCGAAGACTGGACGACACTGTATCACGTCATATCACTGAAACCCACTAGGCCATCCTAAAAAAACTAGCCCGCCTATAGGTCATCTATTTTGGAACAGAGGTAGTACGTCTCTGTACTGCTATGATTTTCTGTTGTACCTCTCTGTACTTTTGCTACGATTTTCCTACCCTATGAACCAAATGAGGCCTAAATGTATCTGTGTCGACTAAGCCTACAATTTTAGGAGCTTGGGCTATTGGCCGATCGACGACAGATAAGTATAAGCGTACCACGAGCTCATCAGCCCCAACGTTTCTCTTTGGTGAGTGTTTTGCAAGTACTATAGCTCTCATAGTATCTAGCCTACTAACACCAAGAATCATCAAACAAGCCCTACTGATATGATAAACAGTTCAAACTTACATCTAGGCATGCCATATATTACATCAAAAGCTGGTGAGGATACATCTATTTCCATAACTCAGAGAGGGTTCACATGATTCACTATCAAACAAAAGTAGCAAGTACCACCCACACAAGACAGTGCACTAGCCCTAAGATGGTTTGACAACACACATCGTTCTGGTAATTAAACATAGGGCAATGCAAACTACCCTGAAGGATTAGCACGACCAAATATTTCTTGTCATCGATCTCTCGAGCAATGACCACAGCACGGACAGTGGCATGAGAATTGATCTCTGGGCGATGTCCACAGGACTGACCGCGACACCAGAATCGATCTCTGGGGCGATGTCCACAGGATGGACAACGGCATTAGAATCGATCTCCGGGGCAATGCTAACAGGACGGACCGCGACATCGAAAACGATCTCTGGGGCGTTGTCCACAGGACGGGCCGCGACATCGGAATCATCAAGGACGTCCACCGGCACCTGCACAACCCTAACATATTAGCAAGCACATTGCAAATAATCAAAAATCACAACTATGGTAATAAGCCATTATTTTTTACCTTGTGCAGCTCACCAGGGGATCCCATCCCTCCAGGGGGCATCTCCTCGTCCTCGATGGGGGCCATCACCTTGCCAGGGGAATACTGCTTCTCAACGACGACTATCTCCTCAAACTCGTCCTTGAGCCTCGCATAGGTGGCCATCAGAGTTTCTGGGGTAGGCACGGTGGGGCCCTTGCTGTTCTTCCAACTTTCTTTGAGGAGTTCATCCGCCAACGTCGTCAACTCTTTGGTCGGTGCTTGTTTCTTGGAGTTCTTCGTCTCCATGGTTTGGCCCGCCAACATGGTCAACTCGTTGGCCGGTGCTCGCTTCCTGGAGATCACTGTATCCAGTGGGTTGTCCGCCGGCAACTCTTTGCCTAGTGCTCCAGGATCCATCAATGAACTGACAAACCAAAAGCAATCTAAAGGAAACCACAATCGCAATGAAAATGGGAAAAGAATAGGCTGTGAGAATCGGTGGGTGCTTCGCAAAAAGAAGATTCTTGGAATGAAAATAGAGCAGCATCACTGATTCGCCCACCTTTCCTTCGTCGGTACAGAAGTAAAATGGCAGAAGTGAGTAGCCTGGAGTGATGTTTTCTTCAAGAAAGGGGAGAAAGGGCTTCAACGAGCGTTCGAGTGAAATGATGGTTGCTTCGTCCAGTCCAACTTCAAGGCCACTTTACCACTGCTGGTAAAGGTGTGGGTTTTGTGATATGACAGGTCATGACGGCCACACTGGGGTGACCGGTGAGTTTCGACTGTAGCACCTCGCTATGATTTGGTGGATGGCACGCAGGCCCGGATGCTTTGATGTCCCGCATGTAGATAGAGCGGCTAGTCATATAAGAGTGCTCAATATTGTGCACCGCGACCAAGGTGGAGACGAAAACGAGAGAACTACGTAATTAATGCATGAGTTTAATTAGGGTAGTTTTGTAAAGTGCGAGATACATTCCTCCAATCACAAAATGCCTTGGTTGATGAGATTTGAGATTTGAGCCCTATAAGAGCATGGTTAATAGTATAGCAAGATGCTGGCTATAAGCCAGTGCCATGTCATCTACAGCCCATCTTATAGCCAACATGTACAATAGTAGATCTAAAGAGTGTACTACTTTTTTATAATGTGGCCCACCTTTCATTCTCACAAAGTGCATATGAGCACGTGCTAGAGCTGGCTCTTCACGAAGAGCGCGCTTACATTCTCTCTCCTCTTCTCTTTCCTCCAACTAAGCACAAATATACTAGTTTAATCCTTATAGCCCCCTGACTCAGCTCTATTGTACTTGCTCTAAACCGGAACGGAGGGAGTACTGGACGCGATGTAGTCTAGTCACTTTTTGAAATCTCTAGAAAGGCAAATACTCCTTTCCGGTTTATAGGGCTATACTAGCAAGTACTAGCACTACAATAGCGGGCTCAAATAGCAATTTTGTCTCATGCAAGAGTCTAGCTATATGTGTGCTCCAAGGCACCGCACCACGCAAGCGTTCGCAACTGCCACGTTCGGGTTGCGCTTGGCTCTTCGCCACTTTGACAAGACGAACAATGATGTTACTCCTACTTCTACAGTATCGAATCCACTGCTGCATGTCCGTCCACCTCGTGCAAGAGGGATAGCGTGTAGCGAAAGCTCCTACTAGTCCTGCCAGCCACCACGCTCATGCGCGAGGGAGGGACGCAGCTTCATTGACTTACTGCTCCTGCCTTTGCGTCTATGACAGGTGGGCCCAATAGGTGGTTGGCCCTCCTGTCATGCAGCCAAAGGTAGGTGTAGCTAAGGCACCGGAGCTTAGTCCGCGAGGTAGAGGGCCTTGTAGTAATCAAACTTCTCGGTCTTGTACGAGTTGACGCGACACATCAAAGCACTGCACTCGAGATAAGTCTTTCTACACATTTCAAATGGACTACAACATACGAATGTATGTAGACATATTTTGCTTCGTATGTAGTCATTTGTTGCAATCTCCAAAAAGACTTATATTTGGAAACGGAGGGAGTACAACGCATGCATGCATGCTGTGACTTCCCTTTTGATACTTGCATGTCTTTATTTGATGCACCTAGCCAAATTTTGACTACAAATTTAACTAACCAAATTTTCATGCATGTCACAAAAAATTACGGGGCTGTTTGGATTGTGACTATGTTTGTCTTATGTTGCCACATTATTTTTCCCACGCTTGCCACACTTGCCTAACTTGAGTTGCTCAAATTGTTAGACACACTTTGGCTTGCCTAAGGGAATCTTGGCACACTTTTTGTGTCTATGACATGTGGGGTTCACTGCTAATAAAAAAATTCTTGTCTTAGGTGTGGCTAATAAAAAAGACTTATATTTAGGAACGGAGGGAGTAGAAAATATAAATAATAATGCATGTTGGGGCAACCCACGTTTCCGATAATTTTAGCCGTGGGCTTGTTCACAAGTTTTATGAGGGGTGGTTGTTCATTTAATGGAGGGACTTGTACCAGACTTGAATGATACAAAGTGCGACCTGGCACACCATAACACCACTTGGAAACAAGCGGGTAGCTATCTCAAAAAACAATCAACAACTAAAAAAACAGCGACCCGGCACGTAGTACACAATTTTAAACGATTGTTTTGATGTAGTAAAAAAGGAAAACTACCCCACTACGTATATATAGGTCGGAGCCTCCGCGCTTGCTTGCTAGGGTTGCTCTATTCACACACTCTCATCCTCTCCAGATCTAAACAAGATAAGGGTGGTAACACTGTCTTTCTCCCTTCAAAAAACATTGTATTTCTATCCTCACCGCTAGTTACAGATCCAGACGTATCCCCCTTCGCCGGTGAAGGGGAGGAGGGGCAGCGTTTAGGCCGTCATCAACAACGAGGGAGGAGACCCACTGCCCGCTGCACCGTTATCTCTGGCCGAGCACCGACGCGGGAGGTCCTTCGATCCCTTCGTCGCTGCCCTAGTGTGGGCGGATCCGGCCTCCCGCCGCCCACCTATCCACATCCCGATGACCTTTAGGTATATCTTCCTTCAAAACCGCCTTAGCTCTACTTCCTCAGCTCACTACGTCACTGCATGTGCATCATTTTCTACCTCTCAGCCCCTCTCGATCGGATGGTCCAACGTCACCTATTTTTTTCTATTGTTAGAGGTAAAGCTACTTCATGGAGTTGAATTTTGTACTTGGTTCAAACAAGAAATAAAGTGGGGGTGGGGGAATTTAGTATGTACACCGGACTTGGTACAAATAGGAAGGAAAGGGGGTGAAAGTAGTACAGACTGGTCATCCAACTGGTCTCTTGGTCGAAAAGGGAAATATCGGGGTAACGTTGTACACAGTCGTATGACCACGACTAGATATACTATCCACACATAGGAGTAGGTGGCTAGAGTGAACAAAAATGGGACCAATCTAGATATGTTTCTTGGATGTTTGTTTCTCGGGGCAACGAACTCTGAATCACCACTTTATGCCCCTGTTTAGGTACATGGTGCTGGACTGCTGGTGCACGCACTGTCCCATGCCCTTATACCAAATATTGAGTTGTTCTTAATATAATGCCCCTGGTAAAATGAAGCCATGCCACTGTTATAAGCCATGACAAGTTTAGCCAAATGTTTTTGCTTATAATTGTTTTAGACTTTGACTGTTTCCATTGTAGCTTTTTGTGCAAACAGGGATATCCATTTCACCAGGTTGCTGTTGTGACCTTTTGGTGCACTGCACAAAACACTTCTTAAAAGAAGTGACTTTTGTGCTGTTTAACTGGAATGTCAAAATGGAATAGTTGATTCATTTCAATGGAACTGCACAAAGGGAGATATGTGCTCCAATCCTCATCATCCATATTGGCGCCATAACCTTCCTTTACGTAAGAATGATATTTAATGCATGTGTTCATCTCTATTTTGTGACTTCCGTGAGAAAATAATGCTATTGTTCACTAGTACACTTGTACTCCCTCACTAACAAAACCAATTCGGAAATAGAAGGCCAATCATGTACTTGTTTTCACCAACTGGTGAGGAGAAAGAGAAACCGAGGAAGAAGAAGAAGAATAAGCAGTGCCAAGGTGATCTTGCTGAAGCCAGAGGCCTCAGTCGAGGCCATTCAAGGGCTCCGGCAACGTCTACCTTACATGTGAGACGATCCTCCAGGGAGCCCTTCCACTTCTGATGTCTCTCCTGCAAGGTCACTTAATTAATTAGGAGTACTTAAGTACCAGTAATTTATTGCTGCCTAATTTTCCAGTCGGAGTTAAACAAATCTTTAGTAGCACCTTATGCTGAATCATGTACGTGTGTATGTTTGTCTATGGAGGTGAATCATGTGGTGGAGCAGGGAGGGAATATTATTAGTGTCATGACATAATAGTGCTATTGTTTTGCATGTCAATTTATTGCCATTGGTTTAACGAGGCAATGTTTTGCGTATTGTCCATCATGAATTTGATGCTACTATTAGAGTAATATGCTAATGTCTTTCTATCCTTTCTCACCAAGCTAATGAAGGTTTCACCTTGTTCCTACTTGTGCAAACAGGGATCATGTTGTGCCAATCATAAATTTTAGTGGAACTACACAAGTTACAATGAACTCTATCCTAGCTAGTGCTTTAACTTTGCTAGAAGTTCTTGGTAATCTTTCGATATAATCTCAGCACTGGTAAACAAGAGTGATTTCAACCATACATTTGAAGTGCACAAAAATATACACTATTGAGAGATTCTAGTGAGTACTTTATCATCTCTTATGGGACTACATGAATAAGCTTTTTCCCTCAGGTTTGTACCGGCCTAAGGCCTTCATCCATATTAGTTTGCTGTCATCTCTATTTGTATCGTGCTACTGTGATGAGAAACTTCGTTATCTTTGCACATTAAAGTTTTGCAACCTATGATACATGGCAATGCTTTGAGTGTTGAGCTAATTGTCACTGATTAAATAAACAAATACCTCTCTTTAAGCAAGACTACTATGTTGCTAACTTTACCCATTAAGATAATGAGGGTGCTTCTATTTGTTAGTGTATGTTTCATCAACTAGTCCCACTATTATAGTAATCTCACTCTCTCAATATATGTGCCAACGGGGATGCTCAATTTTGGTGGAACTGCACAAAAACTTTGGGTGTTTCATTGCCTCGACAACTTCCTTCCTTTCCTGTCAGTTGCTAATCTGGCTTGCATTCTTCCTTTGTTGTCAGTTGCTTGGCTTATCTCGGCTTCCAGTCAAAGGAAATAGTAATTGATATGCTACCTCACACAGGTTGGTACCAGTCTTTATCCTGATTATTCAGCTTGTAATATGTATTGGTAATTTGGTATTGTGCTACTGTTTGTTGATTTCATAAAGGAGTAACTTGGAGCCTGAACTCGCAGGCAAATCATTACATTGGGTGATTTCAGTAGAACTGCACAAAAAGATCAGATGGACAGGTACTTATGCTGCTGCTATGTACTCTAAAGTTCACTTAGACAAGCATCGATGTTGACAAGAAGAAGTGCCTATATTCATTCGAGTATCAACCGGCATCAACCAGTTGTCAAACTCCAAGTATTAGGAGAGTGAACACCAAAAATATTGCTTGGCACATAGCCCAGAAAAACGTAGTCCAGTCTTTGGTCCCAACTTGTGCCTTTTGGTTATCGGCAGATATGGCAGCGAACTGTATGGCATGGAGTCTAAAGATTCTAGACAAGTTGGTTGACGCGTATATTCATCTGGCACTTAATCAGTCTGCACACCAGGGATGCTCCATTTCAGTTGAACTGCACAAAAAATTTGGGTGGTTCATTTTCTCAACCGCCTCCTTTCTTGTCTACAATGTAGAATTTTGGCGAGCAACAGGTGAGGGAGTCCTAGACTAAGGGTTCCTCGGGCGTCCGACCTATTATCTATGGGCCGGACTGATGGGCTGTGAAGATACGAAGACCAAAGACTACACCCGTGTTCGGATGAAACTCTCCTTGGCGTGGAAGGCAAGCTTCGCGAACAACTATGAAGATTCCATTCTATGTAACCGACTCTATGTAACCCTAGATCCCCCTGGTGTCAATATAAACTGGAGGGTGTAGTCCGGAAAGGATATAGTCAATACCTTAGTCATACATGCTAGACTTCTAGGGTTTAGCCATTACGATCTCGTGGTAGATCAACTCTTGTAGTACTCGTATTCATCAATATCAATCAAGCAGGACGTAGGGCATTGCCTCCATCAAGAGGGCCCGAACCTGGGTAAAACTTCGTGTCCCAAGTCTCCTGTTACCATCAACCTTAGACGCACAGTTCGGTACCCCCTACCCGAGATCCGCCGGTTTTGACACCGACATTGGTGCTTTCATTGAGAGTTCCTCTATGCTGTCGCTGAAAGGTTCGATGGCCCCTTCAATTGTCAATAATGACATTGTGTGCGGAGAAACTTTCCTCCCCGGGCAGATCTTCGTGTTCGGCGGCTTCGCACTGTGGGCCAACTGTTTGGCCATCTGGACCAGATCGAAAGCTATGCCCCTGGCCATCAGGTCAGATTCGGGAGCTTGAACTACATCACGGACATCCATGGAGACTTGATCTTTGCCGGATTCGATTCCGCGGTGGCCACTCCCCGTCACCTCGATGATCATGACCTAAATCTGTCATCGGGCCGCATCCAGGAGATCGCTCCTATAACCGCTCTGGCCCTAGAGCTGGAGCAGGCCGCGCCATCCGGATACGGAAGGATTAACCCCACCTCGGAGACCGTAGATTCCACGACGTTGGAGCCGTACATGGACCTAATTTCACACGAGGCCTATGCCACTGGAACGCCGGACTCGTCTCTGGCCGCAGGTTCCGAACCGCGCGAGCCCGCGGACACCGATCTTGATCGTTTATCGATGATCAAATTCAGTGCCGCAGACATCTTCCAACACTCGCCTTTCGGCGATATCCTTTGGGAGATATCCACAGCCGAACTATATCCGCCTCGAACTAGGGGCTGGCGATGGAGAATTTTATGTCCCACTGCTACCACTTGAGCACTGCGTTGGTTTTCCCTTGGAGAGGAAAGGGTGATGCAGCAAAGTTCCATAAGTATTTCCCTTAGTGTTTCATAACCAAGGTATCAATCCAGTAGGAGGCTACGCGCGAGTCCCTCGCACCTACACAAAACAAATAAATCCTCGCAACCAACACGGTAAGGGGTTGTCAATCCCTACACGGTCACTTACGAGATTGAGATTGTAACATCCCAAATTTTCAATTTGGAATGTTATACACTAGATCATCATGCATAGCATATTTTCTTGCATTTTTGGTTGATCCTAGAAATTTCACTCAACTCAAGGACCCACGGAGAGAGTTGGAGATTTCGTTATTTTCATATTTGAGTTCTCTCAAATGTTGGAAAAGAGGATCATTTGATTTATATATTTCATCTTCAATTATTTTCCTATATCAAAAATGAGAGAGGGAATAATATGACTTTCCCAAAATTTAGGAAAATGAAGATCTAATGAATAAATCAAATTTTGTTTTCCGGTGTTTATTCGCATTTTATTTGGATAGGGAAAAATGCGCATTTTCGAAAATTGCATTTTAGGCCCGGAGAAAAGTTCATTTTGTTCGACTCATTTTTAGGAGTCGGGGAAAATTTACTTTAGATTTTTCGGAGTTCGTTTAGATTTCTTTCTGTGTTTTTCTGTGCGCGTAACCGATTTAAAAAAAAGAGCAGCGCCCCGCCTTGGGCCAAGGCCTAGCCAGCAGGACGGCCGGCCAGGCCCCAGCCCCAGCCGCGCGCGCGCCAGGCGCCAGGCGAGGCAGCCGCCGCCCCAGGCCGAGTCCCAGCGGGACTCTAGCCGGTTAGCCCCCCCTTTCCTTGTTTTGTTTTCCCTCTTTTGCTTGCCCCCTACCCCAAGTAATCCCCCCCACCTATATATATACACCCCAAACCCCTCCCTCTCCTCACATCAAAACCCCAAGCCCCTCTCCTCCTAAGCCGCAGCAGCAGCGCGCCGCCCTAGCCGCGCCGCCGCCGCCTCTAGCCGCGCCGCCGCCCGGAGCCCGCCTCCCGAGGTAGCCGCGCCTCTCTTTTTCTTCCCCGGTCCGGTTTTTCCTAAAAGAACCGTTCCGTTTTCTCTCCGATTCTTTTCTTTTTCTTCCGGTTTTTGTTTCGGTTTTGTTCTGAAACCCTAGATCGGTTTTTCGTTTCTTTTTCGGTTTCTATCCCGAAAACCCTAGATCGGTTTTCGTTCTTCTTTCGGACCGTTCGTCTCAACGAACGTGATCACCGATTTTTCCCCGGTTAACGACGCCCGTTCGTTTAACCGTTCGTCTCTTTCTTTTTGTCGGATTTATTCCGCGATCATGATCTCAGATCCGATCTTCGTTCTAGTCTTTCTTCTCGCTCGTTTATCGGAATCAGGTGATTCAAGCGCCTGGAGTTTCGTTTCGAAACCGCCGTTCCGTCTAATCAACTTAAACAAGTTTTTGCCACGGTAAAATTTGACCTAGTTTCAACTTGCTAGAACTGAGTTGTTTTCTTCCGCCGTTTGTTTTTCCGTCGTTTGTTCGGTTCGTTCTTTCTTTGCAACCGGAGTTCTTAAGTTGAACTTTCTGGTTCGTTCTCTCGTTCGAGTTTTACCTGTGCATTAGATGAGTACTTATTGTATGCTTGTTGTTTGTCTGCGATAGATCACCCGGATTGCGCCGCTTGTTACTTCGAAATCCTAGGTCTCGCGGATCATCAGCAAGGCAAGTAACACTTTGATCATACCTTTTCTACAACCCATGTTTTATTGCATTAGATCAATCCTCACACATTGCATGATTAGGATCTAATTAAATTGTGGGATGGGAAGTAGATGAGGTAGTACCTATTACTTGTATTATTATGAAACCTTTGGGAGTTACTTCTACGTTTGCTTATTATGCCATGCTATGCTAGTAGACGTGGATTGGGTGAGTGATATCCATGACAGATGAGAGTTGATAATTTTAATGGTTTATCTAAGGTGGCAACTTAAACACACATCTGGGTGGATTGAGGCACCTAATGTCTATCAGGACTTGCCTGTTTTTTTTGGACGCCACCCAGGCTCAAAGGGATCATAAGATCATTCATGCTAGTAACTTCCGTGTGCAGCCACAAGCCATTATGGGCTCTGGCATAGTTGACTAAGTTGTGCGAACTCTTACAGTGGTAGACTAGCAGATGTAGGGGATGTAGGTGTACCGGTCTACCCGATCGTAAGGTGCTAGCGCTTCTGAAAGACTATGTCTCAGTCATCCGTTTCTCAAACACCATGTAGTGCGGGAAACCAAACGGAGGCGATCGAGTCTTGTGGGGAAAAGTGCGCAACCCTCTGCAGAGTGTACAAACTAATCATGATTAGCCGTGTCCCCGGTTATGGACAACTTGAGTATCTAGTACTTGAATATCATGTGAATCTCAACATGTTACTTCTAATTAATGTTGTTGGGTTTTAATTGTTCACTTAATTGGGATCGGAATGCTGTCAACCATTCTCGATGTTTCACAACTACCTTGATAGTTAAATAAATTTATTCCTTTGCAGTAGGGAAAAACTGGCTTTACGCAAAAACTGTAACCATAGAGCTTTCCACCAGCCATATATGCATGTAGTATAGCTGTTTCATTCCATTACTCTCTATGTGTTACATTGCCAGCATATTCCATGTGCTGACCCGTTTTCGGGCTGCAACTTCTCATGTAGCAGACTTTTCAGACGACGAGTAAGGTGCTTTTAGGTCATGGTTCTATACTCAGTGATGCCGTTGGAGTTGATGGACCCATTTATCTTCCGAGTCTTCCACTGTTATCGACATTAGATGGCCTTAAGCCATATTTATTGTAATAAGTTCTCTTTGAGACAACGATGTAATAAGTGTGTGATTGCCACTCTGCTATAAATCCTTTGATGTAATGTGTGGTGTCAGCATTATTGATCCAGGGATGACACCTGAGCACAGAGCACTTGATCCATTCGGGTCGGGTCGCCACAGAGATGTTATCAGAGCACACGCTGACTGTAGGACACGACCACTAAGTTAAAGCCATAGATCACCATTCTCTTCTCATTTTCTAACTCCTCATCTTTTCTACTCTTTTAGGATGACGCACGCGAAGATTAAGTACGCTCAACCAGATGAAGGCACATCATTTGGATTTCACCTGAAGGAAGTCACCAAGTACCTGAACATTGGATTACCAAGCTTCACGGGAACCTTCAACGCCACTCTGCCTGAAGAGGAGCGCTGGAAGATTCAAGCTCATGTTCCGGGAAGAACATTCGCGCCAATCACGAAGCCCATAGATAGTGTTTTCAATGCACCAACCTGGAGTTTGGGAAAGAGCACGGCAGCTCATATCACCATAGGACGCATTGGAGAAGTTTACCAAGAAGACCTCAAGGACACTATCTACCAGATTTGCGGACGCCGAGATGAACAATGGGAGTTAGTCAGCACCAAGAAGGATAGATCCATTGCATCATTCATCCAGGAGTTAAACTAGCACATTCGACGCCACGAGAACCAGATGTGCAATGATATGATAGAGTTGAAGAATGCGAAGGCAAGGATCATCGAGCTAGAAGGAGAACTGAAGTCTACACGCAAGGAATACATGCACGAGATCGTAGCTCTAGCAAGGCACAATGGCGATCTTAAGAAGGAGATTGAAGAACTCAAGAGGAAGCTAGCATCAAAGGAGGAAGACGAGTACGTCGCATGTCCGGACAACTACATCATCATCGACGACACCGATTCGGATCCAAGTGAACCCGACTTTGAAGACGAAGCTGGAGCAGATATCATGGAGTCTTCCACCGGTTCAAATTTCTAGATGACCACCAGATAGTAGTAGCATTTCCCCCCTGTAAACATTATAGTCGAGCACTTTTGCGATAGTTAGACCATTGTAAGCCCTTGTTTGATTGAATGAAGTGATTTTGTGTGCATTTGCTCATGTGCATTGGGGTAGTGTTTTCCCTTTAGACCTCACTCTATTCTTAATTCTCGTCTTTTCTAAACCCTCAGATGCCTCCGAGACGTGACAATGGATTCCCACTGGAGCTCACTCAGTTGATCCAGCAGCAGAATCAATTGATGCAGATGTTAGTCCAGAACCAGCAGAACAACAACAACAACCCACCACCACCACCACCTGTTGACCACTTAGCCCGTTTCCTTAGGCTGAATCCGCCGGTGTTTTCCAGTAGCACCGAGCCAATAGTAGCAGACGATTGGCTCCGCAAGATAGGAAGGGAGTTGACCACTGCAGGATGCACGGATGGTGAGAAAGTGAAGTTTGCCGCTCACCAGCTTGACGGACCCGTGGCAGCATGGTGGGAGAATTTCACAGCCACTTACACAGTTGACACTATCACATGGGATCAGTTTCAGCAAGCTTTCCGCACTGCCCATGTTTCAGCAGGAGCTATGGCCAAAAAGAAGCGTGAGTTTCACAACTTACGCCAAGGAGGAAGGACAGTTGGCCAGTACGTCGACGACTTCAGCAAGTTAGCGCGTTATGCCCCAGATGACATTGCTACGAATGCAGCTAAGCAGGAGAAGTTTCTGGAAGGACTGAATGATGAACTAAGCATGCAGTTGATGGTAGTGAGTTTCAACAACTACCAGGAGTTGGTAGATCGTGCCATCATGATTGAAGGAAAGCAACAGCAGATTGAGAACCGTAAGAGGAAGTATGGACAGGGGAAGTATAACTCTGGAGCCCAGCAGAAGCCCCGTTTTACCCCTAAACCGGGATTTCAGTTTCAGCACACCCATTTAGGAGGTAGCTCGCACAACCATAATGGCCACAAGAATGGTAATGGGAATGGAGGAAGCAACGGCCAGAACCGGACCACCCCATCAACCCCAGCCAAGAAGGATTTAAGCCACGTCACTTGCTATAAGTGTTCGAAGCCAGGGCATTATGCAAATGAATGTCCTGAAGGCCAGAATGGAAATGGCAATGGAAGCTCTGGGAAGAAGCCAAACCCTTTCAATAGGGGACAGGTGAACCACGTTAATGTGGAGGAGGTTGAAGATCAGCCCGATGCAGTAATAGGTAAGTTTTTGGTTAAGTCATTTACTGCACTCATTCTTTTTGATACTGGTGCATCGCATTCATGCATATCAAGGGGATTTGTGGAAAAGTATAGCCTGCCCACTAGGACTCTTAAAACACCTATGCTAGTAAGCTCACCAGGAGCAGAGTACATGGCCAGACAAGGATGTTTCCAAGTGCCATTAAGTATAGGAAGGCATGTTTTCCCAACGGATTTAATTATTCTGGAATCCCAAGGTCTGGATGTGATTCTTGGTATGGATTGGCTGTCGATGTATGGGGGAAACATCGATTGTGCTAGTAAGACAATTTTTCTTACCACACCAGAAGGAAGAAGGATCAAGTATGTATCCCGGCATGTGCCAAACAGGATACAAGTAAATTCCTTATCAGGAGTTGTGCAGGAGGAAGTACCAGTGGTAAAGGATTTTCCTGATGTATTTCCTGAGGAATTGCCAGGCATGCCACCGGATAGAGACATTGAGTTTTTGATTGAGCTATTGCCAGGTACAGGCCCAATATCAAAGCGACCGTACCGGATGCCAGCAAAGGATTTGGTGGAAATTAAGAATCAGATTAAGGAGTTATTGGATAAAGGTTACATTCGCCCAAGTTCTTTGCCTTGGGGATCACCCGTACTTCTAGTGGAAAAGAAGGATGGATCATTAAGGATGGGTGTAGATTATCGGGGGTTGAATGAAGTAACCATCAAGAACAAGTACCCACTACCAATGATTAATGATCTGTTTGATCGGTTGCAAGGAGCTAAAGTGTTTTCCAAGATCGATTTGCGATCATGGTACCATCAATTGAAGATTCGGGAGCAGGACATACCTAAGACAACATTCACCACGAGATATGGACTGTACGAGTATACCGTTATGTCATTTGGATTGACTAACGCACCTGCCTATTTTATGAACCTGATGAACAAAGTGTTTATGGAGTTTTTGGATAAGTTCGTCGTAGTGTTCATTGATGACATCCTAGTTTATTCAAGGAATGAAGAGGAGCATAAGGAACATTTGCGTTTGGTTTTGGAGAAACTAAGGGAACATCAGTTATACGCCAAATTCAGCAAATGTGAGTTTTGGTTGAAGGAAGTTGGATTCCTCGGACACGTTATATCCGGTGAAGGTATAGCAGTTGACCCCACTAAGGTTGAGACCGTAACCGAATGGGAAGCACCAACGACAGTTGGAGAGATCCGGAGTTTTCTTGGACTCGCAGGACACTACCGGAGATTTATTGAGAATTTCTCAAAGATTGCGAAGCCTATGATGGAGTTGTTGAAGAAGGATACTAAGTTCAAATGGACTGAGGAGTGTGAGGCTAGTTTCCAGGAGTTGAAGAAACGTTTGGTCACCTCACCAGTATTGATTTTGCCAGATCAGACCAAGGATTATGAGGTGTATTGCGACGCTTCACGTCGAGGACTTGGAGCAGTGCTTATGCAGGAAGGAAGAGTTGTTTCATATGCTTCACGACAACTGAAGCCTCATGAGTTGAATTATGCCACGCATGATTTGGAGTTAGCAGCCGTAGTGCATGCATTGAAAACATGGAAACATTCTCATTGGAAATCATTGTGAGGTGTACACGGATCACAAGAGTCTGAAGTACATTTTCATGCAGAAGGAGTTGAACCTCAGACAAAGGAGATGGTTGGAGCTCATCAAGGATTATGACATGAGATTGCATTACCATCCCGGAAAAGCTAATGTGGTAGCCGACGCATTGAGCCGTAAGAGCCATGTCAACACCCTAGTGACGGGAGAAGTACCAAAGTAGTTAGCAGAAAACCTTCGTGAGCTATGTTTGGAAATAGTTCCGAGAGGCTATGTAGCAACATTGGAGATTCAGTCAACATTGATGGATAGGATCAGAGAAGCTCAGAAATCTGACAAGGAGATTGCTGCTATAAAAGAGAAAATGAGTAAAGGAAAAGCAAAGGGATTTCGTGAGGATGAGCACGATACCTTATGGTTTGAGGACCGTGTTTATGTGCCCAATGACCCGGAGATCAGGAAGTTGATTTTGCAAGAGGCACATGATTCACCGTATTCGATTCACCCAGGGAATACCAAGATGTATTTGGATTTGAAGAAAACATTCTGGTGGACCGGAATGAAGAAGGATATTGCAGCATATGTAGCAGTTTGTGACGTATGTCAGAGAGTAAAGGCAGAGCATCAGAAGCCAGCAGGATTGTTACAACAATTGCCGATACCCGAATGGAAGTGGGATAAGATAGGCATGGATTTTATCACAGGACTACCCAGGACGAAAGCCGGCTATGCCTCCATATGGGTAGTAGTTGATCGTTTGACAAAGGTAGCACATTTCATTCCAGTTAAGACCACTTACACCAGTGCTAAGTTGGCAAAGATATACATGACTAGGATCGTTTGTTTGCATGGAGTTCCGAGGAGTATCGTATCAGATAGAGGAACCCAATTTACCTCAAAGTTTTGGAATCAGTTGCATGAAACGTTAGGAACCAGGCTGGAGTTCAGCACAGCTTTCCACCCACAGACGGATGGACAGACCGAGAGAGTCAATCAGATTTTGGAAGATATGCTGAGAGCTTGTGCACTAGATTATGGATCTAGTTGGGACGATAACTTGCCGTATGCGGAGTTTTCTTATAACAACAGTTACCAAACCAGTTTGAAGATGGCACCTTTCGAAGCTTTATATGGAAGGAGGTGCAGGACACCGTTGTCATGGGACGAAGTTGGAGACCGTCAATTCTTTGGACCAGATTTGATTAAGGAGTCTGAACGGAAAGTTAAGTTGATTCGCGATAGGCTCAAGATAGCCCAGTCGAGGCAGAAGAGCTACGCAGATTCAAAACGCAAGGAGATAGTCTACGAAACCGGAGACAGAGTTTACCTTCGAGTATCCCCACTTCGAGGAGTTAAGCGCTTTGGAGTTAAGGGAAAGTTAGCACCGCGTTTCGTTGGACCGTATAAGATCTGGCAACGTATGGGAGAAGTCGCTTATAAGTTGGAATTACCCGAGGGACTGTCAGGAGTTCATGATGTATTCCATGTTTCTCAGCTGAAGAAATGTCACGCCGAGATGGCGGAGGTACCGCTAAGAGATACCGTGCCACTCGAAGCGATTCAGTTGAAGGACGACTTAACATATGAGGAGAAGCCAGTCAAGATTCTCGATTATGCCAGCAGAGTTACCCGCAGCAAGGTTATCAAGTTTTGCAAAGTTCAGTGGAACCACCACTCAGAGGATGAAGCCACCTGGGAAAGAGAAGAAGATTTGCTCAAGGACCACCCTCACCTATTTTCTAGCCAACCCGAATCTCGAGGGAGAGATTCATCTTAAGGGGGGTAGGTTTGTAACATCCCAAATTTTCAATTTCGAATGTTATACACTAGATCATCATGCATAGCATATTTTCTTGCATTTTTGGTTGATCCTAGAAATTTCACGCAACTCAAGGACCCACGGAGAGAGTTGGAGATTTCGTTATTTTCATATTTGAGTTCTCTCAAATATTGGAAAAGAGGATCATTTGATTTATATATTTCATCTTCAATTATTTTCCTGTATCAAAAATGAGAGAGGGAATAATATGACTTTCCCAAAATTTAGGAAAATGAAGATCTAATGAATAAATCAAATTTTGTTTTCTGGTGTTTATTCGCATTTTATTTGGATAGGGAAAATGCGCGTTTTCGAAAATTGCATTTTAGGCCCGGAGAAAAGTTCATTTTGTTCGACTCATTTTTAGGAGTCGGGGAAAATTTACTTTAGATTTTTCGGAGTTCGTTTAGATTTCTTTCTGTGTTTTTCTGCGCGTGTAACCGATTTAAAAAAAAAGAGCAGCGCCCCGCCTTGGGCCAAGGCCCAGCCAGCAGGCCGGCCGGCCAGGCCCCAGCCCCAGCCGCGCGCGCGCCAAGCGCCAGGCGAGGCAGCCGCCGCCCCAGGCCGAGTCCCAGCGGGACTCTAGCCGGTTAGCCCCCCCTTTCCTTGTTTTGTTTTCCCTCTTTTGCTTGCCCCCTACCACAAGTAATCCCCCCCCACCTATATAAATACACCCCAAACCCCTCCCTCTCCTCACATCAAAACCCCAAGCCCCTCTCCTCCTAAGCCGCAGCAGCAGCGCGCCGCCCTAGCCGCGCCGCCGCCGCCTCTAGCCGCGCCGCCGCCTCTAGCCGCCGCCACCGCCCTTAGCCGCCGCCGCCCGGAGCCCGCCTCCCGAGGTAGCCGCGCCTCTCTTTTTGTTCCCCGGTCTGGTTTTTCCTAAAAGAACCGTTCCGTTTTCTCTCCGATTCTTTTCTTTTTCTTCCGGTTTTTGTTTCGGTTTTCTTCCGAAACCCTAGATCGGTTTTTAGTTTCTTTTTCAGTTTCTTTTCCGAAAACCCTAGAGCGGTTATCATTCTTCTTTCGGACCGTTCGTCTCAACGAACGTGATCACCGATTTTTCCCCGGTTAACGACGCCCGTTCGTTTAACCGTTCGTCTCTTTCTTTTCGTCGGATTTATTCCGCGATCGTGATCTCAGATCCGATCTTCGTTCTAGTCTTTCTTCTCGCTCGTTTATCGGAATCAGGTGATTCAAGCGCCTAGAGTTTCGTTTCGAAACCGCCGTTCCGTCTAATCAACTTAAACAAGTTTTTGCCACGGTAAAATTTGACCTAGTTTCAACTTGCTAGAACCGAGTTGTTTTCTTCCGCCGTTTGTTTTTCCGTCGTTTGTTCGGTTCGTTCTTTCTTTGCAACTGGAGTTCTTAAGTTGAACTTTCTGGTTCTTTCTCTCGTTCGAGTTTTACCTGTGCATTAGATGAGTACTTATTGTATTCTTGTTGTTTGTCTGCGATAGATCACCCGGATTGCGCCGCTTGTTACTTTGAAACCCTAGGTCTCGCGGATCATCAGCAAGGCAAGTAACACTTTGATCATACCTTTTCTACAACCCATGTTTTATTGCATTAGATCAATCCTCACATATTGCATGATTAGGATCTAATTAAATTGTGGGATGGGAAGTAGATGAGGTAGTACCTATTACCTGTATTATTATGAAACCTTTGGGAGTTACTTCTACGTTTGCTTATTATGCCATGCTATGCTAGTAGACGTGGATTGGGTGAGTGATATCCATGACAGATGAGAGTTGATAATTTTAATGGTTTATCTAAGGTGGCAACTTAAACACACATCTGGGTGGATTGAGGCACCTGATGTCTATCAGGACTTGCCTGTTTTTTTTGGACCGCCACCCAGGCTCAAAGGGATCATAAGATCATTCATGCTAGTAACTTCCGTGTGCAGCCACAAGCCATTATGGGCTCTGGCATAGTTGACTAAGTTGTGCGAACTCTTACAGTGGTAGACTAGCAGATGTAGGGGATGTAGGTGTACCGGTCTACCCGATCGTAAGGTGCTAGCGCTTCTGAAAGACTATGTCTCAGTCATCCGTTTCTCAAACACCATGTAGTGCGGGAAACCAAACGGAGGCGATCGAGTCTTGTGGGGAAAAGTGCGCAACCCTCTGCAGAGTGTACAAACTAATCATGATTAGCCGTGTCCCCGGTTATGGACAACTTGAGTATCTAGTACTTGAATATCATGTGAATCTCAACATGTTACTTCTAATTAATGTTGTTGGGTTTTAATTGTTCACTTAATTGGGATCGGAATGCTGTCAACCATTCTTGATGTTTCACAACTACCTTGATAGTTAAATAAATTTATTCCTTTGCAGTAGGGAAAAACTGGCTTTACGCAAAAACTGTAACCATAGAGCTTTCCACCATCCATATATGCATGTAGTATAGCTGTTTCATTCCATTACTCTCTATGTGTTACATTGCCAGCATATTCCATGTGCTGGCCCGTTTTCGGGCTGCAACTTCTCATGTTGCAGACTTTTCAGATGACGAGTAAGGTGCTTTTAGGTCGTGGTTCTATACTCAGTGATGCCGTTGGAGTTGATGGACCCATTTATCTTCTGAGTCTTCCGCTGTTATCGACATTAGATGGCCTTAAGCCATATTTATTGTAATAAGTTCTCTTTGAGACAACGATGTAATAAGTGTGTGATTGCCAAAACAGAGACTAGAAAAATTATTTATTACTAAAAAGGGTCAAAAAGCAAGGAATAAAAATAAAATTGGGTTTCCTCATAACAAGCGCTATCGTTTAACGCCCCTAGCTAGGCATAAAAAACAAGGATAGATTTAGGTGTTGCCATAATAGTAAGATAGATCATTAAAACTCATTTCATATTCTCTATGTTCGGCAGCAAATTTTCTTTGAGGCAAGCAAAAGTAATCAAAAGGTCTAAATTTAATGGGACAAAAGTCCCCAAGATCTACTTTGGGAGGTATAGGTTCCTCCTTTGGCCCTTCGTATTGCACAACCAATTCATCATTATAAGCATTCTTTTGACAGAACTTTGTGAGTCTATACTCAAGAGAATATCCTAGTTCATTATTTCGAATGGCCAAATCATCATTAAGTTCAGAGATTCTACCAACTAAAACATTCGTAGGAACCCTTTTTCTAAGATTTTCATGAAAGCAACATAGTCTAGAGATTGAAAGCGCATTATTTCTTCTTGATAAAAAAGGATAGCCTCTATGGGGGAACGGCAAGCGTCCACCCTAAATGCGCAAAGATTTCTTTGGCCTTTTTTATTATGAATCTGAACTCATGAGCCAAAAATATTGTGGCGGCACTCTTAACAGAAGAATGCTCAATATTAGAAAATTCTAGGAAAATCCTTTGTATGCAAGGGTGCATGTGCATGAATTGTCTTTCAAGTTCAACTACAAGCATGGCAATAGCGTCCGCAAGACTACTAGTTCTAGGAAGGATAGAACTACCCATAGAAGGTAAAGCACCAGCACAAGTAAAGATAGGGGGTTCTTCAGCAGGAGCATCAGAATTTTTCATGATATTATTATTGTCCATATCGACAATATTTTCCACAATTTCAGACATAATGGTAGAAGGTGCAAAAGGCAAAAAGAGGCAAAAATAGGAAGAGAGGGAGGATAGAGAGAGAGAGGGCGAATAAAACGGCAAGGGTGAAGTGGGGGAGAGGAAAACGAGAGGCAGATGGCAAATAATGTAATGCGGGAGATAAGGGTTTGTGATGGGTACTTGGTATGTTGACTTTTGCATAGACCTCCCCGGCAACGGCGCTAGAAATCCTTCTTGCTACCTCTTGAGCACTGCGTTGGTGTTCCCTTGAAGAGGAAAGGGTGATGCAGCAAAGTAGCGTAAGTATTTCCCTCAGTTTTTGAGAACCAAGGTATCAATCCAGTAGGAGGCTACGCGCGAGTCTCTCGCACCTACACAAAACAAATAAATCCTCGCAACCAACGCGATAAGGGGTTGTCAATCCCTACACAGTCACTTATGAGAGTGAGATCTGATAGATATGATAAGATAATATTTTGGTATTTTTATGATAGAGATGCAAAGTAAAATAAAAGGCAATGAAAATAACTAAGTGTTGGAAGATTAATATGATAGAAGATAGACCTGGGGGCCATAGGTTTCACTAGTGGCTTCTCTCAAGAGCATAAATATTTTATGGTGGGTGAACAAATTACTGTTGAGCAATTGACAGAATTGAGCATAGTTATGAGAATGTCTAGGTATGATCATGTATATAGGCATCAGGCCCGAGACAAGTAGACCGACTCCTCCCTGCATCTACTACTATTACTCCACACATCGACCGCTATCCAGCATGCATCTAGAGTATGAAGTTCATAAGAACAAAGTAACGCTTTAAGTAAGATGACATGATGTAGAGGGATAAATTCATGCAATATGATAAAAAACCATCTTGTTATCCTCGATAGCAACAATACAATATGTGCCTTGCTGCCCCTACTGTCACTGGGAAAGGACACCGCAAGATTGAACCCAAAGCTAAGCACTTCTCCTATTGCAAGAAAGATCAATCTAGTAGGCCAAACCACACTGATAATTCGAGGAGACTTGCAAAGATAACCAATCATACATAAAATAATTCAGAGAAGATTCAAATATTGTTCATAGATAAACTTGATCATAAACCCACAATTCATCGGTCTCAACAAACACACCGCAAAAGAAGATTAAATCGAATAGATCTCCATGAGAGAGGGGGAGTACATTATATTGAGATCCAAAAAGATAGAAGAAGCCATCTAGCTAATAACTATGGACCCGAAGGTCTGAGGTAAACTACTCACACATCATCGGAGAGGCTATGGTGTTGATGTAGAAGCCCTCCGTGATCGATGCCCCCTCAGGCGGAGCTCCGGAACAGGCCCCAAGATGGTATCTCATGGATACAGAGAGTTATGACGGTGGAATTTGGGTTTGACTCCTTTTCTGATCGTTTGGGGGTACGTAGGTATATATAGGAGGAAGGAGTACGTCAGTGGAGCAACACAACCTTCTTCTTGTAGACGTTGTTGGGCCTCAAGTGCAGAGGTTTGTAGGACAATAGCAAATTTCCCTCAAGTGGATGACCTAAGGTTTATCAATTCGTAGGAGGCGTAGGATGAAGATGGTCTCTGTCGGTGTCAAAACCGGCGGATCTCGAGTAGGGGGTCCCGAACTGTGTGTCTAGGAGGATGGTACCAGGAGGCAGGGGACACGAAGTTTTACCCTGGTTCGGGCCCTCTTGATGGAGGTAAAACCCTACGTCCTGCTCGATTAATATTGATGATATGGGTAGTACAAGAGTAGATCTACCACGAGATCAGAGAGGCTAAACCCTAGAAGCTAGCCTATGGTATGATTGTATGTTATTGTTGTTGTGTCCTACGGACTAAAACCCTCCGGTTTATATAGACACCGGAGAGGGCTAGGGTTACACAAGGTCGGTTACAAAGGAGAATATATACATATCCGTATTGCCTAGCTTGCCTTCCACACCAAGTAGAGTCCCATCCGGACACGAGACGAAGTCTTCAATCTTGTATCTTCATAGTCCAGCAGTCCGGCCAAAGGATATAGTCTGGCTGTCCGGAGACCCCCTAATCCAGGACTCCCTCAGTAGCCCCTGAACAGGGCTTTGAATGACGATGAGTCCGGTGCACAGTATTGTCTTCGGCATTACAAGGCGGGTTCCTCCTCTGAATACATCACGGAAGAATTTGAATACAAGGATGGTGTCCGACCCTGAAAAATAAGTTCCACATACCACCGTAGAGAGAATAATATTTTCGCAAATCTAATTTGCTGACTTGTTTTGGCAACACAACATTATGTCATGGCCCGGTGATTATTCGAACCGTTTCCTTTAACTAGCCCCGCACATAACGCGAGGCAGTTTTTGACACGTCTTGTCAAAGCAGAGATCGTGTTCCCCTAATTATGGGATTCTCATCAATACGGTCGTGGGTAACCCAACCGTGTCTAGGACTCCTAGATTATAAGCAAGTCCCAAACGGCTACGAAGAGGACGCTTGATATTCACCCTCTTTATAAAGGGACAAGGCTTTTTACTTTTTTCCCTCCCGTGCTCAATCGAATCCTTCCCCGCCTCGTGTTCTAACACCCAAAGCCCAGGTCAGGTGCTCAGGACCTTCAATCATGTCCGGACCTAGCCTTCAATCAAGTAGTTGAGGGACGCCAGATACCTGACCGCTGAGGTTTCGCATCGGCTGCCCTCCTGAGGGCAGGTCGTCCCTACTCCTGAACCCAACGAAGACGTCGTGTTCATATCCCACTTCCTTCAAGGTCTAGGCCTCACTCTGGATCCCTTCGTTAGGGGGTTGATGTTTTATTATGGGCTAGATTTCCACGATCTAGCCCCAGACTCCTTTCTCCACATCTCATCATTTATTGTTGTATGTGAGGCCTTCCTCCGCATTACCCCTCACTTCGGCCTATGGCTCAAGACCTTTGATGTGAAGACGAAGATGGTCGAGTGGCAGCATGTAGCGTGCGGAGGCGAATTAATAAGCAGGATCACCGGAGCTCCATGGCCAAAGGGTTCTATTCCAGAGGTGTCCGGATTATGGCAACGGGAGTGGTTTTACATCACAGCTCCCAGAAGTGCCAAGTGGCGACTGCCCCTGCTTTCTGCTCAGGCCCACCACCACAACTGATGTCATGGATCAGCGGAGGGCTGAGCTAGGGTCCCGCCAAGGATGTGCCTATATTGCAAAGCCGCATTCAAAATCTCTTCGAAGAAGATTTTAGTTTGAATATGGTAATGCAAGTCACGCTAGTTCGACGAATCCAGCCATGCAAACACCGGCCTCTTCGCATGTGGTAGTTCAACCCATAAGGACCGCGCGCTATTCAGAATTTCCTCAGCCTGACGCACGAGGAGATGTATAGATCATTCTTCGGACCCCAGATAGAGTGTCCGGATACTACCGAGGACGTGGTCCTGAGCAGCAACCGCACCGCCGACCAAGTAAGTTATCCTCCAGCCGAACACACTGTCTTTCATTTATCATGACGTTATTCTGAGAAATTGCTCTTTGACCAGGACTGGATAACAAAGGCAAAGATGATTCGGTGTTCGGCCCCCCTTCCTGAGGGTTTGGAAAATCCGGTACTGGAAAAGATGCTCGAGCTAGCACCTTGCCCGAAGCCCTCAAAGGAAGACAAAGGGGGGAATAATGAGGGCGAAAGCGGGCCTCCACCGCTACCTATTCCGACCGAGGGAACGAGCGCCTCAGTGAGGGAGGATAACCGAGGGGAGGAATCTGACATTCTCTCACCCCGGGGAAGGAAGAGGACTACCTCTGAAGATCTGGAAACCAAGGTTTCCAAGCGGGAGAAGAAATCACCACCAGAGGGTCCTGCCTTGGAGGGTGCTCTTGCCGCACAGAGTCCGCGTGGGGATCAGCCCTCTAACGGGCTGTAAGTAATTAAAAAGTACTTTAATAGTGAAGATATATTACCTTACCTATGAGGAAAATAACCGAAGTATTTATCTTGCAGTTCGGATCTTAGCCCTTCTCAGCAGAGCTTGTCTTCAGGGGATCTTCTTCCGGAGATGATGGAGAGTGAAACGCCTCCCCCGGACTCCTTCGCTCAAGAAGCGGGCGACCTTGAAGTGTCATCACGGAGGGCCTCTCCGGATCCGGTGAGGCCAGAAGATAATCCTATAGTCACCCGAAGTCCCCAGCGTCCGGCTCTCGAAGAGAGCAAATAGAAGAGTCCGACACCGTCTGGTATGCGATCGGACATACTGAGAGAGCTGTTAGAGCGAGCGGCCATCTCAGAGGAACACCGTACATTGATGGGTACGGTGATGGAAAGGATTTCATCCGCTGAAAGCGGGTTGCATGATGCCTTTATGCGTCTACTTTCGGGCTTTGAGGTACATAAAATGATGTACATTTGTGATGGTACCGCACATTTTTAGGTGTGCCCTGTGTAGATAGTAGCCCCTGAGACTCTAGTTGTCGCCAAGAACAGCGGCAAACAGAGGATCATAGTCCCAGGCAATAACCATACCGCTAGCCAGACTCATGAGTTTTCCGAACTAAAGCGGCAATTGGATGCGGCGGATGCCGACATTGAGCTTTTTAACAAGAGGCTTGACGAAGCACATGGTAAGTGGTATTTTCTGGTGAATGCCACATAGTAAGAGCAGCATGATGCCAGTATCTTTAATATGTTGTGACTGCAGATGGAGCTGCCACCATGGAAACCCTGCAGGCGGAACTTGCCTGAGCCGAAGAACAAGCCAGGATTAGTAGTGCGGCTGCTTTGAAGGCGGCCAAAGAGTTGAAAGCTGAGAAGGCCGCGCATTGCGAGACCAAAGAGAAGATGGCCAAGATGGCCGTAAAGTTAAAAGACACTGCCGACCATTGCCAGTTCCTTGAAAAAGAAAACCGAGCGAAAGCAACGGACCTTGAAAAGGCCACGATGGCAAACAAAGACACCCGCTCTGCTATGAGAGCGAAGAAGGAGGAGCTCCGTGAAGCCGGGGATATTGCGGCTGGGAAGCCCTTTATGCTGCGGTGGAAGTTCGGAGATCCGCGGTACGCCCCTCTGGATCGGCTGTGGAGTTCGGCAGACGCATATATGGACCTAGCGGCGAGCGCTGTCGATGCGGCCAAATACTTCCGAGATCAAACAAATCGTGAAGTGGACAAGCTGTTCTGGTCGCAAGTTAACGTTCCAGAGCGTCCGCTTCCGTTGACTGATCAGCTAGCCGAATGGGCCGAACTCAATAGGTTGTCCGGACTCGCCATGAGGTCTGTCGTGGATCAGCTGTGGCCGGAAAAGCCGAAGCCGAACAGCTATTTCAGCTTAGTGCAGCAGTTCCTTGGTGCGGTGTCGCGCATCAATGCGATGAAGAGGTCGGCGTGCATAGAAGGCTCGCGGATGGCCCTTGCCCGTGTTAAAGCATACTGGGCGGAGATGGATGCTACCACTGTTGCGGCGCAGGGTTCGGCCATAGGCCGAGTGGCTGCCAAGCACTATTTCGAAGAGGTTCTCGAGGGTGCTCGTTTGATAGAGGCCCAGTGCTCGAAGAATATTATGTTTGAGTGACATGTATTCCCATTATAAACACAATGCTTTTATGAAATTTATTAAGGCTGTGTTTATACTTTTGCCTGAAAGTAATATGATGCCTCCTGTGCGGCCATTTATGTATACATGTGTATAACCTGAAAGATTGCAGTCGTCAACTTCAGCACCCACGCATATAATGCGGAGGTGTTCACAGAAGACGCGTGTTCACACTTAACCCAACGTCTTGGTCCTATTAAGGAGGTGATAGCACAGCGAACGAGGCAACCGGACTATAATGCTTTAACACTTTCACTTAGCCATAGGAGTTTGACGGTGGGGCTACTATATAGCCCCTGGTGGCTCCGCACTCCCGAATTCGGGGTGTATACATGCCTAGCTGGAAACGGCCCTTCGTTAAGGCAGAGGAATTCTAACATTCCGATAGGTCATCGAGTGGTTGACCAGTCTCACGCTATATCATGACAGTCAGTTTTCGGCTTTCTCTACTGAGGTGCTCATCCGGATGACCCGGGGCACAATCGCAGTAGTTCTCCTAGTGCTACCTTAGCCGATAGAGCGGAACGTAAGGTACCAAAACATAGGAGCCGGGCAAACCCAACATTTGACCAAAGACATGATTTGGAGCTGATGCATATAGGGCCAAACTCGCGACGCCGAACACTCCCTAAGGTATTCGGTCTTTACGGTATGAACCGGGCCTAATCAGTGCCCTTTGTAAGAAGCCCCTGGTGTTGAGGTACGTGCATTATTCTGACGTGGCCACATGCCAAGACGCCAGCATCCTTCTCAATTGTACTGAGAATCCGAGGGATGTGTATCAACAAGAGATAGTAAAAAAGGTTGACGCAGGGTCTTAATCTAAAAAGAATCCTTGGAACGGGTCCCTGCTGCATGTCTGCGCCTGTGTCTCTGTTGTGATGTATCCTGGACGGGTGTAGCACGGTGGTCATCTATAAAAGAGAGGAACTTAGGTGAAAAGTTGTCGTGCAAAACGGTAGGTTTTTTGAAAAAAACATGTATAATTCAAGATGAGTAAAAATTGCCACTTATCTGCGCGCGTTGAGCCCCTTGTATTTGTGATAGGGGTGTGGCCATCAAACCTGTACGAATTACATACAGCTGCGCCGGACTCGTCTAACCATGTCCGTGGTCTTGACGACCCCGAATACTTTAGTTGGTGAGGCCGTTTTAGTGTGCGGCTGCCCAGGCAGCCACAATCTCTTCGGCGCGCAGGGATCGCTCCATATTTCCATTTACTGTAATGATGCCACGTGGACCGGGCATCTTAAGAGTGAGGGAAGCGTAGTGTGGTATTGTGTTAAAGCGAACAAAAGCTTCGCGTCCAAGTAGTGCTTGATAGCCACTTTGGAACGGAGCAATGTGGAAGGTTAAATTTTCGCTACGGAAGTTATCGGGGGAGTCGAATATAACTTCTAGTAGCAGGGAGCCCCTGGGCCTGGCGTTACTCCTTTAAAGGTAGTATTGTTGTGGCAAATTTTCGTTGGTCTATCCCCGTTTTGCGGATTGTGTCCTGATATATCAGGTTTAGACTGCTGCCACCGTCCATCAGGACTCGTGTGAAATGGTATCTGTCAATTATTGGGTCTAATACCAAGGCAGCCCATCCTACATGCCGAATATTTGCTGAGTAATCCCGGTGGTCGAAAGTGATCGGTTGAGCCGACCAGTGGCAGAACTCGGCGGTGATTGGCCCTTGGGCATATTTCTCTGGGAGTGCCACTTTATTTATCCCCTTGATCACGTGTAACACGTTTACTGTTTTGACTTCTGGTGGAAATTTCTTTTGTTCCCGAGTGTCTTGCTTGAGGGGCTCATCCTCGTCTTCGCTTGGTGTATCCTCCCCCTTGTGTACGGCGTTCAGCTTGCCGGACTGCTTGAGGACCCAACATTCTCTGTGGGTATGATTAGCGGGTTACCAGGGGTGCTATGGATCTGACATATTTGGTCCAGAATTTTTTTCAGGCTGGACAGTTCATCTCTGGCGCCTTTAGGGGGCGGCTTTTGCTGACCTGGCCGAGAGCTTCTGAATCCGGCGTTTACTGCCGTGCTCTTCGGGCTGTCTTCTTTATTCCGGCGCTTATTATTTTTTCTGCATCGTGAATTCCCGTTTTCATCTCTAACTTCGGATGTACTTGGGTTGCTGGTGCTGCATCTGGCTAGCCAGCTGTCCTCACCCGCGCAAAAGCGGGTCATGAGGCTTGTTAATGCTGCCATTGTTCTCAGCTTTTCTTGGCCGAGGTGTCTGGCAAGCTATTCGTCGATGACGCTATGCTTAAAAGCTGCCAAGGCTTCAGCGTCCGGACAGTCAACTATTTGGTTCCTTTTAGTAAGAAACCTGTTCCAAAGCTTTCGGGCTGACTCTCCGGGCTGTTGAGTTATATGCCTCAAATCATCTGCATCCGGAGGTCGGACATAAGTCCCTTGAAAATTTGCCCGAAAAGCATCTTCGAGCTCTTCCCAGCTTCCAATGGAGTTTTCGGGGAGGCTTTTAAGCCAGTGCCGAGCTGGCCCTTTGAGCTTGAGGGGTAAGTACTTGATGGTGTGGAGATCATCTCCTCGAGCCATATGGATATGGAGGATATAGTCCTCAATCCAGACCCCAGGGTCTGTTTTTCCGTCGTATGCCTCTATGTTTACAGGTTTGAATCCCTCTGGAACTTCATGGTCCAGCACCTCATCGGTGAAACATAGGGGGTGTGCGGCACCCCTATATCTGGGTTTACCGTGTTGTTCGGATGTTTGTTGTGTTGCATCGTATGCTGGAGCGCGCTTGCGTGGTCCATAGATGGATCTGGTTGCGTCGTCCTTTTGATGCGAGCCCTCGCATGGATCGCGTATTGGCTTATGTACGGTGTTGTTTGCCGCTCTATGTTGGCTGTGAGGTCGTCTATCCGGCCAGGTGGCCATTTTAATTTTTGGTTGCGGGGGATCTAAGGCCTCCTCATCGAATTCAGGTAGCAACTTCTGCTTTGGGTAGCTCTTGGTGGGGCAATTACCGCAGTACTTCGCTGCTGTATTGAGTACTTTACTCCATCTGATATTAAGTGTGTCTTGCGCAGCCTTGAGCCTTTGCTTCTGCTTTTTTAGACTCCTCGCGGTGGAAACGAGCCTTTGACGGGCATTCTGTTGCTCCGTGTGTCTGTCCGGTGTGATGTCATCCGGACTGTTATCTTTGACAGAATCGAGTTGTTCGGTCTGATTCTCTGTGTTGCCGTGGTCCGGCGATGCTTCACCCTGCTCTAACGCTGGGTCTGTATGATTGTTGTTTCTGCCGAGGCAGGATTTGGAGCGGCGCTTACGCTGCCGCTTTGACTGCTTCTCGTGGGGACAACCCTTCATTGCGTCCTTCTGTTCCTCGTGGTCGTTTTCTTTTGGTGTGTCCACCATGTATACGTCATGTGATGAAGTGGGCGTCCAGTGCCCTGTGGGCGGTGGTTCCTGTTCGTCTCCTGCATCGTTGTCCATACCATCGATGTCTTCGGAGTCAAAGTCGAGCGTGTCGGTTAGGTCATCAACAGTGGCTACTAAGTGGGTGGTGGGAGGGCGGTGAATTTTGACGCCATCCGCATCCCAATCCCGCCGAACATAGTTCGGCCAGGATTCTCCTGACAAGGAGAGAGACCTTAATGAGTTCAGTATGTCACCAATGGGCGAGTGCTGAAAAATATCTGCGGAGGTAAACTCCATGATCGGCGCCCAATTGGATTCGCTAGGAACGGGCGCAGGCGGTTCGGAGTCCGTGGCCGGAGAGAGATCCGGCAGTTTGTCAACACTGCTCTCGTGCAGAGTAAGGTCGATGTTCGGCTCGATCGCTGATGGGGGTAAGGCCTCCGTGGCGGGGTCCATCCACCCGTCCATGGACGGCGCAACTGGCTCCGAATTGAGGGTCGGAGCGGCTGCCGATGCGATCTCCTGAACACTGTCAGATGGTAGAGCTAAATCATACTCATCATGACCGCGTGACGCACAAGGCAGAGGCTCGAATCCGTCGAAGGTGAAGTCTCCGCGGATATCAGCTGTGTAGCTTAAGCTTCCAAACCTGACCTGATGGCCAGGGGCGTAGCTTTCAATCTGCTCCAGATGGCCAAGCGAATTGGCCTGCAGTGCAAAGCCGCCGAATACAAAAATCTGTCTAGGGAGAAAAGTCTCACCCTGGACTGCATCGCTAACGATGATAGAAGGAGCCATCAAGCCTAACGGCGATGACACATAGGAACTCTCAATGAAAGCACCAATTTCGGTGTCAAAACCGGTGGATCTCGAGTAGGGGGTCCCGAACTGTGCGTCTAGGCGGATGGTAACAGGAGGCAGGGGACACAGAGTTTTACCCAGGTTCGGGCCCTTTTGATGGAGGTAAAACCCTACGTCCTGCTCGATTAATATTGATGATATGGGTAGTACAAGAGTAGATATACCACGAGATCAGAGAGTCTAAACCCTAGAAGCTAGCCTATGGTATGATTGTATATTATTGTTGTTGTGTCCTACGGACTAAAACCCTCCGGTTTATATAGACACCGGAGAGGGCTAGTGTTACACAAGGTCGGTTACAAAGGAGGAGATATACATATCCGTATTGCATAGCTTGCCTTCCACGCCAAGTAGAGTCCCATCCAGACACAAGACGAAGTCTTCAATCTTGTATCTTCATAGTCCAGCAGCCCAACCAAAGGATATAGTCCGGCTGTCCGGAGACCCCCTAATCCAGGACTCCCTCAGTCTCTCTCAAGCAACCCTGCAACCAAATAACAAAGTGTCTCTTGTGTCCCCAACACACCCAATACAATGTCAAATTGTATAGGTGCACTAGTTCGGCGAAGAGATGGTGATCCAAGTGGTATATCGATGATAGATAAAGGTTTTTGTAATATGAAAATATAAAAAAGCAAGGTAACTAATGATAAAAGTGAGCACAAATGGTATTGCAATGCGTTGAAACAAGGCCTAGGGTTCATACTTTCAGTAGTGCAAATTCTCTCAACAATAATAACATAATTGGATCACATAACTATCCCTCAACATGCAACAAAGAGTTACTCCAAAGACACTAATAGCGGAGAACAAACGAAGAGATTATGGTAGGGTACGAAACCACCTCAAAGTTATTCTTTCCAATCAATCCGTTGGGCTATTCCTATAGGTGTCACAAACAGCCCTGGAGTTCGTACTAGAATAACACCTTAAGACACAAATCAACCAAAACCCTAATGTCACCTAGATACACAATTGTCACCTCAAGTATCTGTGGGTATGATTATACGATATGCATCACACAATCTCAGATTCATCTATTCAACCAACACATAGAACCTCAAAGAGCGTCCCAAAGTTTCTACCAAAGAATCACGACGAAAACGTGTGCCAACCCCTATGCGTAGGCTCATGGGCAGAACCCGCAAGTTGATCACCAAAACATACATCAAGTGAATCACGTAATATCCCATTGTCACCACAGATACGCACGGCAAGACATACATCAAGTGTTCTCAAATCGTTAAAGACTCAATCCGATAAGATAACTTCAAAGGGAAAACTCAATGCATTACAAGATTGTAGAGGGGGAGAAACATCATAAGATCCAACTATAATAGTAAAGCCCGCGATACATCAAGATCGTATCACCTCAAGAACACGAGAGAGAGAGAGATCAAACACATAGCTACTGGTACATACCCTCAGCCCCGAGGGAGAACTACTCCCTCCTCGTCATGGAGAGCACCGGGATGATGAAGATGGCCACCAAAGAGGGATCCCCCCTCCGACAGGGTGCCGGAACGGGTCTAGATTGGTTTTCGGTGGCTACGGAGGCTTCTGGCGGTGGAACTCCTGATCTATTGTGATCCCCAAAGTTTTTAGGGTATATGGGTATATATGGGAGGAAGAAGTACGTCGGTGGACCTCCGGGCTGTCCACGAGGCAGGGGGCGCGCCTAGGGGGGTGGGCACGCCCCCCACCCTCATGGGCAGCCCAGGACTCTCCTGGTCCAACTCCGATACTCCGTGGGCTTCTTCTGGTCCAAAAATAAGTTTTGTGAAGTTTCAGGTCAATTGGACTCAGTTTGATTTTCCTTTTCTGCGATACTCTAAAACAAGGAAAAACAGAAACTGGCACTGGGCTCTAGGTTAATAGGTTAGTCCCAAAAATCATATAAAATAGCATATAAATGCATATAAAACATACAAGGTTGATAATATAATAGCATGGAACAATCAAAAATTATAGATACGTTGGAGACGTATCAGCATCCCCAAGCTTAATTCCTGCTCGTCCTCGAGTAGGTAAATGATAAAAATAGAATTTTTGATGTGGAATGCTACCTAACATATTTATCCATGTAGTTCTCTTTATTGTAGCAAGAATATTCTGATCCATAAGATTCAAGACAAAAGTTTAATATTGACATAAAAATAATAATACTTCAAGCATACTAACAAAGTAATCATGTCTTCTCAAAATAACATGGCCAAAGAAAGTTATCCCTACAAAATCATATAGTCTGGCTATGCTCCATCTTCACCACACAACGTATTTAAATCATGCACAACCCCGATGACAAGCCAAGCAATTGTTTCATACTTTTGGTGTTCTCAAACTTTTTCAATCTTCACGCAATACATGAGCGTGAGCCATGGACATAGCACTATAGGTGGAATAGAATGGTGGTTGTGGAGAAGACAAAAAGGAGAAGATAGTCTCACATCAACTAGGCGTATCAATGGGCTATGGAGATGCCCATCAATAGATATCAATGTGAGTGAGTAGGGATTGCCATGCAATGGATGCACTAGAGCTATAAGTGTATGAAAGCTCATCAAAAGAATCTAGTGGGTGTGCATCCAACTCGCTTGCTCACGAAGACCTAGGGCATTTTGAGGAAGCCCATCATTGGAATATACAAGACAAGTTCTATAATGAAAGATTCCCACTAGTATATGAAAGTGACAACATAGGAGACTCTTTATCATGAAGATCATGGTGCTACTTTGGAGAACAAGTGTGGTAAAAGGATAGTAGCATTGCCCCTTCTCTCTTTTTCTCTCATTTTTTTATTTTTTTATTTGGGCCTTCTCCTTTTTATGGCCTCTTTTCTATTTTTTTATTTGGGCTTCTTTGGCCTCTTTTATTTATTTATTTTCATCCGAAGTATCATCTCGACTTGTGGGGGAATCATAGTCTCCATCATCCTTTCCTCACTAGGACAATGCTCTAATAATGGTGATCATCACACTTTCATTTACTTACAACTCAAGAATTACAACTCGATACTTAGAACAAAATATGACTCTATATGAATGCCTTCGGTGGTGTACCGGGATGTGCAATGATTCAAGAGTGACATGTATGGAAGAATTATGAATGGTGGCTTTGCCACAAATATGATGTCAACTACATGATCATGCAAAGCGGTATGACAATGATGGAGCGTGTCATAATAAGCGGAACGGTGGAAAGTTGCATGGCAATATATCTTGGAATGGCTATGGAAACGCCATAATAGGTAGGTATGATGGCTGTTTTGAGGAAGGTATATGGTGGGTTTAAGGTACCGGCGAAAGTTGCGCGGTACTAGAGAGGCTAGCAATGGTGGAAGGGTGAGAGTGCGTATAATGCATGGACTCAACATTAGTCATAAAGAACTCACATACTTATTGCAAAAATCTATTAGTTACCGAAACAAAGTACTACGCGCATGCGCCTAGGGGGATAGATTGGTAGGAAAAGACCATCGCTCGTCCCCGACCGCCACTCATAAGGAAGACAATCAACAAATAAATCATGCTCCGACTTCGTCACATAACGGTTCACCATATGTGCATGCTACGGGAATCACAAACTTAAACACAAGTATTTCTCAAATTCACAACTACTCAACTAGCATAACTCTAATATCACTATCTTCATATCTCAAAACAATCATCAAGTATCAAACTTCTCATAGTATTCAATGCACTTTATATGAAATTTTTTATTATATCCTCTTGGATGCCTATCATATTAGGACTAGTTTCATAACCAAAGCAAATTACCATGCTGTTCTAAAGACTCTCAAAATAATATAAGTGACGCATGAGATTTCATCTATTTCTACAAAATAAAACCACCACCGTGCTCTAAAAAGATATAAGTGAAGCACTAGAGCAACAACAAACTACTCCGAAAGATATAAGTGAAGATCAATGAGTAGTCGAATAATTATGCAACTAGAAGACTCTATAACATTTAATAATTTCAGATCTTGGTGTTTTATTCAAACAGCAAGCAAAGCAAAATAAAATGGCATTCTAAGAATGGCAAACATCATGTGAAGAAGCAAAAACTTAGGATCAACCAAAACTAACCGATAGTTGTTAAAGAAGAAAGGTGGGATGCCAACCGGGGCATCCCCAAGCATAGACGTTTGAGACTTCTTGAAATAATATCTTGGGATGCCTTGGGAATCCCCAAGCTTGAGCTTTTGTGTCTCCTTAATTCCTCTCATATCACGGTCTCCCTAAATCTCAAAAGCTTCATCCACACAAAACTCAACAAGAACTCGTGAGATAAGTTAGTATAAACCATTGCAAAAACCTTATCATACTCTACTGTAGCAAATCAGTAAAATTATTATTCAACATTGCATACTAAATGCCTCTGCATATTTAATAGTCCTATCCTCAAATAGAATCATTAAAGAAGCAAACATATGCAAACAATGCAAACATTACAGCAATCTGCCTAAACAGGACAGTCTGTAAAGAGTGCAGCAAGATTCATACTTCCCTTGCTCCAAAAATTATGAAAGAAAATTCCCACTGTAGTAAATTTATCAGAGCTTAATATGCAAAAGGTTTCAACATTTTATCACATTCTGACTTTTCTAGGGAATTATTGCAACATTGGTAAACTTTCTGTTTTCAAACAGCAACATGAAGACTTGTAAAATAGGCATAGTAAAGGCTATCAATGCCTCTTTTATTGAAATAAAAGATGCAAAACATCGTTCTAAATAACAGGAAGGAAAACCTAACAAAATAAATTGACGCTCCAAGCAAAACACATATCATGTGGTGAATAAAAATATAGCTCCAAGTAAAGTTACCGATGAACAAAGACTAAAGAGGGGATGCCTTCCGGGGCATCCCCAAGATTAGGCTCTTGCCAATCCTTATTCCATAGTGCATCGAATCTTTACCCAAAACTTGAAAACTTCACAAGACAAAACTTAACAAAAAGCTCGTAAGCTCCGTTAGCGAAAGAAACCAAAACACCACTTCAAGGTACTGTAATAAACTCATTATTTATTTAAATTGGTGCTAAACCTACTGTATTACAACTTCTCTATGGTTTATAAACTCTTTTACTAGCCATAGATTCATTAAAATAAGCAAACAACACACGAAAAACAGAATCTGTCAAAAGCAGAACAGTCTATAGTAATCTGGATCAAACGCAAACTTCTGGCACCCCAAAAATTCTAAAATAAATTTCTGGACATGAGTAATTTATATATTAATTATATGCAAAAAGAATTAACTAAATAGTACTCTCCAATAAAAAATGGCAGCAATTCTCGTGAGCACTAAAGTTTCTGTTTTTTACAGCAAGACCAACAAGAATTTCCCCAAGTCTTCCAACGGTTCTACTTGGCACAAACACTAATTAAAATATAAAAAACACAATCATAACAGAGGATATATGATTAATTTATTACTAAACAGGAGCAAAAAGCAAAGAACAAGAATAAAATTGGGTTGCCTCCCAACAGGCGCTATCGTTTAACGCCCCTAGCTAGGCATGATGATTTCAACGATGCTCACATAAAAGATAAGAATTGAAACATAAAGAGAGCATCATGAAGAATATGACTAGCACATTTAAGTCTAACCCACTTCCTATGCATAGGGATTTTGTGAGAAAACAACTTGTGGGAACAAGAATCAACTAGCATAGGAAGGTAAAACAAGCATAGCTTCAAAACTTTAAGCACATAGAGAGGAAACTTAATATTATTGCAATTCCTACAAGCATAAGTTCCTCCCTCATAATAATTTTCAGTAGCATCATGAATGAATTCAACAATATAACCAGCACCTAAAGCATTCTTTTCATGATCTACAAGCATAGAAAATTACTACTTTCCACATAAGCAAGATTCTTCTCGTGAATAATAGTGGGAGCAAACTCAACAAAATAATTATCATGTGAGGCATAATCGAATTGAAAACTAAAATCATGATGACAAGTTTCGTGGATATCATTATTATTTATAGCATACAATTCATCACAATAATCATCATAGATAGCAACTTTGTTCTCATAATCAATTGGAACCTCTTCCGGAATAGTGGATTCATCACGAAATAAAGTCATGACCTCTCCAAATCCACTTTCATCAATATAACTGTCAGGACCCCGATTCCAAGTCACATCGATCTAGCCGGTAACACCTCATAACACTTTGTGGCCTCACGCACGGTATTCCCATGGTGTCGCCTTACCATGGCCCGGGACCGTTTGTGCCTTTTGGCTCACATATATGATAGTGTCGCTAGCATCCATATGACAGAGAACCCGGGCCGACATGGCTAGTCGTGGACCCAAAGCGGCACAGACCTATGGGGACAGGCATACATGAATCACATCGAGCATGTCGGTCAACAGCGTGTGAATCCGGGCTGTAGTACAGGGCTAACAAGACTCCAGGGAACCCGGGCTGTAGCAGGCTAGGCAGGACTCCGGATGTCACCGCGTGACATTTCCCCGAAGGGACAGACATAGGAACAAAGTGAAACACATGCCGGCCAGTCAAGTGTCCTGAGCAGTAGTACTGGGCTAGCAGGACTCCGGTGAACCAGGCTGTAGCGGACTACTACGGCTCATGGAAGCACTAGACTACATTTCCCCATAAGAGAGGCTGCCAAGGATAAACAACTAGATTGTCGGATCCCACACATACCAAGCATTTCAATCATACACACAATATGCTCGATATGTGTAAATACAACATGGCATCACAACATAACTCTACGAATCAAGTATTTATTCATTAGGCTCCGAGGAGCGAGATATTACAAACATGGGTCTCATGACCCAACAATCATAGCATACAAATCAAGGACATGCGGAAGCTTAACATGTCTGAGTACAGACATATACAAATGAAAAAGGCTGAGAAGCCTGACTATCTACCAGATCCTGCCGAGGGCACAAGATCGTAGCTGAGGTATCAAGCTAAACGTCGAAGTCCATGCGATACTACTAGCAAGACTGAAGTCTCTCTGCAAAACATAAATTAAGCAAACGTGAGTACAAAAGTACTCAGCAAGACTTACATCAGAACTAGCTACATATGCATCGGTATCAACAAAGGGGGGTGGTGGAGTTTAACTGCAGCAAGCCAGCTTTGACTTGGTGGCTATCTTAAACTATGACTGCAAGTAACTCTTTTGAGGTGGCGCACACGAGTCCACATATTCACCATATCAATACACCACTATGGATCCGCTCCCGTCTCCCTACGAGAACGCCATCCATAGCACTCACGCTTATCTTGCGCATTTTAGAGTATCCACTTTCACTTGTCTATGAACTGTTATAGGCAACCCAGAAGTCCTTTACCGCGGACACGGCTATTCGAATAGATCATTTATAACCCTACAGGGGTGTACTTCGTCACACATGTTTCCACCACTTAGCGTCTGCACACGACATGTGCTCGGCAGACTTCAAGCGAAAGCCGACGTGGGTGTAGACCACGACCTGACTAACCGCACAAGTCTCTAGTCCAGGTTTATTGCCTATTCGGGTTCCATCCGCGAGGAGATCCGGCTGGAGTTTCGCTCACAGCCCCAAACGATGTGTGCAGGGTTCTCGAGACACCAAACGGGCACCCGGTACACCGTGCCACGGTGTATCTACCACATCATAGCCCACCCCTAGGGTCAGCGCTATGCACGGCCGCCAACACATATCCTATAAACACCAGAAACTAGTTGCAACTCCTGGACAGAGGACGAGAGGGGTCAGTAAGTCGAGTGGGGTCGTATTTCAGGGCCCAATGTGTGGTAGTAGCTGTTTCATGGATCACAAACAAAGAACTCTGTTCCTAAGGACGGCTTCAATGAAACAACCCACCATGTACTCCTACATGGCCTCTCATCGATACCTTTACCAAATCATGTTCACACACTTAGCTCTCAATAGTAGGACATGTTCACACACCTCTGATTCATCCCCGATGAATCAGACCTGACACAATTCTATGCAATAGCAGGCATGACAAACAAGCATGAATGAGTAGGCACATCAGGGCTCAAACAACTCCTACTCATGCTAGTGGGTTTCATCTATTTACTGTGGCAATAACAGGTCATGCGGAGGATAAGGGGTTCAACTACCGTAGCAAGTAAGAGATGAATCGTTGTTGTCCTAATGCAGTAAAAGAGAGCAGGAGCGAGAGAGTGGGATTGTATTGGAATGAACAAGGGGGTTTTGCTTGCCTGGCACTTCTGAAGATAGTATAACTCTTCATCGGTGTCAATGATCACATCGTCAAAGCAACGTCTACTGAGAGGGGAAAATACCGGCAACAGAGAAAGAACCACAATCAATGCAATGCACAATATGATGCATGATCATGAGATGGTAAAATGAGTGTGATGGGCTAATGCAACTACAAACAGATGGGTTTGAGCTATTTTGAACCAAAGATTCAAAGTTCAAACTCATTTGTGAACTTGAATAATACTTTATCATGTTTTGCACTAAACAACAAGTTAACTTGTTTAAACATGCATGAAACTAGTACAGATGGATAGATTGGATTTTTCTGATCATTTTTCATATATAATTTATTTCATTCTAAGCTACGGTTGATTTTATATGATTTTTAGAAGTTTAAAACATTTTATGGAATTTCCTGTGAAAGAATAAGTCCAGAAACAGAGTTATTGCGTCAGCATGACGTTGGGGTGATGTCAGCAGGTCAAAGGCGCCAGCCCAGGTCAAACCTGACGGCTGGGACCCACATGTCGATGAAACAACTAACTCACAGAGTTAGTTAGTGTTAGGTTAGTACTAACCTAGGTTAATTAGGGCCTGGGCCCACTGGTCAGTGACTGTACTAATTAATCTAAGTCAGTTAGCACTAACCTAAAACTAATTAGAGATTAACAGGGCGGGCCCGCGCGTCAGTGACATAGGGCTAAACGCCACGTCGACACTCGCCGGAGCATGGCCGGCGACGACCACAGCCGACGGCGGAGGCACGCCGGAATCGTGGCTCCGGCGTCCATTCGACGCGCGGATGGGTGCTAAGGGTGGCTGGCGAGCTTGCTCCCTGAGTGCGTTGACGTGCTCGGAGGCGAGCTTGCGCGGCCGTAGCCGCGGTGGCGGCATGGCCGGAGGCAAGGAGCTATCGGCTCCGGTGGACAGCGGGGCTAGAGGAGGAGAACGACGGTGTGGAGAGAGGGGTTCGATAGAGGAGCTCATGGCGGGTGCAGAGGTGACCTCGGTGTGCTCGTGGAAGCACCGGAGTGATCGGGGTGGCGAGAGGCATCTCCGGTGGCCGGCGACGAAGACGATGAAGATGGCGTCGATGCAAGGCCTCCTGCGAGGCGTGGCTGGACGGAGAGGACGAGGGAGGCGTGGCGACGCTCGTGGACATGTCGGGGAGGCGAGGGGAACACGGAGGCCACATCTACGGCGTACGGTGGCGACGAGCTCCGCTCAGCTTCGGGAGAGAGAGCAAGAGAGGCGAGGCAGGGAAAGAGAGGAGTGGTCGAGGGGTCCAGGAGGTCTGCGTGGCAACGCCAGAGGCGTCCAGGCCCTTGGCGTCAAGCAGGAGGTGGCGCACGGCGGTGCGCGCGCGTCGGGCACGCGCCCGTCCTCCTGGCAAGGAGGAAGACGATAGGGGAGGGGCCAGGCGGGCTGGGCCGCGCAGGTGGGTTGGCCATCTGGGCCGCGAGAGGTAAGTCAGGTAGGTTCTCTCTCTCCTCTATTTTCTGTTTTCTATTATTTCTGTAACTTCAGGGCTTATTAAAAATACCAGAACGTTTCCAAAAATCCTGGAAATAATTGTGGGCTCTGGTTGGAATATTTCCAACAGCCCTCACTTAAGTTCAGAATTAATTGAGCATTCAAAATATTATATAGCATTTAAATGCCCAATTGCAAATAGCATATGATTTAATTCAAAATCCAAGATGGCCTAGAAATATGTGCATCATTTTTGTCAGAGGTGCTGGACCAATTAAAAAATGATGAACATTTCTAAAGGGCATTTTGGGATCATTGAAAAGATTTAAGTTTGAACCTGGTTGAATTTCATGTGCTGCTAGGGTTTATTATCCCCCATTTCAAATTAAAGAAGTAATTTAGACAAGATGCATGGATGCTTGTGCCACTAATTGCAAACAATTCTAGGGCTGTGACAATAATCATCATAAATAGGAGGCATGCTTTCATCATAATAAATTTGCTCATCAAAACTTGGGGGGACAAAAAATATCATCTTCATCAAACATAGCTTCCCCAAGCTTGTGGCTTTGCATATCATTAGCATCATAGATATTCAAGGAATTCATACTAACAACATTGCAATCATGCTCATCATTCAAATATTTAGTGCCAAACATTCTAATGCATTCTTCCTCTAGCACTTGAGCACAATTATTGGAATCCTTATTTTCATGATAGATATTAAAAAGATGAAGCAT
Organism: Triticum urartu; assembly: GCF_056163025.1. Lineage (NCBI taxonomy): Eukaryota > Viridiplantae > Streptophyta > Magnoliopsida > Poales > Poaceae > Triticum > Triticum urartu. The sequence goes on along the minus strand of NC_141874.1, from coordinate 602,200,490 downwards.
ATGGGGTACCCTTAGTTCCATTTTTTGTAGTTTTATTTTATAAACTAAACTAGTGCTAAAACAAGAAACAAAAAGATTCGATTGCAAGATCTAAAGATATACCTTAAAGCGCTAACCTCCCCGACAACGGCGCCAGAAAAGAGCTTGATGTCTACTACACAACCTTCTTCTTGTAGACGTTGTTGGGCCTCCAAGTGCAGAGGTTTGTAGGACAATAGCAAATTTCCCTCAAGTGGATGACCTAAGGTTTATCAATCCATAGGAGGCGTACGATGAAGATGGTCTCTCTCAGGCAACCCTACAACCAAATAACAAAGAGTCTGTTGTGTCCCCAACACACCCAATACAATGGTAAATTGTATAGGTGCACTAGTTCGGCGAAGAGATGGTGATACAGGTGGTATATGGATGATAGATAAAGGTTTTTGTAATCTGAAAATATAAACACAGAAAGGTAACTAATGATAAAAGTGAGCACAAACGGTATTACAATGCGTTGAAACAAGGCCTAGGGTTCATACTTTCACTAGTGCAAGTTCTCTCAACAATAATAACATAATTGGATCACATAACTATCCCTCAACATGCAACAAAGAGTCACTCCAAAGCCATTAATAGCAGAGAACAAACGAAGAGATTATGGTAGGGTACGAAACCACCTCAAAGTTATTCTTTCCAATCAATCCGTTGGGCTATTCCTATAGGTGTCACAAACAGCCCTAGAGTTCATACTAGAATAACACCTTAAGACACAAATCAACCAAAACCCTAATGTCACCTAGATACTCCAATGTCACCTCAAGTGTCCGTGGGTATGATTATATGATATGCATCACACAATCTCAGATTCATCTATTCAACCAACACATAGAACCTCAAAGAGTGTCCCAATGTTTCTACCGAAGAATCACGACGAAAACGTGTGCCAACCCCTATGCGTAGGTTCATGGGCGGAACCCGCAAGTTGATCACCAAAACATACATCAAGTGAATCACGTGATATCCCATTGTCACCACAGATACGCACGGCAAGACATACATCAAGTGTTCTCAAATTGTTAAATACTGAATCCGATAAGATAACTTCAAAGGGAAAACTCTCCATTACATGAGAGTAGGGGGGAGAAACATCATAAGATCCAACTATAATAGCAAAGCTCGCGATACATCAAGATCGTATCACCTCAAGAACACGAGAGAGAGAGAGAGATCAAACACATAGCTACTGGTACATACCCTCAGCCCCGAGGGAGAACTACTCCCTCCTCGTCATGGAGAGCACCGGGATGATGAAGATGGCCACCGGAGAGGGATTCCCGTCTCTGGCAGGGTGCCGGAACGGGTCTAGATTGTTTTCGGTGGCTACGGAGGCTTCTAGCGGTGGAACTCCCGATCTATTGTGCTCCCCGAAGTTTTTAGGGTATATGAATATATATGGAAGGAAGAAGTACGTCGCTGGACCTCCGGGCTGTCCACGAGGTAGGGGGCGCGCCCAGGGGGTGGGCGCGCCCCCACCCTCGTGCGCAGCCCGGGACTCTCCTGGTCCAACTCTGATACTCTGTGGGCTTCTTCTGGTCCAAAAATAAGTTCCATGAAGTTTCAGGTCAACTGGGCTCCATTTGATTTTCCTTTTCTGCGATACTCTAAAAACAAGGAAAAAATAGAAACTGGCACTGGGCTCTAGGTTAATAGGTTTGTCCCAAAAATCATATAAAATAGCATATAAATGCATATAAAACATCCAAGGTTGATAATATAATAGCATGGAACAATCAAAAATTATAGATACGTTGGAGACGTATCAGATGGCCACTTCCTCGTATGACGTATACATGGTGGATGCACCAAAGGAGCACAACAACGATGATAAGGAAGACCCAGTTGAGGATAAACCTTCCGAAATACAGTCAAAGCGACGTCGTGAGTGGCGCCTCTCTAAGTCACGCCGCAGTAAAGACAGCAACACCGGCAGAGGAGAAGATGACACTCCGGAAGGTGCCGAAGACAATGAAGACCCCGTCGATAAGGCAAACGAACAAGATGAACGAGAAGATGAGCAGGTTAGCCCTGTTAAATAGGCCAAGCACGAAGATTCGGCGGATGATGATTACCTCCTGCTCTCCGAAGATGAGGTGAGCCTCGGCATCGAAGATTTCATCGTGCCTGAGGAACCTCTTGAGCAGGAGCTCTTTTCAAGCGCCAACTAATTGCCACGGCAAGGAGCCCGAAAAAGAAGCAGCAGCAGCTTCAAGCTGATCAGGATCTGCTCAATGACAAATGGAAGGATGTCCTAGCCGCCGAAGAATACGGCCCCAAGCGCCCAACCGAAAGCTACCCAAAGTGCAAATTGCTACCTCAGTTTGACGAGGAGGCGCCGGAGTACATACCGCCGTTGCACAATATGGCCGACCGACCACCACATGGTCGGGATGAAACGACAACTCACGCCGAACACCAGCCCGCCCCGCCTCAGCACTCGGGCAGAGGAAAATTAGCCCACGGCCATAAATATGACCTCCGGCAGAACCTGAACAATAAAGCAGGACACACCATATCAATCTACGGATCACAAGGACGCTCCTCGACACACGACAACGGCCACCTATCCGGACGTGACAAACCCAGTCATGGGCGGGCTGAATACCGCAGATGGACTCTATCAGAGCCGTGCCACGATACAGCCCGATACAGAGGCCCCACACATCCTCATTGCTTCACGGATGAGGTCCTGGATCACAAATTCTCAGAAGGATTCAAGCCCGTGAACATAGAATCATATGATGGAACCACGGACCCCGCGGTATGGATCGAGGACTTCATTCTCCACATCCATATGGCTCGCGGAGATGACCTCCACGCCATAAAATACCTCCCTCTAAAACTCAAAGGGCCAGCTCGGCATTGGCTAAACAGTCTGCCTAAAAATTCCATTGGCAGCTGGGAGGACTTGGAAGAGGCTTTCCTCGATAACTTCCAAGGTACATATGTTCGACCTCCGGACGCTGATCACTTAAGCCATATAGTTCAACAACCCAGAGAGTCCGCCAGGAAATTCTGGGCAAGGTTCTTAACTAAAAAGAACCAAATTTTCGACTGTCCGGACGCCGAAGCTCTAGAAGCTTTTAAGCATAGCATCCACGACGAATCGCTCGCTCGCCACCTCGGCCAAGAAAATCCAAAATCCATGGCAGCCCTCACGGCACTCATGACCCGCTTTTATGCGGGGGAGGACAGTTGCTTGGCCCGTAGAAAAAACAATGCAAGCGACGCTGGCACCCCTGAAGTTAAAAGCAATAAAGACAAGTCTCGACGCAATAGATACAAGCGCCAAAACAACAGTGACAACACCGATGATATGGCGGTCGATGCCGGATTCAGTGGCTCTAAGTCCGGTCAGCGGAAGAGGCCATTCCAAAAGAACAATTCGGGCCCATCTAGCTTAGACCGCATACTTGATCGTCCGTGCCAGATTCATGGCACCCCCGACAAGCCTCCTAATCATACAAATAGAGAGTGTTGGGTTTTGAAACAGGCCGGCAAATTAAACGCTGAGAACAGGGAAAAGGGATCGCAAAGCAAGGACGATGACAAAGAGCCACGACAACCGAACACAGGGGGACAGAAGAAGTTTCCCCCTCATGTCAAAACGGTGAACATGATATATGCTACCCACATCCCCAAGAGGGAGCGCAAGCGTGCGCTCAGAGACGTCTACGTGATAGAGCCAGTCGCCCCAAAATTCAATCCATGGTCGTCATGCGACCTTTGATCGCCGGGATCACCCGACCAGTATCCGTCACGGAGGCTCAGCAGCACTGGGCTTAGACCCGATAATTGATGGGTTCCACCTAACTCACGTCCTTATGGACGGCGGTAGCAGCCTCAATCTGCTCTGTTAGGATACAATGCGAAAAATGGGCATTAACCCATCAAGGATCAAGCCTACAAAGACCACCTTTAAAGGAGTCATTCCAGGCGTAGTGGCCAGTTGTATGGGCTCAATCACATTAGAGGTTGTCTCCGGATCTCCGGACAACTTCTGAAGCGAGGAGTTAGTCTTCGATATCGTCCCATTCTGTAGCGGCTATCATGCACTGCTCGGACGAACTGTGTTTGCTCGATTCAACATAGTGCCACACTATGCTTATCTCAAGCTGAAGATGCCCGGCCCACGCGGCTTCATAACAGTCAATGGCAATATGGAACGCTCTCTCCGCACAAAAGAGCAAACAGCTGCCCTAGCAGCAGAAGTACAAAGCGGCCTTCTCAAGCAGAACCTTCATTCGGCTGCCGAGCCCTCGGATACCCTTAAGAGGGTCCGGACTACTCTGCACCAGGAGAGCTCGGCTCGTTAGTAGCTCGACTAGCAATCCGGCCTCCGTCTTAGTCCCGATCAAGCGGTGGCCTGCGTGCCGCACATACATAACTACGCACTCAAAATTCCATGGGCATCGACGGAGGCATAGCTAGCTCGTGATCCACGGCACGGCTCAACCGACATCGGATGCACACATACTTTCACTTTTGCTTGTTTTATTTCAGGTTTTAATCCCACAGACCCCATCGGGTGGTCTAGTTATCGCTCCTCTTGAAGGACAAACACACCAAGATGGAGAGGAGCACAGACATACGGGGACTCTTTTGGTGATTCCGTTAACGATAACTCTACCTGTCTTCCAGGACCCACATGCAGCTCTTCCCTGGTTTCGACATGTTGAATAGCCTGTTGCTTATTGCACTACTTGTATCAATGCGCCTTGACGTACTAATTAAATTATAGTGAAAACAGTTTGTAGCAGGAGCTGTAGGATCCCGGCTTTTTACCTTTACATCTTTTCTATTTTCCTTCTCTCTTTGCATTATTTTTTCAGTTTCCCTATGGATAACCCCATCAGGTAGCACCCGTACACTTTGGTACATTTTGATGTTTGCCAGGGGCTTTATAGCACCCCACATTACAGCAACAAAAGTCCGAACACTTCTTGTAAGTATAGTTCGACACCCCGAATTTAGCATTCTATGCATTGGCTCCGAATCATGTCTTTGGTCAATAGTTGGGTTGCCTGGCTCATGTGCTTGCTATCCTACATTCTGCTACATCGGCTAGGGTAGTAAAGGGAGAACTACTGTGATTGTGCCCTGGTCTAAATCGGATGAGCACCTCAGTAGAGAAAGCTGAAAACTGACTGTCATGATGCGGCGAGAGCCAGTCAGCTGTTTGAAGGTCTCAAATCATTGGAGATTTTTCTGCATTTCACGAAGGATCGGTACTTCCCGATGAGACACTGACAACACCCTGGTTCGTATTCCAGGGGTTGCGCCTATGTTTTATTATAAAACTCCTATGGCTAAGTGAGGGTGTTCAAGCCGTATAGTCTGGTTGCCTGGTTCGTCGCGCTAAACAACTCCTTCATGGACCATATATTTGGATCAAGATTATTTAGATACCATCCCGAACACCTCCGTACTACCTACGTGAGGGCAGAAGCCGACGACTGGCCAACCCTCAGATTTCAAATAACATGGCCGCATAGGAGGACACAATCAAAACATAAATTAGATCATAAAGCGGATTTGTTGTCAGCATACAAGACACAATATGAGTGAATTCATTCGAAAATAATGTCCTTCCCGCACTGCGTGGCTACAATGCGAGACCCCTCTAGGACATCCGCAAAATAGAGCTCGGGCGTACGGTGCTCCTTGCCCTTCGGCGGCCCCTTGGTCAGCTCGACGGCGTCCATCTTCGCCCACCACATCTTGCAACGAGCAAAGGCCATCCGGGCACCCTCAATACAGACCGTACACTTTACGACCTCAAGCCGCGGACAGGCACTAAAAAGCCACTCCACCAGCCTGAAGTAGCTGCTGGGTACCGTCTTGGCAGGCCATAGCCGGACTATCAGGCCCCTCATGGCCAGCTCGGCCGCCTTGTGTAGCTCGACCAACTGTTTCAGCTGGTCGCTGGAGGATACTGGATGTTCTAGTCCAAGATATTGAGACCAGAACAGCTTCTCCATCGAACTACCTTCCTCGGCTCGATAGAATTCAGCCGCATCGGATATGCTGCACGGCAAATCCGTAAACGCCCCTGTAGAGCACCAAATTCGGGTAAGTAAAAGGAGTGTTTCCTTCACATACTCGTTTTGCATAATGAAAGCCTTACCAGCCGCAATCTTCTTAGCCGCCTGGAGTTCCTGCAGGGCGCTCTGGGCCTCGGCTCGAGCCTCTTGTGCGCTCTAGCGGGCTTCACAAGTTCGGACGCCTGTGTCTACGAATCATGCTCCAAGGACTTGTACTTCTTGGCGGCATCCTGAAGCTCTTGCTGAACCTCGCTGACCCGGGCTGTCGGTGTCAAAACCGGCGGATCTCGGGAAGGGGGTCCCGAACTATGCGTCTAAGGAGGATGGTAACAGGAGGCAGGGGACACAATGTTTACCCAGGTTCGGGCCCTCTCGATGGAGGTAATACCCTACTTCCTGCTTGATTGATCTTGATGATATGAGTATTACAAGAGTTGATCTACCACGAGATAGGAGAGGCTAAACCCTAGGAGCTAGCGTATGGTATGATTTTTGTTGTCCTACGGATTAAACCCTCTGGTTTATATAGACACCAGAGGGGCTAGGGTTACACAGAGTCGGTTACAAGGGAGGAGATCTACATATCCGAATTGCCAAGCTTGCCTTCCACGCAAAGGAGAGTCCCACCCGGACACGGACGAAGTCTTCAATCTTGTATCTTCATAGTCCAACAGTCCGGCCAAGGGATACAGTCTGGCTGTTCGAGGACCCCCTAATCCAAGACTCCCTCAGTAGCCCCTGAACCAGGCTTCAATGACGATGAGTCCGGCGCGCAGATTATCTTCGGCATTGCAAGGCTGGTTCCTCCTCCGAATACTCCATAGAAGATTTTGAACACAAGGATAGTGTCTGGCTCTGCAAAATAAATTCCACACACCACCTTAGACAGTATAATATTTCCAAAAATCTAATATGCTGACAACTTTTCGTAATGTGACATCACGCCATGGCCCCGGTTATTATTCGAACCGTTTTTCTCAACCAGCTACTGCACATATTACGAGGCGGTTTTCTTGACACGTCTTGTCGAAGCAGAGATCGTGTCACCTTATCCCGGGATCCTCATCAATACGGGTGTGGGTAACCCAACCACGCCATCAATTACGACTCTTGGGGAATAAGCAAGTTTTACCAGGCAAGTGGGGAGGCAGGCAGTCTACCATCCTTATAAAGGGAAAAGGACTCCTCTTTTTTACCCACGCCTTCTTCTTCCCTGCCCATCCATTCTCGCGCAATAGATGCTCCAGCGCCCAAGTTCGCATCTTCTCCGCAAAAACACTCTGAACATGTCCGGAGTGGGAGGCAAGTGGATGGCCTCCTCCGTTACGGAGGAGAACATCACGAAGCTTCGGGAAGCCGGATACCTGGCCGCAGATATCGCGCACCGGCTCCCAAGCGCGGGGCAGATCGTTCCTACCCCGAGCCCCACTAAAGGGTTGTATTCCTTACCCATTTCATCCGCGGGCTGGGATTTCCCCTCCACCCATTTGTTCGCGGGCTCGTGTTCTACTATGGGTTGGACTTCCATGATCTGGCCCCCAATTTCGTCCTCAACATCTCGGTGTTTAACATCGTGTGCGTGGCTTTCCTCCGCATCAAGCCCCACTTTGGCCTGTGGCTGAAGACCTTCAATGTCAAACCGAAGGTAGTGGTCGGCCAGCAAGCGTGTGCGGAGGCGCCATGGTGGGCAAAATGCCCAACGTCACCTGACTCGAAGGCTCCTATGTGGAGACCATGAAGGGGTGGCAATCGGTGTAGTTCTACATCACCAAGCCGCGTGACACCAACTGGGTGGCGGCCCCCGAATTCCGATGCGGCATCCCCATGCGGCTAACCTCCTGGAAAGAGAAGGGCTTATCTTGGGGTTCATCGGGAGCTGACCGGACTCCAGAAATGTGTTAAAAACATGATAAGCAAGAAAATCAAGCTTGTCAACATGGTCCAGGTCATGCTCTTCTGCCGGATCCTCCCGTGTCAAAGACGGGCATTCAATATGTGGGAGTTCGACTCGACAAGGCACCAGACGCTGCGAGAGCTCTTCGACACAACACACCAAGACATCTGGAGGGTGTTGTTCAAGTCTGCCGAGGTACCTCCTTCCCTTACCGAGGACCACGGACTCAGCGCAAAGCGCCCTGCTAATCCGGTAAGCTCCTTATATCTCATAAGGTGTCTCTTTCCCTAGTATAATTATGTGAGGGATCTGAGCCTCCACATTATTTAACAGGAATGGGTCGTGACAGCACAGCGGATCGACTGTCCGGCCCCACTGCCCGAAGATCCAGCAAGTACTCTCCTGACGGAGATGCTGGTTCCGGCGCCCTATGAGGCGCCGGAGAAGAAGGCCAAGAAGAAGGCTGCGGGGACCAGGAAAGGTCTCCGGCGCAAGGTTGTATCAAAATCTCGTGCGATAACACCGAGAAGCCCTCCTCCCATGAAGATGAGGAGGAGGGAGAGGAAAATTCTCCCCAGCCAGCCGGGGGATAAGAAAAGGAAGAGCGCCACATTCGGGGAGGCCGAAGGGTCTAAGAAGGGAATAACCCTCCTTCCGGACCGCTCCACCACGTCCGCGTTCAACGATGAGGAGTGGTTGCCCAGGGACAAGCCCCTGGAGAAGTCGTGAGTATCCGGATACCATAACAGTTCTGGTATATTTCATTTTATTGTTTCTTATCGTGCCGAACATGATCATGCAGCCCACCCAAGGACCGTCTAAACGTATCCTCTTCGGATGGGTCTCTGGGCCTGTCGGAGATGAACAGTGATTCGCTCCCAACTGCCTCCTCCCCCCGCCCTACGGACGACACCGAGGTGTTGTCCCGAAGGGCACAAAACCAAGGGAAGGTAGTTCTGGGGGCACCCCAAGGCGACCTCCCAGACGCTGGGCGCATGGGAGGCAAGGCTCCCATGGGACCTAATGACGGGGGCAGCAAGTCCGGCCTCCGGCCGAATACTGCGCCGGAACCTCCAGTGGTTCCGGACTCTGTCAGGCGACCCCTCACTAAGGGGGGCGAGCCGTCTATGCCGATGGGCTCTGTCCATCTAGAGGCACCGGACAACTTGCTGGAAGCGCTTTGTGGCGCTTCCATTGACGAAGCGCACCGCACTGTCATGAGTGCGGTGGTAGAGAAGGTTCAGTCTGCTAAAAGCGGACTAACTGAAGCCTGTGCCAGCCTCCTAATAGGCTTTGAGGTAAGTAATCAATTTATAAGAAAATGTTATAGCATAGATAGTAGCCCATGATGCTCTGTTTGGCGTTCACGAAGAAAGGCCGAATAAAGGATCAAATAATAATCACAGGAGTCTAATCAGAATATGTCTTATGTGAATAACCAGGCTTCGCTATTGGCTGCTGCCGCTCGCACTGCAAAGGTCTCCGCACTGAAGCAGGACCTTGAGCGGTCCGAAAAAGAGCTCAGCCTTACCAAGAGGCAGCTCGAAGAGAACAAAGGTAAGTAATACCCGACCGTATATTGATAAGGAATAAAAAAGAATGTGGTTGTTAAGTCACAGGATCATCATGAATTTTGCTAGGGGCCACGACCGAAGTGGCGGCCCTGAAGGAGCCGCTGTCCGAGGCCGAAGACAAAGCGGCCAAGGAGCGCACCGAGCACGAGAAGCAAGAGGCTCGAGTCGGCGAGGTGCAGCAAGAGCTCCAGGATTTCATCAAAAATACAAGTCCTTGGAGCGTGACTCTAAGACGCAAGGGTCTGAGCTTGCGAAGGCCCTTGAGAATGCAAAAAATGCCAAGGCCAAAGCCCACAACGCCATCCAGGAGCTTCAGACGGTCCAGAAGATAGCGTCGGGTAGGGAATTCATTAAGCAAAGCAAGCATGTGAAGGAAACTTTCCTTTTACTTACCCGAGTTCGGAGCTCTCCAGGAGCGTTCGCAGATCTTCCCCGCAGTGTGTTCGATGCCGCGAGATTTTACCAGGCTGAGGAAGGGAGATCGACGAAGAAGTTGTTCTGGTCTCAGTATACTAGGACCAAACATCCGATGCCCTTGAGTGACCAGTTGAAGCAATTGGTCGAGCTTCACAAGGCGGTCGAACAGGCCATGAAGGGCCTCATAGTCCGGATGTGGCCTGGCGAGCCCCTGCCTGGCAGCTACTTCGTCCTGGTGAGGCAGCTTGGAAATGCCTGCCCACGGCGTGAAGTCATAAAGCGGTCCGTCTGCATTGAGGGTGCGCGCAGGGCTTTTGCCCGAGCGAAAGTGCACTGGTCGAAGATGGACACTGAGAAGCTGGTGAAGGAGGGGCCGCCGGAGGGCAAGGAGCATCGCCGCCCCAAAAAGTACTATGATAGAATCCTGAAGGGTGCCTGCCTTGTGGCGGAGGAATGTTTTAAGGATGTAATATTTGAATGAATGTACTCATGTGATCCTGTAATATGAAAACGAGTTCATGTGCGCTATATAATGCTTGTTGATTTAAAATATTACCTTCTGTGTGGCCGTTTATAAAATCTGAGAGTTGGCTAGTCGTCGGCTTCTGCCCCCATGTAGCTAGTACTGAGGTGTTTGGGATAAATCTGATCACTCTTTATCCCAGTTTTGGGTCCTTCGAAGGAGGTGTTCAGCACAACGAACCAGGAAATCAGACTATAAAGCTTTATCAGTCTCACTTAGCCATAGAAGTCTATAATTTTAAATTTTGGCGAAGCCCCTAGTATTCGGAAGGCAGAACTTGGGGCGCTATGAACGCCTAAATCGGACAAGGCCGACTCCTCGCCTGAAGCGGAAAAAATCTTTAGGGATTTGGGACCTCTCGAACAGCGACCAGCTCTTGTCGCATCATGACAGTCAGTTTTCGGCTTTCTGTACTGAGGTGCTCATCCGGAAGAACCAGGACACAATCGCAGTAGTTCTCCCAGTGCTACCTTAGCCGACATAGCGGAACAAAAGGCACCAAAACATGAGAGCTGGGCAAACCCAACTATTGACCCAAGACATGATTCGGAGCTGATGCATATAGTGCTATAAGTTCGGGGTGCCGCACTGTCGAAAGTAGTCGGACTTTTCTTGCCGTGTTATGGGGTACACTAAATCCCCTGGCGTACTGAACGTACTAGAATGTACGGCAGCAACTTGTCGTGAATAAACAAACAAGGAAAAAAAGGAAGGTTAAGAAATGCAATAATAAGCTGATGTTGCGCATTGTTATTTAGAGGATACGTCAAAGCATATGTGTATAAGTAGTACAATAAGCAAAAATAGGACTATCTGACATGTCCGATCCAAGGGCGAGCTGTGTGCGGGTATGTAAAACAGGTATAACGATCGTTATGAGAGACCACCTGGGGATTCCCTTGTACGCCAAAGCTTCTTGCTCCCTTGGTGCTTCCCTCCCGTGATGGGTCCGATGATCTAGCTATCTGAGAGGGCCTCCGGAGAATAGGGTCCTGAAAGGAAGAAAATAATAAATACATACTGGTCCTGAGGCGGTTGAACCGCATTGTGGGACGTGCCATAGCCGTGCCTCCGCCTATACCCATGGTATCTTTAGTGCCTAGTTATGTATGCGTGGTGCAAATTTCGTCGCTTGACTGGGACTAGGACGGAGGCCGAATTGCTAGGCGAGCTCTGAACGCGCCTGGTGATCCTGTTGCAGGTTATTCCGGACTCGCTTAAATGTGTCTGTGGACCTTGTCGCCGAATTGGCGGTTTGCCTCAAAAGGCCGCTTTGTACTTCTATTGCAAGGGCCGCAGTGTGCTCCTCCGTGCGGAGCGAGCGTTCTGTGTTTCCATTAACTATTATAACCCCGCGAGGTCCCGGCATTTTGAGCTTGAGGTATGCACAATACGGTACCGCATTGAATCTAGCGAATGCGGTTCGTCTGAGTAGTGCGTGATAGCCACTGCGAAAGGGGACGATATCGAAGATTAACTCTTCGCTTCGAAAGTTATCCGGAGATCCGAAGACCACTTCCAGTGTGATTGATCCCGTGCAACAGGCCTCTACACCTGGTATGACACCTTTGAAGGTGGTTTTGGTGGGTTCGATCCTCAAGGGGTGCATACCCATTTTGCGCACCGTATCCTGATAAAGCAGGTTTAGGCTGCTACCACCGTCCATAAGGAGTCGAGTGAGGTGGAATCCGTCAATGATAGGATCAAGGACCAATGCGGCAGAACTGCCATGACGGATACTAGTGGGGTGGTCCCTCCGATCAAAGGTGATCGGACAAGAAGACCATGGGTTGAACTTTGGGGCGACTGACTCCATCGCGTAGATGTCCCTGAGTGCATGCTTCCGTTCCCGCTTGGGGATATGGGTTGCGTATATCATGTTCACCGTTTTCACTTGGGGAGGAAATTTCTTCTGTCCTCATGTGTCCGGCGGCCGGGGCTCCTCCTCGTCGTCACTATGCAGCCCCTTTTCCTTGCTTTCGGCATTCAACTTGCCGGCCTGTTTGAACACCCAACATTCTCTGTTGGTGTGGTTGGCTGGCTTATCGGGGGTGCCGTGAATTTGACACGAGCGGTCGAGTATGCGGTCCAAACTGGACGGGCCCGGATTGTTTCTTTTGAATGGCTTTTTCCGCCGACCGGATTTAGATCCACTGAATCCGGCATTGACTGTCGTGTCCTTGGCGTTATCGTCGTTGATGCGGCGCTTGTATCTGTTGCGACGTGGCTTGCCGTTGCTGTCTCTGGCCTCCAATGTGCCAGGGTTGCTTGCTGTGTTGTTGCTACGGGCCAACCAGCTATCCTCACCCGCGCAGAAGCGGGTCATGAGTGTTGTGAGGGCTGCCATGGACTTTGGCTTCTCTTGGCCGAGATGTCGGGCGAGCCACTCATCACGGATGTTATGTTTAAAGGCCGCTAGGGCTTCGGCACCTGGATAGTCCACAATTTGGTTCTTTTTGGTTAGGAACCGAGTCCAAAATTTCCAGGCTGACTCTCCGGGCTGTTGTGCTATGTGACTTAAATCATCAGCGTCCGGTGGTCGCACATAAGTGCCCTGGAAGTTGTCTAGGAATGTGTTTTCCAGGTTCTCCCAACTTCCGATGGAGTTTGCTGGCAAGCTATTTAGCCAATGCCGACATGGTCCTTTGAGTTTTAACGGGAGGTACTTGATGGCGTGTAGATCATCCCCGCGGGCCATGTGAATGTGGAGGAAGAAATCCTCTATCCATACCGCGGGGTCAGTAGTACCATCGTATGATTCAATATTCACGGGTTTAAACCCTTCTGGGAATTCATGATCCATTACTTCATCAGTGAAGCATAGGGGGTGTGCGGCGCCTCTATGACATGCTATGTCACGATGCAGTTCATACAAGTCTTGTCTACTGTGTTCGGCCCGGCCGGATTTGCTTTCGGTATATCTGGCATGACAGTCATCGTCATGTGTTGGGGCGCGCCCTCATGATCCGAAGATCGTTCTTTTGTGTCCTGCTTTGTTTTCCAATATGTCTCGTAGGTCCTGCGTGTTACCCCGGGCCTTGCTGTATTTGTTTGACTGGCGATGGGGTGCAGGCTGGACTTCGGGCTTATATGCCACTTTGTCCCGGCCATGAGGTGGCCGTTCTGCCGCATCATATGCTGGAAGCGCATACTTTAATGCTTCCTCTTCAAGTTGGGGTAGCAACCTGCGCTTTGGACTTTTCATTGGGTGCTCGAGTTCGTGTTCCTCGGCTGCCAGGACCTCAGTCCATCTATCCGCTAGCAGATCTTGCTCAGCTTGAAGCTGTTGTTGCTTTTTCTTTAGGATTTTTGCTGTGGCAATAAGCCGACGCTTGAAGCGCTCCTGTTCGACGGGATCCTCAGGCACGATAAGTTCTTCATCGCCGAGGCTCACCTCATCTTTGGAGAGAGGCATGTAATTGTCATCCTATGATTCTCCGTCTGCTGCCTGTTCCTTAGGGCTGGCTTGCCCATCCTCCTGCTCAAAGCGTGGCTGGAGGGGATTGTCTTCATCTTCGGCACTATTTGCAGCTGTCAGTGTCAAAACCGGCGGATCTCGGGTAGGGGGTCCCGAACTGTGCGTCTAAGGTGGATGGTAACAGGAAGCAGGGGACACGATGTTTACCCAGGTTCGGGCCCTCTTGATGGAGGTAATACGCTACGTCCTGCTTCATTGTTCTTGATGATATGAGTATTAGAAGAGTTGATCTACCACGAGATCGTAGAGGCTAAACCCTAAAAGCTAGCCTATGGTATGATTGTATGTATCTTGTCCTACGGACTAAACACTCCGGTTTATATAGACACCGGAGGGGGCTAGGGTTACACAGGTCGGTTACAAGGGAGGAGATTTACATATCCGTATTGCCTAGCTTGCCTTCCACGCCAAGGAGAGTCCCATCCAGACACGGGACGAAGTCTTCAATCTTGTATCTTCATAGTCCAACAGTCTGGCCAAAGGATATAGTCCGGCTATCCAGAGACCCCCTAATCCAGGACTCCCTCAGTAGCCCCTGAACCAGGCTTCAATGACGATGAGTCCGGCACGCAGTATTGTCTTCGGCATTGTAAGGCGGGTTCCTCCTCCGAATACTCCATAGAAGATTTTGAACACCAGAATAGTGTCCGGCTCTGCAAAACAAGTTCCACATACTACCGTAGAGAGAATAATATTTTCACAAGTCTAATCTGCTAACGCGTTCTTACAGCACGACGTTATTTCATGTCTCGGTCATTATTCGAACCGTTTTTCTCAACCAGGAGCGCACATAACATGGGGTGGTTTTCTCGACACGTCTTGGCAAAGCAGAGATCGTGTCCCCCTTATTACGGGATTCTCATCAATAGGGACGTGGGTAACCCAACCGCGCCATCAATTACGGCACCTGGGGAATAAGCGGTTTTACCAGGCAAGTGGGGAGACGCATCTCCTCTTCCGCCGTTATAAAGGGACAAGGATTCACTCTTTTCACCCACGCCTTCTTCCTCCTTGCTTACCCATTCCCGCACACTCGAGCTCTAGCACCCAAGCTTGCATTCTTCTTCTCAAACCACTCCAAGCATGTCCGGAGCAGGAGGCAAGTGGATGGTCTCCTCCGTCACGGAGGAGCACATCACAAAGTTGCAGGCAGCCGGATATCTGGCCGCGGATATCGCGCACCGGCTGCCAGATGCAGGGCAGATCGTCCCTATGCCCGAACCCCATGAGAGGTAGCTTTTATTACCCATTTCGTCCGCGGATTGGGATTTCCCCTCCACCCATTTTTCCACGGGCTCATGTTCTACTACGTGCTGGATTTTCGTGATCTGGCCCCCAACTTCATCCTCAACATCTCGGCGTTTATCGTCGTGTGCGAGGCCTTCCTCCGCATCAGGCCCCACTTCGGCCTATGGCTGAAAACCTTCAATGTTAAACCGAAGGTGGTGGTCGGCCAGCAAGCAGAGTGCGGAGGCACCATGGTGGAAAAAATGCCCAACGTCATCTGGCTCGAGGGCACCTATGTGGATACCATAAAGGGGTGGCAATCGGGGTGGTTCTACATCACCGAGCCGCGCGACACCAACAGGGTGGCGGCCCCCAAATTTCGATCCGGAATCCCCACGCGGCTCACCTCCTGGAAAGAGAAGGGCTTGTCCTAGGGTTCTTCGATAGAGCTGACCGGACTCCAGACCTGCATCAGGAACATGATGAGTAAGAAAATCAAGCTCGTCAACGTGGTCCTGGTCATGCTCTTCTGCCGGATCCTCCCGTGCCAACAGCGGGCATTCAATTTGTGGGAGTTCAACCCGGCCAAGCACTGGACGCTTTGAGATCTCTATGACACGACGCACGAGGACGTCTGGAGGGTGTTGTTCAAGGGCGCCGAGGTACCTCCTTCCCTCACCGAGGACCATGGACTTAGCGCAAAGCGCCATGCCAATCCTGTAAGTTTTCATATTTCACAGGGTATTTATTTGCCCCGGTTTAAATTATGTGCGGGATCTAAGCTCCCATGTCATTAACAGGACTGGATAAACATAGCGGAGCAGCTCGATTGCCTAGCCCCACTGCCTGAAGATCCTGCAAATGCTCTCCTGACGGAGATGCTGGCTCCTGCACCTTATGAGGTGCCGATGAAGAAGACCAGGAAGAAGGCCACGGGGACCCGAAAGGGTCTCCAGCGCAAGGTTGATCGGACTCATCGTCCGATAACTCCGACGCGCACTCCTCCCACGAAAATGAGGAGGAGGAGGAAAATTCTCCCCCCAAGCCGGGGGAGACAAGAAAAGGAAGGCCGACCCCACCGAGGAGGCCGTAGGGTCCAAGAAGGGGAGGACCCTCCATCCGGACTGCTCCACTACGGCCGCCCACAGCGACGACGAGTGGTTCCCCAGGGACAAGCCCCTGGCGAAGTCGTAAGTGTCCGGATACCATAGTAATTCATGGTATGTTTTATTGCACTGCTTCTACTTATGCTGAATATGATTATGCAGCCCGTCCCGAGCTCGTATCGACGTATCGTCAGACAGTTCTTTGGACTCGTCGTATATGAACAGCGATTCACTTCTGACCGCCTCCACCCCTTGCCCTGCGGACAACGTCGAGGTGTTGTCTCAACAGGCACCGGGCCAATGGGATGTCGTCCTAGGGATGCCTCAAGGCGACCTTCCGGACCCTGGGCGCAAAGGGAGCAAAATCCCCACGGGCTCCAAGTTCGGCCCCCAGCTGAATACTGCCCCGGAATCTCCGGTCGTTCCAGACTTCGGCAGGCGATCCCCGTTAAGAGGGGCAAGCCGCCCGTGCCGGTGTCCTCTGTCCATCCAGAGACACCAGACAACCTGCTGGAAGCGCTCCGCGGCGCTTCCATCAACGAAGAGCACCGCACTATCATGAGTGCGGTGATTGAGAAAGTTCAGTCCGCAAAAACGGACTGACTGAAGCTTGTGCCAGCCTCCTAACAGGCTTTGAGGTAAGCAATGAAAATATAGGAAAATATTACCGCATGGACAATAGCCCCTGATGCTCTGTTCGGCGTTCGCAAAGAAAGGCCGAATAGAGGATCAAATGATAACTCAGGAGTCTAATCAGAAAAATGTCTATGTGTATGTGCAGGCTTCACTGCTGGCCGCTGCCGCACGTACTGCAGAGGTCTCTGCGCTGAAGCAGGACCTGAAGCGGTCCGAGGACGAGCTCGGCCTTACCAAGAGGCAACTCGAGGAGAGCAAAGGTAAGAAATACCCCTGTCTATATAGTTAAAAAGAAATTCGGGTGTAAAGTAATAGGATCATCATGGATTTGCCAGGGGCCATGGCCGAAAACAAAGTGGCCAAGGAGCGCATTGAACGGGAGAAGCAAGAAGCCCGAGTAGGCGAGGTGCAGCAAGAGCTTGAGGCTCTCACCAAAAAGCACGAGTCCTTGGAGCTTGACTCTAAGACGCGAGAGTCCAAGCTCGCGCAGGCGCTTGAAAGCGTCGGGAGAGACAAGGCCAAAGCCCACAAGGCCCTCCAGGAGATAGCAGCGGGTAAGGCATTCATTATGCAAAGCAAGCACGTGAAGGAGACTTTCCTTTTTCTTATCCGAGTTCGGAGCTCTGTAGGAGCGTTTGCTGATCTTCCCTGCAGTGTACTGGATGCCGCAGAGTTTTACCGAGCTGAGGAGGGGAGCTCGACGGAGAAGTTGTTCTGGTCTCAGTATACTGGGACCGAACACCCGGTGCCCTTGAGCGACCAGCTGAAGCAATTGGTCGAGCTTCACAAGGCAGCCGAACAGGCCATGAAGGGCCTTATAGTCCAGATGTGGCCCGGCGAGCCGCTGCCCGGCAGCTACTTCGGTCTGGTGAGGCGGCTTGTGGATGCCTGCCCACGGCTTGAAGTCCTAAAGCGGTCCGTGTGCATTGAGGGTGCGCGCAGGGCTTTTGCCAGGGCAAAGGTGCACTGGGCGAAGCTAGGCGCCGTGAAGCTTGTGAAGGAGGGGCCGCCGGAGGGCAAGGAGCATCGCTGCCCCGAAAATTATTATGAGAGTGTCCTAAAGGGTTCCCGCCTAGTGGCGGATGAATGTGCCAAGGATGTAATTTTTGAATGAACATGTTCATGTGATCCTGTAATGTGAAACGAGTTCATTTGCGCTATACAACGCTTTTTTAATTTAAAATATTACCTTCTATGCGGCCGTTTATGAAAACTGAGAGTTGGCCAGTCGTCGGCTTCTGCCCCCATGTAACTAGTACTGGGGTGTTCGGGATAAACCTGAGCACTCTTTATCCCAATTTTGGGTCCTTCGAGGGAGGTGTTCAGCACAACGAACCAGGCAATCGGACTATAAGGCTTTATCACTCTCACTTAGCCATAGAAGTCTACAATTTTAAATTTTGGAGAAGCCCCTAGTATTTGGAAGACCGAATTTGGGGCGCTATACACGCCTAAGTCAGGCAAGGACGACTCCTCGCCTGAAGCAGCAAAAGTCTTGAAGGACTTGAGACCTCTCGAACAGCGATCAACTCTCGCCTTATCATGACAGTCAGTTTTCGGCTTTCTCTACTGAGGTGTTCGTCCAGAAGAACCGGGACACAATCGCAGTAGTTCTCCCACTACTACCTTAGCCGATATAGCGGAACGTAAGGTACCAAAGAATGGGAGCCCGGCAATCCCAACATTTGACCAAAGACATGACTCCGAGCTGATGCATATAATGCTATAACTTCGGGGTGCCGCACTGTCGAAAGTGTTCGGACTTCTCGCGTCGTATTATGGGGTAAACGAAAGCCCCTGGCATACTGACCATACCCGAATTGATGGGTGCGGATGATCGTAAATGGACATAAAGGAAAAAGAAAGAAGTATGAATAATGCAATAATAGACTAATGCTATGCATTGTTATTTAAATAATACGTCGAAGCGTACTGGTACAAGTAGTGCCATAAGCTGAAAGTAGGACAATTCGAAATGTCCTATGCCAGGGCAAGCTGCACATAGATAGTGAAAAACAGGTATATCAATTATTATTAGAGACCACCTGGGGGTTCCCGTGTTCATCTTAGCTTCTTGCCGCCTTGGTTGTTGCTTACGGAATGTATCCGGCAATCGTACTGCCAGAAAGGGCTTCCAGAGAGTTAGGACCTGAAAGAGAAAAGAAATGATAAAGGTATACAGCCCCTAGGGTGGTTAAGTCGCATTGCGGGACGTGCCCTGATCGTGCCCCACCTATGTCCATTGTATTTTTAGTGCGTAGTTATGTACGCGTGGCACGGATTTCGTTGCTTGACTGGGACTGGGACGGGGGCCAAATTGCTAGGCGAGCTCTGAACGTTCCAGGCGATCCTGTTGCAGCTTATTCCGGACTCACTTGAAGGTGTCTGGGGGCTGTGATGCTGAATTAGTGGTCTGCCTTAAAAGGCTGCTTTGTGCTTCTGCTGCAAGGGCCGCAGTGTGCTCTTCTGTGCGGAGCGAGCGTTCTGTGTTTCCATTTACCGTTATGACCCCCTGGGTTCTGGCCTCTTGAGCTTGAGGTATGCGTAATGCGACACTACATTAAATTTTGCAAATGTTGTTCGTCCGAGCAGTGCGTGATAGCCACTGCGAAACGGGACGATATCGAAGACTAACTCCTCGCTTCGGAAGTTGTCCGGTGATCCGAAGACCACTTCCAGTGTGATTGAGCCTGTGCAATGGGCCTCTACACCTGGGATGATGCCTTTAAAGGTGGTTTTGCTGGGTTTGATCCTCGAGGGATCGATACCAATTTTTCGCACTATATCCTGATAGAGCAGGTTCAGGCTGCTTCCGCTATCCATAAGGACTCGAGTGAGGTGAAATCTGTCGATGATGGGGTCTAGGACCAGTGCGGCGGATCCGCCATGACGGATGCTAGTGGGGTGGTCCTTGCGATCAAAGGTGATCGTGCAAGCAGACCATTGAACTTTGGGGCGACGGGCTTCATCGCATAGACGTCCCTTAGTGCATGCTTCCGCTCCCTCTTGGGAATGTGCGTTGCGTATATCATGTTCACCGTCTTCACTTGTGGGGGGAACCCCTTCTGTCCTCCTGTGTTCGGCGGCCGGGGCTCCTCCTTGTCATCACTATGCAGCCCCTTGTCCTTGTTTTCGGCGTTTAACTTGCTGACCTGCTTGAACAGCCAACATTCTCTGCTGGTGTGATTGGCTGGCTTGTCGGGGGTGCCGTGGATTTGACACGAGCGATCCAGTATGCGATCCAAACTGGACGGAACTGGAGTACTTCTTTTAAATGCTTTTTTCCGCTGACCGGATCTAGAGCCTCTGAATCCGGCATTGACTGTCGTATCCTCGGTGTTATCACCGTTATTGCGGCGCTTTGGTATGTTACGACGTTGTCTGCCATTGGCATCTTTGGTACCCGAAGTGCCCGGATTCCTCGATGTGTTATTGCTGCGAGCCAGCCAGCTATCCTCGCCCATGCAAAAGTGGGTCATGAGTATCGTGAGGGCTACCATAGACTTTGGCTTCTCCTGGCCAAGGTGGAGGGCCAGCCACTCATCACGGATGTTGTGCTTGAATGCCGCGAGGGCCTCTGCGTTCGGACAGTCGACAATTTGGTTTTTCTTAGTCAGGAATAGAGTCCAGAATTGTCTAGCCGATTCCCTTGGCTGCTGAGTTATATGGCTCAAGTCATCAGCATCCGGTGGTCGCACATAAGTGCCCTGGAAGTTGTCAAGGAATGTGTCTTCCAGATCCTCCCAACTGCCGACAGAGTCTACTGGCAAGCTATTCAGCCATTGCCGAGCTAGTCCTTTGAGTCCGGCGTGTAGATCATCACCGCGAGCCATGTGGATGTGAAGGAGGAAATCGTCAATCCATACATCGGGATCTATTGTGCCATCGTATGATTCGATATTTACGGGTTTGAAACCCTTCGGGAATTCATGATTCATAACTTCATTAGTGAAGCATAGGGGGTGTGCGGCGCCTCTGTGCCAGGCTATATCCCGACACAGTTCGTATGAGTCTTGTCTGCTGTATTCGGCCCGGCCGAATTTACTCTTGGTGTATCTGACGCGACGATCATCGTCCCGTGTTGGTGCGCGTTCCTGTGACCCTTATATTGACCTTGCGATTTTTGCCTTACTGTCCAATACATCTCGCAGGTCCCCTGTGTTGCCCCGGGCCTTAGTATTTTTGATTGAGTGGCCGCGGGGTGCAGGCTGAACTTCAGGCTGAAACGCCTCTCTGGCTCGGCCACGTAGTGGCCGGTCAGCCGCATCATACACTGGTGAATGAGGTTTCAATGCTTCCTCCTCGAGGTGAGGTAGCAACCTACATTTTGGGTAACTCT
This sequence comes from Triticum urartu, assembly GCF_056163025.1. Lineage (NCBI taxonomy): Eukaryota > Viridiplantae > Streptophyta > Magnoliopsida > Poales > Poaceae > Triticum > Triticum urartu. The sequence goes on along the minus strand of NC_141874.1, from coordinate 602,179,213 downwards.
TGGAGGGGCGCTCGAGTTTGTACTCCTCGGCAGCAAGGACTTCGGTCCATCTGTCTGCTAGCAAATCTTGATCAGCTTGAAGTTGTTGCTTCTTTTTCTTCACGCTATTTGCCATGGCCATAAGCTGGCGCTTGAAGCGCTCTTGCTCGACAGGGTCCTCAGGCACGATAAATTCTTCGTCGCCGAGGCTCGCCTCGTCTTCGGAGAGAGGCATGTAATTTTCCTCCTCCGGTTCTCCATCTGCTGCCCGCTCTGGAGGGCTAGCTTGTTCGTCCTCCGGCTCTACATCGTGCTAGAGGGAATTGTTGTTGTCTTCGGCACTATCCAGAGTGTTATTATCTCATGTCCCGGTATCACTACTTTTGTTGTGGCGGGACTTAGAGCGGCGCCGCTAATGTCGATGCTTGGGTTGCTTCTTGGAGGGGTCATCCTCCGCTATCTCGTCGCCATTGCTTTCTTTGGGGGTGTCCACCATGTATATATCATATGCTGAGGTGGCGGTCCAGCGCCTGGTGGGCGAAGGTTCCTGTTGGTCTCCTACATCGTCGTCCATACCATCGAAGTCTTCGGAGTCAAAGTCGAGCATGTTGGTTAAATCGTCGACAGTGGCTACTAAGTGGGTGGTGGGTGTGCAGCGAATTTCTTCGTCGTCCGCATCCCATTCTAGCCGGACATAGTTCGGCCAAGGTTCTCTTGACAGGGAGAGAGACCTTAATGAATTTAGCACATCGCGGAAAGGTGAGTGCTGAAAGATATCCGTGGAGGTGAACTCCATGATCGGCGCCCAGTCGGATTCGACGGGCACAGATGTAAGCGGCTCGGAGTCCGTGGCCAGAGGTGAATCCAGTAGTTCGGCGACACGGCTCTCGTAAGGGGTGAAGTCAGTATCCGGCTCCATCGCCACTGAGAGTGCGGTCTCCATGGCGGGGTCTATCCCTCCGCTCTCGGTTGGCGCAATTTGCTCCGGATTGACGGCCGGAGTAGTTGCAGATGCGATCTCCCGAACACTGTCGGACGGTAGAGTTGCGTCGTGCTCGTCATGACTGTGCGGCACACCTGACACGGGCTCGAATCCGTCGAAGATCAAGTCTCCGCGGACATCGGTAGTGTAGTTTAAGTTTCTGAATCTGACCTGATGGCCAGGGGCGTAGCTCTCGATCTACTACAGATGGCTAAGCGAATTGGCCTGCAGTGTGAAGCTGCCGAATACAAAGATCTGTCCGGGGAGGAAAACCTCGCCCTGGACCGCATCGCTACCGATGATCGAAGGAGCCATCAAGCCTTATGGTGACGACACAGTGGAACTCTCAATGAAAGCACCAATGTCGGTGTCAAAACCGGCGGATCTCGGGTAGGGGGTCCCGAACTGTGCGTGTAAGGCGGATGGTAACAGGAAGCAGGGGACAAGATGTTTACCTAGGTTCGGGCCCTCTCGATGGAGTTAATGCCCTATGTCCTGCTTTATTGTTCTTGATGATATGAGTATTACAAGAGTTGATCTACCACGAGATCGTAGAGGCTAAACCCTAAAAGCTAGCCTATGGTATGATTGTATGTATCTTGTCCTACGGACTAAACCCTCCGGTTTATATAGACACCGGAGGGGTCTAGGGTTACACAGAGTCGGTTACACGGGAGGAGATTTACATATCCGTATTGCCTAGCTTGCCTTCCATGCCAAGGAGAGTCCCATCCGGACACGGGACAAAGTCTTCAATCTTGTATCTTCATAGTCCAACAGTCCGGCCAAAGGATATAGTCTGACTGTCCCGAGACCCCCTAATCCAGGACTCCCTCAGCAACGTTATTGTCTCCTGTGCCGGTATCGCTGTTTTTGCTATGGCGGGGCTTAGAGCGGCGCCGATGACGCCGGTTCTTGGATTGCTTCTCGGGGGGATTATCCTCCTTTGCCTTATTGCCATTGCTTTCATTGGGGGTGTCCACCATGTATATATCACACGATGAGGTGGCAGTCCAGCGCCCTATGGGCGGTGGTTCCTGTTCGTCTCCCGCATCGTCGTCCATACTGTCGATGTCTTCGGAGTCAAAGTCGAGCATGTCGGTTAGGTCGTCGACAGTGGCTACTAAGTGGGTGGTGGGTGGGGAACGAATTTCTTCGCTGTCCGCTTCCCACTCGAGCCGGACATACTTTAGCCAAGGGTCTCCTGACAAGGAGAGAGACCGTAATGAGTTTAGTACGTCTCCTAAGGGCGTGTGCCGAAAGATATCCGCGGAGGTGAACTCCATGATCGGTGCCCAATTGGATTGGATGGGCCCGGCCGCAAGCGGTTCGGAGTCTGTGGCCGGGGACAAATCCGAGCGTCCGGCAACACAGGTCTCATAGGAGGTGAAGTCAGCATTCGGCTCTATCGCCGCTGAGTGTGCGGCCTCCATGGCGGGGTCCATCCACCCATCCTCGGGCGGCGCGATCTGTTCCTAATTGAGGGCCGAAGTAGTTACAGGTGTGATCTCTCGAACACTGGCCGTCGGCAGAGCTAAATCGTGCCCATCGTGACTGTGCGGCGCACCTGACATGGGTTTGAATCCGTCGAACATTAAGTCTCCGCGGATGTCGGCTTTACAGTTCAAGCTTCCAAACCTGACCTGATGGCCAGGGGCGTAGCTCTCGATCTGCTCCAGATGGCCAAGCGAGTTGGCCCGCAGTACAAAGCCGCTGAATACGAAGATCTGTCCGGGAAGGAAAACCTCACCCTGGATCGCATCGTTGCCGATGATTGAAGGAGCCATCAAGCCTTGATTGTGACGGCACACTGGAACTCTCAATGAAAGCACCAATGTCGGTGTCAAAACCGGCGGATCTCGGGTAGGGGGTCCCGAACTGTGCGTCTAAGGCGGATGGTAACAGGAGGAGGGGGACACAATGTTTACCTAGGTTTGGGCCCTCTCGATGGAGGTAATACCCTACTTCCTGCTTGATTGATCTTGATGATATGAGTATTACAAGAGTTGATCTACCACGAGATCGGAGAGGCTAAACCCTAGGAGATAGCCTATGGTATGATTGTTGTTGTCCTACGGATTAAACCCTCTGGTTTATATAGACACCGGAGGGGCTAGCGTTACACAGAGTCAGTTACAAGGGAGGAGATCTACATATCTGAATTGCCAAGCTTGCCTTCCACACAAAGGAGAGTCCCACCCGGCCAAGGCATATAGTCTAGCTGTCCGAGGACCCCCTAATCCAGGACTCCCTCACGGGCCTCGTGCTTTTCGCGTACAGCATGTTCCTTGGCCGCTTTGTCTTCAGTCTCGGCTAATGCCTTCTTGAGGTCCGCCACCTCGGTCGTGGCCCCTATCATAGTCAATGACACTTTAGTCAGCATGAAGTATTCATCTTTCCTAACATACACGCACATGTTACTGCATACCTTAGCTGTCCTCCAGCTGCTTATTCACAAGGCTGAGCTCCTCCTCGGCCCGCTTCAAGCTCTGCTTTAGTTCAGAGACCTCCGTAGTATGAGCGGTAGCAGCCAGCAGCGACGCCTGCTTATTTACATAGACATCATATGTTAGGCTCCTGTGAAAATTGTTTTGATCCTCTGTTCGGCTTTTCTTTCTGAACACCGAACAGAGCATCAGGGGCTACTGTCTATGCTATAATTACCTCAAAACCCGTTAAAAGGCTAGTGCAGGCTTTGGTCAGCCCGCTTTTGGCAGACTAAACCTTTGTGATGACCGTACCCATGAGGACACGGTGTTCATCTACAATGCAAGCACCTTGCAGTGCTTCCAGCAGATCATCCGGCGCCTCCGGTTGGATGGAGGCCACCAGCGGAACAGGCACACCCCCCCCTTTCGGGGAAGGCCGCTCGCCGGACTCCGGTGCCGCCTAGGTCTCCGGAATGATATCCGACTGAAGACCGAATGGAACTCGGCCGCCACCATCAGTCCCCATGGGGGTTTCTTGCCCCATGTGTCCGGCGGCCGTGGAGTCATCCTTGGACGCCGCCCTGATGATCTCCGTAGCCTCCCCTTGGTCGGGAAAGGCTCTTTCAGACACCACCTCGTCATCGCCTTTGGGCGAGGCAGAGTGAGCAGGTGGCGGCGATATGCTAGCCATCTCCTTTGAGTCTAGCGATCCCTCTGTTGAGGATTGCGGCGAACTGTCGCGGGCCGGACTGCAATAGCATAAATTAAACATATTAATATGGAAAAGGGGAAGGGCCATACATTTGGATGAGCATAAGGTCTTTGGTACTCATGAAGCAGCCAGAGGCTTGGTCCAGGGCATTCTCTCCGGACTGCTATCGACATCCCACGCGGAGTTATCCGCAAGAGAGCCCTTCCCCCTCTTGGGTGCCTTCACCTCCAGGTTCATGGAGGCCACCCTCCCCCCTTAGGGGGAGTTGTCTTCTTCCTCCTCGTCGTCATCTTCAGCAACCAAAGGGTCAGTCTCATCTTCGGACGCCAGGTCCGAAGTATCCTTTCGCCGAAGGCCACTCCAGGTCCCCTTGGCCGCCTTCTTAGTCTTCTTCTCTGGCACTTCATAAGGCGCCGGGAACAACATCTTCATCAGGAGTGGGGTCTCTTTGTCTTCGGGTAGCAGGGCTGGACAGTTAATCCGCCTCGCTATGTCGGTCAGGCCTAAGGAAAAAATTGATAGGAGAGCTTAGACTTCTTTCTCATAATGCGCTGGTGAAAATTATGCCTTGAGAGCGTGAAAGAACTTACTGAATTAGCTTGGCGCTTTGAGCTAAGCCCATGATCCTCGGTTGTAGGCAGTGGCGTCTCTCCGGCCTTGAAAAGCACTTTCCAAACATCCTCGTGCATTGTGCCGAAGAGATCTAGTAGCGTCCGATGCTTGGCCAGATCGAATTCCCACAAATAGCAAGTCCGGCATTGGCATGGGAGGATCCGGCGGATGAGCATAACCTGGATCACATTGACAAGCTTGATCCTATTGGATATCATGTTCTGGACACATGTCTGGAGCCTTGTCAGCTCGCCGAGAGAACCCCAGGATAGGCCCTTCTCTTGCCAGGAGCTGAGCCGCATCGGAGCTCTGGATCGGAATTCGGGGGCCGCCGTCCAGTTGATGTCACGCGGCTCGGTAATGTAGAAACACCCCAACTGCCACCCCTTCACCATTTCCATGAAAGAACCTTCGAGCCAGGTGACGTTGGGCATCCTACCCAACATAGCTCCTCCGCACTCTGCCTGTTGACCATTCACCACCTTCTGCTTCACATTGAAGGTCTTCAGCCATAAGCCGAAGTGAGGTGGGATGCAGAGAAAGGCCTCGCACACGACTATAAATGCCGAGATGTTGAGGATAAAGTTGGGGGCTAGATCATGGAAATCTAGCCCATAATAAAACATCAGTCCGCAGACAAATGGGTGGAGAGGGAATCCCAACCCGCGGACAAAATGCGTGAGGAACACCACTCTCTCATGAGGCTCAGGGGTGGGGACGATCTGTCCCTTGGCCGGAAGTCGGTAAGCGATCTCCTTGGCCAGGTATCCGGCCTCTCAAAACTCCTCTATATTTTTCCTCTTAACGGAGGAGGCCATCCACTTGCCATCGGCTCCGGATCCGGACATGGTTGGGAGTTTGTTTGAATGGGAACGAATGAGGACTTGGGCGTTGTAGCTCAAGAGAGGAGAGACAGGAAGAAAGCGTGGGAGAAGAAAGGGGAATCTTATCTCCTTATAAGGGCGGTGAATATCGAAGCCCCCGCCCATCCGCCTTAAAATTCGCCTACTCCCAAGGGTTGTGTAAACGGTGCGGTTGGGTTACCCACGCCCGTATTGATCAGAATCCCGTAATAAGGGGACACGATCTCTGCTTTGACAAGACGTGCCAATGACAACCGCATCTCGAAACGTGGGGCGAAAAACGGTTCGAAATTATGACCGAACAGGCGTGACGTCGCATTACTAAAGTTGTCAGCGGATTGGACATGTGTGTTATTATATTCTCTCTACGGTTGTGTGCGATGTGTGTTACAGGTTCGGACATGATCAATCTGTCTGGAGACTTTTGGGAGTTCGGAAGGAGCAACCCGCCTTGCAATGCCGAAGACAGCACTACGCGCCGGATACCTTGTCATTGATGCCAAGTTCAGGGGCTACTTAGGGAGTCCCGGACTAAGGGGTCCTCGGGGCACCCGGCCTGTTATCTATCGGCCGGACTGATGGGCTGTGAAGATACGAAGACCGAAGACTACACCCTTGTCTGGATGAAACTCTCCTTGGCGTGGAAGGCAATCTTGGCGAACAACTATGAAGATTCCATCCTATGTAACCGACTGTATGTAACCCTAGATCCCCCCGATGTCTATATAAACCGAAGGGTGTAGTCCGGAAAGGATATACTCAATACCTTAGTCATACAGCTAGACTTCTAGGGTTTAGCCATTACGATCTCGTGGTAGATCAACTCTTGTAATACTCGTATTCATCAATATCAATCAAGCAGGACGTAGGGTATTACCTCCATCAAGAGGGCCTGAACCTGGGTAAAACTTCGTGTCCCTAGTCTCCTGTTACCACCAACCTTAGACGCACAGTTCGGGACCCCCTACCCGAGATCCGCCGGTTTTGACACGGACAACAGGACCAAGATGATCCAGTAAACTAGTTGGATGAAAGTAGTGGCCAAGTTGCTCAAACCTCCCTCGGCACGAGGCCACTATTTGAGGATAAACCTACAAGCAAAGTTCAGATTGTCTGTGCTGCTTCTTATGTACTCGAAAGTTTACTCGTACAAGCATTAATTTTAGCAAGAAGTACCTCCAACTGAACACCATTTACCACTCTGCAATGTAGAATTTTGGCGAGCTACAGGACTAAGACGAGCCAGTAAACTAGTTGGATGAAAGTAGTGGCCAAGTTGCTCAAACCTCCCTCGGCACGAGGCCACTATTTGAGGATAAACCTACAAGCAAAGTTCAGATTGTTTGTCATGCCTCTTATGTACTCGAAAGTTTACTCGTACAAGCATTAATTTTAGCAAGAAGTACCTCCGACTGAACACCATTTATCAGTCTGTACCCTAGGTAATTAAAGTTCGTCCCTGGATCATATTGGCTGTGATCTCAATCATTTGGATGATAAACATACTGAACATGTGTATATCTGAATCTTTTTGTGAATTATCTATGAATATTGTTATGTGATCTATTAATCATTTGGATCCATAAACATGCTGAACTTGTGTATATATGAATCTTTTGAGTTGTTAATAGTGAATGTTGGCTATGAATATGAACGTGTCCTGTGAACCTGAGTTTGATAAGAATGTTTACCTTTTTTGTTCTACTTGTGTGTGAACTTGTTAGTAAGCCTACTGTGGGGTATGTGATGTGTGGGTGTCAACGGCACACCTTCTTCCAGAGAAGAATTACACCTGCTTTGTTAGGGTAGCAACGGCGCATCAGCTCTTTTTAATCTTTTTGCTCTGTCTTGCCCCCTCCCCCGCTCAACCCCTGCCGTAATGTTTTCGGCCTCCAACAAACATAGTACTGCGTTGTTTTGGGGGCTTGGTGAAAAATGGAGTGTTTGTTTCTGTAGGTTGGCCTGCCCAGCAAATGGGCTGCTGGTCCACCACGGACTAGGAGGCTAAGAATACAAGTTTTATGGTGCAGAGGCAAGTAAAAGAAACGCCATAGAGAGCCATCCACTGAAGAAGAAAAATCGCTCCTGATATGCTTCTTCGTTCGTGCCGCCGGCCCCCTCTTTAATCAAGTTCGGTCGGGGATCTGGTATCATTTTTTTTCTAGAGGGCGGACAAGTATCAGCTAGGCCTAGGTTTTGTATTTTAACATGTGTAGCCCATGACATATGGTGACAGTGGTTTCAACTTATTTTTTGAGGTCCATAGCGGCCTATGGGCTTTTTCTTAAAGATCGGCACCCCAATGTATTTTTTAACCACATTATATATATTTATATTATTACTATTATCATATATTTTATAGAGACTTATATATACATTATAAAAACATCCCACGTGTTATTAACTTATAAAAGTAAATGTTTAACAGAAGTTGGCAAGGAAAATCCTGGTTGTTTTTGACTCACAGGCAAGCAAAATCCTGGTGATTGCGTACAAAAGCTTGCGAAGATTTTAAGGACCAATGTAATAATAACGCGCTCATTTTTATTCTGAGCAATAACTCGCTAATTTGTTAATTATGTATATAAAAAATGTGCCTCTCTGGTTTATTTTGATATTAGTTGTGCCTTCTGACATAACATTATATATATAACAAGCCCAGCTAATTCGTGTATTTGAAGGAAGTGCAAATGGGCTGGGATTCCTTAGAAAATATAAATGGGCCGCATTGATGCGAAATTATTTGTTCACCCAGCCCAGCAAATGGACTGTACATTCTAGAAAACATGGGTTAAATATATGCCACATTTTTGCAGGCTGACATGTGGGATAATAGGTCGAAGCATACGCATGGCATTGTCAACTTGGTCAACAAATGATTACGACATCCACCGCCATTGGATTTATATCCAACGGCCGGCATGCACCTTCAGTCTCTCGTCTTCTTCCTTCAGCGTCGCCGGGACCGCCTGTTCCGGCCTCCGGCGGCTAGTGGGTCTGCTTAGCACGCATCGCTGCGAAGCGCTACCCCACCACCGGCCAGGCTATCCCTCCACCCCTCCACACCTCCTATTATTCTCCACCGACTACAGCCCCACGCCACACCAGAACTAGTTATAACCCTTCTCCTCCTCTCAATCTGCGACTCCACTGCCGCGTCTTCCCATCCCCGAGACGTTCCCGTCCGGTGCCTCGCCGTCGTCCACCGCCTCGCTGCGCTCGGTGCGGTGTGGTCAACAAACGGGAGTCATCGAAAGAGGACTGTACGTGGAGAGCCTGACGGCTGGGACCCACGAGGTCCATGGTCACACGCATGGAAAGTTCCTCCTTATTAAGCTAAAAAATGTTTCCTCCACCTGACAGCATGGGCCCACTGGCTGTATCTTCGCATGGAAGGAAGTGCCTCATTGTTATACAAAAAAATTATTCCTCCCGTTGACAGCTGGGACTCGTCAGATTTGGTGCCTGACTTGTGGGCCTACTAAGCGGACGTGTACGCATGGCTTTGTCAACTTAATCAACAAATGATTCTAGCAGCTGGACCATTAGATGTTAATCCAATAGCCGTGCTCCTTCTTCAACCTCTGTTCTTGCTCCTGTCTCCCGTGGGCGGCACCGCGGCTGTGCTGCCGTGCACCCGAACCAGTCAAGTTCCCCACTCATCTCCATCTGCGACTCCACTGCCCCGTCTTCCCCATCTCCGGGTCGTTCCAATCTGGGGCCTCGCCGTCGTCCATCGGCCTTGGTGTACTCGGCATGGTGTGGTCAACGTGGTGAACAACTAAGAGTCATTGGAAGATGACTGTACGTGAGAGGCTGACAGTGGGGACGCACCACGCCCATGGACGCATGCATGCAATGGAATGCGGCGTGGTCAACGTGGTCAAGGAACGACTTCCATTGGAAGTGTACTATACATGGAGAGGCTGACAGCTGGGTCCACGGCCGCAGCAAGGAAATGCCTCCTTATTACACAGAAAATAATGATTCCTCCACCTGACAGTAGGGACCCACCGGACAGGCCACCGTATTTTGTGAAAAAACGTTTCCCCCTCACTGCTGGGACCCACCAGATGGGCCACCGTATTTCATGAAAAAAAACGTTCCCCCGCTGTCAGCTCCGACCCACCGGAAGTGCCTCCTTATTACGCAGAAAAAAATGAATACTCCCCCTGCTAGCTGGGACCCACATTGGTGGGAGACTGACTTGTGGGCATACTAAGTTGACGGGGACGGAGGGCTTTGTCAACTTAGTCAATATGAACCATTCTAGCTCTAGTGACCGTACGATGTCCATCCAACGGCCGTTATTCTGCGGTGACGGCAGCCTCACGCCGTAGACGAACCAGCGAACCCTCGTATTCCTCTCCGCGTGGGCATCCACTGCCGCGTCTTCCCCGGCTCCACATCGTCCCCTTCCTAGGCCTTGCCGTCATCCACCGCCTTGGTGCTCTCGGCGCGGCATGGTCAATGTGGTCAACGACCGACTTCCATCGGAAGAGTACTGTACGTGGAGAGGCTGAGAGATGGGTCCACGGCCACAGCCCAGTTTTTTGTGATTTGCCAAGTAAGTCGCTTTGTGAGGCCTGTTGGGCTGCAAATCTTTCAAGACAAGGAGAGCTTCATTCGGCTGGCCAAGAAAATGGCCTATCAGTAATGAGAAATGGGTTGTACATTTTTAAAACACATCAAACCGGCAATTAGTTTCAAATATCTTTTTTCATTTCGAGATTTTAAATTACATTAATTTTTATGCGTGGAGAATTTGTTGGATTTTATATTGATATACATTTATTTTTAAAATCGGTTTGAATGTGAGTCGAAATTTCGGGATTAAAAATAGTTCGGACCACAACGAAATATGCAAAATTTCGTATAATTTTTTAACCGTGGCCACAATATGGGTTGTAATGCTAACAAAAAGAATATGGGCTCCAAAAAAAACCTTAAGAATTAGCAAATGGGATGTAAATTATTAGAAATAATGGCAGATGGGATGTATGTTGTTTTCCACAGATTTGAGGCTTTCCTAAAAAAAGGTTGACGCACAAGTAGTGACTGTTGGATGTCCATCGAACGGCCGTCGTTCTTCTTCAATCTCTGCTCTTCTTGCTCCAGCTGCTCAAACAAGCATCGGCGGGACTGCCTGCTCCCTCCTCCCCGCGGCCGGCTGTGCTACCGCGCAGGCCTCACTGCCCCACCATACTCCCATCGCTGGCCTAGCCATTCCTATACTCACCCACACCTGCTGTTATTCTCCGGCGACGGCAGACGAACCAGTAAACCCTCATACAGTTGTACTCCCCACCGGGTGGGGAAAAACTGCCGAGTCTTCCCTGCCTCCATGTCATTCCCTTCCTAGGCCTCGCCGTCGTCCACCGCCCTGGTGCTCTCAGCGCGGCCTGGTCAACCTGGTCAATGACCGACATGCATCTGAAGTGGACTATACGTGGAGAGGCCGACAACTGGGTCCACGGCCGCACGCAAGGAAATGCCTCCTTATTACGCACAAAATAATGATTCCTCCACCTGACATTAGGGACCCACCGAAAGGGCCTCTGTATTTCACGAAAAAAACGTTACCCCCGCTGACAGCTCGGACCAACCAGCTATATCTTTGCACGCAAGGAAGTGCCTCCTTATTACGCACAAAAAAATGAATACTCCCCCTGTTAGCTGGGACCCAGTATAGTGGCAGGCTGACTTGTGGGCCTACTAAGTTGACGGGGACGGAGGGCTTTGTCAACTTAGTCAATATGCATGATTCTAGCTCAAGTGACTGTACGGTGTCCATTCAACGGCCGTAGTGCTTCTTCAACCTCTGGTCTTCTTGCTCCAGCCGCCCAAACCAGCGTCGGTCGTGCCGCGTGCTCCTGCCTCCCGTGGCCGGCTATGATGTCGCGAAGGCCTCACCGCCCCTACTACTCCCACCGCTGGCCAGGCCATCCCTCTACCCACCCACACCCCCTGTTATTCTGCGGCGACGGTGGCCTCACACCGCAGTCGAACCAGTGAACCCTCATACCCCCCAACACACGTGGGCATCCACTGCCGCGTCTTCCCCGGTTCCGTGTCGTCCCCTTCCTAGGCCTCGCCGTCGTCCACCGCCCTAGTGCTCTCGGCACGGCGTGGTCAACATGGTTAAGGAACGGCTTCCATCGGACGTGGATTGTACGTGGAGAGGCTGACACCTGGGTCCATGGCCACAGCAAGGAAGTGCCTCCTTATTACGCGGAAAATAATGATTCCTCCACCTGACAGCAGCGACCCATCGGACGGGCAACCGTATTTCACGAAAAAACCGTTTCCCCCCTGACTGCTGGGACCTACCAGCTACATCTTTGCATGCAAGGAAGTGCGTCCGGGAAAAAAACAATTCGCCCCCTTGACTGCTGGGACCCACCAGCTACATCTTCGCACGCAAGGAAGTGCCTGACAGTCGGGACCCACCTGGTCGAAGCATACGTAGCATTGTCATTCTGGTCGCGAACGTGTACGTACATACTGGTCGATGTAGAGCCGCGCACGTGTCGTAGTAGAGGCGCGCACGTAGCATGTACACGTATGTACAGTGGCCAGGGTGCAAGAAAGTAAATACGGCCATGTACGTACATACGGGCGGGGTCTCGAACACCAACGCGCGCGTACGTACGGTCAGGGCTCGTATACATGGCTGGGTCGGAATAGAGAAACAACGTCGTCGTTGTGTTCATGGGGAGCCAGCCGGCTGGGTCGGAACGAAATGTGTCGTCGTGTTCATCGGGAGGGCTTGGACGGAACAGCCGATGGAAACGAGGCCTGGTGTACCGCAGAACGGAGGAAACGGCCTTGTGTTCGACCGGTCACGGTCGAAACGGGATCCTGTTAATCGGGAGGGGTCTGGCGTACCGCAAAACGGAGGAAACATACCTCCTACGATCGAAACGGGGGTCCTGTTCATCAGGAGGGGTGTGGCGTACTGCAAAACGGAGGAAACAGACTTGTGTTGGAGCGCTACGGTCGAAACGGGGGTCATGTTCATCGGGAGGGGTGTGGTGTACCGCAAAACGGGACTCCACGGGATACTGTTCATCTCCACTGTCGACCCCCTCTAGCCTCCATGGGCTACTGTTCATTCATCGTCGACCTCCTCCAGCCTCCACCTGTGATTGTTCATCCACGGGCTCGTGTTCATCCAGCCTCCACCACGCGCTACTCCACCGGCTACTGTTCAACCAGCCCTCCCCACGGGCTCCTGTTCAACCACCTCTCCACGGGCTACTGTTCATCCATCCCTCCACCCTCTACTGTTCATCCAGCCCTCCACGGGGTGGTTGAGGGAGTCCTGGATTAGGGGGTCTCCAGACAGCTGGACTATATCCTTTGGCCGGACTGTTGGACTATGAAGATACAAGATTGACGACTTCGTCCCGTGTCCGGATGGGACTCTACTTGGCGTGGAAGGCAAGCTAGGCAATACAGATATGGATATCTCCTCCTTTGTAACCAACCTTGTGTAACCCTAGCCCCTTCCGGTGTCTATATAAACCGGAGTGGTTTTAGTCCGTAGGACATCATACAATCAGACCATAGGCTAGCTTCTAGGGTTTAGCCTCTCTGATCTCGTGGTAGATCAACTCTTGTAATACCCATATTATCAAGTATAATCAAGCAGGACGTAGGGTTTTACCACCATCAAGAGGGCCCGAACCTGGGTAAAACATCGTGTCCCCTGCGTCCTGTTACCATCCGCCTTAGACGCACAGTTCGGGACCCCCTACCCGAGATCCATCGTTTTTGACACCGACATTGGTGCTTCCATTGAGAGTTCCTCTATGTCACCATCATTAGGCTGGATGGCTCCTTCAATCATCGATAGCGATGTAGTTCAGGGGGAGACTTTTCTCCCCGGACAGATCTTTGTGTTCGGCGGCTTCGCACTGTGGGCCAACTCGCTTGGCCGTCTAGAGCAGATCGAGAGTTACGCCCCTGGCCACCAGGATAGGTTTGGAAGCTTAAACTACACGGACGATATCCGCGGAGACTTGATTTTCGACGGATTCGAGCCCCTGCCTAGTGCGCCACACGGTCACAAGGAGCATGATTTAGCTCTGCCATCAGACTATGCTTAGGAGATCGCACCGGCAACCGCTCCGACCCTCAATTCAGAGCCAGTTGCGCCATCCATGGATGGGTGGATAGACCCTGCCACGGAGGCCGCACTCTCATCGGCGATCGAGCCAAGTATCGACCTTACCCTTCACGGGAGCCGTGACGCGGAACTACCGGATCCCTCCCCGGCCATGGACTCCGAACCGCCTGTGCCCGTGCCTATCGAATCCGATTGGGCGCCGATCATGGAGTTTACCTCCGCGGATATTTTTCAGCACTCGCCCTTTGGCGACATACTGAACTCATTAAGGTCTCTCTCCTTGTCAGGAGAGTCCTGGTTGAACTATGTCCGGCAGGATTGGGATGCGGATGACAAAGAAATTCGCCGCCCACCCACCACCCACTTAGTAGCCACTGTCGATGACTTAACCGACATGCTTGACTTCGACTCCGAAGACATCGACGGTATGGATGACGATACGGGAGACGAAGAGGAACCACTGCCCACAGGGCACTGGACAGCCACCTCATCATATGATATATACATGGTGGACACATCCAAAGAAGGCAATGGCGACGAGACAGTGGAGGATGACCCCTCCAAGAAGCAACCCAAGCGTCGACATCAGTGGCGCCGCTCTAAGTCTTGCCAAAGCAAAAGCGGTGACACCGGCACAGGAGATAATACCACTCTGGACAGTGCCGAAGACGACAACAATCGCCTCCAGCAAGATTTAGGGCAGGAGGATGGAGAAGCCAGCCCTCCCGAAAGAGCGGCAGATGGAGAGGCGGAGGATGATAATTACATGCCTCCCTCTGAAGACGAGGCAAGCCTCGACGATGACGAATTCGTCGTGCCTGAGGATCCCGTCGAACAAGAGCGCTTCAAGTGCCGGCTTATAGCCACGGCAAATAGCCTTAAGAAAAAGCAACAGCGGCTTCAAGCTGATCAAGATTTCCTAGTTGACAGATGGACTGAAGTCCTTGCGGCCCAGGAATATAAACTCGAACGCCCCTCCAAGAGTTACCCAAAGCGTAGGTTGCTACCCCGACTGGAGGAGGAAGCATATGATGCGGCTGACCGGCCACCTCGTGGCTGCGACGGAGAGGCATTCCAGCCAAAAGCTCAGCCCGTACTCCGATGCCACTCAAATAAAAATGTCAAGGCATGAGGAAATACGCCAGACCTGCGAGACATATTGGAGGACAAAGCAAAACACGCAAGATCGATCTACGGATCGCGAGGGCGCGCCACTATGCGAGACGATAACCGTCACGTCGGATACAGTAAAAGTAAGTTCGGTCGGGCCAAACACAGCGGACAAGACTCATTTGAGCTGCGTCGCGATATAGCCCAGTACAGAGGCGCCGCACACCCCCTATGCTTCACAGACGAAGTAATGGATCATCAAATCCCAGAGGGTTTCAAACCCGTAAATATAGAATCATACGACGGCACAACAGATCCTGCGGTATGGATCGAGGACTTCCTCCTGCACATCCACATGGCCCGCGGTGACGATCTACATGTCATAAAATACCTCCCACTTAAACTCAAAGGACCAGCTCGGCATTGGCTCAACAGCCTGCCAGCAGAATCCATTGGCTGTTGGGAGGATCTGGAAGCCGCATTCCTTGACAACTTCCAGGGCACTTATGTGCGACCACCAGATGCCGATGACTTGAGCCACATAATTCAGCAGCTAGAGGAATCGGCCAGGAAATTCTGGACACGGTTCCTAACAAAGAAAAATCAAATCATCGACTGTCCGGATGCAGAGGCCCTAGCAGCTTTTAAGCACAACATCCACGACGAGTGGCTCGCCCGGCACCTTGGCTAGGAAAATCCGAAATCTATGGCAGCCCTCACAACACTCATGACCCGCTTTTGCGTGGGAGAAGACAACTGGCTGGCTCGCAGCAATAACATATCAAAGAACCATCATACTTCGGATACCAAGGATGGCAATGGCAGGTCACGTCACAACAAACACAAGCGCCGCATCAACAATGACAATACCGAGGATACGGCAGTCAATGCCGGATTCAAAGGCTCTAAACCCAGTCAGCGGAAAAAGCCATTTAAAAGAAGCACTCCGGGCCCGTCCAGTTTGGACCGTATACTCGATCGCTCATGTCAAATACACGGCACCCCCAACAAGCCAGCCAACCACACCAACAGGGATTGTTGGGTGTTTAAGCAGGCCGGCAAGTTAAATGCCGAAAACAAAGATAAGGGGTCACATAGCGATGACGAGGAGGAGCCCCGGCAGCCGAACACTAGACGACAGAAGAGGTTCCCCCCACAAGTGCGGACGGTGAACATAATATACGCAACCCACATCCCCAAGAGGGAGCGGAAGCGTGCGCTAAGGGACGTATATGCATTGGAGCCAATCGCCCCAAAGTTCAACCCATGGTCCTCCTGCCCGATCACCTACGATCGCAGGGATCACCCCACTAGTATCCGTCATGGCAGATTCGCCGCACTAGTCCTAGACCCAATCATTGACGGATTTCACCTCACTCGAGTCCTCATGGATGGTGGCAGCAGCCTGAACTTGCTTTATCAGCACACAGTGCGCAAAATGGGTATAGACCCCTCAAGGATCAAACCCACAAAAATGACCTTCAAAGGCGTCATACCAGGTGTAGAGGCCCATTGCACAGGCTTAGTCACACTGGAAGTGGTCTTCGGATCCCCGGATAACTTCCGAAGCGAGGAGTTAGTCTTCGATATAGTCCCGTTCCGTAGCGGCTATCATGCACTGCTCGGGCGAACCGCATTTGCGAGATTCAATGTGGTACCGCATTATGCATACCTCAAGCTCAAGATGCCAGGACCTCGGGGGGTCATCACAGTCAACGGAAACACAGAGCGCTCTCTCCGCACGGAGGAGCACACTGCGGCCCTCGCAGCAGAAGCGCAAAGCAACCTCTTAAGGCAATCCACCAGTTCGGCGATACAAAACCCGGGCACCTTCAAGCGCGCCCGGAGTAATCGACAACAAGACCGCCTGGCACATTCCGAGCTTGCATAGCAATGCGGCCCCCACCCCAGTACCAGCCAAACGGCAAAATCCGTGCCACGCGTACATAATTATGCATTAAAAATACCATGGGCACAGGTGGGGAGGGGGCACGACTACGGCACGCCCCAAGACACGGCTCAACCACACTAGGGGCTTCCCGTTTTGTTATTTTTCTCTCTTTCAGGACTTTAATCTCTGGAAACCCCGTCCGGTAGTATGGTTGTCGGACACACGATGCAACAACCAAGGAGGCAGAAAGCTACTTCGCACCATGGAACTCCCAGGTGGTCTCTGACAACGAGTGAAATACCTGCTTTAAATACCATTCCTCAGCTTGCCCTTGGAGGGGACATGTCAAATAGTCCTACTTTTTGCTTATCACACTACTTGTATCATTCTGCTTTACGCACCTTTTTGAATAAACAATGCACAGCACTAGACTATCATCGCATTCTCTATTCCTCTTATATATATATGTTCATTCATGACATTTAGCACCCGTACACTCTGGTACGGCCAATACGCCAGGGGCTTAAGCATACCCCATAATACGGCATGAGAAGTCCGAACACTTTGACAGTGCGGCACCCCGAACTTATAGCATTATATGCATCAGCTCCGAATCATGTCTTGGGTCAATAGTTGGGTTTGCCCGGCTCCCATGTTTTGGTACCTTACGTTCCGCTATATCGGCTAAGGTAGCACTGGGAGAACTACTGCGATTGTGCCCCGGTTAAGATGGGCTAAGCACCTTAGTAGAGAAAGCTAAAACTGACTGTCATGATAAGGCGAGAGACTGGTCGCTATTTGAGAGGTTTCGAGTCCCTAAAGACTTATGCCGCTTAGAGCGAGGAGTCGGCTTTGTCCGGCTTAAGGCGTGTATAGCACCCCTAATTCGGCCTTCCGAATACTAGGGGCTTCGCCAAAATTTAAAATTGTAGAATTCTATAGCTAAGTGAGAGTGATAAAGCATTATAGTCTGGTTGCCTTGTTCGTTGTGTTGAGCACCTCCCTCGAAGGACCCAAAAATGGGAAAAGGAGTGCTCAGGTTTCTCCCGAACACCCCAACACTCGTGGCATGGGGGCAGAAGCCGACAACTGGCCATCTCTCAGATTTGATAAACAACCGCACATAAGGTAATATTGTAAATTCAAACAAGCGTTGCATAGAGCATATGAACAAGTTTTCATAATACAGGATCACACGAGCAAGTTCATTCAAAAATTACACCTTTTGTACACTCGTCCGCCACAAGACGGGCACCCTTCAGGACACCCTCATATACATCTCGGGGTGGCGATGCTCCTTGCCCTGCGGCGGCCCCTCCTTCACCAGCTTCTCAGCGTCCATCTTGGCCCAATGCACCTTCGCACGGGCAAAGGCCCAGCGTGAACCCTCCATGCAGACGGACCGCTTTATGGCCTCCAGCCGTGGGCGGGCATCCATAAGCCGCCTCACCAGGCCAAAGTAGCTGTTGGGAAGGGCTCCGCCATGCCACATCCGGACTATAAGGCCCCTCATGGCCTGTTCGGCCGCCTTGTGCAGCTCGACCAGTTGCTCCAGCTGGTCGCTCATTGGCATCGGGTGTTCGGTCCCAGTATACTGAGACTAGAACAGCTTCTCCGTCGAGCTTCCCTCGTTGGCCTGGTAAAACTTTGCGGCATCTGACACGCTGCTGGGCAAATCTACGAATGCTCCTGGAGATCTCCGAACTCGGGTGAGTAACAAGTAATTTACTTTCACATGCTTGCTTTGCATATTGAATGCCTTACCCGTCGCTATCTTCCTCATCGCCTCAATCTCCTGGAGGGCCTTTTGGGATTCAGCCTTGGCATTCTTTGCGCTCTCAAGGGCCACGGCAAGCTCAGAATCTCGCGTCTTCGAGTCAAGCTCCAACGCCTCGTGCTTCATCACGAGAGCTTGGAGCTCTTGCTGCACCTCGCCCACCCGTGCCTCTTACTTTTCCCGCTCGGTGCGCTCCTGGGCCACTTTTTTCGGCCTCGGACAACACTTGCTTCAGGGTCGCCACTTCGGTCGTGACACCTGGCAAATTCATGATGATCCTGTCATTTTGCAATCGCATCTTTTTTGTGTCTGTATATATATAGACAAGGTATTACTTACCTTTGTTCTCCTCGAGCTGCCTCTTGTCAAGGCCGAGCTCTTTCTCGGACCCCTCGAGGTCCTGCTTCAGTGCGGTGACCTCCGCAGTCAGTGCGGCAGAGGCTAGCTGCGAAGCCTGCATACGCATATAGACATACTTATATTAGACTCCTGCAGATATTATTTGATCCTCTATTCGGCTTTTCTTTGTGAACACCAAACAGAGCATCAGGGGCTACTGTCTATGCGGTTATATTTTTCCTATATTTTAAATACTTACCTCAAAGCCTGTTAGAAGGAAGGCACAGGCTTCAGTCAGTCCGCTCTTGGCGGACTGAACCTTCTTGATCACCGCACTCATAATACTGTGGTGCTCTTCTTCGATGGAAGCGCCGCGAAGCGCTCCCAGCAGGTTGTCCGGTGCCTCTGGATGGACAGAGGTCACCGGCACGGGCGTCTTGCCCCTTTTGGAAGGGGGCCGCCTGCCTGAGTCCGGAACCACTGGAGGTTCCAGCGCGGTGTTCGGCTGAGAGCCGAACTTGGAGCCCCCGGGAGCCTTGCTCCCTTTGCTCCTGGAGTCCGGAAGGTCGCCTTGAGGCACCTCCGGGACTGTCTCCCCCCGGCTCGGTGCCCCTTGAGACAATACCTCGGCATTGTCCGTAGGGCAAGGGGAGGAGGTTCTCCGAAGTGGATCGCTATCCATATCCGACGAATCCAAGGAGCCGTCCAATGAGGATACGTCGATACGGGCTTGGGGCGGTCTACATAATCATATTCGGCGTTAGGAGAAGAAGTACGACAAAGGTATGCTATGAGTTACTCTGGTATCCGAATACTTACGACTTCGCCAGGGGCTTGGCCCTGAGCAGCCACTCGTCTTCGCCTTCGGCGGCGGTGGTGGAGCAGTCCGGAAGAAGAGTCCTTCCCTTCTTGGACCCTTCGGCCTCCCTGGTTGGGGCGGCCTTCCTTTTCTTGTCTCCCCCGGCTGGAGGGGGAGCATCTTCATCTTCCTCCTCCTCGTTTCCATGGGAGGAGTGCGTCGCGGAGTTATCGGACGATGAGTCTGATACCACCTGGCGCCGGGAACTCTTTCGGGTTCCCTTGGCCATCTTCTTGGTCTTCTCCGGCACCTTATAAGGAGCCGGAGTCAGCATCTCCATCAGGAGAGCGTCCACGGTGTCTTCAGGCAGAGGGGTCGGACAGTTAATCTGCTCCGATGTCTCCACCCAGTCCTGTCAAAGGCATGGGAGCTCAGACCCCGCACATGGTTAAGCTATGGGAAATAAACACCCTACCATATGTACATAACTTACCGGATTCGCAGAACGCTTCGCGCTTAGGTCGCGGTCCTCGGTAAGAGAGGGAGGGACCTCGGCGTCCTTGAACATCACCCTCCAGACGTCTTTATGCGTCATGTCGAAGAGCTCGCTTAGAGTCTGGTGCTGGGCCAGGTCGAACTCCCATAAGTTGAAATAATATTGTTGACACGGGAGGATCCGGGGGAAGAGCATGACCTGGACTATGTTGACAAGCTTAAGTCTCTTGCTTGTCATGTTCCGGATACATTTCTGGAGTCCGTCCAGCTCCACCGATGAACCCCAAGACAGGCCCTTCTCCTTCCAGGAAGTGAGCCGCGTGGGGAATCCAGATTAAAACTCGGGGGCCGCCACCCAGTTGGTGTCGCGCGGCTCGGTGATGTAGAACCATCCCGATTGCCACCCCTTTATGGTCTCCATGAAGGAGCCCTCGAGCCATATAACGTTGGGCATTTTACCCACCATGGCTTCGCCGCAGTCCGCTTGTTGGCCGCCCACCACCTTTGGGTTGATATTGAAGGTCTTTAGCCACAGGCCGAAGTGGGGCCGGATGCGGAGGAAGGCCTCACACACGACGATGAACGCCGAGATGTTGAGGATGAATTTCGGGGCCAGATCATGAAAGTCCAGCCCATAATAGAACATGAGGCCGTGAACAAATGGATGGAGGGGAAACCCCAGTCCGCGGACGAAGTGGGGGAGGAAGACCACCCTCTCGTGAGGTTCTGGGGTAGGGATTACCTGCCCCGCGGCTGGCAGCCGGTGCGTGATATCCGCGGCCAAGTATCCAGCTCCACGTAGCTTTTTGATGTGTCCCTCCATGACGGAGGAGGCCATCCACTTGCCTCCCGCTCTGGACATGTTTGGAGTTGAGGAGAAGGATGTGGACTTCAGTGTTGGAGCTCGAGTGCGCGAGACTGGATGAGCAAGGAGGAAGAAGGCGTAGGAATAAGAAAGGTGAGATCTTATCCCTTTATAAGGGAGGACTAAACAATGCGCCCCCACTAGCCTGGTAAAACTCACTTATCCCCCAAGCACTGTAATTGATGGCGCGGTTGGGTTACCCACGTCTGTATTGATGAGAATCCGGTAATAAGGGGAACACGATCTCTGCTTTGACAAGACATGTCAAGAAACCGCCTCGCGTTATGTGCGTGGCTAGTTAAAGAAAAACGGTTCGAATAATTACCGGGCCATGGCATGATGTCATGCTGCCAAAACGTGTCAGCAGATTAGATTAGTGGAAATATTATTCTCTCTATGGTGGTATGTGGAACTTATTTTGCAGGGTCGGACACTATCCTTGTATTCAAACACTTCTGTGGTGTATTCGGAGGAGGAACCCGCCTTGCAATGCCGAAGACAACACTGCGTGCCGGACTCATCGTCATTGAAGCCTGGTTCAGGGGCTACTGAGGGAGTCCTGGATTAGGGGGTCTCTAGACAGCCGGACTGTTGGACTATGAGGATACAAGATTGAAGACATCGTCCTGTGTCCGGATGGGACTCTACTTGGCGTGGAAGGCAAGCTAGGCAATACGGATATGGATATCTCCTCCTTTGTAACCGACCTTGTGTAACCCTAGCCCCTTCCGGCGTCTATATAAACCGGAGGGGTTTTAGTCCGTAGGACAACATACAATCAGACCATAGGCTAGCTTCTAGGGTTTAGCCTCTCCGATCTCGTGGTAGATCAACTCTTGTAATACCCATATTATCAAGTATAATCAAGCAGGACGTAGGGTTTTACCTCCATCAAGAGGGCCCGAACCTGGGTAAAACATCGTGTCCCCTGCCTCCGGTTACCATCCGCCTTAGACGCATAGTTCGGGACCCCCTACCCGAGATCCGCCGGTTTTGACACCGATAGTGGTCATGTTCATCCAGCCCTCCACGGGGTCCTGTTCATCCAGCCCTCCACGGGGTCCTGTTCATCCAGCCCCAACCGGCTCGATCGATCGGGGTCTTGTTCATCTAGAGGCAACACCACAGGGTCCTGTCCATCCACCCCACTAGGAACTGTTCATCCAAACCCCCCAGCAACGCTCACTGTTCATCCAGAGGCAGCATCGATTGGCTTCAGTTAGCAGCAGGAGCGAAGGAATCGCTCGATCGGGTTCAGTTAATAGCCATCGATCGATCGCTCGGGTTCAGTGACGCATAGCCTGCAGTGCAATCGCTCGGGTTCAGTTAGAGCCCAACGCCCAGCTCGGGTTCAGTTAGAGCCCAACGCCTCGCACCCACGTGCGTGCGTGTACGAGAGAAGCACGCAAACCTCCGTGCATCGCTCGGCCCCGACCACCCACCGTAACCGGGAACACCCCGATATTTTCCCCGCCCTCGCTTCTACCATAGTTTTTTTCCATCATGGACGGCCCAAAGAATGTCATGCAGTTGCGGCTCCGGCCCACCCAGGGCGAAAAGCCCATTTTCTGTCATGATTTTTTGTCATAGAAGTAGGAGCCCACCACATCATAGAAGTGTTTTGTCACAGGGTTTTGTCACAATTATCGTCATAGAAGTGTCATAAGTATGACAGAAATTTTTTCCGTTCGTCCCAAAATGTCACGGATGTGTCTTTTTTGTAGTGCGAGAAATATTTCCTTAGTCCTCTAAGGATAAGTTTGACCGATGTCCAGTGATCTACTCCTGGCAAGGTACACAATAGGTCTGGTACACAACATCGCATATCGTACAGAACCTATGGCTGGGGCATAGGGAATGACTTCCATTCTCTCTCTATCTTGTGCCCTGGTCGGGCTTTGAGTCTTACTCAACTTCACACCTTGTAATACATGCAAGAACCCTTTCTTTGACTCATCCATTTTGAACTTCTTCAAAGCTTTATCAAGGTATGCGCTTTGTGAAAGTCCAATTAAGCGTCTTGATCTATCTCTATAGATCTTGATGCCTAATATATAAACAGCTTCACGGAGGTCTTTCATTGAAAAAGTTTTGTTCAAGAATCCTTTTATGCTTTCCAGAAATTCTACATCATTTCCAATTAGTAATATGTCATCCACATATAATATTAGAAATTCTACAGAGCTCCCACTCACTTTCTTGTAAATGCAGGCTTCTCCGAAAGTCTATATAAAACCATATGCTTTGATCACATTATCAAAGCATATATTCCAACTCCGAGATGCTTGCACCAGTCCATAAATGGATCGCTGGAGCTTGCACATTTTGTTAGCACCTTTAGGATCGACAAACCTTCTGGTTGCATCATATACAACTCTTCTTTGAGAAATCCATTAAGGAATGCAGTTTTGACGTCCACTTGCCAGATTTCATAATTATAAAATGCGTCAATTGCTAACGTGATTCGGACAGACTTAAGCAGTGCTATGGGTGAGAAGGTCTCATCGTAGTCAACTCCTTGAACTTGTCGAAAAACCTTTCGCAACAAGTCGAGCTTTGTAGACAGTAACATTACCATCAGCGTCAGTCTTCTTCCTGAAGATCCATTTATTCTGTATGGCTCGCCGATCATCGGGCAAGTCAACCAAAGTCCACACTTTGTTCTCATACATGGATCCTATCTCAGATTTCATGGCCTCAAGCCATTTATCGGAATCTGGGCTCATCATCGCTTCCTCATAGTTCGTAGGTTTGTCATGGTCTAGTAACATGACTTCCAGAACAGGATTACCGTACCACTCTGGTGCGGAATGTACTCTGGTTGACCTACGAGGTTCGGTAGTAACTTGATCTGAAGTTTCATGATCATTATCATTAGCTTCCTCTCTAGTTGGTGTAGGCATCACTGGAACTGATTTCTGTGATGAGCTACTTTCCAATTCGAGAGAAGGTACAATTACCTCATCAAGTTCTACTTTCCTCCTACTCACTTCTTTCGAGAGAAACTCCTTCTCTAGAAAGGATCCATTCTTAGCAACAAAAATCTTGCCTTCGGATCTGTGATAGAAGGTGTACCCAACAGTTTCTTTTGGGTATCCTATGAAGATGCACTTCTCCGATTTGGGTTTGAGCTTATCAGGCTGAAACTTTTTCACATAAGCATCGCAACCCCAAACTTTAAGAAACGACGGCTTTGGTTTCTTGCCAAACCATAGTTCATAAGGTGTCGTCTGAACGGATTTAGACGGTTCCCTATTTAACGTGAATGCAGTTGTCTCTAATGCATAACCCCAAAACGATAGTGGTAAATTGGTAAGACACATCATAGATCGCACCATATCTAATAAAGTAGGTTACGGCGTTTGTACACACCATTACGCTGTGGTGTTCCAGGTGGCGTGAGTTGTGAAACTATTCCACATTGTTTTCAATGAAGGCCAAACTCGTAACTCAAATATTTGCCTCCACAATCAGATCACGGAAACTTTATTTTCTTGGTACGATGATTCTCCACTTAACTCTGAAATTCTTTGAACTTTTCAAATGTTTCAGACTTGTGTTCCATCAAGTAGATATACCCATATCTGCTCAAATCATCGGTGAAGGTCAGAAAATAACGATACCCTCTGTGTGCCTTAACACTCATTGGACCGCATCCAACGGTATGTATTATTTCCTATAAGTCATTGGCTCGCTCCATTGTTCCGAAGAACGGAATTTTAGTCATCTTGCCCATGAGGCATGGTTCTCAAGTATCAAATGATTCATAATCAAGTGATTCCAAAAGCCCATCTGCATGGAGTTTCTTCATGCGCTTTACACCAATATGACCTAAATGGCAGTGCCACAAGTATGTTGCACTATCATTATCAACTTTGCATCTTTTGGCATCAATATTATGAATATGTGTATCACTATGATTGAGATTCAATAAACCATTTACATTGGGTGTATGACCATAGAAGGTTTTATTCATGTAAACAGAAGAACAATTATTCTTTGACTTAAATGAATAACCATAATGCAATAAACATGATCCAGTCATATTCATGCTCAACGCAAACACCAAATAACATTTATTTAGGTCCAACACAAATCCCGAAGGTAGAGGGGGTGTGCCATGGTGATCTTATCAACCTTGGAATCACTTCCAACACACATCATCACCTCGCCCTTAACTAGTCTTTGTTCATTCTATAACTCCTGTTTCGAGTAACTAATCTTAGCAACTGAACCGGTATCAAATACCCCGGGGTTACTATGAACACTAGTAAAATACACCTCAATAACATGTATATCAAATATACCTTTGTTCACTTTTCCATCCTTCTTATCTGCCAAGTATTTGGGGTACTTCCGCTTCTAGTGACCATTCCCTTTGCAGTAGAAGCACTCAGTTTCAAGCTTAGGTCTAGCTCTGGGCTTCTTCACAGGGGTGGCAACTTGCTTGTCATTCTTCTTGAAGTTCCCTTTCTTTTCCTTTGCCCTTTTTCTTGAAACTAGTGGTCTTGTCAACCATCAACACTTGATGCTTTTTCTAGATTTCTACCTTCGCCGATTTCAGCATTGTGAAGAGCTCGGTAATTGTTTTCGTTATACCTTGCACATTATAGTTTATCACAAAGTTCTGGTAGCTTGCACTACCAAAAAAATACACTTCCGTGATGATACGTGTTTGTCACAGTAGGTCACATTTTATGTCATGCATGTACATCCATGATGATTTTATGACAGAATCAAGATAGTCATACATGTGCTGTCATAGAAGTGTTCCATGACATTACCAAAATTATCATCACGGAAGTGTCCACTTCCATGATGATAAATCGCATGTCATAGAAGTGCTTTCGTCAAGGGTGACCGGCACGTGGCATCCATCGTAAATGGCTTGCCGTTAAGCTATCTGGTCCGGTTTTGGATCCGATAACCCGTTAACAACCCGGACCAATGGTGATTTTCCACGTGTAAAATTCTCATTGGCCGGAGGAAACACGTGTCTGCTCCTCAGTGGGCCAGAAGTCGCTCGTCCATTGGAGGATACATGCCTATGATACGTCGACACATGGCAGGGCCCAATAGAGGCCCATATAGGTTAAATGGGCCGGTCCAAGAAAAGGCCCACAACATTTTGCGGACCATAATGGGCCGGCCCAGCTAAAGGCCCACAAGATTTTGCGGACCATAATGATGCGGCCCAGCTAATGGACAAGATTTTGCCGACCATAATGGGCCGGCGCAGCTAAAGGCCCACAAGATTTTGAGGACACTAGTGGGCCGGCCCATTCACAGGCTGCCATCTTTTGGGCCAAATGCGGGCCCATATTTGATCCGGTCCATTAAAAGCTTGCCACGTTTCGGGCCTAATAAAGGCCCATATGAGATCTGGCCCATTAAAAGCCTACCACGTTCTGGGCCAAATTACGGCCCAGATAAGATCCGGCCCTTTAAGAGGCTTTGGGCCAAATTATGGCCCATATCAGATTCGGCCCGTCAAATGGACGCTATACTTTTGGGCCCACTTGCTAAAGGCCCATTTAGTAATTTGATCTAATATTAGTTTCGGCATGTTAAAGGCTCGTTTAACATTTCGGCCCTATGTATTTCGGCCTATTAAAAGCCCGTCATATAGTTGGGCCTAACTACGGCTTGGTTTGCATCCGGCCTGCTTACAGCCGATAATTTGATTGGGCCAAACAAGGACCGAGACAATTTTGGCCTGTTAACGGCCCGTGATGTGATTGGCACAATCATGGGCCGGGTCTATTTTGTCCTGCTACCGGCCTGTGAGTTGTTCGGCACGTTTCAGGCCAACCTACTTTTCAGCCTCCTAAAAGCCCATTGAGTTTTCTTGCAAAAATAGGGCCGACGGTTTACTCGGCCTATTAAAGGCCTGAATCTACTTGTGGGCCAGTTTACATTTAGGCCTATTAACAGACCAGGATTACTAGGCCCATGATGCGATCATACATAGTGATTTGCATGACGGCCCTATTATGTACCGTAATTTTATGGTTTGGCTGGTTTACTGCGAAGACAGGATATATATACAGTAAAATAATTGCAGCATCATGAATAAGAAAAAACCTAGACTATACAATAAAGAAATTATGACATATTGCATCCATTGGGCATCAAAGTTCGCCACTATGATAATAAAACACAAGCAGACAACAGATTACATACACTGGGCATCAAAGATCGCCACCAGTGCAAATAAACACACCGACAAAATAATATACAAAACCGTCAGCACTTCAATAGAGTTCAAGAAAGTTTAGCCTTGCTCGGGAGCTGCAGAGCAAGCAGCTGAGCAAGCTAATGAGACTGCGCTTGTTTGACACTTATATCCTCCTCACTCTACAAGATAAACAAGCAGACAGATGATAGGTTTTGCACATATAAATATGAGTGCTAGCAATTCATCACATCTCTTACTGACGAATAAAGTGACACAATTTAAAATAGTATTAACACAATATGGTATTGCTCAGGTCAAGACCTGGCAGGAAATGACATTGTGAAGGAGTTGGCAGCTTCACGACACCACTGGATTACAGATCAAGAACTCGTAAGTATCAATGGTTAGTGTGCTGTCAATTTATCCCATTTTAGATTGGCAAATAAAGAGACGGTTTAAATAATAGTAGAATGATATGACATTGTTCATAGTTAAGACATTGCAAAATATGACATTGTGCTATAGTGGGTACGTTCACGACACCACTGGATTACGGATCAAGAACAGAAGCATACATGCAGTGCAAAAGAAGATCACTTGCTCTGTATAGTTTAATTTACATGCTATGAAGAAGGAACTTGGTTGTACAACTGAAAACTTAAATTGAGAAGGACAAACTTTTGTTTATGAACTACATAATAAACTTTAAACATGCAATTTGATGCAAACACCAAAAATAAACAGTTGTTGCAGTCATGCCTAACCAAATATACACAACAAAGTTTGAAGGCTTGAGAAGGACAAACTTACATTATTGGTGAAGACAGGCTCTATAAAGCCCTTGTCCATGCTGATGGGGGGCAATTCAAGAAGTTTACCACAAAATCTTCTTCATAAGCATTGCCTTTATTCTACATTTTGTTAAGAGTAAATATAGATGTGATAATATAAGAAAAAATGGAGAATATTTAAGATAAGATGAAGAGTGATGCTACATAACCAAGTAGCTATAAATGTAAGTACAGCGATACAGGCAAAAGGTATAGCCAAGAGCAATGCAGAGCTAAACTTCTTCAATACCATCGATGTTATCCAACCTTATGGTAAGAGTAAATATAGATCTGATGTGTAGAAAATGGAGGGCAAAGGAAAATAAGCTGCAGAGTGATGGTACATGTACAACTAGCTGTCAATATAAGCACACTGATAAAGGACAGCAGGTACTTACAAGAACAATGCAGAGCTAAAAAATGTCATTGGCATTGGATATATTCTACACTAATGTAACTATTCATACATATCAGATAATTTGGAGCGAACAATTGACAAGCAAGCTATCACATAATGAACCAGGTATGTATGCAAGAACAGTGATATAGGACAACAGGTACTAACAAGAGCAAAGCAGCGGGCATCATATTTGCGATATCCTGTCATCCTTTTCAAACCGGAATTCTTCTTCGAGCAGATTTCCCGCAAAAAAGATCCGTAAGGCACATGCGGAAAAGTAGAAGTTAAAATTCTCATCTGATATCATAGACAGTACCTCATGTTGGGAACGAGACCAGTGCATAACAAGGTTTTTCCATTCAATGTCTTCTAAATTTAGCACATGAGACTTCACCGGAAATTCATTTATAGACTTACCATCAGAGTGTGATTTCCTCAGGTAACATTAATACTGTTGCAATGCTTCCTTCAAAAGCACAAGCAAGCTTTTCTCGTCATGACTATCCAGATTGACCCTCACCTACTTACAACAATGTAATGTAAGTCATTGATGTGTTCAATCAGTAGAAAACAGGAAAATAATCACCATGAATAATAGCACTTACATGTAAGTGGGACAGGAAGATGTGAAAATGGTGTTTCTCTTCACTATAATCTTCCCATGATGGGAATATATGCATGTAGTCCCTAACAACATTGAAAGCATTGTCTTTTAAATTGGGAATAACTGGAATGTGGTTCCAATCTGCAGGAATTGGCCGTCTCTGCAGTTGGGATAGGTCTTCGACCGGTGGACTTGCTGTACTTTTTGCTGGAGTGGGATTTTTCTATCGTATGACTGGTGCTATGGCAACTAAAATCGGCATACCTTTTGCTGGAGTGCAGGTCTTGTGTGGTGGGGCTAGTGGTGTGGCCAGTGAAGTATGGGTACAGTCTGCTGGAGTTGGTCCTACGTTTTGTGTCACAGGTTGTAGAGCCAATATAAGTGGGGTGTTGTCTGATCTCTCCGGCACCACCACGTTTTTCAAGGACTTTGCTGGTGCTCCTTCAGGTTCAGCAATCACCCTCTTACTTTCTGATGTCTAATGCACAAGAACAACATTTGAGTGGAAAGACATGGTATGATGACATATGGAATATGTATTGATAATGGATGGGCATGGAATCTTGACATATATTATGAGTAAACTAAGAAAATGGCGGTGCTACAAAGTAGAAGAAATGCAATGCACAATCAATAAAACCTTTCCAAATTAGAACAGGAACCTTGATGGGTGAATAGGACAGGCCATCTGCCTTTGACTCCTCGAGGTCAGAATAGTCATTAGGATCATATTCTGAACAAGAATCTACAGGTGGGGAGCGTATGAGTTTCATTGCATCTAGAATGGCACTCAATGCCTTGGTGCCAATTTTGTAAGTCGTTGCAGTCTTCCACAATATTCTTCTGATGCGCAGATTTTGATATTCATTGTGATTACGTATAATATCTGTGAAGCATGAAAACATAAATAGTAGTGAGATTATCTTTGTAATGTAGAGGATATTCTAATATAGGTGCACCCCTGTAAACCCTTGTGTGCTATCACTAGATTCTGATGAGAGAGCCCATGTGTGCTGTAATATGGTGCGTGCATTAATATAATCTAGCACAAGTACACAAAAAATAGGCTCCAGAAGTAAGGATAGTTGGCAGATGATAGGTTCATAATATACTGTATAGAGAGTTTATTGCCAAACCATGATAACAAGAGCACACAACAAGTAGGCAGATTGTAGTTTACATAAAAGGGGTACACCATAACTAGGATATATAAATCAAGAAAGTGGAACTGGCTGGAAATTACGGTGTTGTATTGCCGCTACTAATTGAAAGCCTATCGATCACGTACAGGCCAGCTCTATCAGCTGTTGACTGCAGATGTCCCTGCTCCCCTTCCTAACAAGGAACATACTGTACGTAGTAAATACAGAATAACAAAAGAGTAACATGTTAAAGAACAAAAGAGGAAGCATATTCTTGAGGTTCCGCTTCATTGCATACAGTGTTGGTTGCCCACTCATGATGAATCACAGTGCCCAAAGAAATGCAATTCCATGCTGTCTCTCTATATGTGGCCACATGCATTTGGTAAATCAAGTGGCAGCATTACCTGAGCAATTAAATGTGTGTCTATTAACTAATATCAGTATCATATCACAATTCGTATTTGAAGAAGTAAGCTTTGGACTTATGATTGGTGTGTTGTTTAGCTTCAAGAGTGCACTGCTGCTAGTGCGACACAAAGTAGCTACACAGATATAGTGTAGATATAACGGGAAAACCGTAAGGATCACAAGTAAAATCAGCAAAGTGGAACTTGCTGGAATATATGTGCTATTATTGCCGGTACGGCTAGAAAGGCATCGGATACCAGCTCTCTTCAACTGAATGTGCGGTACTGTTAATATCCATGTAACTCTCAAAGGCGACACAGCTCCCCGCATTTCCTTTGCTAATCTTATAGGATTCAAGTGGGAAGGCCACTACAATTCATATTCCTATGTTTATAAAATCCTACCAATCAAACAGGCCCGAAGATTTCAAAGTGTCCATCACAACCGACCGTATAGACCTCTACACTGCAAATGTCCCTGCTCATCTTCACTACAAGGAACATAGTGTACTACTATCATACTCCATCCGTTCCAAAATATAAGTCTTTGTAGAGATTTCCACTATGGATCACATACAGATGTATACAGATACATTTTAGAGTGTAGATTCACTCATTTTGCTCCATATGTAGTCCATGGTGGAATCTATACAAAGACTTGTATTTAGGAATGGAGAGAGTACTTATTAAAGAAGAACGGAAGATGAACATGCTAAAGAGACTCGTATTTGAGCAACAAGTTTGGAATTATGAGTAGCACGTTGTTTAGCTTGATGGATTCAGGAGCAGTGCTAAGCAGGTACGATGATGGTACTGAATATAAAGGCATGTCTGCATGCAAATCGCATGACTTTTGTCATTTGGGTCAGTCGACCATTTCAGGCGGTTGGATGAAGATCCTACATCTCCTAACCCTTCTTCTTCATCGTCTCTGATTCTTCCCATACAGAACACCACATGGGCCGTCGACCGAACCACCGGCTCCCACCGCCTATGTTCCTCCGCCGCCACCACCACCCCCAGCCTCGCCCCCACCCGCGTCGAGTTTTCTTCATTTGGCGAGGCCCCACCACCGCCCCCCACAACCACCATCCCCACCCGAGCCCCTTCCTTCGCACTGGCGAACTCCGGCGAACTCTCAAAAATCGACTGACCCAATTTTGAAATTTAGTCTACTGTCATTTAACTAGTGTGGAATATAAAAGGGGAAAACCATAAGCATTGCGAGTATAGTGTTGAGCGTGACATGGCGGATCTGAAGGTGCAAACCGGACAAAGGCAACTTCGCAACCAATGTTTGCTTTCAACTAACAAGTGATGGACAAGAAATCAGAGTAAAGCAGTGGCGATCTATTTTCTTGCTGCCATAAATAAGTTGAGAAGATACGAAAGAGTACCGCCTCTGGTGAGGCGCCGTGTATGCATCTGCGGAGAATTTGATGGTGCTGCGGTAGCGATGGCTGTCGGTGGTGTGGAAGCAGATCTAGGATGGTAGACGGTGGCGGCGGGGCGCGGTGGACGAGACGGTCGTGGGAGCGGCGTCGGGAAGGTGGACGACGATGGGGATGAAGCGAGAGGACAGGATGCAAGGATCTCGGTCCAAAGCCGTGGATGAGAGAGGTCGATCTCTTGTAATGGCCGATGATGTCGAGGTATCAGCTCTGGCATGGTGGAGAAGGACGGCGGTGGATGGGGTGGCGGACGAAGGAGGCTGGGTGGAGAGGGTGTTTTGGCACCCACGGAGTATGAATGGGGAAATGGAGGGAGAGAGGAAGGGGGAACCATGTCTTCAGGGCGCGTATCGGTGTCAAAACTGGCGGATCTCGGGTAGGGGGTACCAAACTGTGCGTCTAAGGCGGATGGTAACAGGAGGAAGGGGACACGATGTTTTGCCCAGGTTCGGGCCCTCTTGATGGAGGTAAAACCCTACGTCCTACTCGATTTATTCTTGATGATATGGGTATTACAAGAGTTGATCTACCACGAGATCGTAGAGGCTAAACCCTAGAAGCTAGCCTATGGTATGATTGTATGTTGTCCTATGGACTAATCCCCTCTGGTTTATATAGGCACCGGAGGGGGCTAGGGTTACACAAGGTCGGTTAGAAAGGAGGAGATATACATATCTGTATTGCCTAGCTTGCCTTCCACTCCAAGTAGAGTCCCATCCGGACACTGGACGAAGTCTTCAATCTTGTATCTTCATAGTCCAACAGTCCGGCCAAAAGACATAGTCCGGCTGTCCGAAGACCCCCTAATCCAGGACTCCCTCAGTAGCCCCCAAACCAGGCTTCAATGACGATGAATCCGGTGCGCAGTGTTGTCTTCGGCATTGCAAGGCGGGTTCTTCTCCATATTTCGAACGTTTGTAAAGCAGTGTCCGGCCCCATAAATGTTTGGACCTCTTGGCTTCTGTGCCCAATAAGGGCTATTTCCCACGCGTCGAATGAATACGAGGCGCCAGGGCGTTTTTACATTCGCCCCCTAGCCAGATAAATAAATTGTCTATTAAAAGGATGGGGATTCTCAGATCCGATCCACACCATCCTCCCCCAGTGAGAATCCATCAGAGCATGCTTCGGAAAGATCCATTCCAGCATGGCCGACCTCCGCAGCTCCTCCTCCGGCCCCCGTAGCCCTAAGCCCGGTGATTGGGAGAGGTGTTCCGTCCCACACAGTCGATTAATCGAATTGCAGACTAAGGGGTTTCTCCCTCCACCATACATGGTGCCCGTTCGAGCCGGGCTTGCCACCTACAATGGCGGGGAGCAAGCGGAGAGCTTCCCCAGTCCCTCTACGGGGGAGCGGGTCTTCCTTGTTTCCTATTTATTAAGGGGACTCGGATTTCCAATTCATCCTTCCTTCGCGGGCTCCTGGAGTTCTACGGCCTCCAATTACACAATTTCACCCCTGCCTCCATTTTACACATCGCCGGCTATGTTGCTCTTTGCGAGTTGTTCCTGGGCTGTGAGGCTCATTTCGAGCTGTGGAAAAGGCTATTTTGCCTCGTCCCTCGCACACAGAGGGGGTCACTTTATCAAGTGGGCAAAGCCGAAATATGGCGCATCGCCGGAACCGGATACCTGTCCGGTACCCCGAAGAAGTCGTCCGAAGACTGGCCTTCGGAATGGTTTTATATGGAGGATGTTCCCCTTCCGGACCTTGTTCGGCGGGGTCTTCCTGAGTTCAGCAATTCCCCTCTGAAGAAACGCTGAAGTTGGCGCCCACGGAGCCCCCAGGAGGAAGACAATGGAGAAATCCTTTACCTGATGAACCGGATTAAAGCACTGGCTCAATCAGGATTGACAGTAATCGAAGTTATGTCAATATGCATAATGCGGGGAGTGCAACCACTTCAATATCGAGGGCACCCCTTGTGGTGTTTTAACAGGGCGGATGACGCCACCCGTTGCGGGCGTAAGGGTCCGGACAATGATGCCGCTTTAGCAAAAATTCTGTCCGAATTGTTCAAGGGAGAGGAAGAGGAGTTCATCCGCATCAAGCCACGGGATGGATTCTCCATGTACAATCCTCCAAGCTGAGTGAGTTATATTTCCTTACTCCCATTCCTTCCCGCATTCTTTGTCGTAGGTATTCACCTTGCCGTTTTGCGGCAGGAACTGCGGAAAGCCATAAAGGAGGTCATCAGCCCCTCCCCACAACCAGAGGACCCTGACCGGGCCCTCGACTCCGGACTCGAAGAAGATCCGGTCATATTAGTGGAGCTGATAGACCGGCAGTTCTATCAGTTAAGCTGCGATGATGGCCATTACGGCCGACTATCCCGGACTGCTTCCTGCATCGCACGTAAGAAAAACCAAAAAATCCCAACTCCAAAAACAAGGATCCCCTTTTAGACACTTCACCTACCATATACATATGGCGTTTTTACAGAGAAGACATTCGGGACGCCCTGCCGAGCCCGCAGCAACTCGCCAACAAGAGGCACCGAGGCCGGGCAGGCCAAAAAGGAAGGCAGTCAGGACGGAGACGCCGGCGCAAAGGTATAACAGAAACCCCGCTCCGTGGTTGTCGTCTTTCTCAAAATGTAATGACGCCCGTGTTTCTTTATCAGAAAAAACGCTCGGCGGAATATGTCCGACGATGTTGCTAATCATGCTTCCACCAGTCGAGCGCCAGGACCGGACATAGAGGCGGAAGCCTATATGGGGCGGGCGCAAGATAATCCTCCTACAGAGGATGCGGATAGATTGTCCGCCACAAATTCAGAAGTGGAAAGCACCATGAAACATAGGCGCCGCCAGGCCGTACTCCACGACGCTTGTTTCTCACCAGAGGCATTTGAGGCCTTCAATTCTGGAGAGGCATACCTCCGTGCTGCTCAAGATGGTCTAGCCAGAGCCATGGATCAGTATGTAAAGGATGTACGGGTAAGTGAATCTGGCGATTATATGTATCAGTAGCCCCTGAGACTTGAAACAGTTAGCAGAACTGATTTAAGGATCATCTTTGTTGTGCAGGTTCTTATAGAGAAGAATACTCGGCTGTCACAGGAGCTAGAGGAATGCAAGACCCAACTGCGGGCCGCTGTTGCCGCATTGAAGGAACCGAAAAAGTCCCCTGCTGGTAACATTTACTTTTAAAGAATGATGGTTACCATATAGTGTGCGGCGTGGCTGCAGATCTAACAATAGATGTTGCAGATGAATCCGGAGAAAATCCGGAGGACAAGCATGTCGTGCGACAGCTACAGGCTGGCGAACGCGTGCTGACTGAGGTCAGGCGGGAGAAAGACAATCTCCAAGACGCCAATACCAAGCTGAGCATGGAACTGATAGACGTTCGAGCCCAGCTTGCAGACTCCGAGAAGGAGAATAAGCGACTTCGACGCGGCATTTTCAGTAAGTGCTTGAACGAATCCTTTTGAAGGAGTTCGGCGAAGAAGCCGGCTAACAGCGATATGTCTGTAGGTATGCTGACAGGTCGTCCCGCGGAGGAAATGCCCGGGTCTATAGGTGATCTTCTATCCGAGCTCTCACAACTGCACGAACAAGTTCGACAGGTGATGCATGGTGTTGCCCAGGCCTTGTGGCCATCCATCTCCTTGCACCAGTAGAAAAGGGGGCTTTGGTCCAGGCCGGGTAAGCCCATTAGTCCCGGTTCAGCCCAGAACCGGGACCAATGGGTGCATTTATCCCGGTTCGTGCGGCTAAGGCATTAGTCCCGGTTCACCTAGGCCCTTTAGTCCCGGTTCGTGCCACGAACCGGGACTAAAGGGTGCGATGCCCATTAGTCCCGGTTGGTGGCACCAACCGGTACTAAAGGTTAGACCTTTAGTCCCGGTTGATGCCACCAACCGGGACTAATGGGCTTGGAGGCATTAGTACCGGTTCATGGCACGAACCGGTACTAAAGGTCCCATTTTCAAACTCTCTCCCCCCCACCCCCCGGTGGACTGCCTTTTCAGTTTTAGAAAAAACAAAAGAAAATGATGGAAATGTCAAAAAAATAAAATAAAATAAGTTTCCCATGTGATATGTGGTCTAGTTGTTTGGGAAATTTACAAATATGAATTTCGACTTTATTTACAAAATCTCTCTGGAATTTGTAAAATGGGCATAACTTTTGCATACAAACTCGGATTAAAAAGTTTTTTATATGAAAAATCATCTACTCGAAAAGTTACATCCGATGGAGACGGCCTATGGCCGGTTTGCAAATTTGTAGAATCCTCAAATTCCAAAAGGAAAAAAAGTTATGCTTAAATTTCAGTTTTTTAAAATTTTCATTAAATCTGGTCAAACTATGGTCAAACTACTTATTCAAGAAGTATTAGTGTTACTAAATAATTATTCAAGAATAGTAGTGTTATTAAATAATTATTTCAGTTTTTTTGAATTTTGGTCAAATCTGGTCAAACTATGGTCAAACTGTGGTCAAACAATGGTCAAACTACTTCTTCAAGAAATATTAGTGTTACTAAAAAATTATTGTTTTTTAGAACAATAGTTTCAAACTCAAACAGTGAAATGTGTGACTTCATGCTCAAGCTAAACTCCTGAGGGTTAATAGGATTGACATCTTACTATTGTCAGGAAAACAACGAGTGCAGACTTGGAAACGAGGGAGAATAGAACCCGGAAGTTAAGCGTGCTCAGGCTGGGGGAGTGGGAGGATGGGTGACCATCCGGGAAGTTAGATGATTTGGAATGATGAGGGGTGATTACAGATTAAATTGAGCAGTGATGAGGGGTGATTAGAGATTAGAGGTTAAAATAATTCAGAAATTCGAAAATAAAAAAATTTCAAAAAAAATCAGAAAATTTCCTTTAGTACCGGTTGGTGTTACCAACCGGGACTAAAGATGGACCGGCCACGTGGAGGGCCTTTAGTCCCGGTTCTGGTTTGAACTGGGACTAAAGGGTCAGGGCATTAGTACCGACCCTTTAGTCCCGGTTCAGGAACCGGGACTAAAGGCCCTTACGAACCGGGACAATAGGCCCTTTTTCTACCAGTGTTGCCAGAAGGCGTTGCAGAGCTTACAGAGAAGCTCAAGGGAGCATGGCGGCGCTTCCGATTATGGAAGATATCGGCCTGCCGTCAAGGTGCCAAGGAAGCCTGGGCCATGGTGAAGACGTGGTATACCAAGGCTGACCCAAATCACATGGCCGAGGTCGGACCTGTGGGGCCCGACGGAAAAGAGATTCCCGTTAGCTTAGTTTATGGGCAAGTAGAATTAGCCACAAAGTATTCCCACCAGGATTGTAGGCTAGACCACCTGTAGGTTGGTATGGAAGAGGAATTTAGTCAATCTGCATGACTATGTAATTAAAGTGACATGTTTAATGCCTTCTAGCCGGATTGTAGATCCTTTGTCATGGGGGACCTTTTCGCTTCAACCTCGGGACCCGATAGTCCGGAGTGTATCCGAATACCCGCTCAGTTATATAAGAACCGGGGTATGCGTGGAGACCAGACGTAGGGGTCATTAGTGCTTGAACAGACAAGTGCCCAACTAGTTATGTTATATTACATGGGTAGTAAGAAACATCTTCCAGGGAGAATAGTTCCGTTAAGGGTTCCTTTCCCTAGGTACGCATGCCCTAAAGTGCATGTCCGGACTGTGATAGGAAACGCAGGAAAAAACATCTGGGGTCACATACGGAAAAATAAATAAAAATCATCTTTTGTTCACCAACCGAATATTCCCTTAAGAACGCTAGCTTTCGGCTTCACCCAGTCTGAGGTACACATCCGGCTGACCCGGCAGTAACAATCGCAGAGGTGCTCCCCTTATGCCCTAGCCGAATTAACGGGAACGTAGGGCATAAATACAAGAGCCAGGAAACCCATCTTGGCCAAAACTTAAGTCATATTGATGCATATAATGGTGAAAAAAGGTACATGCGGAAGTATAACACATGTGCGAGGCATGAGGCCCAGATAAATAATTAAGCTTCTATGAAAGAAGCCCCCAGGTATGATGAGCGCGGCTAGCGCATCTATAATGTGCAAGCGAGGCACAAGTTGGCCCTTGAAGGCCTAGAGAAAGAATAAAAGAAAGAAAGAAAGAAAAACAAGACAGATAATGTATATGCAAAAAATGGATAGAGGAAGGGGACGAACAAAGAGTCCGGCGCTAGGCGTAGAATCTTCGGAGCCTAGCCGTGTTCCATGGGTTCGGCTCGAGTCGATTAGTCGATGCATCCCGCAGTCGGTACGCTTCACCAGTCAGAACTTGGTCAATAATGAAGGGACCTTCCCATTTGGGCTCGATCTTGTTCTTTTTCTTATCCGGCAGGCGTAGAACTAGTTCGCCAATGTTATAAGTTTTGGCCCGTACTTCTCTGCTTTGGTATCTGCGAGCCTGTTGCTGATAAAATGCGGAACGGGCTTCTGCTACGTCGCGCTCCTCCTCTAGGGTGTCCAGAATGTCCTGCCGATCGAGCTCGGCTTCTCTTTCTTCGTACATGCGCACTCGAGGTGAGTCATGAATTATGTCACAGGGCAAGACTGCCTCTGTGCCGTACACCATAAAGAAGGGTGTATATCCGGTACTACGATTCGGCGTGGTCCGCAGTCCCCAGAGTACGGAGTCGAGCTCCTCTACCCAGTGCGTGTTAGACTCCGTTAAGGAACGCACTAATCTGGGTTTAATGCCGCTCGTTATAAGACCGCTTGCTCGCTCAACTTGGTCATTGGTTTGTGGGTGATAGACTGAAGCATAATCGAGCTTGATGCCCATTTTGCTGCACCAGACTTTAACCTCATCGGCCGTGAAGTTCGTGCCATTGTCAGTGATGATGCTGTGGGGGACGCCATAACGGTGTATGACCCCGGATATGAAGTCTATCACCAGTCCGGATTCGGCTGTTTTAACAGGTTTGGCTTCTATCCATTTGGTGAATTTATCCACCATGACCAGTAAGTATTTTTTCTTGTGGGTTCCCCCTTTAAGGGGTCCAACCATGTCAAGCCCCCAAACCGCGAAGGGCCACGTAACGGGGATTGTTTGGAGGGCGGTGGGTGGCATGTGGCTTTGATTTGCAAAAAACTGGCAACCGGCGCAGCGTTGGACCAAGTCTTGTGCATCTGCCCGGGCCGTCGGCCAATAGAATCCTATACGGAAGGCCTTGCTTACAAGAGCCCGGGCTGCAGCGTGGTGACCGCCGAGTCCGGTGTGAATTTCTGCCAAAAGGTTCCGCCCTTCCTCTTCGGAGATGCACCTTTGAAGGACTCCGGTAGTGCTTTTTTTGTACAATTCTCCCTCATGGACCCTGTAGGCCTTGGATCGCCGCACTATGCAGCGTGCCTCATTTTGGTCCTCCGAAAGTTCCTGCCTAGTTAGGTAGGCCAGGAATGGTTCTGTCCACGGGGCTATGATGGCCATTATTACGTGGGCTGAAGGTGTTGTTTCGGTGGCAGAGCCTCCGATTATGTCAGAGTGTTCGGTGTCGAGTGTTGTGGCCGGTTCTGGACTAATATTGCCGGTGTCCCCCTCCCATACCACGGATGGCTTAAACAACCTCTCTAAAAAGATGTTGGGGGGATCGCATCACGTTTTGCGCCGATGCGGGCGAGGATATCCGCCACCTGATTGTTTTCCCAAGCCACATGGTGAAATTCGAGCCCCTCGAACCAAGCTGACATCTTTAGGACGGCGTTACGATAGGCCACCATCTTCGGATCCTTGGCATCAAAATCTCCATTTATTTGGGATATTGCGAGGTTCGAATCCACCCGCACCTCCAGGCGCTGAATGCCCATGGAAACTGCCATTCGAAGACCATGTAACAGGGCTTCGTATTCGGCTGCATTGTTGGAGTCTGTGTACAGTATCTGCAGTACGTATTGAACTGTATCTCCGGTTGGTGACGTCAGGACGATGCCGGCCCCCAGTCCAGCCAGCATTTTGGAGCCGTCGAAGTGCATAATCCAATTGGAGTATGCGTCGTACTCTTTAGGGAGTTCGGCTTCCGTCCATTCAGCGACAAAGTCGGCCAATACTTGCGATTTAATGGCTCGCCGAGGTTTGTGTGTTATGTCGAATGAGAGGAGCTCAATGGCCCATTTGGCAATCCGGCCCGTGGCGTCGCGGTTGTTTATAATATCATTGAGTGGCACCTCCGAGGCTACTGTAATCGAACACTCTTGAAAGTAGTGTCGCCGTTTCCGGGATGCCATGAATACCGCATAGGCTATCTTTTGATAATGTGGGTACCGTGATTTGCATGGAGTGAGGACAGTGGATACATAATATACCGGCTTTCGAAGAGGGAATTTATGTCCGTTCGCTTCTCGTTCGATGACGAGCACTGCGTTTACAACTTGATGAGTTGCCGCAATGTTTAATAGCATTGGTTCGCCGATGTTTGGCGTGGCCAGGATTGGGTTGGTTGCCAGTATGGCTTTTATTTCTTCCAATCCGGCTGTGGTAGCGTCCGTCCACTCGAAGTGTTTGGTGCGCCGAAGAAGACGATAAAGGGGTAATGCCTTTTCTCCTAAGCGGGAGATAAAGCGGCTAAGAGCCGCCACACATTCAGTTAACTTCTGGATTTGTTTGAGGTCTGTTGGGGTAGCCAACTGTGAGAAAGCTTGGATTTTGGCCGGATTAGCTTCAATACCTCTACTGGAGACAATGAAACCCAGGAGCTTTCCGGCTGGTACGCCAAAAACACATTTTTCTGGATTGAGTTTGATGTTGTATGTTCCGAGGTTGTCGAATGTGAGCCTCAAGTTGTCTATCAGAGAGTCGACGTGTTTAGTTTTGACGACCACATCATCCACGTATGCCTCTACTGTTTTGCCGATTCGTTTCTCCAGACATGTTGGAATCATGCGCTGATATGTTGCGTCGGCGTTTTTGAGCCTGAAAGGCATTGTGTTGAAACTGAAGGGACCGTATGGTGTGATGAATGCCCTTGCAGCTTGGTCAGATTCCGCCATCTTGATTTGGTCGTAACCGGAGTATGCATCGAGGAAACACAATGACTCATGTCCTGCAGTAGCATCAATAATTTGATCAATGCAGGGGAGGGGGAAGGGATCCTTTGGGCAAGCTTTATTGAGGTCCTTGAAATCGACACAAAGGCGCCAGGATTTATCCTTCTTTGGTACCATCACCAGGTTTGCTAGCCAATCCAGGTGTTTTATTTCTCTGATGAATCCGGCCTCCAATAACTTGGCTAGTTCCTCTCCCATGGCTTGTCTCTTAGGTTCGGAGAAACGCCGAAGAGCTTGCTTGACCGGCTTGAATCCCTTTAGGATATTGAGGCTATGCTCTCCCAGCCTGCGTGGGATTCCTGGCATGTCTGAAGGATGCCAGGCGAATATGTCCCAATTCTCGTGCTGGAAATCTCGTAGTGCGGCGTCCACGGCGGGATTTAACTATGCCCCGATGGAGGCTATTTTTGTAGGGTCCGTTGGGTGGACTTGGAATTTGACTATTTCATCCGCTGGTTTAAAAGAGGTGGACTTGGATCTCTTGTCGAGTATCACGTCGTCCCTGTCCACCGTGGAGCGTAGCGTGGTTAGTTCTTCGGCCGAGAGGGCTTCGGATAATGCCTTGAGGGCCAGTGCGGCTGTTTTGTTTTCGGCACGGAGTGTTGTGTCCAGATCACTGGCGAGAGTGATGATTCCGTTGGGCTCGGGAATTTTGAGCTTCATGTACCCATAATGGGGTACGGCTTGGAAGATCGTGAACGCCTCACGTCCTAAAAGGGCGTGGTATCCACTGCTGAACGAGGCCACTTGAAATGTGATTTCTTCGGACCTATAGTTCTCTCGCGTACCGAATACCACATCTAGTGTGATTTTCCCAGCTCATCGTGCTTCCCGACTGGGTATGATTCCTCTAAAGGTTGTGCTACTTTGCTCAATGCGGTTCCAGTCTATTT
This sequence comes from Triticum urartu, assembly GCF_056163025.1. NCBI lineage: Eukaryota > Viridiplantae > Streptophyta > Magnoliopsida > Poales > Poaceae > Triticum > Triticum urartu. The sequence goes on along the minus strand of NC_141874.1, from coordinate 602,137,308 downwards.
CCATTTTTTGAAGAGTTTCCTCATAGATGAGGTTTAATCCGCTGCCGCCATCCATGAGTACTTTGGTGAGTCGAAATCCATCCACGATTGGACTGAGGACCAGTGCGGCTGGTGCTCTAGTTGTTCAGAATTTAGGTTCGTCACTGGAATTGAAGGTAATAGCCGTGTCACTCCATGGATTTATTTCTGCTATGTGGCAGATTTCGGCAATGCTGCGAGTGTTCGCTTGCGCCTATTATTTGACGCGAAGGTCTCAAAGACTGTTAAAACCGTATTGTTATCCACGGGATGGTGCTCTGTGCTATTTGGGATAAGAAGATCCTCACCACTTTTGGCCACCTGCCGGAGTATCCAACATGCTCTAAGGATGTGCGTTGGTATTGTATCTGCTGTGCTATGAATTTTGTAGGGTCCGTTAAGCCATCCCTCCAATACGGTTCCGTGCCCTGTAGAGGGTTTTTGTTTCTTTGTAACGAACTCGGGTGTCTTATGATAGTGCACCCTTTCACCTCGGACTGGGTGCATATTCGGAGCCGGATTATCCCAAAATTTTGTTTCGGTTTTCCAGGCACTTTCCATCGCACAGTACTTTCGTACTATGGACGCCAAGTCGGAGAAGCGTGATATGTCATGGCGACTTATGGCGTTAAGGATTCCCTTGTCTGTGCAGTTATTGCGGAAAAGTGAGACTGCGTCTTCCTCGCGGCAGTCCTTAACCTTGTTCATCACAAGGAGGAATCTGGCCCAATAATGATGTACTGTTTCATGGGGCTCTTGCCTGATGTGGGAAAGATCGTTTATGTCTGGGTGGGTGGGTGGATTTGAGTCCGGACCCCTACCCGATCTGAGACCCAGGGGTCGAGGGGTTTCCGATCTTGGAAGTTCGGATTCCGGTATGCTGCCCGATGAGTCTGGCCCGCTGCCTATCTCTAGGTTCAGGGTTTGGGTGATGTCCTCCTGTAAACGGGTGTCCGGCTCGGAGAGCTCAGGAATTCGGACATAGTTAGTCCTCAAGATAGAGGAAGAATCGCCGCATAGTTCCTCCACCACCGCAACATGATGGGTGACCGGTGGAGAGTTAATCTCCCTTCGATCGGGTTTAAGCCCAATCCGATCGTAGTCTGTAGCGACTCCCAAGGCGGCGATGCGATCCAAGAGTTCGTTTAGGGAAGAGAGCTCCATTGGATCCATCTGCTCGGCGAATTCCGAGCCGACGTGGAGGCTGTTTTTGATGACCCGAGAAGTCATCGTCGGTGCAGCGGCCGAACAGGCGGTCATGACAAAACTTCCTAGCCGGAGAGTTTGGCCGACAGCCAGAGCTCCCCCGGCGGTAATGTTGTTTTTAACAACGAGATAGGCATCCTTCCTTACGGCGACGTCACAGGGGAACTCTCAATGAAAGCACCAATATCGGTGTCAAAACCGGCGGATCTCGGGTAGGGGGTCCCGAACTGTGCGTCTAAGGCGGATGGTAACATGAGGCAGGGGACACGATGTTTTACCCAGGTTCGGGCCCTCTTGATGGAGGTAAAACCCTACGTCCTGCTCGATTTATTCTTGATGATATGGGCATTACAAGAGTTGATCTACCACGAGATCGGAGAGGCTAAACCCTAGAAGCTAGCCTATGGTATGATTGTATGTTGTCCTACGGACTAAACCTCTCCGGTTTATATAGGCACCGGAGGGGGCTAGGGTTACACAAGGTCTGTTACAAAGGAGGAGATATACATATCCATATTGCCTAGCTTGCCTTCCACGCCAAGTAGAGTCCCATCCGGACACGGGACGAAGTCTTCAATCTTGTATCTTCATAGTCCAACAGTCCGGCTAAAGGACATAGTCTGGCTGTCCGGAGACCCCCTAATCCAGGACTCCCTCAGCGCGCTTGTCTCAAATGTGAGGAAATTTACAAACTTAGCCCCCGTTTAAAATTTCCTACATCATAGCAATATTAGTCGGTTGGGGATAGGATGGTAATCTCGCATACACCAAATATTTGCCAACGAGAGTTTGTTTTTGGCACCCACCGTGTATGAATCGGGGAGGGAGTCAATTTTGGCCGAGGAGACACTGTGTTTTGCGCCCACCGTGTATGAATCCGGGTGAGAGGCGGTTATGTCACGTTTGAGTGAAATTACAAACCTACCCCTATCGAAACCTATAGAAATCGAGCCGATAGGCTTTGCGTGGCAGGGATAGGCAGTAATTTCCATCTCGCAGATTTTGGTTTCGGGCAGTTACTGCGACTTTCCCCGCTTCATTCAAATTTTTGCAGAGCAAGAGTGCACGTTTACTGTGCCAACTCAATTCGAATCCAGTTTGTATTCTATTTTTGTTCGAGCAGGATCCATTTTCGATTGGAATAAAATTCTATATACATCATTTTATATATATATATACTTTCAAAAGCACAACAAAGAGTTTTGCTCCTTTATATGTATAATATGATTTACAAATACAATGATCTCAAAATCATAAGGTTGAATTCAAAAAATTTAAACCAAATTATGTTCTACTAAAATGTATGGATCAGTAATATCTACATATTAAATAACATAGATGCGCGTGAATTCATATGAGTATGCATGTTTGATAGATCAATTTTGGTTCGAGTACGAATTACATGTATCATCATCTCGAATTCAAATATTTGAATCCCTTTTATGTTGACTCCTTTCATGCCCATCTCTCTCGCATGCGTGCTCCTTCATGTAGCTATCACTCTCTTTTCTCCAGCTCACCCGCATGCTCACTTCATGTTTCTCCTATCTTCGCAAACATGGTCTCTCGACGTCTCCCTTGAGAAGTTTCACACTCTCCCTATCATTATACACTACACTATTTTCATTATCTCTCACGTCTCTACCGTTTTCTGGTATCACTAGGTACCTAAGCTTTCTTTTTCACCGCCACACACAGTCTCACTCGTATTTCACTTTGTCTTTCTCTCTATGGGGTTCTCTCACACACCCTATATGTCTCTAGATATGAATCATACCACTAAAATTACTCTGTCCTGCAGACACAACATTTATTGTGGTCTCCTTTCCGTCTCCATCCCAGTTTTAAAACTGACATTATTCATTTGTTTACCAATAAGACAACCCCCCCTCTCTCTCTCACACACACACAACTCCTGCTTCCACTCCCCTTCTCAACTTCCGTCTCTCTCTCTCACACACACACACAAAACTCTCGCTTTCGCACCCCCGACTCGTATTTCTCTCACAAACATTTATTGACTAGCCTCTAGATAGGTTTATACACCCGCACACTCGTGCTTCCACTATCACATACATGTCTCTCTCGCGCTCCTTGTATCTATGTAGATTTTTCTTCCCTTCTTGAGACACGCCCTCTAGATCGTGCACACACACACTATCGCCTCATTTTAAGCTGATACCTCTCGCACACACACTCTTTGTGTCGTTGTCACACATGCACTCCGTCCTCCTCCTCTCTCCCTCTCTCTCACACACACATGGGCTTTTTGCAACAACTAGCAAGATGCCCATGCATTGCACGGAACATCAAGATGCATTTGTATGAGTAGTTTATCTTGTGGGAGAAAAGGATGAACCAGGGAAGGCCTTATTTGCAAATGTGGAGAGGGGTGTGGGTATCTTTTTGCAAAATTGCCATAGTTTCCTTCCTATCTGCCAAATATAAATCGGACCGCCTATATTGCAGGATGGCAGGCACATCATCATCACCAACTCTGTTTTTTATCTCTACTCTTATAAAAAGCATAGTCGGTGATGATGGTGTGCCTGCCATCCTGCAATATAGGTCGTCCGATCTATATCTAACAGATAGGAAGGAAACTATGGCAATTTACCCGCACTCCTCTCCACATTTGCAGATAAGGCCTTCCCTCGTTCATCCTTTTCTCCCACAAGATCTTGATGTTCCGTGCAACGCACGGGCATCTTGCTAGTAAGAGTAGAAATTAGACATATACCACTTCTGAATCTTGAAACCAACAACATTCCTTCCTTATCTCATAAAAACCGCCAAAGGAATATATTTTGAGTGAAGCATAACATATTTTTAGTGATATAGGTATTCCAAAACTAGACTCTTTTTTCTATCAAATCGGTGAATATGTATTAATCAACTTTGATCGTGTGGCAACTCATCGTTCCACAATGTAGTGCCTATAGATTTTTTAAGAAGTCAAACTTTGCAAACTTTGACCAAGTTTGTACAGAAAAATATTTATATCTACAATAGCAAAAATATATAATGCGAAACTACATCATATGATGAATCTAGTGATATATGTTTCGCACTCTAGATGTAAATATTTTTTGTCCAAAAACTTGGTCAAAGTTTGTGAGCTTTGACTTCTCAAAAAATCTATAGGCACTACATTATGGAACGGAGGGAGTAGTTATTACCACTGTATTATTTTTTGGACACCAGACAAATGATGGAGTACATATACAAAGAGAAGAGGCGCAGACACGCAGTCGGTCTCTCGCTGTCTCGCACACATGACAGTTACATAAAGGCACCATTAACAAATAAACCCTAAAACCCTAGGTGCACGATTGCTGCATGTGTGGATACTGCTACGTGGTGGAGCGCACCTTTGTTGAAATAGTCAGCTCACGTGATAATTTGATCCGTAGGAGTTGATGGTCGGGGCCACAGGTGAGCGAGCTAGTGGCGGTGGCTCGCGAGTTGCCACAGATCGAGTAGCCACGTTTAAAATATCCTTTTTAGCGGGGTAAGAGTTCCGATATTCAATGGTGCATTATAAGTACTAAGTAGTTTTTAGAGCGATTGGTATGGAGCAAAAATGAAATTCATAACTACTACCTCCTTGGCGTATGGTTGTATGGGTTTATGTTGTGAGATGTTGAACCTGGTAGTTCTAGGCAAATACCTGGTAGTTCTTTGATAAAAAAACTACTACCTCTGTTCCAGTTTACTAGTCCCCATCATAGTTTGGGTCAAAGTTTGTCCACGAATTTTACTTGTAAATGTGAATGGAAAACGAAATTTTTTTATACCCAAACAAAAAAGGACTAGAGGGAGTGATTGCTCTGACACGGACGCGACCTCTCATAGTGCAGGCATTGAACCGGTGCGCCGGCCAAGAGGCCCGGCTGAACACGCCTCCTCGCCGCATGCAACCGGCTTCAGACTGCCCCGCTTGCCTCCATTGAATCCGCGCGTGTGCCGGAAACACGTCCTTCCGCAAGCCGGTCGGCATTTTAGAACACAAAAAATGACCAAAATATAATTAATTACGCATGGTCTTGACTTGCTGTGCTCGCAATGGTAGCAGGAACTAGAGGTTTTTCTTTATTTATAACTCTCCTCACATTTTTTTGGCTTTGAAGTGAATCATGGTTGTGGACATTATCTATGAATGTGCAGATATCTGTGAACATGAGTTTGATGTGGAAGTTGAACTTGGAATGTCAGGCTTGCGCGTGAACTATATCATGTCCAATGCTTCATCTGTTATTGTTTGGAAACTAATTGCTGTTATTACATGACCCAGAAAAAATTTATTTTGTGCCACATCAGTAGATGCACGGACATCACAACAGGCATGCTGACTGGATAAACATTTGAACCTAGTTGTTATGAAGGAAATTTTGTATTGACAACAGTTTTAGATAGAAGGAGACGCCTAGCCTGCTCTGCCTCTGCTAGCTTATTTCTGGCTTCTTCCACCTCTTCTTTTGCTTGGGTGAAGAGAGCATCTCATTGCACTTTTCTCTTCTTCAGGAACTCGGCTACATTCTTAAGGGTTGTTGCATGTTTTCTTTCAGCCTTTACTAGAGCCATGAGGACACGAACAGCTGACGACTCCACCTAGCTTGTGTGTAATCCAGCATCATCTGGGAATTTGCACCTTGTGTATAATCCAGCATCATTAGGGAACTAGCACCTTGTGTGTAATCTAGCTTCATTTTGGAAACATGATCTCGAGGTTGACCATACTTCCCTCCTCGCAGGAACTGCATCCTGACATGAAGTTACTTCTTTTTTAGATCAATACTTATAGCAACCCAGATCCATTTAGTAGAAGCCAGATAAACAGGACTCGCAGAAGTGAATTCAAAAGGAAAAATATAAAAACAGACTACAAGGTGAGAACACCCACTTCCTACATCAAGCTAAAAATGAAAGCATTAGGACGATTAAGACTCTTCTTATCACACATCAAAGAACATGAGGCTAAGAGAAACAGAAACTACAACATATACACATCGAAGAACACGAGGCTAAACGAAAGTAATTGAAAGGGTGTTACTTCCCAAAGCTCGTTTTACAGGTTCGGTGTAGCTCCTCTTTAACTTGCCATGCTCCATGAAGATGTCCCCAATATCCCGTGTTTGGTCTTCATTGCTCCTGTGCATGTTCGCACTCGTGGTTTTAAAATCTCAACATGGCAAGAAAAATATACTACTAGTAATACTCATGTATCTTGTGGGCAACATTAAAGCACTCGTCTGCCATGTTAGAGCATCTCCAACAAAAGCGCAATGCGCGGCGCTTTAAAAAGCATTTACAGTGCTGAGATTGAGAAGTAGAGATAGAGAGTAGAGACTAGAGAGTAGAGGATAGTTCTGAGCATAGATATAGCATAGATAGATAAAAAATAGATAGTTTAACTACTCCTCGTCGTCCGACTCCTCCTCGATTATTTCCTCCTCCAACGTCTCAATGTAGGCGTGAAGATACCGATCGTTGTTGGATTCCCAGGGTGACGCTGCTCCTAGCCTCATGTTGAATTGAGCGTATGCTTGTCCTCGCGATAGGCGGCTCGCTCCACCCTCATCTTCTCCCTCTCCGCCCTCCTTTGCGCGTAGAACTCGCGCTCGTTGATGATGTCCTGCGAGAAGCGTTGGCGCCACAGCGCTGGCTTCCTCGTCCATCTCGGGGACGCCGATACGGTGCTCCCGCCTCCGGTTGTCGCGACGATCCTCGTCGGTGATAAGCCGTGGCAGAGGCGCGAACTCCGGCGCCCGCTCCCGCGTCGACACGTTGGGGAAGTTCAATGTTCTATGGGGCCACCGAACGCGCCATGCCACCACGTCGTACGCGCGGGCGGCCTCATTGGCGGTGTCGAAATTTCCGAGGCTGAGGCGCATCCGGCGGAACCGGATCTCGGCGGAGAAGTTGCCGGAGGGGCGCACGCGGACGCCGCTGTATCCCCAATTTCCCGGCGACGTGGCGGCATGGTGGCACGGCGGTGGCGAGGCGAGAAAGAGCAGGGAGAGAGTGGTGGCAAGGCACAGAGCGGGGAGAGAGCGGTGGCAAGGCATAGAGCGGTGGGAGGGCATTGGATTTTATAAAGCGCACCTGACGCCGCGCGCGAAAACTAGCGCGCCCAGCAGATTTTTTCCCCGCGCGCGTGATCCTTTCCCGACGTCCCTGCTATCTCTACTCTCTTCTCTACTATTATATTTATTTTATATTTAATATTTATCTCTACTTCTCTACTCTCTACTCTTTTTTCCTTTTAAAAAACAGAGTTGGTGATGATGGTGCGCCTACCATCCTGCAGTATAGGCCGTCCGATTTATATCCGGCGGATAGGAAGGAAACTATGGCAATTTTGCAGAAAGATACCCACACCCCTCTCCAGATTTGCAAATAAGGCCTTCCCTCGTTCATCCATTTCTCCCACAAGATAAACTACTCATACAAATGCATCTTGATGCGTGCAACGCATGGGCGTCTTGCTAGTTCTAAGAAACTTTCCATCATTCGCCACACTACTGGTTGCAGATGAAGAACCTACCCAAGCACAGCGCGATACAGGAGCAACGCACAATTACAAGTTGATATTATGTTGGAAAATGGAGGCTATGACCAATTACTTTTATAGGAACAATAGCAACCAGGATATTTGAAGGGTAGGTATGAACAAAATTGGAACTGCACATGTAGTGCTAAGTGATTCAATACACACATTACCAATCGAGGAGGAGAACGATGGTCGGGGCGGCCTCTGTGCATCATGGTCAGCAACGGGGGTCAGTTCATTTTCCACGACGGTGGTGCTTCTGCGCTTGGCACCGGCTTCCGGGAAGCAGATCCGAGACCATGGAAGATGGTGCTAGGGAAGAGGCTCCGTGTACGACGACAACGGTGGACCGGCTCTAGTGCGGCGCACGGGATCGTCGATGAGGCAGATGCGCTGCGGTGGACGAGTGTGCCGATGTAGAAGGGGAGGAGCACGAAGGATGTGGTGTCGTGGAGAAGTCTATTTTGCAGTGGGTATAGAAAATGGGGAGTATTCATGTGTACAACTCTAGGTGCCGGGTGGGGTTGGTTGGGTAGGGTGAACCTGAAGTTACAAAAACAGTGCCCTACCAAGCGTCATTCGTAGGCATGTTCCAAGGCTATGATGGTAACTTCACACTTCTCGAATCAGGGTCGTGGGAGATTTTCCCGCCGACCCCAAAATTTTGTGACACTGAACTCCCCGTGTGGTGTGATGGGTGATTGGGCTAAGCAACTAGCGAGTAGTAGTAGTAACTACTAGTACTCCCTCCGTTTTTATTAACTTTGCATATTAGGTTTGACCGAAGTCAAACTTCCTAAAGTTTGACCAAGTTTATAGAAAAATATAAACATTTACCATAAAAAATATGTATGATGTGAAAGTACATTCAATAATAAATCTAATGGTATTTATTTGTTACTGTATTGTATATGTAAATATTACTAGCGAAAAGGCCCGTGCGTCGCAACGGAAGAAAAAAATTATCTCATATCTCTAGCTGGACAAACTGTGTGTGTGGCCGGTTGGCAGGTCATGAGATCGAACCCTCACATCGGCAATTTTATTTTTTGCTAGCTCTCCGGACCTGGGTTTCTTCTGTTGGGCCAAAACAGGTGACAAGTAACGAAACCAAATAGTGACATGGAATTAACTGAAGCGGGACCAAACGAAACGAGACGAAACCAAGAATACCACCTCCCTTTAATAGTAGGTATAGATTTGTTATAAACTTTCTGAGAGTTTACAAAACTTGACTTTACCAAAGCTAATACGCGGACTTAAATAAAAACGGTGGGAGTACACATTTGTTTTCTTAGTTTGTACTGAATTAATCATTTGTTGTAATTGTGAAATAAATATATTAGGTTACTGACTTCAAATGTAATGGTCTATACAATTCAATAGTTGCAATCATTGTTGAATTCCAAGATGTATACGGGGTCTATAGTACTTCACAATATGCTCAAACTCAAACAATCCCAGTCAAATGAGAATCTAAATGCATTTCATAGTTATTACTTTGTAGGATGCAACAAAACCAACCATAACTCATCCATTATAAAAGCAATATTTTGAACACATCCCAATGTGGGAATGAAACATGTAGAGAGAGCTTGCGAAGATGGAGCAGATAGGGCGGGAAAGATTGTATGTATGTGGACGAGAGAGTAGGAGACAAACCTAACGAGACAGAGAGAGATAGAGAGAGAAAGAGAGAGGAAGAAGTTAGGTCTGTGAGAAAGATGGAGAGATGTAATATACGTGAGATGCATGTGCATCGGGATTCTGTACACGTGGAAGGAGAAGAGACAACATGTTTGATGAGAGAGCTGGAAAAACATGGACGAGAGGGGAAGGATCTCGTGGGTTGAGGGATTGATCATTTTGTGCGGGGGGAGAGGGATTGGTAATTTTGCGCGGGAGAGAGGGGGGAGGAGTCAGTCGGCCGTCGTCACATCATCCTACTTCCAAATGGCACCGCATTCTCTAGTGCAGTGTGGTCGCCGTCTTCGATCTCCTCGATGCCCTCTTTAAAGATTGAGGTGTTGTGCATGCTGGGGTGCAGAGAAGCACAAGCGAGAGTGGTCACCATATAACCTTGGATGGGGATGAATTGTGTGCTCGGGGGAGGGGGTGTGTGTGTGTGTTAGATATTGAGAGAAATCAAACCTATGGAGAGAAATGTGTGTGTATGTGACGGAAAGCTACATGCTAAATAGGGTTTTCATGAAGATATTGTGTGTGCGAGATAGAGGGCGATGTGCGGGCCTTGAGGTGGGCAGGGGCCGGGTGAGTGTGTAAAAATGTGTGCGTTGATGCATGTGTTACATGCGATCGTGTGAGGGACGTACGAATCGAGAGAGATGGTTGTTGTGTTATGGATGCTCCCCCCCCCCTCTCTCACACACACACAAGTAAAATAGAAGACTGTTCTCTCATGTATACACAATGTATCAGCATTTATCTATGTCTCACTCATGCATGATCATTTGCACATTCACACCTCTCTATGTCTCTATCACACGCACACCATCTCCACATTGCCCTTCCGCCACAACACACATATAGACACATACACACATTCTCTCTCAGTCACACACACACAAAATCAGTATTCAAAAAAACTAGGGCGCACCTAAAACGTCCAAATCCAAATAAACACGAACTAGAGCTAAATTCAAATATGTGGAAATATTGTAGCGTTAAGAACTTTTCCAGGAAAAAAAGTTGAGTAATATTCGGGGATTGTTTTCACACACACAAAAAGGTTCGGTGGATGTCCTTCAAGTGCGACACGGTGACGCACCGTTCGATCGACCTCACGGCCGCGGTTCACGCGCTTGCACAGGATTCCATATCATGGCTGTGGTAACTAATATAAGCGCTGCCTCAGTCTAATGTTTACGTGTACTAGTACGGTTTTCTTTTAAGTTTGACCAACCCTATATAAAACTAAACTAAGCTCCCATATGTGCACTCATCAATATGCCGCCGCTGGCCTTGCGCATGCCGGCGCCCGCCTGCTCCGGCCAACAATTTCTCGCCCATCACCGCCGTGTCACTGCCATACCTGTGCCATGAAGCCGAAGGCTCGCCCGCTCACGTTGTCTGCAGACCCTCCTCGCGATGCTGACGCGCTGCCAAGCACGTGAGCAGCTGGTGGAGCCGCGTACGAGGAGGAGGATGAGCGCGCGCTCCAGCACGCCGGCGAGGAGGAACTAGCGTGTCATTGTCGTCTCCGCCCGCGTGGAGGAGGCGCGCATGGTGGCTGTTGCGACAGAAGTCGGTCGCGCCCGCGCCGAGCCCGCAAACCGGGTGCTGACACGGAATCTACCTTCGAGACCTTGAATTCCACGTGGATCCTGCAATCGGAAGGAGCAATTTGGGTCAGTAGGCTCTTGTGAGTCGTTGGATGCAACATGGATGGCTAGAAGGGCTTCTTCAACCTCCGAAACTAATGCACTGTTCATCTTCTCAGCCTGCCGCCGCCGCCCCGCCCTCCCCTGAACCGCCTGCCACCGCCATGCTCCCCCCACCCCCGCCATCCGTTTAACCCTGGGCATGATCCAGTTTTTTCCGACGAACTGCATTCCACACCCAACACTCATAAGATAGATCATGGGCACCCTGCCACCCTAATATAGATACTTGGGTAGCTTCTCTGTCGTCTTCTTCCTTCGCTCCATCGAACTTCTTTCACAAATTGACTGACCCAAATTATACTACTAGTGTGAACATATTAAGTACAGTAGGAACACGAAGATATGAGCAGTAGTACCAACTGCAAGAAGAACAGTAGTAAGACATAGTACTAGTACTATTGTACGTACTAAAGAGTTCAAATAACGAGAAAGAACATAAAGTTCAAATAACAAGAAAGAACATAAACATAGTTCTGTTGGGGGCTCAGCACAACACACCCCTGAAATAATACTAAGCAACTAGTCCGCTTGACACTTCAGTACAACCAGCATGAGCGACGGCACTGCCACCTTACTCGGAGTCCGAGTCCGACTCCACATCCTCGACTTCGTCCTCGTCCCTCTTCCTCTTCCTCTTCGCCGATGCTTCTTTGCTTGAACCGGACACTGGGCTTTGCTTCTTCATCCAACCCTTGTAGATATTTAAGCAAAGGTAGGCATCCATTGCTGTGTACAGGATGTGATCTTCATCTAATGTCTTCGACTCCCATGCATGATGAAACTCATGGTGAGGTTTCTTCAGTTTAGCATACGAAGGATCAATCATGGCTACTGCCAGGGTCAGCATTGAAGGCTGAGAGGGGGACACCAGGCATGCCTTCTGGAGATCGAAGGGCTAGCCTACAACGAGGCCTATCCGACCCAGGACATCCCTGTCGTTCCTAAAGTCTACAGTAATGAATTTCACTCTTTCGTCCTTGAGGAAGTTCTTAAAATCCTGGCACTCAACATCGGCATAGCATATGTGGTAGAACAAGCACACATTATGTAAGCAAACCTGGATCACAGCGGGCTTCCTCTTCTCTGCCTCCATTAGAATCTTCTCTCTTTCCAGGACTGTGGTGTACTCAACATCTAGCCCAGTGACCCACTCATCCTTTGAACTGTTGAACATGCATAGGAAGCGAGCAAAGCATGCTTTCACTGTTGCGGATCCACGTGTGTAGATGACGATGAACTCATCACCGGTGATGGCTCTAACTTGGTACTCAGCGGCGACCATGGAGATTTGGGAGGCCATGGATTTTGGAGGAGGGTTAGGAGAATTTGAACTGGTGTAATATGAAAGGACGGGACGACTGGGAGCGAACTGTTGTAAGGTAGTAGTAGAAGACGGGGACGAGTAGGGCGTGCGAACGGTGTGGGGTTGTTGGCTTGCCCGGTGGATAAACGGCTGCAAGCCCCCAAAGAGTTCTTGAGTACTATGCGGGACCCACTAGATGTCATGTCTACTAGACCCATATCATAGGCATGACGGTATAGCTTCTGCCTGTTCGCACGCCATGCCAGCACGTGGATGTAACTTCACTTAATTCCGTCAACCGTCGCGCCTCCCATGACCTTCGCCTCCCTCGCGCGGTCGCGCCCTTTGAGACTTCGACCGGCTATAAATGAGCAATTTTTTTGCCTAGTCCACATGCATCATACTCCCTCTGGTCCTTTTTACTTCCGTCAACCGTTTGCAAAGTGTTTGACCAAATTTATACTAAAAATATCAATATCTACAATACTGATTATAATGAGTATAAGAACTACGTTTCATAATGAGTATAAAAATATTGATTTGACATTGTGAATGTTGATACATTTTTCTATAAGTTTGGTCAAAGTAGAGGTACATTGACTTCAGACAAAACTTAAATGCACAATGCAGACTAGTTCCTCCGTCTAGGTGTGTGCCATGTCCAATCTAGTCATCACAACAAGGTTAGCTATTAGAGTACTACTACCTCCCTTCTACTTTAAAGGGCTCGATTCAAAATTTTCACCTACTCTTACCAAGATAGAGGCGGTGGAATAGTTTTTGTAGTATGCAAAAGTACTCAACTAATGCTGCCATTCTTCACCCCTTCTACTTTAAAGGGCTTGATTCAACATTTTCACCTACTCTTACCAAGATAGAGGCGGTGGAATAGTTTTACTCTAACCACCCTCTCTTCTTTAATTCTTTGCCACATCAGCATGTTTGCTATTTCCGTGTGCATTATACCAGCTAAGATACCACCATTATGGCCAGCCTTAATCATTGCATGCAATAATTTAGTGCACCTTGAAATATGAACATGTGTGGGGCGTGTATGTTTTTAATGACTTGAGACTATACCTAGCCCTGCATGCAAGATGACTTATTATGCACCGTTCCCCATACCTGCAGGAAGCCCATTCGTCTCCAAATCTTTTCCTGTGCATGTGTGAAAACAATATGCCTGATTGACTCTCCTTCTCCCTCCGGCGGTCCCACCACTCCACCTCGTGTGGAAAAAATCTGCATGCATGACTCTCCTTCCCCCGCGCTCGTCCAATCTGTTGTGACCAGCAATATTTCCACCCCTCCCTCCCCCGTAATTTACTCCAACAAATATGCCCACATAGTTGTTACGTTAATCTTGCAACATATCTTATGGGACGCTGCTTCAGTTACTTAACTACAGGTGCATTGGGTCACTGACATATGGGCCCAACAGGGGTCTGGCCCACATGTCAGTGACGCAACTGGACCTGTAGTTAAGTCAGTGCAGCTCAGTCCATATCTCACGTAGGTGTGCCATTGCTCGCTATAAATACTGCGCCTCCCACGACATTCAGAAGAACGCTCACGTTCATCGCTATCTCCTCCCCCTCCCTCTCACGTCGACCACCATGGCATCACCCCTCCCAAGCCCTAGGCGCCCCTCGCCGCACCGCGCGGATGGTCACGCGTCGCCATTCCGTTCCTCGCCGCCACTAGTCGAGGAGGACGCATCGGTGTTCCGCTCCTCACCGCGACGCGTCGAGGTGGACGCGTCAGCATTCCCAATCTCGCCAGCACGCGTGTCAGAGGAAGCGTCGGCTCCCCGCTACGAGGAGAACGCCGCACCGCCCGCCGAGCCCCCCCATCCTTGAGGAGCTTTGGAAAGAAATGGATGTCACCTTGTGGGAGGCTTTGCCTCTGGCAGAGCGCGCCAAAATAGAGGTGGAGAAGAAGGCCGAGGAAGAGAAGTGCGCCGCGGGACAAGCTGCCTAGCAGGCCTATGTCGCGTCTGAGAGAGTCAGGCAATTTGCTCTTTGGCAGAAGGCTCGTGCGAGGGCCGTGAGGGTGGCGGAGGACGCCTATGCCAAAGCCCTGAGTGCAGTCGGGCCCAAGCGCCTCATCTACGCTTAGCGGTATGTGGACCGGGTGCACGCTTCTGAAGGAAATATGCCCTAGAGGCAATAATAAAGTTATTATTTGTTTCCTTATTTCATGATAAATGTTTATTATTGATGCTAGAATTGTATTAACCAGAAACATAATACATGTGTGAATACATAGACAAACGGAATGTCACTAGTATGCCTCTACTTGACTAGCTCATTGGTCAAAGATGGTTATGTTTCCTAACCATAGACATGAGTTGTCATTTGATAAATGGGATCACATCATTAGGAGAATGATGTGATTGACTTGACCCATTCCATTAGCTTAGCACTTGATCGGTTTAGTTTACTGCTATTGCTTTCTTCATGACTTATACATGTTCCTATGACTATGAGATTATGCAACTCCCCATTACCGGAGGAACATTTTGTGTGCTACCAAATGTCAAAATGTAACTGGGTGATTATAAAGGTGCTCTACAGGTGTCTCCAGTGGTACTTGTTTTGTTGGCATAGATCGAGATTAGGATTTGTCACTTCAATTGTCGGAGAGGTATCTCTGGGCCCTGTCGGTAATGCACATCAGTATAAGCCTTGTAAGCAATACAACTAATGAGTTAGTTGACTTGCCGATAATGAGATTAAGCTAGGTATTGAGATACCGACGATCGAATCTCGGGCAAGAACATACCGATGACAAAGGGAACAACATATATTGTTATGTGGTTTGACCGGTAAAGATCTTCGTAGAATATGTAGGACCAATATGAGCATCCAGGTTCCGCTATTGGTTGTTGACCGGAGACGTGTCTCGGTCATGTCTACATAGTTCTCGAACCCGTAGGGTCCGCACGCTTAACGTTCGGTGACGATCGGTATTATGAGTTTATGTGATTTGATGTAACGAAGGTAGTTCGGAGTCCCGGATGTGATCACGGACATGACGAGGAGTCTCGAAATGGTCGAGACATAAAGATTGATATATTGGACGACTATATTCGGATACCGAAAGTGTTCCGGGTGATTTCAGAGAAAACCGGAGTGTCGGAGGGTTACCGGACCACCCCCCCCCCCCCCCCGAGAGAAGTAATGGGCCACATGGGCCTTAGTGGAGAGAGAGAGAGGGTCGTCCAGGGCATGCCGTGTGCGCCCTCCCCCTCTGGTCCAAATTGGACTAGGGAAGGGGGGCAGCGCCCCCCTTTCCTTCTCCCTCTCCTCCTTCCTTTCCCCCTCCTAGTAGGAGTAGGAAAGGGGAGTCCTACTCCTACTAGGAGGAGGCCTCCTCCTCCTGGCGCGCCCTGCAAGGGCCGGCCGGCCTCCCCCTTGCTCCTTTATATACGGGGGCAGAGGGGCACCCTAGGACACACAAGTTGATTGTTCCAAGCCATGTGCGGTGCCCCCCTCCACCATAATCCACCTCGATCATATCGTAGCGGTGCTTAGGCAAAGCCCTGCATCGGTAGCAACATCATCGCCGTCATCACGCCGTCGTGCTAACGGAACTCTCCTGTGAAGCTCTGCTGGATCGAAGTTCATGGGATGTCATCGAGCTGAACATGTGCTGAACTCGGAGGTGTCGTACGTTCGATACTTGGATCGGTCGGATCGTGAAGACGTATGACTACATCACCCGCGTTCTCATAAGGCTTCCGCTTATGGTCTACGAGGGTATGTGGACGATACTCGCCTCTCTCGTTGCTATGCATCACCATGATCTTGCGTGTGCGTAGGAATTTTTTTTGAAATTACTACGTTCCCCAACAGCTTCCAGCGAGGAGGAGTACCTGTTGGCGCCGGATCACCACAACGGTGAGATTGCGCTCGCCCCCGGCAAGCCGCCAATCAGCACCTCGCGAGTTGCGAGGCTGAGGAAGAGGTGTTGTGTCGGTGCGCTAGGAAACAGCCGTGCACCAGGGCACTCGTGGCGCGCCGCAAGCGCTCCTGCGAGCGTCGTGGCTTTTAGTAGGAGTATAATTTAGTTTCGTAAGGCGATCTCATTAGTTTTGGGACGCAAATGATAAATCCCAAATATTTAGGAATTATTATCGTCCATAATTAAGTATGTAAAAGGGAAAGTTTGGAAACCTTGTGTATCCGTACGCATTTTGTAAGTACGTGCATATAGCACAAACTTTACTACTCGTATATACTATCGCACTACACATCTCTCTCTATATATGCTTGCAGACTGTGCTAGTCCCTCCGTCCATGTGAGTAAGTCATCTTTGGTTGTGCACCGTGACCAAGAAGGAGGGAAAACTTATACACCTAGGCGGATGGAGTACTACTATTACTTATGTACGTGCAAATGAACGTTTTAACATTACGATGTGGTTTTTGTAAAAGTAGAAAAATAGCACTAGTCAAGCTTGTGAAACGATTCAATGCAAAACAAATGCAAAAATGCTTGTTTGATTGTTTACCTTTAGCTTCCTTCTCTGTGGTTATTTCTCTGTCGTACTTTGTACGGAGTATCTCACTGGTCGGAAAGGCATGCAAATTCCCAAACCGCTTCCTACACCCTGTATCAAATTTGTTGCCTAACAAGTTGTGCCGTGCAATTGGAATTCCAACTTGAGTACTACTACTAGTAGGAGTACCAGGGGCCAGTTCTTTTAGGCTTCTAGATTAGTAATCCCATAACTACTACCTCCGTCCTGGTTTATTGGTCCCCATTGTAATCTGTGTCAAATTTTGATCATAAATTTAACCAATGAAATGTTAGTGCATGTCACATGCACTAACATTTTATCAGTTAAATCTTTGGTCAAAATTTAGCACAAATTACAATGGTGACGAATAAACCAGGATGGAGGTACTAGTAGTAGTTTAGAGGCCCAAATAAATGAGTGATAGAGGCCCAAATAAATGAGTGAGGTGCCTTAGGGGCTGTTTGTTTCCAGGCACTTTTTGGTGTGGGGACTAGAAAAAGTCCCTCTTAGAGACTTTTTAACCAAACATGAGGGACTACTAGTGACTAAAAGTTGCTTCTTGGGACTAAATGAAGAAGACTCTCAAGGAGAGTCTTTTTTGGGACTTTTTGAGACTTATCCAACAATGCCCCTCCCTGCACCCATTGCCCCGCCAGCCCATGGTGTTGTTTGGTTGTTATTTTTCTGTATACTAGGGGTAACATGGTCATTTAATAACCTCCACGGAGGGACTAGGGACTTTTTAGTCCCTGGAAACAAACATGGAGGGACTTTTTAGGGACTAGGGACTTTTTAGTTGGGACCAGAAAAAGTCCTAGGACTTATGAACCAAACAGGGTCTTAATGTTACTCTCCACTATGACTAGTCTCATGGGAAAAGCCGGGGAAGAGATGACTTATTTTTTAAGCCGCCAAAAGAACTGGCCCTAGGAGTAGTAGCTAGGGATACTAGGAGTAGTAACTAGGGATCGAGTGTGCGAGATGAACTGGAGAAAGTAAATGTAGAGAGATGAAATGCAAAAAAGACGGAGGGATGTGATGGTTGCTTGTCCATTTATTTTACCAGGCCACTTATTACTAGGAGTGGTTGGGTTTCGTGATATGACGGCTTTACTGTTGCACCACGAGCGGGGTGAGACTTGCGTGCAGCGCCGCCCTCTACACTAGTACTACATCGGTCGTGCTTTATTAGTCCCCCATTGAATTTGACTGAAGATTTAACTAACAAAATGTTAGTGCATGTCAACAAAAACTATATCGTTGGATTCGTATTTGAACATAGTTTTCAATGATATAATTTTAGGTGACATGCATCAGCATTTATCATACTATATATAATGTTAGTTCCATTTTTGGTCGTACTAATCTATAGTAAGGTGCCCGTGCGTTGCACGGAACAGTGAAATGCATTGATCGGGGAGTTGTTTATTTTGACAAAGGATGTGGGGGTCATCTCATGTGTAACGGGTATCGATAGGTTTCTTCAGATATTATTTAATCTCTAGAGCTCACAAACATCCGGGTGAAATAGATTAAAAAGTATCTTTTGCAAACAAAAGTGTTCAACTGTCCAACCTGCATCCAAAACTTGTGAAGAAATAACACTTATTGTGCTTTGCAAGAAATGATCTTTAAGAATTAGTTTTTGAGTATCGATTGTTATACATGTTGGCTACAGATGACATGGCACTTTCTTATAGTCAACAGTTGGCTATACTATTAAGTCTTAACCATGCCCTTATACACCTAGACAGAGGGATTAAATCAGGATGACTTGGAAGGGGGCAGAGGAGATGTAATAAATGGTTCATCATAAGTCTTTCACCAGTATTATAGTAAAAAATTCATACATGGAAGATTCTATACTAAACCATAAATGGATACACTTTTATTCATGCGCGATACTCCAACAGAGCAAGATCGTGCATGGAAGTCTCCACATACTTAGACAGCGGATTACATTGAGCGAAGACTAATGATCAACATTTAACTTGGTAATGCATATGTCCAGGTGAACCTCCTTGGAGTCCCCATGCACATTATTGTGGTTCAAATCATGCCATGCGTCTTCCATGTCCACATCGGCGGGAAGGTCCCAGCTCAGCACAGTCCTAGTCAGCTTGATGTAGCCAGTGTCGCCGCCCACGTACCTCCGAGGGGTATTAATAGTGAGCACGCACCCATACATCGGCCTTGTGTCAGTGTCAGTGTCAGCGGCGTCGCCCCTGACGCACACTACATAGACGGGGCGACGGCCTGCGCGGGCCTCGCCGGTGCCCACGATCAAGAGGAAGATGCTGTCGTCCTCCTTCGAGACTAGCAGGCAGCGATGATCCTCCAGCGACTCCGACATTGTGAACGGGTAGCACGTCTCGTACTTGATGTTCTACACCGCGGGCCAGTAGTGGTAGACGGATGCCTGCATGAGGTGATGCACGAGGTCCGCCAGCGAGCCCCAAAACGGCATCGGGCACTCATAGCAGTAGACGAAGGGCTCCTTGGAGGCATCGGCCAGGCCGTCCATGAAACGGGAGTGCTTGTAGGGGACGGTGTGCCAGTTGAATATATGAGCAAGTTACTATGAGATTTAGTCTGAATAAGCACAAAATAAATCATGACGGCTATAACAGAGATTAAACTAATCATGTGGACTAGCATAGTAGATGAACAGATCGAATCTAGGACACAGACTAGAAACATGAATTCTACCACGATTTCGAAGAGGAAGGACAGAAACACATACGGTGCAACGGGAGCAGGACCGTTGGCATTGAGGTTGTTGCCCATGTCGTTGAGGAAGAGGTTGCCTTGGTCGGGGAAGAAGTCATCATCGGTGAAGTCATCGCTGCCAGCAGTCACGAGAATGCGCTCCCCAAATTTCAACAGCGCCCGCCGAATGGATGCAAGAGGGAGTGGCTGTAGGGGACGTTGCGGCCGCCGAATTGAGCATAGGAGTAGCCCACGAAGTAGTAGATGGTGCTCCTCCCTAGTCTCTACAGTGCAAGAGATGAACCTTTATAACAATGAGTCCGTCCGTTGCAACGGATCCAAACTAGAATAATACATATTCACAAATTTGAAAGAAAACAGTTTAGTTTTGATATACATATCACTAAAAATATATTATGTTTCACTCAAAATATATTATTTGGGATGTTTTACTAAAGTAAGGAAGGAATGTGGTTGGTTTCAAGATACTAAGGGGTTTTGTGTAAACTGGAGCAGAGAAGTGGGAATTGTTGCAAAAGGCCACAACTTACATCACAGCCGTTAGATGCAAATCTAATGGTCATAAATGGCGGATGGCAGACACACCATCATCACCAACTGAGTCTTTTATAGGAGTAGGAGTAGAGAAAAAACGAGTTGGTGATGATGGTGTGGCTGCCATCTTATAATATATACTGTCTGATCTATATCTAACGGATAGAAAGCAAATAATGACAATTTTACAAAAGATACCCGCACCTCTCTCGACATTTACAGATAAGTCCTTGCCTCGTTCATCCTTATCTCCCACAACCTCATTGCTGGGCAACTAAAAAAGGAAGTCTCTGGAACAATCTGGCATGGTGGCCGCTGCCGGCACCATCCATCCCCATGCCTCCGCCCAGTTCGACCACCAGTCACCACCACACCCCACTCCTCCTCACCTTATCTATCATCTTTCTCGAGATATCATTTTTTCGATGAAATGGTCGACATACCATTTTCCGATAAAATTCTTAAGATATCATTAGTTTTTACACATGGGATTACTCCTGCATGGGTCAATCACAACAGGTGTTTTGTAAAAAAAATGCATCTTGATGTTCCGTGCAATGCACGGGCATCTTGCTAATTTTTCTGCATATAATTCCAAACACCACGTAGACATAGTCTTTGACCATTTTACAACTATGTTAGTATCATTGTTAGTGGTCAGCCGGTGCAAGTTATAGCCCCGGGTGTTTTAACCTTTTTTTAGTAATGATATCTGGCGATTGTTCGCCACGAGCTCAATCCTGGCAAATCCCATGTAACCGTCAGATTTCCATCCGACGGTGGACTGTTTTTAAGCCATAGTATTTGACAGAACCGCTACCCTTACACATGTACTATAACTGCGTCGCGGGCGTTTGCAACTGCCATATCTCCCAGCGAACGTTTGCTGGGGATTGGAGTTAGCACCGATGGCGGTTCGTAGTTGTTCCACGCTCGGGCATTGAACTTTGTAACTATTTTAGATTAGAATATACTACTCCTCCAGTCCTACCCCACTACTACTCTACTCAAGCAAGTTAGGGCATAGTAGTAGGTACTGTAGGGAGTACCAGTACTGTGATCACTCAAGCAAGTTGTCTGGCATCGATATGACCCTACGCTGCTGGTATGTGTCTCGTAAGTCAAGCGACATGCTCTAGTCATCATCACCTATCCACTTCCAGCAGCACATATTCGCTTCTCCATCTTTGTCCGCACATAATCTCGTCCAATCTTCCATCCCCGCTAAGGTGTCTCCCCCCCCCTCGTCTGAAACCGAAGCACTAACAATGGCAAAACCAAGCAGTGTCCGACGAAAGAGTGGCTGGAGTTCGCTCCCCACAAAGGTAATCAAGCTCATTGTTTTGCGTGTGGACAATCTCAGTACCATGCCGCTCGCCGCGTGCTCGTCGGGGCTATACCGTTTACTCAAAGCCCTCAGGCTGGAGCTTTTTAAGCCAGCTCCTTGCTTGCTGATGCTGCCTGATCTTCAGAAACGGCGTGTCACGCAGCATAACGATCATAGGGTGGCGATCATCAACCCCCTTGACTGCGATCCGATCCCCATCACGCTCAACTACATTAACGGTATGTACGGGGTCGGCATGAACACGTCTTGGATGGTGCTCGTTGGTCGCGGCAGCTGGATGCTCGTGGAGGTCTACACCCGGCGATTGATCCCCCTTCCTTCGATTAACACTGCACTGCTTTGGCACCGCGGCCCAGAATACTCTAAATCTTACAGTAGCCAACATGATACCAAGTTTGATTTCCTCAAGGTTGTAATCTGCCAAGTGGCCACAAGATCTGCGAATTATAAAGACTTCAGGCTAATTGCGTTCTTCAACCGCGGTCTCGCCTATCTGACAGGTCACTGCAGTAAGTGGATAAATCCGCATGTCCATCACAGGATCATACATCATCCATGGTTCTCTGATGCCATTGAACACAAGGGCTTCATTTACACTGTTGACTCCTTCTATGGCTGGACGTATTGCTGGCCTACTCCAGTCATCGCTACAAATGGTTGTTACAGTAGTATGTTACTTTCCTATGATATCATGATGGCCTGCTGATATTACTGTCAATATTTACTGAAAAAATATTCATGCTCACAACATGTTGTTCTTAAGATTGACTACATTAAGAGCCCTTTTTTATTTGACTCCAACTTGATATGATGTTGTAGGCCGCCTGGTGTCCCTACCCTTCCTAATCCTAGAACATTTTAAAGAAAAGCGGCATGGCGGTTGCAGGTGGTTCCTGGCTCGATCAGACGACGGCGAACGATTGATGATCGTTCGCACGTACCGGACGTGTTGTTTCGCGGAATACAATCACAATCACTGCAAGGTCTTTGAGCAGGATCCCCAGCTTCTCTGAGCCTTCGGGAATTTTTGACTGGAGGCTGGTAAGTAGCCTTGGTACACGCTCTCTGTTTCTCGGACTGAATTATCCGATTAACCAGGAGATAACCGACGGCAAGGATCATGATGGCAGCGCGGTTTCATTCATCAGGCAATACTGTGTGTACACAGCGTACCATGCGTCTCTGCATGCACCATACCCTGATATGTGCCACCACGCTCTACAGCCCAAAGTAGGAGAGAGGGGCGCAAGTATCACACTTTGACCTGCTAGCTGCAGTTTCCCCCGTCAGGCACCCATCTGGTTCAAGCCGTCAGCCAATCTCTACAGCTTAATAAATAGTAACATCTAACTGAGCCAATTAGTTAGATGCGTACACTTGGTGTAGTAGGATCTTTATTTAGTTTGATGCATACACTTGTTCTTTTTTGGTAGCCCTTTTGTAGTGATGGCTAATGTTTGAATTGGAACAGAGAGCTGCAGCTTTACCCTTCTGGTCTGCTTACAGCTTATGTTGCACCCCTAGCCTTGGTTGCTGTTGCTGCTATTTTCAATGTACAATCAGTAGTATATTTCGTCTGTTGGTTGAATAAATGTGTTGTTAAATGACAAACACAATGTTTTGGAAGTTGTTGCACGGTCCGATCCTTTAGTGCCCCGTACCATACGTAGAGCATACTACTTTTGGTACGGAACACATTTTCCACTTGTTGATAACATGCAGCCCACTGATGAAGGCCTAATAGAGGAGCCCATAATTAACTGGAAGGGAGGCTCTCACATGAATCCGGCCCAGGTACATGCTCATGTTCCCCTAAACATAAATAAGTAAATAAATAAATAAAGCTGAATGCTCATGCACCAGTTCTTTAAATTCACGATTTAACAGGAGGATGTTATTTCCTATGATAGTGTCGTTACATTCAGTCGATATTATTCTTAGGCAAATATAGCGACCGGTCTTCTTTCTCCCACCATTTTCTTCCTGCAACCAGCGGACCCATACAAATCGTAGTCAACGTCGTAAATAGTTCCGGTCCATTTTTATTTTTCAATAAGAATGTCCAACCCAGCCCAGCACATTGGCGACGGCACTTTACCCTCCGCCTTGGTGCGCTCGCCGCGGCGCCGCCGGCCGGCCCTGTCAACATAGTGAGTCGCGAGAGGACTGTAGTTGTGAGTATGACAGTACGGACCCACCAAGTGCACTCCTGAACACAAGCAAGCGCTTCTTTTACTACTCAGATGCACCCCTCGTTTTTTACTCTAATCCACCCTGCTGATATCTGGGACCCACATCATTTTCAACGTATAGTCAATTAATGACAGAATTGCATAACTTTTTTTTGAGTAGTAATTCGAAGGAGCAGGCTATAAACTGGGTTGTGCGGTCTCTGTGGCCCGTCTAACAACATGACCAACCCAATAGTTTTTTCTTTGGGAAAATAGGTGGTCCAGCATTTCTTTTTGAAGAGTACCCAAACTAGGCCTATTTGTTTTCTTCGACTTACTCGGCTGCAAATCTTTCAAGACGAGGAGGGATGCATTCCGGCCTGGCCAAAGAGTATGGTCAGTGTCTGTTAAAAGTAATATCAAAGGGGTTGAAAATTCCAAAAAAAAAGCAAATGGGAATTAATTTCTTTTTTGTTTTTGTTCTTCACTGATATTTTATACTTCATTGGATTTAACATGACATAGTACTAATTTATTTTTAAATTTGCTTTAGTATGGCTACTAATTTTTGGATTAAGAATATTTTGTTCCCTAGCAAAAATTTGCGAATTTTCAAAATTTTGCACATATTTAGTTCATTTTTTTAACGCTGGTACTGACCAGAAAATGGGCAGCAATTCTAAAAATGAAAAATGGGCTGCAATAAATTCCATATGAATTAGAAAATGAGTAAAAATTATAAAAAATAATAGCAAATGGGCTGTATACGCCACATATTTCGAAGCTGGCTTGTTTACGCAAGGCTTTGTCAGTCAACACACGATTCTAGCAATAGTGACTATTGGATGTCCATCCAACGGCCGACGTGCTTCTTCAATCTCTGATCTTCCTGCTCCAGCCGCCTAAACTAGCGCCGGCGGGACTGCCTGCTCCCACCTCTTGTGGCCTGCTGTGATGTCGCGCAGGCTTCACCGGCCCACCCTACTCCCTCCGCTGGCCTAGCCGCACGCAATCAACTTCCTCCTTATTACGCAAAGAAATGATTCCTCCAACTGACATCTGGGGCACACCGGTTGGGAGGCTGACCTGTGGGCCTACTAAGTTGACGCGTACGTAGGGGTTGTCAACTTAGTCAACAAACGATTCTAGCAGCAGTGACTGTTGGATTTGAATCGGACGGTCCTACTGCTTCTTCAATCGCTGCTCTTCTTGCACCAGTCGCCCAAACCAGCGCCGGCGAGACAGCCTACTCCTGCCTCCCATGGCCGGCTATGCTGCCGCGGAAGCCTCACCGCCCCTACTACTCCCACCGCTGGCCAGGACCTGCGGCGACGGCAGCCTCACACCGCAGCCGAACCAATGAACCCTCGTACTCCTCTCTGCGTGGGCATCCACTGTCGCGTCTTCCCCGGCTCCGCGTTGTCCCCTTCCTAGGCCTCGCCGTCGTCCACTGCCCTGGTGCTCTCGGCGCGGCGTGGTCAACGTGGTCAAGGAACAACTTCCATCGGAAGAGTACTATACATGGAGAGGCTGACAGCTGGGTCCACAGCCGCAGCAAGGAAGTGCCTCCTTATTACGCGGAAAATAATGATTCCTCCACCTGACATCAGGGACCCACCAGACAGGCCACCTTATTTCACGAAAAAAACGTTTCCCCCTGACTGCTGGGACCCACCAGCTACATCTTCACACGCAAGGAAGTGCATCCATATTACGGGCAAAAAAATGAGTCACCCCCTGACTGCTGGGACCCACTAGCTACATCTTCGCACACAAGGAAGTGCCTGATAGTCGGGACCCACCCGGTCGAAGCGTACGTAGCATTGTCATTCTGGTCACGAACGTGTACGTGCATACTGGTCGATGTAGAGGCGCGCACGTGTGGTAGTAGAGGCATGCACGTAGCATGTACACGTACGTACAATGGTCAGGGTGCAAGAAAGTAAATACGGCCACATACGTACATACCGGCGGGGTCTCGAACGCCTACTCATGCATACGTACGACCAGGGCTCGTGTACATGGCTGGGTTGAAATGGAGAAACTGCGTCGTCATCGTGTTCATAGGGAGCCAACCGGCTGGGTGGGAACGGAATGCGTCGTCGTGTTCATCGGGAGCCAACCGGCTTGGATGGAACAGGCGATGGAAATGAGGCCTGGCGTATCGCAGAACGGAGGAAACGGCCTTGTGTTCGACCGGCCGCGGTGGAAACGGGATCCTGTTCATCGGGAGGGGTCTGGCGTACCGCAAAACGGAGGAAACGGACCTCCTACAGTCAAAACAGGGTCCTGTTGATCGGGAGGGGTCTGGCGTACCGCAAAACGAAGGAAACGGACTTGTGTTGGAGCGCTAAGGTCGAAACGAGGGTCCTGTTCATCGGGAGGGGTGTGGCATACCGCAAAACGGGACTCCACGTGATACTGTTCATCTCCACCGTCGACCTCCTCCAGCCTCCACGGGCTACTGTTCATCCACCGTCGACCTCCTCCAGCCTCCACCTGCGACTGTTCATCCATGGGCTCCTGTTCATCCAGCCTCCATCGCGCGCTCCTCCACCGGCTACTGTTCAACCAGCCCTCTCCACAAGGGTCCTGTTCAACCACCACTCCATGGGCTACTGTTCATCCAGCCCTCTACTGGCTACTGTTCAACCAGCCCTCCACCGGCTCCTGTTCAACCAGCCCTCCACGGGGTCCTGTTCATCCACCAGCTCGATCAATCGAGGTACTGTTCATCCAGCGGCAACGGCCTCTTCTACCACGGGTTCCTTTTCATCCAACCCCCATCGGGAACTGTTCATCCAAACCCCCCAACAACGCTCACTGTTCATCCAGAGGCAGCATCGATCGGCTTCAGTTAGCAGCAGTAGCGAAGGAATCACTCGGGTTCAGTTAACAGCAAGGGATCGATCGATCGCTCGGGTTCAGTGTAACGCGTAACCTGCAGTGCAATCGCTCAGCTTCAGTTAGAGCCTAACGCCTCACTCGGGTTCAGTTAGAGCCCAATGCCTCGCACCCACGCGCGTACGTGTACGAGAGAAACGCGCATGGCTCGGCCCCCGACCACCCACCGTAACCGGGAACTACCCGATATTTTCGCGCCCTCGCTTCTACCACGGTTTTTTCCATCATGGACGGCCCAAAGAATGTCATGCAGCTCCGTCTCCTGCCCGCCCAGGACGAAAAGCCCATTTCTTTGTCATAGAAGTAGGACCCCACCACATCTATGATGATACCGGGTTTTGTCACAATTATCGTCACAGAAATGTCATAAGTATGACAAAAAAATTCGTTCGTCCCAAAATGTCACGGATGTGTTTTTTTTTTTGTAGTGTTGGTGATAGTGACTAGAGAACTCTATCAATCACTATCTTATTTGGAAGATTAACTCCTACTTGATTCAAGCGATTGTACTACTCAGACATTCTTGAGTACACGCTCATTGGCTGAGCCATTCTCCTCCATCTTGTAGGAAAAGTACTTGTCTTAGGTATCATACCTCTCGATATGGGCATGAGTCTGAAATACCAATTTCAACTCTTGGAACATCTTATATGCTACGTGGCGTTCAAAACATTTTTGAAGTCGCGGTTCTAAGATTTAAAGCATGGTGCACTAAACTATCAAGTAGTCATCATACCGAGCTTGTCAAACGTTCATAATGTCTGCATCTGCTCCTGCAATAGGTCTGTCACCTAGTGGTGCATCAAGGACATAATTCTTCTATGCAGCAACGAGGATAATCCTCATATCACGGACCCAGTCTGCATCATTGCTACTGTCATCTTTCAACTTAGTTTTCTCTAGGAACATATCAAAAATTCAAAGGAACGGAAGCACATGCCATTGATCTACAACATAGATATGCAAAAACTATCAGGACTAAGTTCATGATAAATTAAGTTCGATTAATCATATTCCTTAAGAACTCCCACTTAGATAGACATCCCTCGAGTCATCTAAATGATCACGCGATCTATATCAACTAAACCATGTCCGATCATCACGTGAGATGGAGTAGTTTTCAATGGTGAACATCTCTATCTTGATCATATCTACTATATGATTCATGTTCGACCTTTCGGTCTTTGGTGTTCTGAGGCCATGTCTGTACATGCTAGGCTCGTCAAGTTTAACCCGAGTATTCCACATGTGCAAAACTGTCTTGCAGCCGTTGTATGTGAACGTAGAGCTTATCACACCCGATCATCACGTGGTGTCTCGGCACGATGAACTGTCGCAACGGCGGATACTTAGGGAGAACACTTATACCTTGAAATTTTAGTGAGGGGTCATCTTATAATGCTACCATCGTACTAAGAAAAATAAGATGCATAAAAGATAAACATCACATGCAATCAAAATATATGACATGATATGGCCATCATCATCTTGTGCCTTTGATCTCCATCTCCAAAGCACCGCCATGATCTCCATCATCACCAGCTTGACACTTTGATCTCCATCGTAGCATCATGGTCGTCTCGCAAACTATTGCTTCTACAACTATCGCTAACACATAGTGATAAAGTAAAGCAATTACAAGGCGTTTGCATTTCATACAATAAAGCGACAACCATAAGGCTCCTGCCAGTTGCCGATAAAATTTACAAAACATGATCATCTCATACAATAACGTATATCACATCATGTCCTGACCATATCACATCACAACATGCCCTGCAAAAACAAGTTAGACGTCCTCTACTTTGTTGTTGCAAGTTTTACGTGGCTGCTACGGGCTTCTAGTAAGAACCGTTCTTCCCTACGCATCAAAACCACAATGGTGATTTATCAAGTTTGCTGTTTTAACCTTCAACAAGGACCGTCCGCAGTCAAATCCAATTCAACTAAAGTTGAAGAAACAGACACCCGCCAGCCACCTTTATGCAAAACTAGTTGCATGTTTGTCGGTGGAACCGGTCCCATGAACGTGGTCATGTAAGGTTGGTCCGGGCCGCTTCATCCAACAATACCGTTGAATCAAAATAAGACATTGGTGGTAAGCAGTATGACGATCACCGCCCACAGCTCTTGATGTTCTACTTGTGCACATCATCTACGCATAGACCTGGCTCGGATGCCACTGTTGCGAAATGTAGCATGCAATTTCAAAAAAAAACCCTATGCTCATGCAAGATCTATCTAGGAGATGCATAGAAACAAGAGGAGGAGAATGGGTCCATGTACCCTCGTAGACCGAAATCGGAAGTGTTTGACAATGCGGTTGTTGTAGTCGAACTTCTTCTCGTTCCGACCGATCAAGCAACGAACGTACGACACCTCCCAGTTCTGCACGTGTTCAACTCGATGACGTCCCTCGAAATCTTGATCTAGCAAAGTGTCGAGGGAGAGTTTCGTCAGCACGACAGCGTGGTGACGGTGATGGTGAAGTGATTTGCGCAGGGCTTCGCCTAAGAACTACGACAATATGACCGGAGACGTAAACTGTGGAGGGGGGCGCCACACACGGCTAACAATGTTTGTTCTGTGTTCTAGCGGTGCTCCACCCACATATATATATATAGGTTGGAGGGGAGGAGAGGAAGCCAAGGGGGCGCCCCAAGTAGGAGGAATCCTAGTTGGGGTCCTCCCAATTCGACCTCCCCCTTTCCTATTCATATTCGGAGTAGGAAGGGAAGAGGGGAAAGGGGGAATCCTATTCCCTTTTTCCTTTCCTCCTTACCCTTTCCTTCTCCAATTTGGCCAGCCCATATGGGGGGGCACACCAGCCCCTTTGTGGCTGGTGTGTTTCCCTTCTTGGCCCATAAGGCCCATATCTTTTGACGGGGGTGCCCGGAACCCCTTCCGGTGACCCGATAAGCACCCGGTGCATCCCAAAACACTTCCGGTGTTCGAATACCATCGTCCTATATATCAATATTTACCTATCGACCATTTCGAGACTCCCCATCATGTTCGCGATCTCATCCAGGACTCCGGACGACATTCGGTCACCAATTCACATAACTCATATAATACTAAACCGTCACCGAACGTTAAGCGTGCGGACCCTATGGGTTTGAGAACTATGTAGACATGACCGAGACACCTCTCCGATCAATAACCAATAGCGGAACCTGGATGCTCATATTGGCTCCTACATATTCTACGAAGATCTTTATCGGTCAAACCGTTATGACAACATACGTTATTCCCTTTGTCATCGGTATGTTACTTACCCGAGATTCGATCGTCTTCATACCTAGTTCAATCTCGTTACCTGTCGGGGTAATTGACCACGGGTACCCCGAAGATGGCGAGACAATAATTCAAGACATCGGGGCTAGCAAAGCCCCTCGGTCCGACTGCCCAGCCACTCCTGTCGGCTCCCCGTCCAACTGCGCCAACCAGCCGGCTGCCCGAAATCAACTACAGCCCGGTCGCTCCTGTCGACTCCTTGTCCGACTGCTCCACCTGGCCGGCTGCCGACTGCGCCAACCAGTTGGCTGCCTGAAGCCAACTGCAGCCCGACGCGGCCCCGACGAGACGGCCGTATCCGGCACTATGCACGCATCACCCCAGGCATCATGTACTGTGTCACTTGTCCCTGGGCACTATTTATGAAGTGACCTAGGGGACAAGCATGACACTCCCACCATGCCTCTAGCTAGCTAGCTACCATGCCTACATAGCTTACTTCCTAAGCTACCCCAAGCCTATATAAGCTAGCCATCCATCCATCCAAGGAGGAGGGCTCACGCATGCACACATGCTCATGCCCAGCCACAAACCCATTCGGTCACTAGAGCCTGCATGCTCATCCAGCCACCCGCATATATACGAGATCAGATGCCCGTGGCACTGATCTCAGATATAGCTCCAGGAGCACTATGTACTACAGATATACCACATACATACAGACATGCAGGAGGAGGGGTATTATCTCTCCAGAGAGCCCCAAACCTGGGTAAACTAGCGTGTGCTACTCGCATACCCATCCCTGGGTATTCCGGCAGCAGTCTTGCCCTCACACTCAAGCCACCTTGTGGCATCTGTCGTCCTGCACCCCCCCTGAGAATACCACGACAATTGGCGCCCACCATGGGACAAGTTGCTGCTGGTTTCGCAGTCCG
Source organism: Triticum urartu (assembly GCF_056163025.1). NCBI lineage: Eukaryota > Viridiplantae > Streptophyta > Magnoliopsida > Poales > Poaceae > Triticum > Triticum urartu. Next base: position 602,106,440 of record NC_141874.1, on the reverse strand, counting down.
GGCAGGACCATCTTCGTCTTCACCACCGCGGCGTCGTGCCGTCGCTCAGATAGCGGTCGAGGGCTCGACATCGACATGCCCTCTGAGTGGTCGCAAGAGGCGGTGCGCCCTCGTCGTCGGCCTCGCCATCTTCATCATCACCACGACGACGACGCCGTCTCTCCGGCACCGGTCGGGGGCTCAACATCAGCATGCCCCTGGCGTGACCGTGCTGCACGGCGTGTCGTCATCATCGTCTACCCTCGGTCTGCGCACTCGCAGCTCCTCTCTGCTTCGCGGCTGTCCCGAGCACCTCCGATCTCTTTGCATGCACGCGTTCGTGCATAGCTAGCTAGCTAGCGAACCCAATGGATTCGGCAGTAGCAGGCATGCGTACTAGCTTCGCTAGCTTGCTCAGTTCATGTGCGCGCATGTGACCCGCCGGATGCGTGAGCCTCGCCGTCGCTCCGGCTGGCGACTCTATCGCTGCGCTGTTTCCGCTGCTACCTACCACCTCCTGAACACTAACCATGCCATAGCCAAACCATCGCCCATACACTGCCAGTACATCGGTTGGATGCAAGCAAGACATGCCCAATACGCAGCCCATATGCATTATTGCTAGCCAATGGCTGTAAAACCATTCCATACACTTCTCTGATGTCATACAATGGTCGGACACCGCCCGTACACTGCTCGTATTGTGGTCAGACGACGCACGCGTGCACCCATGCATGTAGGCCCTGCTGGCACACTGCTCTGCACGTCCGCGTGCGCCCCGTCGTTGTCGGCCTTCGGCTCCCGACCGACTTCAGGCTCTGCGCCCCGTCGTCCGGCTTCACGCGCCGATTCTCGCTCCCCTGCCTCACCATCTCCAAACATGCAGCTCCGGCCCGCATTGCCGCCTGCTCCACGCCGACTTCGTGCCCGCTAGCCCCGAGCCGACTGTGGCCCCGGCCCCCGCTGCCTGCGCTGCTCCCACACCCGGCCGCGCCTCCTCGTGTCGTTAGGCCACCCCCGCTGCACCGCTCTGCCTCCCCATGGCCGCCGGCTCCGCTACACCACCTCGCGTCCGCGTGCCCGCGCGCTTGCCGGCTCTGCCTGGACTTTTTTTTGGAACGAAGGCTCAAGAAGAGCCCGACTTTGAATTAACAAAGCCATCAACCGGTCAGTATTACAGAACTGTCACTTACAACAAGAAAACAAAGAGCGGAAATAAAGACACATTGTGCTCGGTAGAACAACTCAAAGGCATAGAACTATGTCATCAAACGCCGGTATGCCGAAACTAGCTAACCTGCTAAGGCTATGGGAGGAAGGCACCACCGTGCATGTTTTGTGTCACTGACTGCCACCAGAGGGAAAACATGGGCAACACATGACCTGACTCCGCCTCCGCAAAGGGCCTCCACCCTTTCACCCAGGCTCGACGGGTGCCACACCGGCGGCCTGCAGAGTGGTTCACCCTAGAACCCAGATCAGAATTCCCAAGCAGCCAAAGGAGAGGCACCAGGAACAAACCCACGTGAAACGGGGAGCCGAACACCCAGTCACCATTGCCGGCAGCAGCAAGGCAGAGCACCGGACAAGAGTTGTCGAAACGAAGGCACTGAAAAAACCCGGAGAAGGCCAAGAGTATGCAGCACCACGCAGCGGTCAAGGATAGGATTCCCATAGCCCATGGCACGAGAGAGGGATCCCGATCCCCTCGCACCAGCGGCTGAAGCCCTCCACACCTGGACCCGAGCAAGCTGCCGAAGATGAAGATCAGACCAATACAATCCGCCGTCGAACCACCACCGACTCCACCACCACATGAGCACTTCCCTGACGACGCCTTCAGGAAGGATCACGCCACCAAGGTGTCGTCGTCACCATGAATCGAGGAACTGAGGCTTTCACCTGAGCTGCTTGGTGGGGTGGGAGGTGCAGGAAGCCCATCGAAGCCTTCAGCAAGGAAAATGATGCCCAAAGGCGACGCCTTCAATGTGGCAGCCGCGCCAGCCAGGGGTTTCCCCCGGATCCGCACCCAACCACCAGATCTGCACATCCGCCATCCAGAAAACAGCGACCGGAGCCACCAGGGATAGGGGGCAGCGCGGATCGGAGCAGATTGAGGTTGTGGACGCCGATTCTCCAAGGTACAACCGATCTACAGGAAGCTACTGTAGCCGCCGACGCCCGCCGCCTCCATGCCGCCCACGCGACCGGGAAGGCGACCCACCTGCACCCTGCGGCGCCACCCGCCGCACAAGCCACGCCGTTGGCCGCCGCCCCGGATGCCAAGGCTCTCCACGCAGGGTAGATCCGCCGAGGTCCCCGCCGCCACCTTCATGGGTGCCGAGCGGCCGCGCCACTGGCCACCTCTGGCGGCAGCGGAGGGAGGGAGACGGGGGGACTAGGTGGTGACGGCTAGGGTTGGCCCCCCGAGTCGCCTCGGAGGAGACGACGCGGGGGAGGGGGAGCACTCTGCCTGGACTCTCTTGCCCTCACGCCGGGTCCGCGGGCGTCGGCTCTTTCGTTTGCGCCGCTCCCGCGCCTGTCCGCCGGGTCGCCGGGGGCCGGCCTCTGCATCCGGTGTCCACGCCGGCTCTTGCCGCGTGCTCCCCCAAGACGGCTGCTCCCGCCGCATCCTTGCCGCCTGTCTGTGACGCCCCCGATTCAATCATACACGCAAACGTGTACGATCAAGATCAGGGACTCACGGGAAGATATCACAACACAACTCTACAAATAAAATAAGTCATACAAGCATCATATTACAAGCCAGGGGCCTCGAGGGCCCGAATACAAGAGCTCGATCATAGACAAGTCAGCGGAAGCAACAATATCTGAGTACAGACATAAGTAAACAAGTTTGCCTTAAGAAGGCTAGCACAAACTGGGATACAGATTGAAAGAGGCGCAGGCCTCCTGCCTGGGATCCTCCTAAACTACTCCTGGTCGTCGTCAACGGGCTGCACATAGTAGTAGGCACCTCCCGAGTAGTAGTAGTCGTCATCGACAGTGGTGTCTGGCTCCTGGGCTCCATCGTCTGGTCGCAGCAATCGGGTATAGAAAGGGGGAAAAGAGGGAGCAAAGCAACCGTGAGTACTCATCCGAAGTACTCGCAAGCAAGGAGCTACACTACATATGTATGCATTAGTATCAAATGGAATAAGGGTATCATATGTGGACTGAACTGCAGAATGCCAGAATAGGAGGGGGATAGCTAGTCCTATCGAAGACTACGCTTCTGGTCACCTCCATCTTGCAGCATGTAGAAGAGAGCAGAAGGTAAGTCCACCAAGTAGCATCTCATGGCATAATCCTACCCCGCGATCCTCCCCTCGTCTCCCTGTTAGAGAGCGATCACCGGGTTGTATCTGTCACTTGGAAGGGTGTGTTTTATTAAGTATCCGGTTCTAGTTGTCATAAGGTCAAGGTACAACTCCAAGTTGTCCTGTTACCGAAGTCACGACTATTCGAATAGATTAACTTCCCTGCAGGGGTGCACCACATTTCCCAACACGCTCGATCCCCTTTGTCTGGACACACTTGTCTGGGTCATGCCCGGCCTTGGAAGATCAACACGTCGCAGCCCTACCTAAGCACAACAGAGAGGTCAGCACGCCGGTCTAAATCCTATGGCGCATGGGTCTGGGCCAATCGCCCATTGCACACCTGCATGTTGCGTACGCGGCCGGTGAGCAGACCTAGCCTCCCTTATACAAGAGCAGGCGTTCCAGTCCAACCCGGCGCACACCGCTCAGTCGCTGGCGTCACGAAGACTTCGGCTGATACCATGACGTCGAGTGCCCATAACTGTCCCCGCGTAGTTGGTTAGTGCGTATAGGCCAGTGGCCAGACTCAGATCAAATACCAAGATCTCGTTAAACGTGTTATCTTGAAGTAACCGCGAACGCCGACCAGGGCCAGGCCCACCTCTCTCCTAGGTGGTCTCAACCTGCCCTGTCGCTTCGCCACAAAGATCCAGACAGAGGGCTGTCGGGAAAGTATGTCCTTCCAGCCCCCAATTCGTGAATCAACCGCGGGTACTCAACGAGCCGACCCGACTTTAGTCACAACATATATCATGTGTAATATGTATAGTATATACCCGTGATCAACACCCGACGTGATCACGACCCGATAGTATAGCATGGCAGACAGACAAGAATGTAGGGCCACTGATGATAAACTAGCATCCTATACTAAGCATTTAGGATTGCGGGTAAGGTATCAACAGCTGGAGCAACAATGACAGGCTATGCATCAGAATAGGATTAACGGAAAGCAGTAACATGCTACACTACTCTAATACAAGCAGTAGAGAGAAGAGTAGGCGATATCTGGTGATCAAAGGGGGGGCTTGCCTGGTTGCTCTGGCAAGAGAGAGGGGTCGTCAACACTATAGTCGTACTGGGTAGCAGCGGCATCGATCTTGGTGTCTAGCGAGAGAAGATGGGGAAGAAACAATAAATATAATGCAAACAAATGCATGACGATGCATGACATGACAAAGCGTGATGCTAGGTGTGCCCTAACGCAGTATGAGGTGGTACCGATGAAGGGGGGAAACATCCGGGAAAATATCCCCGGTGTTTCACGTTTTCGGACAGATGAACCGGAGGGGGAAAGTTGTGTGTTTGCTATGGTAGGAATGTGTGGCGGACGAACGGGTTGCGTAGCCGGATTCGTCTCATCGTTCTGAGCAACTTTCATGTACAGAGTATTTTCATCTGAGTTACAGATTATTTTCTATGAATTAACGAAGTTTATTGCATTTTTAGAATTTGTTTTAATTTGATTTTAAAAGGAAATTGCTAAGTGCACACAGCAGCAGCTTAGCTACAATGACTTACAAGTGGGTCCAGTGGCTGGGTTGACCCAGTCAACATTTGACTGGTCAACATGTGAACAATAGAAGTGGGTCCAACATGTCATAGGCTTATATATTTTTATTTGTTTTAACCTTTAATTATCAGCATGGTCCACATGTCATTTGGCCATACTTAATCACTAATTAGTCTAACCAGACTAAACTAATAAGCCGGCCACCACACGGCCATGTGCAAAGGCACTAGGCCATGGCCACGGTACATGAGGCCTGAATGTGCTTGCGGCCTCAACCAACAGCAGCAATAGCGATGGCAACAGAAGCAATGACGTGGCAAGTGCAGAGCAGCAGCTATCGGGAGAAGTAGCATGCAGGAAGCATCAGCAAAGCAACACCAACGGCGGTAGCAACTACAGGCAGCAGCAGCGACGCAATACTAGGTAGAGGCAGCAGCAGGAAAGGGCAGCAGCAACAGCAGTAGCAGAACAACGGCGGCAGCGGCAAGTGCGCGTGGGGGTAGCGCGGGCGGTGGCGCACGCACGAAGATGCAGGGGCGCGGCGGGGCGCAGGGGCGCAAGCATGGTTGGTTGGCCAGGAGCAGGCGCGTGCGTACACAGGAGCTCGAGCGCGACCATGGACGACGACGACCGAGATCGGGGACGGCGGCAAACGACGATGAATCGAAGGAAAAAAAGGGGAATCGGTAGAAGAGCTCACCACGGAGCTCGTGGACGTGATTAGAGAGCGCGGGAGTCGTCGGATGCGTTGCGCTCGTCGATGAGCGGTGGCGGCCGTGGCGAAAAACCGGCTAGATCCCGAGCGCACAACGCGGCCCAGCTCGAATCAGCGGAGGTAGGTGAAGGAGTCGTCGACGAGGGAGCTCCCGGGCATCTTCCCGTGCGTCGGGGAGGCCTATGGCCGCGATGGTGACTATGGCGTGATGATGGAAGCTTCGGCTCCTCTTCCAGATCGAGTGCGAGGGGGAAACGAGGGAACTGGGGGTCTAGGGTTTGTCCTCGGGCTTGGAGATGGCCTTATATGTTGGAAATATGAGAAAATTACTACGAGATTTAATCCGAATAAACAGAAGATAAATCATGACTACAGCAACAGAGATTAAACTAAACATGTGAACTAGCATAGCAGATGAACAGATCACATCTAGGGCACATACTAGAAACATGAATTCTACCACGATCTCGAACAGGAAGGATAGAATCACATACGGTGCAGCGGGAGCAACACCGCCGGCGTTGAGTTGTCACCCATGTCATCGAGGACGAGGTTGCCGAGGTCGGCGAAGAAGTCGTCGTTCGTGAATTCGTCACTTCCAGCAGTCGCGTGAGTGCGCTCCCCAAAAACCTGATCGCCCCTCTCCCGTACAGGATCACGAGAGGCGGGGTTCCGGAGGCCTGTTGTCCCTTCTCCCGGTGCACGCCGAAAGGAGGGATGGAGAAGACTTGCTTGGCGGCGCAATGATCTGGAACGGTGGTGAGAAACCATACGAACCGGCGGCGGCTATGGTAGACGTCTGCCTGACTATATAGTGCGGGCCGGGTAGGTCGTGGGAATAAACCCCACGTCCGAGTCGTCTCGATCCAAAAGAATCGGAATCGGTTCAGTAATTAACGCATCCGTTAATTATTAATTAATGACTCATTAATTTTCCCGAGCAGCAAAAATACAGACAACGTGCATAGCTCTGTCCTTGGCTCGGCTCAATCCCGCAACCCGCGGCCCGCCGTGACGAGGCGAGGCGTGGCGTGGCGAGGCGAGCGAGGAGGAGGAGCGCGCGTGTAGGTCTTCTCTTCTCATGCTCATACAAGTGGTAGAAGAGCTCACCTTATAAAGAGGTGCAACTCTCTCTCAACTTCCAGGGTGGGACTAAACTTTAGCCTCACTCACTCCACTCACATGTGTGCATGAATGGGCCAAGAGAATTTCAGAATTTTAGTTGGGCTTTGGGCCAAAGGCCTATTAGCAAAATTCCAACAATCCCTCACAAAGTCTCATTGGCACATCTCATCATTTAGTTCCAAAATATTGTTTATATACCAGTGCTTAGTGGAGACTGTGAAGTTGAACTTCCACTTAGAGATTTATGTTACACTAGATCACAACTTGAATAGTGGACTATGCCTTAAACTACAAGTTTTCTGCGAGACTAGTTTCACACAAATTCTTGACCGATACTTGGCTGCCGCAAGGCTTCCCCGCGGGTGGAGCGTATACGTCATACTCCAGGGCCTTTTCATGAATTTATTAGAGAACACCCAATTCTCACAGACTGTGACGTTAACAGTCAAATTCATATAGGTGTATTCCTCAGAAGATGTTCTGCAGGACAACATCTCTGCTTACCTGAATAAGCCACTTGGAACGCATTAAGATAAGTATCAACCTGCCATGCAGATCAGGAGAGTATTGCATCTTCACGGAGTGGGATAGTTAATATAGGGATACTCTCCTCCCAGCTGACCAACAGCTTGTCTCCCACTTCTACTTCACGGGATCTCTGATCACATAGAGTGGGTTACCACTATGGACAACTCATGTGGTGGGTCTCAAACCCATCTCCATCGACGCATTATCTATCACATTACGTGATAGACCCTTTGTGAAGGGATCTGCCAAGTTTTTCGACGTCTGGATATAATCCAACGTATTAACTCCAGAGTTCCTCAATTTTCTGACAGATTTTAGTCTCCTCTTCACATGTCTTGAGGACTTCATATTGTCCTTCGAACTGTTTATGTTGATGATCACAGTTTGATTATCACAGTTCATCAGGATAGGGGGTATTGGTTTTTCAACCATAGGTAAGTCCATCAAGAGTTCACGAAGCCACTCTGCTTCAACAGTGGCAGCGTCCAATGCTGTGAGTTCTGCTTCCATAGTTGACCTCGTTAAGATGGTCTGCTTGCAAGACTTCCAGGAAACAGCGCCACCACCAAGTGTAAAAACATAACCACTTGTGGCCTTTATCTCATCAGCATCAGAAATCCAGTTTGAGTCACTATAACCCTCTAGTACCGTTGGATACCCGGTGTAGTGAATCCCATAGCTCGCGGTGCCTTTCAAATAGTGCATAACTCTCTCAAGCGCATGCCAATGATCATCTCCCGGTTTTGACACAAACCGACTCAGCTTGCTCACAGCAAAAGAGATGTCAGGCCTCGTGGCACTCGCCAAATACATAAGCGAACCAATAATCTGAGAATACCTCAGTTGATCTCTAGCAATCTGTCGATTCTTTCGAAGCAACACACTAGCATCATATGGAGTTGGAGAAGGTGTGCAGTCGCTATACCCAAAACGACTCAAGACCTTTTCCACATAGTGAGACTGAAGCAGTGTGATCCCACCATTCTCATCTCTCAACAGCTTGATGTTTAAGATAACATCAGCTACTCCTAGATCCTTCATCTCAAAACAGCGAGATAAGAAATCCCTAACCTCCTTGATTAAATCAAGTTTGGTCCAAATATCAATATTTCGTCGACATACAGACAAAGAATAACTCCTTCGCCCCCACCATAGCGATAGTACACGCACTTGTCACCATCGTTTACTACAAAGCCGGCAGCAGTTAATGTTCTTTCGAACTTCTCATGCCACTCCTTAGGAGCTTGTTTAAGGCCATATAAAGACTTTAATAACTTGCACACCTTTCCTTCCTGACCAGGTACTACAAAACCATCTGGCTGATCCATGTAAATTTCCTCCTTCAACTCTCCATTGAGGAAAGCTATCTTAACGTCCATTTGATGAACGAGAAGACCATGTGAGGCAGCCAGTGATAGTACACCCGAATTGTGGTCAGTCTAGCCACGGGTGAGTAAGTATCAAAGAAGTCTTCACCTTCTTTTTGGGTATAACCCTTGGCCACAAGCCGTGCCTTGTACTTTTCAATCGTACCATCAGGTCTAAGCTTCTTCTTGAACACCCACTTACATCCTACAGGTTTGCACCCATAAGGACAGTCAGTGATCTCCCAGGTACCGTTAGCTAAGATGGAATCCATCTCGCTACGTACAGCTTCCTTCCAGTAGTCAGCATCAGGAGATGCATAGGCTTCTGAAATAGTCCTGGGTGTGTCATCCACGAGGTACACAATGAAATCATCACCAAAAGACTTTGCAGTCCTCTATCTCTTACTCCTCATAGGATTTCCATTGTTACCCTCAACAGGATTCTCAACGTGTTCCATCGCAATGGCGGGTTCAGGAATTACAGTAAATTCCTCACTAGATGGAGTAGGTATCTCCTGATTTGATGAACTCGACATATCCTTCATAGGAAATATGTCCTCAAAGAAAGTTGCATCATTTGATTCCATAATCGTACCAACATGCATGTAGGATACCTCAGATTTTATTATCAAAAATCTATAGCTGATGCTATAAAAAGCATAGCCCAGAAGAACACAATCCACGGTTTTTGGTCCAAGCTTGAGCTTCTTGGGAATTGGTATATTGACTTTCGCCAAACAACCCCAAGTACGTAGGTAAGAGAGTTTCAACCTTTTCCTTTCCCATTCCTCAAATGGAGTCATGGTCTTATGCTTTGTGGGAACTCGGTTTAGGACATGACACACAGTCATTAGCGCCTCCCCCCACCATTCCTTGGATAGACCCGAAGTGTCTAACATGGTGTTAACCATATCAGTTAGAGTTCGGTTCTTTCTTTCGGCTACCCCATTTGACTGGGGTGAGTAGGGAGGCGTCCTCTCATGGATTATACCATGTTCCGCACAAAACAGATCAAATTCATTGGACAAATACTCTCCACCACGATCGAACCTAAGCCGTTTAATTTTTCGATCAAGTTGGTTCTCTGCCTCAGCTTTATAGTTTTTGAAGAAAGTCAAAGCCTCATCTTTTGATTTCAGAAGATACACATAACAATATCTAGTGGAGTCATCAATCAACGTCATGAAGTATCTCTTTCCACCTTTTGTCAACACGCCATTCATCTCACAAAGATCAGAATGTATAAGCTCTAGTGGCGCCAAGTCTCTTGCCTCTGCAGTCTTATGGGACTTGCGAGGTTGCTTAGCTTGCACACATACTTGGCACTTAGAGCCCTTGACAGGAGAGATTTTCGGAATTAAATTCATATTGGCTAGCCGCGTCATGCATCCAAAGTTAATATGACAAAGTCGTGAATGCCAAATATCAGACTCATTATTGTGGCAAAAATTATTAATAACTTTAGTGCAAATATCTGACAAAGATAGGCGGAACAAGCCTCCGCACTCCTAGCCTTTTCCAAAAAATTGTCCACACTTAGAAATTACAACTTTATTGGATTCGAAAACTAACTTAAAACCATCTCGACATAAACGGGAACCGCTAACAAGATTTTTATTGATGGACGGCACATGATGAACGTTCTTTAGACGCACGGTCTGCCCCGAAGTAAACTTCAGATCGACCGTACCAACACCTCGAACGATGGCATGTGACCCGTTCCCCATCAGCACGGGAGAAGTCCCAGTGGCCTGGTAAGAAGAAAACATGGAGGCGTTAGCACAAACATGTACATTGGCACCGGTGTCAATTAACCAATCAGGGGATTGAAATACTGAAAGGATGGTAGGAAAAATACCATACCCTGATTCCTTCATATCAGTATCACCGATGACGACATTAGCGGACTTGCTGCTCTTCTCATGTTCGCGCTCCTCAAAGCAGTTAGGACACTTCGGAGCCGAGTGATTAGGATCACCGCAGACATGGCAAAGTCCCTTCCCCTTCTTATGAGAATTCTTCTTGAAGTTGGTAGAATGTGATGGCTTGTTCTTTGTATCAAACTTGCCTTTGCCCTGAGTTTTGTTCTTGTTATTTTTGAACTTGTTGGGCTGGAAGTTCTTCTTCTGTACCATGTGGGCACTAGAACCTCCCTCAGCAACTCGAGCACGTGTGTCCTTTGCTCTCGCCTTCTCTTCAACATCAAGAGTACCAATGAGATCCGCAACGGAAAACTCCTATCTCTTGTGTTTCAGGGAAGTAGCAAAATTGTTCCACGAAGGTGGAAGCTTGGCAATGATGCCCCCGGCAACAAATTTGTCCGACAACACACACTTGAAGTACTCCAGTTCTTTTGCGAGCGACTGTATCTCATGAGCCTGCTGTACAACAGCGCGCTCACCAGTCATCTTGTAGTCATAGAATTGCTCCATGATGTACAACTCGCTGCCGACGTCCGAGGCACCAAACTTGGCCTCGAGCGCAGCCCACATGTCCTTGCTGTTGTCAAACGACATATACGAATCCACAATTGAGTCATCAAGAACACTCAGAAGAGCGCCTTTAAAGAGGGTATCGATCTTCTCAAAAGCTTCCAGCTATGCTGGATTAAGATCGCCCTCAGGCTTGCCCTTGGTGGCCTCATAGCAGCCCATGGTCTGAAACTAGTAGACTGCTCTCATGCGCCACCTCTTATATTCCGCCCCCTTAAAGGCAGGCGGCTTCATATGCGCAGCAAAACCACTCGGAGTAAATTGCCTATAATCAGGTTTTTGGATTGTTGGAAATATGAGCAAATTACTACGAGATTTAATCCGAATAAACAGAAGATAAATCATGACTACAGCAACAGAGATTAAACTAAACATGTGAACTAGCATAGCAGATGAACAAATCACATCTAGGGCACATACTAGAAACATGAATTCTACCACGATCTCGAACAGGAAGGATAGAATCACATACGGTGCAGCGGGATCAACACCGCCGGCATTGACGTTGTCACCCATGTCGTTGAGGACGAGGTTGCCGAGGTCGGGGAAGAAGTCATCATTCGCGAAGTCGTCGCTGCCAGCAGTCACGCGAGTGCGCTCCCCAAAAACCTGATCGCCCCTCTCCCATACAGGATCACGAGAGGCGGGGTTCCGGAGGCCTGCTGTCCCTTCTCCCGGTGCACGCCGAAAGGAGGGATGGAGAAGACTTGCTTGGCGGCGCAATGATCTGGAACGGTGGTGAGAAACCATACGAACCGGCGGCGGCTAGGGTAGACGTCTGCCTGACTATATAGTGCGGGCCGGGTAGGTCGTGGGAATAAACCCCACGTCTGAGTCGTCACGATCCAAAAGAAACGGAAATGGTTCAGTAATTAACGCGTCCATTAATTATTAATTAATGACTCATTAATTTTCCCGAGCAGCAAAAATATAGACAACATGCATAGCTCTATCCTCGGCTCGGCTCAATCCCGCAACCCGCGGCGCGTCGTGGCATGGCGGGGCGAGCGAGGAGGAGGAGCGCGCGTGTAGGTCTTCTCTTCTCATGCTCATACAAGTGGTAGAAGAGCTCACCTTATAAAGAGGTGCAACTCTCTCTCAACTTCCGGGGTGGGATTAAACTTTAGCCTCACTCACTCCACTCACATGTGTGCATGAATGGGCCAAGAGAATTTCAGAATTTTAGTTGGGCTTTGGGCCAAAGGCCTACTAGCAAAATTCCAACATTATACACCTCGGAGGCTCGCCGGATGGTCGACACGGCGGCCATGGAGGCGTGGATGTGCGCCACGCACAGGTCTCTGTCTCCTGTACAGAGGAAGATGGAGAAGGCCGTGGTGGGCTGGGTTGTGTTACTGCAGCCACTTATGGCCCATTAGTACCCTAGGTCTTTAGCATTTTCTTTCTTTTTTTCAATTTTTGCCACTGTTTTCTAATTGAATGAGTGTCCAAACAATTTTTTGCTAAATATTAAACTTGGTACATAAATTCTTTGGAATATTCTGAGGTTGCTCAAAAAGTTTGAGGCCAACTGGAAAAGTTTATAATTGCGTTTGCATTTAATTGGACCACTTTAAATGATGTTGGTACATTCTACGATTAGTTAGGGGCATTTGAGAAACTCTCTCAGGTGGGGTTTCTTCATGAAAAATATCAGTGGATTATTTGAAATATTATGAACACTTCTGTTTTGCAGTCTGAAGAAATGATTTATTTGATTTTACTTTAAAATTTGAATCTGAAATCGGTTTGGACCAAGGTGTGGTTTGGCAAATTAATTGTGATGACATGGCACCATTTGTGTGTGGTTACTGTAGCTTAACTACCGGGGTGTTACACTGTCGGCTCCCCCGTCGGGCTCTACGCGCATCGGCTGTTGGCCCGACCGCCTGCCGTCGCCGAGTGCTCCGTCCCACACCGCCACGGCCGAGCCCCCGTGTGCTGGCTGTCGCCCGGCTCCGCGCCGGCTCCGGTTCACGGACGTGTCCGGTTCCCTGCCGCTGCAGCCACCTGCGTCGGCCGAGCGCGCATTGATGGAAGAGGCCGGTCAGCTGATAGAACGAAATAAAAAGAGAGATCCGGTTGGAGACCGGAATAAGAAAGAAAAAAAATGGAAGAGGAGTTCGGGAGAAAAGTCAAGGGGCCGACTGATATAAAACAAAGAAGAAGAATCCGGCTACTACGGCTGGCTGAAAAAAGAGAACGCCGCGTCCAGCTGGAAGAAAAGAGATGCCGGGTGCTAGAAGAAAGAAAAAGAGGTGGGCCGACTGCCCAAAGAAAAGTCAAGCCGGCTGCTCGTTTCCAGACGGCCGACTGCCCAGCCGGGTGAAAAAGAAATGTATGTCCGGCCGCCCACGACCGGACAAAGAGAAGAAGAAAAAAGCACACCCAGCAGGCGCGCTGACGCGCCCCGTGAAGAAGACGACAAAGTAGTTGCCGGGAAATCCGGCCCGACTGCTCAGCAGCCGGCCCGAATCTCAGGGGCTACACCCAGCGGGTGCGTTGACGCGCCCCTATGAAGAAGAAGACAAAGTAGTTGCCGGGAGATCAATCTCGGGGGCTACACCCAGTGGTGCGCTGACGCACCCCTGCAAAGAAGAAGAAAAGGTAGTTACCGGGAGATCCGGCCCGACTGCTTAGCAGCCGACCCAAATCTCGAGGGCTACACCCAGCGGGTGCACTGACGCGCCCCCGCGAAGAAGAAAAAGTAGTTGCCGGGAGATCCGTCCCGACTACTCTGCAGTCCACCGGAATCTCGGGGGCTACATCCAGTGGGTGCGCTGGCGCGCCCCCACGGAAGATTGCAAGAAACAAAAACAAGAGACAAAAGAAGAGTTTTGTCCGGCTGCCAGCAGCCGGCAGAAGAGAAGAAAGAAGAAAAAGGGCGCTGCCAGACACCTCGCCACCTGGTCGGCTGTGCCAAGCTGGCTCGGTCGCGTCCCACTCGCCGCCTGACCGTTCAAGCCCGACCGGATGGACCCTCCTCGAGCGCCCGGAGGCTCGAGGGCTACACCCAGCGGGTGTGCCGGCGCGCTCCGAGAGCGCCGAGCCGCGCCGGCTGTCTTCAGCAACCTCCGCATTGACTACACGAAAATCAATGTGAGCTCATCACCCGTATATTTTTGCACCGCAAAAACACGGATAACCTCGAGCCATGCTCGGGGGGCTATCTCCGCATTTTATTACAGTTGCATCACTTTTTGCCCCGGCGCTAGCCAGAGTTAGCCCGGGGGCTCGCCGCTTGGCCTGAGACGTTTGTTCCCACAGATGGCTTAGTAGCGTGCGCGGTACCAAAGGCTCACTCTTAGTCACAGACCGCGGAGCGGCTGCCCGGCTAGAAACAGTGAACGCGGGAGGCCACCCACACGAAAAACGTCCGGGAAGAAAAATGGTTCGGGCGACCCGGTCGTTTCCTTTACGAGTATCTGCTCGGTCGAATATGCTCCCAGAGTCTGAGTACTGTACAATCCACTTCGCGGCCCACTCTTAGCCACAGACCACAAAGCGGCTGTCCGGCAAGCGAGAGCACAAGCCAAAGAGCAGAGGGAACACGAAAAAGATTGAAGGGGGCTCGGACGAAACCGAGTCAGCACCCTCCGCATAAAACTTGCAATGCTAAAAGCAATCATTTAATATATCTGTGTGGACTAACTTTGTCTTTTGCATGATCATTTCCGCGGGGAACCCCCCCCCCCTCCTCGCTCGGAGGCTACACCTAGCGGGCGCGCTTGCGCACCCCCGCCGGAAGCAAGCCGCGCCGACTGCGGTCCACAGCCGGCCGTCATTGACATCTTCTACGTCAACACCCGCTGTCGGTGTCAAAACCGGAGGATCTCGGGTAGGGGGTCCCAAATTGTGCGTCTAAGATCGATGGTAACAGGAGACGGGGGACAGAATGTTTACCCAGGTTCGGGCCCTCTCTATGGAGGTAATACCCTATGTCTTGCTTGATTGATCTTGATGAATATGAGCATTATAAGAGTTGATCTACCACAAGATCGTAATGGCTAAACCCTAGAGGTCTAGCTTGTATGGCTATGATAATGAATCTCTCCCTCTCCGGACTAAGTCCTCTGGTTTATATAAACACCAGGAGGATCTAGGGTTACATGAGGTCGGTTACAAAGAAAGAATCTACATATTTGATCGCCAAGCTTACCTTCCACGCCAAGGTGAGTCCTATCTGGACACAAGTGCAGTCTTCGGTCTTCGTGTCTTCACAGCCCATCATTCCGGCCCATGGCTAACAGGCCGGACGCCAAGGACCCCTTAGTCCAGGACTCCCTCAATATCCCTTGAACCTGGCTTCAATGACAAGGTATCCGGCGCGTAGATCTGTCTTCGGCATTGCAAGGCGGGTTCATCCTTCTGAACTCCAAGATAGTCTTCGGGCGTATTGAATGTGTCCGGACCTATAACACACGCACCATACACAACCGCAGAGGGAATATAATATTCTACGAGTCCAATCTGCTGACAACTTTTTGTAACATGACATTACGTTTGCCCGGTCATAATTTCAAACCGTTTTTCGTCTGCCGCTCCATGTTTCGAGACGCGGTTTCCATTGGCACATCTTGTTAAAGTAGAGATCGTGTCCCCTTATTGCGGGATTTTCATCAATTCGGGCGTCGGTAACCCAACCATGCCTGTTTACACAGCCCTTGGGCATAGGCGAGTCTTAAGGCGAGTGGGGAGGCGTTCGATATTCACTGCCTTTATAAGGGGATAAGGATTCCCCCCTTCTTCTCCCACGCCTTCTCTCTTCCTCTGCCCATCCATTCTCGAGCTCCAGCGCCCAAGCTCTAGCTTTCCCCGTCCGAGAAAGCACTGCAATTATGTCCGAATCCGGAGGCAAGTGGATGGCCTCCTCCGTCAAGGAGAAGGGCATCAAGGAGCTCTGGGAGGTCGGATACCTCGCCAAGGGGATCGTTCACCGTCTCCCGGCCATGGGACAAATCGTCCCTATTGTCGGGGATATACCCCGTGGTATGACCCGGCTGGGCCTTGGTAAACCGGCGGATGGTAAACCGACGGAGAGTTAAGACAGAGAGTCAAGACAGATGGCTAAGAAAGACGGTAAACCGGCGAGTGTTAAACCGGCCGAGTTAAGACAGATTGTAGCACCGACAGGTGTTAACTCAATCATAACCCGGCAGAGACAATGTTAAACCGGCAGACGTTAAGAAGCCCATGAAGAGAAGTCATAATAGTTAAGTCTTAAGTTCGAGTTGGACTCTACATGTAACCCATCCCTTCAACATATATAAGGAGGGGCAGGGCTCCCCAAAGAGGGAGGAGGGAGAGGGAAATAATCTTAGGGCTAGACACAAAGAGGAGAACCGGTTTACGCCGACTCCCTCGTGATGATAATGAGACCTAGCCTCAAATAGCATGTAGGGTTGTTACCGGATGATGTTTTCCGGGGCCCGAAGCTGTCTAAATCCCTGTCTTGTGTGTTGATCCGTTGCACGTCTCTCGATTCCGCTCAACCTCTCTCAATCTACCACATAGATGCGTTGGCCTCACGACTAAGTCCTCACACTAGGACATCTGCCGTGACAATTCCACGACAGTTGGCGCCCACCGTGGGGCTCGCGCACGGTGGTGTTGCGTTCTTGAAGGGATTTTTCACAGGTTTCGAGAAGTTCGTAATTTTCAGATGAAACGAGCCGGATTGCATCTATGTGCACCGTCAAACGCAGCCAGGCGATCCGTTGTGGCCGGATCACTTTCCGTTGCATCGTTGCGAGAAGCCAAGCGCACAAAGGGGATTTCATCAATACGGATTATGATCATCAAATTACTGTTGTTTTTGTCTGATTCGCCGAGTCGCAGTCACCATCGCACGTGAAGCTTCAAGACATCAAGTGGAGTACCACTTTGACTCAAATCGGACTCCTGGCTCAAAAGGAAAGAAAAAAAGGGTTACTAGGACACGAGATATATATCAGGAGGAATATTCCTTAATTTATGAGACACTTGAGCTAAAAGTTAAAAGTGAGCCGATCTGATTCTAGTACGATTCAGATTTTTCATTCCGTCTGCGACCGAGAGCAGGTATCCAAGTCAATCGGGAAGAGTTCAAGTACTACTACGGGATCATCAACAGGGAGAAAAAGCGCATACGGCCAACACATGACCTAGCACTGCAAATCTCAAGACCACAGCCTCAGGCGCCACGCTTCACGAACAGGCTGCGCATGCATGTGTTGAAGCGTTTTGCAGTTTAGCAATATAAAAAAATAAAGGAGGACCACGACCCGGACGGGCGTGGGTTATCCACGGCCACTACAATTGGGTCAAACCCGCCTGGGTCGACCGGGCCGCTCCCCCGCTGCTGCAGCTCTATCATGGCCGACGAGTCGCCCACGCCTCTGCCTCCTACTGCCGCTCCGCTGCGGCTCCGCCTCGTTCCGCCGGCCTCGTCAAGCCGCCCCTGCCGGAGCCTCTGCTACAGGATGGTATCAATGAGCTGAGCTACTACCGCGGCCGCAACCTGACGCCAATCCGAGTCATTGCCTTGAGTCGCCTTCGACAAGTCGCTGGCGGGTCGCCCCCAGCCACGCTCCCAACTTAAAGCGCCATCCTCCTCTAGCTCTACGCGCCGCGCTGAACCGGCCATGGTCGCGCCCATGAACCGTCATCGGACGGCCTCGTTTTCTTCGCTGCGACTCACTCACTGGGATACTTCAACAGCTCGCCTCCACTGCATTGCTTCAACCGGAACGCTTCTAACCCGCCGGCCTTGCTTCTCGTTCAGCTTTAAACCACCGCCATCTCTGCCTCATTGATTTATCAGTACAAGCACGGCTCGGAGGAAGACTGGGCTCTTTTCCCCCCGAGCGCCAAAATCACAACTCGCCGGCTATTGTCTAAACCACCGTTCCCACGGCCTCATCTCTGCCGCCGGCTACCGACGTACCTGTCCGCCCGCCGCCGGCTCGCAGGTCGCCCTGATTAAATCGCCTCGCTGCAAGAACGGATCAATTTCTAGTTTCCAAAGCTACAAGGCAAAAGTTGCGGAGTGCTCAGCGCCGGCAAGCCGGGGACTCAGTCTCCGTTTCCATCCCCAAGTCGTCACCGCAGCTTTGCTCCCTCTCCACGGAGTCATCGTCCTCCAACGCCCGCACCTGCTTCGCCGGGCTATACCCGCGCCTGCTCTGGTCGTCGAGCGCCCGCCGGCCATTAGCTCGAGACTTGTCATCTGGATCAAGATATGACCACCGCAAGTCGCCGGCTGCGGTTGTGCCTAGGTTGCCTGCTGAACCGGGTCAAACCGGCCCCCGCCTCTGCGCCATGGCTCACTTCGTCGAGCCACCTCCGAGTCGTTTCAAGCTGCTGCATCGCTCGGACCCGGACTCTGCTTTGTTGACAAGTCACCCGCAGTGCACAAACCGCCGTTGCCTGAGCCGCCTTCTGAAGATGTCTTGCCGGGTCAATTGTACTCCGAGCCGCCGCCTCTTGCGATTTAGGCCTCTACCTCACCACTTACGCTGAACCGACCATGGCCTCCTGTTTCCAACCCGCTGTTGCAGGCGCGCGTTGAGCCGCCGCCGCTCGACTTCTGTCACCGGTCGATCCCGTTGGAAATACAAATTACTACGAGATTTAATCCGAATAAACAGAAGATAAATCATGACCACAGCAGCAGAGATTAAACTAATCATACGAACTAGCACAGCAGATGAACATATCACATCTAGGGCACATACTAGAAGCATGAATTCTACCATGATCTCGAACAGGAAGGATAGAATCACATACGGTGCAGCGGGTGCAGCACCGCCGGCGTTGACGTTGTCGCCCATGTCGTTGAGGACGAGGTTGCCGAGGTCGCGAAAGAAGTCGTCGTTAGCGAAGTCGTCGCTGCCAGCAGTCGCGCGAGTGCGCTCCCCAAAAATCTGATCGCCCCTCTTCCGTACAGGATCACGAGAGGCGGGGTTCCGGAAGCCTGCTGTCCCTTCTCGCGGTGCACGCCGAAATGAGGGATGGAGAAGACTTGCTTAGCGGCGCAATGATCTGGAACGGTGGTGAGAAACCATACGAAGCGACGGCGGCTAGGGTAGACGTCTGCCTGACTATATAGTGCGGGCCGGGTAGGTCGTGGGAGTAAACCCCAAGTCCGAGTCGTCACGATCCAAAAGAATCGGAAGCGGTTCAGTAATTAACGCGTCCGTTAATTAAATATAGACAACGTGCATAGCTCTGTCCTCGGCTCGGCTCAATCCCGCAACCCGTGGCGCGTCGTGACGAGGCGAGGCGTGGCGAGGCGAGCGAGGAGGAGGAGCGCGCGTGTAGGTCTCTTCTTCTCATGCTCATACAAGTGGAAGAAGAGCTCACCATATAAAGAGGTGCAACTCTCTCTCAACTTCCGGGGTGGGACTAAACTTTAGCCTCACTCACTCCACTCACATGTGTGCATGAATGGGCCAAGAAAATTTCAGAATTTTAGTTAGGCTTTGGGCCAAAGGCCTACTAGCAAAATTCCAACAATCCCCCACAAAGTCTCATTGGCACATCTCATCATTTAGTTCCAAAACATTGTTTTATATATCGGTGCTTAGTGAAGACTGTGAAGTTGAACTTCCACTTAGAAATTTATGCTACACTAGATCACAACTTGAATAGTGGACTATACCTTGAACTATAAGTTTTCTGTGAAACTAGTTTCACACAAATTCTTAACCGATACTGGGCTGCCGCATGGCTTCCCCGCGGGTGGAGCGTATACGTCATACTCCAGGGCCTTTCATGAATTTATTAGAGAACACCCAATTCTCACAGACTGCGATGTTAACAGTCAAATTCATATAGGTGTGTTCCTCAGAAGATGTTCTGTAGGACAACATCTCTGCTTACCCGAATAAGCCACTTGGAACACATTAAGATAAGTATCAACCTGCCATGCAGATCAGGAGAGTATTGCATCTTCACGGAGTGGGATAATTAATATAGGGATACTCTCCTCCCAGCTGACCAACAGCTTGTCTCCCACTTCTACTTCACGGGATCTCCGATCACATAGAGTGGTTTACCACTATGGACAACTCATGCGGTGGGTCTCAAACCCATCTCCATCGATGCATTATCTATCACATTACGTGATAGACCCTTTGTGAAGGGATATGTCAAGTTTTTCGACGTTTGGATATAATCCAACGTAATAACTCCGTAGTTCCTCAATTTTCTGACAGATTTTAGTCTCCTCTTCACATGCCTTGAGGACTTCATATTGTCCTTAGAACTGTTTATCTTGACGATCACAGTTTGATTATCACAGTTCATCAGGATAGGGGGTATCGGTTTTTCAACCATAGGTAAGTCCATCAAGAGTTCACGAAGCCACTCTGCTTCAACAGTGGCAGTGTCTAATGCTGTGAGTTCTGCTTCCATAGTTGACCTCGTTAAGATGGTCTGCTTGCAAGACTTCCAGGAAACAGCGCCACCACCAAGTGTAAAAACATAACCACTTGTGGCCTTAATCTCATCAGCATCAGATATCCAGTTTGAATCACTATAACCCTCCAGTACCCTTGGATACCCGGTGTAGTGAATCCCGTAGCTCGCGGTGCCTTTCAAATAGCGCATAACTCTCTCAAGCGCATGCCAATGGTCATCTCCCGGTTTTGACACAAACCGACTCAGCTTGCTCACGGCAAAAGAGATGTCAGGCCTCGTGGCACTCACCAAATACATAAGCGAGCCAATAATCTGAGAATACCTCAGTTGATCTCTAGCAATCTGTCGATTCTTTCGAAGCAACACACTAGCATCATATGGAGTTGGAGAAGGTGTGCAGTCGCTATACCCAAAACGACTCAAGACTTTTTCCACATAGTGAGACTGAAGCAGTGTGATCCCACCATTCTCATCTCTCAACAGCTTGATGTTTAAGATAACATCAGCTACTCCTAGATCCTTCATCTCAAAACAGCGAGATAAGAAATCCTTAACCTCCTTGATTAAATCAAGTTTGGTTCCAAATATCAATATGTCGTCGACATACAGACAAAGAATAACTCCTTCGCCCCCACCATAGCGATAGTACACGCACTTGTCACCATCGTTTACTACAAAGCCGGCAGCAGTTAATGTTCTTTCGAACTTCTCATGCCACTCCTTAGGAGCTTGTTTAAGGCCATATAAAGACTTTAATAACTTGCACACCTTTCCTTCCTGACCAGGTACTACAAAACCATCTGGCTGATCCATGTAAATTTCCTCCTTCAACTCTCCATTGAGGAAAGCTGTCTTAACGTCCATTTGATGAACGAGAAGACCATGTGAGGCAGCCAGTGATAGTACACCCGAATTGTGGTCAGTCTAGCCACGGGTGAGTAAGTATCAAAGAAGTCTTCACCTTCTTTTTGGGTATAACCCTTGGCCACAAGCCGTGCCTTGTACTTTTCAATCGTACCATCAGGTCTAAGCTTCTTCTTGAACACCCACTTACATCCTACAGGTTTGCACCCATAAGGACAGTCAGTGATCTCCCAGGTACCGTTAGCTAAGATGGAATCCATCTCGCTACGTACAGCTTCCTTCCAGTAGTCAGCATCAGGAGATGCATAGGCTTCTGAAATAGTCCTGGGTGTGTCATCCACGAGGTACACAATGAAATCATCACCAAAAGACTTTGCAGTCCTCTATCTCTTACTCCTCATAGGATTTCCATTGTTACCCTCAACAGGATTCTCAACGTGTTCCATCGCAATGGCGGGTTCAGGAATTACAGTAAATTCCTCACTAGATGGAGTAGGTATCTCCTGATTTGATGAACTCGACATATCCTTCATAGGAAATATGTCCTCAAAGAAAGTTGCATCATTTGATTCCATAATCGTACCAACATGCATGTAGGATACCTCAGATTTTATTATCAAAAATCTATAGCTGATGCTATAAAAAGCATAGCCCAGAAGAACACAATCCACGGTTTTTGGTCCAAGCTTGAGCTTCTTGGGAATTGGTATATTGACTTTCGCCAAACAACCCCAAGTACGTAGGTAAGAGAGTTTCAACCTTTTCCTTTCCCATTCCTCAAATGGAGTCATGGTCTTATGCTTTGTGGGAACTCGGTTTAGGACATGACACGCAGTCATTAGCGCCTCCCCCCACCATTCCTTGGATAGACCCGAAGTGTCTAACATGGTGTTAACCATATCAGTTAGAGTTCGGTTCTTTCTTTCGGCTACCCCATTTGACTGGGGTGAGTAGGGAGGCGTCCTCTCATGGATTATACCATGTTCCGCACAAAACAGATCAAATTCATTGGACAAATACTCTCCACCACGATCGAACCTAAGCCGTTTAATTTTTCGATCAAGTTGGTTCTCTGCCTCAGCTTTATAGTTTTTAAAGAAAGTCAAAGCCTCATCTTTTGATTTCAGAAGATACACATAACAATATCTAGTGGGGTCATCAATCAACGTCATGAAGTATCTCTTTCCACCTTTTGTCAACACGCCATTCATCTCACAAAGATCAGAATGTATAAGCTCTAGTGGCGCCAAGTCTCTTGCCTCTGCAGTCTTATGGGACTTGCGAGGTTGCTTAGCTTGCACGCATACTTGGCACTTGGAGCCTTTGACAGTAGAGATTTTCGGAATTAAATTCATATTGGCTAACCGCGTCATGCAACCAAAGTTAATATGACAGAGTCGTGAATGCCAAATACCAGACTCATTATTATGGCAAACATTATTAATAACTTTAGTGCAAATATCTGACAAAGATAGGCGGAACAAGCCCCCGCACTCATAGCCTTTTCCAACAAATTGTCCACACTTAGAAATTACAACTTTATTGGATTCGAAAACCAACTTAAAACCATCTCGACATAAACGGGAACCGCTAACGGGATTTGTGTTGATGGACGGCACATGATGAACGTTCTTTAGACGCACAGTCTTCCCCGAAGTAAACTTCAGATCGACCGTACCAACACCTCAAACGATGGCATGTGACCCGTTCCCCATCAGCACCGGTGAAGTCCCTGTTGCCTGGTAAGAAGAAAACATGGAGGCGTCGGCACAAACATGTACATTGGCACTAGTGTCAATTAACCAATCAGGGGATTGAAATACTGAAAGGATGGTAGGAAAAATACCGTACCCTGATTCCTTCATATTAGTATCACCGATGACAACATTAGCGGACTTGCCGCTCTTCTCATGTTCGCGCTCCTCAAAGCGGTTAGGACGCTTCGGAGCCGAGTGATTAGGATCACCGCAGACATGGCAAAGTCCCTTCCCCTTCTTATGAGAATTCTTCTTGAAGTTGGTAGAATGTGATGGCTTGTTCTTTGTATCAAACTTGCCTTTGCCCTGAGTTTTGTTCTTATTGTTTTTGAACTTGTTGGGCTGGGAGTTCTTCTTCTGTACCATGTGGGCACTAGAACCTCCCTCAGCAACTCGAGCACGTGTGTCCTTTGCTCTCGCCTTCTCTTCAACATAAAGAGTACCAATGAGATCCGCAACGGAAAACTCCTGTCTCTTGTGTTTCACGGAAGTAGCAAAATTGTTCCACGAAGGTGGAAGCTTGGCAATGATGCCTCTAGCAACAAATTTGTCCGGCAACACACACTTGAAGTACTCAAGTTCTTTTGCGAGCGACTGTATCTCATGAGCCTGTTGTACAACAGGGCGCTCATCAGTCATCTTGTAGTCATAGAATTGCTCCATGACGTACAACTCGCTGCCGGCGTCCGAGGCACCAAACTTGGCCTCGAGCGCAGCCCACATGTCCTTGCCGTTGTCAAACGACATATACGAATCCACAGTGGAGTCATCAAGAACACTCAGAAGAGCGCCATTAAAGAGGGTATCGATCTTCTCAAAAGCTTGAAGCTATGCTGGATTAAGATCGCCCTCAGGCTTGCCCTTGGTGGCATCATAGCATCCCATGGTCTGAAACCAGTAGACTGCTCTCGTGCGCCACCTCTTATATTGCGCCCCCTTAAAGGCAGGCGGCTTCAGATGCGCAGCAAAACCACTCGGAGTAAATTGCCTATAATCAGGTTTTTGGATTGTTGGAAATATGAGCAAATTACTACGAGATTTAATCCGAATAAACAGAAGATAAATCATGACCACAGCAGCAGAGATTAAACTAATCATGCGAACTAGCATAGCAGATGAACATATCACATCTAGGGCACATACTAGAAGCATGAATTCTACCACGATCTCGAACAGGAAGGATAGAATCACATACGGTGCAGCGGGTGCAGCACCGCCGGTGTTGACGTTGTTGCCCATGTCGTCGAGGACGAGGTTGCTGAGGTCGGGGAAGAAGTCGTCGTTAGCGAAGTCGTCGCTGCCAGCAGTCGCGCGAGTGCGCTCCCCAAAAACCTGATCGCCCCTCTCCCGTACAGGATCACAAGAGGCGGGGTTCCGGAGGCCTGCTGTCCCTTCTCGCGGTGCACGCCGGAAGGAGGGATGGAGAAGACTTGCTTGGCAGCGCAATGATTTGGAACGGTGGTGAGAAACCATACGAAGCGGCGGCGGCTAGGGTAGACGTCTGCCTGACTATATAGTGCGGGCCGGGTAGGTCGTGGGAGTAAACCCCACGTCCGAGTCGTCACGATCCAAAAGAATCGGAAACGGTTCAGTAATTAACGCGTCCGTTAATTATTAATTAATGACTCATTAATTTTCCCATGCAGCAAAAATATAGACAACGTGCATAGCTCTGTCCTCGGCTCGGCTCAACCCGCAACCCGCGGCGCGGCGCGGCGCGTCGTGACGAGGCGTGGTGTGGCGTGGCGTGGCGTGGCGCGCGTGTAGGTCTCCTCTTCTCATGCTCATACAAGTGGTAGAAGAGCTCACCTTATAAAGAGGTGCAACTCTCTCTCAACTTCCAGGGTGGGACTAAACTTTAGCCTCACTCACTCCACTCACATGTGTGCATGAATGGGCCAAGAGAATTTCAGAATTTTAGTTGGGCTTTGGGCCAAAGGCCTACTAGCAAAATTCCAACAGATCCCGCCCTGTTTCCATGGCGGTTGAGCCGCCTCTGCCGTCGCCTCATCAAGCCCGCCTTGAGCCGTGGCCGTCACTTGCTTCGTCAAGCCCGCCTCGATTTGGTTGAAGGACAGACCCGCCTTGAGCTACAACCATCACTCGCCTCAGTGGCCTACAGTAACCCGCCGCGGCCTCGACCCGGCTGCGCCGTCGCCTCTAACTCGCCAGAGCCTCCTGGCACCTCCCTATGGCCTCGGAGCGACACGCCCCTTATTTAAGCCATGAATCACCGCCGCTGAGCCGGCCAGCTTGTCAAATCACGTACCAAAGCGCCGTTGCCCAACTACATCGCCACAAAACCGCCAACACAGCAAGTCGCCGCTCCACCTCCGACTGCGTGTGTGCCGCCCCACTCGCTGGTCGGCTACCGCTTTCACCTCAACTCGCCCCGAGCCACCTCGAATCGCCGGTTCTCCTCCGTAGTCTTGATGCACTATGCACCTTCAAGCCATTGCTCCCGGCGTCAAGTCACCCCGTGCCTCCGCTGCAGGGCTGCACTTCTGTTATGTTCCGGGTTATTTCCACCCCGAATCCATCAGTGGTGCCTGATTACTAGTTCACTGTGCCTGACTCTCTCCAGATGCATCTTATGGTTGAGTTGGTTGCCCCATTGGAGGAAAAGTAGAGTACGAAAAAAAGGAAAAAACAATCTGATGACTACTGGCGAGTTACACGCACGGTTGTAGACTGTGGTTATTGTTGACCAATCAAACACAACTGCAATATTTATCAAAAGCTCAGCAAGATATCAAGGATGAGAACTGTGGCAGCATTTGGCAAGGTCCTTGAGGTGATCAGTACAAATTCCTTCGGATGCATATAAGGATCAAACGGGATTCGGCAACAGTACTAAAAGGCTATTTACGGATGCCACATACAGATCATTTGTTGTATGAACAAACCAGGTAAGATTATTGTTATGCTGCGGGTATAAAGCATGCACTGGCAACGTTCTACAAAACGGTGTTTTTTCCTCCGTGTCACATTACCTGATGAACGGACGGACGGTTCACGCGTCCGAACCGATTTACAACACGGAGGACAACTAGCCCGTCCGCACCGGCCTATAATATCGCGGCTGACTCATCTGTCTGCTCCTACGGCGGATTCACCCATGATTGGTTTCCGCTTCACCATGGTGGACATCAACTCCGTGGTGGATAACTACTGGCCTGGCGTATCAGGTGAAATCCATCCAGTATATTTTTATATTATATATTGCTTTCTTTAAAAGAGTAGCTACTCCGGCTTGCAAAGTTATCTAATGCAGGACCCTACACCGCCATATTGGTGCAAATTTAAAGGCCATCAGAAAAATTTCCGGCTTAAAAAGAAGGACTCCGATTTAAAATCCGGCTCAAGGCAAAACTGTCTACCACAAAGCTTTGAAGCTCTCAGTATCCAGTTTAACAATTTCCGGTTCAACAAAGAGTAAATCTCTCGCAAGTTCGAGTTTTCAGGAAAAATTAAAGGGACCAAAGAGAGCCTGCTGCACCGCACAGCTCAAACATAGGCACCCCTTGAGCACAGCTCACAGTATCATTTGGGGGCTTGGTCGTATTCGAACCATAGCTACACCTCTTGATCCGGCTATCAAGCCAATATTATCATAAGAGCAAAGCTCTGGTTATTTACGTAATCCGGCTATCAAGCCAATATATCATAAGGGGCCAAAGAGAGTCTGTTGCACAACACAACTCAAACATGGGTATCCCATGAGCACAGCTCACAATATCACTTGGGGGCTATGTTCGAACCATAGTCACACCTCTTGATAGGCTTAAGGCCACCAGGGAAATCACTTGAGGGCTTTGGTCGTATCCGAACCATAGCTTATACCCTCTTGATAAGCATAAGGGCACCAGGGAAATCATTTGGGGGCTTGGTCGTATCCGAACCATAGCTACACCTCTTGATAGGCATAAGGCCACCAAGGAAGTCACTTGGGGGCTATGGGTTCGAACCATAGTTACACCTCTTGATAGGCATAAGGGCACCAGGGAAATCACTTGGGGGCTTGGTCGTATTCGAACCATAGCTACACCTCTTGATCGGCGCAATGCCACAATTATGACTACATGGGGGCTCTGGTCGTATCCGAACCATAGCTTAAACCCTCTTGATCATACATATACATCATCATATATCATCATTACGTCATCATAGCATGTATCATATGTGCATGGATATACCGGTTTATATGGCAGGAATCGGTTTGTAAACCAGGTTATATTATTCAAAATCTTTAATAGCCAACACGGCTGGATTTTAATTATGGTTATCAATAACCAGTATTATGATTAAGGTTTTCAAAGTCGCTTTAGCGCAATGGCTATCATATTATCAATGGATATGATTTATTCTACAATGGAAGGAATAGTCCCGAGTCGCTGCAGGCTTACGACCCGGCACTTGGGGGCTACATTATTCAAGTTGGGACTGCATCAAATACACAAGTCTCATGTCACTGCAAGCATGCACCATGACACTTGGGGGCTAATGCAAAGTCATTGTTTGCTCACCTTATTGAAGACCCGACTCATCACATCGTAATGAGCCGGCCCTTGGGGGCTACCAATTGCTCCTATCAACAATTCAAGGTACAAAGCTTTTAATCCATTATATTGAAGGGTCCACTGCTCAGTTGGTAAAGCACAAGGCTCTTAACCTTGTGGACGTGGATTCAAGCCCCATGGTGGGGGTTACATCATATGATGTTATTTTCATTGAAGAATATATCAAGTCCCAGCTCAATATTATCTTATTGAGCTGGCCCTTGGGGGCTACACATTGCTGCTCAAGTTTACATGATCATATTTACAAAGTCCCTGCTCATTATTGCATAATAACCAGGCCCTTGGGGGCTACACTGGTTGAAGTTTTTATGAGCATAAGGCAATTTCAAGTCCCAGGTTGCTGCAAGCATGACAACCCGGCACTTGGGGGCTACATATGTGGAATACTCAGTTCTGACGGGTGATTAAGATGAACAACCTGGATTTCTTCAAGCTTGTGACATTCATATTGAAGCAAGTCTTAAGCTGTTGCAATGCTACCTTCTTAAGACTTGGGGGCTACAAGTGATAGGCATATAAGAGGTATATTTTCAAGCTTGATGTTAACTACAATTATGACCCGATGCCATCAATATTTGTAAACCGGTAATGATAAACTGACAAGCTCAAGTCTTAAACCGGCAAGTTCTACATTCTTAAACCGGCTGAAGATCAAATGAGTATTTCAAAGGCCAATATTTTTATTAAGCATTGGGAGCTAAAGTCAAAGGAGTTATTCTTCACAATATTTCTCTGTGACAAACCAATGTCAGCAAATTGATTATGAAGCTGGTCCATTGACTCGGATTTTATAGAAGAGGGAAGTGACAAGGACTTAAGGATGCTCAGGATCAGTTTAACATGGATAAATCCAAATTAAACTGGGGGCTAATGTCGGGGATATACCCCGTGGTATGACCCGGCTGGGCCTTGGTAAACCGGCGGAGAGTTAAGACAGAAAGTCAAGACAGATGGCTAAGAAAGACGGTAAACCGGCCGAGTTAAGACAGATGGTAGCACCGACAGGTGTTAAGTCAATCATAACCTGGCAGACAATGTTAAACCGGCAGACAATGTTAAACCGGCAGACGTTAAGAAGCCCATGAAGAGAAGTCATAATAGTTAAGTCTTAAGTTCGAGTTGGACTCTACATGTAACCCGCCCCTTCAACATATATAAGGAGGGGCAGGGCTCCCCAAAGAGGGAGGAGGGAGAGGGAAACAATCTTAGGGCTAGACACAAAGAGGAGAGCCGGTTTACGGCGACTCCCT
This sequence comes from Triticum urartu, assembly GCF_056163025.1. NCBI lineage: Eukaryota > Viridiplantae > Streptophyta > Magnoliopsida > Poales > Poaceae > Triticum > Triticum urartu. The sequence goes on along the minus strand of NC_141874.1, from coordinate 602,077,545 downwards.
CGTGATGATGATGAGACCTAGCCTCAAACAGCATGTAGGGTTGTTACCGGATGATGTTTCCCGGGGCCCGAAACTGTCTAAATCCCTGTCTTGTGTGTTGATCCGTTGCACGTCTCTCGATTCCGCTCAACCTCTCTCAAGCTACCACATAGATGCGTTGGCCTCACGACTAAGTCCTCACACTAGGACATCTGCCGTGACAATTCCACGACACCTACCCTGGGGCCCCGTGAGAGGGTTGTGTTTCTCACGCATTTCGTCCATGGGCTGGGATTCCCGCTCCACTCATTTGTCCGCAGACTGATGTTTTACTACGGGCTGGACTTCCATGATCTAGCCCCCAACTCTATCCTCAACATCTCGGCATTTATTGTCGTGTGCGAGGCCTTTCTCTGCATCCCACCCCACTTCAGCCTATGGTTGAAGACCTTCAATGTGAAGCCGAAGGTGGTGAGCGGACAACAAGTAGAGTGCGGAGGCGCCATGGTGGGCAAGATGCCCAATGTCACCTGGCCTGAAGGCTCCTTTATGGAAATGGTGAAGGGGTGGCAGCCGGGGTGGTTCTACATCACCGAGCCACGCGACACCAGCGGCGCTGCGGCCCCCGAGTTCCGATCCGGAGTTCCGATGCGGCTCACCTCCCGGTAAGAGAAGGGCCTAACCTGGGGGTCCTCAAACGAGCTGACTGGGCTCCAGACGTGCTTCCAGAACATGATAACCAAGAGAATCAAACTTGTCAACGTGATCCAGGTTATGCTCATTCGCCGGATCCTTCCGTGCCAATGCCGGACTTGCTATTTGTCAGAGTTCGATCCGGCCAAGCACCAAACGCTACTAGAGCTCTTCGGCACGACACACGAAGACATCTGGAAAGTGCTCTTCAAGGCCGGCGAGACACCACCGCTCACGACCGAGGATCGCGGGCTTAGCTTAAAGCACCAGGCGAATCCGGTAAGTTCTTTCGTGTTTTTAAGGTATACCCTTTACTGGCATATTTTGAGGAAGGAGTCTAAGCATTCCTATCAATTTTTCAGGCCTGGATCGACATAGCGGGGCGGATTAACTGTCTGCCTCCGCTACCCAAAGACCAAGAATCCCCACTTCTAACAAAGATGTTGTTTCCGGCGCCTTATGATGTGCCGGAAAAGAAGGCCAAGAAAACGGCCAAGGGGGCCAGGAGTGGCCCTCGCCGAAAAAGTGCTTCGGACATGACGTCTAAAGACGAGACTCACTCTTCGGCCACCGAAGATGACGACGAGGAGGAGGAAGAAAGCGACTCCCCTCCTGAGAGGGGAAGGAAGAAAAAGGGGGGCCTCCACAAATTTGGAGGTGAAGGTGCCCAAGAGGGGGAAGGGCTCCCTCGCGGACAACTCCGCGTGGGATGTCGATAGCAGTCCGGAGCGACTGCCCCGGACCAAGTCCGGAGGTCGTCAGGGTGGCGTTAAAAGATGACTCCTCAGCCGCCGGACACATGGGGGAAAAAGCCCCCATGGGGACTGGTGATGAGGGCCAAGTTCAATTCGGCCCCCAGCCGGATACCGTTCCGGAGACCTACACGGCTCCGGAGTCAGGCGAGCAGCCTTCCCCAAAAGGAGGTGGTGTGCCTGTTCCGCCGGTGACCTCTGTCCAATCAGAGGCACCGGATAATCTGCTGGAAGCGCTGCGAGGCGCTTCCATTGTGGATGAACACCGTATCCTTATGGGCATGATGATCGAGAAGGTTCGGTCCGCCGAAAGTGGACTGACCGAAGCCTGCGCTAGCCTTCTAACAGGCTTTGAGGTAAGTAATGTAATTGTAGAAAGAATATCACAGTGTAGATAGTAGCCCCTGATGCTCTGTTCAGTGTTCGGAAAGAAAAAACCGAACAGAGGATCAAAATAATTTTCGTAGGAGTCTAACATAAGATGTCTATGTGAATAAGCAGGCATCGCTGCTGGCTGCTGCCGCTCATACTGTGGAGGTCTCCGGATTGAAGCAGAACCTGGAGTGGGTCGAGGAAGAGCTCGGCCTCATGAAGAAGCAGCTGGAGGACAGCCAAGGTATGCAGTAACCTGCGTGTATATTTGGGAAGGATGAATGGTTCGTGCTGACTGAAGTGTCATGAACCTTATTAGGGGCCACGACCGAGGTGGCGGCCCTCAAGAAGGTGTTGGCCGAGGCCGAGAACAAAACGGTTGAGGAACGCGCCGTGTGCAAGAAGCACGAGGCCCGGGTCAGCGAGGTCCAGCAAGAGCTCCAGGACACCGTCAAGAAGTACGAGTCCTTGGAGCGTGATGTTAAGACGCAAGGGTCCGAACTTGCGAAGGCCCGCCAGAACGCACAAGATGCCGGCCGAAGCCCAGAGCGCCCTCCAAGAAATCCAGGCGGCCAAGAAGATCGCGGCGGGTAAGGCTTTCATTATGCAAAGCAAGTCTGCGAAGGAAACGTTCCTTTTACATACCCGAATTTGGAGCTCTCTAGGGGTGTTTACGGATTTGCCACGCAGCGTATTAGATGCTGTCGAGTGGTATCGAGCCAAAGAAGGGAGTTCTACGGAGAAGCTATTCTGGTCTCAATACCTTGGACCAGAACATTCGGTGCCCTTCAGCGACCAGCTGAAATAGCTGGTCGAGCTGCACAAGGCGGCTGAGGTAGCCATGAAGGACCTAATAGTCCGGCTATGGCCTACTGAGCCCATGCTCAGTAGCTACTTCGGACTTGTGAAGCAGCTTGTGAGTGCCCGCCCACGGTTTGAAATCGTGAAGCGGTCGGTCTGCATTGAAGGTGCATGGATGGCTTTTGCCCACGTCAAGATGCACTCGGCGAAGATGGATGCTAAGAAGCTGATGACCGAGGGGCCGCCTGAGGGCAAGGAGCACCGCCGACCCGAGCTATATTTTGATAGTGTCCTGGAGGGATCCCGCCTTGTGGCGGAGCAATGTGCGAAGGATGTTATATTCCTATGAAAATATTCATATTATCCTGTCCTGTAATAGGAAACAATGTCGTTATGTAATATAATGCTTGCGATTTTTAAAATTTTACCTCCTGCGTGGCCGTTTATGAAATCTGAGGGTTGGCCAGTCGTCGGCTTCTGCCCCCACGTAGATTGTACGGGGGTGTTCGGGATAAATCTAAACACTCTTTACTCCACATTCTGGTCCTTAAAGGAGGTGTTTAGCGCAATGAACAAGGCAATCAGACTATACAGCCTTTATCACCCTCACTTAGCCATAGGAGTTTGACAATGAGAATTTTGAGAATCCCCTAGTAGTTGGAAGGCCGAACTAGGGGCGCTATGCACCTGATCGGATAAAAACCGACTCCTCGCATAAAGTGGAAAAAATCTCTAAGTATTTGAAACCTCTCGAACAGCTGACAAACTCTCGCTGCATCATGACAGTCAGTTTTCGGCTTTCTCTACTGAGGTGCTCGTCCAGAAGAACTGGGACATAATCGCAGTAGTTCTCCCTTTACTACCCTAGCCGATATAGCGGAACGTAAGGTAGTAAGCACAGGAGCCGGGCAACCCAACTATTGACCAAAGACATGATTCAGAGCCGATGCATATAATGCTATAAGTTCGGGGTGCTGAACTGTACTGTAAAAAGTGTTCAGACTTTGTTGCCATATTGCGGGGCGCGATGAAGCCCCTGGCGAAGTAATACATACCAGAGTGTACGGGTGCGATGAGTAATAAATACAGAGGTAAGGAAAAAAATCAAGGAATAAGCTGACGCTGCCAAATATTTTTTATTGTAATTTGATTAATACGCCGAGGTGTACTTGTGCAAGCAATGCGATAAGCAAGTAAGGCTATTTAACATGCCATGACCAAGAGCGAGCTACGTGCGGGTATGTAAAACAGGTATAGCAATCGTTAGCAGAGACCACCTGGGGATTCCCTTGTACGTCAAAGCTCCTTGCCTCCTTGGTGTATCCGTCCCGTGATCGGTCCGATGATCAGGTTACTAGAAAAATCCTCGAGAAGAGAAAAACCCGAAATGAAAAAGAAAAAGTGAAGGTGTGCGGATCCAGGGTCAGTCGAGCCGCACCTTGGATCACGGGCTAGCTATGCCTCCATTGATGCCCATGGAATTTTGAGTGCGTAGTTATGTACGCGCGGTACGAATGCCGTCTTTTGATTGGGACTGGGACGGAGGACAAATTGCTAGTTAAGATCTTGACGAGCCGGGCTGTCTTGTTGCAGAATAGTCCAGACTCTCTTAATGGTGTCCGAGGGCTCGGCCGCCGAATTAAGGTTCTGCTGGAAAAGGCCACGCTGTACTTCTGCTGCTAAGGACGTGGTATGCTCCTCGATACGGAGGGAGCGTTCCATATTTCCATTGACTGTTATGACACCACGTGGTCCGAGCATCTTGATCTTGAGATAAGCGTAGTGAGGTACCACATTGAATCGAGCAAATGCGGTTCGTCCAAGCAGTGTGTGATAGCCGCTGCGAAAGGGGACGATGTCGAAGATTAACTCCTCGCTTCGAAAGTTGTCTGGAGAACCAAAGACAACCTCTAGTGTGATTGAGCCCGTACAGCGGGCCTCTACGCATGGTATGACTCCTTTAAAGGTAGTCCTTGTGGGCTTGATCCGTGATGTGTTAATGCCCATTTTGCGCATTGTATCCTGATAGAGCAGATTGAGGCTGCTGCCACCGTCCATGAGGACTCGTGTCAGGTGGAATCCATCAATGATTGGGTCTAGGACTAGTGCAGCTGATCCGCCATACTGGATACTGGTCGGATGATCCCGACGATCAAAAGTGATCGGGCACGATGACCGTGGATTGAATTTTGGGGCGACTGGCTCTACGCATAGACGTCCCTGAGTGCGCGTTTGTGCTCCCTCTTGGGGATGTGTGTAGCATATATCATGTTCACCGTTTTGACCTAAGGGGGAAACTTCTTCTGTCCCCTGTGTTTGGCTGCAGGGGCTCCTCGTCATCGTTCTTGCTCTGCGATTCCTTTTCCTTGTTCTCGGCATTTAACTTGACAGCTTGCTTAAAAACCCAGCAATCTCTGTTGGTATGGTTAGCTGGTTTGTATGGGGTGCCATGGATTTGGCACGGTCAGTCGAGTATGCGGTCCATGCTGGACAGTCCCTGATTGTTTCTTTTATACAGCTTTTTCCGCTGACCGGACTTGGAGCCATTGAATCCAGCGTTGACAGTAGTGTCATCGGTGTTATCGCCATTGCTTCGGCGTTTGTGTCTGCTGCGTCGGAGCTTGCCGTTGTTGTTTTTGGCCTCGGAAGGGCCTGCGTCGCTGGCCGTATTTGTACTACGAGCCAGCCAGCTATCCTCACCCACACAAAAGCGGGTCATAAGTGCCGTGAGGGCTGTCATAGATTTCGGATTTTCTTGGCCAAGGTGGCGGGCGAGCCATTCGTCGCGGATGCTAGGTTTAAAGGCCGCTAGAGCTTCGGCATCCGGACAGTCGATGATCTGGTTCTTTTTGGTTAGGAACCTAGTCCAAAGTTTCCTGGCTGACTCTCCAGGTTGTTGGACTATGTGGCTTAAGTCATCGGCGTCTGGTGGTCGGACATATGTACCTTGGAAGTTGTCGAGGAAGGCTTCTTCCAAGTCCTCCCAGCTGCCGATAGAGTTTTCAGGCAGGCTATTTAACCAATGCCGAGCTGGCGCTTTGAGCTTTAGTGGGAGGCATTTGATAGCGTGGAGGTCATCTCCATGGGCCATGTGGATATGGAGAATAAAATCCTCAATCCATACCACGGGATCGGTTGTTCCGTCGTATGATTCAATGTTAACGGGTTTGAACCCTTCGGGGAATTCGTGATCCATTACTTCATCGGTGAAGCAAAGAGGGTGTGTGGCGCCTCTGTATCGGGCCACATCGCGACGTAGCTCCGATGGAGTCCGTCTGCGGTTGTCGGCTCGGGTGTGACTAGGTTTGTCGCGACCGAATAGGTAGCCATCATCACATGTCGAGGAACGTCCTTGCGATCCGTAAATCGATCGGGTATATCCTGCTCTATTATCCAGGGTCTGCCGGAGGTCGTGTGTATGAGCCCAAACTATTTTGTCTCTGTTTTTTCATGGGGGCGGGGCGGGCTGCTGTTCGGCTTGAGTTGCCGCTCTATCCCGACCACGAGGTGGTCGGTCCGCCGCACTATCCCGACCACGTAGTGTTCGGTCGGCCGCATTACGTGAGGGGAGTATGGGCTCCAGCGCCTCTTCATCGAACTGAGGTAGCAACCTTCGCTTTGGGTAACTCTTGGCTGGGCGTCTAAGGTCGTATTCTTCGGCTGCCAGAACTACAGTCCACCTATCGACGAGCAGATCTTGGTTAGCTTGAAGCTGCTGCTGCTTCTTTTTCAGGCTCCTTGCGGTGGCTATTAGCTGGCGCTTGAAGCGCTCCTGCTTGAGAGGTTCCTCAAGCATGATGAAATCTTTGTTGCTAAGGCTTTCCTCGTCCTTAGAGAGCGGATGATAACTACCGTCCTCCGAGTCATTGGGCCTGGCCTGTTTGTCGGGGATGGCTTGCCTGTTTTCTTGCTCTTCCTGTTCGGATGTTACCTCAGCAAGGTCTTCATTGTTTTCGGCATCGTCCGGAGTATTGTCTTCTCCGGTGCTGGTATTGCTGTCCTTTGAACGACGTGACTTAGAGCGGCGCCGAGGACACCGGCGTTTTTGCTGTGTCTCAGGAGGTTTATTCTCAACTGGATTTTCTTTGTCATCGTCGTTGGTTGTTTTGGATGTGTCCACCATGTACACATCGTACGAAGAGGTGGTCGTCCAGCGTTCAGTGAATGGCGGACTTTGATTTTGCTCCTCATCAGCATCATCGCCAATACTGTCAATTTCTTCGTAGTCGCAATCAAGTGTGTCAGTTAAATCCTAGACTGTGGCTATGAAGTGGGTGGCGGGTGGGAAGCAAGATTCTCCATCGTCAGCCCCTAGTTCGAACCGAACATAGTTCGGCTGTGAGTCCCCTGCCAAGGACAGGTTCTTTAATGAGCTTAGCACATCGCCCAAGGGTGAGTGCTGGAAGATGTCTGCGGCGCTGAACTCGAAGATTGATAAACTATCAAGTTTGGCATCCGTGGACTCACATGGTTCAGAACTTACACCCAAAGACGAGTCCGGGTTTCCGGTGACACAAATATTGTGTGAGTTTAAGTCCATGTGCGGCTCCAACACCGGGGAATCTATGGCCTCCATGGTGGGGTTGAACCTCCAGTCCTCAGATGACGCCGTATGCTCCGGATCTAAGGCCAGAGCAGTTACATGAGCTATCTCCTGAATGTGGTCCGATGACAGATTTAGGTCATGTTCATCGAGGTGACCAGGAGCGATCGCCGCGGCCTCGAATCCAGCGAAGATCAAATCTCCGCGGATGTCCGTGACGTAGTTCAAGCTCCCAAATCTGACATGATGGCCAGGGTGTAGCTATCGATCTGCTCCAGATGGCCAAATGAGTTGGCCCACAGTGCGAAGCCGCCGAACACGAAAATTTGTCCAGGGAGGAAGGTTTCTCCTTGGACAGCGTCATTGTTGACGATTGGAGGGGGCATCAAACTTCTTGAGGACGGCACAGTGGAACTCTCAATGAAAGCACCAATGTCGGTGTCAAAACCGGCGGACCTCGGGTAGGGGGTCCCAAACTGTGCATCTAAGGTCGATGGTAACAGGAGACATGTGACACGATGTTCACCCAGGTTCGGGCCCTCTCTATGGAGGTAATACCCTATGTCTTGCTTGATTGATCTTGATGAATATGAGTATTAAAAGAGTTGATCTACCACGAGATCGTAATGGCTAAACCCTAGAGGTCTAGCTTGTATGTCTATGATAATGAATCTCTCCCTCTCTGGACTAAGTACTCTGGTTTATATAAACACCAGGAGGATCTAGGGTTACATGAGGTCGGTTACAAAGAAAGGAATCTACATATTTGATCGCCAAGCTTGCCTTCCACGCCAAGGTGAGTCCTATCCGGACACAAGTGCAGTCTTCGGTCTTCGTGTCTTCATAGCCCATTAGTCCGGCCCCATGGCTAGCAGGCCGGACGCCCGAGGACCCCTTAGTCCAGGACTCCCTCACCCGCTAAAAAACCTCCGCCCAACTTTGCCAAGTTGCCCGGAGGCTCGGGGGCTACTGTCGGGGTAATTGACCACGGGTACCCCAAAGATGGCGAGACAATAATTCAAGACATCGGGGCTAGCAAAGCCCCTCAGTCCGACTACCCGGCCACTCATGTCGGCTCCCCGTCCGACTGCGCCAACCAGCCGGCTACCCGAAGTCAACTGCAGCCCAATCGCTCTTGCCGGCTCCTCGTCCGACTGCTCCACCCGGCCGGCAGCCGGCTGCCAACAGTGCCAACCAGCCGGCTGCACGAAATCAACTGCAGCCCGATGAGAACCCGACGAGACGGCCATACACGGCACTGTGCACGCATCACCCCAGCCATCATGTATAGTGCCACTTGCCCTTGGGCACTATTTATGAAGTGACCCAGGGGACAAGCATGACAGTCCCACCATGCCTCTAGGTAGCTAGCTATCATGCCTACATAGGTTACTTCCTAAGCTACCCCAAGCCTATATAAGCTAGCCATCCATCCAGGGAGGAGGGCTCACGCATGCACACATGCTCATGCCCAGCCACAAACTCATTCGGCCACTAGAGCTTGCATGCTCATCCGGCCACCCGTATATATACGAGATTAGATGCCCGTGGCACTGATCTCAGATACAGCTCCAAGAGCACTCTGTACTGCAGATATACCACATACATACAGACATGCATGAGTAGGGGTATTATCTCTCCGGAGAACCCCGAACCTGGGTAAACTAGCGCGTGCTACTCGCATACCCGTCCCTGGATATTCCGGCAGCGGTCTTGCCCTCACACTCAAGCCACCTTGTGGCATCTGTCGTCTTGCACCCCCCACCTGTGAGAATACCACGACATTACCAGCAAGTCTCTTTACTCGTTACATAATACATCATCCCATAACTAACTCATTAGTCACATTGCTTGCAAGGCTTATCATGATGTGTATTACCGACAGGGCCCAGAGATACCTCTCTGATATTCGGAGTGACAAATCCTAATCTCAATCTATGCCAGCCCAACAAACACCTTCGGAGATACCTGTAGAGCATCTTTATAATCACCCAGTTACGTTGTGACGTTTGATAGCACACAAGGTATTCCTCCGGTATCCGGGGGTTGCATAATCTCATAGTCGAAGGAATATGTATTTGACATGAAGAAAGCAATAGCAATAAAACTGAACGATCAACAAGCTAAGCTAATGGATGGGTCTTGTCCATCACATCATTCTCCTAATGATGCGATCCCGTTGTGGGAGTCCTGGATTAGGGGGTCTCCGGACAGCCGGACTACATCGATTGGCCGGACTGTTAGACTATGAAGATACAAGATTGAAGACTTCGTCTCGTGTCCGGATGGGACTCTACTTGGCGTGGAAGACAAGCTAGGCAATACGTATATGGATATCTCCTCTTTTGTAACCGACCCTTGTGTAACCCTAACCCTCTCCGGTGTCTATATAAAGCGAAGGGTTTTAGTCCGTAGGACAACAATCACAACATACAATCATACCATAGGCTAGCTTCTAGGGTTTAGCCTCTCTGATCTCGTGGTAGATCTACTCTTGTAATACCCATATCTTCAATATTAATCAAGCAGGACGTAGGGTTTTACCTCCATCAAGAGGGCCCGAACCTGGGTAAAACTTCGTGTCCCTTGCCTCGTGTTACCATCCGGCCTAGACGCATAGTTCGGGACCCCCTACCCGAGATCCGCCGGTTTTGACACCGACATTGGTGCTTTCATTGAGAGTTCCTCTGTGTCGTCGCCGTTAGGCTTGATGGCTCCTACTATCATCGATAGTGATGCGGTCCAGGGTGAGACTTTTCTCCCCGGACAGATCCTCGTATTCGGCGGCTTTGCACTGCGGGCTAATTCGCTTGGCCATCTGGAGCAGATTGAAAGCTACGCCCCTGGCCATCAGGTCAGATTTGGAAGTTTGAATTACACGGCCAACATCTGTGGGGACTTGATCTTCGACGGATTCGAGCCACGGCCGGGCGCGCCGCACAATCGCGATGGGTATGACCTAGCTCTACCGTCGGACGGTACCCCAGAGGCCGTGCCCGCATCAGCTCCGACCCTTAGCTCGGAGCCAACTGCGCCAATCGAGGACGGGTGGCTAGACACCGCCTCAGGGGCTACAGTCTCGACGGCGATCGAGCCAAACACCAGCATAATCCTCCGCACAGCCCGTGACTCCAAGGTGCCGGATTCTCTTCCGGACCCCGAACCATCCGCGCCCCTGCCAATCGAATCCGAGTGGGCGCCGATCATGGAATTCACCGCCGTGGATATCTTTCAGCACTCGCCCTTCGGTGACGTTCTGAATTCACTAAGGTCTCTTTCTTTGTCAGGAGAGCCCTGGCCGGATTATGGCCAACAGGATTGGGATACGGACGACGAAGAAATTCAACGCGCACCCACCACCCACTTTGTAGCCACTGTTGATGATTCGACCGACATGCTCGACTTCGACTCTGCAGACATCAACGGTATGGACAACGATGCGGGAGGCGAAGATGAACCACCGCCCACAGGGCGCTGGACGTCCACTTCATCATATGACGTATACATGGTGGACACACCAAAAGAAGACGATGATGAGGAACGGAAGGACGCACCGAAGGCTTGTTCCCTCGAGAAGCAGTCAAAGCGGCGGCGCAAGCGCCGTCCCAAATCCCGCCTCACCAGAAATAACGATCACACAGACCCAGCGTTGGAGCAGGGCGAATCATTGCTGGACCGTGGCAATACGGAGAATCAAACCAAACAAACCAATTCTGTCAAAGATAATAGTCCGGACGACACAACGCCGGACAGGCACCCGGAGTAGCAGAATGCCCGTCAAAGGCTTGTTGCCACCACAAGGAGCCTAAAAAAGTAGAAGCAAAGGCTCAAGGCTGCGCAGGACACACTCCAAATCAGATGGAGTAAAGTACTCAACACGGCAGCGAAGTACGGCGACAATCGGCCCACCAAGAGCTACCCAAAGCGGAAGTTGCTACCTGAATTCGATGAGGAGGCCTCAGACCCCTCACAACCAAAAATCAAAATAGCCACCTGGCCAGATAGACGACCTCACGGCCAACATAGAGCGGCAAACAATGCCACTCACAAGACAATACGCGATTCACGCGGGGGCTTGCACCAAAAGGACAATGCAGCCAGATCAATCTATGGACCACGCAAGCACGCCCCAGCATACGATATAACATCCGAACAACGCGGTACACCCAGATACAGGGGCGCCACACACACCCTATGTTTCACCGATGAGGTGCTGGATCATGAATTTCCAGAGGGATTCAAACCTGTAAACATAGAGGCATACGACGGAACAACAGACCCTGGGGTCTGGATCGAGGACTATATCCTCTACATCCATATGGCTCGAGGAGATGATCTCCACGCCATCAAGTACTTACCACTCAAACTCAAAGGGCCAGCCTGTCACTGGCTCAAAGGCCTCCTTGAAAACTCCATTGGAAGCTGGGCAGAGCTCGAAGACGCTTTTCGGGCAAACTTTCAAGGGACTTATGTCCGACCTCTGGACGCGGATGATTTGAGTCATATAACTCAACAGCCCGGAGAGTCAGCCCGAAAGCTTTGGAACAGGTTTCTTACTAAAAATAACCAAATTGTCGACTGTCCGGACGCCGAAGCCTTGGCAGCTTTTAAGCACAGTGTCCGTGACGAATGGCTTGCCCGACACCTCGGCCAAGAAAAGCCGAGAACAATGGCAGCATTAACAAGCCTCATGACCCGCTTTTGCGCGGATGAGGACAGCTGGCTAGCCAGATGCAGCACCAGCGACCCCAGTACATCCGAAGTTAAAGATGGAAATGGGAAATCATGGCGCAACAGCAATAACAAACGCCGGAACAAAGGAGACAGCACGAAGAACACGGCAGTAAACGCCGGATTCAAAAGCTCTCGGCCAGGTCAGAAGCCGCCCTCTAAAGGCGCCAGAGACGAACTGTCCAGCCTGAATAAAATTCTGGACCAAATATGTCAGGTCCATAGCACCCCTGGCAAACCAGCCAATCATACCCACAGAGAATGTTGGGTCTTCAAGCAGTCCGGCAAGCTCAACACTGTACACAAGGGGGAGGATACACCAAGCGAAGATGAGGATGAGCCTCTCAAGGGAGACGCTGGGGAACAAAAGAAATTTCCACCCGAAGTCAAAACAGTAAACGTGTTGCACGTGATTAATGGAAGAAACAAAACGGCACTCCCAAAAAAATACACCCGAAGGCCTGTCACCGCGGAGTCCTGCCACTGGTCGTCTCAACCGACCACTTTCGACCATCGTGATTACTCAGCAAGTATCCGGCGTGCAGGATGGGCTGCCCTGGTATTAGACCCAATAATTGACGGATACCGCTTCGCACGAGTCCTGATGGACAGTGGTAGCAGTCTAAATCTGATATACCAGGATACAATCCGCGAAATGGGGATAGACCCAACAAAAATTCACCATAGCAACATTAACTTTAAAGGAGTAACGCTAGGCCAAGGGGCTCATTGCACGGGCTCCTGCTACTAAAAGTTATATTCGGCTTCCCCGATAACTTCCGTGGCAAACATCTAACCTTCCAAATCGCTCCATTCCAAAGTGGCTATCAAGCACTACTCGGAAGCGAAGCTTTCGCTCGCTTTAATGCAATACCACACTACGCTTCCCTCACACTCAAGATGCCCGGTCCATGTGGCATCATTACAGTGAACGGAAATATTAAGCGATTTCTACGCGCCGAAGAGCGTGCGGCTGCCTTGACAGCCGCACACTAAAAACGGCCTCACCAACTAAAACATTTAGCAGGTCGTCACGACCTCGGACATGGTTAGACAAGTCCAGTGCAGCTATATGCAATTTATACCAGATCAATGATCACACCCCTATTACAAATACAAGGGGCTCAGCGTGCGCAGACAAGTGGCAATTCTTACTCACCTTGAATTATACATGGTTTATTTAAAAACTATCTTTTTGCATGACAGCTTTTTTACCTAAGCTCCTCTCTTTTACAGATAATCATCGTGCTACACCCGTCCAGGATACGGCACAACGGAGACACAGGCGCAGACGTGCAGCAGGGACCCGCTCCAAGGATTCTTTTTAGATTAAGACCCTGCGTAAACCTTTTTTACTGTCTCTTGTTGATACATATCCACCAAATTCTCAGCACAATTGAGAAGGATGCTGATGTCTTGGCATCTGGCCACGTCAGAATAATGCACATACCTGGACACAAGGGGCTTCTTACAAGCGGCACTATTTCGGCCCGGTTTTTACCATAAAGACCGAATACCTTAGGGAGTGTTCGGCGTCGCGAGTTCGGCCTTATATGCATCAGCTCCGAATCATTGTCTTTGGTCAAATGTTGGTTTGCCCGGCTCCTGTGTTTTGGTGCCTTACGTTCCGCTTTACCGGCTAAGGTAGCACCAGGAGAACTACTGCGATTGTGCCCTGGTTCATCCGGACGAGCGCCTCGGTAGAGAAAGCCGAAAACTGACTGTCATGATATAGCGTGAGACTCGTCAACCACTCGATGACCTATCAGAATGTTAGAATTCCTCCGCCTTAATGAAGGGCCGTTTTCCGGCTAGGCATATACGCACCCCGCGATCAGGAGAGTGCGGAGCCACCAGGGGCTATCTAGTAGCCCCACTGTCAAACTCCTATGGCTAAGTGAAAGTGTTAAAGCATTATAGTCCGGTTGCCTCGCTCGCTGCGCTATCACCTCCTTATCAGGACCAAGACGTTGGGTTAAGTGTGAACACGCATTTTTTGCGAGCACCTCCGCATTATATGCATGGGGGTTGAAGCCGACGGCTGCAATCTTTCAGGTTATACACATGTATACATAAACAGCCGCACAGGAGGCATCATACTACTTTCAGGCAAAAGTATAAACATAGCCTTATAAAAACTTCATAAAAGCATTATGTTTACAATGAGAATACATATCACTCAAACATAATATTTTTCGAGCACTGGGCCTCTATCAAACGAGCACCCTCGAGAACTTCCTCGAAATAGTGTTCGGCAGCCACACGGCCTACGGCCGAACCCTGCGCCGCAATAGTAGTAGCGTCCATCTCCGCCCAGTATGCTTTAACACGGGCAAGGGCCATCCGCGAGCCTTCTATGCACGCCGACCTCTTCATCGCATTAATGCGCGGCACCGCATCAAGGAACTGCTGCACTAAGCTAAAATAGCTGTTCGGCTTAGGCCCTTCCGGCCATAGCTGATCCATAACAGACCTCATGGTGAGTCCGGACAACCTATTCAGTTCGGCCCATTCGGCTAGCTGGTCAGTCAATGAAAATGGACGCTCTGGAACGTGGAATTGCGTCCAGAACAGCTTGTCCACTTCACGAGTTGTCTGACCTTGGAAGTACTTGGCCGCATCGGCAGCGCTCGTCGCCAAATCCATATACGCATCTGCCGAGCTCCACAGACGATCCAGAGGGGCATACTGTGGATCTCCGAACTTCCTCCGTAACATGAAGGGTTTCCCAGCCGCAATATCCCCGGCTTCCCGCAGCTCATCCTTCTTCGCTCTCATAGCAGAACGGGTGTCTTTGTCTACCGCCGCGGCCTTCTCAAGGTCCGTTGCCTTCGCTCGATTTTCTTTCTCAAGGACCCGGCAACGGTCGATAGTGTATTTTAACTCTACGGCCATCTTGGCCATCTTCTCCTGGCTCCCGCAATGTGCGGCCTTCTCGGCTTTCAACTCTTCGGCTGCCTTCAAAACAGCCGCATTACTAATCCTCGTTTGTTCCTTGGCTCGGGCAAGTTCCGCCCACAAGGCTTCCACGGTGGCAGCTCCATCTGCAGTCACAACATATTAAGGATACTGGCATTATGCTGCTCTTACTATGTGGCATTCACCGGATGATAACACTTACCCTGTGCCTCGTCAAGCCTCTTGTTAACAAGCTCGATGTCGGCGTCTGCCGCATCCAGTTGCCGTTTTAATTGGGCAAACTCATTAGTCCGGCTAGCCACCGGAGCTTCTACCACCTGCACATAGAGGCAGTCTGGTTATTGCCTGGGAATACGATCCTCTGTTCGCCACCGTTCTCGACGACAACCAGAGTCTCAGGGGCTACTATCTACACAGGGCACACCTAACATGTGCAGTACTATCACATATTATCTCGGGCGTGTCTAGTGGGCGGCCGGATGCCCACTAGTGCAACCGAGCGGCCGGCTGAAAAAGGAAACCCCCTGTCCCCACAAAACAGAAAAGGAAGGGGCTCATCAAACAGACCGATCGACCGGCCACCAAAAAAACCGATCGAGCCCCCACGTAGCTAGCTGTCCCTAGCTCGCACCCACGCCCCCGCTCGCCCCCACGCCTCAGCCCCTCCCACACTGCCTTTTTCTTCTTCTCCATGCCAGAAGCAGATCCAACAGAAATCGCCCCCAACCCTTCTTCCTCCTCGTACACAGCCGCCATGGGAGCCCCAAAGTAGAAGGAGCTGCTTCAAGATCTAAAGGGCAGGGTGGTCAGAGCCATACCAGGCAGTAAGATCAAGCAGGTAAGCCCCCTCTGCACCTCTTCACTTCCCCCTTTCTTTTACTGCATAGGCATATGTAAACCCCCTTCTCCATGGATCCATGGAGAATCTGCTCCAAAAAAGAGGTGAATCTGGCACATCACACCAGCCTACTTGATGTTACTGCTGGATGTGTTAAACATGCCAAAAACTACTTGATGCATGCCAGACAAGTTTCTACCACCTGCATGTGTTAAACAAGCCAACTAAAAATGAGTTCTCTGGCCAATTAAAACATGATTAAAGCCAACTCAACAAAGCATTGTAACCAAAAACTAAACATGCATTCTACAAACTTGTAGTTATTGTTTGCAAAATGAACAAAAAATTGACTGCCCAATAGATATGTGCAACGAAAAATTCATAAATGTGCAACTAAACATGCATCCCAGCCAACTGAACCTATATTCTGGCAACTCGGCATGCATGCTAGCCAAAACTAAAACATGCATTGTACCCCACGTGTTATCTGGCCAACTAAAAAACATGTATCCTGGCCAACTAAACATGTATCCTGGCCAAGTAAACATGTATATTTCGCAATACATGTTTGTGAGTGAACACTTTGGGAAAACTGTAGTATATGTGCAAATAAAAAACATGTTTTCTGGCCAACTAAACATGCATGTTGTCAAAAAACTAAGAAAATGTATCCTGGCCAACTGAGACATCTATTCTAGCCAACTGAATGCATTAACTATCCAACTGAACATGCATGTTGGCCAAAAACTGAAATAAATGCAACCTGGCCAGCTGAGACATCTATTCTAGCCAACTAAAAACATTTAATGTCCAACTGGATATGTATGCTGGCCAAGTGCAAAGATGCATCCTGGCAATTGAGACGTCTATTCTAGCGAAAACCAGAAATCTGTAGTGCAACAGGAAAAGCACAAGAACTTTTGTCCATGGCTAATGAAGCCACAAACCATATTAACATATTCACACATATAATCTTGTCCCACGCATATATTCTGGTCCCACACCTATTGCAAACCATATTAATATGTTCAAATATACCAGAACTAGAAACATAAACGAAGGTGAAAAACATATAACTATAATCTGTCCTCCAATTCTTCTTTCTTCTTTCACCTGGATTTTCCTTCTCAAATGTAGCATCCAATTATGTGCAGAAAAATCTGAAAAGAGCTCCTTGCGAAACGGAAACCTACAAATCATTACAACAAAACAAAAAGGAAAGTCAAAAAAACTTTGTAGCAAAAAGAAGTCATGCTTTTGCCAGTTATTTACTGCAAACTGTGCAACTAACATAACAAATCTGTGCAAACAAAAAATTTCATAACTGTTATAATAAAAGATTATGTTACGGTCATGTTGTTTTTGGAACTAAGATTATCACAAAATGGTGTGCAACTGCCTATTTACTAAGTTTTTAGGTTGTTTGAAACACTCTTTTTTTGTGGTTACCAACTGATGACATCAATTTCTTCTTTTTATATATGTGCAGGGAGTGTGTGGCAGCATCCAAGAACAAGGGAAAAAATGCTTGATCTCAATGAGTTGCCTCCAGATCTCAATGAGCTTCCTCATGATATGGATCAGCAACAACCCAGCATACAACAAGGAAATTGGACAGAAAATGGTCGATCTGTTTACTACACGCAGGTAAGTCGTGATGGTAACCCTACGAGCCATGACAATGTGGCAGGCCAGTCATCAGCCCGTGGTGCCCCTGTAGTGGTGTCTTTGCAGTCAGAAAGCCATACTCTTGATGACACAGGAACCGAGCCAAATGTTCCTGGTCCAACCAGGACTGAGCTAGAAGCTGGGGCTGTTGACAGAGCTGTGCAAGTAGAAGAAGGAGAGGATGAGGCTGGTTCTCAACCTATGGAACCCTATGTTGGCATGAGGTTTGACAGCCTTCAAATTGCTAAGGATCACTACAATAGCTACGCACTACGGATGGGTTTCTCTATCAAGATGAACACCTCTAGACGGACAGCCCGCACCAATGAATTGATAAAACAATAGTTTTGCTGCAACAAGTTCAAGAAGCCCAAAGCTGATGATGGAGGAGCTGAAGCTCCTCCTGTCCTGGACCCTATTCCAGATCCAAAATATGTTAACAGTGATGAGGAGGTGGAAGAAGAACCTCCAATATTTGCTGAAGAGGAGGCTGGTACTAGTAAGAAGAAGAAAGAAGCGCAAACGCGAGACAATAAAGCAGACTGAATGCAAGGCGAAAATGTTGGTGAAGCTGATAGATGGGCGATGGGAGGTGACGCACTTTGTTCGTGACCACAATCATCCGCTTGTGAACAAACCGTCATTGTCCAAATACTTGAGATCCCACCAAGGCATCTCACTTGATGAAAAGGAGTTTCTGCGCATCTTGTATAACTGCAACTTGACTACAGGTGTGGTGTTTTTCTATATCCCTTGAAGAATTAAGTTTCCCTCTAGGCAGTCCAGTGTGCAACTGTTATGGTACTACTGTGCAACTGAAATGGCTTAACTGTGCAACTGGTGTCCAACTTCCCATGCTTTTTGTATATCACTTTTGGTGCTTCTTGTGCACCTAGATTGTCTTTACTGTGCAACTACACAATGTCCTGTCTGCAAAAACTGCAAAGTGTTTTTAAAAAGGTGCAGCTAGGTGTCCATTTCCTACAATTATCTTCTGTGCCAACACGTGTCCTATTACTGTGCAGCTGGATGTGCCATTTGTGCAACTAAAAAAGGATATAATGTTTGTTTTTGTATTATGCAGGACGAATGATGCATGTAATGGCAGAGTTCTATGGATCTGAGATGATGGTGCTGTTCGGACCAAAGGCAATAACAAATCTTTGTACAAGTTTCCGTAGAGATGACACAAAGGAGGGTGATCTGATTGAGACAATTGCGCACTTCAAGGATATACAAAAAACCGATCCAAACTTCTTCTATAAGGTGAAATATGATGAAGAGGACAGAGTTGTCAACATATTTTGGGTGGACGGCTTAGCTCGAAAAGCTTATGCGGAGGCGTACCACGATTGCATATCGTTTGACACCACCTACATGACCAACTTGTACAATATGCCATTCGCGCCCTTCATAGGAATAAACCGACATGGCCAATCTTTCATGCTGGGTTGCGCGTTTGTGAGGCAGGAGTTGGCATCGAGCTTTGATTGGGTCTTTGGAGCATTCCTAGAGGCTATGGATGGCAAACCTCCTGACAACTTCATCACCGATCAGGATGGTGCGATGAGGCAGTCAATACAAAGCATCTTTCCAACCACCGTGCACCGCTGTTGTCGATGGCACATGATGAAAAAGGCTCAGGAAAAGGTTGGTTGGCTGCTGTGCCGGAATCCAAGACTCTCTGATGATTTCAACAAGTGTGTTGACTTCAGCTTCACTATAGAAGAGTTTGAGCAGAATTGGGCTGGGTTAATGATGAAGTATGAGGCTATGCCACACACGCACTTTGAGAAGTTGTACGAATACAGGTCAACTTGGGTGCCGTGCTACTTCAAACACAGGTTCTTCCCCTTCCTCCAGTCTACACAGCGTAGTGAGGGGTTCAACGCCGTCCTGAAAAGATATGTGAACCCACACAACTCAATGCTGAACTTCGTCAAGCAATATGAAAAAATCCAGAACCACATCCTTGCCAAGGATGGCTGCAATGATTACAGGACAGAACACCTTGAGATTGAGTTGTGGTCCAACTTCCCAATAGAGAAGCAAGCTTACAAAACCTATACTAGAGACCTTTACCGCAAGTTCAGAGAAGAGTTTGAGCTGATTGGACGTTATAATGCATTCCAAGTTGGTGCTGATGTGTTTGAGCTCAGACCGAACCAGGAATTTGTTGCGAAATATGGTTCTCGAAACTACTTGGTGCAGGCAAGGGTGGAGGAGGGTTCCTATTTGTGTGAGTGCTGTAAAATGGACAAGGACGGCATCCTCTGTTGCCACATCCTCAAGGTGCTCACCCATGTTGGCGTTGATGTCATACCGGAAAGGTACCTGCTAAGACGGTGGACACCTACTGTTGTACCTAGTGCGCCAGGGACTGGTTATGAGCAACCGGATGAAATGCCTCCTCAATCAAAGAAGTAGATAAGGGAGAGGAACATGATATACGATTTTCGGAAACTAGCAAAGTTTGCGAGTGGTTCTGATCCAGCACAAGCTATTGTATACAAGCATATGTGTGCAGCACGTACCGAGATCGGCCACCTGAACAAGTCCAAGAAAAAGAAAAAACCGACTGCTGCAACGGGGCCATTAGATGATGGCAACCCTCGAGGACCTCCTCCACCTCCAGGCAGCAATCAGGGGGCTCATCATCCAGGTAATTACCTGCCCCAACTCCTAATCTAACTAGGTGTGTAACTTCAGTTGCACACATCATTGTGCCCAGTTGCACACACCATGGTAGCCACTTGGACAGAACATACTGCCTAGTTGCGCACGCTGTGTTAGTTCAAGCATCAAGATAACACAGCTAACTTATTTTTCCAGTTCTGGATATAGGTGATGTCAACCCTCAAGGACCTCCTCCCCCTCCTGGCTGTACACGGCATCCTCCGCCACCTCCTCCCCCGCGTGCTCCTCCCAATGGCCCTATAGGCAGCACTCAGGGGGCTCGTCGTCCAGGTAATTACCTGCCCCCAACTCCCCATCAAACTAGGTCTGTAACTCCAGTTGCACACATCATGGTGCTCAGTTGCACCGAACAGGCTACCTAGTTGCGCACGCTGTGTTAGTTCGAGCATCAAAAAGATAAACACAACTAACTTGTTTGTCCCGTTCTGCCTATAGGTGATGCCAACCCTCAAAGACCTCCTCCCCCGCCAGGCCCAACTAGCAGTGCCCTTTGTGCTACTCCCAATGGACCTACAGGCAGGACTCAGGGGGCTCATCACCCAGGTTAGTACCTTCACCGACTCCAAAACAAAAACTAGGGTGAGTGACTTTAGTTGCACATATCATAGTGCCCAGTTGAACAGAACATGCTGCCTAGTTGCGTGCGCTGTGTTAGTTTGAGGATCAAGCTAAAAATCTAACTTGTTTTTCATGTTCTGCCCATAGGCGACTACAATCCAAGTACCATGACAGGCCGTGCTACTGCAGGTGTTTTTTTCAACTTAACTTGCACACAGCAACCAGTTAGTTGCACAAAATGTACTGTGTGGTTGCACAGAACATCATTGCTGGTTGCATAATAACAAAAATACTAAACTTTTTATATGATTATTACACAGGTGATCGTGATGGTCCTACTGCCCCGTTGGAGGCTGCATCCCTTGCACAAGCTTCTGATGATTTTGTGCCCAGGGATCCTCCAAGGTCTACTACAAAGGGTAGGGCAAAGAGTCGACGGTACAAATCGGCGTTGGAGCTACACCCAAAGAAGAAAAACAAATGCAGCAAGTGCCAATCTACAGAGCACACTGCTGGTGTGTGTCCACAGAGGCTCCTGTGATTCTGTTTCCTCATTTGTACCTTTGGAACAAAAAAGGAAAATAATGATGTCTTTTTTAGCAATGTTGGGACCAAGTGGACACATTCAGCATCTATGATTCCTCTTTATCTAATTTATGCTGCTTGAATTAGTTCATGCACTATGTAAAAAAAGTTGCTATTTGTGCCTTTGTTGGCAACTGGTTAAATATTTAGTTGTTGAACAATTGTATATCCAGTGCTCCTAATGTATCAACAAAAGTGATGATATTGAGTTGCAAACGCAATTACTAGTAGTGTGCAACTACAAAATCTGCTTAATAAAATTGTACAAACCAGCAACTTCCTCCATGGAGCAGAAAAAAAGAAAAAATAGTACTGACCTACTCCTTGTCGTATCTCAGCAACTTCCTCCATGGGGCGGTGTTGTGCACGCTGGTGACCCAATCATATGCCAGCTTCTTCCTGATATTGAGTACTTCCTTGGGGTCGTAGTTGGGCAGTTGGCTACCATTCCACTCAGTGGCGTTAAGCAGTGCGAATAACCCACACTCATTACTACAAAATGGGCAAAAAAAATTTGTCACATAAAATTAAAACCAAATAAAGATAATGCACTCTGTGCAACTGCTTCTGTTCTACTGTGCAACTGCTTATGTCCTACTATGCAACTGCTTGTGTTCTATTGCAACTCATTATGTGCCACTGTGCAACTGCTTACGTGCCAGTGTGCAACTACTTATGCGCCACTCTGCAACTAGCTAGATAATCCATTAGAAACTCATAAAAGTGATAAAACAGTTTGAAGACTAGTACTGTGTCTTAAAAATACTAAAGATTGCACATGTAGAAAAATTTAAAAACTACAAAATGATGGTATATGATTGAGAAGGAATGAAATGCTTATTGTCTTACTTGCCGAGCTGCTTCGGTACGTCAATGTCAATAATCTGGAAGTGCTCGATGCTGAACTTTGGGTAATGCTTCCTCCATAGCTGGCGTACTGCCCCCGCGATGGTAGAGGCGGTGTTCATCAGCTCAATGTTGTCCAGCGTCCTGCTTGAATCAAGAACTTCGAAGCGTCCGTCCCTCAAGTTGACACTGAAGACCCAATAATGCCTCCCTCCATCCTTATCGGTTACATCTGCGCACTCGAGCACTGGCAGCATGACCTGCAAGTGTGAACGATTTCAGACACAAATACAAGCTGTAGCTAAGAAAAACAGTAAAAGACTTGGTCAAGTTAAAAACAGGTTGCAACAAGTATCTGCCAACTAACAGATGTGTCATGTGCAACTGGACATGCTGTGGGTGCCAACTAAAAAAAGATTGATCATGTGGGCACAACACTCACCAAGTCTTTATTGTCAAGACGGTTCTTGTAATCAAACTTCTTGTTTATCTCATTCACATTATGGATCCCTTGCTGTAATTTTATCTGCATAGATTATAAAACATGGCTCAAAACTCCTTAGTAGGTGAAAGGCCTCCCTCAAATGGTCAACGAAAAAAGTGCTACAGAACAAAGATGAGGGTAAAAAGAAGGTTTTGGAAAAACTTACAGAAAACCTCAGTGGCATAACAACCTTCTTTGACCCTTCTGGTAAGTTATCCATGATGTGTAAGATTCCAGTCTCAATAACAATTTTTGACAACCATTGAACCGGCTTCATCGAATCAACTAACTCCTTTAAAGAAATGTAGAAAGCACCATACCTGATTATCTCAAGGCTGATTATTTTTTGAAAGCAATAAAAAGACAAGTTAGCTCGAAGGGTCACAGCGGCAAAAAAAATGTGCATGAAATTGAAAACAGAACAGTGTGCAACTAAAAGCCCTATTCTGTGCAACATGCTATGCTTTCTGTGCAACTAAGTGGTTGGTCCTATGCAACTGAAAAAGATATGTATGTAGGCTGTGGGGAGTTAGTTTACCTGGTAGCTCCATCATCTGCTCCTTTGTGATGCCTGACCCAATACAAGAGGGCAGCGTAAAGCTTGTTCACTACCTTATTGGCGCTGAAAGTCTTCTTCTTGTTGTAGTCGATGAATGGAGACCTTTGAGATGCTACGGGCCTTATTACCCTCCTCTGTCTTCGTGTAATAGGTGGTCCCGAAGAACTGCTCATGCCAGCTTCTGGTTCTGCGCATATCGGGGTGTGGCAATTCTCTGGTGAACCAACATCTAGCTCTTGAGCTATTGCCTTGCCAGCATCAGCAGCATCACATCCTTCATTCACAGCTGTTGGGTCCTACTCACACTCATCAATGCAAATCACACCGGCTTCCGCTGTTTCTGTTGCTGGAGCAGGTGCTGGAGCATCACCATCTATGCCGAGGTCAAAAGATGGTGCATCACAGAACCCGTCACCATGATAAGACTTTGATCTTCGTAAGGGTTCAAGGACCAGGGCATCTCCTCGCGACACAAACACGGGTGCATCGTTCACTGACTTGGTTCGCAATAGTGTTGTAGTTGGCGGCCTTGCAGGCTTGCACCTACTTATAATGTTGAACACCTCCTCTTGTGTTAATGGTTGCTGAAAGTCAGCTCTTTGGGACGGCACTTTGATAGTTGGATCACCTCCTTTTGTGTTTGGCATTGAAGCATCTCTATGAGTAGGCACCTTGGGGCTTGCAGTTGCAGTGGTGCCTTCCTGACCAGCTGTGGTGGTTTTGACTGTGACCATGCTGCTAACTGACACATCAGTTGGCACACTGGTATCTGTAGTTGGCATCTTTCCAGTCTGAGTTGGCAGCAACCTAGCAGAACTTGGCACCCCTGCATCAATGGCTGCGGCTTGCAGTTCTCTCTCGTCTCTGAACCCCAAACCTTTTGTGGCATGTTCCCCCTTTGTGCCCCTGGCAAACTTGACAATCTTCTCCTTAGGTGGTTTTGGTGGAACTGTTGAAAGGGGAGTCTTCCCCTTGATCTGTTGAACTTCTGTGACATTGGTTGGCTCTCTGCTCACTACAGTTGGCATATCAGTTTGAAGCACAGATTCCTTGACCATATTTACTTCAGCATCTGCACTCACCATCTTCTCCTTGGTTTGAGGCAACTGCAGATTCTTCTTCATTGAAACTGCTTTACGCTTCTGGACCACGTGAGGGTTTGCCATGGATGTTGCCTTGCTCTTCCTGGAGCTTAGGTCTGGGAGCTGCTTTAAATATTCCTTGTATTTTTCCTTTGAATGAACCCAGTCAAGACCATTTCCTGCTTCCTCCATGTCAATTTGATTCTTTTCAGCATCACTTGATAAGAACAGGCTCTTGTTAATGGCAAAGTTGATCTTCTCACACATATCTTTGTCGCTGAAATCTGGCACGGGAAAGGTGGTTGGCAAAGCTGGCTTCAAGTTGCAGAGCTTGAACATATCAATGCTGCCCTGAGACTCTGCTTCGTCATTTTTCTTTGACTTCGGCAAATCCTTGTCTTTCCAGCAAGTTTTGTCAATCAACATCTGTAGTGTGCTCCTGCTACTCAATGAATTGCTGCTGCTCGCAGGGGTGGCATAAGTGCTAGTCCTCCTGGATGTGTTGCCACCTGTACCACCAGAACCAGGGGCGTTGTCATCATCATCGTCATCGCTGCTGTCGCTGCCTCCATTGGATCCCCCTTTATCATCACCATAACCATCCTCGTCTTCTTCAGCATCGTCTTCTTCCCTCTCACTACCATCAGCTGCTGCGCCTTTGTCTTCTCCCCTCTCACTGCCATCAACTGCTGCCCCTTTGTCCCCGTCCCCCTCTTTGGCATCACCTTCTTCTTCCTCCTCCTCTGCATCACTATCTTCTTCCTTGTCCTCCTCCTCTCCTTTGTCCTCTTCTTGTTTTTCCTCCTCCTCATCATCATCATCCTCCTCCTCCTCTGCATCTTCTTCATTGTCATCCTCATCCTTGTCCTCCTCCTCTGACTCATCCGCATCTGTGTCCTCATCGTCGTCATCATCTATCGCTACTTCCATTTCCTCATCTTCTTCTGACTCATCCTCAACAAACTCGTCTTCTTCTTGTATAGTTGACCGTCATCTCTTTCTTTTTGGAGCACGGCGTGACGCCCCAGTTTGCATTGATGGCTGATGTACGTAAGGATCAATATCTGGTTCCTCGTCATCGATCTTGGCAACTGCTTCAATGAAGGTGCCAACCTGTTCAGTTACAGCCTTGCACAGCTCATTGACCACTTTCGCAATCTTTGCCTTTTTCTGCATCAACACAAAAAAGATTCAGTACTGATTCAGTTAGAAAAAATAATAAAAAGTAAAAATGTCTATAACTGACCATGATGTGATAAGCAAAAACGACTAATACACACTTTCTGGCCAACTAAAAACATGATTCTAGCTAACTACACATGCACTGTGGCACAAACTAAAAAACATGCATTCTGCCAAAAGTTGATGACAATGGTTGTAAATGAACACTTTGACTGTCCAAAAGAACATGTGCAACTACAAAAGCTTATATGTGCAACTGAACATACATCACAGCCAACTAAATTCTGTATTCTCGCAACTACAAAAGTTATACATGTCCATCTGAACATACATCCCAGCCAATAGAAAAATATTGGTAAGTGATACAAGTTTCTGTATGCAAAACACTAACCTGCGGATTGTATGTTATTGGTAACTTGGATGCAACAAATGCTTCAGCTTGCAAAATTCCACCAAACAGTGGTGTCTGCTCCGTGCCTCTATACTCCTCTTTAAGATGATGTGAGAAAAAAGAGAAATAGAAAATAACAAGGTTATCAAAATAGATTTGTGTGTTGAATGAAACCACACATTACAACATGTGCAACTACAACAAGATACTGGGGTAGACAAATTCAACTATACATATATGCAACTGAACAAAGACACAAAAACTGTGCAACACACATGGCACCTAAAAAAAGTTTCTACCAACTGATGCAACACATCTGTGCAACAAGATTAGTAAAATTGTGCAACTTAAAAAAGATGGTGTGCCGATTTAAAATGAACATGTGTGCAGATTGCCAAACTGAAAGCTACAATCTGTGCAACTACATGCATTGTTGTGCCAGCTGATGACAGTTTTCTGTGCAATTTCCAAAAAGAGTGACCAGACATCAAAAGAACATAGAAGGAAGAAACTGTTGGAAAAAAAACAAAAAAGAACTCACTTGTAATTTGCCGAACACACCAGGAGAGATAGTATCCTTCTTGATCACCTTGGCAATTAGAGTACTATCCCATGCATTCGATCGTATCGCGCGGTTGCTTACTAAGATGTCATGTACGAGCGCATCAAGGTATAGTATCTGCACCAGACCCAAACAAAAGAAAAGGCCAAGTTCAGTTATTGTTATGAGAATTTTAGCAAACTATAACTGCACAGAAAGAACAGGAACAGATGGAAAAAAGTGGTCGTTTTCACTAACCATCAAGTGATACAAGCAGCAGCAGACAGTTTGCTTCTCCTGGTATGTTCCGGAAAGCTTCGTTAATCTGTTCTGCTACAAAGAGGCAGATGTTTGTATTCTTTAGCATTTGATGATCTAGCACAAGTCCATAACACTTTGGGTTGAGCTTCA
The DNA here is from genome assembly GCF_056163025.1 of Triticum urartu. Taxonomy (NCBI): domain Eukaryota; kingdom Viridiplantae; phylum Streptophyta; class Magnoliopsida; order Poales; family Poaceae; genus Triticum; species Triticum urartu. Next base: position 602,050,913 of record NC_141874.1, on the reverse strand, counting down.
AGGCCGTGGTTGGTGCTAGAAAAGTGCTGAAGGCAACCGCAAGCCAGGCCATAAAGATTGTGTCATCCGTTCTTTCAGCCATATCCTGAATCATCTTGAGCCATGTAGTGATCTGGGGATGAGAATTTCCAGTTATGTTGAAAGCCTGTCTGAATCTCCTAGTGGCATCCTTGTCAACTAAATATCTGACTTTTGGACCCTTGTTTGGGAGATCAAATACCCTCTGAACACTGTCAGCATCGACACGGATCCTTCCCCTTCCTGGGAAAACCATTTCAGAGGTCTGTGGCTGGTAGGACTACACCAGGAACTTAGTGAGGTCCGCTGGAAGTGTGTCTGATAAGTTCAATAGCCCCCCGACCGACCTTGAAACTAGCTCTGATTTCTGTAGTTGGGTTAGAGAGGCGTTGAAATTTGCAAAGCGCGCTGGTGATGCCGTTATCCTGCCTGCTTGTGATGGTCGCTCCACATCTTCCCTTGGAGCCACCTCAACTCCTTCACCGCTGCCCTGTTGATTAGAAAATGAAAGCATTACACAAACATTAAACACAAGAGAAAAAACAAGAATGAAAAAACTAGCAATCATCATTTGGATCAGTATTAGAATGAGCTATATATTCATAAAATGGATCATGCCAACTAATATGATGTATTTGTGCAACTAATAAAGCTCATGAGGACAACTGCAAGACTGCCAGTGTGCAACTGAATGTGCAACAATAAAATAGTAAATAAAAAAAGAACGAGACCTGGCAGCTACAAAAAGTTCTAGTGGATGTGCAACAATAAGAAATGATACTGCAACATAAGAAAAACAGTAACTAAAAAAAGGTTTGCAAAGAACTATTCAAATAGCTCATAAACACACAAAAAAACCCACATACCTCAGCATCTGCTGCGGAAGATGCGACAGCTTCTCCAGCAACTGCTGCCTGCACAAAAAAATGACCACTGATGTCAACTATGAAAAGATGCCAACTAGTGAACTACAAGATGCCAACTAATGCCAACTAATGTCAACTGTATTTAAATCAATATGACTAGAGATGTCAACTACAAAAGGTTGTTATTGAAAGACTAAAAACAAAAATAGTGGTCCGAACTGCTGCATAATTTCATCACTATCTAAAAAAGGCAAGAAAAACACTTATATTTGAGATTTTACTTACCCTAGAAGATGACTCAGCTCCCTTGCCAAGTGTTGCACGTCTAGTCCGCTTTACAACACGGAACTGATCAGCATCCTAAGAAAAAAAATAAAAAACATGAGCATGGGAAAAAATGTTATATGACCCAAACAAAACCAAAAAATGGACTTGTGTCATCAGCATGCCACTTACCTCAACATCCTCTCCCTGCTCAACACTCTGCGCAGGTCGTGGCTGGCGATTAGCAGGACGCTTCGAGTTCCGGCGAAGCAGCTGACTTCCAGAACGCTGATTAAGCAACCAAAAGAAAACATGAAAAAAAGACATTAGCATACATGCATAAGTTGAAAACAACTCAAAAACAAAAGAAAAAAAGTGAAAAAAATACATCTCCTTCATTGCCATCCGCATCTCCTCCTATTATAACCATTTTTGCCCTGCGGCAGGAAATACAACAAAAAAACATAGTTAGAAGATGTGGACAACCAACTACTACAATGATGCAGCCAACTGGGCAGTAAACCTTGTGCAAACTGGACATCAAATAAGCCAACTAACTTTTTTCTGCCTAGTTATTACTTGCCAACTGTGACAAGTAATACCTAGGCAGAAAAAAGTTAAGTAAAGGCAACAAGCTCAGTGAGATAACTTATTCTGAAAAAAGCGTCCCTAGTTGAACATGAGGGGAGACACATGAAAACAACCATATCCACAACAAAAAGACTTGCACATTGAGAAAAATTAAAAATGGAAAATTGGCAAGCATTGGTACTAATTTGCACAAATCAAGGGGTCCTAGTTGCACAAAGCACGAGAATAACACATAAACCACCACAGCCACCACAACGCTGGTGGATTGGGTAGATTATATTGGAAAACTGGCAAGTATTGGTGCTAAAATTGCACAAACAAGAGTCCCTAGTTGCACACAGCAGAGGGGGAAACAGCCAACTCATGCGCAAAATGAGTTAGAAGATGCGCAAAATGAAGTACAGAACCAACTAGTACATGGATGCAGCCAACTAATCAGGCAACTTGTGCAACTGAACGACGCGTAGACAGACAACCTAGCACAAAATAGCAAGCAAACTAAGCAGGGCAACTAGTGTCCATTGTAAAACACATGGACAACCAACTTGACCACGAAAGCAGAGCAACTTGTGCAACACAAAACAGTATATATATACAACCAATTAGTATATGGATGCGTCCATTTAATTGTGCAAATGAACAACATATAGACGGTCGACCTAGTGCAAAACAGCAAACCAACTAAGCGGGACAAACTAGTGCAGGTGTAGAACATATGGACAGCCAACTAGTAAAAGTGATGTAGCCAACTGAGCAGGCAACTTGTGCAACTGAACAGTATGTAGACACCCAACTAGCAAAAAAATGGTGCAACTGCAGAACATAGGGACAGCCAACTACTATATGAATGAAGCCAACTGGATAGAATTTTGTGCAACTGGAACACAAGTGTCTACCAACTAAAAAGTGGCCCTGATACAAGTTTCACCCTCTTAGTTGGTTTGCACAGGTAATGGTCCCTAATTTGCACAGGTACTAATTTGCACAGGTAATGGTCCCTAATTGCAAACAAGAGGAGAAAAACACATGACCCACGAGAACCACCATAAGGCTGGCAGATTGGCTATATTATCTCAAAAATTGTCTACTACTGCTCCTAATTTGCACGCAAGGGGCGACAGAGTTGCACACCGTGGGGGAAAAACAATCATCAAAAACACCAGATCCACCGCGAGGCTTCAATCCATAGAAGAGGCTCTATCGCCGCGAACCACTCATCCTCCCCGAACCACTCGTACCGTACGTATATGCACGAGCTCACCCCCTACTGCAACGCAAAAACAACGGGATGAGCACAACCCTAACCCACCCCTGCCAATCCGGCGGTTTCCCAAACGAAGTAGTCCGCTGGGGTGACCTCAACCTCGCCGGAAAATGAGTTCGACCTCCCTAACCCCGACCGCGACCTCGACATCTACCTCGACCTCCCTGACAACGACCGCGACCTCACCGGAAAACGAGTGACCTCACCAGAAAAAGGAGGACGGGCGAGTGGAGAAACAAGCAGGGACGAAGACGAGGAGCGCGCGTAGGAGCAGTACCTGTGCCGCCGTGGACGACGACCCTCGCGGCGCGCCCCGTCGTCGACCACAACTCGGCGGATTTGGAACCGCCTCCGAGCACCAACCAACGGCGAAAGAAAAGGGGGAAAGTGGAGGAATGGGCGGCGAGAGGTGGGGGTGGACGGGGTAATGGCACGAAATTCGAAACTGCCGCCCACTACGCACGACGGCTAAAACGCTGGAGAACTGCCTAATCCTTGATGACATGTGGGTCCCACGGACGATTTATCTCACGCGGCGTGGCACAATCGGACCAGGCGACTGGTCCACACGCGGGTCTGAGCGGCGCGGCCCCACCTCCCGACCAGGGGACACCTGGACACCGTGCGGCGTCGATCGGGACGAGATCGAGCGGCTCTCGTTCGGCCGCTCGTTCTGTCTGTTTAGCGCACGACCACTTTTTAGATTTTAGGTATTATCTCACATACCTCAAAGCCTGTCAGTAGACTCATAAAGGCTTCATGTAATCCGCTTTCAGCGGACGAGATTCTCTCCATCACCGTACCCATCAACATACGATGCTCTTCTGAGATGGTCGCTCACCCCACCAACTCCCTCAGAATGTCCGACCGCACACCATGCGGTGTCGGACTCTTTCGTATGCTCTCTTCGGGAGCCGGACGCTGGGGACTTCTGGGGTCTACGGGACTATCTTCTGGCCTCACCGGATCCGGAGAGGCCCTCCGCGACGACACTTCAGGGTCGCCCGCTTCTGGAGCGGAGGAGTCCGGGGGAGGCGTTTCGCTCTCCATCATCTCCGGAAGAAGATCCCCCGAAGACGAACTCATTTGAGAGGGGCTGAGGCCCGAACTGCAAGATATATGCGGTGGTTGTTTTCTCAGAGGAAAAAGATAGCATACTCTTACTATTAAAATATTTTGGATCACTTACGACTCGTTGGAGGGCTGATCCCGTCGCGGACTTTGTGCAGCAAAAGCACCCCCCGAGGCAGGACCCTCTGTGGGAGACTTCTTCTCCCGTTTGGAGGCTTCGGCTTCCGGATCCTCGGAAGCAGTCCTTTTCCTCCCCCGGTCGTCCTCCTTCATGGAAACGCTCGTTCCCTCGGTCGGAGCGGGTAGCGATGGGGGCCCGCGTTCGCCCGTATTATCCCCCTCGGTATCTTCCTTCAAGGGCTCCGGGCAAGGTGCGACCTCGAGCATCTTCTCCAATATCGGATTTTCCAAACCCTCAGGGAGGGGGGCCAAACACCGAATCATATTCGCCTTCGTTATCCAGTCCTGGTCAAAAGGCGAACTCTCAAAAATAACCTCGAATAAAAGACAGTGTGTTCGGCTAGAGGATTTCTTACTTGTTCGGCGGCGCGGTTACTACTCAAGCCCACGTCCTCGGTGATATCCGGACATTCCACGTGAGGTCCGAAGAATGACTTGTACATCTCCTCGTGCGTCAGGCCGAGGAAACTTTGAATGGCACGTGGTCCCTCTGGGTTGAACTCCCACAAGCACAGGGGTCGACGTTTGCAAGGCTGGACTTGGCGAACCAGCATAACTTGTATTACCACAACCAAATTGAAATCTCCCTCGAAGAGATCTCGGATGCGGCTTTGCAGTATAGGCACGTCCTTGGCTGGACCCCAGCTCAGACCCCTGCTAATCCATGACATCAGTTGTGGTGGGGGGCCCGAGCGGAAAGCGGGGGCAGCCGCCCACTTGGCACTTCTGGGAGCCGTGACATAAAACCACTCCCGTTGCCATAATTCGGGCACCTCTGGAAAGGAACCTCTCGGTCATGGAGCTCCTGCCATCTTGCCTATTGATGCACCTCCGCACGCTGCTTGTTGCCCCTTGATCATCTTCGGCTTTACTTCAAAGGTCTTGAGCCACAGGCCAAAGTGAGGGGTAACGCGGAGGAAGGCCTCACACACGAGAATAAATGCCGTGATGTGGAGAAAGGAGTCCGGGGCTAGATCGTGGAAATCTAACCCGTAATAGAACATCAAGCCCCTGACGAAAGGATCCAGAGTGAGGCCTAGACCTCGGAGGAAGTGGGAGACGAACATAACATTCTCGTTGGGTTCGGGAGTAGGGACGACCTGCCCTCGAGCAGGCAGCCGATGCGAAACCTCGGCGGTCAGATATCTGGCCTCCCTCAACTTCTTAATGTCCTCTTCCGTAACGGAGGAGGGCGTCCATCGGCCTTGAAGGCTGGATCCGGACATGGTTGAAGATCTGGAGCACCTGACCTGGGCTTTGGGTGTTGGAACTCGAGGCAAGGAAAGGGTTTGATTGAGCACGGGAGGGAAAAAGCGAAAACCTTGTCCCCTTATAAAGAGGGTGAATATCAAGCGTCCTCTTCGTAGCCGTTTAGGACTTACCTATAATCTAGGAGTCCTAGACACGGTTGGGTTACCCACGAACCGCATTAATGAGAATCCCATAATTAAGGGAACACGATCTCCGCTTCGGCAAGACGTGTCAAGAAACCGCCTCGCGTTATGTGTGGAGCTGGTTAAAAGAAACGGTTCGAATAATCACCGGGCCATGACGTGACGTCATGTTGCCAAAACAAGCTAGCGGATTAGACCTGCGAGAACATTATTCTCTCTACGGTGAAATGTGGAACTTATTTTGCAGGGTCGGACACTATCCTCATATTCAACTTCTTCTGTCATGTATTCGGAGAGGGAACCCGCCTTGCAATGCCGAAGACAATACTGCGCGCCGGACTCATCGTCATTGAAGCCTGGTTCAGGGGCTACTGTGGGAGTCCTGGATTAGGGGGTCTCCGGACAGCCGGACTACATCGATTGGCCGGACTGTTAGACTATGAAGATACAAGATTGAAGACTTCGTCTCGTGTCCGGATGGGACTCTACTTGGCGTGGAAGACAAGCTAGGCAATACGTATATGGATATCTCCTCTTTTGTAACCGACCTTGTGTAACCCTAACCCTCTCCGGTGTCTATATAAACCGAAGGGTTTTAGTCCGTAGGACAACAATCACAACATACAATCATACCATAGGCTAGCTTCTAGGGTTTAGCCTCTCTGATCTCGTGCTAGATCTACTCTTGTAATACCCATATCTTCAATATTAATCAAGCAGGACGTAGGGTTTTACCTCCATCAAGAGGGCCCGAACCTGGGTAAAACTTCGTGTCCCGTGCCTCCTGTTACCATCCGGCCTAGACGCACAGTTCGGGACCCCCTACCCAAGATCCGCCGGTTTTGACACCGACACCCGTTCATCAAACGACAACACATGTCTATGGTTAGGAAACTTAACCATCTTTGATTAACGAGCTAGTCTAGCAGAGGCTTACTAGGGACATGATGTTTTGCCTATGTATCCACAAATGTATAAGGTTTCCGGTTAATACAATTCTAGCATGAATAATAAACATTTATCATGATATAAGGAAATATAAAATAACAACTTTATTATTGCCTCTAGGGCATATTTCCTTTAGCTTAGGGTTTTGCATATCATTAACACATATGACATTAATAAAACTTATAATAATATCATTCCTATCATGCTTTTCGTTCAAGGAGCTATCGTGAATCACTTCATAAATTTCTTCTTTCAACACTTCATCACAATTTTCAGATTCACGAATTTCAAGCAAAACCTCATAAAGATAATCTAGTGCACTCAACTCACTAGCAATTGGTTCATCATAATTGGATATTTTAAAAAGATTAGCAAGTGGATGAGGATCCATATCAATAGATTTTAGCAAGCAAAGATGCAAGCAAATAGAAGGCACATGGTAACACGAGCAAACAGAAGGACGAACGGAAGAATGGCGAAGAAAAGGGAAAATCTTTTCAAAAATCATCTTAGAAGTGGGGGAGAGGAAAACGAGAGGCGAATGACGAATAATGTAATGTCGGAGATGAGAGTTTATGATGGGTACTTCGTATGTCTTGACTTGGCGTAGATCTCCCCGGCAACAGCGCCAGAAATTGGCAAGTTGACGGGAGACAAATCTTGACTTGACTTGGCATAAATTTCCCCGGCAACGGCGCCAGAAATCCTTCTTGCTACCTCTTGAGCTTGCTTTGGTTTTTCCCTTGAAGAGGAAAGGGTGATGCAGCAAAGTAGAGTAAATATTTCCCTCAGCTTTTGAGAACCAAGGTATCAATCCAGTAGGAGACAACGCAACAAGCCACCGAATACCTGCACAAACAAACACCAACTTGCACCCAACGCGACAAAGGGGTTGTCAATCCCTTCACAGTTATTCGCAAAGTGAGATCTGATATAGATGGATAATCGGTAAAGTAATATTTTTTGGTATTTTTGGTTTATGGAACGGAAAGTAAAAGATTGCAAAGAAAGTAAATAGGAAACTAAAATTGTAGACTGGGAACTTATATGATAGAAAATAGACCCGGGGGGCATAGGTTTCACTAGAGGCCTCTCTCAAGATAGAAAATATTACGATGGGTGAACAAATTACTGCCGAGCAATTGATAGAAAAGCGCAAAGTTATGACGATATCTAAGGCAATGATCATGAATATAGGCATCACGTCCGTATCAAGTAGACCGAAACGATTATGCATCTACTACTATTACTCCACACATCGACCGACTCTTGCCTGCATCTAGAGTATTAAGTTCATAAGAACAGAGTAACGCATTAAGTAAGATGACATGATGTAGTGGGATTAACTCAAGCAATATGATGAAAACCCCATCTTGTTATCCTTGATGGCAACAATACAATACGTGTCGGTTCCCTTTCTGTCACTAGGATCGAGTACTGCAAGATTGAACCCAAAGCTAAGCACTTCTCCCATTGCAAGAAAAACCAATCTAGTTGGCGAAACCAAACCGATAGTTCGAAGAGACTTGCAAAGATACCAAATCATGCATATAAGAATCCAGAGGAGATTCAAATAATATTCATATATAAGCTAATCATAAATCCACAATTCATCGGCAAACACACCACAAAAAGTATTACAATGAATAGATCTCCAAGAACACCGAGGAGAACCTTGTATTGAGAATCAAATAGAGAGAAGAAGCGATCTAGCTACTAGCTATGGACCCGTAGGTCTGTGGTAAACTACTCACACTTCATCGGAGAGGTAATGGTGTTGATGTAGAAGCCCCCTGTGATCGAATCCCCCTCCAGCAGGACGCCGGAAAAGGCCCCTAGATGGTATCTCACGGGTACAGAAGGTTGCAGCGGTGGAAAAATTGTTTCGTGGCTCCATCGGAAGGCTTTGGGGTATTTGAGAATATATAGGCGGAAGAAATAGGTCGGTGGAGTCACGAGGGGCCCACAAGGGTGGGGGCACACCCTCCAACCGTGTGGCCGCCTCGTGGCTTCTCTGACTTGCACTCCAAGTCCTCTAGATGTCTTCTGGTCCAAGAAAAATCATCGCGGAAATTTCATTCCATTTGGACTCCATTTGGTATTCCTTTTCGGCGAAACTCTAAAACAAGGGAAAAAACAGAAACTGGCACTGGGCCCTAGGTTAACAGGTTAGTCCCAAAAATCATATAAAATAGCATATTAATACATATAAAATATCCAAAACAGATAATTTTTTTTGCGGGACCAAGCATGGAACAATAAAAAATTATACATACGTTGAAGACGTATCAGTTCTCTCCACCACTCTAAGTGGTGTGTTGAGAAGAGAAAGGGAAGACCACGCACGCGCGCTCACTCGCCTCGCCTGGCCGGGCCGTGGCGTGGCGTACGTGCGACATGCGCGTGAATGGTCCACTGAAATCCGGTCCGTTGCCTTACAGGAGCGCAACTTCCTTTTGTCGTTTTTTTATGTCTTGGCAGACAAGTTAATGATTTCTTGTCCGGTAAGTATACGACTTAAAAACCAAATTGGTTTGGGATTGTGATCGCGACACAATACCGCCTTGGGTCCTAATATATATACTGCTACCGCCGCGGCCATAGACATACCGAAAGTATCTAGGGTTTTGCCTCGTCTCACAACTTGCGCTGCCACCGTAGTCTACTCTATTCCGAACGCCGACATGCATCGGTGTGCGAGAGAGCGGGTCTTCGGAACCGTTCATCTTTGCGATCTTGCACCGGGAGAGGACGAATTAGGTTTTTGGGAAGCGCTCTGCGCGACTACTCAACTTCATTATCACGGGTCGTCTTCCATCTAAGTCAGGCGGTGCTACTCATCGTCGTCAACAACAGATCGCCGCCAACATCGCCAGCAACACCGTCGCTCCTGCTGCAACTACCGAACAATACATCAATTGTAATTTGTTCATGTCCCTCTCCGAAGTTGCTATTTTCTGGGCGATGCTGTTGTACGTGATTTGATGCTCTTCTAGTTTGCTAGATTGTTGCATGCTAGTTTCTGTCTTAGTCATGAATTATTTACTGGAATTGATCATGAACTTGCCTAATATTCCAACAGCCGGATAGCGGTCGATGAGTGGAGTAATAATAGTAGATGCAGATGGATTTCAGTCTATTTGTCTCGGACGTAAAGGCTATATATTGATCATGCCATGAAGAACCATCATAACTGTGCGCTATTCTATCAATTGCTCAACAGTAATTTATTTACCTACCGTACTATGCTTACGAGAGAGATGTCGGGTCAATTCACTTCATACTTACTAAAACCCTAAAAACATTTCCTCGTTGTTTTTATTTTATTTTTATTTTATACATTTATCACTATAAGATTTAATCCTTGTAATTGGCGAGAACGAAGGAATTGACGAACCCTTTGTTGTCGTTGGGTGCAAAGGTTGGTTTGTGTGTGTGTGCACGTATCGTTTATCTTATATGGGTGACGTCTTCTATTGGTTCGATAAACATTGGTTCTTTACTCATGAAAATACTTTTAGCTACTACATTGCTTTGTCACTCTTCAGGAAATCCCAATGTCTATCATAAATAGCAATGGCCAGATAGTTTCAGAGGTCTTGATGTGTGATAGGGAATTTATTTCGCTGAAGATACGAAGGGAACAAGGCAAATTGATAGATTTACTGGCAAATTACAGAGTGTACTATTACGGTGTGGCTTAACCATAGTTCTTGAGAAAATTGTGGGCCTTGATTGTAACTCTTTAAACTTCGAATAAACTCCATTTTTCCTGCAAAAAAAGACAACCTTTTGTACTCGAATTTAACTGAATTTAGCACTTCTGAACAATTCCTTAAACCTGAACAAAGAGGGAAAATAACTTAAAACCCTTAGCCCCCAATTCATCGTCATGGCCTCCGCCTCTGTTTCCCTCTCCTCCCTCGCTTCCTCCGCCGCCGCCGCCGCCGCGATCTCCTCCTCCCCCGGCTGCCCTCCTTCCAAACCCTTTCACGATCCAAAACCTCTTCACCTTTCCGTCAGACTATTCCCCCGTTTCGCCAAACCTCAGCCGCTCTCCTGCTCTGGGCCGCACGCCCCTCACGCCGCCACCGGCGACGGATCGGGTGCCGGGAACCGTGGGGACGACTCGGGAGGAAACGGAGGAAAAGATGGAGGTGGAAACGATGGCGACGGCGGCGACGACGACTACGAGGAGGCCGAGTTCGGGCCGCTGCTCGGCTTCAGCGAGGTGGCGCGCCTCGCGGCCGCCCGCGGCGTCAAGCTCCCGGCCGACATGATTGAAGCGGCCAGGGACGCCGGCATCCGGGAAGTGATTTTGCTCCGATACTTCGATTTGCAGGTATACCGAATTGCACAGTTCTTTTGCTGAGGCGTAAATCCGGCGGTTTCCTCACCTCTTTCCATCCCCGCAGGCCGCACCGTGGCCACTCGCCGCGATGATCCGGGCCTTCTCAGTGCTCCGCAACAGAATGCTCGCCGATCCGTCATTTCTCTTCAAAGTTGGCATCGAGGTATGTGCGATTCATCGTTGACTATTTTTGTATCAGAACTCAGAATTGATGTTTTTATATTTCAGTCCTATGCTATTTTGAAGTTGGGGTTTCGGACTGAATGCAGGTTGTGATCGACTCCTGCTGTGCAACGCTTGCGGAGGTGCAGAAGAGGGGGGAGGATTTTTGGGCAGAGTTTGAGTTATATGCTGCTGACATTTTGATCGGGATTGTTGTTGATATCGCCCTAGTTGGGATGTTGGCTCCATATGTTAGATTGGGAAAGGCGTCTTCGTCAACGGGGCTGTTGGGGAGGTTCAACCGGATGGCTGGAGCTTTGCCAAGCAGGTGAAATCATATTTTTCACTATAAGTTCCCACCACGATAATATGAGAAGTAAAATAAAGGTGCCCAGTTTGTAGTTTCATTTGTCATGACCATCAGATTCTATCCAAGAAATGGAACGAGATAGTGTGGATGCATTCTGTGTATTCTTCTCAATACAATTTTTTTTCCAGTCCGACATGCTGATTTTATGGCCTCTTACCTGCAGTGTTTTTGAAGCTGAAAGGCCAGGCTGCAGATTTACAGTCCAACAAAGAATTGGGACGTACTTCTATAAGGTAATGAATGAATCTTACATCAAAAGTATTCACTCTGAATGTAGCATCATTATCCGATATTCTGTTTTGAATTGCTGGAGCACCATTACGTTGTTTGAATTGGGTTGTTTTAAATTTTATCCCAGGGTGTTTTGTATGGCTCAGTTGGATTTGTCTGTGGTATTATCGGTCAGGGAATTTGCAATATGATAATGAATGCCAAGAGGTAATGCTTGTGCCTTTTGTGCTTTTGATACATAATAATTTTTTCTCCCATTATACTATCCTTTTGTAAGGTCTTTCTGCAGGATTTCTTTGTTGTTTGTCACCACCTCAGTATTGCCAATGAATATTATTCTCAAATTATGTTTCTCTTATCTTGACTTGTCTGATTTTGCTTGGTTCTGTTCATTTTTCAGGAGTGTCAAAAAAACAGAGGAAGATATTCCTGTTCCACCACTTATTAAAAGTGCTGCTCTTTGGGGTATGTATATTGTGTTTTTTTCTTCATTTTACTACTTGTTTTACTTTGACCACATGTTCAGTAATTGCAAATGTGGGTTTTATGTCCACTAAAGAGATATCTAACAGCTGAGACAGATAGACATATGATATGAGCATACTTTAATGTTTAATGTCAGTTTCGCTTAGTTTCACTAAAATTTCTTGAACATTTCTCTAACTATGTTAATTCAGACATTCTCCGACAGTTGATATATAAATTGATTTCTTCACTTGCTACTCCTGATATATGTCATTTCTTACTGTTTATGTCATTTTTTCTGCAGCGGGCTTCCTGATTTATGCCCCAAACTAGTAGTAGCACATCACATTTCGGTGTTCCATTCCTCAACTGACAAGCAATGTTAACATGTAGGCGTATTCCTTGCTGTATCATCTAATACACGCTATCAGATCATCAATGGCCTGGAGCGAGTAGTTGAGGCATCACCAGTTGCAAAGGGTGCCCCTCCTGTTGCACTGGCTTTCACCGTTGGTGTCCGCTTTGCCAATAACATCTATGGTGGGATGCAGTTTATCGACTGGGCTCGATGGAGTGGTGTCCAGTAATGGTGAGTGATCCTGTTTTAGTTGTTCATCTTGTCATCTTCTCACCAATAGTATGTCATGGAAAATCAATTTTATACACCTATTCGTTGAACAGCAAATGCTTCCAGGTGATGTCCTACCATTATCTTGCATCATTTGGAAGGATGTCAAATCATTCCATTTCTTTAAATGATTCTCGCAGACCCTAAGAAAACATTGAATTTTGTGGTATTCTTCAGGGAGGAATTCAAGCAAGAGATCCGTACGAGCTTCGTTGGCGAATTTCAGCTTTGCTAGAGGCAATCGCAGCCCTGTGGTGAAATTCGATCATCAGTCGGAGAAAAGCGAAGAAGCAGATGATATTGCAACCTTGCAAGGTTGTCAGACATGAGCTATGAACAGTAGTATCTTTTCAATTATTTCATTCCTGTACCAAGTCAAACACTGGTGTAGCGTCGTCGTTTAGTTTAATCACATGAGTAATGCGATGTGAGTTGACTACCCAAAATAATGGTGTGGGAAGTAGGAAGGATGCCTGTTACTATTTGAAAAAAAATTGTCCGCATCTATTTTGTGGGAGGAGGGTCCAAATTGTCGGCTGACTTAAACCTCGCTGGCACACTGGATAATGACGGAAGTACATCTGCCGAAAATGACTTGAGTGATTCATCATACGACTAGTCTTCGAATGAAGAAGTCCTAGCATGACAAATCACAAGTGAAGGCGTGTTGCAGCTTGCCTAGACCATCCAATCTGAACAAGCAATTGGCATACACACGAGGCGAAGCATGTACCAGCAGCACAAGATGGTCCTGACCATGGCGGCTATCGCGCTCCTGCCGCTGCTGGTGACGCTTGTGGCCGCACCAGCCACGGCGGCCGCCGCGCCCGTCCGCCGTTGCCCGACGAGCTGCGGCCTGATCGACTTCTCCTACCCGTTCGGCGTAGGCCCCGGGTGCTCCCTGCCGGGGTTCAACCTCACCTGCGACGCCAACACGTACAGTAAGCGCCTCCTGCTGGGCAGCCCCAGCGTGACGGTGGACTACACGATCTTGGCGACCGGCTTCATTTCCTCGCTCGCCGTCAACATCGTGCGCACGGTGCGCATGAGGACGGTCTCCGCCTCGGCCTCGTGGGACGGCCCCGGCAGGCCGTTCGCCATCTCCGGCGCGTCCAACATGTCGCTGTTCGTCCTCGGCTGCGGCGTCACGGCCACCATGCTCGACCGTGGGGCTGCGGTGGGGAGCTGTTCCGTGGCCTGCGCCGGGGAGGAGGTCATGCGGAGGCTGCCCAACGGGCTCTGCGTCGGCGTGGGCTGCTGCCGCATCGACGTAGGCGTGCACCTCCGGGCGTTCACCCTCAACTTGTCGCGCAACGGCGGGGACGGTGTCAGCCGGGACAAACTGACCTTCTTCGTCACCGGCCGGGACAGGTACACATTCCAGCCCAGCGACCTGGAGCGTGACATTCACCCCGACATGGTCCCTCCGGCTCTGTTGGATTGGGCCATCCCCGGCCAGCCGGACTGCCGGCGCGCCATGGACGACAGGGTGACATATGCCTGTGTCAGTAACCACAGCGAGTGCCGGGACTCGCCGATTGGAGGCTACGTCTGCCTTTGCTCCAGAGGCTTCTCTGGCAACCCCCACGCCGTCGATGGCTGCGTGCCGGACCAAGGTGATCCCCTCCGTCTCTGTCATGACATATGAATGCCAGTTGATAGCTACTCCTTGTAAACTGATCATTTTTTTTCATATGAATGCCAGAGGATGTAGAGTATTTCATGAACAAGTTTTATCTGATCATTTGTTTCATCTTCTGTCCAACAGTTTATGGCTCCACCCAGCCGAAGGCCAACTGTCCAACGATGTGCGGGAACGTGAGCGTTCCATTCCCCTTCGGCACAGAGCTGGGCTGCTTTGCAAGGATCCATCTTTACCTGACATGTAACCCAGGACCCTCTCCTGCCATCCTCCAAATGACCAAGCACTCGCTAGTCACCGACATATCCATCGACGAGGGCGTCTTGAGGATTCAGAAGCGGTCCGACCCGGGTGATTTCTTGGGGGATCGAGACACCACGCTCTACTCATTTTCAGGAGAATCGGGCATGGTAAAATGGGCTGTCGATGACGGAACATGCAGGGAGGCGATGCTGAACAACAAGGAGTACAGATGCTTGAGCGCTCATAGCCACTGCATGGATGTCACCGACGACAGAACAAGCAAGCATGTGGGATACAGGTGCAAATGCTCTTCCGGTTTCCAAGGAAATCCTTACCTCCAAGGTGGATGCACAGGCAAGTTCTTGATCTTTTTTTTTTCGCGAATACGCAAAGCTTGCTTATCTTTCCTTGATAGAAGAAAAGAGAATGAGTACAACAGAGAGTACAACGTACAATACATGACATGAACGCAAGAGGGCATGATCATGGAACCCAGAGCACAGAGACAAGGGATGCTCAGGCCTCATTCGGTTTGAATGAAGGATTTCACAGGCACAATGTAAGAATGAGGATTCTGGAGGAAAGGTTTCTATAGATGCATTCGGTTTGTAGAAATTCCTTAGGAATACTATTCATTTTCTTGTTTTTGAAAGAAACTACACATCCACTCAAAGCTTATTTTTTGCGTAGGAACGAGGCAATTCAATCCCTTAGGATGATGGCAAGTGTCATCCTATCATATTCCTGTACTACTTATAATTTCTATGTTTTGGTTTTCTCCAAACCGAATGAGCCCTTTCTTTTCATTCCCAGGGAATTAGTACTGATCGCAGGAATTCTCTTCTTATGTTTACTTTCTGATGCTGCTTCGTGCCATTTGCAGATATCAACGAGTGCTTGCACCCAGATAAATACACTTGCAATGGAATCTGTCAGAATAGCCTCGGAAGTTTTACTTGCTTTAGTTGCCCGCGCGGGACAGATTTTGACATAATTGCAAGGAAGTGCAAAGCATCAAATGTTATCTTAGGTACGACATTTTGATTTTCAGCAAATTCAGCTAGTTGCACTTTCCAAGATCATCCGAGTCCACTCCTTCTGAAAGTGAATGATTACTAACACGGTGGTAAACCAATGCAATGTGACGCAGGTGTTAGCATTGGACTGAGCACTGGCGCGGGGATTCTGTTTCTTGCCGTGATTACAATCATTATCATCCATAGATGGAAGAAAGGCGTCCAGAAACAGCTCAGGAAGAGGTACTTCCGCAAGAACAAGGGCATCCTCCTTGAACAGCTCGTCTCCTCTGACTCAAGTGCCAGTGACACCACCAAGATATTCTCCCTGGAAGAGCTAGAGAAGGCGACCAACAACTTTGACCACTCACGCGTGGTCGGTCGCGGCGGCCATGGAACTGTCTACAAGGGCATCCTCACGGACCAGCGCATCATCGCCATCAAGAGGGCAAAGCTAGTGGTGAGCACCGAGATCGACCAATTCATCAACGAGGTTGCCATCCTGTCGCAGATCAACCATAGGAACGTCGTGAAGCTCCACGGATCCTGCCTGGAGTCCGAGGTCCCTCTGCTCGTCTATGAGTTCGTCTCCAACGGCACGCTCTACGACCTCTTGAACGGCAAGCAAGATGGTAGGCTTTTGCCGATGCCTTTGGAGGAGCGCCTTAGGATCGCCACCGAGATCGCGGGCGCACTCACGTACCTGCACTCGGCAGCTTCAATGTCGATCCTTCATCGAGACATCAAGTCCATGAACGTGCTCCTGAGCGACAGCCATACGCAAAGGTTTTGGATTTCGGTGCATCGAGGTCGATACCAATTGACCAGACACATTTGGTCACTGCCGTGCAGGGCACCTTTGGCTACTTGGATCCGGAGTACTACCACACGGGCCGATTAACCGAGAAGAGCGATGTCTACAGTTTCAGGGTGATTCTTGTCGAGTTGCTGATGAGAAAGAAGCCGCTCATCGAGAACGAGAGTGGCGAGAAGCAAAACTTGTCCAACTACTTCCTGTGGGCTATGGGGGACAGGCCTCTAGAGGAGATAGTGGATAAGCAGGTTCTGCGGGAAGAAGATATGGAGGCGACCAAGCAGGTGGCTTTCTTGGCGCGAGAGTGCTTGAACCTAAGAGGGCAGAAGAGACCTAGCATGAAGGACGTGGAGATGAGGTTACAATTCCTGAGGGAACGGAAGGTTGCTCCACGAAAGGATGAAGTGGTTCGATCTCACCGTGATGTAGGAGGAGGAGATTGGCGTGGAGGCGTTGTTCCGGTGGCTGGTCACGACGGCACACGCCAGTACAGTCCAGAGCAAGAGTACGCGTCATCCTTGCGCATACCATGATAATTTGCACTCCCTCTGTCTCATAATATAAGACGTTTTTTGACACTACACTGTGTCAAAAAACATCTTATATTATGGGACAGAGGGAGTAGCTTAGAGAGGGCGACACTTGAAACAAAGTTGTTGGTGGTGACAGATGCTTGCATGGCACTTGCACCCTAGTTCCGTCCCTATGCTACTCTTGACTCTTAAACAAGTGATTATCTGATGTCTGGTAGAATTTCAGTTAAGAACTTGTAGTATCACAGAGAATGCTACATTTGATTACGAGATGGTGTGGATGTCTGCTATATCCTAGAAACCTTGAGAACATCTGTGAGGGCTTGTGATTTCATATCCATACGGCGATACAAACAATACAATCCACCAAAGTTGTTAGTAAGATATTACCTCTCTCCGAGGGCCTAAATCTGGACCCACGTAGATCTGCTACGCATATGTTGCCTCATGTTTGTAGGATCAATACATCGACGATGGTACATTTGATTACGAGATGTGGATGTCCGCTATAGTTAAGTGGACCTTTTATGGGATTTAGCGTAATACACTTAGGCCTTGTACAATGGAAGATGCTTAGGGAAGTGCTTAGAAAAATAAACCGAATTTTTTTGAAGCACCGGTGTTTATTTGTACAGGGTAGACGCTTAACTAAGCGTCTCTTCTATAGAGTTATATTTATGGATGCTAGAATTTCATTTGGCACATTGACACTCTGTGTTTGTGGTTAGGGTTAACTGTAACTATAACTTGATAATTAAATATTATGTAAAGTTTGATTAGTAACCATAAAAGATAATCTACCATAAAGGAGAGAATTGGATCTAACCAAGAAGCGTTTATTGTACACTGTTACATGAACCACGATGGGAGAGAGATGCATGTCAGCGAGGTTGAATAGCCTTACAAAGTACTCCCTCCGTAAACTAATAAAGAAACGTTCAAATCACTACTTTAGTAATTTATAAACGTTCTTATATTAGTTTACAGGGGTATCTAAAAGGACGAGAGAAAACAGTAAAGTAGCTTTGTCGGAAAAGCAACAGTGACAACCTCGCTGCCGGTACCCGTTGGATGGTTGATCTACGGTCGAGGAAGGTCGCCCGTTATGAACGATCAGACGACAACGGGTGACTTGAGGAAGCGAAAACAGAGCATCAACAATCGAAGTGCTGCATTCTTCAGTATCTTCAGATAGCAGGGCCTGGCACCTACTGCTGTCGCCCAGTCTGTCTATGCACGATGGCCCTGAACGCGCAGTAGGAACAAAGCCAGGATGACGTCGTTCTAGGCGGCGGCGGCGGCGGCGCCGGGAATGTGAGGTGTCGTAGGAGCACCACGGCACAGCCGTATAGGGTCGGTCAATATCGTGGTTCGTGACTGGCAATGTTCGATTCTCGCGCCTTTCTCTGGCCTGGACATCAAGGATTCATCTGCCGAATTTTCATCCTCGGCGTAGAATATGAGTAGTCCGGCGTCTCTGCTTCATCGCTTGCCATCGATCCCCTCCCAAAGCAAGCTGGCGCAATACTGCTTCAGCGCTCCCGGCCGCCAGAACGGGGCTGCCATGGCAGGCACGGCCGGAGTGGACCATGCAGGTGGCGCCTAGGTGCAGGCTACCCGTGGTCGTCTGCTTGATGGCAGAGTCAGCGAGGTAGAGATGGCGCACGCAAGGTGTTTGATGTAATGTCCACGCCGAGACGAGTAGGACTGAGGCAACCTGGAGCTGCCAGGTCATCGAGCCGAACACACCGCCGTGAACACCACCCCTCCCCACACCGCGCCGCAGGCCGCTCCGGCCGCGGCGGCCACCAAATCCGGCCACTATGGCCGGCAGCTGCGCCTCCAACCTCCCCTTCCCGCCTTGTCGGAGCTCCTCGCCGTCCGCTGGAGTCTCGCTTCGACCCGGCGGCTCCTCGCAGCCCTCCTCCCCGTGGTCAGCGGCCTCGACGGCTACGGCATTAGATCCAGCTTCAACGCCGCGAATCCTGCAACGCGGCGGTCCATCCAAGGTCGGTGCGCGGCTCGGACCGTCGGATCTGGGGGCGTCCTCCGATGGGGGCCGGGCGCGCCTTAAATCCGTGGTTGTTCGCCCCTCCCCCTCGGCCAGTCTTTCCTCTTCGGGCCAGG
This sequence comes from Triticum urartu, assembly GCF_056163025.1. Taxonomy (NCBI): domain Eukaryota; kingdom Viridiplantae; phylum Streptophyta; class Magnoliopsida; order Poales; family Poaceae; genus Triticum; species Triticum urartu. The sequence goes on along the minus strand of NC_141874.1, from coordinate 602,031,735 downwards.
CCGGCCCGACGGAGGTGGGTTGGACGGTGGTCAAATCCCGGAAGTATGGGAGGGAAGGCTCCCGCTCGGCGGATCGAAGCGGGCGTGCTTCGATCTCGCGCTCGGTCCGGCGCAGATCCTTCAATGCCGCTGCTGGGAGGGAGGCCTTCTTAAGCCAGTTCAGAGGTAAATGTTTCCGCTGCCTCAGTAAGATCCACCGCCGTGTTGACTGCCGGAATCCCCTCCGCTGCATCATTTGCAAGCGCGCTGGGCATTTTGGCAAGGAGTGCCCGCAAAATCCAAGAAACGGCGGCCCAGGTGGGGCTTCCAGTGCTCGCCTGAAGTTCTCGGCGGAGTGCCGAGCTCCGGTCCGCGACCGTGTCGTCTTCCCGCCTCCGCCTCCGCCTCCCCTCCCCCCTGCACCCATGGCAAGCCTTGCCCTCTGCGACCCGGCTCGGCGGCCGCGCGAGAGCCGCAAGGTCGTCGTGGCCTCTCCGGCGTTGGAACTTGAGGAGCACGTCCTGCACCAGCACGCGGTCACCCTGACCGCCGCGGACCGCTCGCACTCTACCACCCCCGCGGCGGTGGGCAAGGTCATCCTCGAGCAGCTCTCCACCCCTCCGCACCTGCTGCGCGTCACCGCCCACCAGCCTGAAGCCTTCCTCGTCCATTTTGACCTCCCTGCGCACCGGGACAACGCCGTGCGCCGCGGCGTCATCAAGGTTGAAGGCTGCAAGTACTTCATCAGAGCCTGGCACGAAGACGACCACGCCGCGCCCCTCAAGTTCCATCATCACGTGCGCGTTGTGGTGGAAGACCTGCCCATGCAGTTTTGGTCGCTGCCGGGTGCGGATGAGGCCTTCGGCGACATCGGCCGCGTCGACCGGCTCGATTCGCGCACCCTGGAGAGGGGGCACACCACGACCTTCGCGTTCTGGCTCTGGGTCTGGGACGTTTCCCACATCCCCACCAGGCACGCGCTCTGGGTGCTCAAGCGGGGTGCGGGCCCGGCGGACGAGATCATCGGCCTCGCCCCCGCGGATCGCCGCATCCCCCCGCCACCCAGCGTCCGGCGCTATGACCTGCTGATCCATGTCGACCTGCTGGAGGATTGGTCACCCCTCTCGCCGCGCTCATCTCACTCCGGCCAGAGCGGGCTGCCCTCCTTGGACGAAGACGACGACCGCCCCTTCCCGCGCATCGAGCCCGGCTCTTGGGTGGCGCATGTCGAAGACGGGTAGGGTGGGGCCCGCAGCAGGGCGCCGCGCGCCGGGGCTGGGGGTTGTGGCCCTGTGCTCGGTGGGGGCGCTCGCGACCACGAGGAGGATAGTGGAGGCGGCGGTTCCGGCGCAAGCCGTTCTTGGAAGGACCACCTGCTCGGTCGCGGCTGCCACTCCAGGGGCTGCGACGGAGACGTGATCACGGACGCGCACCGCCGCCGCAGCAGATCGCCTGCCGGCCGCCGCCACGCGGCTGCCCGTCATGGCCACCCTGCCACTGGGAGGGCATCCGGCACTCCAGTCCCGCGAGCCACCCCGCCACTCCCCCTCCGCTCCCCCCCCCAGCAACGGAGGTTGACCCGGTGGCCCAGTTCTTCTCCTTCTCCGACAACAGACGCGCCCTTTCTCCGCCTTCGCGCACAAACTGCATGCAACTAGAGATGGAGAACGCCATTCAGGAGGCGCTGGTCCCCCCTCTAGCTTTCGAAGACGGTGGCCGCTCGCCTTCTCCGCCCACCGCCAAGCCGGCCGAGCTGGAGAGCCCGGAGATGCTGCCGTGCATCGCCTCCCCTGCAATAGCGACGGTGGGCTTCCAGATGGACGCGGTCATCCAGCAGGTGGGCTCCATGCAGATCGGCAGCAGTCAGGCGCAGGCGGCCGAGCTGTTTGCAGCGGTCCCACCTCCGATCCTCCCAAGCCAGCCTCCTCGTCCTCGCCACTCCGCTCCGCCCAAGTCCAGGGCTACCTCCGCTCCCTCCCGTCGCAATGCTCGACAGGCAGCAGCTGGCATCTCCACCCCGGTGGCGCAGAGGGCGGTGCTGCGCCTAGTCCAGGAGCTTGGTGAGCTCGGCCCCAAGGACAAGATGACTCCGAAAGCGGCTGCGCAGATCATGAAGCGTTTCCAGGAACCCCTCTCCGACGGCGACATCGCTGCAATCGCCAAGCTGACCGGCCTCGACTAGAAAGCTCTCAAGACCGCCGCGGGCATGGCAGAGATCACGGATGCAGAGGAGCTCATGCAAGTCTGATCATGTCTGTAGTATTAGCAGTAGCTAGTCTCCGCCAGCGGCTGGTCCTAAACCAGCTTGAGTTAGGTCTAGTCTTCATGTGTAGTTCTTCGATGTTGTGGTTTGATCGTCGACGACGGGGTTTGGGGGCTATTGGTGGCCGTCGTCGCCCCTGGTGCTGCTGTAAGGTGTCCCCGTTCTGTGTTAGTAAAATCTTCAGTTGGCGGAGAAGATTTAGTTTCTTCGATGTATGACGGCAATTTAGTCTTCATGTCCTGGAACGTCAGAGGTTTGAACTGTCCGGCGAAGCGCACGGTTGTCAGCGACGTAGTTTCTTCTCATCGAGTAGCTGTGTTATGCCTACAGGAAACCAAAATTGATTCTTGGACGACGGCGGTAGCTTGTGAGATAGGCGGCAGTAGATCACAGGGATGTGTAGTGCTGCCTGCGATCGGGACCAGAGGTGGAGCGGCGATTTTCTGGGATAAAGATGTAGTCGACGTAGTTTCTCACTATTTGGGTGGCTTTTCCATCACGGCAAAAGTACGTGAACTGAGCTCGGGGCAGCATTTTTGGATGACCACGGTCTATGGCCCGACAGACGATGCGCAGAAAGAGAATTTTCTTGCGGAAATAGCTGCTGCTGCCCCTCCTTCTGGTGAACCGTGGATGATCAACGGGGATTTCAATATGATCTATCAAGCTAGAGACAAGAGCAATCCAAACATAAACAGGAGAATGATGGGAAAATTCCGCAGAGCCATAGACCAAGCTGGACTTAAGGAGATCAAGTGCAAAAATCGGCGTTTCACATGGAGTAATGAAAGAGAAAACCCTACCCTCTGTAGCATTGACAAAGTGTTCTGCAACGCGGGCTGGGAAGATTTGCACCCCAATCATCTGTTGGTTGCTGCCTCAACATCATTCTCTGACCACTGTCCTCTAGTGCTCGCTGCAGTGGACACGCCAGCACGAAAAGCTAGGTTCAGGTTCAAAAATTTTTGGCCTAAGTTTCCACACTTCTCGGAAACAGTCCATCATGCCTGGCAAAGGCCGGTGCCACACGACTGCCCTTTTGTCTGAATCAAGAAGAAGCTCGAGCGGACTGCGGCTGATCTGAAGATTTGGAGCAAGGCCACTTTTGGAAAAGCGAAAATGCAGCTGCACATCGCAAACGAAGTGATACGCCTGTTAGATGTGGCTCAAGAAAGCAGAAGGCTCACGACTGCAGAGTTTCATCTGAGAAAGCAACTCAAGCTAAAAGTGTTAGGGCTGGCAGCCATTGAAAGGGCCAGGCGAAAACAAGATTCAAGGATTACCTGGTTGCGTGCGGGAGATGCAAACACTCTTTTCCATGCAAAAATGAGAGCCAGAAGAAGAAAAAACTTCATACATTCTCTCAGGGAGGGTGGCTCGGAGATTTTCGACCATGCAGGGAAAGAGAGGATCCTTCATGACCATTTCACCAAGTTTCTGGGCAAGCAAGATGATCGGCAAACCACCCTCAATTGGGAGAGGCTGGCTATCCCCACAATCGACCCGCAAGGCCTAGACTCACCGTTCTCCATGGCGGAGGTTTGGGCAGCTATCATTTCCTCCCCAACAGATAAAGCACCCGGGCCTGACGGTTTCACGGGACAATTTTATCGCTCCTGTTGGCACATCATTCAGGAAGATGTCATGGCTGTTTTCACAAGTTCCATCAGCTGGCAGGGCAAAACTTTGCGGAGATAAACACTGCTGTGATCACGCTGCTCCCAAAGAAGAATGGTGCCTCTGAGGTCAACCACTACCGGCCGATTAGCCTGATACACTCAGTTGCAAAGCTCATCTCTAAAGTTCTTTCTGCAAGGCTTGCGGGGGTTCTAGCTGCAATCATTTCACCGGCACAGACCACTTTCCAGAAAGTCAAATGCATACATGACAGTTATCAGTACGTTCAGAGCTGTGTTAAGATGTTGCACAGAACAAAGAAGAAGGCGCTGTTCTTCAAGTTAGATATAGAGAAGGCCTTTGATTCTGTGTCCTGGGAGTATCTACTCGAGCTCATGCAGAAGATGGGCTTCCCGCCCAGATGGAGAAATTGGATTGCGTTAATCCTCTCATCTGCTTCATCTTACTGCATGCTAAATGGAACGCAAGGCCCAACCATATCTCATGGCTGTGGATTCAGGCAGGGCGACCCGCTCGCTCCCCTGCTTTTCATTTTGGCAATAGATCCATTGCACCGACTCCTAGAGGCTGCTGCAGAGGAGGAAATGATAGCTAATCTGTCGGGCCGTGGCATCAGCATGAGGATTAGTTTGTACGCCGACGATGCTGTCATTTTTGCAAATCCGGTGAAGGAGGAAGTGGACATGCAGCTATACCTGCTCCATAGATTTGGTGAGGCGACGGAACTGAAACTGAATCAAGAGAAATCTTCAGTCATCCCAATAATCTGCGGCGATGTTCAGTTATCGGAAGTTTTGGAAAACTTTGGAGGGCAGCAGTCCAACTTCCCAACCACATATCTGGGGCTCCCAATCTCTCCAAGGAAGCTGAAACTGGTGCATTTTCAGTTCATTATCGACCGGATCCGCTCTAGGCTGGCTGGATGGAAAGGAAAACTGATGAACATGGCCGGTCGGCGTGTACTGATGCGCGCAGTTTTGACAGCCTTGCCGGTTTTTGCTATGACAGTTCTAAAAGTGCCGAAAAAAATCCTGAAAGAGGTGGACAAGGCTCGGAGGCAATTCCTATGGGCTCAAGATGAAAACTTAACTGGCGCCAAGTGCAAGGTAGCCTGGGGAGATGTTTGCCTCCCGCTAGCCAAGGGGGGGCTCGGGCTGCTCGACCTCTGTCGTTTTAGTACTGCTCTCAGGCTGCGCTGGCTGTGGCTTGCTTGGCAGCAGCCGCGGAGACCCTGGATGAGCTTTCCACCCCCATGTGATAATGAAGATCGCGAGCTGTTTTCATCTGCTACCTCGGTGCATTTGGGCAACGGAAAATTGGCGCCCTTCTGGACTAGCAACTGGATTGGATCTTCCACGCTGCACCGTGAGTTCCCGGCTCTGTTCCACCATTCAAGAAGGAAAAACAGGACGGTTGCAGATGCATTGACAGAGGACAAATGGGTGCGAGATCTCCGACATGGAAACACTGCGGAGATTGCCCTGGAGTTCCTGCAAATGTGGAGGAAGATTCAGAGGGCGGGCATCGTGCTTTCCTCCGAGGAGGACAAGCTCAGTTGGGTCGCCGGTGCAGGAGGCGGCTCTTACTCGGCCAGGGCTGCGTACAATCTTCAAATCAGTGACGTCCCTTCCTCGGGGATCAAAGTAGCATGCTGGAAGGCTTGGGCGCCAGGCACAGTGAAAATTTTCGCCTGGCTTCTCCTCAAGGACAGATTATGGCGCAACGATCGCTTGCAACGTCGAGGATGGCCTAATGGGTATTTCAGCACCTGTTGCAACAGAAATTTGGAGAGCTCCACACACCTTTTCTGGGACTGCCCTTTTGCTCGATCAGTCTGGCAGACGATGTCTTCTAGATTTGGCTGTGCAGCACTGAAAGAGGAGCGGGAATCTAACCACAGCTCTCTTAAACACTGGGAACGGATCGTCGCCATGACGCCCAGAGCTGCAGAAAGGGCCTCAAGACAATGTTGCTGTTGATCACTTGGGAGCTGTGGAAAGAGAGGAACGCATGTGTCTTCAGGAAAAAAACTCCACAGAGGGAGGATGTTCTGCGAGCCATCAGGAGCGCGCTGGAGCTCTGGCGGCTTGCTGGAGTAAGATGTCTTGAGCCCCCGTTCGGGGAAGATGTAGCGAGATAATAACCTTAGCTTCTTTTAGTTTGGGTAGCTAGATCTCCCAATTTCTGGTAAACCATGATCACTTGATCACCCTTGTATTTTCCGTTGCTTTCTTCTAAATCAATGAAGCCGGTGACCCCGGATCTTTCAAAAAAAAACGCCGAGACGAGTGGGATGGCACACCGAGGCAGAGAGCTGAGTGACATGGCCACTGGCCGGTGTTCCAGAGAGGGAACTCGTCCGAGCTGCAGTGGATCCGAACTCCTCTTCCCGAGGTACGCACGACTGAGTAAATTTAGTACTACTGACACTCCTTTTTATTTTTAAAATTTTTGTCGGTGAACCTACTGCCACTGTTCAGTTAATTTTTGTTAATGAATTTTGAAACTATTAGTCCGATATTTTCCAGTCTTATATGCAACATTTGAAGCGAATCGACCTAGATAAAATGCCTTGCTGCAACTCCTGCCCCACTATTCATTATACACACACAAGGGAAAATCAAATCGGAAAGGATTCACTAAACAATTAAATTGCAAAAGAGTACAGAATAATCCACTCGCCATTCATCTCTTTGTGCATAGTTTACATCTAGTTATATCGACTAAACTGGCTTATTTTGGGGAATAAATGAACAAATGCAAATTTCATACATGTCTGGCATCAATCTGAATCTTTGATTGACAACAGCGACGAACATTCTATGATAATGTTGCGATGAAAGCATCCACCTTGGCGTTCACCCCTCTTGACAGGAACTTCATGCAGATTGGAGGTTTCACCTTGGCAAGAGCAAGCATTGACTGGGGCAAAACCCACAACCCATCGCCACAAATCAAGCCGGAAGCAACTGCAGGTGCATATGTGTCTGATTTTACTCTGTCCAGCCTTTGCCAGACAAAAAGGATCACTGTCCCGATGAACATATCGATGCCGAAATATGGTCCTAGGTAGAATGGTATCGCCATCGCCATTGGGATTGGCATAAATCTCGATACCTTCTTGGGAACAAGATCTCTTATCAAGTTGACAGCGATTGCTCCAACAAAGAATATGTAGCAAAGAGTGATGCAGTTTTTTGGCAGCGATGAGAAGCCATCGACACCTAGTATTGCCATGCTGCGGAAGATGGCAGCATTTGGTGCAGGGTACTCACTTCCACTGATCCCAACGTCTTCAAAGGCCTTGTAAAAAAGCCAGAAAACACAGGGAGCAATGACGCAACCCATTGCAGTGCCTATGATTTGGCTGATAAACATTGACCTTGGTGAGGCCAGTGTCAGGTATCCTGTTTTGAAGTCCTGCATCAGATCACAAGCGGTAGAAACAATGCTCATCATCACACCGCAGGCAGCCAGACCGGCAAGAACACCTCCATTTGAAGCACCTGTCCACGCACCGAAAGCAAAGATTGCAAGCTTCCCATAAGTTGTAACAAGAGACCAATCAGTGAGGCCAGCTCCATAGGCATTGCAGAAGGCAAGTACCGGTGCTACCATATAGGCTACCAATATTTGGTACCACTTCAGCTGAGGGAATATCTGCGGGACTGTGCCAATAGATACAGCGGCAACAGCAATGTAACCTCCATATGCAATGTACCAGGGTATTTGATCCTTTTGAAATAGTTCTTTGCGCTGCTGCTCATCATATGAGATAGCAGCAGTACCGTCACTTGTTTCATCATCAGAGACAGGAAAAGGACTAGCGCTGCCCGTCTTGAGTCGAGATCTTAATGAGTAGACCGTCAGAATGAGCATCTTGAGAAAGTGATAGAGGCCATCGCCAAGAATCACGGCAATGGCTATGAAGACCTGTCATACCCATCAGAATTTAGTAGGGAAAAAAGGGATAACCCGGGCTTCAAGAAAGAGTGTAATTCTTACCCGGTAACCTTGCATTCCACGGAGACTACTTTCTGGGAGATCGGCAGAGAACCAACTGCCTCTTTTATTGGCTATAAGAGGCCACATTATTCCCCACGAGAGGATGCCTCCCAATAGAATAGATACGTTGACAATATGTGGGCAAATCATTCCAACTCCGACATAGGTAGAAGAGAAGTCAAAGTAAAACCTTGCAAAAAAATAAGTTCGATTAAGGTGAATGTTGGAATGGGTCTGCTTTGCAAATTTGAAGGAATCTTGAAAGTCAGAAGTCGAATGGAGAGATTTGATTGGAGGCATCCTTTGCAGGGTGCAATCTTTACCTGTTGTTGAAAGCTTGCAGCCCTAATGATGGGAATTTCTGGAATCCACATTCATCAGTGGCTGTGTAGAACCACTGAAAGAAACCCCATAAGAAGCTGAGAACCAAGAATTTACCCAGTTTGTTTACTTGCTTCCTGTAAAACGACGCAAACCAAATCAAAGCTGGTAAACTCATTGTGCGGGCATCTGACTAGCACAGAAATGGAAATGGTTGCAGTATTTACTCTGCAATCTTGGCACCCTGGGGTGTGTGAAAGCCGTTTATGAGATAGGCAGTTGCAGTGCCACTTGGATAGGTCAGCTTGTAGTCAATGATCATAATCTGAAGTGCAGTGCTAAGTTAGTTAAACAGGCATCTGACAGGACAGGTTCAGTAAATATCGGAACATTTTTTTCTTGAATACCGAAAATATTGGAACATAAAATCCTTTTACCTTTCTCAGTGGCACAAGGCCGAAGAGCCCAATGAAGCTGACCAGGAAGAGGAAGCCAATTATCCATCCAAGATGCGGATTCTTGATATTTTGAGGGTTATTTGCCTCTGTTGCCTGCGAAGCGATTCTGCCGCTCATGGCCAATAGGTAATTACCAAAGCCCCCTGAAATAAATTTTGAGTTAATCGTGAAATAAGGGTACCCAGCTCGTGCTTTAGTAAGTTTTTACTCTTTCCTAGTATCATTCACGAATAGCTATGTTCCAAAGAATTTTCTCAAATACTTGAAAAAGGCGTCTAGGTGCATGCAGTTGTCATGTATTCAGCTAGAATATTTAGCAAAATTTTAAATTTGCCTGTACGAGTCTGGGTGCAGAGTCTACAATCGATCAAGTTGTGTGTACGAGCATACCAGTAATTATTCGCCAAAAAAAAGAGAGCATGCCAGTAATTATTCGCAAAGAAAAAAAAGAGAGAGCATGCAAGTGATTAAAAACCGAATCGATAAACCAGCGAATGACAAGAATTACCGCTGTAGGGGATGCCGTAGGCGGCGACGACGCAGGTCTGGATGACGGTGTTCTCCTGGCGCGTGAAGGGCTGCTTGAGGAGCCCCATCCTCTCGATGGCCGACGTCCAGAGGCGGACGAAGAAGAAGCCAAGGAGGCCGGCGGAGACGTTGAGCGAGGGGATGATGCCGATGGTGAGGTTGAGCTTCATGACGATGATGTTGAACATGACGGCCAGGAAGAAGCTGGCCACGAAGGCGCGCACCGTGAGCTGCTCACGCCACGACGGCACGCGCTGGTCCGCGAACACGCGCTCCAGGGACGCCGGCTGGTCACCCTGAGCGACGACGCCGCGCTCGCGCCACTCTCCCCAGTCGCCGGGCGGCGACACGCGGTCGCCCGGCCTGGCCCGCCGCCGGATCTCGCTCGCCTCCACCATCTCCACGTCAACCACGGACGAGTCCGAGCCGGCGGTGCGCGGCACAGCGGTGGCCATGTCGCCGGTGGCTGCGACGGACGGAGCAAGAGCGCGCACCGCGGACGCTACCCTTCTGCTCTCAACAAGGTGGCCAGGCGGAGGTGCATGCCAGAGCCCGGGGTCCTTGGGTTATATGCAGTGGTGCTTCCCCTCCGACGACAAGAACGATGGGTCAGGAGGACTCGGGGCAACGATGGACCGCGTGACGGCTGGTGGTTTGACTGTGCCGGTCCTGTGGGCGTTGGCATCCAGTGTATGGCTCTCACAATGGACATGCTACGACGTCCTACTCCGTAAAGGCGCTATTAGTGTCGTTCAGACGGTTTGCATGCAAAGGCGCTATACGGGGGGTAAAATGGGAAGAATCAGGCGTTTCCTCCTAATACGCCCGCTAATTTTTTTATTTATTTTTTGCAGGGAGAAAGGATGTTTTATTCCTCACACCACGGAGAAATCGAGTTCAACCATACGGCAGTACAAGCTTTGGTGCGGCTATAGTGTGCCAATTGATGTGCTGCAATTAGAACGGAGGGAGGAGCAGGCAAGGAAGGTATTAATGGCGCGTAGGGCCGATATACCCCAAACAAGGAAGCAAATAAAACATCATAAAACACAAAATATGGAAATAAATGACAATGAATTAATGGTAATTAATATTGCTATATGATTCCAGTCTGGAAATTATCGTGAAAATTGATTTATCTATATTTTTACATTTATTTAGAAACATACACTCACACGTCTCTAATTGGAGATTCGGATTCATGGAGCTTCAAGATAGATCGAAGTCACTGCATACATCTCGCAATTGACGAGAACATCGTCTCGCACCAAAAAAAATGTTTCTTCCTTATTGAATGTACATCTAGCCCCTTGAGTGTGTTTACCGAATGATGTGTACTTATGATCAAAGGGAATAATTTAACCAACTAATTCTGAGGTGACACGTACTCCCTTAGTCCTGAGTTAGTTGTCTTAGATTTGTCTAGATACGAATGAATCTAGACACATTTTAGTGTCAGGTACATATGCATCTAGACAAATCTAAAACAACTAATTTGGGACGGAGGTAATATGTCCCAACTGATGAGAAGGATGGAGGTGAGAGCCCACCTCAACCACCCATCCATCTAAACCAGTACCGAAAAGGACATGTGTTTCCTCACTGGATGCCCCAGAGCTTTGAGGTCCAGTCACTCGGATCTTTCGGCTCCAAATGGCTTCTCCTCTAGATACCTATCCCCTATCTCCTCTAGATGGGTCGGATCTTCATGGGCCAATTGGCATCTCCTCTTAGGCCAACTCCACCGCGCGACCCTACCTTATTCGGGTGCGTCCGTTTAGGGTAAAACGGACGAATAGCGCGGCCCAACGCGCGGCCTCAAATGGACAAATGTCCGGATTCTGTCCGTTTTGACCCATCCCCGGCCCAAACTTGCGCTCGGTTTGGGGTGAAACGAACGCGCGCGAACGGCTCGACACACGTCCTTGTCCCCCCCTCCCGTGGCCCGCCTGTCGGGGACACTAGCAGTCCCTCCGCTCCCAACGCTTCCACCCTCTCTCCCCGCCCCGCCCCGCCGCTGGCACCGCCGCTTTTCTCCGACCGCCTCCTCACCGCGCGGCCCCCCGGCCGTCCATACCAAACCACGTCTTGACATGGCCGCCACCACGCCCGCGCTTTCGCCGTAGTTTTGGTCGTCGATCGGAGGAGGTTTGGCCGTCGCCGTCTTTGCCGGTGGCAGAGGGGACACGACCGCCGGCGACGTACCACGGCGGCCGCGGCAGATTCCGACAAGAGCTCCAGAGCGGCCAGTAGCCGGCCAGCAACCACCCTTGCTGCGTCGAGGTGATCATCGCGGCCTCTTCGCCACCACGACCGCAAGGTGTTCGACATTTTGCCAACAAAGGTATGGACAGTGGAGACGAGTTTTTCTTCCATCACTTCCTTTGTTCATCGGACGATTCGTCGTCGGATGATGACGATCTTGTGGTGGCTGCACTGGTCGTTCACGACCATATTCAACGGCAGCTTCCTCGATACAGGGGATCAGTCCCTGGCTCTGCTCCCAACCTGAACCGCAACAGGGAGAGAGGCCACGCCCTGCTCTATGCCGATTACTTTTCCAACACCCCGCTCTTTAAGCCGGATAAATTCCGTCGCTGTTTTCGAATGGCAAGGCATGTGTTCAATCGTATATGAGAGGGAGTGGTTGCTCAAGACCCATACTTCGAGTGCAAGACGGATGCCCTTGGCAAGCTTGGATTCTCCTCTTACCAGAAATGCACCGCGGCCATCTGCATGCTTGCATATGGAATTCCAAGCGATCTGGTGGATGAGTATGTGCGTATGAGTGAGACAACATGTCTGATGTCAATGTACAAGTTTTGCCAGGCTGTGATCGAGGTGTTTGGCCCAGAGTACTTGAGGCAGACAACTGCAGCTGATACAGAGAGATTGTTGGCGACCAATGCAGCTAGAGGCTTTCCAGGCATGCTTGGCAGCATAGTTTGTATGCACTGGGAGTGGAAGAACTGTCCATTTGCTTGGCAGGACCAGTACAAGGGGCATGTCAACGCGTGCACTGTCATATTAGAAGCGGTGGCTTCGCAGGATCTTTGGATATGGCATTCTTTCTTCGACATGGCAGGTTCTCACAATGATATCAACGTGCTGCAGCGTTCTCCAGTCTTCGCAAGGCTTGCAGAAGGCCACTCCCCACCTGTCAACTTTGAGATCAACGACCACCAGTACAACAAGGGATACTATCTAGTAGATGGTATATATCCTCAGTGGTCAACTTTTGTGAAGACAATCTCGAAACCTCAAGGTGGAAAGAGAAACAGATTTGCCCAAATGCAAGAGAGTGTTAGAAAGGATGTGGAACGTGCTTTTGGTGTGCTTCAATCCCGGTGGGGCATCATTCGAAACCTTGCACTGTCATGGGATGAAAGGAAGCTTTGGGAGGTGATGACTGCTTGTGTGATCATGCACAACATGATCGTCGAGGACGAGCGTGATGAGAGTATCTTCGACCAAGGATTTGATTATCAAGATGAAAACATTGAGCCCCCGCACCAAGACCCGACCACATTTGAACAGTTTGTCCAATTCCACCGTGAGATACGTGATTGGCACACTCATTTGAATCTTCAAAATGACTTGGTTGAGCGCGTGTGGGATCACATTGGCAACCAATAGACGTATTGGTTCATTTTATGTTCAGTCAAGACAATTTCGATTTGGTTGTATAACTTTTTTATTAAGGACAATTTCAATTGGGTTGTAAAACTATATTAATTTTCAAACAAATATTTGGACATGCAAACTAGTTTTGATGAGAATATGGGCATTTTTGGCCCTGACGGACAGGATGGGGCAAATGGATGCGGCCGCGCGCTGGGCGCACAGCCACCGCATCCCAGGACACGCCCGAACACGACCCCAAATCGCTACCCAAATGGACAGAATCCGGACAAAATGGACGTCCGTTTGGGGTCGCGCGGTGGAGTTGGCCTTACATCATGTGTCTCTCTGCATATGACCCTTGGATCTCCTTACTCAATGCCACCTTTTCTGAATGGGCCGAATCTCCAGGGTACCAAGTGGGTCCTCCTCTAGATGGGTCGGATCTCCGAGTATGTGCTACAAGTGAGAATAACGGTTCGACTTGTAGGGAGCTATAGAAGACACCCTCCTCTACCTCTACACCTAATCCTCCAAATCTGAGTTGCCCCCATAGCTGACCTTGAAAGAGGTCACCCCCATACGACTGATTCCTTCAACCAAACTCCACCAAACGTTCAGGATTCAAAGAGTAATCCTAGATCTACACTTCCACCAAAGTAATGTGTGCCCCTGCTTGTGCTATATCAAACTTGTTACTCATTGGAGCTTTGAGGCTCCTACGTCATAGGAGTCATTCCTAAAAGCTTCATTCGAGAAGAGATCATTAGTGGTGTATGATCAGATAGCTCCCTAGCGAGAGTAGAGACACATTTTCTTAGAACGAAGATGTCGGAGGCATCCGACTTTAAATTAATAAAGTCACAACATGGCAGAGTGACAAGGTTCCGAACACCACATGAATGACATACGATATTCTAGGTTCCACCTAAGGATATTATAGGCAAAAGCCAACCCGAGCACGCAGGCTCATAACACACCAAAATAAGGTGCTACCCTAAGCAACGCTACCGGAGCTCGAGAGATGCTAGTATGTTGCATCGCGGTCTTCAAACCTTCAGAGTCCTGGCGCTTCCCCAATAGACTCCACTACTGCAAAGAGATGGTGCATTTAAGAATACAACCAGCCGGATGAGATGGGAACACACCCTCGATTGTAATTTTGTTGCGCATGTGCCAAAGCAACCATAGCAGCGCCCCAATGCATGTCCACATAACTGTACTAGCCTGGCCTCTCAGGGACACCAAGCACGAAAGGAGATCACCACCGACGAAGGCTTCCAATTAAGCCCACCCGTGGCTCGCACGACACTCCAAGCAAAAAACAAGAAGATGGCATCAAAAAAGGGCATGATTTGCGTCCTCCGAAGCGCCACACACCGAGCAGTTGGCACCGAGTAGACACATGTTGGGGGAAAATGTTCCTCCCAAGCAGGTGACACCAACACTCTATCTAAAAGCTCATAGGTAGAGTTCTCCTGGTTATTGCATCAAGTGTACATCATACCAGAAAGGTTAGATTCCATGAGATCTCCTTGTTCAGTGACAGCATTGAACAGAGGACCCCATCTGTTCAAGCCTCCTGGTTTATTTTTGTCACAGTTCTGTCTAGTCATGCTAAAGTCACCTGCAATGATTATAGGATATGGAGATTTCTTAATGACATGTACCAGTTCAACCAGGAATTTGGCTTTGCCATCTTGCTGGGCATCCCCATAGACCACTACCACGTTCCAAGTGAAATATAGACTTACTACCTAGCAGGCCAGCAGCACCCTGACAAAATAGTCTCCATTTTGTTTACCAAGAACGTCAAAAGAGTCATTATGTATTCCAACCACTCTAGAGGATGGTGTTTTCATCCTGCCGTTGTCAGCCATATCTCAGAGACAATACAGGTAATTTTGGGTAGCACAAATGATACTAGTTAGTATAACTTCAAATGATCAAAATAATGCTAGGCGGATTCAGTGAACTCCGTCATGTATAAACAGCTTGGCCGCGGGCAGGAAAACGCTGCAGGATGAATCGATTGTGTCTACGTCAAAAAATATTCCGTCATGCTCGAGCTGTTCAGGCACCCAGAAGCTCATGGTAAGCTCTGCCAAATCCTGTCTGCCATCGAGTGAGTAGATCAATTGGCTTGGTTCATAACCCTATCTGAAATTACAAGTGTCAATTACTACTGAAACTGGTCGGGTGGTGATTTCAGGGCTGAAGTAGGCTTGATGTGGATACGGTAACGGAGCCAAAACTTTTTAACCCATATGGCCATATGTGCAGTGTGGCACCAGCAAGATTGTAAACAGCAACATTGCAATTGTGACGGTCCTCGGAGACCCGCAGAACTACGTGAGCAAGGATGGAATCCATGCCACAAAAGCTACAAACAGTATCATAGCAACTGCGGTGATGAGTGGCTCATACTCACATCCACCTTCCGATCAATCAAAACTTTGGCAGAAGTAGCCTCATAGGGATCATATCTAAAGTTTAATCTGACATCAAATTATGCATTCTGTCAGTTAACACTAAATTATGCATTCTGTCATTTAACACTAAATTATGCATTCTGTCAGTTAACAGCTTGTTAGACAAAATGGCCGGTGCTCAAAAGAATTAAACAACACACAAACATGTACAAAATTCTGTAATCTCCACAGTAATTGTCGATTGCAAATTTCTGATACACAAACAGAACCATTCCTAGGATGGTACAGAATCATTCACCAGACATAGCATCCAAGCAGAGAATTCAATTCACCAGATCTCTGAAATGAGGATAAAATATATCACATTCACATCCATTGCAATTTCCCAACAGGTAATCAACATCACAGGACCATATCATCGACTAGTAGAACCTAAACAACTCGACGCACAGGTGGACGAAATAAATCCCCTCAGGATCAACCAAGAAGGGACCATGGCGGCAGGAAGCATTCGGAGGCTAGGCGCGCTCCCCGCGGATGCGGCGGGCGAGCTGGATGTCCTTGGGCATGATGGTGACGCGCTTGGCGTGGATGGCGCAGAGGTTGGTGTCCTCGAAGAGCCCGACGAGGTACGCCTCGGCGGCCTCCTGCAGCGCGGACACGGCGGAGCTCTGGAAGCGCAGGTCCGTCTTGAAGTCCTGCGCGATCTCCCGCACCAGCCGCTGGAAGGGGAGCTTGCGGATGAGCAGCTCCGTGCTCTTCTGGTACTTGCGGATCTCGCGCAGCGCGACGGTTCCAGGGCGGAAACGGTGCGGCTTCTTCACGCCGCCGGTGGCCGGGGCGGACTTGCGCGCCGCCTTGGTCGCCAGCTGCTTTCGCGGCGCCTTGCCGCCGGTGGACTTGCGCGCCGTCTGCTTCGTGCGGGCCATCGGAGCTGGAGGTCGGCGGCCTGGGCGGGAGTGCGGTGGTTTCTTGGTGGGAGATTGGGACGGCGGTGTGGGTTCTGATGATCTGCGGTGCAGGTAGATGGTTAAGTAGGGATGGGAATTTGGAGGTTGGCGCGCGGCTTGAAAATTGGGAGCGAAAATTTCGGGCTTTGGACGGGTAATGGCGCCATGAAGGGATCGAGGAGCGCGTCGGGTCGGCTGAGCCGTTGGATCGGGCGTGGGGAATGGGAGACGGTGGAGATGTGTTTGTGTGGGGCTGGCCACGGATCGTGTGATCCGTGATAGCACTTCTCGTTTGTTGAGTGGACTAAGTTGCTGGAAGAATCTATGCTCGTCTGAATTGCTCATATTTTAAAAGAAATCGAAGATATGCTCACATTTCACTTATGAAGATTCATAAAAAAACTTACTATATCAAAAAAACTCTGGCTTGAAGATAGGTTTGTATAATTATTTTGAAAAAATGAAATAAAATTTAATATTAACCTTACTCTTATGTTCGTTTTACAGTCAGCTCTATACAACGTGTTTCAAATTTTGTCACTATAAGAAGAAGAAAAAAATCTTGCCTTTCTCCCCTAACCACCCTAGATGGCTAGGGAAAACTCTCTGCTCCTGCTTTCCCTCTGCCGGCCGCTCCAGCGGCTGGTGGCGGGGAGGGAACCTCGGTGCCTCCGCTCTAATTAGTAGTTTACAATAGAGTGTTTTAGTCCTCGTTGGTGCGGTGTTCAAGCGGATGGCGATGCTTTTTTCTTTGAGTTTTTCTTCCGGACTCTAATTCTCCTCGAGTTTGTTCATCTGGTTATAGTCGACGGAGCTCCAGCGTAGATTCCTGCCATCTTCTTGGGGCGGTAAGGTTAGGCTTTCTCGTCATGTGGCAAAATTTGGCATAAGGTGCTTTAGATCTATGCAAGGTTCAACGGTGACAATTGCGGCTCCAGGGCATTAGTTCTGAGAGGCACATGCATTAAGACTTGTCGGCTATTATTGACAATGTCAAGCTGTCTTCGGTATAGGAGCGACGATAGCGGCGCGTCGACGGCTCATTCTAGCGGCAATAGTGATTGTCCGGTGGTCTCAAAATCTTGATGTGATTTTTATTATGTGTTTAGATGCTTTGTACTTTTGATGAACTTTATAGTAAATTTGATCCTTAAAAAAAAAGTTACGCATGTATTGGCATGTTTCTCATTTTTCTTTCGAAAGGCACGTCTCTCATTTTTTGTCCCATATAGCTTGTGATGTTTTTTCTGTTCCGTATTTCGCCTCATCCTATCTTGGTCAAGGGCGTTGGTTGTGTCGAATTTGTGTAGTTCTTAACACGGTAATTGCCATGTGAGCCTAGACTCATCCGCTCTTGAAGAATAGTAAATTCAAGAAAGATAGCAAAAAAACACAAAAAATGTGAATAAAAATTGGCATGCAAGATGCTTGGGTGCGCAAGATTCGTGCAACATTTGGTGGTGCACTTTTTCGGATTTTACAAACGACTTTTTTTTGGCCGATAGCTCCTCGGATGTCTAGCTTGTCACTTCGTCAGATCAGCAGGACCCTGCCTGACATCGCCGACTACCCGCCGCGCGCCGCCGGCCAGCAAGCAGCGCCGCCGGCCAGCAAGCAGCGCCGCTCTGCCCGGAATACAGGAGTGGTGCGGGAGGGAGGCGCAGCTTCCCGTCCAGGGCAACCGCGCCGCAGCGTCGTGCCGCTGGGCTCCGTCGTGGGGCTCCAGGAGAGGGGTTCGCGGCAGAGGGAGAGGCCGTGGCCTCGTGGGTCGCGAGCGGCCCGCTAGGCGCGCTATCTGATCCGAGCTGCAATGGAACGAACTCCTGTTCCTGAGGTACGCAACGTCTGAGTATATTTTCGTACTAATTGCAAAAGAAGAATATTCATACTTATAATTGCAAAAAACGAGTATGTTTAGTACTACTGGCAATGTTTTCAGTAAATTTTTGGTGATGAATTTAGAAACTACAGTGTTAGCCTGACACTTCTGTTCTTATATGCAGCATTGCAAGCGAATTTATAGATAAATGTACATTGCTGCAACTCCTGCCACACTATTTATATACACACACAGGGGAGCAAATTAATTTGCAAACGAGTAAATTCATTGCTTTGTACATAGTTTCATATCTACTTATATCGACTACACCGGCTTATTGTGCCCATATGTATGTTCTTAATAACAGGACAAATGTAAATTCCACTGTGGCAGGAGTTGGCATCAATCTGAATCTTTGATTCATAACTGTTACTTCTCCTTTTCCCTGAAGATTCTATGATAATGTTGTGATGAAAGCATCCACCTTGTCGTTCACCCCTCTTGACAGAAACTTCATGCAGATAGGAGGTTTCACCTTGGCAAGAGCAAGCACCGACTGAGGCAGAACCCACAATCCATCGCCGCAAATCAAGCCGGAAGCAACTGCCGGTGCAAATGTTTCCGACTTGGCTCTGTCCAGCTTTTGCCAGACAAAAAGAATCACTGTCCCGATGAACATGTCAATGGCGAAATACGATCCTATGTAGAATGGGATTGCCATCGCCATTGGGATTGGTATGAAGTTTGATACCTTCTTGGGAACAAGATCTCTTATCAAGTTGACAACGATTGCTCCAACAAAGAATATGTAGCAGAGAGTAAGGCAGTTCTTTGGTAGCGATGAGAAGCCATCGACACCTAGTATTGCCATGCTGCGGAAGATGGCAGCATTTGGTGCAGGGTACTCACTTCCACTGATCCCAATATTATCAAAGGCCTTGTAAAAAAGCCAGAAAACACAGGGAGCAATGACGCAACCCATTGCAGTGCCTATGACTTGGCTGATGAACATTGACCTTGGTGAGGCCAGTGTCAGGTATCCTGTTTTGAAGTCCTGCATCAGATCAGCAGCAGTAGAAACAATGCTCATCATCACACCACAGGCAGCCAGACCTGCAAGAACACCTCCATGTGAAGCACCTGTCCATGCACCGAAAGCGAAGATTGCGAGCTTTCCATAAGTTGTAACGAGAGACCAATCAGTGAGGCCAGTTCCATAGGCATTGCAGAAGGCAAGTATCGGTGCTACGATATAGGCTACCAATATTTGGTACCACTTCAGCTGAGGGAATATCTGTGGGACAGTGCCAATAGATACGGCGGCAACAGCAGCATAGCCTCCATATGCAATGTACCAGGGGATTTGATCCTTTAGAAAGAGTTCATTGCGTCGCTCCTCATCGTATGATATAGCTGCAGTACCATTACTTGGTTCATCATCAGAGATTGGAAGTGTACTAGCGCTACTCTTCTTGTGTTGAGATCTTAATGACCAGGCTGTGAGAATGAGCATCTTGAGAAAGTTGTAGAGGCCATCACCGAGAATCAAGGCAATGGCTATGAACACCTGTAATATCAATTGGAATTTAGTAGAAGAAAGGATAGCTCAGGCTTCAAGAAAGAGCGTTTTCTTACCCGGTAACCTTGCATTCCGTGAAGACTAGTATCAGCAAGATTGGCAGCGAACCAAATACCCCTTTTCTTGGCTATGAGAGGCCACATTATTCCCCATGACAGGATGCCTCCAAGGAGAACAGATACGTTGACAATATGTGGGCAAATCATTCCAACTCCGACATAGGTCGGAGAGAAGTCAAAGTAAAACCTTGCAAAAAAGAAGTTCGATTAAGGAGATGTTGAAAGAGTTGTGCTCTGCAGATTTGAACGAAACTTCAAAATCAGGAATCAGAGTAAAAATATGATGTAATGACAGTTCGCCTCGCCTAATTAAGTTCTCTCCTGTGTTGGAGAAGGCTGAGGCTAAAGGACTCCAACACGTCAAATTGTCAAAACAGCGTGCACACAATTAGCTAACACGAGCCGTGATTCTATACAAATTATGTAACCTAACTGTTATTTGCAAATTAATTTGCCGTTCTAGGTCGGCAAGTCATATTACTTACCGTAGGGTCCAGGTTCGAGAAGACATAAATAATATCACCTTATGAACAATTGGCTGATTTTGTAGAAAACAATTAACCATATCGTTGCGTATACAAATAATTAATTGATCTGCTTTATAAACAAAACAGTGTTCATTCTAGTGGTCAGAGGCGTCCCTCATTTTCTGTAAGGCCCAGGTTCAGTTTTGTCTGCTTTAGGAAAAAAAACTCCATGTAAATAATTCACCCAATATGCAAGGTACGCCGACGCTGCAGCCACGTGGACGGTTTTTTCTCTTCCGAGTCAGTTTCGGCCTTAACTGAACAAATAAACGAGCTTACTTCCTAAATCGATCACTTCCCGGGTTATTGGCTTAAGGTGTGCAACGAGTTTAAGTTAATGAGCTAATGACGCATCACTCTTTGGAGAAATTTGACTGGAGACGTCCTTTGCAAGGTCTACAATCTTTACCTGTTCTGGAAAGCTTGCAGCCCTAATGATGGGAATTGGTTGAATCCACAAGTATCGGTGGCTGTGTAGAACCACTGAAAGAAACCCCAGAAGAAGCTGAGCACGAAGAATAAGCCCAGTTTCTTTACTTGCTTCCTGTAAAAGCGACGCAAACCAAAGCAAAACTGGTAAGCTCATCATGTACAGATCTGACTAGCTCAAAAATAGAAATGGCTGCAGTATTTACACTGCAATCTTGGCACCATGGGGTGTGTGAAAGCCGTTTATGAGGTAGGCCGTTGCAGTGCCGCTTGGATAGGTCAGCTTGTAGTCAATGATCATGATCTGAACAGTGCTAATTTGGTTAAAATGGTGTGTACATGATTGCTTGAGAAAATAAATATCGGAACATAGAATGATTTTACCTTCCTCAGAGGCACAAGACCAAAGAGCCCAATGAAGCTGACAAGGAGGAGGAAACCAATTATCCATCCAAGATGCGGATTCTTGATATTTTGAGGGTTATTTGCCTCATCTGCCTGGGAAGCAATTCTGTCACTCATGGCCAGTAGGTAGTTACCAAAGCCACCTGAAAGACGTGGGTGAGTTAATCGTGAAATAGGGAGGGATCCTCTCTTTGCTAGTTAATATCATTTATAAAAAAATTCCAGAGAAATCCATTAAAAAAAGGGTTAGTTCCAAAAGAGAAATTCGCAAATAGTTAAGGTGCCTATTGTAGAAATATCTAACAAGCTTGACATATTCATGTAGAAATAACCAACAAGCTCGACATGTATTCATGTGGAAATATCTAACATGCTTTACAATTGCATATTATGGGTTATAGAGTCTGTAATTTGATCGGGCCTTTGGTCTTTTTGCAAGAAAAAAAAACAAGTTTGTAATCTGTCAAGTTGTTTGAAGGGTGACTTAGTATGTACTCGTAATGAACATGTGTTCAAAAAGAAAAAGTATGTATGTGCATGCCAGTATGAAAAATCGATTTTGTTGCTTGTCAGTATCAAAAATCAATGTTTGAGAATCGCGAAAGTGATGGACGTGCTGCCGAAAGAATTACCGCTGAAGGAGATGCCGTAGGCTGCAACGACGCAGGTCTGGATGACGGTGTTCTCCTGGCGCGTGAAGGGCTGGCGGAGGAGGCCGACCTTCTCCATGGCGGCCGTCCAGATGCGGACGAAGAAGAAGCTGAGGAGGCCGGCGGAGACGTTGAGGGAGGGGATGATGCCGACGGTGAGGTTGAGCTTCATGACGATGACGCTGAACATGGTGGCCAGGAAGAAGCTCGCCACGAAGGCCCGCACCGTGAGCTGCTCCCGCCACGACGGCACGCGCTGGTCCGCGAACGCGCGCTCCACGGACGGCGCCTCGTCCTCCTCCTCCGCAGCGGCGACGGCGCCCCCGTCGCCGCGCGGCCTGTTTCGCCGCCGGAGCTCGCTCGCCTCCACCATCTCCACGTCGTCAGCCGCGGCCGCGTTCGAGCCGGCGGCGTGCTGCATGGCGGTGGCCATGTGGCTGCAACCGAGCAGGAGAACGGCGCGCCACAGACGCTGCCTTTGTAGCTCGAGGTGGCCGGACGGAGGTGCACGTCGGAGGCCGGAGCCTTCGGTTGGTTTATATGCAGGGCAGCAGGGGTGCTTCCACAGCTCCACTGAGATGACGAGAACGGCCGGCCAGGCCAGGACAACGATGGCCCGCGTGACCGTAGGCTCGACGCCTTCTGGTTTTGACTTGTACTACGTGCCTCTGTTCCTAAATGTACATTTTTGAATAGAGGGCGTAGTTTGTAAGCATGTGCATCTAGTGTACAGTTTTTCCTCATTTGATAATAGTGCATCTGCTATTTGTTGATGTGTCTGCTTAGGGTTATTCTTTCTGTGTAAGCAACCTTCTCGTCGATATATAGCAAGGTACATTTGGTGAATTTACCAATCTTGAAGCTCCCAGACTCGAGTCCTCGATAGGCATTGCGTAGGTTATGATGTAGACACAGACCTAGGGTAGGGTAATAGGCCTGACCTATACGCCCCACCTAAAGTCTTGTCCTAAGAACTAAGGAGTTCAAGAGTCAGAAGCAGAGGACCAACAAAGGTGTCGAAGCGAAGTCCACTCGACCTATCAATCACTCGGAGACCTCTCTTACTCGGGTCACTCAACCACCAAACCACTCGACATATCAGAAGACCTAAAGCCATTCTGCGCAGCAACGGTCAAGCATTCATTCGCATACTTAATGCTCATTTGTAGCACCTTAATACAGACGTTACCTGTAAGGCCTCCTCTTAATGTATATTGAACCCTGCGTAACGGAGGGGAGCGGGGTCCTGGCGTACTCTATATAACCCACCCCCTCTTCTGGGACAAGGGTTCGCACCCTCTGTAACTCACACACGTATAATCCAGTCGACCGCCTCCGGGCTCTGAGACGTAGGGCTGTTACTTTCTCCGAGAAAGGCCTGAACTCGTAAACCTTGTGTGTACAACTCCTCCATAACTAAGATCTTGCCTCTCCATTCCTACCCCCATATTCTACTGTCAGACTTAGAACCGCGACAGTTGGCGCCCACCTTGGGGCAGGTGTCCTAGCGACTTGTTGGAGAAGTTGCGATTTTTCCGATCCCCTTCATCATGGTTTCGGGCGGAGTTTTGGTGGAGGGCCGCGAGATCCGTCTCGGCGCGCTCGCGTTCATCGCCGACGACTCCGCTTGACTTCAGGAGGCTCCTCTCGACGTCGACGCGCTCCCTGTCCGCGGGGCAACGCACTTTCGCGCGTGCGTCCGCGGCGTCCTCTTGCGGCAGCCGTCGACCCAGTATCAGTCGGCCCCTGTGTCGTCCTCACTCCCTGTTTCCCGCCGACGCAAGCGCTCCGGTCGGTTGAGACTTCAGCGGTGGGTGAGACACGCGGTGGCTCGCCAGTTAGCCACCCCCCAAGTCACGGCGATCGAGCCCGACGAATCTTTCTACGGCCTGTTCGACCTGTCGACTGGCTCCGCAGAGACTGCATCCAAGTGCGACAGCAGTGATCCGGCGGCAGAGGTTCTGATGGTCGATGAACCACGCAGTCCTCCCGGCTTTCCCCGCACCGACGGAGGCGACGGCGGAGGCGGTCCGTCGCATACTCATGAAGAGTATCTCCCCGAGCCCCTTACTTCGCTGCAGAGAGAAGAACTTCGCCGCCGGAACATGGATGCGCTGCACACTCCTATCGTTGGAGAAACCCTCGAGGCCCGTGCCTTAGAGGACGCGCGCTTGGCCAACTTGGCTGAGCGCACTTGACTGGAGAACCTCCAGCGAGCACTCGACGAGCGTGCGCGACAACGGATTCCAACATCCAGTCGACGTCAGCTCTTTCCGCCACCGACTCAGGTATATCGAACTCCGATTCAGAATTTAGCAGTTGCAGCCCGTATAGCAGAGTCGATTCAGCCTTCTCAGTCAGAGGCTGGCAGAGGCTTGTTGCAGATCAGAGCATTGCTCCGGGCGGCAGGAGATCAGAATTCAGCTGTGTCGCAGTCGCGAAATAGGATCCACAGCAGATCCGTCGCTGCAGATACAGTCCAGTCGGCCCACAGCCCAAGATCGCCCCTGAGGCGTGAGGGACGTGGAGACCGGCGCGATCAGAACAGGAACCGTGAGCAGTATGATCACCGACTTGGTCGGGATGATCGACGTCGAGTACCAACCCCTCCCCCGAGGAGTGGATCATACGTGCCTCGACAGCAGGATGACAGACTCCCTCACAGTGTTGGGTGAAGGATTCCAGTCGACCCCAGGGAGCCAGGCTTTGATGCGAGATCCATTCTCATTCAGGGTTTGGTCGACAGGAACAAAGCCCACCGAGAAGGTCGAGACAGAGATGTACCCACCAGCAGTAGAGTACACGTCTCAGGACCGGAGTGCTTCAGTAGAGCCATCAGAGCCGCGGTGATTCCTCCCAACTTCAGGTTGGCGACTGGAGTCAGTAAGTTCACTGGTGAGTCCAAGCCTGATACTTGGCTTGAGGATTACCGAGTGGCTGTTCAGATTGGCTACGGTAACGATGAAGTGGCAATGAAACACCTGCCTCTTATGTTGGAAGGCTTGGCCAGAGCATGGCTGAATCAGTTAGCGCCCAACAACATTTACACTTGGGAAGATCTTGCCCGAGTGTTTGTCAGAACATTTGAAGGAACTTGCAAGCGACCAACAGGGTTGACAGAGCTGCAATCTTGCGTGCAGAAGCCGAATGAAACTTTGAGGGCCTACATCCAGAGATGGATTACATTGCATCACACAGTAGAGAACATATCTGATCACCAAGCAGTCTGTGCCTTCAAGGAAGGCGTTAAGTACAGAGAACTGAACCTGAAATTCGGTCGAACTGGAGACATGTCTCTGAGTCGAATGATGGAGATTGCCACCAAGTATGCCAATGGTGAAGAAGAGGATCGGCTCCGGAGTGGCAAGCACAAGTCAGTCGCCCATGAAACCGGAGGAGGGAACTCCATTCGGAAGCAGAAGCGGAAAGCCGAGCCAGCTTCTCCTGGAGAAGCCTTGGCCGTGACTCAAGGAAAGTTCAAGGGGAAGCCCAAAGGGCCTTGGAACTCCAAGAAGGTGAAAGACCAAGACGGAAATGATGTGTTGGATCCGCCATGTCACATTCACACAAAGAAAGATGAAGAGGGTAAACTCATTTATCCGAAGCATACCACTCGACAGTGCCGGCTCTTGATCCAGCAGTTCCAAGGGAAACAACCCAAAGATAAGAAAAAGGAGTCGGACAAAGTTGAGGACAAGGAAGATAGTGATGATGGGTATCCCCAGGTCAATTCTACCTTGAGGATTTTTGCTGATGTTGAAAGCAAAAGTCGATTGAAAGTTATCAACCGAGAAGTGAATATGGTCGCCCTAGCGACACCCAGTTATTTGAAATGGTCTCAGACTGCCATCACATTCGACCAGTCCGATCACCCGACGCACATAGCCACCCTGGGGAGGCAAGCTTTGGTGGTCGACCCAATTGTTGAAGGCACTCGACTGACCAAGGTTTTGATGGATGGAGGCAGTGGCCTGAATATACTGTATGCAGAGACGTTGAAAGGGATGGGCATTCCGATGTCCAGACTCAGTACCAGCAACATGAGCTTCCATGGGGTCATTCCTGGAAAGAAGGCTGAGTCACTCGGCCAACTTGCTCTTGATGTGGTTTTCGGTGATTCCAAAAATTACCGCAAAGAAAAGTTGACGTTTGAAGTTGTGGACTTCCAGAGCGCTTATCACGCTATTCTAGGCAGGCCAGCTTATGCACGATTCATGGCTCGACCATGTTACGTGTACCTCAAACTGAAGATGCCTGGTCCCAGAGGTGTGATCACTATTACCGGCAATCGAAAGAAAGCGGAAGAGTGCTTTCAGAAAGGCTCAAAGATCGCCGATGCTCAGATGGCAGTGGTAGAGCTGCAGGAATACCAGAAAACTGCAGACCCGAGTGATTTATTGCGAGCCAAGAAGCCCGCTACGGAATCAGCGTTTCAGTCGTCCGATGAGATGAAGCCGATTCATATCCATCCGACCGACCCCAGTGCTGCTCTGACTCATATCTCTACGACACTCGACTCCAAATAGGAAGAAGCGCTCATCCAGTTCCTCCGTGAGAACTGGGACATCTTCGCATGGAAGCCTTCTGACATGCCGGGTGTTCCCAGAGGGCTGGCTAAGCACCGTCTACGAGTCGGCTCAAAAGTGAAACCGGTCAAAGAACATCTTCGACGGTCCGTCGTCCAGAAGAGAAAGGCCATCGGCGAGGAGGTGGCTTGACTCTTAGCAGCAGAGTTTATCCAAGAGATTTACCACTCCGAGTGGCTCGCCAATGTTGTCATGGTCCCCAAGAAGGACAAGTCACTTCGCATGTGCATTGACTTCAAACATATCAATCGGGCCTGCCCGAAAGATCATTTCTCTCTCCCCCGCATCGACCAGATAGTCGACTCGACTGCGGGATGCGAGCGCCTGTCTTTTTTAGACGCCTATTCTAATTACCATCAGATCCGTCTGTATGGTCCCGACGAGATCAAAACAGCTTTCATCACTCCATTCGGGTGCTTCTGTTATGTTACCATGCCATTTGGCCTCAAAAATGCCGGAGCCACGTTCATGAGGATGATTCAGAAGTGTTTGCTCACTCAAATCAGTCGGAATGTGGAAGCATACTTGGATGATATTGTGGTCAAGTCAAGGAAAGGTTCCGACCTGCTGACTGACCTTGCTGAGACATTTGCCAACCTCAGGAGGTATGATTGTTGGAAATATGCCCTAGAGGCAATAATAAATTGGTTATTATTATATTTCCTTGTTCATGATAATCGTTTATTATCCATGCTAGAATTGTATTGGTAGGAAACTCAGATACATGTGTGGATACATAGACAACACCATGTCCCTAGTAAGCCTCTAGTTGACTAGCTCATTGATCAATAAGATGGTTACGGTTTCCTGACCATGGACATTGGATGTCGTTGATAACGGGATCACATCATTAGGAGAATGATGTGATGGACAAGACCCAATCCTAAGCCTAGCATAAAGATCGTGTAGTTCGTTTGCTAAAGCTTTTCTAATGTCAAGTATCATTTCCTTAGACCATGAGATTGTGCAACTCCCGGATACCGTAGGAGTGCTTTGGGTGTGCCAAATGTCACAACGTAACTGGGTGGCTATAAAGGTACACTACAGGTATCTCCGAAAGTGTCTGTTGGGTTGGCACGAATCGAGACTGGGATTTGTCACTCCGTGTAAACAGAGAGGTATCTCTGGGCTCACTCGGTAGGACATCATCATAATGTGCACAATGTGACCAAGGAGTTGATCACGGGATGATGTGTTACGGAACGAGTAAAGAGACTTGCCGGTAACGAGATTGAACAAGGTATCGGATACCGACGATCGAATCTCGGGCAAGTACAATACCGCTGGACAAAGGGAATTGTATACGGGATTGATTGAATCCTCGACATCATGGTTCATCCGATGAGATCATCGTGGAACATGTGGGAGCCAACATGGGTATCCAGATCCCGCTGTTAGTTATTGGCCGGAGAGTTGTCTCGGTCATGTCTGCATGGTTCCCGAACCCGTAGGGTCTACACACTTAAGGTTCGGTGACGCTGGAGTTGTTATGGGAAATAGTATGTGGTTACCGAAGGTTGTTCGGAGTCCCGGATGAGATCCCGGACATGACGAGGAGCTCCGGAATGGTCCGGAGGTGAAGATCGGTATATTGGACGAAGGGTATTGGAGTCCGGAATTGTTCCGGGGGTACCAGGTGATGACCAGCGTGTCCGAAAGGGGTTTCGGAGGCCCCGGCAAGCGTTGGGGGGCCTTATGGGCCAAGGGGAGAGGGAACATCAGCCCACTAAGGGTCTGAGCGCCCCTCCCACCCCATCTCACGTAACCAGGAGAGGTGGGGGCGCCACCCCTAGGGCAGCCGCCCCTCCCGGCTTGGGGGGCAAGTTTCCTAGGGGGTGGGGGCGCCCAAACCCATCTAGGGTTTCCCCTGTGGCCGCCGCCCCTCCCCTAGGGAACCCTAGGGCACCTCCCCCTCCTCCCTTCCCCCTATATATTGTGAGGGAGAGAGAGGGCAGCCCCACCCTTCCCCTGGCGCAGCCCTCTTCCTCCTCCAACACCTCATCCTCCTCCGTAGTGCTTGGCGAAGCCCTGCCGGAGAACCATGAGCTCCATCACCACCACGCCGTCGTGCTGTCGGAGTTTTCCCTCAACTTCTCCTCTCACCTTGCTGGATCAAGAAGGAGGAGATGTCTCCCAACCGTACATGTGTTGAACGCGGAGGTGCCGTCCGTTCGGCGCTAGGATCATCGGTGATTTGGATCACGATGAGTACGACTCCATCAACCCCGTTCACTTGAACGCTTCCGCTTAGCGATCTACAAGGGTATGTAGATGCACTCTCCTTCCCCTCATTGCTAGATTACTCCATAGATTGATCTTGGTGATGCGTAGAAAATTTTGAATTTCTGCTACGATCCCCAACAGTGGCATCATGAGCTAGGTCTATGTGTAGTTTCTATGCATGAGTAGAACACAAGTTGTTGCGGGCGTCGATTTTGTCAATTTACTTGCCGTTACTAGTCTTATCTTGATTCGGCGGCATCGTGGGATGAAGCGGCCCGGACCGACCTTACACGTACTCTTACGTGAGACTGGTTCCACCGACTGACATGCACTAGTTGCATAAGGTGGCTAGCGGGTGTCTGTCTCTCCCACTTTAGTCGGATCGGATTCGATGAAAAGGGTCCTTATGAAGGGTAAATAGAAATTGGCATATCACGTTGTGGTTTTGGCGTAGGTAAGAAACGTTCTTGCTAGAAACCTATAGCAGCCACGTAAAAACTTGCAACAACAATTAGAGGACGTCTAACTTGTTTTTGCAGCATGTGCCGTGTGATGTGATATGGCCAAAAGGATGTGATGAATGATATATGTGATGTATGAGATTGATCATGTTCTTGTAATAGGAATCACGACTTGCATGTCGATGAGTATGACAACCGGCAGGAGCCATAGGAGTTGTCTTAATTTATTTATGACCTGCGTGTCAACTTAAACGTCATGTAATTACTTTACTTTATTGCTAAAGCGTTAGCCATAGTAGTAGAAGTAATAGATGACGAGACAACTTCGAGAAGACACGATGATGGAGATCATGGTGTCATGCTGGTGACAACGATGATCATGGAGCCCCAAAGATGGAGATCATAAGGAGAAAAATGATATTGGCCATATCATGTCACTATTTGATTGCATGTGATGTTTATCATGTTTTACATCTTATTTGCTTAGAATGACGGTAGCTTAAATAAGATGACCCCTCGCAATAATTTCAAGAATTGTGTTCCCCCTAACTGTGCACCGTTGCGAAGGTTCGTTGTTTCGAAGCACCACGTGATGATCGGGTGTGATAGATTCTAACATTCGAATACAACGGGTGTAAGCCAGATTTACACACGCAATACACTTAGGTTGACTTGACGAGCCTAGCATGTACAGACATGGCCTCGGAACACGGAAGACCGAAAGGTCGAGCATGAGTCGTATAGAAGATATGATCAACATGGAGATGTTCACCGATGTTGACTAGTCCGTCTCACGTGATGATCGGACACGACCTAGTTGACTCGGATCATGTTTCACTTAGATGAACAGAGGGATGTCTATCTGAGTGGGAGTTCATTAAATAATTTGATTAGATGAACTTAATTATCATGAACATAGTCTAAATTGTCTTTGCAAATATGTTGTAGATAAATAGCTCACGTTGTAGCTCCGTGTTTCAATACGTTCCTAGAGAAATATTAAGTTGAAAGATATTGTAAGCAATGATGCGGACTAGGTCCGTAGTCCGAGGAGTGTCCTCACCGCTACACAAAAGGCTTACGTCTTTGATGCACCGCTCGATGTGCAAACCCCTACAACGTCGTCTGTGGATGTTGTGAACACCTGACAGACACGTCCTCATGACTACTTGATAGTTTAGTGCACCATACTTCACGGCTTAGAATCGGGATTCCAATGACGTTTTGAACGCCATAGAACATATGAGATGTTCCAAGAGATGAAATTGGGATTTCAGGCTCATGCCCGTGTTGAGAGGTGTGAGACCTCTGACAAGTTCTTTTGCCAACAAGATGGAGGAGAATAGCTCAGCTAGTGAGCATGTGCTCAGAATGTCTGGGTGCTACAATCACTTAAATCAAGTGGGAGTTAAACTTCTGGATAAGATAGTGATTGATAGAGTTCTCTAGCCACTATCACTAAGCTACTAGATCTTCGTGATGAACTATGACATGCAAGGGATGGAGTTGATCCCGGAGCTGTTCGCAGTGCTTAAGACCGCAAAAGGTAGAAATCAAGAAGGAGCATCAAGTGTTGATGGTTTAACAAGACCACTGGTTTCAAGAAGGGCAAGGGCTAGAAGGGAAACTTCATGGATGGCAAACCAGTTGCCGCTCCAGTGAAGGAACCTAAGGTTGAACCCAAACCCGAGACTAAGTGCTTCTATTGTAAGGGGAACGGTCACTGGTAGCGGAATTACCCCAAATACATGGTAGATAAGAAGGCTGTCAACTTCAAAGTATATACGTGTTATTAATGTGTACCTCACTAGTACTCCTGGTAGCACCTGGGTATTGGATACCGGTTCAGTTACTATTATTGGTGACTTGAAGCAAAAGCTACGGACTAAACGGAGACTGGCTAAGGGCGAGGTGACGATGTGTGTTGGAAGTGTTTCCAAAGTTGATGAGATCACCATCGCATGCTCCATCTGCCTTCAGGATTAGTATTGAACCTAGATAAATGTTATCAGGTGTCTACGTTGAGCATAAATATGATTAGATCATGTTCATTGCAATACGGTTATTCATTTAAGTTAGAGAATAATGGTTATTCTGTTTACATGAATGATACCTTTCATGGTCATGCACCCTATACAAATGGTTCATTGAATCTCGGTCGTGGTAATACACATGTTCACGCCAAAAGATGTAGAGTTAATAATGATAGTACCACTTTCTTGTGGCACTGCCGCTTAGGTCATATTGGCGTAAGATGCATGAAGAAACTCCATGACGATGGATGTTTGGAGTCACTTGATTTTGAATCGCTTGACACATGCGAGCCATGCCTCATAGGCAGGATGACTAAGACCCCGTTTTCAGGTACAATGAAACGGGCAAGTGACTTATTGGAAATCATACATGCTGATGCGTGTGATCCAATGAGAATTGAAGCATGCGGTGGATATCGCTATTTTCTCATCTTCACTGACGATTTGAGTAGATATAGGTATATTTACTTAATGAAGCACAAGTCTGAAACGTTTGAAAAGTTCAAGCGATTTCAGAGTGAAGTTAAGAATCATCATAACAAAGAAGATCAAATTCCTACGATCTGATCGATGAGAATTTCTGAGTTATGAGTTTGGCAATCACTTAAGATATTGTGGAATTGTTTCACAGTTGAAGCCACCTGGAACACCACAGTTGTAATGGTGTGTCCAGACGTCGTAATCGAACCTTATGAGATATGGTGCGATCTATGATGTCTCTTACCGATCTACCGTTTTCATTTTGAGGTTATGCATTAGAGACAGCTGCATTCACTTTAGATAGGACACCGTCTAAGTCCGTTGAGACGACGTCGTATGAACATTGGTTTGGCAAGAAACCAAAGTTGTCGTTTCTTAATGTTTGGGGCTGCGATGCTTAAGGCTTCAGCCGGAGAAGCTCGAACCCAAAGCGGACAAACACATCTTCATAGGATACCCGAAGGTGACAGTTGGCTATACCTTCTATCTCAGATCTGAGGGCAAATTGTTTGTCGCTAAGAACGGGTCCTTTCTCGAGAAGGAGTTTCTCTCAAAAGAATTGAGTGGGAGGAAGATAGAACTTGATGAGGTTGTCGAACCTTTACTTCAACCAGAGAGTGATGCAACACAGAAAGATGTTTTCTGTGGCGCCTACGTCTGTTGAATAGGAAGTTAATGATAGTGATCATGAAGCTTCGGATCAAGTTGCTATCGAACCTCGTAGGTCGACAAGGGTATGTACTACTCCTAAGTGGTACGGTAATCCTGTCTTAGATATCATGTTGTTAGACAACAATGAACCTACGAGCTATGGAGAAGCGATGGTGGGCCCGTATTCCGACAAATGGTTAGAAGCCATGAAATCCGAGATAGGATCCATATATCAGAACAAAGTATGGACTTTGGTGGACTTGCCCGTTGATCGGCAAGCCATTGAGATAAATGGATCTTTAAGAAGAAGACGGACGTGGGCGGTAATGTTACCGTCTATGAAGCTCGACTTGTGGGAAAGAGTCTTTTCACAAGTTCAAAGAGCTGACTACGATGAGAATTTCTCACCCGTAGCGATGCTTAAGTCCGTCGGAATCATGTTAGCATTAGCTGTATTTTTCGATTATGAAATCTTACAGATGGATGTCAAAACAAGTTTTCTTACCAGTTTTCGTAAGAAAAGTTGTATGTGATACAATAAAAGGTTTTGTCGATCCTAAGGATGCTAAAAGGTATGCTGGCTCCAGCAATCCTTCTATGGACTAGAGCAAGCATCTCGGAATCGGAATATATGTTTTGATGGAGTGATCAAAGCTTTTAGGTTTATACAATGTTTGCTAGAAACTTGTATTTACAAGAAAGTGAGTGGGAGCACTACAACATTTCTGATAAGTATATGTGGATGACATATTGCTGATTTGAAATAATGTAGAATTTCTGGAAAGCATAAACGGTTTTTTGAAGAGTGTTTTTCAAAGGAAGACCTGGATAAAGCTGCTTACAAATTGGGCATCAAGATCTATAGAGATAGATCAAGACGCCTGATGATACTTTCAAAGAACGCACACCTTGACATGTTTTTGAAGGAGTTCAAAATAGATCAGTCAAAGAAGGGGTTCGTACCTGAGTTGTAAGGTGTGAAGTTGAGTAAGACTCAAAGCTTGACCACGGCAGAAGAAAGAGGAAGGACGAGGGTCGTCCCCTATGCTCTTGTCATAGGCTGTATACGGTATGCCATGCTGAGTACCACACCTGATGTGTGCCTTGCCACATGTCTGGCAAGAGGGTACAAAGGTGATCTAGGACTGGATCACCAGATAGCGGTCAAAATTATCCATAGAATAATAAGGAAATGTTTCTCGGTTATGGAGGTGATAAAGAGTTCGACGTAAAGAGTTATGTCGATGCAAGCTTAACACCTATCCGGATAGCTCTGAGTAGAGATACCGGATACGTATAATGGAGCAACAATTTGGAATAGCTCCAAGTGGAACGTGGTAGCAGCATCTACGATATGACATAAAGTTTTGCGAAATACATAGGGATCTGAATATGGCAAGACCCATTGACTACAACCTTTATCACAAGCATAACATGATTGAGGGAGTCCTGGATTAGGGGGTGTTCGGGTAGCCGGACTATACCTTCAGCCGGACTCCTGGACTATGAAGATACAAGATTGAAGACTTCGTCCCGTGTCCGGATGGGACTTTCCTTGGCGTGGAAGGCAAGCTTGGCGATGCAGATATTTAGGATCTCCTACCATTGTAACCGACTTTATGTAACCCTAACCCTATCCGGTGTCTATATAAACCGGAGGGTTGTAGTCTGTAGGCAATCAACTCCATACACAACAATCATACCATAGGCTAGCTTCTAGGGTTTAGCCTCCTTGATCTTGTGGTAGATCTACTCTTGTACTACCCATATCATCAATATTAATCAAGCAGGAGTAGGGTATTACCTCCATCAAGAGGGCCCGAACCTGGGTAAAAACATCGTGTCCCTTGTCTCCTATTACCATCCGGCCTTGACGCACAGTTCGGGACCCCCTACCCGAGATCCGCCGGTTTTGACACCGACATTGGTGCTTTCATTGAGAGTTCCTCTGTGTCGTCACCTTTAGGCCCGATGGCTCCTTTGATCATCAACAACGATACGGTCCAGGGTGAGACTTTTCTCCCCGGACAGATCTTCGTCTTCGGCGGCTTCGCTCTGCGGGCCAATACGCTCGGCCACCTGGAGCAGATCGAAAGCTACGCCCCTGGCCATCAAGTCAGGTTTGGAAGCTTAAACTACACGTCTGACATCCGCGAAGACTTGATCTTAGACGGGCTCGAGCCACGGCCAAGCGCGCCGCACTATCTCGAGGGGCATGATCTAGCTCTGCCCCCGGACAGTGTCCTGGAGGCCGCACACGCATCGGTTCCGACCCCTAACTCGGAGCCTATTGCGCCAATTGAGGATGAGCGGTTGGACATCACCTCGGGGGCTATGATCCCGAAAGCGATCGAGCCGAATGCTAGCCCCGCACTCTGCACGACCCGTGACTCCGAGGATCCAGACTCCTCCCCGGACTTCGAACCCCCCGCGCCCCTGCCAATCGAATCCGATTGGGCACCGATAATGGAGTTCACCGCCGCAGACATCTTACAGCACTCGCCTTGTGGCGATATCCTGAACTCTCTCAAGTCTCTCTCCCTATCAGGAGAGCCCTGGCCGAACTACGGTCAGCATGGGATACGGACGATGAAGAAATTCAAAGCCCACCCACCACCCACTTGGTAGCCACTGTCGACAATTTAAACGACGTGCTCAACTTCGACTCCGGAGACATCGACAGCATGGATGACGATGCAGGAGATACCGATGAACCAACGCCCATAGGGCATTGGACAGCCACCTCATCTCACAATGTGTACATGGTGGATACCCCTAAAGGAAGCGACAACGAGGAAAAAGGGGATGGGACGGGAGATCGACCCCCCGAAAAGCAATCAAAGCGTCGGCGTAAACGCCGACCCAAGCCCCGCCTCAACAAAAACCCAACCATAGAGCAGGACGAGCCGGTAGACGATGAGCAGGCCTTAGAGCAACCGTCCAAACAGGGCAACACAGATAGAGAAAGCGAACATCCCTCCTCCGGCGAAAACGGCATTCCGGACGACCTCACGCCGAATAAACCTATGGAGCAGAAGAATCTCCATGAGAGGCTCATTGCAACTGCACGCAACCTAAAGAAGCAGAAGCAGAAGCTAAAAACAGCGGAAGACGCACTCCGGATTAGATGGAGCAAAGTAATCAATACCACAGATAAGTACGGCAACAGTCACCGCACTAAAAGCTATCCTAAAAGAAA
Source organism: Triticum urartu (assembly GCF_056163025.1). NCBI lineage: Eukaryota > Viridiplantae > Streptophyta > Magnoliopsida > Poales > Poaceae > Triticum > Triticum urartu. The sequence goes on along the minus strand of NC_141874.1, from coordinate 601,996,439 downwards.
GCTACTGCCTGAATTCGACAAAGAGGCCCTAGAGCCCTCGCATTCAAAAAATGAAAAAGCCACACGGTCGGGTAGACGACCCCATAAAGCGGCAAGCGGCGCCGCACCTAAATCGGCATGCGACCCACTTAAGGATTCGCATCATGGCCCAGTCAGGTCCATTTATGGGCCAAGAAAGCAAGCTCTCGTAAGCAACGCTATGAAGCCATCATCAGAATCCGGCACACCCAAATACAGGGGCGCCGCACACCCCCTATGTTTCACCGATGAGGTCCTGGACTATGAATTCCCAGAGGGATTCAAACCCGTAAACATAGAGGCATATGATGGAACAACAGACCCTAGAGTCTGGATCGAGGATTATATCCTCCACATACACATGGCTAGAGGAGATGATCTCCACACCATAAAATATCTACCCCTTAAGCTTAAAGGGCCAGCCTGGCATTGGCTTAAAAGCCTTCCCGAGAACACAATTGGAAGCTGGGAAGAGCTCGAGGATGCTTTCCGGGCAAACTTTCAAGGGACCTATGTCCGCCCTCCGGATGCAGACGATCTTAGTCACATAACTCAACAACCCGGAGAATCAGCTCGGCAGTTCTGGAATAGATTCCTCACTAAAAAGAATCAGATAGTCAACTGTCCGGACGCCGAAGCCTTAGCAGCTTTCAGGCATAACGTCCGAGACGAATGGCTCGCCAGACACCTCGGCCAAGAAAAGCCAAGAACATTGGCCGCACTAACAAGCCTCATGACCCGCTTTTGTGCAGGGGAGGACAGCTGGTTGGCAAGGTGCAGCCCCAGCGACCCAAGTACATCCGAAACTAGGGATGGAAATGGAAAACCGCGACGCAACAAGGACCGTCGCTGGACTAAGGACAAAAGTCCGAAGAGCACGACAGTTAATGCCGGATTCAAAGGCTCACGACAAAATCAGGAAAAATCGCCCCCCTAGGATAACAGGGACGATCCATCCAACCTAAGTAAAATCCTGGACAGGATATGTCAGATACACAGTACTCCCGGGAAGCCTGCTAACCATACCCACAGAGACTGTTGGGTTTTCAAACAATCCGGCAGACTCAATGCCGAACACAAGGGGCTCGACACACCAAGCGAGGACGAGGACGAACCCCAAAAGCAGAGCACCAGGAAACAAAAGAACTTCCCACAAGAAGTAAAAACAGTGAACTCACTTCACATAACAAAACGTGCGGCGCCCGTAAAGGCACGCACCACAAGGCCCAAAGGGTCCTGCCACTGGTTGTTAAAACCGATCATCTTCGATCAGCTAGATTATTCTAGGAATATCAAGAATGTAGGCTGGACTGCCTTGATACTCGATCCAATAATTGGCGGACTCCAGTTTTCAAATGTCCTTATGGACGGCGGCAGTGGGCTAAACCTGATATATCATGATACAATCCAGCACATGGGGATAAACCCAGCAAGAATCCGCCGCAGCAAAACCTCCTTTCAAGGGGTAATACCTGGTCCGGACACCCATTGTATGGGTTTTCTCCGGCTCGAAGTCATATTCGGCTCTGCTGATAACCTCCGCCGCGAAAAGCTGACCTTCCATATCGTCCCGTTCTCAAGTCGCTATCAAGCACTACTGGGACGCGAAGCTTTCGCTCGCTTTAACGCAATACCGCATTATGCATCTCTTACGCTTAAGATGCCCGGTCCACGAGGTATCATCTCTTTGAAGGGGAAGCACTAAAGTGCGCCTCCCCAAGCGGAGGACTGTGCGGCTGCTTTGACAGCCCCACAGCAAAATGGCCTCACCGGCCAAAAGAAACTTCGAAATAGGTCATTCAAGACCACGAACGCGGATAGACGAGTTCGGTGCAAAATCATCATTGATGCAGGCCTAGAAGCCATATACCCCCGCACTAGGGGCTCCACGCATATACGATAAGAGACAATAAAAGCTCAATCTTATATATCTTACTTTATACTTTGCTTATTCTAAACTTTTTCGGCATGACCCATTTTCAACTTAGTTCCTCTCTTTTACAGATGAACGTCGTGCGGCGCCCGTCCAGAATACGGCACAACGGAGACACAGGCGCAGACGTGCAGTAGGGACCCGTCCTAAAGGATTCTTTTTAGATTAAGACCCCGCGTAAACCTTTTTTACTGTCTCTTGTTGCTACACATCCCCTGGTTTTTTCTTTCTGATATAACCAAGGAGGAGGCTGGCATCTTGGCATGTGGCCACGTCAGAATTTTTGCACGTACCTGGACATTAGGGGCTTTTTTAATAAAGTGTGTTGTTTCGCCCGCACTCATAAAGACTGAACACCTTAGGGAGTGTTCGGCATCGTGAGTTTTGGCATTATATGCATCAGCTCCGAATCATGTCTTTGGTCAAATGTTGGGTTGCCCGGCTCCTGAGTTCGGCTACCTTATGTTCCGCTCTATCGGCTAAGGTAGCACCAGGAGAACTACTGTGATTGTGCCCCCGGTTCGGCCGGGCGAGCACCTCAGTAGAGAAAGCCGAAAAGTGACTGTCATGATGTAGCGTGAGACTGGTCAGCCACTCGATGACCTATCGGAATCTATCGGATTCCTCCGCTTTAATGAAGGGCCGCTTCTCAGTCAGGCACATATGCGCCCCGAATTCGGACGAGCGCAGTTGCCACCAAGGAGCTACCTAAAGAGTCTCATTGTCAAACTCCTATGGCTAAGTGAAAGTGTTAAAGCATTATAGTCCGGTTGCCTGGCCCGCTGCGCTATCACCTCCTTTGTAGGACCAAGACGTTGGGTTAAGTGTGAAAATGCGTCTTCTGCGAGCACCCCCGCACTATGTGCGTGGGGGCTGAAGCCAGCGACTGCCATCTTTCAGATTCTATATATATATATATATATATATATATATATATATATATATATATATATCTTAAAACGGCCGCACAAGAGGTGTTCCCAATACTTGGAGGCACAAGTATAAAAAAAGGCCACTACAGTTTATCAAAATATTACTTTATAATTACATATGCTATCATAACATAGCATCTTTCGGGCACTGCGTCTCTATTACACGAGCGCCTTCAAGGACTTCCTGAAAATAGTGCTCGGAAGATACTCGGCTTTTGTCTGAATCTCGGGACGCAACAACGATGGTCTCCATCTCTGCCCAGTATGTCTTGACACGGGCAAGAGCCATCCTTGCGCCCTCTATGCATGCTGACCTCTTCATTGCATTAATACGCGGCACCGCGTCAAGGAATTGCTACACCAAGCTGAAATAACTCTTCGGCTCCGATCTCCCCGGCCACAGATGACCCATGACGTACTTCATGGCCAGTCCGGACAACCTATTCAGTTCGGCCCATTGAGCCAAACGATCATCCACTGCCAGTGGACACTCTGGATTGTGAAACTGCGACTAGAAAAGCTTTTCCACTTCGTGATCTTTCTGATCTCGAAAGTGTTCGGTCGCATCAGCAGCACTCGCTGCCAAGTCCAGATAGGTGTCCTCCACACTCCACATCCGGTCCAACGGAGCAAACTTCGGATCACAAAACTTCCTCCGCAGCATAAAGGGCTTTCCAGCCGCAATCTGTTCGGCCTGACGCAGCTCCTCCTTCGCAGCTCTCATCACAGAGCGAGCGTCCTTGGCATCGGCAACGGCCTTCTCTAAGTCCATCTGTCTCGCCCGGTCTTCTTTCTCAAGAAGTTTGCAATGGTCTGCAGCGCTCTTTAACTTCTCGGCCATCTCGGCCATCTCTTCTTTGCTTCGGCAGTGAGTAGCCTGTTCGGCTCTCAGCTCTTCAAGGGCCTTCTCGGCAGCCGCGTCACTTTTTCTGGCTTGCTCCTTAGCTCGGGCAAGTTCTGCCCTAAGATTCTCCATGGCGGCCGTACCATCTGCGTCAAGCACGCACATTGTAAGACACTGGCATGAAGCTCCTCTTACCTGATGCCACCCGAAGAATTATATACCTTGAGCCTCATCAAGCCGCTTGTTGACAAGCGCGATGTCGGCATCTGCCACGTCCAGTTGCCGCTTTAGTTCGGCCACATCATCAGTTCGGTTTGATTCCGGACACCTCGCCACCTACATTCAAAGGCGACATCTTAGACCTGGGATTATGATCCTCTGCGTGCCGTCATTTCTTGACAACGTGCAGAGTCTTAGGGGCTACTATCTACACAGGGCGCATCTTACTTATGCGCAACTGACAAAAGTGTACATTATCTAACGTACCTCAAAACCCATCAGTAAACTTTTGACGGCCTCATGCAATCCGCTTTCTGTGGATGAAATCCTTTCAATCACCGTGCCCATCAATGCACGGTGCTCCTCTGAGATAGAAGCTCGCCCCAGCCAAATCTTTAGATCCTCCGGCCGAGCACCAGACGCTGTCGGACTTGTACTACGGCCTCCTTCGAAGGCCGGACGCGGAGAGCCTTGGGGGGCCACATAGCTATCTTCCGCCCCTGCCGGATTCAGAGAAACCCTCCGCGACGGCACCTCAGGGTCGCCCGCCTCGCTAGGCGGTACGGCAGGGGGAGGCGTCCCGCTCTCCATCATCTCCGGAAGAAGATCCCCCGAGGACGAGCTCTGGTGAGAAGGGCTGAGGTCCGAGCTACAAGGTAAAATTTTGGTTAATCTTCTCAGATATAAATCAAGGATTTCTCTCATCCCTCAAAAGGAAAAACTTCTCTCTACTTATGGCTCGCTGGAGGGCTGATCCCCTTGAGGGCGTAGTCCGGCCGAGGAACTCCCCGGCGTCGGACCCTCTGACGAGGATTTTCTCCCCCGTTTCGAGGCCGTGGTTTCCGGGTCGTCAGAGGCGGCTCTCTTCTTCCCCTTAGGAGAGGAATTGTCGGTTCCTCCCTTCAGAGCAGCCTCCTTTGAGGAGGCCATAGCTTCCTTGTCCTTCCCCTCCAAAGGCATTATCTCCAGCATCCTGACCAGCACGGGATCCGGCCTGGTTTCAGGAAGGGGAGCCGGACACCTGATCAGCTTTGCCTTCGCTATCCACTCCTGTTTAAAAGGACGGCTCTTTTAGGGGAAGTTTATGACAATTATACGGATAGAAGGTCCGGGCACGAGGTTGCTTACTTGAGTATCCGGGCGATTGCAGCTTAGGCCTGCGTCCTCGGTTAAATCCGGACACATCTCTTGTGATCCGAAGAACAGTTTATACATCTCCGCGGGCGTTGCGCCCATGAAATTATGGAGAGCTCGCGGTCCCTCTGGGTTAAACTCCCATAGGCGAAGGGAGCGACGTTTGCCGGGCAATATTCGGCGAATCAACATGACCTGCATCACCTTGACCAGGCTGAGGTCTCCTTCTAGGAGATCCTTAATGCGGCCCTGTAACAAGGGCACGTCTTTGGGGAAACCCCAATCTAACCCTCTGTTGACCCATGACGCTAGCCGTGGTGGGGGACCCGAGCGAAAGGCAGGAGGCGCCACCCACTTGGCGCTCCGGGGAGCGGTGATATAAGACCACTCTCGTTGCCACAAGCCTAGCTCCTCTTGAAAAGAGCCCTCGGGCCATGGAGCATCAGCATTTTTGCTTATAACAGCGCCTCCGCACTCTGCGTGCCGTCCCTTGATCATCTTCGGCTCCACTTTGAAAGTCTTGAGCCATAATCCGAAGTGAGGGGTAACACGGAGGAACGCTTCGCATACAACGATAAACGAGGAGATATGGAGGATGGACTCCGGAGCTAAGTCATGGAATTCCAGCCCGTAATAAAACAGCAGTCCCCTCACAAAGGGATCCATCGGGAAGCCTAACCCCCGAAGGAAGTGAGACACGAACACTACGCTCTCACCGGACTGGAGACTGGGGATAGCCTGCCTTTGAGCAGGCAACCTGTGCGGAATTTCGGCGGTCAAGAACTTAGCCTCTCTCAACTTTAGCACGTCCTCCTCCGTGACGGAGGAGGGCATCCATCGGCCTTGAAGGTCGGAACCGGACATTGTCGAAGGTCTGGGGCGCCCGGAATCTGGAGCCTAAGGTGTTGGAACTCGAGGCGACGGGCGAACTTGTTTTGGGATTGGAGAAAAGGAGTAAGGCCCTGGTCTCTTTATAAGAGGTTGAATACCAGGAGCCCTCCCCGTAACCTTTTGGGACTCTCCTTTAATCGATGTCGAGTGGGTGGTGCGACATATGCCAACGGGTGGCTTATCTTTGTGGGAACCAGTAAGACATCGCCGGTGCCTGGAAGCGGGATGAGGCGAAGACATGCACGCCGACGGATCTTACCCTGCTTCGGGGCTCTCCGAGGAGATAACACCCCTACTGCTGCTCTGCGGGGTCTCCGCATGCTCACTAGATGAATCAAGTAGTTACACGACACTCCTTGAGCTGTTTTTGGGGGGAGGAGGAAGAGAGGGCATGGCTAGCCTGCTTCTTCTCCTTGTATGGTGTCTAGAACTAGCAGGGGGTCGAACCCTTTGCATGGGTGCTCCGGGGGGTTTATATAGGCCTACCCCCGGGGGTACAATGGTAATCCGGCTGGGCGCGGGGCCCAGCCGTCTGTGACTGCCCTCGCCGGCTTCTGCGCCGGCTGCTTGGGCCCGCCGGCTGGTGGGTCCCGCCGGCTGCCAACTCCTTGGTCACTGTGGCTTCATCTTGCTGACGTGAGCTTCATCGTGGTAAGCGCGGCTACAGTACCGCCGCCTGTCGGACGATCGCTGTAGCCTTACCGCGTCTTGTCTCCTTAATGGGGCGTCCTCTTCGAGGGAGGCGGCGAGCCGGCTGCGGGGAACCGGCTCCGTCTTGGGCCGGCTGGTTGGAAGCGTGGCCGCCTTCGGCCGTCTCTCTGCTCTAAGGGGCCCACCGCCTGTGGGCCACGCTGGCGGCCCGTCGTGGGTGACGCCAGGGTCAACATGGCAACAGTGCTGCTCCGGACGGGTCATGCCTACCTCGTACGGCGCATTGTGCCAGGCGTGCCCCGAGATTCGGGGGTGGCAGGCTCTTCAGTAGCCATGCCCCGTCGCACCGCCGTTAGGTGGGTGCAAACTTCGTGGGTACGGTCTTGACTGCTTTACGGGGAGCCGGCTCGAAGGAGTCGGCCTTCTCACAGCCGGCTTCTTGGAGTCGGCCCTCTCATGAGGGTTAAAGTCGGACCGCCTTCCGAAAGCCGGCCTTGATCGCAGCCGGTTAGGGGAAGGCGGCCACATGTCTTGGACTCTTGAGAGCCGGGCGGGCTCGTAACTTTTTCAGAAGTGCCAGGGGAAGCCGGCTAGGCTACCCATGGCTATTTACTCCGACAGTAGTCCCCGAAGCTGATCGAGCTCCGAGGTGAGCAGTGGGGACGAGAAGCTTGGTCAGCTTCCTATCCTGAGGAGCCGGCCTCGCGGGCGTACGCCGACTTCAGATAACCCCGCGTAGGCGGGAGGAGAGGGGACCTGCGTGCTGACCACGGGCCCTCTCGCGGCCACGTGGCGGCAGGATCCTGCGAGCGCACGCGCGCGATGGGACGCCGCCGCAGGCCCGGTCCCGCCACTCGCGAGCCTCGGTCCGGGCGCGGATCTCCCGTGGCCCACAAGGCCGCTCGCCTTCTCAAGGCAGTTTTCGTCTCGCCATTAAGGATCGATAATCGCGGGGCGTGGGAAGTGGGCACGATCGACCCCCACGCTTCCCCACGCCACGCCTCCTCGGCTCCGCCATGTGAGCCTATAAGTAGGGGGAGGAGGGGGAGCGACAGAGGTTCGCGCGCTCCCTCCTACTCCGTCCCTCCTAACTCTCGTCTTCTTCCTCTCGCTGCCGCCGCAGCCTCCCGTCTCAACACCGTCGCGTCTCCACGCCACCTCGCTCCCATGGCATTATCAAGCTCCTGGGACGGCTCCAACGTCCATGAAGATCACGTGGAGTTCCTTCGCCAGACTCGGCGCCTGCCCGACGCCGACCACGTGCAGGTCCGCTTGGCGCCCGCGAGGGAGATCTCGCCAGCGCCGGAGGAGGGCGAGCGGGTCGTCTTCCGCTCGCACTGCCTGCGCGGCTTCGGCCTCCTGGCGAGCGGGTTTCTGCGCTCCTTCCTCGACTTCTACAACCTCCAGCCGCATCACCTCACGCCCAATGCGGTGATGCTGCTGTCGGCCTTCGTCTCCCTCTGCGAAGGCTTCTTGGGGCTGCTCCCCACGCTAGAGCTCTGGGGAGAATTCTTCCAGAGCAAGCTCGGCACAGTCGTCGCCGGCGTGCCCGCCCCCTGCGGAGCTTTCATCGCCATGAGGAGGGCGAGCGAGAACAATCCGTTCCCGCCCATCCCCCTGATCCAGTCGGTAAAGGTCTGGCAGAGATCTTATTTCTATGTGAAGAACGTCGCCGAGCAAGAAGACTGCATCAACTTGCCGGCTTACGTAGCCGGCCCGCCGGCTGGGAGGCAGCCCTCGTGGAGCTTCCGATCCCGGTCGTTGTCTCCGGCCGGGAACGCCGCCATCTCCCGGCTTCGGGTGCTGATTCAGTCGGAAGGCTTGCGCGGGGCCGACTTGGTGGCCGCCTTCGTGGAGCGCCGGATTCTTCCTCTCCAGAGTCGGCCCCACATGATGTGTCAGATGAGCGGCCGCTTCGACCCAAGCCGGCTGAGCACATGGGAGATGCCCCACGCGGAGGTGGCGCTCATGGTCAACTACATTGCCAACTGCAAGCTCAGCGGGGACTGGCAATACGGCAAGGCGCCGTATTCTCGCGCAAATCCTCCACCCGTGGTAAGTTTCTCTCTTTATCTTCTTTTTCGTCATCAGCCGGCTTCGTGTCGGCCGGCTTCTGACCAGTCGGTTCTCTGAGCAGAACCCTCTTCTTGCGCCGCCGGCCGGGGTGGCAGGGATCGAGCGCCAGTACGCCCCCGACCGCACGGTGGATGATGTTGACGACCCGGACTTGGGGGCGGCTGCCATGGAAGACGCCGTCGTGGAGGACAGTGCCGAGCCCGGAGGCTCAAGGTTCACCGCGAGCTTCAAGGACTGGCCGGACGATTTCGAAGCCGAAGTCGCTCCGCATCGCCAGCCGGCGGCCGACCAACAGGGCGCGGGCTCGTCCGTCGCGCCGGCTGCCGGCGGTGCGCAGAAGCGCCGAGCCGCTCTGGGCCTCTTCGGCAGTCGGCCGAAGAAGTCCAAGCCTTCCCCCGCGGCAACAAAGCGGGATGAGGCGGCCGCGAAGGCGGCACGCTTCCGCAAGGCTGTGAAACAGCCCCAGGCGGTCTCGGCGCAAGTCTTCGATCGCTTTGCCGCGCTCGTCGTTGTTCTCTTTTCTTCGAACTTCTTCTTAACTTTTTCTCATTTGCTGGACAGGGCACCGCTTTCCCTTGAGCGGGGCCCGAGTGGCTACATCGTGGGGCCAGCTGGAGGGTCCTCGAGCTCCTGCCGCGTGGACCCCCGCGCCGATCTTAGGGAGGCCACAGAGCGGAACGCCCGCAAAGCGCGGGAGGAGCGCGAGGCGGCGGAGAAGGCGGCCGCCCAGGCGGCGAAGGGGGAGGCCGAAGCGGTAGCCAAGGCCCAGAGGGAGGCGGCTCCCGCAGAGACGGAGGCAGAAAGCTCGCGCAGCCAGCCTCCGCTGCTTGCCGTTCCTCTCCGAGCCGTGGCCCCCGACACCCCGTTGCCCTTGGCGGAGGAGATCATCCAAGAGCCGCCACTGTTGGAGAGGGAGGAGGAGCCCGTGGCCTTGGCCGGGAGAGCGCCGCCTGCGGCGCCAACCGGAGCGGGCCAAGGCGGTCAATCATCAGCGGCGCCAGAGGAGCCGGCCGGAGGTGAGCCGGAGAGCAGGGCCGGCCTCAAGGTGCAGCTGGTGCCGGGCCGGCGAGCTGGAGGAGGCGCCGCTCCGCCGGAGTTGCGCCGAGCTGCGGGCGCAGGCCAGCCGGCTGTAGATCTGGAGGCGGCCAGCACCGCCGTGTCCGAGTGGACTCCCATCGGGGGGACCGGCGAGCTGGATGCGGCGGCTCAAGGGGTCCGGAGCCGGCTACGAGCTCAAGCCGCCCTGCTGCAACAGCTCAACCAAGAGTTCTTGTCAACACGAACCACTGTCCGGGTGAGTCCTTCGCTCTTGTCTTCTTTGCTTTCTTGATTTCTTCCGTGGGGGCGCGTCAGCGCACCCACTGGGTGTAGTCCCCGAGATTCGGGCCGACTGCTGCGCAGTCGGGTCGGATCTTTCTCGACGGCCACCTTACTTTCCTTTCTTTCTAAACTTTCAGGAATACCACAACCTTCGTGCCGCCGCCTTCGACTCCCAGGCTCGAGAGTTGAGCCGGCGGACCGACGACCTGGCCGACAGCCGAAGTAAGTACTTGGTTTTGTTTGTCTCCTGTGGGGGCGCGTCAGCGCACCCACTGGGTGTAGTCCCCGAGATTCGGGCCGACTGCTGCGCAGTCGGGTCGAATCTTTCTTGACGACTCTTTTCTTACTGATTTTTCTTTTTCTTTATCTTCAGGGGCCAACGCCGACTTGAGGAAGGAGCTTGGCGAAGCGAAGGCCGCCCTTTACGCCAAAGAGGCCGAGTGCACCGCCTTGGTCCAGGAACGGGATCGCCTGGCCAAGAAGCTAGCCGACCAAGAGGAAAGCCACAAAGCGGCCCTGCAGGCGGCGCAGGAAAGCGAAGACGCCTTGATGGCGGAGTATGAGATGGCGGCGGCGACCTGGTCTGAGACCCGGCGAGGCCTGGACGAAGGCTTCGGCCGGATCGAAGACTTGATCGACGGTAAGCTGCCTTCCTCGGCCCTCTCCTGCCACTTGCCGCTTGGGTTTTTTGACTTATCTTGAGCTCTTGCTTGTTGTTTCTTGCAGATTACTTCCCAGGCTACTCCGCCTTCGCCGCCCAAAGCATTGAGGCCCATCGCGAGGCGCGCCGACAAGCGGGGGCCGACATCGCGCCGGATGCAAACCGGACCCTTGAGGAGCAGCTTCTGGCTGTCCAGGCACGGCTGCAGCCGGCTCATCGGATGCTTCGCCGGCTCCAACGTGCCGGGGCGCAAGTGCTGGCCGCCCTCTGGCCCGGCGAGACGATCCCCCGCACTCCGAGCCGAACTGCCGACTGGCTGGAAGTCGCAGTTGGTCGCTTCGAGGCTTGGAAAGCGTCAGCGGCCCGCCTCGGAGCCGGGCGGGCGTTGGAATTCGTCCGGGCTTGGTACCCAGGGCTGAGCCTGGACCAGCTGCGCACTTGGCGCATGGAGGCCGACGCGGAGCTGGAGGCGGTGAGGCGGGCTATCGCCCAGCGGGCTTCAACGATCGCCGAGTGCACCGACATCAGCGTTTTCGCACCCGAAATCGATGATGACGGTGTCGCGCAGCCGGAGGAGTGGTTCGGGCTGAACCCGGCGGTGGGCGAGGACTCGGCGGAGGAGATCGCCTCCAGCGACGAGGGCGAAGAAGACGAGGACGACGACGGCGGAGACGTCGAGCCGGCTGGTGGAACAACCAGCCGACCTCAGGCCGGCCGTGCCTCCAGCAACGAGGCGCATGGAAGCGCGCCTTCTGCGGGAGGCGACGACCAAGCCGAAGTTCGTCAGCCGACCGCTCCTTCAGCCGGCACGACCGTTTCCGCCAACCAGTCGGCCGCTCCGCCAGCTTGACCTACCGTCTTTATCTTTCCTGCTTTGTTGTCTTTGAACAATCTTTGGTTATGTTTCGCAGTTCCACCCACTGGGGGTGTATCCAAACTATGTTGAATGCTGGCCTCTTGGAGGTCTTTTTATGTAAATATTATCATGTGCATGTTTGGTTTCCATTCGCATATGCTTGTTTATCCTTAGGCTTTTTCCTTTGCCGCCTTCCCTCTTTGGGGAGGCAAGTACTTGAGCTGTCTTGGATTTAAAGTAAAGTGAATGGAAACCGGCCGGCCGGCTACTCTGGTAGCCGGTCGGCGGTGTGGGAAAACCGGCTTTTGTTATATTAGTCCGTTAGTCCCTAGCCGTTTTTCGTGTGGGCGGTCGTTCCTACCTTTAACTCTTGCCAGCCGGACAGCCGGTTCTTCGAACTGCGACTTTTGGCAAGGGAAGGCTTGAGAGCCGGCACACTACTTGTCTGACTGCGGGTAGGACTTCTAATATAACTTCAGTTGGCCAGTCCCCGAGCCGACTAGTCAAACTCGGTGCCGGACGGAATAAGTAAATGATACGACGAGGTCATGAGCATGATACTTTTCATTCATAAATAAGGGATGGCAGTCCCCGAGCCCTCCTCGGGGAGCCTATTGTCTTGTACTTAATACAAAAGTTAGCGTGATACATACTGCCTTTCAACTGTAAAATCTTCGAAGGAGGTTGGCGTTCCATGGCCGTTCCGACTCCTTGCCGGAGTCGTCTCTCTTGCATGCCTTCGGCTTCTGTGCGTCGATCAGGTAGTAGGAGTCGTTGCCTAGAGCTCTGCTGATGATGAAAGGGCCTTACCAAGGGGCTGAGAGCTTGTGCTGGCCGGCTGTTCGCTGAATCAGCCGGAGCACAAGGTCGCCCTCTTGGAAAGATCTTGGCCTGACCTTCCGGCTGTGGTAGCGGCGCAAACCCTGCTGGTAGATTGCAGACCGGCTGAGAGCTAACAGCCGGCTTTCTTCTAGCAGGTCGACGCCGTCTTCTCGTGCTTCCTTGGCTTCCGCTTCCGTGTACATGGTTACTCGAGGCGAGTCGAATTCGATGTCAGTTGGGATGACCGCCTCGGCACCATACACAAGGAAGAAAGGGGTGAAGCCGGTTGACTTGTTTGGTGTAGTGCGCAGACTCCAGAGGACAGCCGGCAGCTCATCGAGCCAACAGCCGGCCGAGCGCTCCAGAGGTACAACCAGTCGGGGCTTGATGTCGGAGAGGATGAGGCCGTTGGCTCGCTCGACCTGGCCGTTTGACTGCGGGTGGGCGACGGATGCTAAGTCCAGCCAGATACCTTGGGCTGCGCAGAAATGTGCCAAGGCTCCTTTGGCAAAATTCGTGCCATTGTCAGTGATGATGCTGTGCGTCACGCCGTACCGAGTTGTTATGTCCGCGATGAACGTCACGGCAGTCGGCCCATTCAGCTTCTTGATCGGCTTCGCCTCAACCCACTTGGTGAATTTGTCCACAGCGACGAGCAAATGCGTCATGCCGCCGCGCGCCGTCTTGAATGGGCCCACCATGTCCAGTCCCCAAACGGCAAAGGGCCAAGTGAGGGGAATGGTCTTGAGTGCCGAAGCCGGCATGTGTTGCTTGGAGCTGAAGAGCTGGCATCCCTTGCAATGCTTGACTAATTCTTTGGCGTCATCCAAAGCAGTCGGCCAGAAGAAACCATGGCGGAAGGCTTTGGCGACAAGTGATCTTGAGGCCGCATGGTGGCCGCATTCTCCTTGGTGAATGTCTGCGAGGATTGCAATGCCCTTCTCTTGCTCGACGCATCGCTGGAGGACTCCGGTGACGCTGCGCTTGAGTAGTTCTCTGTTGACGATTGTGTATGCTTCGGCTCGACGCTGGACTTGTCTTGCTTCTGTTTCGTTAGCCGACAGGTCTTGGTTTACTAGGAAGTTGAGGATGGACTGAGCCCATGACGGGGCCGCGACTTCTTCTACTGCCAAAGTGGCTACTGCCACCAGGGTGGGCGGGCTGGGCGGTGAGGTGCTGGAGTCAGCCGCCGGCTGTAGTGTTGGTGCAGTCCCCGGGCCGGCTACCGCAGTCCCCGGGCCGGCTACCGCAGTCCCCGGACCGGCTACCGCACTCCCCGAGCCGGCTACCGAAGTCCCCGAGCCAGCTGCCGAAGTCCCCGAGCCGGCTACGGGGGTCTTGGGGTCGGCCACTTGATTCTTCGAGCCGGACCTGGACGCATCGGGGTCAGGCGGCACGAAGATGGAATCGGATTCTGGAGACGGCTTGATGGACGGCTTGAGGAGGCGTTGTAGAGCGACGCCGGTTGGGATTGCTTGCCGAGTGGAGCCTATTCGAGCCAGGGCATCGGCTGGCTCGTTGTCGGCTCGAGGTACGTGGAGGAACTCGCATCCTTCAAAGTATCCGCTGAGTTGTTGGACCAGGAAACGGTAGCTCGCCATATTCGCGTCCTTGGCGTCCCAGTCGCCGGATGACTGCTGGACTACCAGGTCTGAGTCGCCATAACATAGGGTCCGGCGAATGCCAAGTTCTTTGGCAAGCCGGAGCCCATGTAGGAGCGCCTCGTAGTCGGCCACATTGTTGGAGGTGGCAAAGTGGATTTGTAGCATGTATCTGAGCTTGTCGCCTTTGGGAGAGGTAAGGACGATGCCGGCTCCCAAGCCGGTGCGCATCTTGGACCCGTCGAAGTGCATGCGCCAATGGGTGGAGTCGGGAGCCGGCGGCAGGTACTGGGTCTCGGCCCAGTCGATGAGGAAGTCGGCCAGTGCTTGGGACTTGATGGCGGTGTGGGGCTGGTAGAAGATCGTGTAGGGGGCCAGCTCGATTGCCCATTTTGTGACCCGGCCGGATGCGTCCCGGCTGCCTATGATCTCGGCTAGCGGGGCAGTGCATACGACCGTGACGGGATGCTCTTGAAAGTAGGGCTTCAGCTTCTTGGCGGTGAAGTACACGCCGTAACACATCTTTTGGTAGTGCGGGTAGTTCTGCTTCGAGGCGGACAGCACCTCGCTCAAATAGTACACTGGCCTCTGGACCGGCTGGGCTCGACCTTCTTCCGGGCGCTGGACTACGATGACGGTGCTGACCACCCGGCTGGTTGCAGCGATGTAAAGGAGCATGGGCTCTTTCTCGGTCGGCGCCGCGAGGACAGGCGGCATGGCCAGCATCTTCTTCAGCTTGTGAAAAGCTTGGTCGGCCTGGTCGTTCCACTCGAAGTGAGTGCTCTTCTTCATGAGGCGGTAGAGGGGGAGGGCTTTCTCTCCGAGCCGGCTCATGAAGCGGTTCAAGGAGGCCAAGCACCCGGTGAACTTCTGAATGTCTCGAAGCTTGGTAGGGATCGCCATTCTCTCGATGGCCTTGATCTTCGCCGGGTTGCATTCGATGCCGCGTTCGGAGACCAGGAAGCCTAAGAGCTGGCCGGCTGGCACCCCGAACACGCATTTCTCGGGGTTGAGCTTGATTTGGAACCGGCGCAGGTTCTCAAATGTTTCCTTGAGGTCTTCCAGCAAGGTGCCACGCTTCTCCGTCTTCACCACGATGTCGTCCACGTAAACGTGGGCATTCCTGCCGAGCTGCTTGAGGAGGCACTTCTGCATGCAACGCTGAAAGGTGGCACCGGCATTTCTCAAGCCGAATGTCATAGTCAGGTAGCAGAAGGCTCCGAACGGCGTGATGAAGGCGGTCTTCAGGCGGTCATCCGGGTCTAGCTTTATCTGGTGATATCCGGAGTAAGCATCCAAAAAACTCAACAGCTCGCATCCGGCTGTGGAATCTATCACTTGGTCTATCCTTGGTAGGTCAAAAGGATCTTTGGGGCAAGCCTTGTTGAGGCTTGTGTAGTCTATACACATGCGCCACTTGTTATTCTTCTTTAGCACAAGGACCGGGTTGGCGAGCCACTCCGGAAAGAAAACCTCCATGATAAAGCCGGCCGCCAAGAGCCGGGCTATCTCCTCCCCTACAATCCCGCGTTTCTCCTCCGACAGTTGGCGAAGGGGTTGTCTGACTGGCTTTGCGTCTTCTCGAACATGTAGTTTGTGCTCGGCGAATTTCCTTGGAACACCCGGCATGTCCTTGGGGGACCACGCAAAGATGTCCCGATTCTCACGGAGGAAATCGGCGAGCTCGCCTTCCTATTTGCTGTTCAGGTTTGCCCCGATGACGGCAAACCTCTCTGGACGCTCGGGGTCAAGAGGTATCTTCTTCGTCTCCTTGGCCGGCTGAAAAGACCCTTGAGTATCATGCTCCTTGGGGTCGGGGGACACGGCCGACTGCTTGTCGGCTATGGCCACGACTCGGTCCAGCATCTTCTTCTCTTCGGCGATCACAAGGGACTCGGCCAGCCGGCTGCTGGCCGCGGCGCACTCGGAGGACTTCTTGTAGTCACCGGCTACGGTGATGACGCCTTTGGTGCTTGGTATCTTCATCTTGAGGTAGGCATAGTGGGGAACTGCCATGAACTTGGCCAAAGCAGGTCAGCCCAACAATGCATGGTAAGGGATCTCCAGGTCCACCACTTCAAACCAGATCGCTTCCCGGCGGAAATGCTCCTTGTCCCCAAAAAGTACATCAATCTTGATTTTGCCAATGGGGGCGCAGGACAGGCCGGGTACGATGCCGTGGAACACTGTCCGAGTGGGCGTGAGCTATTTTGTCTTGACGTTCAACTTCTCCAGGGTGTCACGATACAGGATGTTGATGCTACTCCCGCCGTCTATCAGCACACGGGAGAAGCGGGCGGCGCGCCTGTCCGTCGCAAGGGTGGCTTCCAGGACCAAAGCATAAGAGCCGGGAGGCGGCATCACCTCCGGATGGTCGGCCCGGCTCCAGCTGATGGGCTTTTCTGACCAATGCATGTGTCCGGCGGGGTTGGCAGCGACCACGCTGACTTCCTGGTGCTCTCGGCGTTTGCTGCGCCGGTCTTCGGGCTCGCTTGTAAAGACGATGTAGGTTGCTTGCTCATCAGGAAACTCGTCATGCACGGCTCCGACTGCGGGCCGAGCGGCCGGAGGCGGCGGAGGCGGAGGCGGCGGGCCGGCAGGCGGAGGTGGCAAGAGCCCCTCGCCCTTAGAGATTCGGGTGAGCCAGTTGCACTTCCAGGTCGTGTGGTTGGACGGCTTCGCGCCGCTGTGGAACTTGCAAGGGGCGTCGAGGGTTTGCTCGTAGGAGAAGGCGGGCTGCCAAGCCGGCCTGCCGCCCTTGGGCTTCTTGGGCGCCGGTCGTTCTTCAGGCGGCGTATCTTCGACCGTGGCCACCTGCCGGCTAGCAGGAGGCGGCGCGGGGCCCTTGCGCTTGTTGTCGTTCGAGTTGGGGTGTTGGCCGGGCTCTCCAGCCGGCGTCTTGGGCGCCGGGTTGAGCACCTTTCCGGACGCGTCTACCCGAAGCTCGGTCTTCATCGAGGAGTCGGCGGTGGCGTACTTGTCCGCTATGTCCAGAAGCTCGTCGAGGGTAGCCGGCTCGTCGCAGAGCAGCTTGTGCTTGAGGAGGGTGCCTTCTCGGCATCCGGCTGTGAAGTATTCTATGGCTTGCACCTCGTGCACCCCTTCACAGGAGTTGCGGAGCTCGGCCCAACGCGTGAGGTAATCGCGAGTGGACTCGGCGGGGCCTTGTACGCACAAGGAGAGCTGTCTGGGCTTGGGAGCCCGCTTGTAGGTGCTGGTGAAGTTGCGGATGAAGGCTTCTGTGAAGTCTAGCCAGCTGTTGATGCTACGCGGCTTGAGGCTGTTGAGCCAGGTCCGCGCCGTGCCCTACAGCATGAGGGGCACGTATTTCACGGCGACGCGCCGATTGCCGTTGGCTATGCTAACTACGGTGGAGTAGTCGATCAACCAATCTTCCGGCTTCACGGAGCCGTTGTACTTGGGCGTGTCTCTTGGGAGCGAGAACCCTTTGGGAAAGGGCTCGTCGCGGATGCGGGGGCCAAAGCAAGGCGGGCCGACATCGTCTTCTTCTTCCAATGCCAGGGATCGCGCCAGGCGGTCGATCCGATGACGGGCGTCGTTCTCGCTGATTCCTTCGCGGCGGCCCAGCCGGCCGCTGAGATTCGTGTGCGCCACTGGCGGTGAGGCAGGATATCTCTCTCCACGGGGCGGAGGCGGAGGCGGGTCGCCCCGCCACTCCATGGCTCGGGGATGACCGTCCGCGTCCCGCTCGATGGAGATCCGGGTCCGGCTGCGGCTGGTAGCCGGCTCCTTCTCACGTCGCGCGCGGGTATTGCTCGTAGTCGGCGTCCGGGACGTGGCGCCGTGCTCTCGGTGCGGGGGAAGGCTTTCCGCGCGAGCGTCGGCTTCGTGCCGCTGCGCAGCGGCGTCAATCAATTGCTGGATGCGCCGGGTCATGTGGGGAAGGTCTTCGGCTTCCAGGCCGTCCAGCTCGTCTACGGCCGCCTGGGCGGCACGCAAGTTCTCGAGCGGAGTGGCATAGACCGGGCGATCGACTCCCAGCGTGTCGGCGATGACGACGCCGAGTTGCTTGACAAGGCCGGCCCGGCTTGGTCCGCCCAGGGCCGGCGTGCCGAAGGCGGCGCGGTCAGCCTCGCGCCGGTAGGCCTCAGTGAGGCGTCTTACGGAGGCCAGCCTCCGGCCCTCTGCGAGGAGAGCGAGGCGGCGTGCTTCCAGTGCTTCGTCGGCGGCGTCGGCCGGGAGAGGAGCGGACAAGTCGTGGGCCAACGCGCGCGGGGCGTCGCGGGCGCTCTCGTCGGCCAGGCCGCCGTGGCCGACAACCATCACTTCGGCGGTGACAGCATCGTGGCTGTCGGCTCGAGGAAGCGGGTCGTTGTAGATCGCGACGTTGGTGGGGAAGGCGTCGTAGGAGGCCGTGTCGGAGTCGACAGGCATCGGGTCGGTGGAGCCAACCGACTCCAGGTCCGCAGCGGGCTCGCTGGAGACATGGAGCTGGCCGAGAAGGTTGGCAAGGCGGTCAGTGCCCGCATCGGAGGCGTGCTCGTCGAAGGTGAAGGTCTCGTCGGGGAGATTGGCGAGGCCGCTTGCCGCGCAGATGCTGGTGACGCCTTGCAGCGCGTCGTGGCAAGCGCCATCGGGCGTGCCGGGCTGGCTACGCTCGCTGGGGAGGAAAAGGGTTCCCGTCCAGAACAGGTCTCCGGACGACGGTGCGCCTGGCCCCACGGTGGGCGCCAAATGTCGGGTGGTGGGTGCGACATATGCCAACAGGTGGCTTATCTTTGTGGGAACCAGTAAGACATCGCCGGTGCCTGGAAGCGGGATGAGGCGAAGACATGCACGTCGGCGGATCTTACCCAGCTTCGGGGCTCTCCGAGGAGATAACACCCCTACTGCTGCTCTGCGGGGTCTCCGCATGCTCACTAGATGAATCGAGTAGTTACACGACACTCCTTGAGCTGTTTTTGGGGGGAGGAGGAAGAGAGGGCACGGCTAGCCTGCTTCTTCTCCTTGTATGGTGTCTAGAACTAGCAGGGGGTCGAACCCTTTGCATGGGTGCTCCGGGGGGTTTATATAGGCCTACCCCCCGGGGGTATAATGGTAATCCAGCTGGGCGCGGGGCCCAGCCGTCTGTGACTGCCCTCGCCGGCTTCTGCGCCGGCTGCTGGGGCCCGCCGGCTGGTGGGTCCCGCCGGCTGCCAACTCCTTGGTCACTGTGGCTTCATCTTGCTGACATGAGCTTCATTGTGGTAAGCGCGGCTACAGTACCGCCGCCTGTCGGACGATCGCTGTAGCCTTACCACGTCTTGTCTCCTTAATGTGGCATCCTCTTCGAGGGAGGCGGCGAGCCGGCTACGGGGAGCCGGCTCCGTCCTGGGCCGGCTGGTTGGAAGCGTGGCCGCCTTCGGCCGTCTCTCTGCTCTAAGGGGCCCACCGCCTGTGGGCCACGCTGGCGGCCCGTCGTGGGTGACGCCAGGGTCAACATGGCAACAGTGCTGCGCCGGACGGGTCATGCCTACCTCGTATGGCGCACTGTGCCAGGCGTGCCCCGGGATTCGGGGGTGGCAGGCTCTTTTGTAGCCACGCCCCGTCGCACCGCCGTTAGGTGGGTGCAAACTTCGTGGGTACGGTCTTGACTGCTTTACGGGGAGCCGGCTCGAAGGAGTCGGCCTTCTCACAGCCGGCTTCTTGGAGTCGGCCCTCTCATGAGGGTTAAAGTCGGACCGCCTTCCGAAAGCCGGCCTTGATCGCAGCCGGTTAGGGGAAGGCGGCCACATGTCTTGGACTCTTGAGAGCCGGGCGGGCTCGTAACTTTTTCAGAAGTGCCAGGGGAATCCGGCTAGGCTACCCATGGCTATTTACTCCGACAATCGAGAAAACATGCTAGCGGGCACGATTGGGTTACCCACGTCCATATTGATGAGAATCCTGTAAAAGGGGGCACACGATCTCTGCTTTGACAAGACGTGCCAAGGAAACCGCCTCGCAAAACACGCTGAGGTGGAAAAGTGAAAACGGTCCAAGTGAAGGACTTGGCTGTAGTGTGATGACGCACTGCAGAATACGTCAGCAGATTTGATTTGTGTTAATATTATTCTCTCTATGGCGATACGTGGAAACTTATTTTGCAGAACCGGACACTACTCTTGGTGTTTACAATCTTCTATGAAGGACTTGGAGGAGGAACCCGCCTTGCAATGCCGAAGACAATTTGCGCGCCGGACTCGTCGTCATTGAAGCCTGGTTCAGGGGCTACTGGGGTAGTCCTGGATTAGGGGGTGTTCGGGTAGCCGGACTATACCTTCAGCTAGACTCCTGGACTATGAAGATACAAGATTCAAGACTTCGTCCCGTGTCCGGATGGGACTTTCCTTGGCGTGGAAGGCAAGCTTGGCGATGCGGATATTCAGGATCTCCTACCATTGTAACCGACTTTATGTAACCCTAACCCTATCCGGTGTCTATATAAACCGGAGTGTTGTAGTTCGTAGGCAATCAACTCCATACACAACAATCATACCATAGGCTAGCTTCTAGGGTTTAGCCTCCTTGATCTCGTGGTAGATCTACTCTTGTACTACCCATATCATCAATATTAATCAAGCAGGAGTAGGGTATTACCTCCATCGAGAGGGCCCGAACCTGGGTAAAAAACATCGTGTCCCTTGTCTCCTGTTACCATCTGGCCTTGACGCACAGTTCGGGACCCCCTACCCGAGATCCGCCGGTTTTGACACCGACAATGATCAAACCCAGAACTCTTTGAGTGTTTATCACATAGTGATGTGAACTAGATCATTGAGTCTAGTAGACTCTTGGATTTTGGTCACATGACGATGTGACCTGTGAGTGTTAATCACATGGCGATGTGAACTAGATTATTGACTCTAGTGCAAGTGGGAGACTGTTGGAAATATGCCCTAGAGGCAATAATAAATTGGTTATTATTTTATTTCCTTGTTCATGATAATCGTTTATTATCCATGCTAGAATTGTATTGATAGGAAACTCAGATACATGTGTGGATACATAGACAACACCATGTCCCTAGTAAGCCTCTAGTTGACTAGCTCGTTGATCAATAAGATGGTTACGGTTTCCTGACCATGGACATTGGATGTCGTTGATAACGGGATCACATCATTAGGAGAATGATGCGATGGACAAGACCCAATCCTAAGCCTAGCATAAAGATCGTGTAGTTCGTTTGCTAAAGCTTTTCTAATGTCAAGTATCATTTCCTTAGACCATGAGATTGTGCAACTCCCGGATACCGTAGGAGTGCTTTGGGTGTGCCAAACGTCACAACGTAACTGGGTGGCTATAAAGGTACACTACAGGTATCTCCGAAAGTGTCTGTTGGGTTGGCACGAATCGAGACTGGGATTTGTCACTCCGTGTAAACGGAGAGGTATCTGTTGGAAATATGCCCTAGAGGCAATAATAAAAGCATTATTATTATATTTCCTTGTTCATGATAATTGTCTTTATTCATGCTATAATTGTGTTATCCGGAAATCGTAATACATGTGTGAATAATAGACACCAACATGTCCCTAGTAAGCCTCTAGTTGACTAGCTCGTTGATCAACAGATAGTCATGGTTTCCTGACTATGGACATTGGATGTCATTGATAACGAGATCACATCATTAGGAGAATGATGTGATCGACAAGACCCAATCCTAAACATAGCACAAGATCCTATAGTTCGTTTGCTAGAGTTTTCCAATGTCAAGTATCTTTTCCTTAGACCATGAGATTGTGTAACTCCCGGATACCGTAGGAGTGCTTTGGGTGTACCAAACGTCACAACGTAACTGGGTGACTATAAAGGTATACTACGGGTATCTCCGAAAGTGTCTGTTGGGTTGACACGGATCAAGATTGGGATTTGTCACTCCGTATGACGGAGAGGTATCACTGGGCCCACTCGGTAATGCATCATCATAATGAGCTCAAAGTGACCATGTGTCTGGTCATGGGATCATGCATTACGGTACGAGTAAAGTGACTTGACGGTAACGAGATTGAATGAGGTATTGGGATACCGACGATCGAATCTCCGGCAAGTAACATACCGATTGACAAAGGGAATTGTATACGGGATTGATTGAATCCTCGACATCATGGTTCATCCGATGAGATCATCGAGGAGCATGTGGGAGCCAACATGGGTATCCAGATCCCGCTGTTGGTTATTGACTGGAGAGCGATCTCGGTCATGTCTACATGTCTCCCGAACCCGTAGGGTCTACACACTTAAGGTTCGGTGACGCTAGGGTTGTAGGGATATGTATATGCAGTAACCCGAATGTTGTTCGGAGACCCGAATGAGATCCCGGACGCCACGAGGAGTTCCGGAATGGTCCGGAGGTAAAGAATTATATATAGGAAGTGTTATTTCGGGCATCGGGACAAGTTTCGGGGTCACCGGTATTGTACCGGGACCACCGGAAGGGTCCCGGGGGTCCATCGGGTGGGGCCACCTGCCCCGGGGGGCCACATGGGCTGTAGGGGTGTGCTCCTTGGCCTACATGGGCCAAGGGCACCAGCCCCAAGAGGCCCATGCGCCTAGGGTTCAAGAAGGGAAGATTCCCAAAGGGGGAAGGCACCTCCTAGGTGCCTTGGGGAGGAGGGATTCCTCCCTTGGCCGCCGCCCCCTAGGATATTGGATCTCCTAGGGCCGGCGCCCCCCCCTTGGCCCTCCTATATATAGTGGGGAGATGGAGGACTTCTCACCCCACGCCTTTGGTGCCTCCCTCTCCCTCTCCAACACATCCTCCTCCTCCATAGAGCTTGGCGAAGCCCTGCCGGAGTACTGCAGCTCCATCACCACCACGCCGTCATGCTGCTGCTGGAGCCATCTTCCTCAACCTCTCCTTCCTCCTTGCTGGATCAAGAAGAAGGAGATGTCACGCTGACCGTACGTGTGTTGAACGCGGAGGTGTCGTCCGTTCGGCGCTAGGATCTCCGGTGATTTGGATCACGTCGAGTACGCCTTCCTCATCCCCGTTCTTTGAACGCTTCCGCGCGTGATCTACAAAGGTATGTAGATGCAATCCGATCACTCGTTGCTAGATGAACTCATAGATGGATCTTGGTGAAACCGTAGGAAAATTTTTGTTTTCTGCAACGTTCCCCAACAGTGGCATCATGAGCTAGGTCTATGCGTAGTTCTCTTGCACGAGTAGAACACAATTTGTTGTGGGCGTAGATGTTGTCAACTTTCTTGCCGCTACTAGTCTTATCTTGCTTCAGCGGTATTGTGGGATGAAGTGGCCCGGACCAACCTTACACGTACGCTTACGTGAGACCGGTTCCACCGACTAACATGCACAAGTTGCATAAGGTGGCTGGCGGGTGTCTGTCTCTCCCACTTTAGTTGGAGCGGATTCGATGAAAAGGGTTTTTATGAAGGGTAAATAGAAGTTGACAAATCACGTTGTGGCTTTCACGTAGGTAAGAAAACGTTCTTGCTAGAACCCTATTTCAGCCACGTAAAACTTGCAACAACAATTAGAAGACGTCTAACTTGTTTTTGCAGCAAGTGCTTTGTGATATGATATGGCCAAAGTTGTGATGAATGATGAATGATATATATGTGATGTATGAGATGTTCATGCTATTGTAATAGGAATCACGACTTGCATGTCGATGAGTATGACAACCGACAGGAGCCATAGGAGTTGTCTTTATTTTTTGTATGACCTGCGTGTCATTGAGAAACGCCATGTAAATTACTTTACTTTATTGCTAAACGCGTTAGCCATAGTAGTAGAAGTAATAGTTGGCGAGCAACTTCATGGAGACACGATGATGGAGATCATGATGATGGAGATCATGGTGTCATGCCGGTGACAAGATGATCATGGAGCCCCAAGATGGAGATCAAAGGAGCTATGTGATATTGGCCATATCATGTCACTATTATTATTTGATTGCATGTGATGTTTATCATGTTTTGCATCTTGTTTACTTAGAACGACGGTAGTAAATAAGATGATCCCTCATAATAATTTCAAGAAAGTGTTCCCCCTAATTGTGCACCGTGCGACAGTACGTTGTTTCGAAGCACCATGTGATGATCGGGTGTTAGATTCTAACGTTCACATACAACGGGTGTAAGACAGATTTACACATGCAAACACTTAGGTTGACTTGACGAGCCTAGCATGTACAAACATGGCCTCGGAACACAGAAGACCGAAAGGTCGAGCATGAGTCGTATAGAAGATACGATCAACATGAAGATGTTCACCGATGTTGACTAGTCCGTCTCACGTGATGATCGGACACGGCCTAGTTAACTCGGATCATGTTATACTTAGATTACTAGAGGGATGTATATCTAAGTGGGAGTTCATTGTATAGATGAACTTAATTATCATGAACTTAGTCTAAAATCTTTACAATATGTCTTGTAGATCAAATGGCCAACGTAGTCCTCAACTTCAACGCGTTTCTAGAGAAAACCAAGCTGAAAGACGATGCCAGCAACTATACGGACTGGGTCCGGAACCTGAGGATCATCCTCATAGCTGCCAAGAAAGATTATGTCCTACAAGCACCGCTAGGTGACGCACCCGTCCCACAGAACCAAGACGTTATGAACGCTTGGCAGACACGTGTTGATGACTACTCCCTCGTTTAGTGCGGCATGCTTTACAGCTTAGAGCCAGGGCTCCAAAAGCGTTTTGAGAGACATGGAGCATATGAGATGTTCGAAGAGCTGAAAATGGTTTTTCAAGCTCATGCCCGGGTCGAGAGATATGAAGTCTCCGGCAAATTCTTCAGCTGTAAGATGGAGGAAAACAGTTCTGTCAGTGAGCACATACTCGCTATGTCTGGGTTACATAACCGCTTGACTCAGCTGTGAGTTAATCTCCCGGATGACGCGGTCATTGACAGAATCCTCCAGTTGCTTCCACCGAGCTACAAGAGCTTTGTGATGAACTTCAATATGCAGGGGATGGAAAAGACCATTCCCGAATTATTTGCAATGCTGAAATCAGCAGAGGTAGAAGTCAAAAAGGAACATCAAGTGTTGATGGTGAATAAAACCACTAAGTTCAAGAAAGGCAAGGGTAAGAAGAACTTCAATAAGGACGGCAAGGGAGTTGCCGTGCCCGGTAAGCAAGCTGCCGGGAAGAAGCCAAAGAATGGACCCAAGCCCGAGACTGAGTGCTTTTATTGCAAGGGAAGTGGTCACTGGAAGCGGAACTGCCCCAAGTATTTAGCGGACAAGAAGGCCGGCAAAACGAAAGGTATATGTGATATACATGTAATTGATGTGTACCTTACCAGTATTCGTAGTAGCTCCTGGGTATTTGATACCGGTGCGGTTGCTCACATTTGTAACTCAAAACAGGAGCTGCGGAATAAGCGGAGACTGGCGAAGGACGAGGTGACGATGCGAGTCGGGAATGGTTCCAAGGTCAATGTGATCGCCGTCGGCACGCTACCTCTACATTTACCTTTGGGATTAGTTTTAAACCTTAATAATTGTTATTTAGTGCCAGCTTTGAGCATGAACATTGTATCAGGATCTCGTTTAATTCGAGATGGCTACTCATTTAAATCCGAGAATAATGGTTGTTCTATTTATATGAGAGATATGTTTTATGGTCATGCTCCGATGGTGAATGGTTTATTCTTAATGAATCTCGAGCGTAATACTACACATGTTCATAGTGTGAGTACCAAAATATGTAAGATTGATAATGATAGTCCCACATACTTGTGGCACTGCCGCCTTGGTCACATAGGTGTCAAACGCATGAAGAAGCTCCATGCTGATGGACTTTTAGAGTCTCTTGATTACGAATCATTTGACACGTGCGAACCATGCCTCATGGGTAAAATGACCAAGACTCCGTTCTCAGGAACAATGGAGCGAGCAACCAACTTATTGGAAATCATACATACTGATGTGTGCGGTCCAATGAGTGTTGAGGCTCGCGGTGGCTATCGTTATGTTCTCACCCTCACTGATGACTTGAGTACATATGGGTATGTCTACTTAATGAAACACAAGTCTGAAACCTTTGAAAAGTTCAAGGAATTTCAGAGTGAGGTTGAGAATCAATGTGACAGGAAAATCAAGTTCCTGCGATCAGATCGTGGAGGAGAATACTTGAGTCACGAGTTTGGCACGCACTTAAGAAAATGTGGAATAGTTTCACAACTCACGCCGCCTGGAACACCTCAGCGTAATGGTGTGTCCGAACGCGTAATCGCACTCTATTAGATATGGTGCGATCTATGATGTCTCTTGCCGATTTACCGCTTTCTTTTGGGGCTATGCTTTAGAGACTGCCGCATTCACTTTAAATAGGGCTCCGTCGAAATCCGTTGAGACGACACCATATGAATTATGGTTTGGGAAGAAACCTAAGCTGTCGTTTCTAAAAGTTTGGGGATGCGATGCTTATGTCAAGAAACTTCAACCTGAAAAGCTCGAACCCAAGTCGGAAAAATGCGTCTTCATAGGATACCCTAAAGAAACTATTGGGTATACCTTCTACCTCAGATCCGAAGGCAAGATCTTTGTTGCCAAGAATGGATCCTTTCTAGAGAAGGAGTTTCTCTCGAAAGAAGTAAGTGGGAGGAAAGTAGACCTTGATGAAGTATTACCTCTTGAACCGGAAAATGGCGCAACTCAAGAAAATGTTCCTGAGGTGCCTGCACCGACTAGAGAGGAAGTTAATGATAATGATCAAGATACTTCTGATCAAGCTCCTACTGAAATTCGAAGGTCCACAAGGACACATTCTGCACCAGAGTGGTACGGCAACCCTGTCTTGGAAATCATGTTGTTGGACAACAGTGAACCTTCGAACTATGAAGAAGCGATGGCGGGCCCGGATTCCGACAAATGGCTGGAAGCCATGAAATCCGAGATAGGATCCATGTATGAAAATGAAGTATGGACTTTGACTAACTTGCCTGTTGAGCGGCGAGCCATAGAAAATAAATGGATCTTTAAGAAGAAGACAGACGCGGATGGTAATGTGACCATCTATAAAGCTCGGCTTGTCGCTAAGGGTTATCGACAAGTTCAAGGGGTTGACTACGATGAGACTTTCTCACCGGTAGCGAAGCTAAAGTCCGTCCGAATCATGTTAGCTATTGCCGCATTCTACGATTATGAGATATGGCAAATGGACGTCAAAACGGCGTTCCTTAATGGTTTCCTTAAGGAAGAATTGTATATGATGTAGCCGGAAGGTTTTGTCGATCCTAAGAATACTGACAAGGTGTGCAAGCTCCAACACTCGATTTATGGGCTGGTGCAAGCATCTCGGAGTTGGAACATTCGCTTTGATGAGATGATCAAAGCGTTTGGGTTTACGCAGACTTATGGAGAAGCCTGTGTTTACAAGAAAGTGAGTGGGAGCTCTGTAGCATTTCTCATATTATATGTAGATGACATACTTTTGATGGGAAATGATATAGAACTCTTGGACAGCATTAAGGCCTACTTGAATAAGAGTTTTTCAATGAAGGACCTTGGAGAAGCTGCATATATATTAGGCATCAAGATCTATAGAGATAGATCAAGACGCCTCATAGGTCTTTCACAAAGCACCTACCTTGATAAGATATTGAAGAAGTTCAATATGGATCAGTCTAAGAAGGGGTTCTTGCCTGTGTTGCAAGGTGTGAAATTGAGCTCGGCTCAATGTCCGACCACGGCAGAAGATATAGAAGAGATGAGTGTCATCCCCTATGCCTCAGCCATAGGTTCTATTATGTATGCCATGCTGTTTACCAGACTTGATGTAAACCTTGCCGTAAGTTTGGTAGGAAGGTACCAAAGTAGTCCCGGCAAGGAACACTGGACAGCGGTCAAGAATATCCTGAAGTACCTGAAAAAGGACTAAGGAAATGTTTCTCGTTTATGGAGGTGACGAAGAGCTCGTCGTAAAAGGTTACATCGATGCTAGCTTCGACACAGATCTGGATGACTCTAAGTCACAAGCCGGATACGTGTATATATTGAATGGTGGGGCAGTAAGCTGGTGCAGTTGCAAGCAGAGCATCGTGGCGGGATCTACATGTGAAGCAGAGTACATGGCAGCCTCGGAGGCAGCGCATGAAGCAATTTGGGTGAAGGAGTTCATCACCGACCTAGGAGTCATACCCAATGCATCGGGGCCGATCAAGCTTTTCTGTGACAACACTGGAGCTATTGCTCTTGCCAAGGAGCCCGGGTTTCACAAGAAGACAAGGCACATCAAGCGTCGCTTCAACTCCATTTGTGAAAATGTTCAAGATGGAGACATAGAAATTTGTAAAGTCCATACAGATCTAAATGTAGCAGATCCATTGACTAAACCTCTCCCTAGAGCAAAACATGATCAACACCAGAATTCCATGGGTGTTCGATTCATCACAATGTAACTAGATTATTGACTCTAGTGCAAGTGGGAGACTGTTGGAAATATGCCCTAGAGGCAATAATAAAAGCATTATTATTATATTTCCTTGTTCATGATAATTGTCTTTATTCATGCTATAATTGTGTTATCCGGAAATCGTAATACATGTGTGAATAATAGACACCAACATGTCCCTAGTAAGCCTCTAGTTGACTAGCTCGTTGATCAACAGATAGTCATGGTTTCCTGACTATGGACATTGGATGTCATTGATAACGAGATCACATCATTAGGAGAATGATGTGATGGACAAGACCCAATCCTAAACATAGCACAAGATCGTATAGTTCGTTTGCTAGAGTTTTCCAATGTCAAGTATATTTTCCTTAGACCATGAGATCGTGTAACTCCCGGATACCGTAGGAGTGCTTTGGGTGTACCAAACGTCACAACGTAATTGGGTGACTATAAAGGTATACTACGGGTATCTCTGAAAGTGTCTGTTGGGTTGACACGGATCAAGACTGGGATTTGTCACTCCGTATGACGGAGAGGTATCACTGGGCCCACTCGGTAATGCATCATCATAATGAGTTCAAAGTGACCAAGTGTCTGGTCACAGGATCATGCATTATGGTATGAGTAAAGTGACTTGACGGTAACGATATTGAACGAGGTATTGGGATACCGACGATCGAATCTCGGGCAAGTAACATACCGATTGACAAAGGGAATTGTATACGGGATTGATTGAATCCTCGACATCGTGGTTCATCCGATGAGATCATCGAGGAGCATGTGGGAGCCAACATGGGTATCCAGATCCTGCTGTTGGTTATTTACCGGAGAGCGATCTCGGTCATATCTACATGTCTCCCGAACCCGTAGGGTCTACACACTTAAGGTTCGGTGACGCTAGGGTTGTAGGGATATGTATATGCAGTAACCCGAATGTTGTTCGGAGTCCCGGATGAGATCCCGGACGTCACGAGGAGTTCCGGAATGGTCCGGAGGTAAAGAATTATATATAGGAAGTGCTATTTCGGGCATCGGGACAAGTTTCGGGGTCACCGGTATTGTACCGGGACCACCGGAAGGGTCCCGGGGGTCCACCGGGTGGGGCCACCTGCCCCGGGGGGCCACATGGGCTGTAGGGGTGTGCGCCTTGGCCTACATGGGCCAAAGGGCACCAGCCCCAAGAGGCCCATGCGCCTAGGGTTCAAGAAGGGAAGAGTCCCAAAGGGGGAAGGCACCTCCTAGGTGCCTTGGGGAGGAGGGATTCCTCCCTTGGCCGCCGCCCCCCTAGGAGATTGGATCTCCTAGGGCCGCCCCCCCCTTGGCCCTCCTATATATAGTGGGGAGATGGAGGACTTCTCACCCCACGCCTTTGGTGCCTCCCTCTCCCTCTCCAACACATCCTCCTCCTCCATAGAGCTTGGCGAAGCCCTGCCGGAGTACTGCAGCTCCATCACCACCACGCCGTTGTGCTTCTGCTGGAGCCATCTTCCTCAACCTCTCCTTCCTCCTTGCTGGATCAAGAAGAAGGAGACGTCACGCTGACCGTACGTGTGTTGAACGCGGAGGTGCCGTCCGTTCGGCGCTAGGATCTCCGGTGATTTGGATCACGTCGAGTACGCCTTCCTCATCCCCGTTCTTTGAACGCTTCCGCGCGTGATCTACAAAGGTATATAGATGCAATCCGATCACTCGTTGCTAGATGAACTCATAGATGGATCTTGGTGAAACCATAGGAAATTTTTTGTTTTCTGCAACGTTCCCCAACAGTATCTCTGGGCCCACTCGGTAGGACATCATCATAATGTGCACAATGTGACCAAGGAGTTGATCACGGGATGATGTGTTACAGAACGAGTAAAGAGACTTGCCGGTAACGAGATTGAACAAGGTATCGGATACCGACGATCGAATCTCAGGCAAGTACAATACCGCTGGACAAAGGGAATTGTATACGGGATTGATTGAATCCTCGACATCGTGATTCATCCTATGAGATCATCGTGGAACATGTGGGAGCCAACATGGGTATCCATATCCCGCTGTTGGTTATTGGCCGGAGAGTTTTCTCGGTCATGTCTGCATGGTTCCCGAACCCGTAGGGTCTACACACTTAAGGTTCGGTGACGCTAGAGTTGTTATGGGAAATAATATGTAGTTACCGAAGGTTGTTCGGAGTCCCGGATGAGATCCCGAACATGACGAGGAGCTCCAGAATGGTCCGGAGGTGAAGATCGGTATATTGGACGAAGGGTATTGGAGTCCGGAATTGTTCCGGGGGTACCAGGTGATGACCAGCGTGTCCGAAAGGGGTTTCGGAGGCCCCGGCAAGCGTTGGGGGGCCTTATGGGCCAAGGGGAGAGGGCACATCAGCCCACTAAGGGGCCGAGCGCCCCTCCTACCCCATCTCACGTAACCAGGAGAGGTGGGGGCGCCACCCCTAGGGCAGCCGCCCCTCCCAGCTTGGGGGGCAAGTTTCCTAGGGGGTGGGGGCGCCCAAACCCATCTAGGGTTTCCCCTGTGGCCGCCGCTCCTCCCCTAGGGAACCCTAGGGCGCCTCCCCCTCCTCCCTTCCCCCTATATATTGTGAGGGAGAGAGAGGGCAGCCCCACCCTTCCCCTGGCGCAGCCCTCTTCCTTCCCCAACACCTCATCCTCCTCCGTAGTGCTTGGCGAAGCCCTGCCGGAGAACCACGAGTTCCATCACCACCACGCCGTCGTGCTGTCGGAGTTTTCCCTCAACTTCTCCTCTCACCTTGCTGGATCAAGAAGGAGGAGATGTCTCCCAACCGTACGTGTGTTGAACGCGGAGGTGTCGTCTGTTCGGCGCTAGGATCATCGGTGATTTGGATCACGACGAGTACGACTCCATCAACCCCGTTCACTTGAATGCTTCCGCTTAGCGATCTACAAGGGTATGTAGATGCACTCTCCTTCCCCTCGTTGCTAGATTACTCCATAGATTGATCTTGGTGATGCGTAGAAAATTTTGAATTTCTGCTACGATCCCCAACAATGATATCAAGCTTAACCCATCATAGTGCACATTCGGAGTTCCTGGCGGATAGTTACTCGGTTTTCTCGTTTCCGAACGAGGAATCGATGCCAACCCAGAAAAAGTTGGTACTATACTCCGAATGAAGCGCCCTGTGCGCGTGCACGATGTCCAGAAGCTTACTGGTTGCTTGGCCGCTTTAAGTCGATTCATTTCTCGTCTCGGTGAAAAGGCATTGCCACTTTACCGAATGATGAAGAAGTCAGACAAGTTTGAATGGACTCCCGAAGCTGATGCAGCATTTGCAGAGCTAAAAGCCCTGCTCTCCACCCAGCCGGTGCTTGCTGCCCCAATCAGCAAAGAGCCTTTGCTGCTTTACATTGCAGCCATGGGACAAGCCGTCAGTTCAGTACTTACGGTCGAGCGAGAAGAAGAAGGAAAAACCTTTAAAGTTTAGTGCCCGGTATATTATGTTTCTGAAGTTTTGACCCCATCAAAGCAAAGATATCCTCATTATCAGAAGCTTGTATATGGGATCTATATGACCACGAAGAAGGTTGCACATTACTTCTCTGACCATTCCATTACAGTCGTCAGCGACGCTCCATTGTCAGAGATTCTGCACAACAGAGATGCAACTGGTCGAGTGGCAAAATGGGCGATTGAACTCCTTCCCCTAGATATCAAGTTTGAGGCAAAGAAAGCTATCAAGTCCCAAGCAATTGCAGATTTCGTCACCGAGTGGATTGAACAGCAACTGCCGACTCAAGTTCACTCGGAGCACTGGACCATGTTCTTCGACGGTTCTAAGATGCTGAATGGTTCCGGTGCTGGGGTAGTATTGATTTCCCCCCGAGGAGATAAGCTCAGATATGTTCTCCAAATCCACTTTGATTCCTCCAATA
The DNA here is from genome assembly GCF_056163025.1 of Triticum urartu. Taxonomy (NCBI): domain Eukaryota; kingdom Viridiplantae; phylum Streptophyta; class Magnoliopsida; order Poales; family Poaceae; genus Triticum; species Triticum urartu. The sequence continues at coordinate 601,964,226 of NC_141874.1, read as the reverse complement.
ACGAAGCAGAATATGAAGCAATTTTGTATGGGTTGCGCATGGCCATTTCACTCGGTGTCCGTCGCCTCATGGTCTATGGCGACTCAGATTTGGTGGTGAATCAAGTGATGAAGGAGTGGGACGTCAGAAGTCCAGCCATGACCGGTTATTGCAATGCAGTGAGAAAGCTAGAGAAGAAATTTGAGGGGTTAGAGCTGCATCATATACCCCGACTGAAAAATCAAGCAGCTGATGGTTTAGCAAAAATAGGTTCCAAGAGAGAAGCCATTCCCAGCAACGTGTTTCTGGAACACATCCACACACCATCAGTTCAAGAGGATCCTTTCACCGAAGAAGTCCCGCAACCAAAAAGTGCCATGAATCTGACTGAAGTTGAGGTTCCAGCAGTGGTCGACCTGATCATGGAAGTTCTGGTCATCACTCCCGACTGGACAGTGCCGTACATCACGTACATCCTAAGGAAAGAACTCCTAGAGAATGAAGAAGAGGCTCAACAGATCGTCCGTCGATCTAAGGCCTTCACTGTGATAAAGGGACAGTTGTACAGGGAAAGCGCGACTGGAGTTGGTCAAAAATGTATAACGCCAGAAGAAGGTCAAATAATTCTTGATGATATCCACTTGGGGACCCGTGGCCATCATGCGTCCTCTCGGACCATCGTGGCTAAAGCATACCGAGCGGGATTTTACTGGCCAAAAGCAAATGAGATGGCAAAGGAGATAGTCGACAAATGTGAAGGATGTCAGTTCTATTCCAATATGTCGCACAAACCCGCCTCAGCCTTGAAGACCATTCCACTCGTCTGGCCCTTCGCTGTTTGGGGATTGGATATGGTTGGACCACTGAGAACTGGCAGGAGCGGCTTCACCCATGTGCTGGTGACAGTCGACAAATTCACTAAATGGATTGAAGCTAAACCTATCAAGAATCTTGATGCCCGCACCGCTATCAGCTTTATCAGAGAGTTGATATTCAGATATGGAGTTCCGCATAGCATCATCACTGACAATGGGTCAAACTTCGATTCCGACAAGTTCAGAGCTTTTTGCGCCTCTCAAGGCACACGAGTCGACTACGTGTCAGTCGCTCACCCCCAGTCGAATGGACAAGCAGAAAGAGCTAATGGTCTAATTCTCAAAGGACTAAAACCTCGACTGATGCGTGATCTCAAGCATACAGCAGGCGCATGGGTCGACAAACTTCCGTCAGTTCTTTGGGGATTGAGGACCACCCCGAATCGGTCGACTGGACGAACCCCATTCTTTCTGGTCTATGGAGCCGAAGCAGTTTTGCCGAGTGACTTGCTTCACAATGCACCCCGAGTCGAGCTCTACTCTGAAGATGAAGCAGAACAAGCCCGACAGGACTCAGTCGGCCTCCTAGAAGAGGAAAGAGAGATGGCCATGATCCGATCGACCATCTATCAACAGGACTTGCGTCGATTCCATGCCAGAAATGTGAAGAGTCGATCCTTCCAAGAAGGAGACTTGGTCCTCCGAGTGGATCAACAGAAACCACACAAGCTCGCTCCTTCCAAGCGTCATCGTTACCAGAGTTCTCCACAATGGAGCATACCATCTTTACAATGTCGATCGCCAGATTGATGAGCCACGAGCCTGGAATGCAGAGCTGCTCCGCCCCTTTTATACTTAAGTACTCACTCGGATGAGATGTAATAAGAGATACCTCTGTAGTTTGTTTATCAAAAGACAAAAGTGTTATAATTTTCCCAGTGATTGTTGTTGCTTTTTTTACGTGAGAAATCCCCCAGTGGGTGGCTTAGTAGCGAATCCATTTCGCCTAAGTTTCAAAAAATCCCACAGAGTGGTGAGCCAGCCTCCCACTCGGGGGCTTAGCTGCGAATCCGTTTCGCCTAAGTTTTAAAAAATCCTACTGAGTGGTGAGCCAGCCTCCCACTCGGGGGCTTAGCTGCAGTCCAAGTACTCGCCTAAGTTTTAAAAATCCTACCGTGTGGTGAGCCAGCCTCCCACTCGGGGGCTTAGCTGCAGTCCAAGTACTCGCCTAAGTTCTAAAAAAAATCCTACCGAGTGGCGAGCGATCCTCCCACTCGGGGGCTTAGCTGCAGTCCAAGTACTCGCCTAAGTTTTTAAAAAATCCTACCGAGTGGTGAGCCAGCCTCCCACTCGGGGGCTTAGCTGCAGTCCAAGTACTCGCCTAAGTTTTAAAAATCCTACCGAGTAGTGAGCGATCCTCCCACTCGGGGGCTTAGCTGCAGTCCAAGTACTCGCCTAAGTTTTAAAAATCCTACGGAGTGGCGAGCGATCCTCCCACTCGGGGGCTTAGCTGCAGTCCAAGTACTCGCCTAAGTTTTAAAAATCCTACCGAGTGGTGAGCGATCCTCCCACTCGGAGGCTTAGCTGCAGTCCAAGTACTCGCCTAAGTTTTAAAAATCCTATTGAGTGGTGAGCGATCCTCCCACTCGGGGGCTTAGCTGCAGTCGAAGTACTCGCCTAAGTTTTAAAAATCCTACCGAGTGGTGAGCCAGCCTCCCACTCGGAGGCTTAGTTGCAGTCCAAGTACTCGCCTAAGTTTTAAAAATCCTACCAAGTGGCGAGTGATCCTCCCACTCGGGGGCTTAGCTGCAGTCCAAGTACTCGCCTAAGTTTTAAAAATCCTACCGAGTGGTGAGCGATCCTCCCACTCGGAGGCTTAGCTGCAGTCCAAGTACTCGCCTAAGTTTTAAAAATCCTACCGAGTGGCGGGCGATCCTCCCACTCGTAGGCTTAGCTGCAGTCAAGTACTCGCCTAAGTTTTAAAAATCCTATCGAGTGGTGAGCGATCCTCCCACTCGGAGGCTTAGCTGCAGTCCAAGTACTTGCCTAAGTTTAAAAATTCTACCGAGTGGTGAGCTATCCTCCCACTCGGGAACTTAATTGCAGTCCAAGTAGTCGCCTAAGTACTCCCCACCTCAGAGCTGCATTCCAAGCACAAAGAGTATTCCGAGCAAAAAACAAATTCCAGTCGAAAGCAAACACCAGCATATTCAGAAATAAACCAAGTTCGGATAAACCCCAAGGTCCCAGATGGAAGATCAAAAGTATTCGAGCATCAAGCCCAAAGAAGTTTAATGGTTACACAATCACTCGGCATTCCGAGGCAAATAAAAGTGGAGCATAATGTTTTTCGGTCACGCATCAGGAGAAGGACTGGCTGGGTCGCAGAAACTGTCGAGGTCAATGATGTCTGCAATGCGAGTGGCAGCGTCAAGGAAGGTGTCCATGAAAGACTGAAACGTATGCTTCCTCATGTTAGCAACCTTGAGCTCCGCCAGCTTGTCTTCTTTGACATCCTTGCAGTGCACTCGAACCAGAGACAGAGCGACGTCAGCACCACATCGAGCAGATGACTTCTTCCATTCTCACACGCGTTCAGGGATTTGATTCAGTCGAGCCATCAAAGACTCGAGATCTTGAGACAGCTCCACCTGAGGCCAAAGACCAGCATCAACCCGAGTCATTGCAGCTTTCAAGCGTGCCAGATAAGCAACCACGCTGTCCATGCGAGACTCCAACCGCAGTACGTTCATCGCAACATCATCTTTGACTGGATAGTTGATGGGATCGAGGCCCATCTCGACCCGCCCGGTTTCCGCTTCAAAGTCTTGGCAAAGTTCTGCATGATCGAGAGAATTATGAGTCGACGGCACCATTAGACTTGTCAGTCGACAGAAATAAGACAGATTAGTCAATACCTTCAAGTTTCAAGACTAGCTTCGCAGCAAGTTGGCCCAGATAAGACTCTAGCTCGCCATTCTTGGCCTTGAGGCTTCCAAGTTCATCGGTCAACTTCTCTTTGTTCTTCTTCAGTCGCTCGACCTCCTGATTGGCGTCAGATACAACAGTCTTCAACTTGGAGTTTTCTTCTTCTAACTTGCCGACTGAAGCAAGCTTCTTGTCAGCAAGCGTTGTCTTCTCGCGCGCCTCCTTCTGTGCTGCGGCAAGATCCAGATCCTTCTTCTCCAGAGCTTCCTTCATTTTCTCTAAAGAAATAACATTCTTCAGGCGAGCTTGGAGTTGGCGGTTTTCACTACATACATCTGCTCGAGTGAAGCCACTCGGTTCAAAGATGGAAAGGAAAAGTGCCAGTGTTGGGATATGGAGCGGTCGATTGGTTACCTCCCATGGAAGCTACTTCGTCACGAGCGGTCTTGAGGTTCTTCTTGGCCAGTTCCAGATCAAGGTTGAGGCTGATTTGTTGTTTGTTCATGTCAGAAAGTTGTGCCCGAAGATCACAAGATTTCTGCAGTCACAGCCATATCAGTCGACAGAGATAAAAAGAGATAATTATTCTAAGACTACCGCCGAATCAAACATTCAACGATAGTCTCGGGGACTACACCCAGTGGGTGCACTTAGCGTGCCCCCACTGATTTCCAGATCACAGTCGACGGTCGTCTGTCCTTCAAAAAAAGAAGACAGATCAAAATTCTCAAACCACAGTCGACTGCCCGCAGTCAACTACGGTCTCGGGGAGTACACCCAGTGGGTGCACTCAGCGTGCCCCCACTAGTACAAAGAATCAGTTCGAACCGACAGAAAGAGATATACTATTTCTGAACAGCCACACTCCAGTGGGTGGTCAGACAAAAAAACGGCCGATCGAAAAATCAACTAACCTGGACATTGGTTTTCATGGCAGCTCCGGCGTTGAAGGCCACCTGACTGGCCTCATGCACCACCTTCAGCTGCCCCATCACAAGGTTCAGTTGAAGAAGAGCTTCTCTGGCAGTAGCCGGTGGATCGTCCGGAGTCTGATATGCAGCAAAAAGTGACGGAGGTAGAGCAGTCGAAGCAGCTGCCAGATCTGAAGCATGGAATGACATCAGCGCAGCAGGAGCCTGAGCAGCTGATCCCGAGGGACAATCAGTCGACAGAGGAACAGCGAAGGTGATGTTGGTTCGAGCCGGGTCTATCGACCGTTCGACCGTTGCCGCAGGCGTCCCAGTCGACCGAAGAACTTGGGCTTCGGTCGCCTTCCTGTCCGGCTCCTTGTCCTTCCTCCTCCTTCCTCTCAGCGGTACTTCCTCTTCGTCATATGGGAGCACAACAATGTCTCGTGGAGCTGCAATATACAGAGAGAGCCATAAAGATAACTGACCAATACTCCAGTCGACCAAACAAACTTCGAGTCAGGCAAACTTATTGGCTTTGGAGGTAACAACATCATCAGCTTCCTCGTTGGCAGGGGTCTTGTCAACATCCATATCAGTTGCAGCCCAGGTCGGGCTATACAGGTCCATCATCCGCTCGGTCAGAACAAGAAAATCGATCGGAACGAGAAAATATGAGAAGAACATTTAACCAGAGGCAACAGGGACGTCCATCTTGATCCTGGGCAAGGTCTTCTGAGCCTTCGAAGGATTAGCTTTGGGCTGCTTGGGGACCGTCTCAGTCAACTCTGGAGTCGGAGACCGAGTGCGCTTGTGGGATGGAGCACTCGACGTCGCGGCTTTGCCGTGTCTGCTCACAGGGTCGTGCCGCTGCTTGGATCGACGTTCAGAGCGAGGCGGCGAGTCAGCCACCTCCTCATCGCTAGACTCGTCACTCTCGTCATCTTCACCATCAGCTGCGGACTCCCACTCGCCGCTCTCCTCGGCGCTGTCCCCGCCCTCTTGGTCTTGCTCCAGGGCTTGTTCACCATTGGGCATCGAATACATCTCCGTGTAGATCTGCAAAACAAGGAACCGATCATAAGTCAGTCGGAACCTCAATCAGTCGGAAAATATGTTCAAAAATTCGGTTATGACGACCAGACCTTGTCTGGCAGGTTGCTGTCGCTGAAAGGGTCAACTCTCCTAGTGCCCCTGGGGTTGTCTTTGTTCCCGGTAATGCCCATCAGCCAATCAGCCACGGTTTTGGCCTCCACTTCCTCCGGATGAACTCGAGCAGTGTCACCAGCCCCGGAGTACATCCACATAGAATGATCGCGAGCTTGGAGGGGTTGGATCCGCCGACTGAGGAACACCTCGAACAGGTCCATACCAGTGACGCCCTGATTGATCAGTTGGACTACTCTCTCAACTAGCATGCATGTCTCTGCCTTCTCAGCAGCGGTCACTCACAAGGAAGATGGAGTTTGGACACGATCAAAAGAAAAAGGAGGAAGTCCGGTCGACTGGCCTAGGGTCGCGATATCCTGGCAATAGAACCAGGTCGACTGCCAACCCCTGACCGATTCAGGAAGAGTCGTCGGAGGAAAAGAGCTCCTCTTCCTCTTCTGAATGCCCAGGCCCCCGCACATCTGGATAACGTGGGTTTTCTCGTCTTTCGAGTTCGCTTTCTTCACGGTTTGGGATCGGATAGTAAATATGTGTTTGAAGAGGGCCCAGTGCAGTCGGCACCCCAAAAAATTGTCACACATAGAGACGAACGCAGCAAGGTACGTGATGGTTTTGGGAGTAAAGTGATGGAGTTGGGCACCAAAAAAGTTTAACAAGCCCTGAAAGAAAGGATGTGGTGGAAGCGAGAAACCACGGTCGACATGGGTGGCGAGCAAGACACACTCACCCGGTTGCGGCTGCGGCTCTGATTCCCCCTTCGGCAGGCGCGCGGATTCATGGACGATCAGCCCTAACTCGGCCAAATCATCCAAGTCCTCTTGCCGGAGCGAAGATCGGATCCAGTCCCTGGATCCAACCTAACGGCAGCCCCGAGCGCGATGAAGACCCCTGATTCATCTTCTTGTTCTTCGCCGCCCCCGTCGCCTTCTTCGCACGCTCTAACGCCGCCATTTTGTCCTTTCCCATGGCGGCAGAACAACGGTGTCGAGAGTGGTCGTGCTATGCGAGGTGTAGACGCGAGAGGAAGAAGGGAAATGAGCACGCACGGTGCGAATGCCTCGGCTTCGCCGCTTTTAAAGGCCTACTTCCGAGTGGCTGACGCGTGGGCCCGATCAGCCCTGTCAAATCCCCCCAACAGTTGCACACGTGATACATGGCGAAAAAGGTGGTGCGGAAATCGAAACGTCCGATTTATCTACTCCACTTACCGCGGGACGCTCCGCCTGGCGCGCTTCCACCCAAATTTCGAATCCCGTGAGATCCGTGATCCTCTGTAACCGATCTCACCAAAGATTCCAATCAGAGATATCACTCGACAGATGTCACTGAACAAACCAGTCGGTGATTTTTGAATCGATCAAGGCGACTGAAACGAAATCGAAAGTTTCAAACAACTGTCCTCCACTCGGAGAAGGAGACAAGGCAGACCAAGGGCGAGAACTAGGTCAACTACCGTCCTTCTTTTTCACTCAAACCTCGATCCATTCGGGGGCTAATGATGTAGACACAGACCTAGGGTAGGGTAATAGGCCTGACCTATACACCCCACATAAAGTCTTGTCCTAAAAACTAAGGAGTTCAAGAGTCAGAAGCAGAGGACCAACAAAGGTGTCGAAGCGAAGTCCACTCGACCTATCAATCACTCGGAGACCTCTCTTACTCGGGTCACTCGACCACCAAACCACTCGACATATCAGAAGACCTAAAGCCACTCTGCGCAGCAACGATCAAGCATTCATTCGCATACTTAATGCTCATTTGTAGCACCTTAATACAGGCGTTACCTGTAACGCCTCCTCTTAATGTATATTGAACCCTGCGTAACGGAAGGGAGCTGGGGTCCTGGCGTACTCTATATAAGCCACCCCCTCTTCTGGGACAAGGGTTCACACCCCCTGTAACTCACACACGTATAATCCAGTCGACCGCCTCCGAGCTCTGAGACGTAGGGCTGTTACTTCCTCCGAGAAGGGCCTGAACTCGTAAACCTTGTGTGTACAACTCCTCCATAGCTAAGATCTTGCCTCTCCATTCCTACCCCCATATTCTACTGTCAGACTTAGAACCGCGACAGGTTATACTCTTTATCTTGAAGTGATTAACTAGTTTTATTGCTAGTGTTGAATTTATCAAAGGAAAATTTTAGATATTGTGGCCATGCCCAAACGATATTATATACTCTATCTTAAAGTAGTTAAGGGCCCAAACCATCTGCAACCGTCCGGACCATGCGGCCAGGTCGTATTTTGTCATCCAACAAGGCACTGTATCGATCCATTCGGTGGTTCGAATGTCATTTTTTTCATAAACCGAAAATAAACTAGGGGGGTTGCGGCCGTCCGAACCACTACCACGCAAAGCATATGACAACCCTGGCACATCCAAAAAATCCCTCCGCCTCTCATGCGCTTTATATCCAATGCACGCGCTGCTTCCCACGCCGCGTTCATGCCGGCCCAGAGCATGTAGCGGTCGGCATTCAAGCCATGCAACGTGGCCGGACGGGAGGGCGGGCTGACCGATGCGACATCTCAGGCCTTGTCGCTTGCTGTGCCACATTCATCTCAGCCCAGAGCACGTAGCGGCTGGCATTGAAGCCGTGATGTAACCAAACTAGGGGGCGACCTCTCGGGTCTCGCCGCTTCAATGCGGAGTCGCGTAACCAAACTAGGGGGCGGCCTCTCGGGTCTCGCCGCTTCAATGCGGAGTCGCGTAACCAAACTAGGGGGCGGCCTCTTGGGTCTTGCTGCTTCAATGCGGAGTCGCGTCTCCAGAAAGTAACTTCGGCCGCTGCGCCACATTGAAGTGGATTGACCGTTCATTCACATGGCCTGGCTGCGGCTATGTATGCCGTGCTCCAGGAATGCATATTAACTCCGTATATTTGAGGAGTATTAAAAATGTGGTTCCTACCCAAACTCTTAGTTTTACTCCCTAAAACTTGTTCACACAAATTTAAATATCGATAGTCCAATTTGATTCAAACTACATTGCATAACATAGATATAACAATGGATAGCACAAACTAGGTTCAAACTACATTGCATAACATGAATTTAAACTAGTCGATTTGAGCGAAATAATAAAAACAATCAAACTTATTCGTTTTCCTCCTCTATTTCAGCCACGATCTTCTCCCATCTTCACGCCGCCCGAGCTGAAGCCGGAGTCGGAGTCGTTACACAAAAGCTCGATCACTTTCGCTCTGCCCCCTCCCCCCACTAGACGACCTGGCCTCGAGGCCCATCTTGTATAGATCGAGCCGCTGGCGCTCCTCGGCGACGAGCTCCGGATATATCCGGTGGGGCTCAGTGATGCACTCTTCATCGGCACGTGCCACCTCGGTTCGCTCGAAGTCCTCCCGGTTCTCCCGCAACTCACGGCGGGAGACCAATCGGGGGTCAATGTCGGCGGCAGCCGGGACCTCATGGCTGCCGATGGGGAAGTTAATCTTCACCCGGCTGTCGTAGAGGGCCACCACCTTCTTGTCATACACCCTCGCCGCCAGCTCCGCCGATTGAAAGGATCCTAGCTAGTACCGGACGCCGGTGTCTGTGTACTTTATTTCGGACACCTATGTCCCCCATGGCCACTGCCACACATTGTGTACTTCTTCTTCTTAGGCGGCGGCAGGTCGGTGAAGGAGTGCGGGTGGGGTGGGGGGCACCGCCGTGACCTTGGGTCGGCTGCGCACCATGGCGTGGATCCACGCTTCATATCGGCGACGGCGGCCTCCGGCGGCTAGATCCGGCCATTTTGGGGTGGCTTCGACTGATTGGAAGCATGGAGGAGGTTTGGGGTGGCTGTGGTGCGGGTGGGAGAGAGGGGGGATTTGTCGCCATGGTGCGAGCGAGCTGAGAGAGAGAGAGAGAGAGAGAGAGAGAGAGAGAGAGAGAGCGGGATCGGAGAAGCGGCATCACTTGAGCAAATATAAGGGGTGGTCACAATGTTGCGTAAAAAAATCCTCCTCTAAGGCAGATAAGGGTTCGGTTAGGTCCAGTTTAACCCCTCAAAACCGAATTTTACTCCTCTGATAGTTTTTAAGAGATCGGGTGGCGAAGCCCTAGTGGTAATGTTTGAGACGACATTCAAGCTGCCTACATTATGCTGCCAAAAAACCTTGTTTATTTGGGACGAGATCGCATCTCTCATCATGTAAATCGTCCTTACACCCACAAAAAAATAATGTAAATCGTCCTTAAGATTTCAGAAAAAGGTTTGGGAAGGTAAGTTTAGGCTATGGACTAGGTGCAAGCCTCTCAACACCTAAAAATCTCTCGGGAGGTAAGTTTATATATATAAGGAGTTAAATTACGAGGAAATTGCTAGAGATGGTGTTGACGCGGCTCCAGCCGGCCGGCCGGCCGAGCCGTCCCGTTTCCGGCAACCAGCCCGCCAAATTTTATATCCGCACCTTCTGTCTGCTCCCGAGATACCGTAAGGGCTAATCCGTTAAGAGATCCCCGATCGTATTCGTATCAGACGTGGTCTAAGCCTTCTCGCCACTAGAATCAAAGGAATCTTTCAAGGGATTACGTACTAGTAGCACTAGTTAATACGCATCAACCATCAAGCGACCACTCGCTATCAATGAGCTGCGTAGCTTACGTGCTTTCGCACGCTGGCCGCATACACTCGTTGGTCCGCAGTTCACATGGAAAGAGAGCCGAAAAATACTCGAGGAGGCGATCATTTGATCTTTCCAGTCAAGCATGGCCTGCGCATTCTGCTCCTGCTCATTATGCTAGCTGCTCTGACCATTGAAAACGGCATGAACTCACTCACCGTTGAATTATCTGGAGAGCAGGTATCTTCGCGGAGATCCATCCCGTCAGGGCAGGCTAATCCGTTGGGAAAATCCCGATCGTGTCAGCTGGTCAAAGTCGTGGGACGTGGAGGAATCTTGGCGTGCAGCCACAAGAGATACATTTATACGCATCGATTAATAGGGGATCGCTCGCTATCAATATAGCCGTGCCTGAGTTTCCATATCCGCTGCTTTCACATGCTGCCCGCGTGCTGCGCAGTTCATACACATGGGCATGGAAAGAGCGAAAAAGAACAGTACAAGCCACGCTCCAATCCAAGCTAGCACGTAGATATGGGTAGGCTCCAAGTGGAGCTGTTGACGGCGATGCTTGAGCATCGCTCCCTTTCTGAAGGCGTTGTTGTTGAAGAATTTCGTCGTCTTTATGGTGTGATTATCAGTCTCAGCTGTGCATTCCCTGAAAGCTGGTCGCACACTACTCCCTGAAAGCTGCCTGCCTTTTCATCATGACAAGAGCGCTGTAGTAAGCTCGGACAGAGATTTCCATTTCATGATGACAACGTCGCTGCAGTAAGCTGCATCACGACGCTCGATTAGTTTAGGAGGACAGGCTCTCCCACCCATCAATGAGAACGCGCGAGCTACGTAGTACGGCTAAACAATGGCCACTTGAACAGCGTAACGTTTAGCCGGCGCCAACTGAACGAATATTCACATCGCTAATACACAAACAAAAACAACATCAGACTAAACTTCACATATACTAGTACTACTACTAGTACTTATAACTGGAATGGTATAGCCGAGCAAAGCACATATGGCAAGCACTGGATATTGATGACTTAATTGAGAAATTTTGTCTTGCTCATCGCCCTGGACAGTCTATTCTAGAGGAATTGTTGTACTCAAGCCCTGATCAGTCTATGATTTTGGGACAAGCCCCATTGGCAGAGCTTGTTGTAGTGGCATGTTGGTATTTATGGTGGGAAAGAAGGCAAATTAGCCGTAATATTCAGGTGCAGTCCCCAGAAAGATCTGCGATAGCAATCAAGGTGTTATCTTCAAACTTCAGGTCTGCTATCGTTCCTAATGCAAGGGTGAGAAAGAAGAGATGGGCTCCTCCAACAGGTGATTGCGTCAAGATAAATGTTGATGCTTCCTTTGACCCAGACATTCTGAGGGAAACTACGGGTGCAGTCATTCGTGATAAAAAAGGGAAGTTCATTGCCGCGTGTAATGCACGTTTGGATATGGTTCAAGATGTTTTGTCGGCTGAAGCTTTGGCGCTCAAACACGGCATGTTCTTAGCTGAATCCATGGGTTGTAATAGAGTCGTTGTGAGTTCTGATAATAGTGAATTAATAAAAATTATGAAGAACGAGAGGCCCCCTAGAGGTATTGCTGCAGCGATTTATCATGATTGTTTTTCTATGAAGTCAGACTTTGTTAGGGTTAAGTATTAGCATGCGAATAGGGAAACAAATTATGTAGCTCATGAACTGGCCCAGTTAGCTAAATTCCAGACCAGTAGGGTCTGGATGGATGATCCTCCCCCCTCTATTGTACCTCTCATGGTGAATGATGTAACATTATTGTCTATTGAATAAAGAGGTTTTTGAGGTCAAAAAAACTGGAATGGTATAGAGCAGAAAAATCAATGCATTAATAGCATCCAACCCGCACGGCGCGTCACTGCCAATGTTCCGAAACCCTATATAGATACACAACCCTTGCCAGCTGCAAACTTGAAATAGTACTACTCCCTCCGTTCCTAAATATTTATCTTTCTAGACATTTCAAATGGTTATAACATACGAATGTATGTAGACATATTTTTGAGTGTAGATTCACTCATTTTGCTTTGTATGTAGTCACTTGTTGAAATGTCTAGAAAGACAAATATTAGGAACGGAGGGAGTAGTATTCAAGTTAGCGGCACAGCCACACTCACACACACACCACGGACTTTGGTCCCCCTGCCTGAGTGTAGCTTCATTGCCAATGCTAGAGATAGAATCCATGTAGGGTGACAATAGCCATGTCAAGGGACAGGGTGAGAAGGAGTGCGGCTACTGCAGGACAACAAGCAACACAGTCTAGTGAGCAAGCTGGTGCAACAAGAGGGGGAGGCAATGTTCCCAGAAGAGGAAGAGGAGCAAGAGGAGGCACTGCTCAAAGGGGAGACACAACTGGTACCAATCCTCCCAGAGGAGCAAGGTCTGCTGCTGCAGGCTTCTACAACTTGCTTTTTGGAGCTGATGGATCCAGCAGCGAGCAACCGCCACTTTTCATGCAGGCTGAAGAGGAGGTACTTGTGAGCCAAAATGCACCTCAAGGTGGTCTGTTCGATGAACGCTGGCCATATGACCTGCATGATTTCCTCTCTCTGTAGTTTAGATGACCAAGTGAGGAAGTTCATGAATGAACTTTTCTTTGGCATATAGTTCATGAATGAACTACTCCTTTTGCTGGAGTAAAAAAGAAAAAGATCTTGTTCTGTTTAGGTTTGGAAGACAAATGAACATGTATTTTGGAGCTATATCTCTCCCTGTTAATTATGAATGGATTCCTTGTTGCAAATTATATATTTTCTGGTTGGAGCTATTTCTCTGCCTGGTAATAATCAGTAGGTGCATTGGTTGATATTCAGTATCACAGTATGCATATGTCTGGTTCATGATGATGGTCACTCTTTGCACAAAGTTCATGGTTAAATTCACTACAAATCTGTACTGAATTTCTGTTCTAAAATTCAGAATTGAGCTGCTTTCTTTGTGATAATTTCATGGTTAAACTCAGTATAAAACTATAATGTACTTTTGATGAAATTTTTGGTATTGCAGTTTCATCCAAAAATTCAGTACAGAGCTGTACTGAATTTTCATCCAAAAATTCAGTATAGAAATGTAAAATGTAGTAAAAAATAGTGATAATTTCAGTATAGATCTGTATTGCAGTTTCATCCAAAAGTTCAGTACAGAGTTGTAAAATGCAGTACTTCCAAAAAGGTTGCGGCCTGACATTCGAACCTAAGAGCCTCTACAGCCGGACATCTCAAAGCCGCCTCATACATGTTAGAATAAACTGTATAGAGATAGGAACCTCGTTTAACTTGTAGTTCTTCTCTATCTTTTCTTCTCTCCCGTATCTCTCTGTAACTGCTTCTCCTCTCGTGTCTCTCTGTAACGATCTCTCTTGATTGATCTCTTCCACAACTTGTGCGCCAAGGCTATTGCCCAATATATATCAATGCGGCCCGAGACAAAGGGTTAAACTCTTCCAACCTATTTTACATGGTAGTCAAAGCCTCTTCCTCATAGATCAAAAATCACATCTAGCTACCTCCCAAAGATCGTATCAAGCTTCCTCCCTCGACCGAGATCATGTCCACCACCACCGTCGCATCGCTGTCCAGCACCACCGGCACGCTCACCACCACCTCGTCTTCCACCTTCGCATCATCCTCTTCCAGCACCACTGCTGGGTCTCTCGGATCGCCACCATAGGAGAAGCTCACGAGGGGAAACTTCCTCTTATGGAAGGCCATTGTGCTGCCTCAGATCAAAGGTGCTCAGATGGAACACCACCTTGACGGGAAGAGTCCAGCACCGCCGGCCATGCTCACCATCACCAAGGACGGCAAGGAAGAACGGATCTTCAACTATGCCCGATCCCTCTGGTACGCACAACAGCAACGACTTCAAGGGTATTTGATGGGATCTCTCTCCCGCGATATCCTTGCACAGGCCGCGACACTACAGACATCGACCGAAGTTTGGAGTACCATCCATGCCATGTTCGCTGCCCAGAGCCAAGCCCAAGGCATCAACACCCTCATCGAGCTCACCAACCTAAAAAAGGTAACATGACCATGGCTGACTATCTTGGCAGGATCAAGAGTCTCACCGACGAAGTTGCGTGCACTGCCGCGGCTCTCTCCGATCCAGAAATCGTCTCCAAGATCCTCGCCAGCTTGGAGATGGAGTACAATCTGGTGGTCTCTGCGCTTGCTGCTCGGATGGAGCCCATCACCGTCCAGGAGTTGTACAGCCAACTGCTAAGCTTCGATGCCCGCCTCACCCTCCTCCATGGCGGCGATCTGCGACAGTCGTCTACCAAATCCGCTTCTCGTGGCCGCGGCCATGGGCGCGGTCACCAAGGGCAAAACCATGGCTGCGGACGTGGATGCGGCGCCCCTCAGGGCGATGGTACCCGCTCTGGTGGGAGCTATGGCTACAACAATGGGGGCGGCTATAGCCCCAACAGCAGCGGCGGCGGCTTCAACTCCAACAATAGCCGTCGTCCCTCTGCCTCTCGCACTCGCTCGCGCTGCCAGCTCTGCCAGAAGTCTGGCCATGAGGCCATGGACTGCTGCCACCGCTACGACGAGAACTATGTTCCTGATGCTCGCCATGTTGCTCCTGCCATGCGAGAACAGGGAGGAGATGGCATCTGGTACGTTGATTCTGGCGCTAGCGATCATGTCACCAACGAACTAGAGCAACTTGCCCTTCACGAGAGGTATCACGACACCGACCAGATCCACACCGCAAGCGGAGGAGGTATGGATATTTGTCACATTGGTCAAGCCTCGATTAATTCCCCTAATCTTAAACGTGATCTAGTCCTTGGAGATGTCCTTCATGTTCCACAAGCTGACAAAAACCTTGCATCCATGTCTCGTTTAGCCACCGATAATAATGTCTTCTTTGAAACTCACCCTCGTTATTTTTTATCAAGGACCGGGCAATGAGGGAACTCCTCCATCACGGTAGATGCATTGGGGGCCTCTACCCCATCACATCCGGAGCACTTAGTTGCCGGCGTCGTCAAGTATACTCCGTCATCAAACCCTCCTTGGAAAGGCGGCATCAACGATTAGGACATCCATCATCAGTCATAGTGAAAAAAGTAGTTAATAAAGACAATCTTCCTTTGTCACATAGTTCCATTAGTGAGTCTGTCTGTGAAGCTTGTCAATGTGCCAAGAGTCATCAGCTTCCTTATCCTAAGTCCCATAGTGTCTCTCATGCTCCATTAGAGCTTATTTTCAGTGATGTATGGGGCCATGCCCGGGATTCTTATGGAAGAAAAAAATATTATATCAGTTTCATTGGTGATTACAACAAGTTTACTTGGATTTATTTACTTAAATATAAATCTGTAGTTTTTTCTATCTTCCAAGAGTTTTAGAAACTTGTTGAGAGACAATTTGATAAAAAGATTCTGTCAATCCAAAGCGACTGGGAGGGGAGTATGAGAAACTCAACTCTTTCTTCCGTAGCATTGGGATTGCTCATCATGTGTCATGTCCTCATGCTCATCAACAGAATGGATCTGCCGAGCGCAAACATCGCCACATTGTTGAAGTTGGCCTCTCTCTCTTAGCTCATGCTTCCATGCCTCTCAAATATTGGGATGAAGCCTTTATTACTGCCACTTATCTCATCAATAGGCTTCCTAGCAAAGTCATTGGCAATTCTACTCCATTAGAGCGTTTGTTGTTGGGAAACGTAGCATGCAATTTAAAAAAAATTCCTACGCTCACGCAAGATCTATCTAGGAGATGCATAGCAACGAGAGGGGGAGAGTGTGTCTACGTACCCTCGTAGACCGAAAGCGGAAGCGTTTGACAACGCGGTTGATGTAGTCGAACTTCTTCTCGTTCCAACCGATCAAGCACCGAACGTACGACACCTCCGAGTTCTGCACATGTTCAGCTCGATGACGTCCCTCAAACTCTTGATCTAGCAAAGTGTCGAGGGAGAGTTCCGTCAGCACGACGGCGTGGTGATGGTGACGGTGAAGTGATCTGCGCAGGGCTTCGCCTAAGCACTACTAAGATATGACCGGAGGCGTAAACTGTGGAGGGGGGCGCCGCACACGGCTAACAATTGTTGGTGTGTCTCTATGTTCTAGGCGCCCCCTCATATATATAGGTGGGAGGGAGAGGGAGCAGCCAAGGGGGCGCCCCAAGTAGGAGGAATCCTACTTGGGGGCCTTGTCCAATTCGGCCACCCCCCTTACCATATTTTCCGGAGGGGGAAGGAAGGAGGAGGGAGCAGGGAAGGAAGGGGGAGGCCCAATCCCTCCCCTTCCTTCTCTCTTCCCCTCTTTCCTTCCCCTTCTAGTTCGGCCCATATGGGGGGCGCAACAGCCCTTGCTGGCTGTTGTGTTTACCCTCTTGGCCCATTAGGCCCATATCTTTGTCGAGGGTGCCCGGAACCCCTTCCGGTGACCCGATATGTACCCGATACTCTCCGGAACACTTTCGGTGTCCAAATACTATCGCCCTATATATCAATATTTACCTCTCGACCATTTCGAGACTCATCGTCATGTCCATGATCTCACTCGGGACTCCAAACAACATTCGGTCACCAAATCACATAACTCATATAATACAAAATCGTCATCGAACGTCAAGTGTGTGGACCCTACGGGTTCGAGAACTACGTAGACATGACCGAGACACCTCTTCGGTCAATAACCAATAGCGGAACCTGGACGCTCATATTGGCTCCTACATATTCTATGAAGATCTTTATCGGTCGAACCGTAATGACAACATACGTTATTCCCTTTGTCATCGGTATGTTACTTGCCTGAGATTCGATCATCGGTATCTTCATACCTAGTTCAATCTCGTTACCGGTAAGTCTCTTTACTCGTTCCATAATACATCATCCCGCAACTAACTCATTAGTCACTTTGCTTGCATGGCTTCTTATGATGTGCATTGCCGAGAGGGCCCAGAGATACCTCTCTGATACTCGGAGTGACAAATCCTAACACTATAAAAAAAATACACTTCCGTGATGATACGTGTTTGTCACAGTAGGTCACGTTTTTTGTCATGCATGTACATCCACTACTGCAGGATGCTGCTAACGCGACACTACGATCAGAGACCCTTCGACGAAACTGTGTGCGATGCAATAATCGCAAACGGTGGTGTAACAAAATCATCAAAAAGATGCAAAACATTTGCGATGGAGGATGCATCAAATACGGTTCAGATTTTAGTTGCATGTGCGATGCAGGGCATACGGTTCAGTTCAATTAAATGTTTGTGATGAGGAGGAACAAAAGAAACGGGCAGCTAGATGAAGGTGTGTACGATAACATCATAAGGTTCACTCGGATGAACTATTTGTGATTAGGCAACACAAAAGAAATGGTCAGCCAAATCAAGGTGTGTGCAATATACAGCATGCGGTTCACTCGGGTGAACTATTTGCGTTGAGACAAGAGAGCAGAAACGGTTCAACTTAACAAGATGTGTCTGCGCGGTAAACAGGTCTGTAATCGGAAACATGTGCAAAGATCGATAACAACACCGACGATTGCTGCTAACAAGCCGTGTGCGTTGTGAGCAAACGATTGCTGGTATACAATTGTAAGTGATTGATGAAAAAATCACTGACGGGTTCCATTGTTTAGTCCGTGTGCGATGTGATTTTCTTTGTCCGCACAACATCTACGCTCTGTCTACAGAGCATCAACATATATATTTAAAAAGATAGCATTGCATAACCAAATTAAGCATATAATTACACAAGTGACTACAAACATAACATTTACACGCACCAAAGTAAGCAATTACGTGCATACTAAACTAGGAGAAACGGAGATCTAATCATCTACTTATTGTTGCCATGAAGTTTGCCATTGCTCTGCTTCCGGCTGGATCCCTGGCCATTTTGGGGAAGGAGGCACTTCCTCATGTCAACGACCTGCCTGTACATGTCGTAGCTTGTGTACGCCTCCTTGGCTGCGTACACGACGTGAGCTTTTGTTGGGGAACGCAGTATTTCAAAAAAAATCCTACGATCACGCAAGATCTATCTAGGAGATGTATAGCAACGAGAGGGGAGAGTGTGTCCACGTACCCTCGTAGACCGAAAGTGGAAGCGTTTAGTAACGCGGTTGATGTAGTCGAACGTCTTCACGATCCAACCGATCCAAGTGCCGAATGTACGGCACCTCTGTGTTCACCACACGTTAAGCTCGATGACGTCCCTCGAGCTCTTGATCCAGTTGAGGACGAGGGAGAGTTCTGTCAGCACGACGGTGTGGTGACGGTGATGATGAATTTACCGGCGCAGGGCTTCGCCTAAGCACTACGTCGATATGACTGAGGTGTGTAACTATGGAGGGGGGCACCGCACACGGCTAAGACAAATCTTGGAGTGCCTTTGGGGTGTCCCCTGCCCACGTATATAAAGGAGGGAGGGAGAGGCCGGCCCTCCTAGGGGCGCGCCAAGTGTAGGGAGTCCTACTAGGACTCCCAAGTCCTAGTAGGATTCCCTTTCCTTTTCGGAGTAGGAAAGAAGGAAAGGAGGGAGAGGGAGAAGGAAAGGGGGGCCGCGCCCCCACCCCTTGTCCAATTAGGTTTGGGCAGGGGGGAGGCGCGCGCCACCTTGTGGCCCTTCTTCCCACTCTCCACTAAAGCCCAATAAGGCCCATTAACTTCCCCCGGTGAATTCCCATAACTCTCCGGTACTCCGAAAAATACCCGAATCACTCGGAACCATTCCAATGTCCGAATATAGCCTTCCAATATATCGACCTTTACCTCTTGACCATTTCGAGACTCCTCATCATGTCCGTGATCTCATCCGAGTCTCCGAAAAAACTTCGGTCATCAAATCACATAACTCATATACAAATCGTAATTGAACGTTAAGGGTGCGGACCCTACGAGTTAGAGAACTATGTAGACATGACCGAGACACATCTCCAGTCAATAACCAACAGAGGAACCTGGATGCTCATATTGGCTCCTACATATTCTACGAAGATCTTTATCGGTCAAACCGCATAACAACATACGTCATTCCCTTTGTCATCGGTATGTTACTTGCCCGAGATTCGATCGTCGGTATCATCACACCTAGTTCAATATCCCTACTGGAAAGTATCTTTACTCGTTTCATAATGCATCATCCCGTAACTAACTCATTAGTCACATTGCTTGCAAGGCTTATAGTGATGTGCATTACCGAGAGGGCCCAGAGATACCTCTCCGATACACAGAGCGACAAATCCTAATCTCGATCTATGTCAACTCAACAAACACCATCGAAGACACCTATAGATCATCTTTATAATCACCCAGTTACGTTGTGACGTTTTATAGCACACAAGGTGTTCCTCCGGTATTCGGGAGTTGCATAATCTCATAGTCAGAGGAATACGTACAAGTCATGAAGAAAGCAATAGCAATAAAACTATATGATCATTATGCTAAGCTAACGGATGGGTCTTGTCCATCACATCATTCTCTAATGATGTGGTCGCGTTCATCAAATGACAACACATGTTTATGGTTAGGAAACTTAACCATCTTTGATTAACGAGCTAGTCAAGTAGAGGCATACTCTGTTTTGTCTATGTATTCACACATGTACTAAGTTTTTGGTTAATACAATTCTAGCATGAATAATAAACATTTATCATGATATAAGGAAATATAAATAACAACTTTATTATTGCCTCTAGGGCATATTTCCTTCAGCTTTGTCGAGTTTCTCCATCCAGGCCGAGTGCCAGGCACGCTTGTCCTTGTTGCACGAATCCTTCATATCTCTATAGTAGGGGTCGATGACGGCCTCAGCGAGGTGAACCAGTGAGTCCTTCTCATACTCCTTGTTGCCCCATATTTTGTATTGGCCCTGGATGTCGACAAGATTCTGGCAGGCGATGCCCGAATTCTCGAGCGCCTTTACATCGTTGGTGATGTCCACCGTAGCGAACATGTAGTGGGGGTTGTTGACAAACCTAGCGAAACGCTCGCAAGGCCTTGTCGCCAGGTAGTAGTGGTAGACGAGGATGTGGTGGCGCACGCACATTTGGGCAACGGCGACCTTGGGATGAGACCCGGCATGAGCGCGGGTGTACTCAACATCAAAGCCGACCACCTTGTACTTCTCCTCGGCAAGCAACAGCTCCATGATGTGGATGGAGTGCTCCACCTAGATCGGGTCGTTGGTGTACACCACCGGGAGGTCCATGAACCTTCTGTGGGTGTCCACCACGACAGGCATGGCGAACTGCTGCTCATTGTCGGCAGCCGCTCGGAGCGCCATTGGAGCCGCGCAGGATACTGATACGTCTCCAACTTATCTATAATTTTTGATTGTTCCATGCTATTATATTATCAACCTTGGATGTTTTATGTGCATTTATATGATATTTTATATGATTTTTGGGACTAGCCTATTAACCTAGAGCCTAGTGCCAATTTCTGTTTTTTCCTTGTTTTAGGGTTTCGAAGAAAAGGAATATCAAACGGAGTCCAAACGGAATGAAACCTTCGGAAAAGTTATTTCTGGAAAGAAAGCAATACAGGAGACTTGGAGTGCACGTCAGGGGATCAACGAAGAAGCCACGAGGCAGGGGGGCGCCCGCCCCCTGGGCGCGCCCTCCACCCTCGTGGGCCCCTCGTGGCTGCCCTGATGTATTTCTTCCGCCTATATATATCCATATACCCTAAAACAATCGGGGAGCACAATGGATCGAGAGTTCCGCCGCCAGAAGCCTCCGTAGCCACCAAAAACCAATCTAGACCCGTTCCGGCACCCTGCCGGAGGGGGAATCCCTCTCCGGTGGCCATCTTCATCATCCCGGTGCTCTCCATGACGAGGAGGGAGTAGTTCTCCCTCGGGGCTGAGGGTATGTACCAGTAGCTATGTGTTTGATCTCTCTCTCTCTCTCGTGTTCTTGAGGTGATACGATCTTGATGTATCGCGAGCTTTGCTATTATAGTTGGATCTTATGATGTTTCTCCCCCTCTACTCTCTTGTAATGGATTGAGTTTTTCCTTTGAAGTTATCTTATCGGATTGAGTCTTTAAAGATTTGAGAACACTTGATGTATGTTTTGCCATGCGTCTCTGTGGTGACAATGGGATATCACGTGATTCACTTGATGTATGTTTTGGTGATCAACTTGCGGGTTCCGCCCATGAACCTATGCATAGGGCTTGGCACATGTTTTCGTCGTGATTCTCCGGTAGAATCTTCGGGGCACTCTTTGAAGTACTTTGTGTTGGTTTGAATAGATGAATCTGAGATTGTGTGATGCATATCGTATAATCATACCCACGGATACTTGAGGTGACATTGGAGTATCTAGGTGACATTAGGGTTTTGGTTGATTTGTGTCTTAAGGTGTTATTCTAGTACGAACTCTAGGGCTGTTTGTGACACTTATAGGAATAGCCCAACGGATTGATTGGAAAGAATAACTTTGAGGTGGTTTCGTACCCTACCATAGTCTCTTTGTTTGTTCTCGCTATTAGTGACTTTGGAGTGACTCTTTGTTGCATGTTGAGGGATAGTTATGTGATCCAATTTATGTTATTATTTTTGAGAGAACTTGCACTAGTGAAAGTATGAACCCTAGGCCTTGTTTCAACGCATTGCAATACCGTTTACGCTCACTTTTATCATTAGTTACCTTGCTTTTTTTATATTTTCAGATTACAAAAACCTATATCTACTATCCATATACCACTTGTATCACCATCTCTTCGCCGAACTAGTGCACCTATACAATTTACCATTGTATTGGGTGTGTTGGGGACACAAGAGGCTCTTTGTTATTTGGTTCTAGGGTTGCTTGAGAGAGACCATCTTCATCCTACGCCTCCTACGGATTGATAAACTTTAGGTCATCCACTTGAGGGAAATTTGCTATTGTCCTACAAACCTCTGCACTTGGAGGCCCAACAACATCTACAAGAATAAGGTTGTGTAGTAGACATCAAGCTCTTTTCTGGCACCATTGCCGGGGAGGTTAGCGCTTGAAGGTATATCTTTAGATCTTGCAACCGAATATTTTTGTTTCTTGTTTTAGCACTAGTTTAGTTTATAAGAGCAAACTACAAAAAAATGGAATTGAGTTTGCCTCATATGCTTCATCTTTTTAATATCTTTCGTGAGTATGATGGAAAGGAAAATTGTGCCAAAGTGTTAGAAGAAGAATGCATTAAAATGTTTGGCACTAAATCTTTGAATGATGAGCATGATTGCAATGTTGTTAGTATGAACTCCTTGAATATCCATGGTACTAATGATGATTGCACTAGTTATGATGAAAATGTCTCCTATAAACATGTCAATTTTTGTGGAGTGCATTGGGTTTGTAAGTACACACCAAATAAGGAAGATAGATATTGCATGAGGCATAAGTACTTAGAAACTAAATTGTTGCAAGAAAGGCTAGATGATTGTGCTAAAAATTTAAATTTTCTTGGCCGTACTTGTGGACTTTGCAATGAACAGGGTCATTTAGCTATCCGATGCAAATTGTTTCATGATCTAATCATGTCCAAAAATTGTGATGACTTGATTTCCCTTACACATTATAATGAACTCAGTTTGCTTATGGGTTACGAAGAAATGAAACGTATAACTAAGCATCTTCCAGAATTTGCCCGTTATAAACTTCTTGGCTTTGATCTAGAGGAAATTCATATGTATTGTGCGGTGAATTGCATTGAAAACCCTTATATTGCCAACTACATAAAGAAAAGAAAACAAATAGAAGATGAAGAGAATACTAATGAAAGGGAAGAGACTTCCCAATACCCTCCTATTATTTCTTATGATGAATCAGGTAATGAGGAGGAGCCTCCTATTCAACCAATCTCATTAATAAGGAGCTCCAAAAAGAGGATTGAACCCACACATGATGTGGTGAAGAAGAAGAAAAGAAAAAGGAAGAGAGGTAAAAAGATACCCCCCCCCCCCAAATAATGGTGCTCCTATTACTATTGTGCCTCATGAAAATATAATTGTGGAAGATAATGATACTTCTTATGATCTTGAAAATCTTTTTGGCACTTGCTTGGGAGAATATGATAATTGCTATACTATTGGTGCTATCCATACTATTAATGATGAGAGTGATTATGCTTATGATATGAAAAGGCCCAAGCTTGAGGATGCTATGTTTGATGAAGATGATGTTTTTGAGAATATATTTGCTGCAATTAATGTTTGTCCCAAGCTTGGGGATGCTACGTTTAATGAAGATGATATTTTTAGTCTCCCAAGTTTTGATATGCAAATTTATAATGATGATATCATGCCTCCTACTTATGATGATTATTGTGATGATACTTATGCTATAAAAAGTAGTGATTATATTTATAAAACTTGTCATGATTATGATTACCATTTTTCTGAACATCACACTTTTAATGTGGAAACAATTTATAGTATTCGAGTCTCTTATGATACTCCCACTATTCCGAATGAGAAGAATTTTACTTGTGTGGAGAGTAGTAAATTTTATATGCTTGTAGATCATGAAAATAATGCTCTATGTGATGGTTATATTGTTGAATTCATTCATGATGCTACTGAAAATTATTATGAGGGAGGAACTTATGCTTGTAGGAATTGCAATAATATCAAGTTTCCTCTCTATGTGCTTAAAATTTTGAAGTTATGCTTGTTTTACCTTCCTATGCAAGTTGATTCTTGTTCCCACAAGTTGTTTGCTCACAAAATCCCTATGCATAGGAAGTGAGTTAGACTTAAATGTGCTAGTCATATTATTCATGATGCTCTCTTTATGTTTCAATTCCTATCTTTTATGTGAGCATCATTGAAATCATCATGCCTAGCTAGGGGTGTTAAACGATAGCGCTTGTTGGGAGGCAACCCAATTTTATTTTTGTTCCTTGTTTTTTGCTCCTGTTTAGTAACAAATAATTCATCTAGACTCTTTTTAGATGTGATTTTATGCTTTCAATTAGTGTTTGTGCCAAGTAGAACCGTTGGGAAGACTTGGGGAAAGTCTTTGCGATCATGGTGTAAAAAAACAGAAACTTTAGCGCTCACGAGATTTGCTGCCATTTTTTATTGGACAGTGATACTTAGTTAATTATTTTTGAAGATGATTACTAGATAAATTACTCAGGTCCATAAATTTAGTTTAGAATTTTTGGGGTTCCAGAAGTATACGTCTGATCCAGATTACTACAGACTGTTCTGTTTTTGACAGATTCTGTTTTCTATATGTTGTTTACTTATTTTGATGAATCTATGAGTAGTATCGGAGGATATGAACCATAGAGAAGTTGGAATACAGTAGATATTACACCAATATGAATTTAGAATGAGTTCATTACAGTACCTTATGATGGTGATTTGCTTTCTTATACTAAAGGAGCTTACGAGTTTTCTGTTAAGTCTTGTGTTGTGAAGTTTTCAAGTTTTGGGTAAAGATTCGACGGACTATGGAATAAGGAGTGGCAAGAGCCTAAGCTTTGGGATGACCAAGGAACCCCAAGGTAATATTCAAGGACAACCAAGAGCCTAAGCTTGGGGATGCCCCGGAAGGCATCCCCTCTTTCGTCTTTGTTCATCGGTAACTTTACTTGGAGCTGTATTTTTATTCGCCACATGATATGTGTTTTGCTTGGAGCGTCATTTTATCTTATTTTGTTTTTCTTGCTGTTTGAATAAAATACCAAGATCTGAAATTCTTAAATGTTATAGAGTCTTCATATAGTTGCATAATTATTTGACTACTCATTGATCTTCACTTATATCTTTGGGAGTAGTTCGTTGTTGCTCTAGTGCTTCACTTATATCTTTTTAGAGCATGGTGGTGGTTTTTATTTTATAGAAATAGATGAACTCTCGGGCTTCACTTATATTATTTTGAGA
Organism: Triticum urartu; assembly: GCF_056163025.1. Taxonomy (NCBI): domain Eukaryota; kingdom Viridiplantae; phylum Streptophyta; class Magnoliopsida; order Poales; family Poaceae; genus Triticum; species Triticum urartu. Next base: position 601,938,971 of record NC_141874.1, on the reverse strand, counting down.
GTCTTTTAGAACAGCATGGTAATTTGCTTTGGTTATGAAATTAGTCCTAATATGATGGCCATCCAAGAGGGATATAATAAAAACATTCATATAAAGGGCATTGAATACTATGAGAAGTTTGATACTTGATGATTGTTTTAAGATATGGAGATAGTGATATTAAAGTTGTGCTAGTTGAGTAGTTGTGAATTTGAGAAATACTTGTGTTGAAGTTTGCAAGTCCCGTAGCATGCACGTATGGTAAATGTTGTGTAACAAATTTGAAACATGAGGTGTTATTTGATTGTCTTCCTTATGAGTGGCGGTCGGGGACGAGAGATGGTCTTTTCCTACCAATCTATCCCCCTAGGAGCATGCGCGTAATGCTTGGTTTTTGATGACTTGTAGATTTTTGCAATAAGTATGTGAGTTCTTTATGACTAATGTTGAGTCCATGGATTATACGCACTCTCACCCTTCCATCATTGCTAGCCTCTTCGGTACCGTGCATTGCCCTTTCTCACATTGAGAGTTGGTGCAAACTTCGCCGGTGCATCCAAACCTCGTGATATGATACGCTCTTTCACACATAAACCTCCTTATATCTTCCTCAAAACAACCACCATACCTACCTATTATGGCATTTCCATAACATTCCGAGATATATTGCCATGCAACTTTCCACCATTCCTTTTATCATGACACGTTCATCATTGTCATATTGCTTCGCATGATCATGTAGTTGACATCGTATATGTGGAAAAGCCACCGTTCATAATTCTTTCATACATGTCACTCTTGGTTCATTGCATATCCCGGTACACCGCCGGAGGCATTCATATAGAGTCATCTTTTGTTCTAGCATCGACTTGTAATCATTGAGTTGTAAATAAATAGAAGTGTGATGATCATCATTTTCTAGAGCATTGTCCCAAGTGAGGAATTCAAAAAAAAGGGGAGATAAAGGCCATAAAAGGAAGAGAAGGCCCAAAAAATGAGAGAAAAAGAGAGGAGGGACAATGCTACTATCCTCTGCCACACTTGTGCTTCAAAGTAGCACCATAATCCTCATGATAGAGAGTCTCTTGTTTTGTCACTTTCATATACCAGTGGGAATTTTTCATTATAGAACTTGGCTTGTATATTCCAACAATGGGCCTCCTCAAGTGCCCTAGGTCTTCGTGAGCAAGCAAGTTGGATGCACGCCCACTTAGTTTCTTTTGTTGAGCTTTCATACATTTATAGCTCTAGTGCATCCGTTGCATGGAAATCCCTACTCCTTGCATTGACATCAATTGATGGGCATCTCCCTAGCCCATTTATTAGCCGCATCGATGTAAGACTTTCTCATTTTTGTCTTCTCCACATAACCCCCTCATTATATTCTATTCCACCCATAGTGCTATATCCATGGCTCACGCTCATGTATTGCGTGAAAGTTGAAAAAAGTTTGAGATTACTAAAGTATGAAACAATTGCTTGAATTGTCATCGGGGTTGTGCATGATGATAGCATTCTTGTGTGACGAAAATGGAGCATGACCAAACTATATGATTTTGTAGGGATGAACTTTCTTTGGCCATGTTATTTTGAGAAGACATGATTGCTTAGTTAGTATGCTTGAAGTATTATTATTTTTATGTCAATACTAAAATTTTGTCTTGAATCTTATGGATCTGAATATTCTTGCTACAATAAAGAAAACTACATGGATAAATATGTTAGGTAGCATTCCACATCAAAAATTCCGTTTTTATCATTTACCTACTCGAGGACGAGCATGAATTAAGCTTGGGGATGCTGATACGTCTCCAACGTATCTATAATTTTTTATTGTTCCATGCTATTATATTATCAACCTTGGATGTTTTATATGCATTTATATGCTATTTTATATGATTTTTGGGACTAACCTATTAACCTAGAGCCCAGTGCTAGTTTCTGTTTTTTCCTTGTTTTAGGGTTTCGAAGAAAAGGAATATCAAATGGAGTCCAAACGGAACGAAACCTTCGGAAAAGTTATTTTTGGAAAGAAAGCAATACAGGAGACTTGGAGTGCACGTCAGGGAATCAACGAGGAAGCCATGAGGCAGGGGGGCGCCCACCCCCTGGGCGCGCCCTCCACCCTCGTGGGCCCCTCGTGGGCCCCTGATGTATTTCTTCCGCCTATATATATATCCATATACCCTAAAACGATCGGGGAGCACAATAGATCGGGAGTTCCGCTGGCAGAAGCCTCCGTAGCCACCGAAAACCAATCTAGACCCATTCCGGCACCCTGCTGGAGGGGGAATCCCTCTCCGGTGTCCATCTTCATCATCCCGGTGCTCTCCATGACGAGGAGGGAGTAGTTCTCCCTCGGGGCTGAGGGTATGTACCAGTAGCTATGTGTTTGACCTCTCTCTCTCGTGTTCTTGAGGTGATACGATCTTGATGTATCGCGAGCTTTGCTATTATAGTTGGATCTTATGATGTTTCTCCCCCTCTACTCTCTTGTAATGGATTGAGTTTTCCCTTTGAAGTTATCTTATCGGATTGAGTCTTTAAAGATTTGAGAACACTTGATGTATGTCTTGCCGTGCGTATCTGTGGTGACAATGGGATATCACGTGATTCACTTGATGTATGTTTTGGTGATCAACTTGCGGGTTCCGCCCATGAACCTATGCATAGGGGTTGGCACACGTTTTCGTCGTGATTCTTCGGTAGAATCTTTGGGGCACTCTTTGAAGTACTTTGTGTTGGTTTGAATAGATGAATCTGAGATTGTGTGATGCATATCGTATAATCATACCCACGGATACTTGAGGTGACATTGGAGTATCTAGGTGACATTAGGGTTTTGGTTGATTTGTGTCTTAAGGTGTTATTCTAGTACGAACTCTAGGGCTGTTTGTGACACTTATAGGAATAGCCCAACGGATTGATTGGAAAGAATAACTTTGAGGTGGTTTCGTACCCTACCATAATCTCTTCGTTTGTTCTCCGCTATTAGTGACTTTGGAGTGACTCTTTGTTGCATGCTGAGGGATAGTTATGTGATCCAATTATGTTATTATTGTTGAGAGAACTTGCACTAGTGAAAGTATGAACCCTAGGCCTTGTTTCAATGCATTGCAATACCGTTTACGCTCACTTTTATCATTAGTTACCTTGTTTTTATATTTCCAGATTACAAAAACCTATATCTACTATCCATATACCACTTGTATCACCATCTCTTCGCCGAACTAGTGCACCTATACAATTTACCATTGTATTGGGTGTGTTGGGGACACAAGAGACTCTTTGTTATTTGGTTCTAGGGTTGCTTGAGAGAGACCATCTTCATCCTACGCCTCCTACGAATTGATAAACCTTAGGTCATCCACTTGAGGGAAATTTGCTACTATCCTACAAACCTCTGCACTTGGAGGCCCAACAACATCTACAAGAAGAAGGTTGTGTAGTAGACATCAGATACCCTCTAAGAATTTCTCATGGTGGGTGTGCTTCTTGCAATAGTGGGGCGCAATCGAAAGGTTGACGAGACACAAGGGTTAAATGGCCGCTGTAATAAATGGGTGTCGGCCTGCCTATAATCGTCACGTCTTGTCACGGCGTTCATAGCGGAGGATTCCAGTGCACGCTTGACAACACCACACCGCACTGTAACCTACACACCTTTCTTTCCTGACCATCTATCACAAAGCCATCTGGCTATTCCATGTAGATTTCCTCGTTTAGCTTTCCATTCAGAAAAGCCGTCTTCACATACATCTGGTGGATGAGAAGACCATGTGAGGCCGCCAACAAGAGTAATACTCGAATGGTGGTCAGTCTAGCCACAAGTGAATAAGTATCAAATAAATCTTCCTCTTCTTTTTGGTCATAGCCCTTGGCCACACGCCTAGCCTTGTACTTTCAAATCGTACAGTTGGGCCTAAGCTTCTTCTTGAACACCCACTTACATCCCAATGTGTTGCAACCATAGGGACGGTCAGTGATCTCCCATGTCCCGTTAGCCATGATGGAATCCATCTCGCTACGGACCGCATCCTTCCAGTAGTCAGCTTCTGGAGAGGCATACGCTTCTAAAATAGAAGTGGGAGTATCATCCACGAGGTACACAAAGAAATCATCACCAAAGGTCTTTACAATCCTTTGTCTCTTGCCCCTACCAAGGGTTTCCTCATCATCCTCCTCGGGATTTTCAACATGTGTTCGTTCATAATATTTCAAAGGAATGGCAGGCTCAGGAGTCTCCTCAGATTCCTGTCTAGAAGTGCTTTGCATATCTCTTATAGGAAAAATATCCTCGAAGAATGTAGCATCCTTAGACTCCATAATTGTACCGACCTTGTGGTCAGGTACCTCAGATTTCACTACTTGAAATCTATAGCCAACGCTGTTCTTAGTGTATCCCAAATTAACGCACTCCACAATCTTGTTGGGAACACCGTAATTTCAAAAATTTCCTACGCACACGCAAGATCATGGTGATGCATAGCAACGAGAGGGGAGAGTATCGTCTATGTACCCTCGTAGACCGTAAGCGGAAGCGTTATGACAACGTGGTTGATGTAGTCATACGTCTTCACGATCGACCAATCCTAGCACCGAACGTACAACACCTCCGCGATCTGCACGTTCAGCTCAATGGCGTCCCACGAACTCATGATCCAGTAGAGCTTCGAGGGAGAGCTTCGTCAGCACGACAGCGTGATGACGGTGATGATGAAGCTACCGGCGCAGGGCTTCGCCTAAGCACTACGATGATATGACCGAGGTGGATTATGGTGGAGGGGGGCACCGCACACAGCTAAGAACAATGTCAACTTGTGTGTTCTAGGGTGCCCCCTCCCCACGTATATAAAGGAGGGAGGGGAGGCCGGCCGGCCTCTATAGGCGCGCCAAGGGGGGAGGAATCCTCCTCCTAGTAGGAGTAGGATTCCTCCTTTCCTAGTCCTACTAGGAGGGGAAAGGAAGGAGAAGGGGAGGAGAAGGAAAGAGGGGGCGCAGCCCCTCCCCTAGTCCAATTCGGACTAGGCCCATGGGGGGGCGCTGCCAGCCCTCGTGGCTTCTTCTCCTTCTCCCTTGAAGCCCACTAAGGCCCATATGTACTCCCGTATTCCCGTAACTCCCCCGGTACTCCGAAAAATACCCGGATCACTCAGAACCTTTCTGATGTCCGAATGTAGCCTTCCAATATATAGATCTTTACGGCTCAATCAGTTCAAGACTCCTCGTCATGTCCGTGATCTCATCCAGGACTCCGAACAACCTTCGATACATAAAATCACATAAACTCATAATACCAATCGTCACCGAACGTTAAGCGTGCGGACCCTACGGGTTCAAGAACTATGTAGACATGACCGAGACATGTCTCCGGTCAATAACCAATAGCGGAACCTAGATGCTCATATTGGCTCCTACATATTCTACGAAGATCTTTATCGGTCAAACCGCATAACGGTATACGTTGTTCCCTTTGTCATCGGTATGTTACTTGCCCGAGATTCGATCGTTGGTATCTCAATAGCTAGTTCAATCTCGTTACTGGCAAGTCTCTTTACTCGTTCTGTAATGCTACATCCCGTAACTAACTCATTAGCTACATTGCTTGCAAGGATTATAGTGTTGTACATTACCGAGAGGGCCCAGAGATACCTCTCCGACAATCGAAGTGACAAATCCTAATCTTGATCCATGCCAACTCAACAAACACCATCAGAGACACCTGCAGAGCACCTTTATAATCACCCAGTTATGTTGTGACATTTGGTAGCACACAAAGTGTTCCTCCTGCATTCGGGACTTGCATGATCTCATAGTCATAGGAACATGTATAGTTATGGAGAAAGCAATAGCAACAAACTAAACGATCATTGTGCTAAGCTAACGGATGGGTCAAGTCAATCACATCATTCTCTAATGATGTGATCCCGTTAATCAAATGACAACTCATGTCTATGGTTAGGAAACATAACCATCATTGATTCAACGAGGTAGTCAAGTAGAGGCAAACTAGCGACACTCTGTTTGTCTATGTATTCACACATGTACTAAGTTTCCGGTTAATACAATTCTAGCATGAATAATAAACATTTATCATGATATAAGGAAATATAAATAACAACTTTATTATTGCCTCTAGGGCATATTTCCTTCGGTCTTCCACTTGCACTAGGGTCAATAATCTAGTTCACATCGTCATGTGATTTAACACCAATAGTTCACATCTTTATGTGATTAGTTCACATATCCATGTGACTAATACCCAAAAGGTTTACTAGAGTCAATAATCTAGTTCACATCTCTATGTGATTAACACCCAAAGAGTGATCATATTTTGCTTGTGAGAGAAATTTAGTCAACGGGTCTCCCACATTCAGAGCCGTATGTATTTTGCAAATTTTCTATGTCTACAATGCTTTGCACGGAGCTACTCTAGCTAATCGCTCCCACTTTAAATATGTATCTAGATCGAGACTTGGAGTCATCCAGATCGGTGTCAAAGCTTGCATCAACGTAACTCTTTACGACGAACTCTTTGTCACCTCCATAACCGAGAAACATTTCCTTATTCCACTAAGGATATTTTTTACCGATGTCCAGTGATCCACTCCTGGATCACTATTGTACCCTCTTGCCAAACTTATGGTGAGGTACACAATAGGTCTGGTACACAGCATAACATACTTTGTAGAACCTATGACTGAGGCATAGGGAATGACTTTTCATTCTCTTTCTATTTTCTACCGTGGTCGGGTTTACCTTGCAACACAGGCAAGAACTCCTTCTTTGGTTGTTCCATTTTGAACTACTTCAAAATCTTGTCAAGGTATGTACTCATTGAAAATATATCAAGCGTCTTGATCTATCTCTGTAGATCTTGATGCTCAATATGTAAGTAGCTTCACCGAGGTCTTTCTTTGAAAAACTCTTTTCAAACATTCCTTTATGCTTCACAGAAAATTCTACATTATTTCTGATCAACAATATGTAATTCACATATACTTATCAAAAATGTTGTAGTGCTCCCACTCACTTTCTTGTAAATACAGGCTTCACCGCAAGTCTGTATAAAACCATATGCTTTGATCACTTTATCAAAGCATATATTCCAACTCTGACATGCTTGCACCAGTCCATAGATGGATCGTTGGAGCTTGCTCACTTTGTTAGCACCTTTAGGATCGACAAACCTTCTGGTTGCATAATATACAACTCTTCTTTAAGAAATCCATTAAGGAATGCAGTTTTGACATCCATTTGCCACATTTCATAAAATGCGGCAACTGCTAACATGATTCGGACAGACTTTTAAGCATCGATATGAGTGAGAAACTCTCATCGTAGTCAACACCTTGAACTTTTCGAAAACATTTTTGCGACAATTCGAACTTTGTAGATAGTAACACTACTATCAGCGTCTGTCTTCCTCTTGAAGATCCATTTATTCTCAATGATTCACCAATCATCGGGCAAGTCAATCAAAGTCCATACTTTGTTCTCATACATGGATCTCATCTCAGATTTCATGGCCTCAAGCCATTTTGCGGAATCTGGACTCATCATCGCTTCATCATAGTTCGTAGGTTTGTCATGGTCTAGTAACATGACTTCTAGAACAGGATTACCGTACCACTCTGGTCCAGACCATACTCTGGTTGACCTACGAGGTTCGGTAGTAACTTGATCTGAAGTTTCATGATCATCATCATTAGCTTCCTCACTAATTGGTGTAGGAATCACTGGAACTGATTTCTGTGATGAACTACTTTCCAACTCGGGAGAAGGTACAATTACCTCATCAAGTTCTACTTTTCTCCTACTCACTTCTTTCGAGAGAAACTCCTTCTCTAGAAAGGATCCGTTCTTAGCAATAAAATATCTTGCCTTCGGATCTGTGATAGAAGGTGCACCCAACAGTCTCCTTTGGGTATCCTATGAAGACACATTTCTCCGATTTGGGTTTGAGCTTATCAGGCTGAAACTTTTTCACATAAGCATCACAACTCCAAACTTTAAGAAATGACAGCTTAGGTTTCTTGCTAAACCACAGTTCATACGGTGTCATCTCAACGGATTTTTAGACGGTGCCCTATTTAACGTGAATGCAGCTGCCTCTAATGCATAACCCCAAAACGATAGTGGTAATTCGGTAAGAGACATCATAGTGGTAATTCTCTAATGCATAAAGTACGGTTATGACGTTCGGACACGTCATTATATTTTGGTGTTCCAGGTGGCGTGAGTTGCGAAACTATTCCACATTGTTTCAAATGAAGACCAAACTCATAACTCAAATATTTATTTCTGTGATCATATCATAGAAACTTTATTTTCTTTTTATGATGATTTTCCACTTCACTCTGAAATTCTTTGAACTTTTAAAATGTTTCAGACTTATGTTTCATCAAGTAGATATACTCATATCTGCTCAAATCATCTATGAAGGTCAGAAAATAACGATACCCGCCGCGAGCCTCAACACTCATTGGACCGCACACATCACTATGTATTATTTCCAACAAGTCTGTTGCTCGCCCCATTGTTCCGGAGAACGGAGTCTTAGTCATCTTGCCCATGAGGCATGGTTCGCAAGCATTAAGTGATTCCAAAAGTCCATCATCATGGAGTTTCATCATGCGCTTCACACCAATATGACCTAAACGGCAGTGCCACAAATAAGTTGCACTATCATTATTAACTTTGCATCTTTTGGCTTCAATATTATGAATATGTGTATCACAACAATCGAGATTCAATAAACCATTTATATTGAGTGTATGACCATAGAAGGTTTTATTCATGTAAATAGAACAACAATTATTCTTTGATTTAAATGAATAACCGTTTTGCAATAGACACGATCCAATCATATTCATGCTCAACGCAAACACCAAATAACATTTATTTTAGGTTCAACACTAATCCCGAAGGTAAAGGGAGTGTGCGATGGTGATCTTATGAACCTTGGAATCACTTCCAACTCACATCATCACCTCGCCCTTAACTAGTCTATGTTTATTTTGCAACTCCCGTTTCGAGTTACTACTCTTAGCAACCAAACTAGTATCAAATACTGAGGGGTTTGCTATAAACACTAGTAAATTACACATCAACAACATGTATATCAAATATACTTTTGTTCACTTTGCCATCCTTCTTATCCGCCAAGTATCTAGGGCAATTCCACTTCCAGTGACCATTTCCTTTGCAGCAGAAGCACTCAGTTTCAGGCTTGGGTCTAGCTCTGGGCTTCTTCGTGGGAGTGGCAACTTGCTTGCCATTCTTCTTAAAGTTCCCTTTCTTTCCTTTGACCTTTTACTTGAAACTAGTGGTCTTGTCAACCATCAACACTTGATGCTTTTCTTGATTTCTACCTTCGCTGATTTCAGCATCGCGAAGAGCTTGGGAATTACTTTCGTCATCCTTTGCATATTATAGTTCATCACAAAGTTCCAGTAACTTGGTGATAGTGACTAGAGAACTCTGTCAATCACTATCTTATTAGGAAGATTAACTCCCACTTGATTCAAGTGATTGTAGTACTCAGACATTCTGAGCACATGCTCACTCGTTGAGCTATTCTCCTCCATCTTGTAGGCAAAGTACTGTCAGAGGTCTCATACCTCTTGACACGGGCATGAGCATGAGATACCAATTTCAACTCTTGGAACATCTTATATGCTCCGTGGCGTTCAAAACATTTTTGAAGTCCCGGTTTTAAGCCGTAAAGCATGGTGCACTAAACAATCAAGTAGTCATCATACCAAGCTTGTCAAACGTTCATAACGTCTGCATCTGCTCCTGCAATAGGTCTGACACCTAGCGGTGCATCAAGGACATAATTCTTCTGTGCAGCAATGAGGATAATCCTCAGATCACGGACCAAGTCCGCATCATTGCTACTAACATCTTTCAACATAGTTTTTTCTCTAGGAACATATCAAAATAAACGGGGAGCAACATCGCGAGCTATTGATCTACAACATAGTTATGCAAATACTATCAGGACTAAGTTCATGATAAATTAAAGTTCAATTTAATCATATTACTTAAGAACTCCCGCTTAGATAGACATCCCTCTAGTCATCTAAATGATCACGTGATCCAAATCAACTAAACCATGTCCGGTCATCACGTAAGATGGAGTAGTTTTCAATGGTGAACATCATTATGTTGATCATATCTACTATATGATTCACGCTCGACCTTTCGGTCTCTAGTGTTCCGAGGCCATATCTGCATATGATAGGCTCGTCAAGTTTAACCCAAGTATTCTACGTGTGCAAAACTGGCTTGCATCCGTTGTATGTGAACGTGGAGCTTATCACACCCGATCATCACGTGGTGTCTCGGCACAACGAACTGTAGCAACGGTGCATACTCAGGGAGAACACTTATACCTTGAAATTTTAGTAAGGGATCATCTTATAAAGCTACCGCCGAACTAAGCAAAATAAGATGTATAAAAGATAAACATCACATGCAATCAAAAATATGTGACATGATATGGCCATCATCATCTTGTGCCTTTGATCTCCATCTCCAAAGTACTGTCATGATCTCCATTGTTACCGGCATGACACCATGATCTCAATCATCTTGATCTTTTATCAACATGTCGTCACATGGTCGTCTCACCAGCTATTGCTTTTGCAACTATTGCTATCGCATAGCGGTAAAGTAAAGCAATTACATGGCACTTGCATCTTATGCAATAAAGAGACAACCATAAGGCTCCTGCCAGTTGCCAATAACTTTAACAAAACATGATCATCTCATACAACAATTTATATCTCATCATGTCTTGACCATATCACATCACAACATACCCTGCAAAAACAAGTTAGACGTCCTCTACTTTGTTGTTGCAAGTTTTACGTGGCTGCTACGGGCTGAGCAAGAACCGTTCTTACCTACGCATCAAAAACCACCACGTGGTATAGTGATTGCTTTTTGATCTTCAGAAAGAACCCTGTTCATTGAATCCAATTCAACTAAAGCTAGAGAAACAAACACCCACTAGCCACCTGTGTGCGAAGCACGTCGGTAGAACCAGTCTCGCGTAAGCGTACATGTAATGTCGGTCTGGGCCGCTTCATCCAACAATGCCGCTAAATCAAGAATCAACTAGTGATAGCAAGCAATATGTATATACCCACGCCCACAACTCCTTTGTGTTCTACTCGTGCATATAACATCTACGCATAGACCTGGCTCGGATGCCACTGTTGGGGAACGCAGTAATTTCAAAAATTTCCTACGCACACGCAAGATCATGGTGATGCATATCAACAAGAGGGGAGAGTATCATCTACATACCCTCGTAGACTATAAGCGGAAGCGTTATGACAACGCGGTTGATGTAGTCATACGTCTTCACGATCGATCAATCCTAGCGCCGAACGTACGGCACCTCCGCGATCTGCACACGTTCAGCTCGATGACGTCCTACGAACTCATGATTCAGTAGAGCTTCAAGGGAGAGCTTCGTCAGCACGATGGCATGATGACGGTGATGATGAAGCTACCGGCGCAGGGCTTCGCCTAAGCACTACGACGATATGACCGAGGTGGATTATGGTGGAGGGGCACCACACACAGCTAAGAACAATGTCAACTTGTGTGTTCTAGGGTGCCCCCCTCCCACGTATATAAAGGAGGGAGGGGATACCGGCCGGCCTCTTTAGGCGCGCCAAGGGGGGAGGAATTCTCCTCCTAGTAGGAGTAGGATTCCTCCTTTCCTAGTCCTACTAGGAGGGGAAAGGAAGGAGAAGGGGCGGAGAAGGAAAGAGGGGGCGCAGCCCCTCCCCTAGTCCAATTCGGACTAGGCCCATGGGGGGCGTGCGGCCAACCCTCATGGCTTCTCCTCTTTTTCCCTTAAAGCCCACTAAGGCCCATATGTACTCCCGTATTCCCGTAACTCCCCCGATACTCCGAAAAATACCTGGATCACTCGGAACCTTTCCGATGTCCAAATATAGCCTTCCAATATATCAATCTTTATGGCTCAATCATTTTGAAACTCCTCGTCATGTCCGTGATCTCATCCGGGACTCTGAACAACCTTAGGTACATCAAATCACATAAACTCAATACCAATCGTCACCGAACGTTAAGCGTGCGGACCCTACGGGTTCGAGAACTATGTAGACATGACCGAGACATGTCTCCGTTCAATAGCCAATAGCGGAACCTGGATGCTCATATTGGCTCCTACATATTCTACGAAGATCTTTATCGGTCAAACCGCATAATGGTATACGTTGTTCCCTTTGTCATCGGTATGTTACTTGCCCGAGATTCGATCGTCGGTATCTCAATACCTCGTTCAATCTTGTTACTGGCAAGTCTATTTACTCGTTCTGTAATGCTACATCCTGTAACTAACTCATTAGCTACATTGCTTGCAAGGCTTATAGTGATGTACATTATCAAGAGGGCCCAGAGATACCTCTCCGACAATCGGAGTGACAAATCCTAATCTTGACCCATGCCAACTCAACAAACACCATCGGAGACACATGTAGAGGACCTTTATAATCACCCAGTTACGTTGTGACGTTTGGTAGCACACAAAGTGTCCCTATGGTATTCGGGAGTTGCATGATCTCATAGTCATAGGAACATGTATAGTTATGGAGAAAGCAATAACAACAAACTAAACGATCATCGTGCTAAGCTAACGGATGGGTCGAGGCAATCACATCATTCTCTAATGATGTGATCCCGTTAATCAAATGACCACTCATGTCTATGGTTAGGAAACATAACCATCATTGATTCAACGAGCTAGTCAAGTAGAGGCAAACTAGTGACACTCTGTTTGTCTATGTATTCACACATGTACTAAGTTTCCGGTTAATACAATTCTAGCATGAATAATAAAAATTTATCATGATATAAGGAAATATAAATAACAACTTTATTATTGCCTCTAGGGCATATTTCCTTCAAGCTTTGGTCCAAGCTTACGCTTTTTGGGGATCGGCACATTGACTTTCGCCAAACAGCGCCAAGTATGCAAGTATGAGAGTGTTGTCCTTCTCTTCGCCCATTTATCATAGGGAGTGATCTCATTATCCATTGTCGGAACTTTATTTAGGACATGACATGCCGTCAATATAGCCTCCCCCCACCATGCCTTGGATAAACCCGATGTATCTAACATGGCGTTAACCAAATCTGTTAGAGTACGGTTTTTCCGCTCAGCAACCCCGTTTGACAGGGGTGAATATATAAGGAGGTGTCCTCTCATGAATAATGTCATGTTCCACACAAAAGGAATCAAACTCACTCGAGAAGTACTCTCCATCGCGATCTGACCGGACTCGTTTAATTTTCTTTTCAAGTTGATTCTAAATTTCTGCCTTATAGATTTTAAAGTAGTGTAGACCTCATATTTAGTATTTAATAGATACACATAGCAATATCTAGTGGAATCATTTATAAATGTCATGAAGTATTTCTTTCCACCTTTAGCCAACACACCATTCATCTCACAAAGATCAGAATGTATGAGTTCTAATGGTGCCAAGTGTCTCTCCTCCGCAGCCTCTTGTGAGGCTTGCGAGGTTGCTTAGCTTACACACATGAAAGTCACTTAGAACCTTTGACTAAAGTGAAACTCGGGATTAAATCCAACTTAGCTAGCCACGTCATAACACCGAAACTAATGTGACAAAGACGTGAATGCAAAACTTCAGATTCATTAACCCTTAAATGAATATGGTTCACGACTTTATTAAAAAAATCTGTGAGGGAAAGGCGGAACATCTCTCCGCTCTCATAACCTTTTCCAACAAATAGTCCATATTTAGTAACAACTAATTTATTATACTCGAAGACCAACTTAAACCCTTTTCTACATAGAAGGGAGCCACTAACAAGGTTCTTCTTGATGGCAGGGACATGTTGTACGTTCTTCAGCTACACGATCCTTTCCAAAGTAAACTTCAGATCGACTGTGCCAACACCATGAACAGAAGCACTCACGCCATTTCCCATCAATACGGACCCGTGCCTGTGACCTGGTAAGAAGTGAACAATGGAATGTCAGCACACACATGAACACCTGCACCTGTGTCCACCCACCAATCGGTGGGCTGAAACAATGAAAAAACAGTAAATAAATTACTGTACCCAGATGCACCATTCTCATTGTTTTCCATAATCATGTTGACATACTTGGAGTCCTGTCCCGACTTCTTAAACTTGTTTGGGAACTTGTTGGCCCAATGTTCAACCGAACCACAACTAAAGCAACCCTCACCCTTGTTTTTCTTGAAGGTCTTCTTACTCTTCTTCTTAAAGTGGGCATTGTGTTGGACACCGTTCTTTCCCTTGGACTTGTGGGAGTTGAAGTTCCTCTGGTTCATCATGTTGGCGACAGAAGTCCCTTCAACCCCTTTTTCGTGCGAGTCATTTGCCCTCGAATTCTGCTCAACACTCAGATGGCCAATGACATCCTCCATAGAGAATTCATGCCTCTGATGTTTCAGAGTGGTGGAAAAGTTTCTTCAGGAATTAGGGAGCTTAGCAATTATGCAGCCCGTGACAAACTTGCCCGATAAATCGCACTTAAGAAGCTCAAGCTCCTTAACAATGCATATTATCTCATGAGCCTGCTCCAATACAGGACGGTTCTCAACCATCTTGTAATCATGGAACTGCTCTATAACATACATCTCACTCCCGGCATCGGCGGCCCCGAACTTAGATTCGATCGCCTCCCACAAGTCCTTGGTGACATGCACATGTAAATATGCATCGACCAGTTTATCTCCGATCATGCTAAGAACTGCTCCGAAAAATATGACGGTGGCCTCCCTGAATGCCTTCTCCTGTTCAGGAGCAATCGTTCCCGTGGAGACACCGACGACGCAGAACACATTCATCGCATGAGCCATAAAGTGGTCTTAGTCTGCCAACGCTTAAAGTACGTACCGGTAAACTTGTCCGGTTTCAGTGCAGCGTCAAAGCCACTTGCCGAAAAATTCCTACACATAATAGGTTTTTGGATTGTTGAGTAAATAGGCACTTTTTTATTAACTTAGTCCATGAGTAAATCACTAGCATGGCATTGACACATATAATCGCATACTGATATTCAATCATGCAAGCACATATTACGCTAATTGCAGAAAGATCTACATATAAAGCTAGCATGGCTAAAACAGAAAACAATAGGAGCGGGATAAACGAGTTATATCCTCTAGTAGGCCATGCAGAGGCCGCAGCGGCAGCAGCATCATCGGCGGCCTTCTTGTCTGCCTCGAGCTTCTCGGCAGCGAGATGGTCGGCATTGGACTGCGAGATGGTGATTATGAAGACGACACAGACGTAGAGAAAGTAACGGATCGGAGGCGAGCAGTTGCTTCCCAAAAACCTATTTGCCCCGCTCTCATACAGGAACTGAAGAGGCGGGGTTTCGGTGACCTGCTCTCCAGTCGACCGTGTACGTGGCGGACGGGATGGAGTCACCGGTGGTGGGCGCGCGCGTGGAGCATATGTGATCTGTTTGTGATGTCTAGGGTTAGGAGACACCGCATAAGTGTGAGATCGTCTTGGCTCATTCCCGAAACCCGCGGCGTGCCGTGACGAGGCGTGCAATGGCGAGGCGGGCAGTGAAGGAGGAGAGCGTGAGGGCCTCTTCTATTCTCAAGCTCCAATAGCATATATAAAAAACCTTATAAGAAGGTCCAACTTGTAATGCCCACGATGCGGCTATATCTCCCACATGTCGAAGCACGACTTAGAGGCATAACCACATTGTAGGCAATGTCGCAAGAGGGGTAATATTTACACATCCCATGTACTGAATAAGGAAAGAGATACATAGTTGGCTTACAATCTCCACTTCACACAATACATGAATAAAGCATTACAACAACCAGATACAATCAAGGTCCGACTATTGGGGAACGTAGTAATTTCAAAAAAATTCCTACGCACACGCAAGATCATGGTGATGCATAGCAACGAGAGGGGAGAGTGTGATCTGCGTACCCTTGTAGACCGACAGCGGAAGCGTTAGCACAACGCGGTTGATGTAGTCGTACGTCTTCACGGCCCGACCGATCAAGCACCGAAACTACGGCACCTCCGAGTTCTAGCACACGTTCATCTCGATGACGATCCCTGGACTCTGATCCAGCAAAGTGTCGGGGAAGAGTTCCGTCAGCACGACGGCGTGGTGACGATCTTGATGTACTACCGTCGCAGGGCTTCGCCTAAGCACTGCTACAATATTATCGAGGACTATGGTGGAAGGGGGCACCGCACACGGCTAAGAATATGATCAGGTGGATCAACTTGTGTGTCTAGGGGTGCCCCCTGCCCCCGTATATAAAGGATCAACGAGGGGGTGCGGCCGGCCAGGAGGAGGGCGCGCCAGGAGGAGTCCTACTCCCACCGGGAGTAGGATTCCCCCCCCCCTTTCCTAGTTGGAATAGGATTCGGGAGGGGGAAAGAGGAGAGAGAGAGAAGGAAGGGGGCGCCGCCCCCTTCTCCTTGTCCTATTCGGACTAGGGGGGAGGGGCGCACGGCCCAGCCCTGGCCACCTCTCCTCTCTTCCACTAAAGCCCACTAAGGCCCATATACCTCCCGGGGGGTTCCGGTAACCTCCCGGTACTCCGGTAAAATCCCGATTTCACCCGAAACACTTCCAGTATCCAAATATAGGCTTCCAATATATCAATCTTTATGTCTCGAACATTTCGAGACTCCTCGTCATGTCCGTGATCACATCCGAGACTCCAAACAAACTTCGGTATATCAAAATGCATAAACTCATAATATAACTGTCATCGAAACCTTAAGCGTGCGGACCCTACGGGTCCGAGAACAATGTAGACATGACCGAGACACGTCTCCGGTCAATAACCAATAGCGGAACCTGGATGCTCATATTGGCTCCTACATATTCTACGAAGATCTTTTATCGGTCAGACCGCATAACAACATACGTTGTTCCCTTTGTCATCGGTATGTTACTTGCCCAAGATTCGATCGTCGGTATCTTAATACCTAGTTCAATCTCGTTACCGGCAAGTCTCTTTACTCGTTCCGTAATACATCATCTCACAACTAACTTATTAGTTGCAATGCTTGCAAGGCTTATGTGATGTGCATTACCGAGAGGGCCCAGAGATACCTCTCCAACAATTGGAGTGACAAATCCTAATCTCGAAATACGCCAACCCAACATGTACCTTTGGAGACACCTGTAGAGCTCCTTTATAATCACCCAGTTACGTTGTGAAGTTTGGTAGCACACAAAGTGTTCCTCCGGCAAACGGGAGTTGCATAATCTCATAGTCATAGGAATATGTATAAGTCATGAAGAAAGCAATAGCAACATACTAAATGATCGGGTGCTAAGCTAATGGAATGGGTCATGTCAATCACATCATTCTCCTAATGATGTGATCCCGTTAATCAAATAACAACTCTTTTATTTATGGTTAGGAAACATAACCATCTTCGATTAACGAGCTAGTCAAGTAGAGGCATACTAGTGACACTCTGTTTGTCTATGTATTCACACATGTATTATGTTTCCGGTTAATACAATTCTAGCATGAATAATAAAAATTTATCATGATATAAGGAAATAAATAATAATTTTATTATTGCCTCTAGGGCATATTTCCTTCAGTCTCCCACTTGCACTAGAGTCAATAATCTAGTTCACATCGCCATGTGATTCAACACTAATAGTTCACATCACCATGTGATTAACACCCATAGTTCACATCGTCATGTGACCTATACCCAAAGGGTTTACTAGAGTCAATAATCTAGTTCACATCGTTTATGTGATTAACACCCAAAGAGTACTAAGGTGTGATCATGTTTTGTTTGTGAGATAATTTTGGTCAACGGGTCTGTCACATACAGATCCTTAAGTATTTTGCGAATTCTATGTCTACAATGCTCTGCATGGAGCTACTCTAGCTAATTGCTCCCACTTTCAATATGTATCTAGATCGAGACTTAGAGTCATCCAGATCTGTGTCAAAACTTGCATCGACGTAACCTTTTACGACGAACCTTTTGTCATCTCCATAATCAAGAAATATTTCCTTATTCCACTAAGGATAATTTTGACCAATGTCCAGTGATCTACTCTTAGATCACTATTGTACTCCCTTGCTTAACACAGTGTAGGGTATACAATAGATCTGGTACACATCATGGCATACTTTATAGAACCTATGGCTGAGGCATAGGGAATGACTTTCATTCTCTTTCTATCTTCTGCCGTGGTCGGCTTTGAGTCTTACTCAATTTCATACCTTGTAACACAGCCAAGAACTCTTTCTTTGACTGTTCCATTTTTGAACTACTTCAAAATATTGTCAAGGTATGTACTCATTGAAAAAACTTATCAAGCGTCTTGATCTATCTCTATAGATTTTGATGCTTAATATGTAAGCAGCTTCACCGAGGTCTTTCTTTGAAAAACTCCTTTCAAACACTCCTTTATGCTTTGCAGAATAATTCTACATTATCTCTGATCAACAATATGTCATTCACATATACTTATCAGAAATGCTGTAGTGCTCCCACTCACTTTCTAGTAAATACATGCTTCACCGCAAGTCTGTATAAAACTATATGCTTTGATCAACTTATCAAAGCGTATATTCCAACTCCGAGATTCTTGCACTAGTCCATAGATGGATCGATGGAGCTTGCATATTTGGTTAACACCTTTAGGATCGACAAAACCTTCTAGTTGCATCGTATACAACTATTCTTTAGTAAATCCATTAAGGAATGCAGTTTTGTTTATCCATTTGCCAGATTTCATAAAATGCGGCAATTGCTAACATGATTCCGACAGACTTAAGCATAGATACGAGTGAGAAACTCTCATCGTAGTCAACACCTTGAACTTTGTCAAAAACCTTTTTCAACAAGTCTAGCTTAGTAGATAGTAACACTACTATCAGCGTCCGTCTTCCTCTTGAAGATCCATTTATTTTCTATGGCTTGCCAATCATCGGGCAAATCCATCAAAGTCCATACTTTGTTCTCATACATGGATCATATCTCAGATTTCATGGCCTCAAACCATTTCGCGGAATTTGGGCTCATCATCGCTTCCTCATAGTTCGCAAGTTTGTCATGGTCTAGTAACATGACTTCCAGAACAGGATTGCCGTACCACTCTGGTGCGGATCTCACTCTGGTTTACCTACGAGATTCGGTAGTAACTTGATCTGAAGTTACATGATCATCATCATTAGCTTCCTCACTAATTGGTGTAGTAGTCACAAGAACAGATTTCTGTGATGAACTACTTTCCAATAAGGGAGAAGGTACAATTACCTTATCAAGTTTTCTACTTTCCTCCTACTCACTTCTTTCGAGAGAAACTCCTTCTCTAGAAAGTTTCCGAATTTAGCAACAAAAAGTCTTGCCTTCAGATCTGTGATAGAAGGTGTATCCAATAGTTTCCTTTGGATATCCTATGAAGACGCACTTCTCCGATTTAGGTTTGAGCTTATCAAGTTGAAACTTTTTCACATAAGCATTGCAACCTCAAACTTTAAGAAACAACATCTTAGGTTTCTTGCTAAACCATAGTTTATATGGTGTCATCTCAAACAGATTTAGATGGTGCCCTATTTAACGTGAATGTAGCTATCTCTAATGCATAACCCCAAAACAATAGCGGTAAATCTGTAAGAGACATCATAGATCGCACCATATCAAATAAAGTAAGATTACGACGTTCGAACACACCATTACACTGTGGTGTTCCAGGTGGCGTGAGTAGTGAAACTATTTCACATTGTTTTAACTGAAGACCAAATTCGTAATTCAAATATTCTTCTCCACGATCAGATCGTAGAAACTTTATTTTCTTGTTACGATGATTTTCCACTTCACTCTAAAATTCTTTGAACTTTTCAAATGTTTCAGACTTATGTTTCATCAAGTAGATATACTCACATCTTCTCAAATTATCTGTGAAGAACAGAAAATAATGATACCTGTCGCGAGCCTCAATATTCATCGGACCACATACATCAGTATGTATGATTTCCAACAAATCTGTTGCTCGCTCCATTGTTCCGAAGAACGGAGTCTTAGTCATCTTGCCCATAAGGCATGGTTCGCAAGCATCAACTGATTCATAATCAAGTAATTCCAAAAGCCCATCAGCATGGAGTTTCTTCATGCGCTTTACACCAATATGACCTAAACGGCAGTGCCATAAATAAGTTTGCACTATCATTATTAACTTTGCATCTTTTGGTTTCCATATTATGTTTATGTGTATCACTACGATCGAGATCCAACGAACTATTTTCATTGGGTGTGTAACCATATAAGGTTTTATTCATGTAAACAAAACAACAATTTATTCTCTTACTTAAATGAATAACCGTATTATAATAAATATGATCAAATCATATTCATGCTCAACGCAAACACCAAATAACACTTATTTAGGTTCAACACTAATCCCGAAAGTATAGGGAGTGTGCGATGATGATCATATCAATTTTGGAACCACTTCCAACACACATCGTTACTTCACCCTTAACTAGTCTCTGTTTATTCTGCAACTCCCGTTTCGAGTTACTAATCTTAGCAACTGAACTAGTATCAAATACTGAGGGGTTGCTATAAACACTAGTAAAGTACACATTAATAACATGTATATCAAATATACTTATGTTCACTTTGCCATCCTTTTTATCTGCCAATCACTTGGGGTAGTTCTGCTTCTAGTGACCAGTCCCTTTGCAGTAGAAGCACTTAGTCTCAGGCTTAGGATCAGACTTGGGCTTCTTCACTTGAGCAGCAACTTGCTTGTCGTTCTTCTTGAAGTTCCCCTTCTTCCCTTTGCCCTTTTCTTGAAACTAGTGGTCTTGTCAACCATCAACACTTGATGTTTTTCTTGATTTCTACCTTCGTTGATTTGAGCATCACGAAGAGCTTGGGAGTTGTTTCCGTTATCCCTTGCATATTATAGTTCATCACGAAGTTCTACTAACTTGGTGATGGTGACTAGAGAATTCTGTCAATCACTATCTTATCTGGAAGATTAACTCCCACTTGATTCAAGCGATTGTACTACCCAGACAATCTGAGCACATGCTCACTAGTTGAGCGATTCTCCTCCATCTTTTAGCTATAGAACTTGTTGGAGACTTCATATCTCTCAACTCGGGTATTTGCTTGAAATATTAACTTCAACTCCTGGAACATCTCATATGGTCCATGATGTTCAAAACGTCTTTGAAATCCCGATTCTAAGCCATTAAGCATGGTGCACTAAACTATCAAGTAGTCATCATATTGATCTAGCCAAACATTCATAACATCTGCATCTGCTCCTGCAATAGGTCTGTCACCTAGCGGTGCATTAAGGACATAATTCTTCTGTGCAACAATGAGGATAAACCTCAGATCACGGATCCAATCCGCATCATTGCTACTAACATCTTTCAACACAATTTTCTCTAGGAACATATCAAAATAAACACAGGGAAGCAACAACGCGAGCTATTGATCTACAACATAATTTGCAAAATACTACCAGGACTAAGTTCATGATAAATTTAAGTTCAATTTAATCATATTACTAAAGAACTCCCACTTAGATAGACATCCCTCTAATCCTCTAAGTGATCACGTGATCCAAATCAACTAAACCATGTCCGATCATCACGTGAGATGGAGTAGTTTCATTGGTGAACATCACTATGTTGATCATATCTACTATATGATTCACGCTCGACCTTTCGGTCTCCGTGTTCTGAGGCCATATCTGTATATGCTTGGCTCGTCAAGTATAACCTGAGTATTCTGCGTGTGCAACTGTTTTGCACCCGTTGTATTTGAACGCACAGCCTATCACACCCGATCATCACGTGGTGTCTCAGCACGAAGAACTTTTGCAATGGTGCATACTCAGGGAGAACACTTCTTGATAATTAGTGAGAGATCATCTTAAAATGCTACCGTCAATCAAAGCAAGATAAGATGCATAAAAGATAAACATCACATGCAATCAATATAAGTGATATGATATGGCCATCATCATCATGTGCTTGTGATCTCCATCTTCGAAGCACCATCGTGATCACCATCATCACCGGCGTGACACCTTGATCACCATCGTAGCATCGTTGTCGTCTCGCCAATCTTATGCTTCCACGACTATCGCTACCGCTTAGTGATAAAGTAAAGCATTACAGCGCAATTGCATTGTATACAATAAAGCGACAACCATATGGCTCCTGCCAGTTGCCGATAACTTGGTTACAAAACATGATCATCTCATACAATAAAATTTAGCATCATGTCTTGACCATATCACATCACAACATGCCCTGCAAAAACAAGTTAGACGTCCTCTACTTTGTTGTTGCAAGTTTTATGTGGCTGCTACGGGCTTAAGCAAGAACCAATCTTACCTACGCATCAAAATCACAACGATAGTTTGTCAAGTTGGTGCTGTTTTAACCTTCGCAAGGACCGGGCGTAGCCACACTCGGTTCAACTAAAGTTGGAGAAACTGTCACCCGCTAGCCACCTTTGTGCAAAGCACGTCGGGAGAACCGGTCTCGCGTAAGCGTACGCGTAATGTCGGTCCGGGCCGCTTCGTCCAACAATACCGCCGAACCAAAGTATGACATGCTGGTAAGCAGTATGACTTAT
Source organism: Triticum urartu (assembly GCF_056163025.1). Lineage (NCBI taxonomy): Eukaryota > Viridiplantae > Streptophyta > Magnoliopsida > Poales > Poaceae > Triticum > Triticum urartu. The sequence continues at coordinate 601,916,309 of NC_141874.1, read as the reverse complement.
ATCGCCCACAACTCACTTGTGTTCTACTCGTGCATATAACATCAACACATAAAACCTAGGCTCTGATACCACTGTTGGGGAATGTAGTAATTTCAAAAAAATTGTCACGACCGGTTTTCCGGGTATAAATTTCCAGAAAATGGCCGTCGTGCTCACCAGCCCCAGGATTACTGTTAGCTGATGAGGCACCAACTTGATACAGAAATTCCAAGCAAAAATACAAAATATGTAGTACAAGACCATTCTGGCCTGTGAGTACAACAATTGGGTTTCTAGTGGTCGATGGTGGAAGCGGTTTGTGAGTCGTCAGTGTCCATGGGACTCCATTTCCCACAGGAACAGCTGACCAGGTCAACTCCTATCTTCGCGAGGCTGCTATCACCGTTGCTTAGTTTCCGGGGCTGTCATCGCCACGCTCCTCTCCAAGCAAGCAATATGGCCAAGACAATAGCCAGGGACAAGCCAGTGAGTACTTTGAATGTACTCGCAAACATTAAGAACACAGGTATAATATAATTGATAATCATGCACTGAAAAATTCCATGATCACATCGTCAGTCATAAATAAAACATCTTTTATGCATGCAAGCAGGTTATTTTCATGCAACATGAATAAGCAGTAATAGAGTGGGAATAAAATGCCGCAGTCGGGCGTCTGAGCACCACCACATAAAGGGCTTTAAAAGAAATGCCACAGTCGGGCATCTGAGCGACACCACATAAAGGGCTTTAAAAGAAATGCCACAGTCGGGCGTCTAAGCGACACCACATAAAGGGCTTTAAAAGAAATGCCACAGTTGGGCGTCTGAGCGACACCACATAAAGGGCTTATAAAAGAAATGCCACAGTCGGGCGTCTGAGCGACACCACATAAAGGGCTTTAAAAGAAATGCCACAGTCGGGCGTCTGAGCGACACCACATAAAGGGCTTATAAAAGAAATAATCACAATGAATATCCAGGAGGTAGAACCGTCCCAGGGATACTCGATAATACAGATAATGCAACGGGTTAGTCCATCACAAAATAATAATCATGGTCCTCACAAGTAACTAGTCGGTATCCAAGTTTGGTTTAACAATATCTCCTCCGAAGACCGACACTAAGACCAACACTTGACCCATCCCAGACTGTAATCCTTAACCATGGACATGGCTATTCGAATAGGTTTTAATCTCTGCAGAGGATGTACTCTTTACCCACGAGTAACGGATTCCTTTAGTCCATCGGGACTAATTCCGTCTACGGCCTTTTTGTTGAAAACATGCCTAACTTGCACACACCAGCTTAACTCACCGGTGTCTGGAATCACCCACGACACCTGTCAAGCAAACTCTAAGTGGGGAGGCTACAACCTCGCGTAGCATGGGATCAAATTTATATCGCGCGCTCTAAGGGGTGGCCTCCCCTCTCGGTCCCAACCGGAAACACCCATGCCCCCGGACCAGGTGGCCTGCCTACCGGCTACAACCGGTATCTTCCACCATGGCCTCTCTGTACGGTGTGTGCTTGAAAGGGGTTGATGACTTACTGAACCGTACCCTACCTGCGGCAGGGACAAGTGGTAGTACAAAACAAGTATGGGGGTTACTGGAACAAGACTCGATCTACGGTCGACTCAGGAGGTTTATAAATTCCCTGCATGACATGTATATCAAATATATTTCAACCGACGAAATCACCACCCATTATACCTCACTATGCCATACCGGACATAACCATCCCGACGGGGACCGGCGATAAGCTCACTCCTACCCAAGGCAGAGGCTTTCCCAGATTCCTTTCCGGCATGCATGCAAGGCACATGAGGATGATTACCATCACAAGTATATTCATTTCCAACAGCAAGGAAATCACTATATGCATTCATGCAAATGATCATATCACATGAAATAACAAGTTCTTCGATATAAGGTGGTGTTATAAACGTGTCAACTAACACACCAAAAAATATTATTCCGGGGTTCAGAATGCTTGCCTTCAATGGTGTGGAAAGGCAGGGTGCACTCCAAAACTTTTGAAAGCTTTCTTCTCTTCCAAAATCCTATTTTCAAAAATATGCAAATAACACATATTTCAAAAACAGTACAAAAAAGTTGTTTGGAAAATTTTCAAATAAATCTTAAAATAAACTAGACATAATTTGAGAGATGTAGGAAAAAGAATCAATTCATTTGGAGTTATATTTAAAAAGTTAAGCTCAGTCAAAGTTTTGGTCAAAATCTGTTATTTAAAATTAAAACAGAAAAAGAAAAACGTTTCGAATATACATACACGTCGAAGGCGTACTCTGGAAATACGCCTCCACTTATCCAGCGTGGACTGCGCGTGGGTCACCGACAGTGGGCCTGCCTGGCCCACTGGTCAGGTTTGACTGGTCCACGCGCGCGTCGTCTCCCCCTGACCGAACAGAGGCGGAGTTTCGGCGAGGCTTGCCGGCGAATGGCGGCGTCCCTCGGTGATCTGAGCGCATGGGCGTGCTCAGGAGGTCGAGACGAACTCGGGGGTACCCGCCATGGTCGCCGACGTGGACGGAGTTGCCGGCGACGAGCTTCGCGGCGGAGATGGCTTCGGGGGCGAAGTGAGTTTGGGGCTGCGGTGGTTCCCGATCAAAATCGAGCAGGGGAACGAGTTCACGGGAGGATGAGAAGGTTCCTGGTGAAGAGAACGGAGAGGGGGAGGCCCTGGTGGTGCCGGAATGGCCGGGGCAGTGGCGGCGGCTGCGGTTGCCGGAGATGGGGAAGGAAACCTCCCCGGGTCGATTGCGAGCTAGGGGAGCGCCATTGGGGTGGCCTGAGGTCGCCTGAGTGCTCGGACGAGCTCGGGGGCCTCCTTTTATAGCGCGACGAGGTCGGTTCCGTGGCGGTGGATAAGGCTGCCGGCGACCGACGTTCTGTAGCTTGCAGGGCAACGTGGCGGGGCTGGGGATGGCGGCAGGAGCTAGCGGACGAGCGGGCACTGTTCCAGGGGCGAGCTGCCGAGCGGGAGAGGCTCGGGCGGCACTGACATGAGCAGGGGCTGTCGGGCGGCCGTGGCGGCTAGGTTTTGGCTTGCCGGAGCCGTGGCGAGGGGCTCTTGGCGCGTTGCGGTGAGAAGGGGAGCGCGTGGCGTGCTGCTGCAGAGCGGGCCAAAACTAGGGGGGCCAGCGTGTCGGCTCGGCGCACGTGCGTGCCAAACGCACGCTCTGCTCGCGCTCTGGGCGTGCATGGGACGTGCTCGTCGTAATGCCAGGGCCTGCTACAGGGCTTGGGTGAGGCTGGCACTTAACAGACCCAGGTTAGGAGTAACTGGGAGCCTAGTGGACAAGTTGGTTTGATCAAAGGTGCAAGCTCACAGTGCAATGTCAAAATTCATGTCAAAACAGATCATGCCCGTAAGGTGTTTGACAAAATGCCAAGGGCACTTAGGCATTTCTTTGAGTGGCCAAATTCTCCAGATCAGGGTCTCCTTAGATGCAAGAGAGAGTGGTCAGGTCAATTGGACAAAAGGAGAAACTTTCTAGTGCAAGTTTTACAAAACTTTAATTCTGGACAGGAGATAAATGGCATTATTTCATGAACCAAAAATGACCCAAAGGGTGCATGCTCCTGGACTTAAGGGTTTGGTAGGGCTGTCTACAAGTAGGAGAAGGCACAAGGTTACTGGAGCAAAAATAAATAGGGTTGTAGTAGAAATCACAAGGCTGGACCAGAATGAAAATGAGGTTGATTCACTCAAATTTTTCAAATAACCTCACTAGGTTTTTGCATAATGTTGAATCATATGCTACTACCAACATCCCATAATTTTGGTGGAGGCTAGAAAGAAATATTTAGATGGGTTGTAGTGCAAAATTGCACTCTGGACCAGAGAAGAAAAATTGAGTGTAGAGCTCAAAATATTTCATGAATAAAAGATATTTTTGTATAAAAGTGATTTAAAAACATCACATGACATCTCCAAATTTTGGTTGGAATTTTAAGTGAATTTATCAAATGGTTGTAGTGCAAATATGGCAACATAACCTGTAAAAACCATTTTTCAATAAAATAAAGATCAAGCAAATTAATTATGTAATTAGTCATACTGATAAAAGAAAAGTTTTTCTTGAGAGGTTAAACAAGTCCAATAACATATTTGAAAGGTTTTCATTTGGGGAAAATCTCCATAATAACAAGGGAGATAATGGTTAAAAAAATAAAAAGGGAGCCCAGAAAATAAAAGTTTTAATTCCTGGCAAAAAATTTAATTTAACAAAACAAGGCCAAAATTTTGGGGTGTCACAAAAATCCTACGCACACGCAAGATCATGGTGATGCATAGCAACGAGAGGGGAGAGTGTGATCTAAGTACCCTTGTAGACCGACAGCGGAAGCGTTAGCACAACACGGTTGATGTAGTCGTACGTCTTCACGGCCCGACCGATCAAGCACCGAAACTACGGAAACTCCGAGTTCTAGCACACGTTCAGCTCGATGATGATCCCCGGACTCCGATCCAGCAAAGTGTCGGGGAAGAGTTCCATCAGCACGACGGTGTGGTGACGATCTTGATGTACTACCGTCGCAGGGCTTCGCCTAAGCACTGCTACAATATTAGCGAGGACTATGGTGGAAGGGGGCACCGCACACGGCTAAGAATATGATCACGTGGATCAACTTGTGTGTCTAGGGGTGCCCGCTGCCCCCGTATATAAAGGATCAAGGAGGGGGTGCGGCCGGCCAGGAGGAGGGCGCGCTAGGAGGAGTCCTACTCCCACCGGGAGTAGGATTTCCCCCCCCCCTTCCTAGTTGGAATAGGATTCGGGAGGGGGAAAGAGGAGAGAGAGAAGGAAGGGGGGCGCCGCCCCCTTCTCCTTGTCCTATTCGGACTAGGGGGGGAGGGGCGCGCGGCCCAGCCCTGGCCACCTCTCCTCTCTTCCACTAAAGCCCACTAAGGCCCATATACCTCTCGGGGGGTTCCGGTAACCTCCCGGTACTCTGGTAAAATCCCGATTTCACCCGGAACACTTCCGATATCCAAATACAGGCTTCCAATATATCAATCTTTATTTCTCGACCATTTCGAGACTCCTCGTCATGTCCGTGATCACATCCGGGACTCCGAACAAACTTCAGTATATCAAAATGCATAAAGTCATAATATAACTGTCATCGAAACCTTAAGCGTGCGGACCCTACGGGTTCGAGAACAATGTAGACATGACCGAGACACGTCTCCGGTCAATAACCAATAGCGGAACCTGGATGCTCATATTGGCTCCTACATATTCTACGAAGATCTTTTATCGGTCAGACCGCATAACAACATACGTTGTTCCCTTTGTCATCGGTATGTTACTTGCCCGAGATTCGATCGTGGGTATCTTAATACCTAGTTCAATCTCATTACCGGCAAGTCTCTTTACTCGTTCCGTAATACATCATCTCACAACTAACTCATTAGTTGCAATGCTTGCAAGGCTTATGTGATGTGCATTACCGAGAGGGCTCAGAGATACCTCTCCGACAATCGGAGTGACAAATCCTAATCTCGAAATACGCCAACCCAACATGTACCTTTGGAGACACCTGTAGAGCTCCTTTATAATCACCCAGTTACGTTGTGACGTTTGGTAGCACACAAAGTGTTCCTCCGGCAAACGGGAGTTGCATAATCTCATAGTCATAGGAACATGTATAAGTCATGAAGAAAGCAATAGCAACATACTAAACGATCGGGTGCTAAGCTAATGGAATGGGTCATGTCAATCACATCATTCTCCTAATGATGTGATCTCGTTAATCAAATAACAACTCTTTTGTTTATGGTTAGGAAACATAACCATCTTCGATTAACGAGCTAGTCAAGTAGAGGCATACTAGTGACACTCTGTTTGTCTATGTATTCACACATGTATTATGTTTCCGGTTAATACAATTCTAGCATGAATAATAAACATTTATCATGATATAAGGAAATATAAATAACAACTTTATTATTGCCTCTAGGGCATATTTCCTTCACCGACTACGGAACCAAAATAAAAGAAGACTGCCCCTAATGCTACAGATCCCCGATCGCCCCAACTGGGCTCCACTACTGATCAACTGGAAAGCGAAACAACATAACGAACACGAACTTCATCGAGCTCCTCCTTGAGCTTGGTTGCATCACCTGCATGATATCATCGGCACCTACAAGCTGGTTTTGGAAGTAATCTGTGAGTCACGGGGACTCAGCAATCTCACACCCTCGCGATCAAGACTATTTAAGCATATAGGAAGGGTAAAAGGTATGAGGTGGAGCTAAAGCAAGCACTAGCATATATGGTGGCTAACATACGCAAATGAGAGCGAGAAGAGAAGGCAAGGCACGGTCGAGAAACTATGATCAAGAAGTGATCGAAGACTACTTATGTCAAGCATAACTCCAACACCGTGTTCACTTCCCGGACACCACCGGAAAGAGACCATCATGGCTACACACGCGGTTGATGCATTTTACTTAGGATAAGTTCAGGTTTTCTACAACTGGACATTAACAAATTCCCATCTGCCCATAACCGCGGGCACGGCTTTCGAAAGTTCAAATCCCTGCAGGGGGGTCCCAACTTAGCCCATCACAAGCTCTCACGGTCAACGAAGGATATTCCTTCTCCCAGGAAGACCCGATCAGGCTCGGAATCCCGGTTACAAGACATTTCGACAATGGTAAAACAAGACCAGCAAAGCCACCCAGATGTGCCGACAAATCCCGATAGGAGCTGCACATATCTCGTTCTTAGGGTACACCGGATGAGCTAGACGTCGGGTAGGCCAGCCCAGAGTTGCCCCTGGTAGCCCCGGACATCGCTCAATTGGACCAACACTTAGAGAAGCGCTGGCCCCGGGGGGGTTAAATAAAGATGACCCTTTGATACGTCTCCAATGTATCTATAATTTTTGATTGCTCCATGCTTATTATCTACTGTTTTGGGCAATATTGGGCTTTATTTCCACTTTTATATTATTTTTGGGACTAACCTATTAACCGGAGGCCCAACCCAGATTTGTTGTTTTATGCCTATTTCAGTGTTTCGAAGAAAAGGAATATCAAACGGAGTCGAAACGGAATGAAATCAACTGGAGAAGTTATTTTTGGAATGAAAGCCACCGGATAGACTCCACGTCAGGAGATACGGGAGGTGCTCACGAGGGTGGGGGGCGCCCCCCCTAGGGCGCGCCCCCTGCCTCGTGGGCCCCCCGTGGCTCCTCCGACGTACTTCCTGCACCCATATATATCGTTGTACCCTAAAACTTCCAGAACACACAATAGATCAGGAGTTCCGCCGCCAGAAGCCTCCGTAGCCACCGAAAGCCAATCTAGACCCGTTCCGGCACCCTGCCGGAGGGGGGAATCCCTCTCCGGTGGCCATCTTCATCATCCCGGTGCTCTCCATGATGAGGAGGGAGTAGTTCTCCCTCGGGGCTGAGGGTATGTACCAGTAGCTATGTGTTTGATCTCTCTCTCTATCGTGTTCTTGAGGTGATACGATCTTGATGTATCACGAGCTTTGCTATTATAGTTGGATCTTATGATGTTTCTTCCCCCTCTACTCTCTTGTAATGGATTGAGTTTTCCCTTTGAAGTTATCTTATCGGATTGAGTCTTTAAAGATTTGAGAACACTTGATGTATGTTTTGCCGTGCGTCTCTGTGGTGACAATGGGATATCACGTGATTCACTTGATGTATGTTTTGGTGATCAACTTGCAGGTTCCGCCCATGAACCTATGCATAGGGGTTGGCACACGTTTTCATCGTGATTCTCCGGTAGAATCTTCGGGGCACTCTTTGAAGTACTTTGTGTTGGTTTGAATAGATGAATCTGAGATTGTGTGATGCATATCGTATAATCATACCCACGGATACTTGAGGTGACATTGGAGTATCTATGTGACATTAGGGTTTTGGTTGATTTGTGTCTTAAGGTGTTATTCTAGTATGAACTCTAGGGCTGTTTGTGACACTTATAGGAATAGCCCAACGGATTGATTGGAAAGAATAACTTTGAGGTGGTTTCGTACCCTACCATAATCTCTTCGTTCGTTCTCCGCTATTAGTGACTTTGGAGTGACTCTTTGTTGCATGTTGAGGGATAGTTATGTGATCCAATTATGTTAGTATTGTTGAGGGAACTTACACTAGCGAAAGTATGAACCCTAGGCCTTGTTTCCTATCATTGCAATACCATTTACGCTCACTTTTATCATTCGCTACCTTGCTGTTTTTATATTTTCGGATTACAAAAACTATTATCTACTATCCATATACCACTTGTATCACCATCTCTTCACCGAACTAGTGCACCTATACAATTTACCATTGTATTGGGTGTGTTGGGGACACAAGAGACTCTTTGTTATTTGGTTGCAGGGTTTCTTGAGAGAGACCATCTTTATCCTACGCCTCCTACAGATTGATAAACCTTAGGTCATCCACTTGAGGGAAATTTGCTACTGTCCTACAAACCTCTGCACTTGGAGGCCCAACAACGTCTACAAGAAGAAGGTTGTGTAGTAGACATCAAGCTCTTTTCTGGCGTCGTTGCCGGGGAGGCAAGGAAAGCGGCACTAACACACCCCGTCAACTAAGCTCTTTTCTGGCGCCGTTGTCGGGGAGGTGAGTGCTTGAAGGTATATCTTTAGATCTTGCAATCTAGTCTTTTAGTTTCTTATTTTATCACTAGTTTAGTTTATAAAAGAAAACTATAAAAAATGGAATTGAGTTTGTCTCATATGCTTCACCTTTTTAATATCTTTCGTGAGTATGATGGAAAGGATAATTGTGCTCAAGTGCTAGAAGAAGAAATCTATAAAATGTTTGGCACTAAATATTTGAATGATGAGCATGATTGCAATGTTGTTAGTATGAATTCCTTGAATATCCATGATGCTAATGATATGCAAAGCCACAAGCTTGGGGAATCTATGTTTGATGAAGATGATATTTTTTGTACCCCAAGTTTTGATGAGCAAATTTATTATGATGAAAGCATGCCTCCTATCTATGATGATTATTGTGATGACACATATGCTATAAAGAATAATGATATCCATGAAACTTGTCATCATGATTTTAACTTTCAATTGGATTTTGCCTCACATGATAGTTATTTTGTTGAGTTTGCTCCCACTACTATTCATGAGAAGAAATTTGCTTATGTGGAGAGTAATAAAAATTCTATGCTTGTAGATCATGAAAATAATGATTTAGGTGATAGTTATATTGTTGAATTCATTCATGATGCTACTGAAAATTATTATGAGGGAGGAACATATGCTTGTAGGAATTGCAATAATATCAAGTTTCCTCTATATGTGCTTAAAATCTTGAAGTTATGCTTGTTTTGCCTTCCTATGCAAGTTGATTATTGTTCCCAAAAGTTATTTTCTCACAAAATCCCTATGCATAGGAAGTGGGTTAGGCTTAAATGTGCTAGTCATATTATTCATGATTCTCTCTTTATATTTCAATTCTTATCTTTTATGTGAGCATCATTGTCATTATCATGCCTAGCTTGGGGCATTAAACGATAGCGCCTGTTGGGAGGCAACCCAACTTTATTTTTGTTCTTTGCTTTTTGCTCCTGTTTAGTAATAAATAATTCATCTAGCCTCTGTTTATATGTGGTTTTATTCTTTTAATTAGTGTTTGTGCCAAGTAGAACCTTTGGGAAGACTTGGGGAAAGTCTTGTTGATCATGCTGTAAAAGACAGAAACTTTAGCGCTCACGAGAATTGCTGCCATTTTTATTTGGAGAGTGATATTTAGTTAATTATTTTTGAAGATGATTAATAGATAAATTCCTCAGTTCCAGAAATTTATTTGAGAATTTTATGAGTTCATAAGTATACGTTTGATCCATATTACTACAGACTGTTCTGTTTTTGACAGATTCTGTTTTTCATGTGTTGTTTACTTATTTTGATGAATCTATGGCTAGTAAAATAGTTTATAAACCATAGATAAGTTAGAATACAGTAGGTTTAACACCAATATAAATAAAGAATGAGTTCATTACAGTACCTTGAAGTGGTCTTTTGTTTTCTTATACTAACGGAGCATACGAGTTTTTTATTAAGTTTTGTGTTGTGAAGTTTTCAAGTTTTGGGTAAGGATTCGATGGACTATGGAATAAGGAGTGGCAAGAGCCTAAGATTGGGGATGCCCAAGGCACCCCAAGGTAATATTCAAGGACAACTAAAAGCCTAAGCTTGGGGATGCCCCGGAAGGCATCCCCTCTTTCGTCTTCGTTCATCGGTAACTTTACTTGGAGCTATATTTTTATTCGCCACATGATATGTGTTTTGCTTGGAGCATCAATTTATTTTTTTAGGATTTGCATGCTGTTAATTATAACAATGTTTTGCATCCTTTATTTCAATAAAAGTGGCATTGATAGCCCTTACTATGCCTATGTTACAAGTATACATGTTGCTGTTTGAAAACAGAAAGTTTATCGCTGTTGAAATAATTCCCTAGAAAATTAAGAATGTGATAAAATGTTGAAACCTTTTGCATATTAAGCTATGATAAATTTACTACAGTGGGAATTTTCTTTCATAATTTTTGGATCTAGGGAAGTATGGATGTTGCATCATTCTTTACAGACTATCCTGTTTAGGCAGATTGTTGTTATGTTTGCATTGTTTGCATATGTTTGCTTCTTTGATGATTCTATTTGAGGATAGTACTATTAAATATGCAGAGGCATTTAGTATGCAATGTTGAATAATAATTTGTGGTTTTCTACAGTAGAGTATGATAAGATTTTCGCAATGGTGTATACTAACTTATCTCACGAGTCCTTGTTGAGTTTTGTGTGGATGAAGCTTTTGAGATTTAGGGAGACCGTGATATGAGAGGAATTAAGGAGACACAAAATCTCAAGCTTGGGGATTCCCAAGGCACCCCAAGATAATATTTCAAGAAGTCTCAAGCGTCTAAGCTTGGGGATGCCCCGGTTGGCATCCCACCTTTCTTCTTCAACAACTATCGGTTAGTTTCGGTTGATCCTAAGTTTTTGCTTTTTCACATGATGTTTGCCATTCTTAGAATGTAATTTTATTTTGATTTGCTTGCTGTTTGAATAAAATACCAAGATATGAAATTATTAAATGTTAGAGAGTCTTCACATAGTTGCATAATTATTCAACCACTCATTGATCTTCACTTATATCTTTCGGAGTAGTTTGTCATTTGCTCTAGTGCTTCACTTATATCTTTTAGAGCATGGTAGTAGTTTTATTTTGAAGAAATAGATGAACTCTCATGCTTCACTTAGACTATTTTGAGAGTCTTAAATAGCATGGTAATTTTCTTAAAATCCTAATATGCTATGTATTCAAGAATAATAAAATTCTCTTATGAGTGTGTTGAATACTACGAGAAGTTTGATACTTGATAATTGTTTTGAGATATGGAGATGGTGATATTAGAGTCATGCTAGTTGAGTAGTTGTGAATTTGATAAATACTTGTGTTGAAGTTTGTGATTCCCGTAGCATGGATGTATGGTGAACCGTTATGTGATGAAGTCAGACCATGATTTATTTATTGATTGTCTTCCTTATGAGTGACGGTCGAGGACGAGCGATGGTCTTTTCCTACCAATCTATACCCCTAGGAGCATGCGTGTAATACTTTGCTTTGATAACTTGTAGATTTTTGCAATAAGTATATGAGTTCTTTATGACTAATGTTGAGTCCATGGATTATACGCACTCTCACCCTTCCACCTTTGCTAGCCTCTCTAATACCGCACACCTTTCGCCGGTATCATACACCTACCATATACCTTCCTCAAAACAGCCACCATACCTACCTATTATGGCATTTCCATAGCCATTCTGAGATATATTGCCATGCAACTTTCCACCGTCCCGCTTATTATGACACACTCCATCATTGTCATATTGCTTAGCATGATCATGTAGTTGACATCGTATTTGTGGCAAAGCCACCATCCATAATTCTTTCATACATGTCACTCATGAGTCATTGCACATCCCGGTACACCGCCGGAGGCATTCATATAGAGTCATATTTTGTTCTAAGTATAGAGTTGTAATTCTTGAGTTGTAAGTAAATAAAAGTGTGATGATCATCATTATTAGAGCATTGTCCCGGTGAGGAAAGGATGATGGAGACTATGATTCCCCCACAAGTCAGGATGAGACTCCGGACAAAAATGAAAAAAAATAAAAGAGGCCAAAGAAGCCCAAATAAAAAAAGGAGAAAAGAGGCCATAAAAAGGAGAAAAGGCCCAAATAAAAAAAACAAAAAAATAAAAGAGAGAAAAAGATAGAAGGGGCAATGCTACTATCCTTTTACCACACTTGTGCTTCAAAGTAGCACCATGATCTTCATGATAGAGAGTCTCCTATGTTGTCACTTTCATATACTAGTGGGAATCTTTCATTATAGAACTTGGCTTGTATATTCCAATGATGGGCTTCCTCAAAATGCCCTAGGTCTTCGTGAGCAAGCGAGTTGGATGCACACCCACTAGTTTCTTTTGTTGAGCTTTCATACATTTATAGCTCTAGTGCATCCGTTGCATGGCAATCCCTACTCACTCACATTGATATCTATTGATGGGCATCTCCATAGCCCGTTGATACGCCTAGTTGATGTGAGACTATCTTCCCCCTTTTTTGTCTTCTCCACAACCACCACTCTATTCCACCTATAGTGCTATATCCATGGCTCACCCTCATGTATTGCATGAAGATTGAAAAAGTTTGAGAACATCAAAAGTATGAAACAATTGCTTGGCTTGTCATCGGGGTTGTGCATGATTTAAATATTTTGTGTGGTGAAGATAGAGCATAGCCAGACTATATGATTTTGTAGGGATAGCTTTCTTTGGCCATGTTATTTTGAGAAGACATAATTGCTTAGTTAGTATGCTTGAATTATTATTGTTTTCATGTCAATATGAACTTTTATCTTGAATCTTTCAGATCTGCATATTCATATCACAAGTAAGAAGAATTACATTGAAATTATGCCAACTAGCATTCCACATCAAAAATTATCTTTTTTATCATTTACCTACTCGAGGACGAGCAAGAATTAATCTTGGGGATGCTTGATACGTCTCCAACGTATATATAATTTTTGATTGCTCCATGCTATATTATCTACTGTTTTGGGCAATATTGGGCTTTATTTTCTACTTTTATATTATTTTTCGGACTAACCTATTAACCGGAGGCCCAGCCCAGATTTGCTGTTTTATGCCTATTTTAGTGTTTCGAAGAAAAGGAATATCAAACGGAGTCGAAATGGAACGAAATCAACTGGAGAAGTTATTTTTGAAACGAAAGCCACCGGATAGACTTGGACTCCACGTCAGGAGATACGGGAGGTGCTCACGAGGGTGGGGGCGCCCCCCTAGGGCGCGCCCCTGCCTCGTGGGGCCCCCGTGGCTCCTCTGACGTACTTCCTGCACCCATATATATCGTCGTACCCTAAAACTTCCAGAACACACAATAGATCGGGAGTTCCGCCGCCAGAAGCCTCCGTAGCCACCGAAAGCCAATCTAGACCCGTTCCGGCACCCTGCCGGAGGGGGGAATCCTTCTCCGGTGGCCATCTTCATCATCTCGGTGCTCTCCATGAAGAGGAGGGAGTAGTTCTCCCTCGGGGCTGAGGGTATGTACCAGTAGCTATGTGTTTGATCTCTCTCTCTCTCGTGTTCTTGATTTGGCACGATCTTGATGTATCGCGAGCTTTGCTATTATAGTTGGATCTTATGTTTCTCCTCCCCCTCTACTCTCTTGTAATGGATTGAGTTTCCCCTTTGAAGTTATCTTATCGGATTGAGTCTTTAAAGATTTGAGAACACTTGATGTATGTCTTGCCGTGGATATCTGTGGTGACAATGGGATATCACGTGATTCACTTGATGTATGTTTTGGTGATCAACTTGCGGGTTCCGCCCATGAACCTATGCATAGGGGTTGGCACACGTTTTTGTCGTGATTCTCCGGTAGAACTTTCGGGCACTCTTTGAGGTCCTTTGTGTTGGTTGAATAGATGAATCTGAGATTGTGTGACGCATATCGTATAATCATACCCACGGATACTTGAGGTGACATTGGAGTATCTATGTGACATTAGGGTTTTGGTTGATTTGTGTCTTAAGGTGTTATTCTAGTACGAACTCTAGGGCTGTTTGTGACACTTATAGGAATAGCCCAACGGATTGATTGGAAAGAATAACTTTGAGGTGGTTTCGTACCCTACCATAATCTCTTCGTTCGTTCTCCGCTATTAGTGACTTTGGAGTGACTCTTTGTTGCATGTTGAGGGATAGTTATGTGATCCAATTATGTTAGTATTGTTGAGGGAACTCACACTAGCGAAAGTATGAACCCTAGGCCTTGTTTCATATCATTGCAATACCGTTTACGCTCACTTTTATCATTCGTTACCTTGCTGTTTTTATATTTTCAGATTACAAAAACTATTATCTACTATCCATATACCACTTGTATCAACATCTCTTCGCCGAACTGGTGCACCTATACAATTTACCATTGTATTGGGTGTGTTGGGGACACAAGAGACTCTTTGTTATTTGGTTGCAGGGTTGCTTGAGAGAGACCATCTTTATCCTACGCCTCCTACGGATTGATAAACCTTAGGTCATCCACTTGAGGGAAATTTGCTACTATCCTACAAACCTCTGCACTTGGAGGCGCAACAATGTCTATAAGAAGAAGGTTGTGTAGTAGACATCACCCTTGAGCCAGCCGACCCAAGGGAAAGAAAAGGCTAGGTGGCAAATGGTAAAACCAATGTCGGGCCTTGCTGGAGGAGTTTTATTTAAGGCGAACTGTCAAGGGGTTCCCATTATAACCCAACCGTGTAAGGAACGCAAAATCAAGGAACATAACACCGGTATGACGGAAACTAGGGCGGCAAGAGTGGAACAAAACACCAGGCATAAGGCCGAGCCTTCCACCCTTTACCAAGTATATAGATGCATTAATTAAATAAGAGATATTGTGATATCCCAACAAATATACATGTTCCAACATGGAACAACTCCAATCTTCACCTGCAACTAACAACACTATAAGAGGGGCTGAGCAAAGCGGTAACATAGCCAAACAACGGTTTGCTAGGACAAGGTGGGTTAGAGGTTTGACATGGCAAAATGGGAGGCATTATAAGCAAGTGGTAGGTATCGTAGCATAGGCATAGCAATAGAGCGGGCATCTAGCAAGAAAATATAGAAGTGATTTCGAGGGTATGGTCATCTTGCCTGAGATCCTGCAAGGAAGAAGAATGAGTCCATGAAGAAGACAAACGGACATAGTCGAATGGATCCTCACAAACACGACGTTACCGGATTACCGAGAAGAAGTACACCGGAAAGAAATCAAACAACATAGTAAACAACCAACACATGAACATGGCATGATGCACAATCAAGTATGATGCATGTTCGGTTTAATGAGGCATGGCATGGCAAAGTGCACAAACAACCCTACAAATTAAGTGGAGCTCAATATGCAACTCCGTTGCATATTCACGAAACACCACATTCAAGTTATTTAGTTCGATCTCGTTTATGTACCCAACAATATTAAATGTTGTTAAACATGTCAAGAGGGTGAAGCAAATGAAAACTACCTATCTAGGCAAGTTTAAATGAGGCCAGAAGCAACGAACAACAATTCCGGTAAATCCCCATATGCATATATTAGGTTCGGTACTGTTCTGCCCTAAACACAATTTCAGAGTTATTAAACATGCAAAGTAAAGCCACCATGTTAAACTATGCATTTTTCTACCCCATTTACATATAAAGTTTATTAAATTCTGAGTTACGGTTATTTAGTTATGAATTAAAGCATTTTAACATGGCATATGAGCAAATTAAGGCAAACATCATTTTAAACATGGATGAAAGTTGCATAATATGAAACTAGATGAAATTCTAGTCATGTTTCATATAGAGATCATTTTAATCCGGTGCACGGTTATTTAATTATGAGCAATGCAAGAAAATGGAATTTCTGTAATATGCATGCACTGGTTATTTTAGGAAATTCGCCGGACAGTAAAATAAAAACACATAGGCCGAAACTACTGGGTCTAGCCCACAACACTGAGGGGAACTGGACTGGGCGTCCTCACCTCGGGCCTTCACAGGACGGTCGGGAACGCGGCCCGCTAGCGAGCGAAGGCGGGCCGGCTCGCTCGGGCGGAGCTGGGCCAGGGCACTAGATGCGGCCTAGGCGCAAGACACAGTGGCTGGCCTGGTGCGCTGGTGCGGCCCAGGCAGGCGTCGACGCAGGTCAACGTGAGGTACGGAAAGCGACGAGGCTGCACCGAACGAGGTGGAGCAAGCTCGATGCAAGGGCACCGGCGACAGCGCGATTCCGACGACGAAGGGCTCTAGGACGACGCGTGGTGGCGGATCCAGGCGCGGGGATCCCTTTCCCAGCCAGAACTGGCGGCTAGACGACGGGGTTGGTGCAGAGCTTAGCATGGCGGCCATGGGGGTACCTGCGCAACCGGGACAGAGAGAGTGGGTGATCGTGAGAGAGAGAGGCAACCGAAGGGAGAGAGACGGCGAGGGGTGGCACAGCCTGGTCTCCGGCAAGGAAGCCGGCTAAACGCGCAAGGCAGCAGCGGAGGGCGGCGATGTCGAGCAGGAGGAGGCCGGCGTGGGGCTTGACCACCGGCTGTAGTGGAGATCGAGCATGAGGGTCTCCTTAGAGCAGGAGGAAGGCGCGCGGAAAGGAGAGAACGGGGAGCTAGCGATGCTACGGGAGAGGTAGGCGCACGGGCAGAGGAGCTTTGGCTCCTGTAGGATTCGGGCGACGGCGGTGGTTGGACGGGAGGGGAAAACGAGGAGAAGGTGGTGGCTGCGATTCGTCTCAGGTCGAACTGGATTGGGATGATCCCGAGGGGGATTTCGAGTGGGTGGCGGCGGCGGACACGGGATGGATGGGACAGATCCCTAGGTTTTAGGGTTGCCCACTATTTAAGGGATTTTGGATAGAGTCTAACACGTCCCTACGATCGCAATTGGACGGTCACGAATAAAATAGTTAGGGAGTCCAAATAAGAAAACGGTGATGTTTTGCAGACATTTAGGGATGATCCGGATCCAACGGTGACGACTGCCCGGGTCGGGTCCGGGACAGCTTTCGGGTGCGGGCGAGGGGTCGATGCACTGTGAAAAGAGGGGTAGGCATGGGCCTAGGTGGACTTTGGAGAGCGGGTTGGTCTGAGAGAAGAGGGGAGAGATGCAGCCCGACACGGTTTCCGGAGACCGAAAACGTCCAACGAAAAGACCGGCTATACTACCGCTATAGTTATCCGTTGGGGCATCAAACGGACTCCAAATGCGATGAAACATGACAAGCGGTCTATCTACACTATAATAAGACCGCACGCCAACTTTCAACCCATTCCGAGAACATTTTCCGGCCACTTATAAAAATACTATTTCGGACATGCCGCGGGCGCATGCAAGTGTGTCTGGGCTCAGAACGGACAACGGACGGAAAGAGGAGACCGGGACGGATGCAAGTTTCGAAAACATGATGATGCAAAGTGGATGATGACATGATGAAATGCAACATGCAAGCAAATGACATGGCAATGACAGCGAATAACTGGAAGACACCTGGCGCAACGGTCTCGGGGCGTCACAACACTCCACCACTATGAGAGGATCTCGTCCCGAGATCTAGAATGGCACCGGAGGAAAAACGGAAGAGAAAGATAAGAGGTAAAACTAAGTTGCTTCTTTGACGAATGAGTGAAACCAAAGAACCTTGCGAGGTTGAGCAAATTGACAGAAAGAAAGCAACGAAGATGAACGAAGTTGAAAGCACTCCGTTAGGATAAAGGAACAAGAAAGAACAAATTCGGGCAGCACTCCGGTTGAAAAGTGATATGAAACTTGATAAGATGAAAAGAACTTGATCTGAGGGCACAACACTCTGGTTAAATGGATAAACAAAGGAAAGAAAAAATGATGTTGACAAAACAAGAAGATGGGTTGAAGAGAACAACATCACAATGCCTCCGGGAGAAATGAAAGAATGGAATTAAAGGAACAGTGAATAAAACAACATCTTGTACCTCCAATGAGCTTGCAAAGGCATCTTAAGGAGAAGGGTCGAACGGAGTTGTTGGAAAACCAACAACGAAAAGAACAAGGTTGTAGTGGGCTTATGGAAAACCTCTCAAAACTATGAGGTGAAATTCTGCTAGTAACGGAACCAATAGATTGGATTGATATCAACAAGGAGACGAGAAACTTATTTCACCGGGAGGATAAATGAAGAACTTGGGTCATATATGAGCACCATAAATAGCAACAATCCTTAGGGAAAGTTTTTGGTGAAACATGACACAACATTACTCCAACGAAGAGGTTGATGGATTTAAAATAACTCATACTTAACAATATGTGTAACATGAAATATGAACTCAAATTATCAAGAATGACATAATACCACCTGCAATGATACGAAAGAAAGAATTGCACTCCGGCTTGCAAGATGAAGAATGCTTGAACTCGTCAAAAAAAGAATCTCAATGAACACTTTGAGAAGGAATTAGATCCTTGATGAACCAACATGTAGAGCCTCCATGAAGAACTCGGGTAAACAAAAGAATGATCAAACGAAATGAAGGATGAAAAGAATAAGGTTGAAGCCTTGCAATGATTTAGATGGATCTTCGTGATGATATAAAGTGGAAACTTGTAACTCCGGAAAAGAAAGATGAGCAAATGAAACCAAGAATTTTCGATGAACCTCCGGAATAAAGAATTAATCACTTGGATAAAACAAGAATAAGAATTACGTTATGCTTATCCTTCCCCAATTTAAATTGATAACAAACAATGGATTTGGCATACTACTCATTCTCGTTGAAAGGATTAAGAGAGATATAGCGTAAACTTGAGAAGGTCTTCAACGAACCACCGGTAGAATTGAAACAACGAATGAATTGATAACAAGGTAAGAGAAATCTTGAACGAACCACTGTAAGAATTGAAAATGAACCAAGAAAAGAGAATGAAACACCAGAAAGAATTAGAGAACGAATGAAGATACTTGAGGGAATTTGATACGTGAGAACGAAGAGATCATGAATCGATTAGAGGATATTTGAATTATGCACCGGTAAGATTTTGAGAACAATAGCTGAAAGCTGAGAATGAATAATTATGAGATGATGGGCTCCGGAGAATCAAACTGAAAAGACTCTTTAAATGCTCCGGATGGGTGAAAAGAATTCTCACAATCGAAAACAATTATGAGAGGATGGCAACAAGCTAGAATCATGAATCTAGAGAGAACAGATAAAATATGGAGGTAAAACTCTTCTTCAGTCTTCAAGTGTTGAGAATGACGACGAGAAACATCACCAAGAATTATTGAGGAACTCCGGAATGAAGAATGGAAAAGTTGAGTCAACGATGAAAAGAATTTGAAAGATCTTGGAGAAAGACATTTGACTAATGATAATTCATTCTTACGTCAAACTTTGAAATGAAATTTGAGGATAGCTCCGGGAAAAATAAGAAGAGTCAGGTAAGATCCTGGAAAAAGACCTGTGGGTTAGGGACCACTAAAAAGATACACCGTTGAAGTATTTTTGAAGAGAGATTGCACCGCTTGATTTAAATGGCTTGAATGAGATAACAACCTCGAAATAGGTTGACCGGATCTTGAATGACAAGACGAGCCTTTTGAGATATCTTGAGCACTCCGGAACAAATGAATAGTGAGAAGTGAATTATTATGAGGTGCACCGGTATGAGAAGGCATTTGAAACGAGGAAAGGATATGATCAACAAAGCTTGAATTGGTTCCACCGGAGAAGAAAGAGAATGAATAATGATGAACTTGAGATTCTGTTAGGATCTTCATGAGAATCACCGGGTAAGAACATTGACGGAAACGAATGGAGAGACTTCATAATCATAAGATAGATACTTGATAAAGAAATCTTAGTCCTTGAAGAAAAAGGGTGGGTGGGCAGGAAAAAACAAAGGCCACTTGGAGGCAGATGAAACAAACACCGTTGAGCAGAACTGATACTTGATCTTGCGGATGTTGAAATGATCGGATCCACTTGAAGAGAAACACACCGGTGAAAAAGGATTGACATGACAATCTCGATTATCAAGAAGGATTAGTATTCGCATAGGAGTATGAGAACACCGCTTAGGAAAGCTATGGAATCAACTCTTGACTTCGAAGCAACTCGAATACCACAGCTCAAAAACAACACAAAGGATTGGCTTGCAAAATAAGTCGGAACAAACATATGATAGATATTTCGTCCGAAGTTTTTGTGGTGGGGCCTACAAGGGCTCGATCGTACAACACCATCATGTGCAAGGCAGTGCACATGACATACGAAGCGTCCCCGAGTCAGCATAGCCAAGGACTCTTTAAGACACAACGAGACCATTGTAAAACCAACCGTGGATAGGCGGACCACTAGACGTTGAACCCCAATTTCATATCATACATCTGTCAGGAAGATATCCTAAGAGCTACTTAAATTCCCACTTATAAACTCCCGAAACTTTCCGGTTATGCAATCAGGTGTTGGGGATACAGGGGAAGCATAATATGTCACCCAAAACTAGCAAATCCTACATCCAGCTGTATCCATCCTTCAACACATAACCAAGAAACCTTCGAAAATCGTTTACCTCAACCTTCGAAAAGCATCCGTTATACAAGTTATGGCAATACTCCCAAACTCCCACCCCAGTACTGGGTGGCGTCGAGGTTATCTCACCAACAACTGCATAAAAGAGATTTTCGATGTCGGCGAAACTCAGGTATTCCAGAACTGCAACGATAAAATTGTGACGACAACACCTCGGAGCTCAACTCCCCGGGACACTGCCACAATCCCTAAATGTCAGGAGGCACCAAGAACAATGTTCTTGTCACAAAACCATCGAAACGATTCCAAGATACCCGTGTGATCCTAAATTTTTTTAGTGAAATTTGAGAAGAGAAGAGTCAAAACTCTACGTCAGGATGCCTCACCAGAGCAACGAAGGGACTGGGGAGTAAAAAGAATCCTACTCTCCGATATATATATATATAATCCTAAATGACTCAAAACATTTTTCTAGACTCAACAACGCCAGCGATTCGATCAAGCAGGGGGATCCTAAGGTCGGGGAAGGCTCTGATTACCAACTTGTAATGCCCATGATGCGGCTATATCTCCCACATGTCGAAGCATGACTTAGAGGCATAACCGCATTGTGGGCAATGTCGCAAGAGGGATAATCTTTACACATCCCATGTACTAAATAAGGAAAGAGATACATAGTTGGCTTACAATCGCCACTTCACACAATACATGAATAAAGCATTACAACAACCAGATACAATCAAGGTCCGGCTACGGAACCAAAATAAAAGAAGACTACCCCTAATGCTATAGATCCCCGATCGCCCCAACTGGGCTCCACTACTGATCAACTGGAAAGCGGAACAACATAACGAACACGAACTTCATCGAGCTCCTCCTTGAGCTTGGTTGCATCACCTGCACGATATCATCGGCACCTACAAGCTGGTTTTGGAAGTAATCTGTGAGTCACGGGGACTCAGCAATCTCACACCCTCGCAATCAAGACTATATAAGCTTATAGGAAGGGTAAAAGGTATGAGGTGGAGCTGCAGCAAGCACTAGCATATATGGTGGCTAACATACGCAAATGAGAGCAAGAAGAGAAGGCAAGGCACAGTCGAGAAACTATGATCAAGAAGTGATCCAAGACTACTTACGTCAAGCATAACTCCAACACCGTGTTCACTTCCCGGACACCACCGGAAAGAGACCATCACGGCTACACACGCGGTTGATGCATTTTACTTAAGATAAGTTCAGGTTTTCTACAACCGGACATTAACAAATTCCCATCTTCCCATAACCGCGGGCACGGCTTTCGAAAGTTCAAATCCCTGCAGGGGTGTCCCAACTTAGCCCATCACAAGCTCTCACGGTCAACGAAGGATATTCCTTCTCCCAGGAAGACCCGATCAGGCTCGGAATCCCGGTTACAAGACATTTCGATAATGGTAAAACACGACCAGCAAAGCCACCCAGATGTGCCGACAAATCCCGATAGGAGCTGCACATATCTCGTTCTCAGGGCACACCGGATGAGCAAGACATCGGGTAGGCCAGCCCAGAGTTGCCCGTGGTAGCCCCGGACATCGCTCAGTTGGACCAACACTTAGAGAAGCACTGGCTCGGGGGGGGTTAAATAAAGATGACACTTGAGCCGGCCGACCCAAGGGAAAGAAAAGGATAGGTGGCAAATGGTAAAACCAATGTTGGGCCTTCCTGGAGGAGTTTTATTCAAGGCGAACTTTCAAGGGGTTCCCATTATAACCTAACCGTGTAAGGAACGCAAAATCAAGGAACATAACACCGGTATGACGGAAACTAGGGCGGCAAGAGTGGAACAAAACACCAGGCATAAGGCCGAGCCTTCCACCCTTTACCAAGTATATAGATGCATTAATTAAATAAGAGATATTGTGATATCCCAACAAATATACATGTTCCAACATGGAACAACTCCAATCTTTACCTGCAACTAACAACGCTATAAGAGGGGCTGAGCAAAGCGGTAACATAGCCAAACAACGGTTTGCTAGGACAAGGTGGGTTAGAGGTTTGACATGGCAAAATGGGAGGCATGATAAGCAAGTGGTAGGTATCGTAGCATAGGCATAGCAATAGAGCGGGCATCTAGCAAGCAAATATAGAAGTGATTTCGAGGGTATGGTCATCTTGCCTGAGATCCTGCAAGGAAGAAGAACGAGTCCATGAAGAAGACAAACGGACATAGTCGAACGGATCCTCACAAACACGACGTTACCGGATTACCGAGAAGTACACCGGAAAGAAAGCAAACAACATAGTAAACAACCAACACATGAACATGGCATGATGCACAATCAAGTATGATGCATGTCCGGTTTAATGAGGCATGGCATGGCAAAGTGCACAAACAACCCTACAAATTAAGTGGAGCTCAATATGCAACTCCGTTGCATATTCACGAATCACCACATTCAATTTATTTAGTTCGATCTCGTTTATGTACCCAACAATATTAAATGTTGTTAAACATGGCAAGAGGGTGAAGCAAATGAAAACTACCTATCTAGGCAAGTTTAAATGAGGCCAGAAGCAACGAACAACAATTCCGGTAAATCCCCATATGCATATATTAGGTTCGGTACTGTTCTGCCCTAAACACAATTTTAGAGTTATTAAACATGCAAAGTAAAGCCACCATGTTAAACTATGCATTTTTCTACCCCATTTACATATAAAGTTTATTAAATTTTGAGTTACGATTATTTAGTTATGAATTAAAGCATTTTAACATGGCATACGAGCAAATTAAGGCAAACATCATTTTAAACAGTTTAAACATGGATGGAAGTTGCATAATATGAAACTAGATGAAATTCTAGTCATGTTTCATATAGAGATCATTTTGATCCGGTGCACGGTTATTTAATTATGAGCAATGCAAGAAAATGGCATTTCTGTAATATGCATGCACTGGTTATTTTAGGAAATTCGCCGGACAGTAAAATAAAAACACACGGGCCGAAACTACTGGGTCTATCCCACAACACCGAGGGGAACTGTACCGGGCGTCCTCACCTCGGGCCTTCACAGGCTGGTGGGGAACGCAGCCCGCTAGCGAGCGGAGGCAGGCCGGCTCGCTCGGGCGGAGCTGGGCCGCGGAGCTGGGCCAGGGCGCTAGATGCGGCCTAGGCGCGAGACACAGTGGCTGGCCTGGCGCGCTAGTGGTGGAGCGAGACAACGTGAGGTAGGGAAAGCGACGAGGCTGCACCGAACGAGGTGGAGCAAGCTCGATGCAAGGGCACCGGCGACATCGCGATTCCGACGACGAAGGGCTCTAGGACGACGCGGCGGTGGCGGATCCGGGCGCGGGGAGCCCTTTCCCAGCCAGAACTGGCAGCTAGACGACGGGGTCGATGCGGAGCTTAGCATGGCGGCCATGGGGGTACCTGCGCAACCGGGACAGAGAGAGTGGGTGATCGTGAGAGAGAGAGGCAACCGAAGGGAGAGAGACCAGAGACGGCGAGGAGTGGCACAACCTGGTCTCCGGCAAGGAAGCCGGCTAGACGCGCAAGGCAGCAGCGGAGGGCGGCGATGTCGAGCAAGAGGAGGCCGGCGTGGGGCTTGACCACCGGTTGTAGTGGAGATCGAGCATGAGGGGCTCCTCAGAGCAGGAGGAAGGCGCGCGGAAAGGAGAGAACGGGGAGCTAGCGATGCTACGGGAGAGGTAGGCGCACGGGCAGAGGAGCTTTGGCTCCTGTAGGATTCGGGCGATGGCGGTGGTTGGACGGGAGGGGAAAACGAGGAGAAGGTGGTGGCTGTGATTCGTCTCGGGTCGAACTGGATCGGGATGATCTCGAGGGGGATTTCGAGTGGGTGGCGGCGGCGGACACGAGATGGATGGGACAGATCCCTAGGTTTTAGGGTTGCCCACTATTTATATTGCAAAGGGATTTAGGATAGAGGCTAACACGTCCATACGATCGCAATTGGACGGTCGCGAATAAAATAGTTAGGGAGTCCAAATAAGAAAACGGTCGGGATGGATGGGACAGATCCCTAGGTTTTAGGGTTGCCCACTATTTATATTGCAAAGGGATTTAGGATAGAGGCTAACACGTCCATACGATCGCAATTGGACGGTCGCGAATAAAATAGTTAGGGAGTCCAAATAAGAAAACGGTGATGTTTTGCAGACGTTTAGGGATGATGCGGATCCAACTGTGACGACTGTCCGGGTCGGGTCCGGGACAGCTTTCGGGCGCGGGCGAGGGGTTGATGCACTGTGCAAAGAGGGGTAGGCATGGGCCTAGGTGGACTGTGGAGAGCGGGTTGGTCTGAGAGTAGAGGGGAGAGATGCAGCCCGGCATGGTTTCCGGAGACCGAAAACGTCCGACGAAAAGACCGGCTATACTACCGCTATAGTTATCCGTTGGGGCATCAAACGGACTCCAAATGCGATGAAACTTGACAGACGGTCTATCTACACTATAATAAGACCGCACGCCAACTTTCAACCCATTCCGGGAACATTTTCCGGCCACTTATAAAAATACTATTTCGGACATGCCGCCGGCGCGTGCAAGTGTGTCTGGGCTCAGAACGGACAACGGACGGAACGAGGAGACCGGGACGGATGCAAGTTTCGAAAACATGATGATGCAAAGCGGATGATGACATGATGAAATGCAACACGCAAGCAAATGACATGGCAACGACAGCGAATAACTGGAAGACACCTGGCGCAACGGTCTCGGGGCGTCACACAACTCCTCTCCAACTTTCAGGTAGGACTAAACTTTCCACTACATCTAATGTCAAATAAACCCACATAAACCCTTAAAGATTTTCTGAAATTGTTGGATGGGTCTAAAACCCACCCCATATTTCAACAGACCACGCTCCAGAGCACCAAGCGCAAGTACAACCAGCTCACTTTTTTTGCGATGGTGAAGAAGCTATTCAGTAGTTGGATGTTCACCGCAGGGCGTTGCCATGACGGCATGGCTGCACCCTCACCCAGCGCGGGCAACCCAAGGAGAAGCGCGTCTGGGTCTAGTCCCGGCACAGACAGGTCAAGGTCATCCTCCCGCGACTCTGGTTCATCGACGGGGTTTTGCGCAAAAAAGCCGCACGCGTGTCGCCCCAAAACAGTGCACGTCACTGGCAGTGGACCCATCCATGCTGAATACGTACGCGCTCGAATAGAGTGACTGTATTTGAACCAAATAACAAGTTGAATGATAAAAAAAAAGTATTTCCAAAGGTGTAGCACTAAACTGCACGTTCGACGTAAGTTTTGTGACTACTGATGATATTATCTCAATGTTTTTAGTCTCTCAACTATCATCAAAGTTTAGATTTGGTCTCCTAACTTCAATACTATAAATTTGTGCTCACTCAATACATTCAAAAGTTTGTCCTCAGCGGTTTTTACCATGGTCTAGCAGGCATAGTCAGCATGAAAAAAGGACGAAAATTTTAAGAAAAGGGAAGTTGCAGTTTTCTACAGAACAGGTAGCTTGGCGGAGATCCCGTCAGGCTAATCCGCAGGGTTAGGAAGAAGATCCCGATGGTATCAGCTGGTCAAAGTCGTGGGACGTGGAGGAATCTTGGCATGCAGCCACAAGAGACGCATTTATACGCATCGATTATTAGGGGGTCGCTCGCTGTCAGTAGCTGTGTAACGGCTTACGCGTGCCTGAGTTTCCATATCCGCTGCTTTCACATGCTGCCCGCGTGCTGCGCAGTTCACACATGGGCATGGAAAGAGCCAAACAAAAAAGAAGTCTGCAAACCACGCTCCAATCCAAGCTAGTACGAACTGTAGTTGATTCTGGATATGAGCAGTATCCAAGTGGAGCTGGACGTGTGATCGATCGGGGGTCAAGGTCAACTATGGCACGTAGGAGATGGCGCCTGCCGCGCTGCGGAGTCGGCGTTCTCTGCCCCTGTTTATGAACTGAACGTTGGATTGTCTTATCTACGTACTAGAGAAGAACATGTGTGTATGTGCACGAGGCCCCTATTTCTGTATGTCATACAGCTGCAATCGGATAAGCGTTGGAACTTCAGCTTGACTTTGCCAGAGAGCTCCGAACAAGGCCATGCCAAATTCTGCGCTGATTTATAGAGGGAGCCTAGCCGGCATGGCATCGGTGGTTGTCAGCCTTAGCTGTGCAGTCCCGATTCAGATAGGCGCGCCTGGAAGCTGTCCGCCTTGTCATGACAAACAAGAGCGCTGCACTAAGCCCGGACAGAGACTTCCATTTCATGACGGCCTCGCTGTAGTAAGCTGCGTCACGACGCTCGATTAGTTTATGATTAGGACGTCTAAACAACGGCCCACTTGAACAGCAGCGTGACGTTCAGCCGTCGCCAGCTGAATGAATATTCATTCACATCATCGCTAGACACAATCGAGAAAACAACATCTAACTAAACTTCACATATACTAGTACTACTACTGATGACTGATAGCTGGAATAGTATATAGCAGAAAATTCAATGCATTAATAGCATCTAACCCGCACGGCGCGTCACTACTCCTATATAAATGCAAGTATGCAACCCTTGCCAGTCGCAAACTTGAAATACAGTCTCACACACACCACGGAAGGCGCGCGCGCGTCCATTCCAAGGGCAATGGCGCCGCACACCACGGAAGCGGACGCCGCCGCCGCCGCCGGCGACGAGGAGTCGGCGGTGGAGGCCGGCACGCTGCGCCACCGCCACAACGCCGCCAGGGCCGACGACGACGGCGAGATCAAAGGGAGCGCGCCGGCCGGGGAGGAGGGGGACGCGGAGGCGTCCGTGGAGCGGGCGTTCGAGGGCAGGCCGGTGCCGACGTGGCGGGAGCAGCTGACGCTCCGCGCCTTCGTGGTCAGCTTCTTCCTGGCCATCATGTTCAGCGTCATCGTGATGAAGCTCAACCTCACCACCGGCATCATCCCGTCGCTCAACGTCTCCGCGGGCCTCCTCGGCTTCTTCTTCGTCCGCCTCTGGACCTCCGCCATCGAGAGGATGGGGTTCCTCCGCCAGCCCTTCACGCGCCAGGAGAACACCGTCATCCAGACCTGCGTCGTCGCCGCCTACGACATCGCCTTCAGCGGTAAGCTCTTCAAGTCCAAACTCCCGCGACTCCTTTATTCCTTTTCGATTGACGAGTGAGCAGAGCCTCTGCTTTTTCACTAAGGGGAAGCAGAGGAAGCAGAGCTGTATCAAGTGCTGTTCTTGCTGCTACTCTCCGATGTATAGTACTACCAGTGGTAGTTACGAGGGATACTTTATTCAAGGCTTCTATCAATTCTTTCGCAATCAGGCGAAGTATATTTAAACGCCGAAGTTGCTACACTAAGGTGATATAGAAAGATGATGAAACCTACTGACTTGTCCATGGAAAACCTGCATATTTTAGTGATTTATAAGCGCTCTTATATTTCTTTACAAAGGGAGTACGGTTTAGTGATTCTTTATTGTCGCATCCCCTGATAAAACTGCATAAGAGTTCAACCATCTGCATACGAACATGTGCAAAGCAAAAATGCACAAAGTAAATCATGTGAAATGAAATAGCAGGCCTAAGATGGAAAAAGCAAATATTCAGTTGGAGGAGTTTTGTGGTTCCGAGTGAATAACATTAGGGCTATGGTAGGATGAAATTGGAAAAACAGCAAGAAATTTAGAAAAATCTTGAATATTCCATCATAATTTTTAGAAAATACAATAATTTGCAAAAGGACTGTAGCAACATACTTGATAATTACAGAATTCCATGGTTTTGCATAATATTTCTGATAGCTGCAAAAAATAATTCTACAAACTTTAGTAACTTCATTTGATTTTTCTCCGAATTTGATTTTTTGGTATTATTTCCTCTGCAAATTTTCTTGACTTTTTGACAATTTTCTGTGCTGGCCGGGCTGCCACGTGTGTGGAACATCCGCCATGTCGTCATCCAAACTGCTTTTAGTTGGTCAAGGGACCAAATCTTGATTGGGTTTTTTTTGGGGGGGGGGGGGGGGGGGGGGGAATCTCGATGGTTTCGACACTAGAGAGACTACACATTTCTGGTTTGTATCTAGCTTGTTTATGTAAAGAAGACTTTTCACTAGTATGCTGATAGACTGGTTAATTGTGTATTCAAACTATCGTTATCACGTACTAGTAATCGCGGTCTCAGTATGGGACAGCCAAGTTGCCTATGACCTCATGCTGAAATAGTGATCTAGATGGTTTGACTCCATATCTACACGCATGGTTGAAATATACAAGAGAATTAATAGGTTGTGGCCCATGGATGTGATGTTGTAGACTTGACTTCAACGACTGTCCCTTTTTCCAGTCTTATTAGGCCCTTCCCCCTTTTTTTTTCTTGCGAGAATCTTGGGCTAGATTTCAAATATGACCTCTTCAGCAAAAAGGATAGAGATGTGTCTACGAAAAGAAGTATGGTTTCTTGGACTATTATCAATAACCAATGGCAAAACCTTTTGGCTGAGGCTTTCAAATTTGAACATTGAGAAGAACAAATAAATCTAGGGATATTCATTTGCTTGTTTGAACCTAAACTTTGGCTGAAAACATTTGATGGCTTTGACTACCTATAATCTGGGTTCTGTACATGGAGAAATGTGATATTCACTGCACTGGCTCATTCCAATTGATCAGGTGGATTTGGCAATTACTTGTTCGCCATGAGTGGAACCATCGCCAGCCAAGCAACAGAGGCTAACGATGCTCAGAATGTCAAGGACCCCCACATCGGGTGGATGATAGGGTTCCTCTTCCTCGTCAGTTTCGTTGGGCTATTTGCTCTTGTGCCCCTGAGAAAGGTAAATCTGCAGCCTGTTTCTGCATTCCTACTTATGTTCTTACATCATCCCTGCATACCCATCTACTAATCGTCTCAAATCACTTTCTGGTTCAGATCATGATCGTGGACTACAAGCTCACCTATCCAAGTGGCACCGCGACTGCATATCTTATCAACGGTTTCCACACGCCAGAGGGTGCAAAGCTTGCAAAGTAATCTAGTCGTCTGAATGTCACAGTGCTAGTATTCTCCTTGGTGATATATAGTTAGTGACAACATGATTATGGTATTTCAGGAAGCAAGTAAGGACATTGGGCAAGTTCTTTTCATTCAGCTTCCTCTGGGGCTTTTTCCAGTGGTTCTACACTGCTGGAGACGGCTGTGGGTTTCAGAACTTCCCTTCCTTGGGCCTTCAGGCCTACAAGAGCAGGTTGGATAATGCCTGTTTTCTTGGTCTGAATGTCTGAAACTTGCCTGAAGCCTTTTGTATCTATATGGAGATCTGAACTCATTGTCCAAACTGAACTTCACATTTCAAAATTTCAGGTTTTATTTCGATTTCTCCCCTACCTATGTTGGAGTCGGGATGATCTGCCCCCACATAGTGAACGTGTCTGTTCTACTGGGAGGCATCCTGTCGTGGGGTGTGATGTGGCCCTTGATACACAACAACAGAGGGAGTTGGTACTCGGCTGACCTCAAAGACAGCAGTCTCCATGGCCTCCAAGGTTACAGGGTAAAACAAACATCTACACATTTCATCATCTTTGATTTCAATTTGTTTGGCTGATTGGTGCCACTGATGCTGGTACTAATCAAGCAACCAATCCCAACTACTCTGCAGGTGTTCATATCCATCGCCATGATCCTCGGGGACGGCCTGTACAACTTCGTCAAGGTGCTCGTCCGCACGAGTGTCGCCTTCGCGGCGATGGCGAAGAAGAACAGCACCATCCCGGTCTCGGACGTGGGCGGCGCCAAGGCCACCGGCGAGCCTGTATCGTTCGACGAGCAGCGTCGCACCGAGCAATTCATGAAGGACCAGATCCCCAAGTCGGTGGCGTATGCGGGGTACGCCGCCGTCGCCGCGGTGTCGATCGCCACCCTACCCCAGATCTTCCCGGACCTCAAGTGGTACTACATCCTGGTGGCGTATGTCTTCGCGCCCGTGCTCGCCTTCTGCAACGCCTACGGGACAGGCCTCACCGACTGGTCCCTCGCCTCCACCTACGGCAAGCTCGCCATCTTCATCTTCGGCGCGTGGGCGGGCGCCCCGCACGGCGGCGTGCTCGTCGGCCTCGCCGCCTGCGGCGTCATGATGAGCATCGTGTCCACCGCCGCCGACCTCATGCAGGACTTCAAGACGGGCTATCTCACGCTCGCGTCGCCCAGGTCCATGTTCATCAGCCAGATCATCGGCACCGGCATGGGCTGCGTCATCGCGCCCTGCGTCTTCTGGCTCTTCTACAAGGCCTTCGACGACATCGGCATCAGCGGCAGCGAGTACCCCGCGCCCTACGCCATCGTCTACCGCAACATGGCCATACTCGGCGTCGACGGCTTCTCCTCGCTCCCCAAGCACTGCCTCACGCTCTGCTACGTCTTCTTCGCCGGCGCCATCCTCATCAACCTCGTCAGGGACTTGGTGCCCGCCAAGGTCGCCAAGTTCATCCCGCTGCCCATGGCCATGGCCATACCCTTCTACATCGGCTCCTACTTCGCCATCGACATGTTCGTCGGCACCGTCATCGTCTTCGTGTGGGGGATCGTGAACAAGGCCAAGGCCGACGCGTTTGCGCCGGCGGTCGCCTCGGGGTTGATCTGCGGTGACGGCATTTGGACGCTGCCGCAGTCGATCCTCGCTCTTGCAAAGGTGAAGCCACCGATTTGCATGAAGTTTCTATCGAGATCCGTCAATGCCAACGTGGATGCCTACCTAGGAAATTAAGTCAGTGCCTGTGCGGCAGTTCTCCTTTCCTTGGAAAAAAAGGAAGGCCTCCCTGTCTATAGTTTGAAGTTACACATTCTGTACTGTATCATCATCCTATAATCACGATTGTATATGGCTTGTTACGTACGGTGATTTTGTAGCTAATGTATGTAAGCTTTAAGGTTGTGCTTATTAAGTGGCTATAGGGATGTAATGGGCTAATGGCAAACAAGGGGCGTCTACAAGTAAGTCCCGTTTGGTTAGCTTTAGCTAGCTCCATAGTTCATTTCTCTAAAGAAAAAACAAAACCAAATTTTAAACTGTTCGATTGTTGGTGGGACTGCTCCTTAAACGATTGACATCCCTAAATGGCTACCCCTCGGCTGATGAACTGTGAGAAGCAAATGACAAACTCGGTCTGTGCTGCTCGTGGTTTTCTCCTACCGAATTGAATGTGTGGGCCAGGCAGGCGTCCTGTACTCGTACACAATCGCACCCATATGGTATCGTTGTGTAGGCGTACACACTTGAGACCAACGGTGTGTTTGACTACGGGAGAAGTACATCCGAATCTCAACACCATCCGGTGGTGGCTAGATACCCGGTAGAAACCAATTCCACTCGAAATGTCACTCTCAGCGAGCTCCATAAATTATACCGATCAATCCTCGTATGCCGACTCTTTAAAGTGCCATTTTTAGCCAAAATCGTCATATTAATAGTTATTATGCCGATATGGCCAATCTGATGACTCTGCTAAAGTTGCTCTTGGAGATTTGCTTTCCTTGTCCAAGATTATAACATCTACCGCTTTTTGCACTGAACGCTCTTTATCTTCGGTCCGTTATCTGATGATAGTGGACTGATAGTGGAGCGCGGCCAAAGTTTGATCGTATGGAAAAGGTATACTACCGTAACAACCAGTGCACACTGACCCTGTAATCGCCCGGGGCCGATTTACGGATGCCGGTGAGCCGTCGAAATCAACCGGCACCTACGCAAAACGTACACGCATATACGACGATCAATAGAAACGGATGCGTACACGCGTGCCGTGCGCCCGTTACCTCTTTCGCTCTGTCGCGTGTTCGGTCGCCGTATGCGCGCGCTGTCTCTACCTTCTTTCTCATGGATCGATTCTGCTGGTACATGATGCGCATGTTCTCTTCTCTCGCCGTTTATGAGCCAGGGTGGCAATGGCATGCCTAACTTAATTCCTGTTTGATTCCCTCCTGCTGCTTATTAGTTAGCTGCCAAATTGCCTCCAAAATATAGCTCGCTGGCAAATATGGAACGCATGCATGTAATTAACATGGTTGATTTGTCTATGCAATGTGGATACTCCTATATGGAGTAGTACGCTACTGCACACCCGTATTTGGAAGCATTTTACTTCCTCATTGATTAGGATATATCTCGCTTGATTAACTCCTTGTTTATGTGTAGCTATATAGGTGCGTCACTCCCTTGCTATGCGCTCGTTAAATATACGTCGTCCAGGGATTTTCCTATCGATCGGCTCGATCTTGCTTCCACTACTCGATCCATTGAAACGATGGTGAAGACGAGGGTCGGTGCCGTCCGGCCGTGGGCGCTTCTCGCTCTTGCTCTCCTCCTCATCGCCGGCAGCTGCGTGGAGGCGGCGGACGAGCAGGCGGCGAACGGCGGTGGCAGGAGGAGGAGGACGCATCGACGTTCCGCGGCGGCGGTCGCGGACATGATGGTGCCCATCACCTTCCTCAACGCCTCCGTCGAGAAGGGCGCCGGTATGTCCACTCCAAGTCCAAGCATGGTTCTGTGAATCACTGCTCGTTTCTTCTTGTTCATCTGCTCCTCTTTTTTAATTTTGGCGGGGGACTTCTGCTCCTTTTCGGTGTGTACTATGGGAAATGGTATCTGATCTGCTTGATCGATTCAGCTGATAGCTAGCGAGTGAAAAAATTTAGGCATATGTAGAGTGTAGTGGACAATTTGGTCAGCTAGATTATCAAGAATTGTCTGCGAAATTCTGGCGCCGGTCGGTAGTTTCATATGTCTATGAGCAATTGGAATCCAGTGGCGTTCGACAATACATGCATGCATTCTTCATCTTTTCTCTTGTGCTTCTTGCGCTCGAGATCGGCCCCGTGCGTCTTCGGCGTGCACTCAGATCCAGCTGCCGGGGCCCCTTCTCTGCCTCCCTCTCTCCCTCGCCGCGGCTGGCTATAGCACATATTAAGATAACCCCTAAAAAAATCTGATCAAAATTCGAAACATACATCAAGAAGCAAAAAAGAGAAATTTGTTATGAATAGTTGCGAATGGTTCTCTGTATATTATTCACATATGAGTTTCTCTTTTTTGCTTCTTGGTGTATGTTTCGAATTTTGATCTGAATTTTTTAGGGATTATCTTAATATGTGTTATGTGACTTGTCTTCCTTCTCCTCATCGTCAACATCGAAGCAAACCAGACCAATGCGTCGAATCCTCTCCTTTCCCTCATCCTCACACACCGCTCCTCCGGCAAGCTCAAGAGGCGGCCAGCCGATGCTGCAAGGCCGGGCCAAGGTGCTGCAACACGCCCGCACACTGCTTCAAGGGAAGAGAGAGGCGGCGGCGAGGTGTTTGTCAAACATCCCATGTTGCAAAGGCACGAGTCTGCGAGCTCGCCAGCTTGCTATGTCATCAACGTTTTTGAAATCATCGGTGTTGTGGCGGTGTGGGTGTTGCGAGCTCGCTGGGTTGCAACTTCATCGTTGGTTTCAGAAACATCACTGATGTTGCGGAGACACGCGTCCAAAAGAGAATGCATGAGGCGAATTGCTACTCAGCTGATGTTTCTGAAATATGGCCAACGTTGCAACTGTTTTTGTGAAGGAAGGATGAGCGAGATGAGGGATACACTGCGGGCCATTTGATCGTGGCTGATTTGATGGTCAAAGAGGCGTTGGATAATTAAAAGTTATCACCCGGCCGATGCGTAGTAGGACCCAAATAAAATGTTGAGGATGTAGAAGGTTGGTCTAGGCAGGGTTCTAGCTTCCATTCCACGGCACAACCCACAAACCCCCTCCCAATTTTTTCATTTTCCCTTTTCACCAAAAATGGAAAGTGGTGGTCAGTTTGATTCGTTACTTACTTGCCGCGGAGTTGTCATTTTTTCCTCCTGTGGTTTCGACAAAAGCGGTGGCGATCCGTTAGCCTAGCCACAAATGTGATCGTTTTGAGCAATTTACTCTGTCGGAATCAAGCCTAGCTAGCTAAGAATTTTGAGTGGTATTGGTATATGCTATTGAACTGTTTCTGACGTCTGCACAGTATTGATTTACTTTAAATCATGTGCAACACACCGAGACTAATTTGCTATCTACGATTGCAGTGTGTATGGATGGGACGCCAGCCGCTTACCACCTGGACCCGGGCTCCGGGGCAGGGAGCAAGAGCTGGATCGTCAACCTCGAGGTACCCAGCGGGCGCACTTCTACAGTGGTGCATACATGATTTTACCTGATCCTTGGTGCATCGTAAGTGCAGGGAGGCGGGTGGTGCAACAACGCGAGGACGTGCAGGTTCCGGACAAGGACTCACCATGGCTCCTCCAACTTCATGGAGCGGCAGATCGCCTTCACCGGCATCATGAGCGCCAGCCCCGCCGAGAATCCTGGTCCGTCTCAAGTCTCAACTCCAAAAGCAAAGATGGTTTGCATGATTAATCTCGGGCAAACGAGGCCATCGACGACATGTGCATTTTTCATGCAGATTTCTACAACTGGAACCGGGTGAAGATCCGCTACTGCGACAGCGCCTCCTTCGCCGGCGACACCTTCGACAAGGTGCATATTAATTCCTTAGACGCAACAATGTGTCAGCTCTTCATGCATCGATCCGTGGTGGCATCATCACCCTATGTTTTGACGCATAATTTTTCCTCTGTAAATATGTTGCAGGGTACCGGGCTCTACTTCCGGGGGCAGCGGATTTGGGAGGAAGCCATCCAGCACCTCCTCTCCATCGGGATGGCGTCGGCCGACCGGGCGCTTCTCACGGGCTGCTCCGCCGGTGGGCTGGCGGCGATACTCCACTGCGACCAGTTCGGCGCCTTCTTCGCCGGCCGAAGCACCACCGTCAAGTGCCTCGCCGACGCAGGCCTCTTCCTCGACGCGTACGTCTACCTATTTACCTATATCGCTGATTCACCGTCACTCTCACG
Source organism: Triticum urartu (assembly GCF_056163025.1). Lineage (NCBI taxonomy): Eukaryota > Viridiplantae > Streptophyta > Magnoliopsida > Poales > Poaceae > Triticum > Triticum urartu. The sequence continues at coordinate 601,880,736 of NC_141874.1, read as the reverse complement.
GGTCTCACCCAGTTGATGGACTGTTTGCGTGCAGCGTTGATGTTTCCGGGGGCCGCAGCTTGAGATCTTACTACGGCGACATTGTAGCCATGCAGGGAGTGGCTCCAAACCTTCCGCCCACCTGCACCGATCACCTCGACGCCACCTCGGTGCGTGCGTGCTTCATTTAGTTAGTTTGCGTGCAAGAAAGATCATTCGTGAGTGACTCTCTTCTGTCTACTGATCCTAGCTACCTTGCTGTTTCTTTTGCATGCACGTCTGCAGTGCTTCTTCCCTCAGAATATAATCGACAGCATCAAGACCCCCATCTTCTTGCTCAACGCAGCCTACGACGTCTGGCAGGTAACTAAATGTTTGCACGCAGGAATGACTTATCTTAAGGTGGGAGTAACTAATTTGCACAAGGAGGTAGCAAATTTGACGGAAACTTAATCAGATTGAGGAAAGCCTGGCCCCAAGCAAAGCCGACCCCAGCCGCGCCTGGCGAGCCTGCAAGTTCAACCGCTCGGCCTGCAACGTGTCTCAGATAAACTTCCTGCAAGGTAAAAGAACAATTCATACTTGCGATATCTAATCCAACTTGCCACTCAAAACCTAATTTACCGATTGAGCAACTAGCACGAAAGCCGTTGCGCGGGCTAGCATGAGAGGCAAAACACAATACTCCTTGACGATCTGGACAACTACTGAGTCGTGAGTAACTAATTTTGTTCACACATGCAGGTTTCAGAGATCAGATGGTGGCATCCGTGAGAGACTTCTCCGGTTCCAAGAGCAACGGGCTCTTCATAAACTCGTGTTTCGCCCACTGCCAGTCCGAACTGCCGGCCACCTGGAATGGCACCCCTGCCATTCAGAAGAAGGTAGAATACGTCAAGTCTCATCACCATTAACACATTCGTTAACAGTTTTCATGTAAATTTTGTGGTCGTTGCAAATACAGAGGATCGCGAAATCTGTCGGCGATTGGTACTTTGGCCGGGCCGAAGTGAAGGCGATCGATTGCCCATACCCTTGCGACAACACATGCCGCAACATCATATAAGAAGATCTTGCAAGCAAGGGCCGATTCGAACCTCATGATTAGGATTTAGAACTCGAGGCAAGTATTTGTTAGTTTTTCATAGAGACTTCACTTCAGGCCGGATGATATGTCTTTGTGTATGATGTAATTATGAAGGTCTCCTCAGAATAAACTTGTTAAATGTAATAGAAATAAAAGATGAGGCTGAGAGAGGGGATAGGGGAGAGAAAAAATACCCACAATTTTTCAATGGGCAAAGACCCCCACCTCCCTAAACTTAAGGGCATCTCCAACGGCAACCCACAAATTTTCTCACGCTTCTGTCCGCGGACCGGGAGGGGAGGAATCAGTCCACGGATGCGGAAGGACGTCATCCAATCGTAGCCGCATACATTTTAACAACAATTCGAACTAACCAGGTGAAAATCGTTCAAACCGGGCGGATTTCATCCAAGTTCGGATTTAATTTACATGAACGGTCGATATTTCGATCATTTTACTAAAAACTAAAAAAAATACTAAACCCTATATCGGACGACCACCTCGTAAGCGTGGTTGTTCTGCCGCACCGTGGTCGGCATCTGAGCCATTGTCGTCGTTCCTCCAGCAGCGCGAGGATGCCAGAGGGCCACAACAGCCTTGCCCCACGGCCGCCTGACCACCTCTTGTTGCGTCGTGCGAAGGGCCACAACAGCCTTGCCCCGCGGCCGCCTGACCACCTCTTGTTGCGTCGTGCGAAGGGCCACCTTTTCCACTGCTGAAGGCGCCCTTGCCCCTGTCGGCGTTGGCGGAGCTGTCGCTAAGCGACCACTCCTCGCCGATCTTGGAAAGCTCGCCGTCAAGGCGGCGCAAGCACCTGGCGGCCGTCTCGGCGGTGGTGATGGAGCGGTCGAGCGCCCACGCCATGGAGAGGTCTGGGTCCTTACGGACCCATTCCGGCGCCACGTCCATCTTGGCGAAAGCGGAGCGGCGAGTGGCATTGTGCCAGTCGTACCTCGCCTGCTGCCACGCCGCGCGCTCGGCCTAGGATACTACGGCATGAGAGCTGGAGGCACCACCGTAACCACCGCCTCCGACGGTGGACGATGGAGGCATTCTGCGCCGTTACCTTGATGAAGGCATCGTTCTGTAACTACTGTCGACCCACTCGTGCCGCTCCGGGGGAAACCCTAGGATCTGGTTTTCTAGATCGGACGATGGCGGCACTGCAATGTCATTTCTCTATTGGGAGCATCGTTTGTGGAGCAGCGCTGGAAGTCAGAGGTAGGAGGTGGAGCGGCTTCGTCTTGCACGGAGCTTCGGTGGAGATGTCAAGTCATGCCTGACCGACGGATGTTGCGCTTTGTCATGCCTGGTTGGCAGGTGCTACACACGACCCTTTGTCATGCCTGGTTGGTAGATGCTACGCACGACAGATCTTCTACAGACTTCAAGCTGTGTCGGCTGGTGCTACTTGGCGGCGTGGTGCTAAGGTGTACCGGCGGCGACCGCGGCGTGCTCAACAATTCGCCCGCAGGGGGGTGCTGATGTTGGGCGCCGTGGTGGCGTCAGCGGCAGCTAGACCTATAGCTCTGAAGATGGAGGGGCGGCAGTTGGCGGCGGCGGCCTCTGAGAGAGCGTCGGACCGTTGTGTGCCCCATCCCCGACAAGTGGCTTGGTTGGGGCCTCAGGTCTTATATGTTAGGCTTGGCTGCGAGGTCTGTGATATTAGGCCTGGACTATCAGCATCCCTTCATCAACTGGATAGGAGTAGCGACAGACGTTGCCTAGACCGTGACTCAGACTTACTGATGTATTTCTTTGTAAGGTCTTTTGTGAATAATTAATAAAATGGCTGCATGCATCGCCCAAATGCAGAGACCGGGGGTCTTCCTCCTGGTGAAATCCTGTTCAAAGTGTCACAATGTCACAATATCTAGTTCAAAGTGAAATTAGACAACATAATTATAAAATCTTCAACTTTTTATAATGTGAAAATGCTTCTAGACGAATCAGCACACATCCTAGCTATTACTCCCTCTGTAAACTAATATAAGAGCGTTTAGATCACTATTTTAGTACTCTAAACGCTCTTATATTAGTTTACATAGGGAGTATAAAAGTATTAATACTACGCTCGAACAGCTTCTGCCTTTTCAAATTAAAAGAACTGGAGGGAGTGCTAAGCTCTAGCAATTGGTTGTAGTTACAATTGTACAGTTATAAAACCTAGCCAAGAGGCTGTACATTTTAGAAATAGAGGCGCACTTATATTACAAATTTACGAGAGGCTGCTAACCTCTGAGCGAACAAAATAATTGACATCTTTCAACCAAACAAGGACAAATCTAGATGTCTACGTCAAAACTAAAAAGGACCAAGATGCTCACTTTGTCCGGGGCTCCAGGCCTTCTCAATCTGTACCGAGCTGCTCAATCTTCACAGTTGACTCAGGAGGGTTCTGCTCAGCCCACACAGCTGCATCCTGGTACCCAAGCTCGTACAATTTATCGAGAACTTCATCTTCAGCAGGTTCCAGAGCCCAGTTAAACAGCTGGAATTCGTTCAAGAGCACCGAGGGCAAGTTTTAGAACAAAACCATGGACAGTTGCAAGAACTTGTACATTTGAATTTCTGCTACCTGTCGGGGAGTTGCTCTGTTCTCCGGATTGCAGTCTGGACTAATACCAATCCCTTGGAGTCCTAGTCTGCCAGCTGGGAAAGCGCAGATTCGAACCTACAGTAACAGCCATACCAGCCAATGATGAGCATTGTGTTAAACCAAAATGTGGTCTGAATACTACAGTAGACTGGTTCCACCAGTGGACAGTGAATGGTGCTGAAAACAGAGTAACAGAATGTACAAACAAAAGCCTCAGCTCGCAAGTGAGGACGAATATCAGGCAAACTTATGCCCGTGCTCTCATATGAAGGAGGAGAAGCGCTTGTGTGAAAGGCACAAAATATAGATAGTATTTGAGTTAAGTATGGTTACGAGTATAAAGGAGTATAAACAAGTGTATTTGAGAAAGAATATGCAAAGAACAATATTGTGAGTTAAACACATGTAGCAACATCCTTTCAATGGCAGGTCATCAAACAGAAGGAGAGATGTCTTCATCGTTGGGAGAAAGGAAGAAAATTCCTCCCAGAAGAACTAAATGAAGACAAGGCTCCAGATAATTGTGTATCTAAAAGTACCCTAAATTCCAAAAATTATAGCATGCACGACACTAACAATGCTTATGACCACGTTAATGTTTTAGGAACAGCAAAAGGAAGTTGTAGATATACTGTTTCAGAAGCAGAAGTGGGTGGCATAAACAATGTAAGGCCCCCGTCAACGCACAGCCTGTTACGGAATAAAGTCGCAGGCCTGGGGGCTAAGTATCTGAAACAAGAACAAAAAAAAATTGTCTTTTCATTAAGCAAAATATAACTAAATAGTAAATACACAAATCCAGTGTTAGGAAAGGTTAGCATGATACTCACCCAGGAATAAACGAAGATGTAATAATTGCACTAATGACGTCTTCCTTGCAGTCAAACTGGTCGACCAGTAAGCCCCTAGGCCTCCAGGACAACTGAGTAATAGCAACTGTATGAGAAGAACATCAGTTTTCTGAAAATGACTAAGCTAAGTTGCCAGAGATCAAAATAGCAGAAAATGCACATAGACAATATGAAGATACAACACTTGTATAGTATAAAGAGCTTGCCACGGATCCTTCCGTTGCAACTGATATGCAGATCATCTGGGAGAAACTTTTCTAGAACATCCTTGAGTACAGCCTGCACAACAAGGGCACGGGATTACATGGTGAAAACCTGTAAAAGTTCACCAGCTAATACAAGTAAGAACTAGTGCTTGGACATAATATCTTTGATCTTCAGCTTTTTTTTAAGGGCGTATAACAAGATGGCAGGTTATTCATCACCCTTTTATGCCACTACTTTGCTTGTAGATGAAAACATGAACTTAATCTTGAGTTAGTACAGCAAACACCAAACAAACCAAAATTTGAAAAATGAGATAATCTATAATACTACAACACATTCCCAACTCAGTTGGAAAATTATTCATAAATAAGCCATGACTCGCATAGTTTTGCCTATAATTTACACGTCAGGTACTCGAGTCAAGAGTTGGCATCCGGCAACCAATGATATATGACAAATATAACTTGAAGAGCTAAATTTTCATAGCTCAGTAGGTTTTGATTTTTTTTACTAGATTTTTTTTACAGAACCAAGAGCTCAAGGATTAAAACAGTGTATGCATACATAGTAAACAAACAGGCGTTCCACATCGTTTCTGTCACAGTCCATTTTAGTCACCAAAATTCATATTAACTCATGTCTCATGGTCATGCACTGCTGATGCTACTGATTCAGTTTTGCAGCATCTTAATCTTTTTAATAATCAATTCATAATGTTGCACTTCAACAGATAAACACCACAAACAGAACAATGCAAGGGATTCATAAAGAAAACACAACTCATCAATTCAGAGGAAAATACTTCACTGCAAGCATTTTTCCAGGTCATTTGCTCCCTTACCTTACCATAATTTATCCATACAGCACTCAGTAAGTCAGTATACTTAAACATATACTCCCTGCGTTCCAAAATAAGTGTCGTGGAACAGAGGGAGTAATTTACAAAAATAAACAAAAGACATACCCCAAGGCGAAAGGCAGTCCCTTTACTCCGGCAGTCTTCAGCTAGAATCTTGGTCACCTGAAGAGCCTCTTGCATTGTCTTCCCGGATGCAATCACTGCACAGATTATGGCACCAGCTGATGAGCCAGCTAACGGAGTTCTTTCCTAATGCATATGCCAAAAAGGGAAAAGAAATAATCTATAAGAAGGTTTCTACAATAGACGAATATAAGTGTGGAATTAAGTCACATTCACATATAAGTGATGAGCACGCAGGTATATTAGTTCCCATGCATAACCACGCATGCCCTGCCACCACCTAGTACAAAGTAGCATGAGATCAAGACACAGCCAAGCTACATGTATTTTAACCCAAAAGGTGCTCAATTGCTTGTCGGCACCAGGCACAACAATGGCTGAAATCACAATTCGTCCGAGCTATACAGTACAGAAAGTATGGATGCACATGAGGATATGGCGATGAGGTGGGGGATAAAGATGCGTACTGTGATGTAGCCTTTGTCGAGGAGGCACTGCGCGACGCCGAGGTGGTAGGGGAAGAGAAGCCCGGCGGCTGAGAAGCTGAACCCGGGGCTCGCTGTCGCCACCTCCCGCCGCTGCCGCTGCCGCTCCGCCTCCACGTCCTCCGGGCGCTGCTCCCACAACACCCCCTCCCTCTGCTCCACCTCCTCCACCGGCGCCGCCCCCCTCCCCGCGCGGATGAACAGCGCACTCAGACCCAGGAACAGCTCCCCCGTTCTCACCGCAATCGACTTCTTCTCGCTCTCGGCCTGCGGCGGCGGCTCGGGGTCGCGGCGCGCGGCGGCGCGGGCGAGCAGGAGGCGGAAGCGCGACGCTCGTGCGGAGGAGGAAGCCGAGGGCGGAGGGGGAGAGGTGTGGGACGGCGAGGGTTTGGGCGGGGGGCCGGAGGCGGAGGAGGAGAAGGCGAGGAGGGAGGCCATGAGGTCTCGTCGGCGGCCGACGAGAAGGCCGCGTGCGCTCGCCCGAAGCATACGGTGCTGCGTAAGCTTGGATTCTTCTATGTCGTCGTTTTGTGCGTGGATATCACACAATTTTTCTTTAGATTAGAAAAGATGAGATTTGTTTTCTTTTGACGCACGTTACCTCAGTGAAATTCAGAAGACACGGATATTATGATGTTCTTGCGGCATGAACCCTAGATTTTATTTTTTGGCACGCGGCAGATTAATCCGAGTTTTGTGCCACACACGGCTGCCAGTTGCGGCCAAACTTTAATTTTTTTAGCAAAAAAGATCAAAATTTATATTAATCAAAGACCACAAATAGTGGGATACAATTTGGATCATGTGATTGGTTAAGCCTCGCTCTTATAAAGGGATCATGCCTAAGGGGGTGAATGACACTTCCATTGTTCTCATCCCGAAGGTGGATAACCCGAAGAGGCTAACTGAGTTTCGTCTAATAAGCCTATGCAATGTCATATATAAGGTGGTGTCAAAGTATTTGGTGAATCGACTGAGACCTATTTTGGATAATATTATCTCTCCTCAACAAAGTGCATTTGTCCCTGGAAGGATGATTACAGATAATGCACTAATTGCCTTTGAGTGTTTCCACTTTATTCAGCAGGAGAAAGACCCTAGCAAGAGCTTCTGTGCATATAAGCTGGATTTATCAAAAGCTTATGACAGGGTGGACTGGATCTTCTTGGAGCGAATGATGAAAAAGATGGGCTTCGCTCGCCGATGGGTGAACTGGATTATGGCTTGTGTCACCTCGGTGAGATATACAGTGAAATTCAATGGAACCCTCTTGGAATCATTTGCACCGTCACGCGGGCTACGGCAAGGTGATCCTTTGTCCCCGTTTTTGTTCCTGTTTGTGGCTGATGGTCTACCTACATTGTTGAATGATGGAGAGCAAAGAGGGGATTATACCCCGCTAAAAATATGTCGAAGAGCGCCGGGAGTGTCTCACTTATTATTCGCAGATGATACATTGCTCTTCTTCAAGGCAGATGCAGACCAAGCTAAAAAGGTTCAACAAGTGCTAAATACATATGCAAAGGCCACTGGACAATTTATTAATCCGTCTAAATGTAGTGCCCTGTTTGGCACTTCGTGTCCAGCCATGATGCAAGACGTGGTGAGAGATATTCTCCATATTGGTACTGTTACCTTTGAGGAAAAGTACCTAGGCCTTCCAACGCCCGAGGGTCGCATGTCGCGAGGTAAATTTTAGAATCTGCAGTCCCGGTTGTTGAAAAGGATTATTGCGTGGGGCGATACCCTCTCTCTGGCCGGCAAGGAGACTATGATCAAGGCAGTAGCTTAGGCCATCCCTACGTATATTATGAGCGTTTTCAAGTTACCTATGTCTGTCTGCGATGATCTGAACAGAATGGTCCGGAATTTTTGGTGGGGGGCATCGGAAGGCAAGCGGAAAACACATTGGATAGCATGGCCAAGGATACAAGCTCAGAAAAGCAAGGTGGTTTGGGATTCAGAGATTTCCGCCTCTTCAACCAGGCGCTCCTAGCGAGACAAGCTTGGCGTTTGCTAACTAATCCTACCAGCTTGTGTGCGCAGGTTCTCAAGGCACGGTACTATCACGACGGGCGCCTCGAAGATACGGTATTCTCGGGGAATGCATCTCCGACTTGGAAGGCGATCCAGCACGGCCCCGAGCTCTTGAAAAAGGGCATCATATGGCGCGTCGGGGGTGGGCAGGACATCCGCATTTGGCGAGACCGATGGCTGCCTAGGGAGCCATCACGCCAACCCATATCCCTGCAGGGTACGTGCCGCCTAAGGAGGGTGGCGGAGCTCCTGGATGGCGAGGGGTCCTGGCGCATGAACCTGCTCCGCCGCTACTTCCTCCCTGCGGATGTCGACGTCATCAACAGTATCCGTATGTCGACCCGCGTCACCGAGGATATTATTGCATGGGCACCGGAGAGGAACGATATCTTCACCGTTCGGTCCGCCTACCGCCTGGCCATGGACGAGCGCGAGCGTCCTTCGGCTTGCGCCGCGAGCAGGGCATCGGATGGTCGTCGCGCCATCTGGAAGATCATATGGGGGTGCCCTGCTCCCCCTAAGGTACGCGTGTTCGCTTGGAGAGTCGTCACCATCTCACTTGCTACTTGGGCCAATAAAGCCTCGCGACACCTCGAGCTTACAGACATTTGCCCCTTGTGTGGTGTTGAACGCGAGGATGGATTCCATGCGCTTTGCAGGTGTCCCCTGGCAAGAGAGCTCTGGCGAGTTATGGCCTTGGACTGGAACATCCCCAAGGTGGAGGCCATCGCCAACACTGGCCCAGAGTGGATCTTTTCACTGCTGGACCCCTTGGATGAGACGGCGAGACTGGTGGTGCTCATGACCATGTGGGGAGTATGGCATGTTCGGAATGAGATCACACACGACAAGGCGCCACCCACTGCCGAAGCCTCTCGACGCTTTTTGCACAGATACATCAACTCACTCTTGTGCATACAGCAACATCCTGATGGTAACCTAGAGAAAGGGAAGATGGTGGTCCTGCCTTCACCACCACGCGTTCTAGAAAGTACGGCGCCCAAGGTGCGCGCACACTGGGTACCACCCCAACCGGGCTGGGTTAAGTTGAACACGGATGGGAGCTACATAGCGGCCATAGGTGCGGCGGGAGGAGGTATGATCCTGCGTGATGACAGAGGCGAGATCATCTACATCGCATGTAGGGAGCTACGTACATGCGACAACGCTTTAGAGGCGGAGCTAGCAGCGTGCAGAGAAGGCTTGGAGCTGGCCTTGCACCAATCTAGCCTACCTATTCTGGTTGAGGTGGATAGCGCGGAGGCGGTGTCGATGATTACAGCACGCGAGATGGATAGATCATCACATCATGCACTTATAGAGGAGATTCGTAGATTGGCTCGAAGCGATGCTAGGGAGATCTCTTTTACTCTTTGTAGCCGTCTGCAGAACATGATTAGTCATGAGCTGGCCGCCTATGGCCGTAGCACTCCGTGCACAGCAGTCTGGCTTACTGCCGGGATGAATTTTGTTGTAAACCTGGCTCTCGTTGAGAAGCCTCCTTGAGTAATGAGAATTCCTTTTTCCCCGCAAAAAAGAAATAAAGGGCATCTATAGCCGGGTCGGGCTAATTTGACCTCTCAAATGTTGGTGGACGTATTTTGAGCCTCTATTTGTCATGAACACAACCATACCCTCCACGGTAAATGATTAACAATACTCTTTTAAAAAGTACTCTTTTCAAAGGTTCCTCCCATCTTTCCAGGCTGCGAGTGCGTCATTTGTCGCAACATGAGAGTTTTCTCTTTTTTGTAGATTTGTTTATTTAAAATTTTATCTCTTAAACCGTGCGTCCAAACCTCGAACCGTTTTCATCGTTGTATTCCTCTTATCGAGATCTTCAAAACTAGATCACAGATTGATAGGTTTCAACGAACATTTTTTAGGAAAAAAACTGAACCGAAAGCATGTTTTTTTCCTCTTTCGTGTCTCTTATGAAAGCAAATTCGTGCCTCCACATTAAGTGAATACGTGCCTCTCGTAGAAAAAAAACATTTTTTTCAAGAGGCATGAATGTGGTTCCTGCAGAAGTAAATTCGTGCCTCCACGAGAAGTAAATACATGCCTCTCAGGGAAGGAAAAAATGAAAACGTGTCTTTTTTCCTTTTCAAGGCATGACTATGCCTCCCGCGGAAGCAAATCCGCGCCTACACGAGAAGTAAATCAAGTAAATCGGTGCCTCTTGTGAAAGAAAAAAAAATGTTTTTTTGCTTTCCCAAGAGGCAAGACTATGCCTCTTGTGGAAGCAAATCCGTGCTTACACGAGAAGTAAATTTGTGCCTCTCACGAAAAGGAAAACACCTTTTTCGCGCATTTTTTTTCAAAACCTAAGAAAACCCGGGGAAAACCAAAAAGCAAAAAACCTGAAAAAAAACATCTAAAAACCGAAAACGCGTACAGAAAAATTAAAAACAAATTCGGAGGAAGCACTCAGAGCGTGGCGACGGCTGAGAGCACGCCAAGTGGCGTACTCCCAGCCCATCAAAAGTGACCCTTGCGGGGGTTTCTGAAAAAGTACTCGCTGATTAGTTGCTTACTCCACTTTCCACTTTATATGTCTGTCATGCATTTGATTGCGCAGGGTTGAAGAGAGAGAGAAACAAAAAATAATAAGGAAAACGTTTGTATTCAACCAGATAAAAACATCGCACGCATGTTGCTCGAGAAGTGTCCCTTGGACCATCGATCGCTTCCCTCTCAAGCCTAATCTCTTCGCTCGGCCTCTCTCCTCCGCGCGACTTCCTCACTCCTGTTTTCCCGCTTCCCTATATCTGGCTCCCATGGAAACTTCATTCAGCCGCCCACACTGTTGCGGCACAGGAGGAGCGACGACACCCACAACCTGCTGCAACCCGCCACGCACCCCGTTGTGATGTTGCAACCCCGTGGGGTGATACGTGGCGCACTCCTGTGACTCAACACGCAGGGGACGGGCAGTCGTTGCCGACAATGCGATGTGTCGCTCGTCGACTCCTGTCGGTGCTGCAACACAGCAACTTGACCACGACCACGGGTCATATGTTGCATTGGACCTTCACCAGAGCCGTCAGTGCTGCTTTGGAGTCCTCTCGAGGTTGCATTGGAGCTTCATCGGACGCGTCGGTGTTGCGTTTGAGATTTCCGGAGTTGCATTGGAGCTTTCACCATAGCCGTCGGTGCTTTTCTGGAGCTTTGTCAGTTGCTGCATATGCTGTCGGCAATGTCAACGTCTAATGCATCATCGTCGGTGTTGTGATGCAACATCGTCAGGGTCGTAGAGGTGCTGCGATTGAGGACAAACAAGGTCGAGAGGGGTCCTCATGGATGTCTGGCGAGAGGAGGAAGACGAGTTGCGAAGCCTATGATTGAAAGGCCCCGTGCGCCTAATCGGATGGCCCCCGAGGAGGAGGATTTATTGCAATCAACATCCATATGATTTGTAGCAACAACCAAAAAATATAAAACTGAAAGTGCAATTATCCCTGGGTGGTTTTGGTAATTCCTAACAACATATAACTCATTGAGCTAATGCTACTTAAAGATAAACATTTCAGGAAAGCTCAGTGATTGGCATGGCATGGATGAGAAAAGTGGATCCCTCAAAATTTTAAGGATAAAGAATTGGCTCAAGCTCAAAGCTCAGGACTCTACATCTTTTCATTTTAAGTGATCCAAGATCACATTGGGTCCATAGAAAAAGCCAATACTATTAAGAGGGGATGAGGTGTTGCCTAATGGCTTTCTTGCCCAAAGTGCTTAGTGATATGCTCCAAAAGCCCTCAACTACTTTCTCACATCCACATATGTCCCAAACCAAAAGTCAAACTCGGCCCCACCGAAACTTTCTATCCGGCGCCACCGAGTTCAGTTGACATAGCCACTGCCAGAAACCCTAGTCTTTTCAGTCTCACCGATAGGGATCTCGGTCTCACCGAGATGGGATTATAATCTCTCTATTTCCCGTCGTAACGTTTCGGTTAAACCGAGATGAGTGATCGGTCCCATCGAGATTACAATGCAAACTCTCTGTTTCCCTTTCGTAATGTTTTGGTCCAACCGAGATGAGCGAATCAGTCCCACCGAGTTTGCCTGACCAACTCTGTTAGTCCATGACCAGAATCGGTCTCACCGAGTTTGTGTAATCAGTCTCACCGAGATTACGTTATGCCCTAACCCTAACAAAATCGGTCCCACCGAGTTGACATGTCGGTCCCACCGAAAATCCTAATGTTCACATTTTGAACTAAATCGGTCTGACCGAATTTCATGATTCGGTCCCACCGAGTTTGGTGATCTGTGTGTAATGGTTAGATTTTGTGTGGAGGCTATTTATACCCCTCCACCCACTCTTCATTTATGGAGAGAGCCATCAGAAGATGCCTACACTTCCAACATATATTTTCTGAGAGTGAACCACCTACACTTGTGTTGAGGTCAAGATATCCCACTCCAACCACATAAATCTTGATCTCTAGCCTTCCCTAAGTCGCTTTGCACTCAAATCATCTTTCCACCAAATCCAAATCCTGTTAGAGAGAGTTGAGTGTTGGGGAGACTATCATTTGAAGCACAAGATCAAGGAGTTCATCATCAACACACCATTTATTACCTCTTGGAGAGTGGTGTCTCCTAGATTGGTTAGGTGTCACTTGGGAGCCTCTGTCAAGATTGTGGAGTTGAACCAAGGAGTTTGTATGGGCAAGGAGATCGCCTACTTCGTGAAGATCTACCTGAGTGAGGCAAGTCCTTTGTGGGCGACGACCATGGTGGGATATACAAGGTTGCTTCTTCGTGGACCCTTCGTGGGTGGAGCCCTCCGTGGACTCACGCAACCGTTACCCTTCATGGGTTGAAGTCTCCATCAACGTGGATGTACGATAGCACCACCTGTCGGAACCATGCCAAAAATCTCTGTGTCTCCAATTGCGTTTGCACACTCCAAACTCCTCCATTTACCTTCATATGCAATTGTTTTACTTTCCACTGCTATGCTCTTAGAATTGCATGTGTAGGTTGATTGCTTGACGTGTGCTACATTGCTAAAATCTGCCTAGAACTAAAATTGGGAAAAGGCTAGATTTTTATTTGGTCAAGTAGTCTAATCACCCCCCTCTAGACATACTTTCGATCCTACAAATAGTATCAGAGCTTTGGTCTCCATTTGATTTGATTTCCATAGATTTTGGTGGTCTTAGCCTTGGTTTCACAACCTAGGAGAGTATGGCGTCTAGCGAGGGAAATTACCACCATAGAGGTCCTTACTTTGATGGTACAAATTTTGCTAGTTGGAAGCATAAGATGAAAATGCATATTCTTGGACATAACCCCGCCGTTTGGGCTATTGTGTGCATTGGCTTGCAAGGTGAATTCTTCGATGGGAGAGAACCAAACCGTGAAGCTACCGCGGAAGAGTTGAAGATGCTACAATACAATGCTCAAGCTTGTGATATTCTCTTCAACGGATTATGCCCCAAAGAATTCAACAAAATCAGCCGTCTTGAGAATGCAAAGGAAATTTGGGATACTTTGATTGATATGCACGAAGGTACCGAATCTGTCAAGGAATCCAAATTGGATGTGCTTCAAAGTGAGCTTGGCAAGTTCAAAATGAAGGATGGTGAAGGCGTCGCTGAAATGTACTCTAGGCTTGCTCTCATCACAAATGAGATTGCCGTCTTAAGAAGTGAAGAGATGACCGATAGATTCATCATCAAGAAGATCCTAAGAGCCTTGGATGGAAAATATGATACCGTGTGCACATTGATCCAAATGATGCCCAATTACAAAGATCTCAAGCCAGCGGAAGTTATTGGAAGAATTGTTGCTCATGAGATGTCACTCAAGGATAAGGAAGAGCTTCACAACAAGTCAAGTGGTGCTTACAAAGCCATGTGTGATGCTCCCACATCATCAAGTGAGAAGCAAACCTTCAATGAAGAATTGAGTCTAATGGTGAAGAACTTCAACAAGTTCTACAAGAGTAGAAGCAATGAAAGAAGTTCCAAGTCAAGGTCCTACAATTGTGGAAGACCTGGACACTACTCCAATGAATGTATGGCCCCCTACAGAGAAGATTCTCCCAAGAGAAGGAGTAGAGATGATCATTATGAACGAAGACCCTCTCGGAGAAGCAAGGACTCGGAAAGGAAGGACAAGTCATCAAGGAGCTACACAAAAACAAGACATCAAGCTCATGTTGGTGAGTGGGTATCCGGTTCCGACTCCGACAATCACTCCGAAAAAAGTTATCACTCCGACTCCGAATATACTCAAGATGAAGGTGTTGCCGGACTAGCACTTGTGACAACCAACTCCTTCGACATATTTGACTCACCAAATGAAGGAATTTGGAGATGCTTCATGGCTAAAAGTCCAAAGGTAACACACCCCGAGTATGTTGATTTCAATAGTGATGAAGATGACTTGCTAGGAGATGATGATTTACTTGTTGACAACTCTAGTTATGAAAACTATGATGAGCTTGCTATTAATCATGATAATCAAGATAAAACGAATGACGATAATAAGAAGGAGATTGAGCGTCTAACTAAAGAACTAAACACTCTTAAGTTAACTCATGAAACTACCTTGGAAGATCATCGAGAACTTTTAAAGACTCATGATAAGCTACGCTTTGAAAAGCTCAACCTTGAGCAACAACATGAATTTTTAAAGGCAATCAATGATGATCTTCACAAGAAAAGTTCTTCTTATATTGCCAAGCGTTTACTCTTGTCTACTTACATGCCACAAGTTAAATCTAGCAACAAAAACAAGAAAGATTCTTCGTCTAGTAGTAACAACAATCATGCTAAATCCAATGTTGTTGCTTCTAGTAGCTCTCTTGATTCCACTAATAATTTTCTTAGCCAAGTTACACCTGAGCAAGAAAATAGCTTATTGAAGGGAATTATAGAGAAAGGTGTTTACAAGAGCCTTGCCAGAAGTAAGCAATTTGAGGAAATTGTACGCAAGCAAGGAAGACACTAGAAGAATCAAGGTGTTGGTTTTGAACGAAAGTTTAATGCTAATGGAGTTGAGTGGGAAGAAGATCAATACCCCAAGACGAAGTTTGTTCCTCAACAAGAGAAGTATGACCTAGTTCTTTTAAAGGAACACAATCTCAAGATGATCTTCCACCACAAGACCACAAGAAAAAAGGCAAGGACAAGTTTCAAGAGGAGATTGATGCAATCGAGGAAGCACCCAAGGCCTTGGTCAAGTGGGTTCCCAAGACTACGTCAAGTTCTACTTCATCAAGTACGACTACAACTCCAAGGATTCACATCAAGATGGTGTGGATCCCGAAGAAGAAGAACTAGAGAGTTCTTGAGGGTGACTCCGCCAACATACTTCACTCATATCATTTTGGCGAGGACAAGTGCAAACAACTTCCATATCTTGCACTAGTTCAAGGAGTCACAAACCCTCTTGTTGGTAAGACAAGGGACAAGGTAACCTAATGCTTCCATGGACATCATCTTGTGTACACATCACTCTATGTCTATGGATATCCTTGTTTGTTCCTTGTGAGACTAACCCATTAGGTATTGAAAGTGCAACTCACTCCAAAGGATTGCTCCGAAGATCTACATCAACATTGAGCATCCACATCTTCAACACCTACATGAAGTCATCATCAACAAAACCCAAGGTTAATTGATCCCTCTTAGGGGGGGATATCACATCTAGGGGGAGCTTTACTCTAATTAATTGAGTTAAAGCAACTCTAATGGTGTGAGTACAACATTGATCTATGTAAAAGTGGTAACCCCACTTGTGCTTAAACAATGAGTATGGCCTATGATCAAATGTTCTCGTTTGACTCCTAAGTCAATATACTCATATATAGATGACCTTGTCATCGCCAATTGCTTGATAGATGCTAGAGTGTTTGTGCATGCTTCGTCACATATTTCATTTGCCATTTTAATTGTGTGAGCATGTTGAATGCATATTTGTCTCATTCGAGGACATCCATTTGTTGCTTTGATTGTTTGGTTTTTTCTCTTCTGCCAAATGGATGGACAAGAATGCCTAAGAACTCCCTCTAGCTATCTATGCTTTTCTCGTCTCAAACTCTATTCATGCTACATCACAAAGTTTGATCAAGTCAGATTCGAACCACTCTGTGTGAGGAGCACTCGGAGTTCCCGATTCGTCATAGACTTAAACTTCCAAAACCTCTTTGTGTATTTCAGTTTGACCGATTCATCCTTTTCGGTCCTACTGAGATCACTTAGTTGATCTAGGTTTTCAATCTCGGTGCAACCGATTAGAACCTTTCAGTCACACCGAGTTGCAGTAACTGCCTGCAGTTTTGCATCTCGGTGCCACCAAGTTGTTCCACTCGGTCACACTGACAGGGTCAGGTTATATATACCGACGGGCCAAATTTTGGAAATTTTTCCGAAACCCTTCGCCCGTGCATAACCTACTCTGCCTCTTCGGGTCTCCGGATCGTCTTCTTGCCGCCAGTGACCTCCCACTGCTGGTCTCCACCGCCGTCAACGGCAATCTGCTCCACCTTTGCCGCCGTAGCGAACACCCGCCGCATTAGGGTAAGTGTTCGATCCCTTGTGCTGTCTTTTTCACTCCGATTCCTAGCACGAGGACAATGCCATGTTTCTTGCCACGACTGAGATTCATCCATCCAGCTAAAACTTCCCTAGGTCTAGATTGATTCGAAAATTTTAGGGTTAGCTCTCCATAGAGCTCATCTTGGACCGACCGAACTACAGAAATCGGTCTCACCGATTCGGCCTTGGCCATTGCACATGCGCTCTTCGGTCTGACCGAAACGCGCAAATCAGTGTGACCGAGTTTAGGACTCTGTGAAACCCTAGCAATCTCGGTGCCACGAACTGTGACTCGGCCCTACCGAGTTCACTAGTTTAGGTTCCAAGTGTTGCTTCGGTATCACCGAGTCTTCGAGATCACTTCTGTAGAGAACTAAAACTAACCTTTTTGACTCAATTGTTTTGCAAAACTCCTTTACTTTGTGATGCTCATCTTCTCTACCTCATCTATAATCTATTCACAGGGTCTGCTGACAGTTTGCCTATAAGATGTCTGACCAAAGTGACAGCCAGAACAAATCTGAAGAACAGGTCCAGATGAGTGAGGGCACTAGTCCCTCCAGCTCTTCTGATGATGGAAGCAGGAGCACTCTAAGTAACTTTCCAAAGGCAACAACCAGAACAAGGAAGAAGAGAACTTCTGATTCAGAGGATGAAGATTATGTGGCTGTTGAGGATGAGGCCACTTCAAAGAAAAAGGTGCTGAAAAAGGAGTATGGCTCAGCTGCTACAGTTAAGCCAGGGATGCATAAAAAGGCACCAGCAAAGAGAGTTCCTATGTCTAAGGCCAGAGCATCCACTGCTGAAACCTCCAAGCCAACTGAAGAGGCAGTTGGAGAAGGGAAGAAAAGGAAGGAAAGGGTCAAGAAGACCACTGCCAGAGTGCTTGGCAGATCATCAATAATGAGAGGCTCATATGAAGAGGAAGAGGATGTTGCACCAGCACCCAAAGCACAAAAGCTCATGGGAGATGCAATCAGATCAGGGGCTTCTCCATCTAAGCCCAAAGCTGCTCCCAAGGCTACTGCTCCAGCTCAGAAGCCTAAACCCAAGAGAAGCACTAGAAACATTCCTGCCGAGGAGAAAAACAAGGCCCCAGTGCCTGAAGCTACTGAAGAAGAGGATGATGAATCCCATGTTCTGCGGAATTTGAAGCCCAAAATTCCTAACCATAATGATACTCACCCTGTGGCAGAAGACATGCACATCAGGAAGGATGCAGGACTGAGGTTATGGAGACAATCCGATCCATATGCTGTCAGGAGGAGGACTATTGTGGACTACAAATTTCACACCAAGGAAATGCAAGACTTTTATGAGACAATCCTGCTTGACAAGAAGCCCATTGTGTGTGAAATGAGATGGGTTGACTGGTAGTACATCAAGGAGAATGAGGATAACTATCCAGGTGTCTATGACAGCTTCAGGGCATGTGGAGTTGATACCTTTGTGGCCCAGAAGCTCACCAAGTGGAATGATGAGTTGATCATGCAGTTCTACTCCACTGCCTATTTCTATCCAGATGGGAAGATCATTTGGATGTCTGAGGGTACCAGGTACCAATCTTCTGTTGATGATGGGCTCAGTTGATCAATGCCCCTGCAGAGCATGAAGATGACTTGGATGTATATGATGAGAATAAGAAAGACCACAACACAATGGCCAACATGTACAAAGAGATCCCAGATGCTGCTTTGGATACTCACAAGTTTGGATCTGTCCACTACTTGTTGTCTGGTCTGCCTACTAAAAATTGGATCCTCAGACACACACTACTACCCAAGTTAGGTGATCACAAGATGATCAGAGGACATGCCATCAACTTGCTACATTTGTTTGATGTGCCTCAAAAATTTAAAGTCATGAGTCTGATTATGGAGACAATCAAAAGGACAACAGCTGATTAGAAGAGGAGTTGTGGGTATGCCCCACAAATTTAGGAGCTCATCAACTCAAAGATGGGCACAGGCAAGTATCTTTTGGATAAGGAGCACCTGCCCATCTACCCTGATTTTGAAGACAATAATGTTGTAATGACTGAGGAAGATCCATCATCTGTGCAAGCACATGAGAAGAGAGAGAAGGCAAGGGCAGAGAAAGCTGCAAGGATGCCAACTGCTGAAGCGGCATCTCAGGTTTTCCTGAAGAGCAAGCAAGATCAACTTGGATATCTGATTCAAGCTACACTGAGGATTGAGAAGGGCTTGGCCACCCTGACTCAAAATCAGGAGAGCCTGGAGAGGATTGTGGAAACAAAATTCTATGATCTTGATCTGAAGGTGACTGAGATTCAGACTGCAGTTGAGCAACTTCAGGAGGAAGCAGAGGAGAAGAAGGGCAAGTCAACTACTGATGCTTTCAAGCGTGTGCCATGAGGTCCAAGGTCTGCTGTAGTGCCAGTCTCAGATGCTCGAGCTTCAGTGTCAGCACCAGCAGCCACAGCTCCAGTGCCACCTCCAGCAGCCACTCCATCAACTCCAACTACTTCATCGAAAGCCTTCATCCTTGGATTTCTCTCTACACCACCTCCCGAAAATCAAGCCCGAGAGTCGTTTAGCACTATGCATTTTTGAACTTTTTGGTAACTTGTTTCCAAAGGGGGAGAAAAGTATATAGATCTGTCGGATTTCGGGTTCCGGCAGACCCTTGAGGTTCGAACACTGGGGTGCGCGCGGAGATTTCGCCTCCTACCTACCTGCACCCCTCCACCTTGCTAGGATCTAAACTAAGGAAAGAAAAACACAAGAGACACATGGTTTATACTGGTTCGGGCCACCGTTGTGGTGTAATACCCTACTCCAGTGTGTGGTGTGGTGGATTGCCTCTTGGGCTAATGATGATGAACAATACAAGGAAGAACAGCCTCACGAGGGTCTGTTCTTGGCTGGGGCGATGAACTGCTGGGAGGAGTTCAGTCACCTTTCTCTCTCTCTCTCTTTCTGATCGAAACCCCTCTCTAAAGAGCCTCTTCCTTCGAACCCCCCTCTCTTCCCTCTTTTTTCTCCTCTCCCTCTCTTGCGAGTGGCTGACCCTATTTATACAGGCCCTGGTCCTCTTCCCAAATATCGAGCGGGAAGGGAGCCAACAATGGCGGGCTAATTTGAAGGGGGACAGCTAGTATCAGCTATCCTGACAAAAGTAGTCTTCGCCTGCGCAAAGCTCTAGTGATGACGCCGTCTTGGGCTCCACGGTGACCTCCGTCTCGTAGTCCTCCTGGTCTTGGTCTCGTTGCACCGAAATGGCAACCTTTGCCTGATGCCTCGGTACTCCGCGGCTGCGCTTGCCCCCTTTACACCAAAGAGGAAAGGAGGACACAGCGTGGGCTGGCACCCGCCTGGCGCCCTCGGTCGTCATGGCTTGCGTCACGAGCACCTCGTGAGGCATCCTGCCTTGGTCTCTCCGCCTCCTCGTGAGCCAGCCTGACGAGGCCGTGCCTGAGGAAGCTCCGCGTCGTCCGCCCCGCGAGGCTTGGCCCCTCGCGAGGGTCTTGGGTTTGTGTTGGTGAAGATGGGTCGTGCTGGGCCCCCCTTTGATCCACGCTGCAGGAAGGCAAGTCTGGGACCCCCATTCCCAGAACACCGACAGTAGCCCCGGGGCCCAAGGCACGCCCGGGCTTGGCCGTGCAGGGAGGCGGAAGGGCAAGAGTGAAGCGCCGCGTGCCCTAACAGCCTGCGGCCTTGGGCGCCGCGTGGCGGTTGATTGGACGTGGGCGCCTTAGCAACCGCGCGAGTTGATAAAGGAGCGGCATCCACCTAGGCTTTGCTTCTTGCTTTCCCCGGTTGCTGCTCAGATCCCCTTTCTTGCGCCTCTCCTTCCTTCCTCCAAAATTTCCAGATCCACTCCGACCGTGTGACCTAGGAAGTCATGGCGCCTCGTCAGCCCCCGGCCGTAGCTTGGTACTCGTCTGCCCTGGACCCGCCGAACGTGTCGGAGGCGAGCTTTGCCCGGTTGCGCCGGATGGCGACGGCGCGGGGCAACAATGGGGCGAAGGTGTTTAAAGCCGGCTCCGCCACCCCTGAGGGTCAAGGAAGCACCTTCTATCCGCTCTTCGTAAGTGCCATTGCTGCTGGCCTGGTGCCTCCCTTCTTCGAGTTCTTCTTCTCTGTCCTCCGCCACTATAAGTTGCAAGCCCTGCATCTCCACCCCAACTCCGTCCTTCTCCTGGCAATCTTCGCCTATTACTGCGAGGCTCACGTAGGGGTGCAGCCCTCAGTGGCCTTGCTGCGCCACTACTTCTACCTCCGGACCTCTCATGGTACTGCTTCCGCGTGCGCGAGCTTTGTCGCGTACGGTGGCGCCATTGCCATTTCGAACCCCGGGAAAAGGATTGAGGGCTTCAGGAGCAAGTGGGTCTTGGTGGATGCTGGGCGCATCCACCCTCGGCTGATCTTGCCCACGGAGCAGCCCACGAGCTCCAGCGATTGGGGTCGAGCGGAGCTCACGGACCCCCGCGCGAAGCTGATGTTGGAGAAGATGGACGCGGATCTGAGGCCGGCCAATATGGCGGCGACGAAGCTGACCGGCGCGTCGCTGCTGAGGGAATTCCTGGAGCACCAGCTGGCTCCGCTTCGGCAGTACTCATTTCCGATGTGGAGGCCCCATCCGAGCCCTGCGGCCTTAGCCGACGGAGATCTGGCTGCGGTCCTCCAATCTCTGGTCGGGGGCGACGTGGTGAGGTTGGCGGGCGCTCCTACGCCCTTGTTCCTCCGCGACGACTGGGAGCAGGTAGTGGAGTCCATGCCCGTCTTCAACGGGGATGGGCCCGTGCCCGTGGAAACTCCCAAGGAATCGGTGGACGTGCCCTCCGACGACTCCAGCGAAGAGGAGGAAGGAGGGGAGCGGGGAAAAGGGCCTGACTCCGAGGCGACTGACGGAGAGTCGAGGGCTCCCCTCCCCCGGCGCAGGTCCCGCGTTCTCCGCCTCTCTCCGAGCGATGACGACGAGGATGACGACGAAGACGACGAGGAGGACAACGACGAGCAGGACGGCGGGAGCTCGCCCCCGATCCCGAAGAAGGACAGGACCGGGCTGATCTCCCATGGGTCTGCCCCGGCCCCGGGGCGGACCGCAGACGCACCTTCCACCTCCAAGCATCCCGAGGTTGATCCTTCCAGCCGGCTTTCAGGCTTCAAATTTGGCCGGAGGCCGCTTGAGCTCACTGGCGAGGACCCGTAAGCATTCGATTCTTGCCTTTATTTCTTGCTCTGCTTCTGAGGCTTGACGTCCGCATCTCTTGGATAGGCTGGCGCCCGCAGCAAAGAAGCCGAAGGGAGCTCCCGAGGTTCCATCCGTGGCAGCGCCTCTGCCCGCGAAGGAGGGTGACCGCGACGCACAGGCTTCCCCTGCCCGATCGTCCTCGCGAGGCTTGGCTAAGCCGGCTGGGGCGAGCTCAGCCCCCACGGCCCAAGTGGCTCCCGAGGTGCTCTTGCCTGCCGCCGCCACTACAGCTGTCGGGGCGCGGCAGACTCCGCCTCAGGATGCTGTGGCCGCGCTGCCGCCTTCTCCTCCTACTCCACCGGCTGCTGTCTCTCCGACTCCTTCTGCCGTTCTGGATCGTGCTGTTGCTGAGCTGGACCGACTGCGGCAGGATCTTTTTGGCGCCGACCCCCGCTTGGTGGCCGGGCGCTTGGAGCTGGCTTCAGGATGGGTTCGCTCCGACGCTTCGATTTGGACGGCGCTGGTCCAGGCCTCGACGGCATGCGACGAGGAGAAGCAGGCCATCCTTGAGGCGAAGGCTGCTCGTGACGCAGCCCTAGGGGAGGTGGTCGACGTTCGTGGACGTTGCAAGGCGCTGGAGGGCGAACTGCAAGATTTGCGGGACCAGCTCGTGAACGAGGTCCGCCTTCGCCAAGAGCAGGAAGAAGGCATGAAGGCTCGCGAGGCGGCTGTCAAGGAGAGGGAGGTCAATCTCAGGAAACGCCGCGACCGCCTAGGCGCGCTGGAGCAGGAGTTGGGGGCGAGGAAGGCCAAGCTGGACAACGAGGCCCTGGTTCTTGCCGAGGACCGCGTGGCCTTCATGGAGATGGAGGCGAGGGCTCGCTCCTCATTGAGAACGCTTTACGACAGCGGCCTGGAGAGCCCACTGGCTGGCGCCGAGGATGGCCCCGCCAAGCTGCTTCCCTTCCTGGTTCACGCTCTTGAAGATGTCGCCCTGGGCCTTGGCCCCACGGCCGAGGCCGAGGCGCGTGTCCTGTCTTCTGCAGCACTGACGCGGGTCCTCACCCACATCTACCTTCGCGATCCCGGTGTCGACCTCGACAGCCTGCTGGAGCCAGTGAGTGGCGAGCGTGCCGCTGCCGCTGCCGAGGCCGTGAAGGGTCGCGCAGGGGCCCTGCTGAGGAAGTTTCGGGCCTTCAGCACCAAGCCGAAGCAAGGCGCTGCTGACCCCACCGCTCCGTGAGGCGTACCCAATCCGCGCTGCTCCACCTCCGACAAGTGACTCCGTCGCGGCTCCTGTCCTGCCTTTAATTCCTGCACATGTATCATGCCTCGGGGAGGCGTTTAAACTTGTGTTTGGCATTGAGATAACAGTGTGGACTGTAATATTTGCTTTTGAATTCCTTGAAATTTGCGCTTTTCCTTCCTACTTGCTTATGTTCTACGCTGGCAGAGCCCGGCCCCGCGCATGCCTCACCCAGTGTTGGTCCCGACCGAAAACCAGGACGGGGCCAAGGAGTGAAGGGCCACGTGACAAGTTAGGCTCCTGAGTCGCGATGCTCAGGAGTCCCCCTTGGCGCACGAACAACAAGTAGGGAGGTGTGATGCGGGTGGATCTACCGTTCTACGTCTGCAGAGCCCGGCCGCGCGCGTGCCTCACCCAGCGTTGGTCCCGACCGGAAACCAGGACGGGGCCACGGAGTGAGGGGCTACGTGACCAGTTAGGCTCCTGAGTCGCGATGCCCAGGAGTCCCCCTTGACGCTCAAACGGCCTTCGTACCTTGGCTCCGCTCGGGGAGAGACGCGCGATGAACCAGGCCCGGGGGACCTAGCTGGGCGGCGTGCGTCTGGGTGTGACCCAGGCGCAGCCCCCGTGCCCAGCCCCCTCGCGCGGCACTCCCGAGGGGAGGCGTTACGATGAGGCTAGACACTAAGCTCTGGGCTCCCTGAGGTTGGTGTGGCCCGGGGGCCACCCTCAGTTGTTTATCACCAGCACGGAGCATAGCGCTACCGTATGTGTGCGGGCATAGCCGCTCCTCGGCAGTGTCGTCAGCCAGCACGAAGCATGGTGCTTCCACTGGTACGTGGGAGGGGGCCCCCCTCCGGGAGGAGCCCCCGGGGCGTGTACAGCCCCGCCCTGACACGTGGCTGGCACGGTAGGGCTTGGCGAGGTGTATCTGGGCACCCGTGAGCCAGCGCGGGACTCACGGGGCCCTACCTCTAGGCGGGTTGCGCCTGGCACTGGGCCTTATCTTGTGATGTGTCCCTGCAAATTTGGTTAGATGTCGGCACTCTACGTCCTCGGGTCCGGGCCCTCGAGCTGGTCTCAGCCGTCGCTGGTATGCCAGGTCACGATGCCATGGACAAGGCCAGAGGGTGAGGGCTGGGGAGCCAGTAAGAGCCCTGAGTCGCGATGCTCAGGTACCCCCCCTTTAACGTGCAAGTGGTCGGCATGGAGAAGAAGAGGTTCCGTGGACCGGCATCAAATAATCAAGCATGGTGGGTCTAACACATAATCGAAAATAAACGCAAATGGGATACATGCCGTTGGGCCTAGCCCGAGCGGTTTGGGGATCATGCAGCCCGAGGGGCGCCCCCAACAAGGTAAGCTAACAACATGGAATAAAAAAGGGATACACGCCGCAGGGACGGACCCACGCGGCCTGGGAATAATGCAGCCCTGGGGGGGCGCTCCCAGCTGGAAATAAAACTCGAAAGATGTCACCTAATGATGTTGAGGACGAAGGAGCATTGGTGTAGCAGGCTCGGTGGGCTGCGGGAGCCGATCCTCACGAGCCCCCAGGCCCAGGGGCCTCGGGAGGCTCCGGAGGCGCTGGCGGCTCCTCGCGGGCCATCTCCATCCCTGCCAGGGCTGTGGAACGCCTGGCCTCTCGTGCCTCCGTGATGCCCCTCATGAGGCGCTGGTACGTGTCAGCCGCGCTCGGCAAGCCGTAAGGCATGCGAATGTAGCTGTGGGGTGGGCCTCTGCAGTGCCCCACTCGCGAGGGCCAGAGGCGCTCCAGAGAGGCGACTCGGTTGAGCCCTGGTATGTCGATGCAGACGCGCAGCCCACCATCCTCGCCTGGATGGGGAGCCACTGCTGGTAGGCAGCGGCCGCCTTTCATGACTCTTGACTCCTGTAGCTCCTGAATGGCCTTGCTGACGAACTCCTGAGGGTCTGGATCTCCTTGCCTTGCTCCTTCTTGAGGGAAACGTGCTTCGAAACACGCCTCCATGTGGTGCCCAAGCGCCTCCCTCGTGACCCTAGCTAGGTCGGTGGCCCTCCAGGGGAGAGCCCCCGAGCCCTGCCTGAGGAGGGCGCCGGGCGCGCTTTCCTATGCGATGGAAGGAGGTTCCCCCTGGGCAGGCGCGGGCCCAGAGGGGCCTGCCTCCTGAGTGGTCGGGCCGGACGATGTCTTCTTCTTCTTAGGGGCGGTCTCGGGAGGCCTCCTGCTTCCACGATCCGGGTCTTCCAGTGACGCGGCCGGAAAGGCTCTTTCCAGAGAACACACCGCATCCTTCTCTTCACAGGGCACCGTGATGACTCCGCCGCTTCCTGGCATCTTGAGGACGTTGTAGCCGTGGTGAGTTACGACCATGAACTTGGCCAGCGCTGGGTACCCAAGGATGGCGTTGTACGGCAGGCGAATGTGAGCGACGTCGAAGTCGATGAGCCCGGTGCGGTAGTTGTCGCGTGCCCCGAAGGTGACAGGGAGGCGGACTTGCCCAATCGGGACCGTGGAGCCGTCGGTGATACCGAAGAAAGGCTTGGTTGGCTGAAGCTGGCTGTAGGGCACTTAGAGGTTGTTGAATGTCTCCACGGACAGGACGTTGAGCCCTGCCCCGCCATCGATGAGGGTCTTGGTGACCACCACGTTGTTGACGATTGGGGAACAAAGCATCGGGAGGACTCCGGCTGTAGCCGCACACTTGAGCTAATCTGCTGAGCTGAACGTGATGGCGCACGCCGACCAC
The DNA here is from genome assembly GCF_056163025.1 of Triticum urartu. Classification (NCBI taxonomy): domain Eukaryota; kingdom Viridiplantae; phylum Streptophyta; class Magnoliopsida; order Poales; family Poaceae; genus Triticum; species Triticum urartu. The sequence goes on along the minus strand of NC_141874.1, from coordinate 601,854,819 downwards.
CTGAGAGGGCGCGTGGCTTCGAGCCTGGGGAGGACCGTGTTCACTTTGCGGGCGAACTGCTTGAAGATGCGCTGAGAGGCTGGGGCTTGTGCCCCGCCCAGGATGTAGGCGATCGCGCGCGGCTCCTGGAAGCCCCCAGCCCCCTCGTCCTGGTGGCGGTCCTCGTTTCTCCTTGGCTGCGGCGGCAGCAGTGGGAGGCCTGCGTTGCCTTGCGGGCGATCCTCGCGAGGCTGATCCCTCCAGTCTCCCTCGCGAGTCTGATCCCTCCAGCCTCCCTCGCGAGGCGGGTCTTGCCAGCGATCCTCGCGAGGTTGATCGCGCCATCCTTGGCGTGGGCCACGGTCTTCCCAGCGTCTTGCATTCCTTCCTCCTCCTCGACCGTAGCCCCGGTCACCGCAGTCAGGGCGATGGCCGATCCTTCCTTCTCGCACGGCTCGGAGCTCTTGACATTCGTTGGTGTTGTGGGTGTGGAGGTCGTGGTACACACAGTACCGGCTGCCCTTGGAAGGTTCGGGCTGATCTCTGCCCCGCTTGGTGTCTGGTTCTGCCGCGAGCACGGCAGCCCCCTTGCACTTCACATCCTTGGCCTTGGGCTTCTTCTCTTCTGGGTCTGCGGCAGGCAGCTCGAGGAGGGAGAGACGCCCTTCCTCGGCCCTGGCACACTTGGTTTCCAGGTTGAACAACTCCAAGGAAGTGCACAGGTCTTCATGCATCGCCAGCTCCTTCATCTTGACGTCGCGCACGCCGTCGGAGGAGGCCGAGATGATGGCCTCCTCAGTCACCTTGGGAATCTTGAGGCATGCATTGTTGAAGCACTGGATGTACTTCTGCAGGGTCTCCCCGGGCTGTTGCTTGGTGCGGCACATGTCGCTCACGGCGGGTGGCCGGTCGCGAGTGCCCTAGAAGTTGGCGATGAAGCGGGTGCGCATCTCGTCCCAGGAGGAGATTATGCCTGGAGCCAGGTTCAGGAGCCAGGTGCGGGCCCCGTCCTTGAGTGCCATGGGGAACTAGTTCGCCATGACCTTCTCGTCTCCGTTGGCACCTTCGATGCCCAGCTCGTAGAGCTGGAGGAACTCCGCAGGGTCAGCCGTGCCGTCGTAGCGAGGAGTCAAGTCCAGCTTGAACTTGCCGGGCCACGCGACGCTGCGTAGCTCGGCGGTGAAGGCGTGTCAGCCTGCTGTGGCCACGGGAGGCCTTGGATGATGGGGAGCTTGGTCTTGCATGTCCCCACGCGCTGCAGCTGGGAGCAGCGCGGGGTATTGACGCGCGGGAGCAGGAGCATGGTCGCGACGTGCTGGAGCAGGGAGCGCTCGAGAAGCTTCTTGCGGGCGAGGGACTTCTTGACAGCTCTGCTCTTGCCGCGCTGGCACCTGACGGACGGGTTCCGCCCAGGGGCCACGCGCCTTGGAGCCATGGCGCCGTCCTGAGGAGGAGGAGGCCGGGGCGCCGCCGGAGCTTCATCGCCCGCGCGGGGCAGGGTGCGGTGCAGCGGAACGGACGGCGCAGGAGAGCCCCCTGCGGCGCGGATGAGCTCGGTGACGCGGTCGAGCCATTCTTCGTAGACGTCGTCGATGGGACGGTAGCGCAGGAGCTCGTTTGCCGCGATGAGTGCAGCCCGAGCCTCCATGGGCACGCGGAGCGCGCGGGACGAAGAACCAGCTGGGGTGAGCAAGGGAGTTGCGGTGCAGCCGTCTTGCCGCACGGACGGATGCTGGGACGATGCTTGCTGCTCGTCCCCCGCCGGGCCGGTGGCGACGTTGACGGCAGGTGACGGGGAACGGCGAGGATGCCCGCCGACAGGGGCCGTCTGGGTGACGCGGGAAGCGAGCGCGGCCCGGTGCTCGGCGCGGGACCGACGAGCGTCAGACATGGGCGTGATGGTCGAAGGAGAACAGGGTGGTGGAAGACGAATCCTGGCGCACCCCTACCTGGCGCGCCAAATGTCGGATTTCGGGTTCCGCCAGACCCCTGAGGTTCGAACACTGGGGTGCGCACGGAGATTTTGCCTCCTACCTACCTGCACCCCTCCGCCTTGTTAGGATCTAATCTAAGGAAAGAACAACACAAGAGACACAGGGTTTATACTGGTTCGGGCCACCGTTGTGGTGTAATTCCCTACTCCAGTGTGTGGTGTGGTGGATTGCCTCTTGGGCTGATGATGATGAACAACACAAGGAAGAACAACCTCGCGAGGGTCTGTTCTTGGCTGGGGCAATGAACTGCTGGGAGGAGTTCAGTCACCTTTCTCTCTCTCTCTCTTTCTGATCGAAACCCCTCTCTAAAGAGCCTCTTCCTTCGAACCCCCTTCTCTTCCCTCTTTTTTCTCCTCTCCCTCTCTTGCGAGTGGCTGACCCTATTTATACAGGCCCTGGTCCTCTTCCCAAATATCGAGCGGGAAGGGAGCCAACAATGGCGGGCTAATTTGAAGGGGGACAACTAGTATCAGCTATCCTGACAAAAGTAGTCTTCGCCTGCGCAAAGCTCTGGTGATGACGCCGTCTTGGGCTCCACGGTGACCTCCATCTCGTAGTCCTCCTGGTCTTGGTCTCGTTGCACCGAAATGGCAACCTTTGCCTGATGCCTCGGTACTCCGCGGCTGTGCTTGCCCCCTTTGCACCAAAGAGGAAAGGAGGACACTGCGCGGGCTGGCACCCGCCTGGCGCCCTCGGTCGTCATGGCTTGCGTCACGGGCACCTCGTGAAGCATCCTGCCTTGGTCTCTCCGCCTCCTCATGAGCCAGCCTGACGAGGCCGTGCCTGAGGAAGCTCCACGTCGTCCGCCCCATGAGGCTTGGCCCCTCGCGAGGGTCTTGGGTTTGTGTTGGTGAAGATGGGCCGCGCTGGGGCCCCCTTTGAGCCACGCCGCAGGCCGCAGGGAGGCAAGTCTGGGGACCCCCATTCCCAAGAACGCCGACAAGATCATAGGCTTCGAGAGATAGAGAGTTGTTCTTTTTATCTCTCTTGCTATTTTGGTTGAACTTCTTTATTGAGTACTTGTGTGAGATACTTTTTGTCCTTGTGAGATACTTGTTGATCATGTGTTTGATCATATGCTATCCTTAATGTTTGTTGGATAATATCATCTCTTATATCCTTATTTGATTATTCACTAGCTTGGTGATGAGTGCATGCTTTTAATCTCTATCATTTTGAGCGCTCCACCAAGATGTATGTGACATGGAAGAGTAACCCATGATCCTAATCGATTGTGCATTTGCATTCAAAAGCAAATTTTAAATAATGCACAAATTTAGGGGGAGCTCTTGCTTATCACATACTTCTCAAAGCGATGATGTTTTTTTAATCTTATTTATCATTTGTCGAAGCTTCGATCTATATGTTGTCATCAATTACCAAAAAGGGGGAGATTGAAAGTGCAACTATCCCTGGATGGTTTTGGTAATTCCTAACAACATATAACTCATTGAGCTAATGCTACTTAAAGATAAACATTTCAGGAAAGCTCAGTGATTGGCATGGCATGGATGAGAAAAGTGGATCCCTCAAAATTCTAAGGACATAGAATTGGCTGAAGCTCAAAGCTCAGGACTCTACATCTTTTCATTTTAAGTGATCCAAGATCACATTGAGTCCATACGAAAAGCCAATACTATTAAGAGGGGATGAGGTGTTGCCTAATGGCTTGCTTGCTCAAAGTGCTTAGTGATATGCTCCAAAAGCCCTCAACTACTTTCTCACATCCACATATGTCCCAAACCAAAATTCAAACTCGGCCCCATCGAAACTTTCTATCCGGCACCACCGAGTTCAGTTAACATAGCCACTCCAGAAACCCTAGTATTTCCGGTCTCACCGATAGGGATCTCGGTCTCACCGAGATGGGATTGTAACCTCTCTGTTTCCCTTCGTAACGTTTCGGTCAAACTGAGATGAGCGATCAGTCCCACCGAGATTACAATGCAAACTCTCTATTTCCCTTTCGTAACGTTTCGGTCCAACCGAGATGAGCGAATCGGTCCCATCGAGTTTGCCTGACCAACTCTCTGTTAGTCCATTACCAGAATCGGTCTCACCGAGTTTGTGTAATCGGTCTCACCGAGATTACGTTATGCCCTAACCCTAACAAAATTGGTCCCATCGAGTTGACATGTCGGTCCCACCGAAAATCCTAACGTTCACATTTTGAACTAAATCGGTCTGACTGAGTTTCATGATTCGGTCCCACTGAGTTTGGTGATCTGTGTGTAACTGTTAGATTTTGTGTGGAGGCTATTTATACCCCTCCACCCACTCTTCATTTATGGAGAGAGCCATCATAACATGCCTACACTTCCAACATATATTTTCTAAGAGTGAACCACCTACACTTGTGTTGAGGTCAAGATATCCCACTCGAACCACGTAAATCTTGATCTCTAGCCTTCCCCAACTTGCTTTCCACTCAAATCATCTTTCCACCAAATTCAAATCCTGTGAGAGAGAGTTGAGTGTTGGGGAGACTATCATTTGAAGCACAAGAGCAAGGAGTTCATCATCAACACACCATTTATTACCTCTTGGAGTGTGGTGTCTCCTAGATTGGTTAGGTGTCACTTGGGAGCCTCCGTCAAGATTGTGGAGTTGAACCAAGGAGTTTGTAAGGGAAAGGAGATCGCCTACTTCGTGAAGATCTACCCGAGTGAGGCAAGTCCTTCGTGGGCGACGGCCATGGTGGGATAAACAAGGTTGCTTCTTCGTGGACCCTTCGTGGGTGGAGCCCTCCGTGGACTCGCGCAACCATTACCCTTCGTGGGTTGAAGTCTCCATCAACGTGGATGTACGATAGCACCACCTATCGGAACCATGCCAAAAATCTCCGTGTCTCCAATTGCGTTTGCACACTCCAAACTCCTCCCTTTACCTTCATATGCAATTGTTTTACTTTCCGCTGCCATATTCTTAGAATTGCATGTGTAGGTTGATTGCTTGACTTGTGCTACGTTGCTAAAATTTGCCTAGAACTAAAATTGGGAAAGGCTAGATTTTTATTTGGTCAAGTAGTCTAATCACCCCCCTCTAGACATACTTTCGATCCTACAAAAAGAAAAGATGGCCTGGGCCAAATCCTATATGGCACATTGACCGTCCGCGCCTGGGCATCCCATATCCTTCCCATATATAGGAGGGGTATGAGGGTTTGCAGAATGCCCGGACATATGAGGATGAAGTGGGGGGGGGGGTCCGGTTGACTGACTTTTTTTTCTTCTCTTTTATGTCAGGTAGTGATTGGGATGTCCTCCTAGACCGTTTGGGGGAGAATTTGAGGGGACCAGTTGTAGTTGTTCTAAGCCTCTCAAGTCTCAAGGTAGGAGTACTACATATGGGACCTACCTAGAAAGAAGAAAATAAAAAACACCTCCACCCCACCTATGTCGCTCACATACGGGCAACTAAAAAAGAAAAAGGAGAATTTTGAAATTGATTTACTAGATTAATTAATATGTGGCCAAGTGATCCGTGGCTAATGCATGGGATGCACCTAGCAAGGTCCCACTGGCTATTTGAATGTCGGCGACCAATAAACATGGCGGAGCAGCGCGGGAACATGCTAGGGGAATGTGTGCGAGGTGCGAGAACTCACACGGATGCTACCACGGAGCGGGATGCATTTGCAAGGCCTCAGGGTTGCCAGAATCGGGTTGAGGTTGAGCTGTAGTGGCGATTGGCGGGCGTCGCTAGGCGCGGTGGGGATATAGGGTATCAGAGGGAGAGATAGAAGAGGGGCGCTAGATCCAGGAGCTTACCAGAAACACATAGGCAGGGGCGGTAGAGCCAGAGGAGCACGGGAGCCGAAGAATGGCGGGGAGCGGTAGGCTCTGGGAGCCACTCATGACTCCTTGTTGCCCACCTGCGAACGAGCCATCCCGAGCATGTCCACCTTCGTCGGGAATCTCTTCTACCATCCAATAAGGACAATGCCACCTCCCTCGATGTCCTTCTTCCCGAGCTTTCCGGCTAGTTAGGTTTTTCAAGTAATGGTTAGATTTCTTCTCTCTGCCCCCTCTCTCTGCATATAAATATATCCCCATAACCCTTGAGTTGATTGCATGTTTTGGAGAGACTTGGAAACATCTTTCATAGCAGAACTTTGAGAGATTGAAGGCCATGCTCCTCCCTTTCTTGAACTCGTTGCCTTTGTGCTCCATCTCTCATCGCTTCAAGCTAGCTTTGTGTGTGAGAGTGACCTTATGTGTTCTTGAGAGAGTCAATTGAAGATCTTTTGAGAAGTTCATCCAAGTGATTTTGCTTAGTTTGTTACTCTTTGAGGGTGTGGACCTCCTAGATGGTTATGAGTCATTTGAGAGCCTTCAACATGTGAAGGAATGAAAAGTTTGTATAAGTTACAGTAATTGCCTTCTTCGTGGAAGACCTGTTGGGGAACGCAGTAATTTCAAAAAAAATATCCTACGCACACGCAAGATCATGGTGATGCATAGCAACGAGAGGGGAGAGTGTTGTCTACGTACCCTCGTAGACCATAAGCGGAAGCGTTATGACAACGGGGTTGATGTAGTCGTACGTCTTCACGATCGACCGATCCTAGCACCGAAGGTACAACACCTCCGCGATCTGCACACGTTCGGCTCGGTGACGTCCCATGAACTCATGATCCAGTAGAGCTTCGAGGGAGAGCTTCGTCAGCACGACGGCGTGATGACGGCGATGATGATGCTACCGGAACAGGGCTTCGCCTAAGCACTGCTACGATATGACCGAGGTGGATTATGGTGGAGGGGGGCACCGCACACGGCTGGAAACAATCAACTTGTGTGTTCTACGGTGCCCCCTGCCCCCGTATGTAAAGGATCAAGGGGGAGGCCGGCCGGCCTTGGAGTGCGCCAAGGAGAGGGGGAGTCCTCCTCCTAGTAGGAGTAGGACTCCCCTTTTCCTATTCCAACTAGGAAGGGGGAAGGGGGAATGAAGGAGAGGGAGAGAGGGAGGAAAGTGGGGGCGCCGCCCCCCTCCTTGTCCAATTCGGACTCCCAAGGGGGGAGGCCAGCCCTAGGCCCTCTCCTCTCTCTCCCACAAGGCCCATGTTGGCCCATTAGTTCCCCCGGGGGTTCCGTTAACCCCCCCGACACTCTGATAAATATCCGGTGAGCCTCGGAACTCATCCGGTGTCCGAATATAGTCGTCCAATATATCAATCTTTATGTATCGACCATTTCGAGACTCCTCTTCATGTCCATGATCACATTCGGGACTCCGAACTATCTTCGGTACATCAAAACACCTAAACTCGTAACACCGATCGTCACCAAACGTTAAGCGTGCGGACCCTACGGGTTCGAGAACTATGTAGACATGACCAAGACATGTCTCCGGTTAATAACCAATAGCGGAACTTGGATGCTCATATTGGCTCATACATATTCTAAGAAGATCTTTATCGGTCAAACCGCATAACAACATACGTTGTTCCCTTTGTCATCGGTATGTTACTTGCCCGAGATTCGATCGTCGGTGTCTCAATACCTAGTTCAATCTCGTTACCGGCAAGTCTCTTTACTTGTTCTGTAATGCATCATCCCGCAACTAAATCATTAGTCACATTGCTTGCAAGGCTTATAGTGATGTGCATTACCGAGAGGGCCCAGAGATACCTCTTCGACAATCGGAGTGACAAATCCTAATCTCGATCTATGCCAACTCAACAAACACCATCGGAGACACCTATAGAGCACCTTTATAATCACCCAGTTACGTTGTGACGTTTGGTAGCACACAAAGTGTTCCTCCGGTATTCGGGAGTTGCATGATCTCATAGTCATAGGAACATGTATAAGTTATGGAGAAAGCAATAGCAGCAAACTAAACGATCATCGTGCTAAGCTAACGGATGGGTCAAGTCAATCAGATCATTCTCTAATGATGGGATCCCGTTAATCAAATGACAACTCATGTCTATGGTTAGGAAACATAATCATCATTGATTCAACGAGCTAGTTAAGTAGAGGCAAACTAGTGACACTCTGTTTGTCTATGTATTCACACATGTAGTAAGTTTCCGCTTAATACAATTCTAGCATGAATAATAAACATTTATCATGATATAAGGAAATATAAATAACAACTTTATTATTGCCTCTAGGGCATATTTCCTTCAAGATCAACCCCGGGTGAGACTTTGACCTTAGTGGTATCAAGCCATGGTGGAATATATGGGAATGCATTTTGTGGGCTCTTTGTGGTCTACGTTGTCGGGACATTTGTGGTGTTAGGACTTTGTGTCTCAACCCCCGCCAACAAGGAGTGGGATAATGCTAACCATCGGAACGTCGGAAAAACATCGATGTGTTAGCAGTGCTTGCAATCTCTTTTCCCTAACTCTTACATTCTTGTAAGTTTCCTTATGCATTTGTGCTTTGTTGTAGACTTTCACGTGTATGTGTTCTTAAGGTTCCAAATAAAAAAGGCTATACCTTTTCAAAATAAAATTTAGAGTAGACATTTTTATAGGACTATTCACACCCCACCTAGTCCATATAACCCAGGTCCTACACAAACACTTTAGAAGGAAACTATATAAGTTGTATCCCTCCTAAGATCTAGTGCGAGACATGACATATAAAACAAAACTTTGATAGAAAACTTGTCTCATGCCTTACCCTTTGTGGGACCAAGGCTTTCCCATGTGGAGATGAACATGTCCTTCCCTTTTGCCATTCATCCAAGTTCTTCATTGATGAACCCGCTACAAGACAAACCTCTGCCCCACCCCCTAATTTATTTAAGAGTTATAAGACTACAGTGAAAGAATTAGGGTGGGTTAACTCCCCCCAAAAAAGGTTTTTTTGAGGTATTTTTTTGGATGAGGGTGGATTAACTCCCAAACAAGGTTTTTTCAAGGTAATTTTTTTATGTAAAGGGATAGAGACCCAACAAAATGGTATCTAGTAGCGTTGAATATATCGGACATTTTACTCCTTATATTTTCTCCAGACTACATTGCATCCCTATCTTGCACCGCCACCCTCCACTCCGTCACATGCATACGTGTTACCGTCATGACACACGGAAATTTGGCACTTTTGAGAATTTGTCACTACTTACATTGAAATCGATTATTTGCCACACCTTACTTTCAAATCTTGATGATGTGTTCTTTCTTCATTTAAACTCATTCTTTTTTTCTTTGAGGATAAAATATTAATACATAGGAGCTGCACATTTATGCTTTGTTCACTGAAGAAATGAAAGAGGCGTCGCCCTGTTCTGTCGCTTCTGGCCGCCGCCCCGTTCTGTTGCTTCTCCCCGTCGCCCAGTGTTGCTGCAGCTCGCGGCCCCCACCTCTTGCTGCTGCCGCATGCCGCCCATCCAGGTCGCCGGCATGCTGCTCTTCCGGCACTCCCCATCCTCTCCTTGCTCAGCCACCGCTGTGCCTCCCCCGACTGGACCTTGGTAGCAGCGAGCCAGCGACTCCGGCGACCTGCACAGTGCGGCGTGCCAGGGTCCTCGCTGAGTGCAGTGACCAGAGTAGGAGCGACCACCAACTGTCTCAAGTGGGTCTCGCGTTCTCGTTCGGCCCCCGTTTCCTACTCGGGTTACAAGTGAGGTCACCCCCCGTTCATATTCGGTTCGGCCTGGGTTGGTTCACCTAGCGCCTATAAGTACAGCCGGGATGTGTGTTCGCCTTGTACCAGATCAGATTACAATCCAAAATACCTACTCGTAGTTCTGTAGCTTCCCCGTTCACCACTGAAATTTAGAGAAGACCCACCACCGATGGAGACTGAGATTGCGGTCAGAAGTTTGCCGGAGCTGCCGCGGGACGTATTGATGGATATCTTCGCCCTCCTGGAGATCCCAGACCTCACGCGTGCGGGCTCCGTCTGCTCCTGCTGGCGGTCTGTTTATACCAGCCTACGCAGCGAGCTTGAGCTGTACAAACGGCCCCAGACGCCTTGCCTCCTCTACACCTCTGAATCTGCCGCTGACAACATAGCTTGTCTCTATAGCCTCGCGGAAAAGCGGGTCTACAATCTGACTCTTCCGGATCCACCCATCCGAAATAGATATCTGATTGGGTCCTCACACGGCTGGTTGATCACCGCTGACGAGAAGTCCAAGCTACACCTTCTCAATCCGATCACCTGTCAACAGATTGCTCTCCCGTCAGTGATCACCAACGAGAGGGTGAAGCCGGTCTTTGACGACGCAGGCACAATTAAGGAGTACGAGTGGTGGGAGCCGAAGCACGACATTGAGCTAGACTGTGAAGTGGATGGTCACCATAAGTCAACCCATGCTCTCGACAAGCTTCGTGACTTGTTCTACATCAGGGCACGTATATTTCCTGACCCCTCCACAGGAAGCTACATTGTGGTTCTCACCCACAGTGAATCGCAGCAGCTTTCGTTTGCAAGGGTAGGAGATTGTAAGTGGACCTTGCTGCCGTTGGGTTATGACTATCAAGACTGCATCTACATGGATGGCCTATTGTATGCCTTCACGAGCTTTGGACAAATTGATACATTTGATCTCCACAGTCCTACCATTACAAGGAATAGAATTATAGGCGACATGAAGACTTATACTCTAGGGCAGCTGTACGTTCTCCAGGCTCCATCCGGTGATCTGCTGCAAGTTCACAGGAATTCGGAAATCCAAGATACTGATGATGATGAGGAGGAGGAGGAGTTCATATTTGTGACTAACAACATATTGTTATATAAGGTTGACATGGCAGCAAAAGATCTTGTGTTATTAAACGACTTGCATGATCAAGTGCTATTTCTTGGGTGTAACCAGTCGCAATACCTTAGCGCTGAAGAATTCTCTCAGCTGAAGCCAAATTGTGTCTACTTCACTGATGATGATACATGTGCTTCCGAATATAAGAATTGCTGCCGGGATATAGGTGTTATAAACTTGAAAAACAACAAAAGGGAAGAAATTCTACCTTAGCTTTTGTCAGGACCCCGATTCCAAGTCACATCGATCTAGCATGTAACACCTCATATCGCTTTGCAGCCTCACGCCCTGTATTCCCACGGGTGTCGCCTTACTATGGCCCGGGACCGTTTGCGTCTTTTGGCTCACGTATATGATAGTGTCGCTAGCATCCATATGACAGAGAACCCGGGCCGACATGGCTAGTCGTGAACCCAAAGCGGCACCAACCTATGGGGAAAGGCATACATGTATCACATCGAGTATGTCGGTCAGCAGCTTGTGAATCTGGGCTGTAGCACTGGGCTAACAGGACTCCAGAAACCCGGGCTGTAGTAGGCTAGGCAGGACTCCGGATGTCACCACGTGACATTTCCTCGAAGGGACAGACACAGGAACGAAGTGAAACACATGCCGGCCAGTCAAGTGTCCTGAGCAGTAGTGCTGGGCTAACAGGACTCCGGTGAACCGGGCTGTAGCGGACTACTATGGCTCATGGAAGCACAAGACTACATTTCCCCATAAGAGATGCTACTAAGGATAAAAAAACTAGGTTGTCGGATCCCACACATACCAAGCATTTCAATCATACACACAATATGCTCGATATGTGTAAATACAACATGGCATCACAACATAACTCTATGACTCAAGTATTTATTCATTAGACTCCGAAGAGCGAGATATTACAAACATGGGTCTCATGACCCAACATTCAGAGCATACAAGTCAAAGCACATGCGGAAGCTTAACTTGTCTGAGTACAGACAACTAAAAATGAAGAAGGCTGAGGAGCCTGACTATCTACCAGACCCTCCCAAGGGTACAAGATCGTAGCTGAGGTAACAAGCTAAACGTCGAAGCCCACGTGGAACTACTAGCGAGATTGAAGTCTCTCTGCAAAACATAAAATAAGCAAACGTGAGTACAAATGTACCCATCAAGACTTACATCAGAACTAACTACATATGCATCGGTATCAACAAAGAGGGTGGTGGAGTTTAATTGCAGCAAGCCAGCTTTGACTCAGTGGCTAACCTGAACTACGGCTGCAAGTAACTCTTTTGAGGTGGCGCACATGAGTCCACAAATTCACCATACCAATACACCACTATGGATCCGCTCCCGTCTCCCTGCGAGAACGCCATTCATAGCACTCACGCTTATCTTGCGAGTTTTAAAGTATCCACTTTCACTTGTCTATGAACTATGCAAGGGGTCCAAGTTTCCATATCCGAGGAATCCGACTATTCGAATAGATAATGATAACCCTGCAGGGGTGTACTTCTTCACACACGCTCTCGCCACTTATCGCCCTGTACACGTCATGTACCTTGGCAACCTTCAAGCGGAAGTCGGGCGAGGGAGTCGGCCACGACCTGACTAACCAACAAGTCTCTAGTCCAGGTTTATCGCCTATTCGGGTTCCATCCGCAAGGAGATCCGGCCGGGGTGTCGCTCACGGCCCCAAACGATGTGTGCAGGGTTCCCAAGCCCACCATCCGGGTGCCACTTGGTACACCGTGCCACCGTGCCTAGTCTGTCCCAAGCCCACCTGTACCGGGTGCCACTTGGTAGACTACTAACACTACCTACAAACACCAGAACTAGTTGCAACTCCTGGACAGAGATCAAGTTGATTAATAAGCTGAGAGGGGCCAAGTTACCGGTACCCAATGTGTGGTAGTAACTGTTCATGGATCACAAACACAGAACTCAGTTCCTGAGAACGGCTGCAATGAGACAACCCACCATGTACTCCTACATGGCCTCTCACCACTAACTTTACCAAATCGTGCTCACACACTTAGATCTCAACGGTAGGACATGTTCACCACGTTCCAATTCATTCCCGATGAATCAGACCGGACTCAACTCTAAGCAGTAGCAGGCATGACAACAAGCATGAATGAGTAGGCACATCAGGGCTCAAACAATTCCTACCCATGCTAGTGGGTTTCATCTATTTACCGTGGCAATGACAGGTCATGCAGAGGAAAGGGGTTCAACTACCGCAGCATGTAACAGTTGAATCGGTGTTGTCCTAATGCAGTAAAAGAGAGCAGGAGCGAGAGAGTGGGATTGTATCGGAATGAACAAGGGGGTTTTGCTTGCCTGGCACTTCTGAAGATATTATAGCTCTTCATCGGTGTCATCGATCACGTCGTCGGAACCACGTCTATCGAGAGGGGACAAACACCGGCAACTGAGAAAGAACACAATCAATGTGATGCCACAATATGATGCATGATCATGACATGGCAATATGCTGTGATTTGAGCTAATGCATCTAGCTATGATTTAAATGAAGTTGGTTTGAATACATGATTCAAATTCCAACCCCGTATATGATTGTTTAAATGCCCTTTATTTGTTTTGTCCAAAACAGAGGACAAACATTGTTCAAACATGCATGAAAATGGTACAGATGGATTCCTTGAATTTTTCTGATAATTTTCATATATAATTTATTTCATTTGGAGTTACAGTTGATTTTCTATGATTTTTAGAAGTTTAAAGTATTTTCTGAAATTCATAAATCCTTTTCTGATTTATTCTAATTTCCAGAAAATAGTAACATCGTCAGCATGATGTCAGGATGACATCAGCGGTCAACAGACCCGGTCCTGGTCAAACCTGATCTTGGGGGCCCGCATGTCATAGACTCAGTGTTAAGTGGATATTAAACCAGGGCTAAATATCTAAGGGGCCGGCGTGTCAGTGACTGTGTTGGGAGGGGCTAATTAAGCACATTCTTAACTCTAAACTAATGACGCCATGTCATCTAAATGGCGATTAGTCGCCGGTGCTAAGCGAGACGCAGCGGCGCTCCCCGTCCGGCCATCTCCGGCGATGAGAGCAAGCGTGGCTGGGCTCTACGTACTCAGGGCGACGCGACGTGTCGAGTGGTGGATGCGGCAGGTGCGGAGGCTGGCTTTAGCGGCGGCGACGGCGAGCTTTGGCGGAGGCCGGAGCTCGGGTTCGGTCACGCGCGAGGCTGCGGCGCATTAGCCGAAGCGCAGAGGGGCGCATCGGGATCTTGGGGACCCGGTGAGCACGCGGGAGCTACTGGAGCGAGCGGAAGAGCTCCGGGGCGCGAGGTTTGTCGGCCATGGCGATGGCCGAAGCTCGGTGCTTGCGGGGACGACGGCTACGGCGCGGGAACGAGCAGGAGAGGAGGGGGAAAATGAAGGAGTCCTCACAGCGAAGTCGTTGAGCATCTCAGACGGCTTGGGGACGGCTTGGAGACGGTGAATCGGAGCCGGCGATCTTCGGTTCCCGTCGGTGAAGACGATGATGATGGCGTTACTGTAGGGCTCCCGGCGTCATGTGCGTTGACGGAGACGACGTATGCGACGAGTGCGGAGCTTCCAGACAAGTGGGGAGGCGAGCGGAGGCCACTAGGCACGGCGGCGGTGAGCTGCGCGCTGCGGGTGTGCTCGGGCGGCTGCGGAGAGAGAGCCAGAGCGGTGGGGAGAGGCCAGAGAGGCGGGGGAGTGGGCGAGGGGGTGCTGGGCGTCTCCAGGCGCGGACTAGGACGAAGGAGCGGCCTCCAGCGCGAAGCAGGAGGTGGAGGGCTCCGCGGGTGCGCGCACGTGTTCGCTCCTGCCTACCGGCAGGAGGAAGACGACGAGGGAGGATGTAAGTGGGCTGGGCCGGCTTCTCTCCTGGGCCAGGTGGGTAGGCTGCTCAGGTGAGCTCCTGTTTCCTTTTTGTTTCTGCTGTTTTTTTATTATTTAATCTTTTGCCACTGTTTCAAAATTCAAAATGAATTCAAAACAGTGCCAAAACACTCTGAGATATTTTATGTTACCTCTCTGGACTATTCCAAAAGTACATAAAACATTTCAAAGCATTTGAAAATATATTCATTATATATTATGAATATATCCCCAAATTCAAATAGATTATTGATTTAAATTCAGAGACCAAATAATTCCTTAAAAATGTTCCAGAATTTTGGTTTGATATATAACTCTTGCCAAAATTCACAAAACTATTTTTAGGGCATTTTGGATTCACAGAATGCTATTTAAAGGGTTCTTGCCCTTCTTTTAAAATAATTTATGAGGCTTTGAATATTCCTCATTTCAATTTCTTGAATTAAACATGATGCATGCTCACTGATGCAACTATTACACTCAGATATTCTAGGGTTGTGACAACTCGCCCCCACTAAACAAGAATCTCGTCCCGAGATTCAAGACATGAGGTAAGAAGACAGAGGGAACACAAAGCTAGCACAATCTTCACGATCCAGGTTGCACTTCATAAGAACGTTGATTCGATCATTACCTTTGCCTCGACGTCTTGCTCTGAGAACTCCATCCAACACGATGATGACAAAAAGAAACTCTGTAGGAATTGATCTTCTCAAAAATCAAGTGATACACGATAAACTCATGGAATGAGACGTTGATTCATCTCTTGATGTAAGAGACAAACACACATCAAGAGGGATGGAGAGAACAAATGATGGAAGTTCAATTTGGTAGGAAACACTCCCACGCTTGAGTAGGATGGTGCATAGGTTTCAAGGTAGCGAGGAGTTGATTACCATGATTCCATAACGTGGCACCTCAGGGGCGACGACTCGTAGAATTATTCCCTTAAGTGGCAAAAAGAATTACTTTTGATTCGGAGATCATTGAAACTCTTTATACCAGCCTAAGGCAATCACAATCGATCATTTGAAGGAGTTCAAAAGAATGACATACTTGGACTAGAAAGGATGATGTGGACTCCCTTGTTGAAGACAACGCAATGGATGATTTTTCTTATCATCGGAAATGGATGGGACCCATGGTAAGTCCACTTTTGAAGATGATCCTGAACAACAACTACTGAGGTGCAAGCTGGGAACAAAATGCAAATGTTGGGAATGATTCTGGTAACTGGGGAAGAACTCAACAGTCGAGAGTGAGTCAACTGTTTGAAAAGGTTATAACATAACCGAGGAAACTAGAAGCAAATCCCAGTTAATGCCAACAGTAAAACCTGGTGCTTGCGCGTGCTCTCAAGAACTTGAGCATCTCCATATTCATCAAGGTTTTACCAATATCCGTGTCAAGGATCCTGGCAACACAACATACCACCATGATGAATGGTGATGGGTGATGCAGATGCAAAGGAAGATAACACTTTCTCAGATTTCACCTTAGCGAGGCCAAGGGAACAAAATCTGGATGATCGACCGAGAGACATATAGCACTCCGCCTCTAATGTTCTCCTTGATGTGCTAGTGTATCCTATTCATAGATATGGTTTGATATATAGAACATCAAGTAAAAGGTCGGACTTTGGGAGCACAAGAATCCATAAGGATTAACTACGAAGGTAAATCCTACGAAATCCTCATGGGGAGGTGGCCAACTTTCTTCAATCGAGATACTACAATAATAGGTCTTTCGGCTGGATGTGTTGGTCACGACATCCACTTTACCCGTTATCAAAGGACCAATATTATAGTTCTTGGAAAATGCTCCAACCATCATATCTGCCTGAGATTCAGATCTGGTTGGTGTCAGGATATTCCAGACTCATCGAGTCTAGAAAGTAAAATGAAAGTTTGCAACACAAATCGACGAGACGACGTTGCGAGATTCTCAGGGAATGAACTGCGATAGCAAGCTCCAAAACATGAGCTGGTTCTGCTACAACATGTGAACACGCTGTCCCAGACAAGTATGACCACATAGTAGTCTTATAATAAAACACTACCGAGTTCTGGTGGGGAACCATCATTGAGGATATCGAAATCTTGTGCATGACCTAGGATAGCACAACAACTTCTTTTCCTGGAACAGGTCAATCAGTGGCTTAGTGTGCTATGGAATTCATATGGAATGAAGATGATCAGTCTATTAGACCATGGAATACTTTGCACGTGCATGATTGACTTGGGATGATTCCAGAGGAAGAAAAACTAACTTTCTCGAACTCACGGCGGCAACTTGCACCAAATGCACGTGAATCAGAGGAAGTCACTTCTTTCATCCAACATATGCTTCATGAGCTAGCATGAAGAGATGCTTTCAAAAGTTTCCAACACTCGCTTAATGTTCGACAAAATCATGGAGATGACATGGATGTTGTCGATGGGCTCAACAACAATTCATCCAGGTTTCCATATAAATGGAATTCCATAATTAAGTGAACAATGTGATAGTATTGGTCAGACCAAAGGATGTAATGGTGTATGCTCGAGGAACAACCACGAGTAAGACAACATTATGAATATCGTTGGCTCTAACTTGATTTGACGATAGCCCACACTCAAACCAAGGTTTGGACAAGATGATAGATTCAACAACCGATCACGAGGAACAATCGATGAAGGTATCATCTCTCGTCAACACACACACACACACAAGATATCCCCTTTGGAGTGAACTAAGTGGATTAAGCTTTTTTCTTCCAACTCTCCAAGTTGTTATTTAGCTTGACCAACTAGCTCAGGGGTATCCAACACAGATTCTTGGAGAAGGAGTGGTTTACAAGAAACCAACTTGATCACGAACTCAACATAGCGGTCAGGTGACAACCTGGTAACACTTCCGAGAAGATATTCGGAAATTCACGAACCATCGATATGTTACGAAGCTCGAGAACAATCTTGCTTTGCGAGGCAAGACGATGTGACCAATAGAGCAAGGGTTTGACACAATCCTAACTCATTGATCGAATAGTGCACCAGAAATAAGGACAAGGTAGCACGATCAATCCTAGAATAGTGATTCGATAACCAACATGCTAAGAATGATAATAATGTCCATAACTACCAAGCAACACAGTTGCTAGGAGTATTGATTTCACACATCATGGTTCACTCGTCGGCATTCCGGTTACAACAACACGGAACCGAGGAATGAATAATGATGGAGAGAAGTATCACTGCGTCAAGAGTTCATAGGAGGCGGCGCAATTCTCATGACATTCCTGACATAAAGATGGTAACACTCCAAGGTAGAACAAAGCAAAAGCTGGATTGGCATTTTGATCTATGAAATACAACTACTTTGACCCAATCCTGGATATGGATGAGGTACTGGAGTTCTGTTTCTCCTAGTCATGCTGAACCAGAACGGCTTGACGGACCACAAGAGTAATAGCCATCGATGAACATGATTGCAGACATACTCTTGACTATCGAATGATAGACAATGGTCGGAATACAGGTGAAGAGTAACAACTCAAGGAACATATAACATTTTGAGTTGTGGATGCATAGATTAGTATGTCGAACTAAGTCCAACATGTTTCTTCCGGATAACCCATGCGGAGAGATAGAATTGGCAGAGTCACAATATAGAATGAAGAACTCATCAAGAGCACTCTGGTTGTGATCTTTTGGTTCAAAAGAACTTCTGCCATATTGGCTCATGGTATTGGAAGAACGATATACCACGGGCCTCGAGGACTATCACAAGGTTACTAATATCTTAAGGGAACTAGCAAATACTAACAACACGAAGTAGGGTGAATCTCGGGTTCAAAACCCAAGAGTAGAATGCCTACTACTAAGTGGCATCACGGGATGCTTTCGAGAATGGTGGCCAGATTCATCACACTGGGAACACAAAACATTGCTAGATTACTAGGTGACTCTCTAAGACACCTAGGGTCATAATAATAGCTCCAACATATATGTCGAGGTAGCAGAGTACCTCAACTCTCTGGCTAGTGTGCTTATTCTGACCAAAAGTACATCGGGAACGGAGGAAGGATTTGCAAATGCATCAGATTAGTTAGAAACCTGGAATGACTCGGACAGCATAGCGGATGTAAATGCTCAAAATGATTTGAGATATCCTACAAAAATGGTGGCATAACCACTCAATATCACAATATCAAGGTTCTGAGGCCGGCTATGAACATATGGAGGTAGTAGGAACTGAACCGAGGCTTGAACTCAACAATCCTAGGCAACTACGGTTTCGTAACACGTCATCCTGAGAGATAGAAGAGAAGCCTAGTTCTTAACCCCGTAGAAAAGATAAGATGAATCAGATCAGAAGGTCATGAGGATAAGGAGTAAAAAGAGCCTTACGTTCCCATCCACAATCAATTCCCTTATATAACTAAAACATTTCTAGACACGACTTCGACCAGTTTGGCTTGGTAATCCTACATGCAGTCAGGCTCTGATACCAAAGCTGTCAGGACCCCGATTCCAAGTCACATCGATCTAGCATGTAACACCTCATATGCTTTGCGGCCTCACGCACAGTATTCCCACGGGTGTCGCCTTACTATGGCCCGGGACCGTTTGCGTCTTTTGGCTCACGTATATGATAGTGTCGCTAGCATCCATATGACAGAGAACCCGGACCGACATGGCTAGTCGCGAACCCAAAGCGGCACCAACCTAAGGGGACAGGCATACATGTATCACATCGAGCATGTCGGTCAGTAGCGTGTGAATCCGGGCTGTAGCACTGGGCTAACAGGACTCCAGAAACCCGGGCTGTAGCAGGCTAGGAAGGACTCCGGATGTCACCGCGTGACATTTCCTCGAAGGGACAGACACAGGAATGAAGTGAAACACATGCCGGCCAGTCAAGTGTCCTGAGCAGTAGTGCTGGGCTAGCAGGACTCCGGTGAACCGGGCTGTAGCGGACTACTATGGCTCATGGAAGCACAAGACTACATTTCCCCATAAGAGATGCTACTAAGGATAAAAAAACTAGGTTGTCGGATCCCACACATACCAAGCATTTCAATCATACACACAATATGCTCGATATGTGTAAATACAACATGGCATCACAACATAACTCTATGACTCAAGTATTTATTCATTAGACTCCGAAGAGCGAGATATTACAAACATGGGTCTCATGACCCAACATTCAGAGCATACAAGTCAAAGCACATGCGGAAGCTTAACTTGTCTGAGTACAGACAACTAAAAATGAAGAAGGCTGAGGAGCCTGACTATCTACCAGACCCTCCCAAGGGTACAAGATCGTAGCTGAGGTAACAAGCTAAACGTCGAAGCCCACGTGGAACTACTAGCGAGATTGAAGTCTCTCTGCAAAACATAAAATAAGAAAACGTGAGTACAAATGTACCCAGCAAGACTTACATCAGAACTAACTACATATGCATCGGTATCAACAAAGAGGGTGGTGGAGTTTAATTGCAGCAAGCCAGCTTTGACTCAGTGGCTAACCTGAACTACGACTGCAAGTAACTCTTTTGAGGTGGCACACATGAGTCCACAAATTCACCATACCAATACACCACTATGGATCCGCTCCCGTCTCCCTGCGAGAACGCCATTCATAGCACTCACGCTTATCTTGCGAGTTTTAGAGTATCCACTTTCACTTGTCTATGAACTATGCAAGGGGTCCAAGTTTCCATATCCGAGGAATCCGGCTATTCGAATAGATAATGATAACCCTGCAGGGGTGTACTTCTTCACACACACTCTCGCCACTTATCGCCCTGTACACGTCATGTACCTTGGCAACCTTCAAGCGGAAGTCGGGCGAGGGAGTCGGCCACGACCTGACTAACCAACAAGTCTCTAGTCCAGGTTTATCGCCTATTCGGGTTCCATCCGCAAGGAGATCTGGCCGGGGTGTCGCTCACGGCCCCAAACGATGTGTGCAGGGTTCCCAAGCCCACCATCCGGGTGCCACTTGGTACACCGTGCCACTGTGCCTAGTCTGTCCCAAGCCCACCTGTACCGGGTGCCACTTGGTAGACTACTAACACTACCTACAAACACCAGAACTAGTTGCAACTCCTGGACAGAGATCAAGTTGATTAATAAGCTGAGAGGGGCCGAGTTACCGGTACCCAATGTGTGGTAGTAACTGTTCATGGATCACAAACACAGAACTCAGTTCCTGAGAACGGCTGCAATGAGACAACCCACCATGTACTCCTACATGGCCTCTCACCACTACCTTTACCAAATCGTGCTCACACACTTAGATCTCAACGGTAGGACATGTTCACCACGTTCCAATTCATTCCTGATGAATCAGACCGGACTCAACTCTAAGCAGTAGCAGGCATGACAACAAGCATGAATGAGTAGGCACATCAGGGCTCAAACAATTCCTACCCATGCTAGTGGGTTTCATCTATTTACCGTGGCAATGACATGTCATGCAGAGGAAAGGGGTTCAACTACCGCAGCATGTAACAGTTGAATCGGTGTTGTCCTAATGCAGTAAAAGAGAGCAGGAGCGAGAGAGTGGGATTGTATCGGAATGAACAAGGGGGTTTGCTTGCCTGGCACTTCTGAAGATATTATAGCTCTTCATCGGTGTCATCGATCACGTCGTCGGAACCACGTCTATCGAGAGGGGACAAACACCGGCAACTGAGAAAGAACACAATCAATGTGATGCCACAATATGATGCATGATCATGACATGGCAATATGCTGTGATTTGAGCTAATGCATCTAGCTATGATTTAAATGAAGTTGGTTTGAATACATGATTCAAATTCCAACCCCGTATATGATTGTTTAAATGCCCTTTATTTGTTTTGTCCAAAACAGAGGACAAACATTGTTCAAACATGCATGAAAATGGTACAGATGGATTCCTTGAATTTTTCTGATAATTTTCATATATAATTTATTTCATTTGGAGTTACGGTTGATTTTCTATGATTTTTAGAAGTTTGAAGTATTTTCTAAAATTCATAAATCCTTTTCTGATTTATTCTAATTTCCAGAATATAGTAACAGCGTCAGCATGATGTCAGGATGACATCAGCGGTCAACAGACCCGGTCCTGGTCAAACCTGATCTTGGGGGCCCGCATGTCATAGACTCAGTGTTAAGTGGATATTAAACCCGGGCTAAATATCTGCAGGGCCGGCATGTTAGTGACTCTGTCGGGGGGGCTAATTAAGCACATGCTTAACTCCAAACTAATGACGCCATGTCATCTAAACGGCGATTAGTCGCTGGTGCTAAGCGAGACGCAGCGGCGCTCCCCGTCCGGCCATCTCCGGCGACAAGAGCAAGCATGGCTGGGCTCTATGTACTCAGGGCGATGCGACGCGTCGAGTGGTGGATGCGGCAGGTGCGGAGGCTGGCTTTAGCGGCGGCGACGGCGAGCTTTGGCGGAGGCTGGAGCTCGGGTTCGGTCGCGCGCGAGGCTACGCCGCGTTAGCCAGAGCGCAGAGGGGCGCATCGGGATCCTGGGGACCCGGCGAGCACGCGGGAGCTACTGGAGCGAGCGGAAGAGCTCCGGGGCGCGAGGTTTGTCGGCCATGGCGATGGCCGGAGCTCGGTGCTTGCGGGGACGACGGCTACGGTGCGGGAACAAGCAGGAGAGGAGGGGGAAAACGAAGGAGTCCTCACAGCGAAGTCGTTGAGCATCTCAGACGGCTTGGGGACGGCTTGGAGACGGTGAATCGGAGCCGGCGATCTTCGGTGCCCGTCGGTGAAGACGACGACGATGGCTTTACTGTAGGGCTCCCGGCGTCGTGTGCGTTGACGGAGACGACGTACGCGACGTGTGCGGAGCTTCCAGACAAGTGGGGAGGCGAGGGGAGGCCACTAGGCACGGCGGCGGTGAGCTGCGCGCTGCGGGTGTGCTCGGGCGGCTGCGGAGAGAGAGCCAGAGCGGTGGGGAGAGGCCAGAGAGGCGGGGGAGTGGGCGAGGGGGTGCTGGGCGTCTCCCGGCGTGGACTAGGACGAGGGAGCGGCCTCCAGCACGAAGCAGGAGGTGGAGGGCTCCGCGGGTGCACGCGCGTGTTCGCTCCTGCCTACTGGCAGGAGGAAGACGACGAGCGAGGAGGTAAGTGGGCTGGCCTCTCTCCTGGGCCAGGTGGGTAGGCTGCTCAGGTGAGCTCCTGTTTGCTTTTTGTTTCTGTTGTTTTTTTATTTAATCTTTTGCCACTGTTTCAAAATTCAAAATGAATTCAAAACAGTGCCAAAACACTCTGAGATATTTTATGTTACCTCTCTGGACTATTCCAAAAGTACATAAAACATTTCAAAGCATTTGAAAATATATTCATTATATATTATGAATATATCCCCAAATTCAAATAGATTATTGATTTAAATTCAGAAACCAAATAATTCGTTAAAAATGTTCCAGAATTTTGGTTTGATATATAACTCTTGCCAAAATTCACAAAACTATTTTTAGGGCATTTTGGATTCACAGAATGCTATTTAAAGGGTTCTTGCCCTTCTTTTAAAATAATTTATGAGGCTTTGAATATTCCTCATTTCAAGTTCTTGAATTAAACATGATGCATGCTCACTGATGCAACTATTACACTCAGATATTCTAGGGCTGTGACAGCTTTGGTGTAGCTGGCCAAATCCCATATGGGTAACACCGAGTCTTCCAAGGATGAACTGGGGTTGTACAAATAGATGACTTATTATAGTTATATGTAGTCCGCTTCTAGGATGTTATTAAAAAGGGACAATTACATCCATGCCACTAGTTGTGTCACACCCGTTTGTTTTGCCCCTAAATTCAAAAAACCCTCAGTCTTGCCCAACCGCGTTTGCTGCACTTATGTTTTTGCCCTTCTATCACGTAACTTCAGTTTTGATGCACGTAATAGCTCAGTGAAATTCAGAAAACACGGATATTATGATGTTCTTGCGGCATGAACACTAGATTTTATTTTATGGCACGTGGCAGATTAATCTGAGTTTTGTGCCACACGTGGCTGCCAGTTGGTTTTCTTTTCGGATACAACCAAACTTTACTTTTTTTACATTTTTTTGAGCGGTAAACCAACACTTTATTAAGACGGGTTCGGTTTACAGGAATTACAAATGGGTCATGGGGTAAGCCCAGCCATACATGGCGACCCGCTGCTAAAGATGAAGAAAACTTGACCAAACTATGAGCCTCAAAATTCAAAACACGACTTTCAAAAATAAAAACACAACTACTCCCTCTGTCTAGGTGAATAAGTCATCTTAGGTTGTGCATCGCAACCAAGGTGGAGAGGAAAACGAGAGAACTTAATGTTTATTTGCTAATTAATCCCATTGCATGCAACGAACTGACCACTGCATGTCATGTTTGGTAGTCTTAAATCATTAAAAGCATACACGCCCCACATCTCTTATTGGTTGATTCCTTTATTTGTGTCAAAAAACAAGAAACAACGTGAGCGTTAATGCACCACGCCTATGTGTTTTGGGACTATTTGATTTTCGTAAGGTGACTTACACACCTAGACGGAGGGAGTATCAAAATCCCTTGCTGAAGCTTCACTCTCCTTAATGATCACACTGTAAGAGCCAGCCGATCCCTTATGTATCTCTTCCACCACTGTTTTGCAATCACAAGCAATAACGATTCTCCTTAACGAGAGGTCTTGCGCAAGTTCCATAGCTTCCTGCATGCATGCGAGAACTTCTAGTGTCGCCGGGTCGTGAATATCGCTGAAAACCAACTCCGAAGAGCCCAGGTAGGTGCCATCCTGGTGCCGACACACTGCTGCTGATGATCCTCCATTCCCAACTCTCGCCAGACCCCCATCAACGTGAATGTTTGCCATGCCACGAGCTGGTGCCCTCCATTCATACCTCGCATCTGCACTCCTTGATGCCACAATCCCTTGACGAGGCTGTTGCTGATTTGTTTCGTTAATGGCTTCAAGCTCCGCAATAAAACTGGTAATGAAGGAGTTGGTGGCGCGAGGACTCTGAAGAATCCCTTCATGTATTGCTTTGCGGCGCGCCGACCAAATCGCCCACAACATGACAACAATTTTGATTAAGTGTGCATGCGACATAACTTCTATCAATGAAAAAAAATCCATCTCTTAGCATTCCCTTTTGTTGTAGCCTATAAATGGACGATATGTCATCATCTGTAAGAGCCCACACACAGCGAGGCATAGTGCATTCTAGTAGGGAATGGCGCCATGAGTCCTGCACCCCACATATCTGGCATTGATCCGTGGTCGCCATATTCCTGTGAAGTCTCACATCTTCTGTTGGGATTGAGTGTTTTGCAAGTCTCCAGAGGAAATTTCTAATTTTTCCTGGTACCTTCACTGACCACAACGATTTCCATGATTTCGCTTCCGCCTCATAGTTTGAGCTTCCCGCCCTTCCTTCAAGTCAGTCTTCCATTCTCCTCTTTGTATCCACTAGCATCCGATATGTAGAGCGTACAAAAAAGGCACCATTATTCTCATGACTCCAAGCCCAGAAATCGGCCATTCTTCTTGTGCTCAAAGGGATCCCTAGAATTATGTTTGAATTAGCAGCAATAAAAATCTGTTCCACCATGTCCCTCCTCCATGAAGCATTTGTACTATCTATCAAGTCCCTCACTAGCTGCGGTGGATTGGTCGAAAGACAAGCTATCGGCCTCATTGTCCTGTTTCTAGGGATCCAATTATCTTGCCATATCCGAGTAGTCTCACCATCACCGACTCTCCTTAACAGACCCTGGAGCAAGACATCACGACCTTCCAAGATTGCCCTCCATACCTGGGAGGGGCATCCCCCAAGTTCAGCTGAAAGTATGTTGGAGTCTAGAAAAATATATAGCTTTCAGAATACGGGTACAAAGCGAGTCCGACTGCTGCAACAGGCACCATGCTTGACATGCCAAGAGAGCCAGGTTAAATAACTCAAAATCCCGGAATCCTAGTCCTCCCATAAACTTCGGTTGTGTCATTGTGTACCAAGATACCCTGTTGGGTTTTCTCTTCCCCTCCTTGCTTCCCCACCAAAATTGGCATATGAGTTTGTTCAGGTGCTCACACAAGCCTCTAGGGAGTTTAAAACATGACATTGAGTATACCGGCACTGCGTGCAACTGACTTCACCAAGACCTCCTCCCCCACAGAAGAAATAGTTTTCTCTATCCACCCTTTCACTTTACTCCACAATCTGTCCTTTAGATATTTGAAAGCCCCATTGTTAGAAGCACCTACGTCAGTAGGCATCCCAAGATACTTGTCATTTAGAGTTTCATTTGGTTCAATATTGTTTTAACCTCATCTTTTACACTTGCTGGACAACCATTGCTAAAAATATAGTAGATTTCGTTGGGTTAATTCTCTGACCCGATGCTTGATAGTAAGTTTCCACCCGGTTTGACACATTCGTCGCCCCTCCACCATTAGCTTTGAAAAACAGCAGGCTATCATCTGCAAACAAAAGGTAATTAACTGCCGGTGCCGAAGGGGCCACCTGTATCCCACCCATTTGAGATGACTGATTCACATTCTTCAAGAGGCATGAAAGGCCCTCTGCTGCTAACAAAAAATAGGTAAGGGGAGATTGGATATCCCTGCCGAATACCTCTACTCGGTTTAAATTCTTCCAACTTCTTGCCATTAAGCAAAACCGAAAAGGACACAGAGCTTACAAGATGCATAACCGTGTTTACCCATCTCTTCGAGAAGCCCAACTTAAACAAAAAGACCAAAATTTATATTAACAAAAGACCACAAATAGTGGGTTGCAATTTGGGTCATGTGATTGATCAAACCATACACGACGACCAGGTGGTTAAGCCTCGCTCTTATTAAGGGCATCTATAGCCGGGCCGGGCTAATTTGGCCTGTCAAATGTTGCCGAACGTGTTTTGAGCCCCTCTATTTGTCATCAACACAACCATGCCCTCCATGGTAAGTGGGTAAGAGTACTCTTTGCAAAGGTTCCTCCCACCTTCCCAGGTTGCGACATGTGGGGCATTGCATGTGCGCCATTTGTAGTAACCTGGGAGTTTTCTCTTTTCTGTAGATTCATTTATTTAAAATGTTTTCTCTTAAATTGTGCTTCCAAATGTCAAACCGTTTTCATCGTTGGATTCCTGTCGTCGAGATTTCTAAACTAGATCACATGTTGATAGGTTTTAGCTAACATTTTTTAGGAAAAAGCTGAACCAGAAGCATTCTTTTCTCTTTCCGAAGGGGCACGATTCTGCCTCTTGCGAAAGCAAATTCGTGCCTCCACAAGAAGCGAATACGTGCCTCTCTAGGGAGGATTTTTTTTATTTTTTCGAGAGGTGCGAATGTGATTCCCGTAGAAGCAAATCCATGCCTCCATGAGAAGTAAATCCATGTCACTCAGAAGGAAAAAAGAAAATGTGATTTTTTTCCTTTTCTGAGAGGCACGACTATGCCTGCCGCGGAAGCAAATCCGCGCCTACACGAGAAGTAAATCCGTGTCTCTTGTGAAAGAAAAAAACGCGCTTTTTATTTTTGCTTTCTCAAGAGGCACAACTATGCCTCTTGTGGAAGCAAATCTGTACTTACACGAGAAGTAAATTTGTACCTCTCACGGAAAGGAAAACAAGTTTTTTCGTGCATTTTTTCCAAAACCTAAGAAAACCAAGGGAAACCAAAAAGCAGAAAAACCCAAAAAAACTAAAAGCCAAAAATGCGTACAGAAAAATAAAAAATAAAATTCGAAGGAAGCGCCCAGAGCGTGGCGACGGCTGAGAGCGCGCCAAGTGGCGTGCTCCCAGCCCACCCAAAGTGACCTTTACGAGGGCTTTCTAAAGGAGTACTCACTGATTACTTGCTCCCTCCACTGACTACTAGGAAAAGGCTAATTAGTGGCGCACTTGTTTTGGCCATTAATGACGCACTACAGGTGCGCCACTATCATCACGCCACTAGTAACTAGTACTAATGGCGCATCGCTGGTGCGCCATTAGTATACCAGACAATAGTGGCGCACCAGGGAGTGCGCCATTAGTATGTCAAATGGTGCGCCATTACTATGCCTCCCAGGGGGTCATATTTACCTTGTGCTTTGGGTTACTAATGGCGCACTTCTAGGTAGTGCGCCACTAGTGTGTTTATTGCAGTGCGCCACTAAAGTGCAGTGTGGTGCGCCACTAGTATGAATATTAGGATTTTTTTTCTTTTCTGATATTTGCACAAGTTACAAAAATATATTACTGGACAGAATATAGACAACACAACATATAAACAACAGATTCATTGAATACAATAGAAGATTAGTCTCCGAATACAATTCATCATATTAGTATCCGAATTCAAAAGACCAAACAAAGTTAGAACATTACAAGTCTCGAGACCGCGAGTGGAGAGTTTGTCATCATGATGATGAGCATCATCACGATGAAACTGGTCTTCATCCGGTTCCTCCTCCGCTCCCTCCTCTCTCCTTCTAGATAGCTCGCGTATCTAGCTTTCGCCTCCGCCCTAGTGGTGTACCCTTTGTAACTGTTACCGCTGAAACGGTGAACTTGTCTCCGACACTCCTCCCAGTCGTCGTAGACTCTGGGAACCTTACCCTTGTACACGACATATGACGACATCTCTATGCACTAGCCAAACAAAACGTTAGTAGCAATTCACAGACAATACATAAGCAATATATAAGTATGCAACAAAAGGATCGAAAGAGAAAAGCAAGACATTAATAGCACGATTCATGGTCCTACTAATAAATAGCATCGATTACATATAAGTTGAACGACTGTCCAAACCAAAGAGACATACAAGTTCATTAAAGTTTAATTACAACATGAGTTAATCGATATTTCAGAACTACACATAGCATCACTACTTTCGACTCACTCAGGGACCGGAGCATGGATGAAGCCATCGTCTATCATGATGGTCATGAAATCGCGGGCGTTGTCAGCCTGCATTTGTAGCATTGTTTCTATCTCACTGTTGGACAGTTGATATCTGAGATAGAACTGCCCCGAGGTACGAAGGACATCTTGATGGATGATTTCCGCAAACTCCGACTGGATGCGAAAGAATTCTTGTCTGATGTCCGCGTCCTGGATTGCCGACAAGCTTGTTGCCCAATCTTTGAGATTATTTGGTAGCAGAAGGTGATTATGGTCCCGTACGATCGCCCACATGTGATGGAGGGCGTAGTAGGCATCCTTCTAACCGCCAGGCGGTTGCTTAACGTAGGGGAACGTCGTATTGTGGGTGAACACGTGCTTGCCATACCTACGAATTGGCCTGTTGAAGGTGCCTCCAGATCTGGCGTAGCCGGGGAGAACATCATCACGAACTTTCTTGATATTTGTGTAGTCTTTCTTCGACTGACGGTCCAAGTCGGAATATGTGGCCATGGAATATTTCGGGCTTAAGAGGATGAGTGTGCAATGTGTGTCACTGCACAAAACACGGAATTTTAGAAAAAAAAGAATGGTCAAAATCTAAGAAATCATATGTTACGGGGCGGTGAGGGGATGACTTACTCGGGAAAGTAAGGCACGAGGAAGTTATCCTTATCTGGGTTTGCCGGAATGACGCCTTCGAGGTATGAACTCGCGACTTGCCGGTCCCCAGCGCTGCCCAAGATCTTGGCATGCATGTAGAAGTGGTCGACTATCACGATGTCCGGGGTCTTGTCTCTAATGATCCACATCTCCATACTTAGCGAAAATAGCCGAACGAAGGTGTAGTGCAACAGATGAAGGTTAAACATAGCAAAGATGTCATCAAACCACAGGACGATCATACCCCCAATGGCGCTATCCACAAAGCCCTTGCCCTCTGGCATCTTGGCCACGAAAACCGGGTATGCCGCATCATTCCCTCGGAGACGCCGCTTCTCCAAAGAAAGAACACTGTCATGCAGACTCCGCATAGCAGTGGTTGCAGCATTGAGCAGATTAGTCAGTAGCATCGGCCTACCCGCCACATGCACCCTCCTCGAGATATCCTTAGGTGAAGGTGGCCCGTCCTGAGCACAGATCATACTCGGTGCAGGCTGGCTCGCACCCTTGTTACTCTTTCTTTTCCGTCCCTTCTTCTTCTGCTGTAATGGGATCGAGTTCTGCTCACAGACAACCTTCTTGAGTGTGTTGGGGCTGATAATATTTTGCACCTCGGCTATCTGAGGCTCGGTGAAGGCGGCAGCTGGAGGCGTCTCCTGAGAACTGAATACCAGACGATGCCTGTTGCAACTGGGTTTCTCCACGGTACCAGCTAGATCGTCTTTTGCAGGGTTGGATTCCTGAGAAGGAGGCCCCAAGAATTCGTCACCGTACCCATGTTCGTTGAAGTACTTATCGACGTTGGTAAATGTACCGTCATTGTCGTTGTCGTCGTCGTCCAGATCCTGTGCCATATGCATGTCTGGATCCTGTGCCATATCCATGCCCGGCATGTCCGGTAGCGTTGCGGGGGTCTTGCCATGGCTTGGCGCCGGCACGACTGGCGGTGTTGTCTGTGGGGTGGTGTCCCCCGCTCCCAAACGAATCTGGCTCTTCGACCAAAGCATGGGCCAGCTTATGCAGGTGGTGAGGGTCATCACATCATCTTCGTCGGCCCCATGGGGTCGATACGGAGGTAACATGTCGTCGAAGCCCGGCAGCACCCGAACCAGTTGAACCCTATAAACGGTGGGTGGCATCTGATTACCGTGGAACATGCGGCTGCCCGGTTGAATGATTCTGCCCTTGGCGACATCGACCAACTCATCATTCACGAAGTGCAGGAGAGTGCACGGAACGTCGGCGGCGCCCTGCGAAAACATGTAGGGCGTCAGGATGCCTAGTCAAAGGCAAGGAGATGAAGTCATTGGCAGAGAGGCTTAATTAGTTACCGTGATGGTGTTGAGCTCGGCTAATGTCGAGGTACCGCCAACGGCGGGCGTGCAAGTGACGGAGGGGCCGCTTGCTACCGAGGTGCCGGTCGGCATATTCTTCCCACACCCGGGTGTATTAAGATGCAATGCCGGCGCCGCCGCGGGAGACACCAATGCCACCTCCTCCGGAGACACCAATGGCGCCGCCGGCACGTTGCGCGAGTTGCTGCCTGTGAAGCTGGGAATCGGGGGCGGACCCTGTTGGCCGCCCACAATCCATGCATGCAGTCCAGAAACCAAGGTAGGCATAATGGCGGTGATCGTCGCTCCTAGTTGGTCTCGCACTTGCTCTTCGATGATCTCCGGAATCCGCGCCACTTGTGCCTTGAGTTGTTGAACCTCGCGCTCCTGGCTTTCCGAGCTGATCTTTCTCTCCTTTCGCCCAGCGGTATAGTACTCCGACCATTTGATGGACAAGCCTTTGCCGGCCACACGACCAGCTGACGATGGCTTACTGAGCTTATCCTTGTTTTTCATTACGTTCAACGCCCTATTTAAAGGGGTGTCAAAAGGGGAGCTCTGAGACGACACCGCGCTACTATTTTCAGTGTCTTGCGGAAGTAACGTGAACCATTTAGAAAATTGGCTTCATTAATTAGAATGCAACCATATGGAGCTAATTACGCGGGGGTGTATTCCTTACCAGAACATGCTCAAGCGCCTTGGTCTTTGGATCCGTGGTAAGTTCCTTGGTTACCGGGTCCACCTTGTACCGGGCCCTGACATAGTTCCTGGTCTGCTTGTCACGGTATTTCTCAAATAGGGGCGGTAGGCCTTGCTCGGCACGCTCCGCGTCCTCCTTGTCCCATATAGGTTCCGCCACTTTGTAACCGCCGGGACTGAGTTTGTGGACCCCTAAGTTCAAGTCCCGCATCTCTTTCCCCCACTGACTTGATTCCATGGTTGCGTCGCTCTCGCACTTGATCTTGAACTCCAGGTAGTCATCTTCGCTGATCGAAGGATGTTTCTCCTTGTTCTTCTCATAACTATCACCTTTTTGAATCATTCTCTTCACCGCAGCTCTCCAAGTAGCCAGGGCCATGCTCATCTTCGTGAGGGCGGCACTGTTCACTTTATTCCCTACAAGGCTTGTGTTTGCGAAGTCACCGGGGAACTTGTATCATTAGTGCAGCTTCGTGAAGAGGAGGTTGTGCAAATTCCCTCGGTCACGATGCCTTAGGTTCTCGGTGTTGATTGAGACGGTGCTCCGGATAATGCACCCGAGCTATCCCGCGTACCCCTTGACTATTTCTAGGGGCGCTGTTGGATGCCCCTCGGAGGACACTTCAGTAAATTCCTCCTTGACGGTGCTGAGCATGTTCGGGCGTCGATCCTTCCGTTGCCTCTTCGGTTGGCTGCCATCTGTGCGTGCGCTGCCATCATCAGTGGTGGCATCCTCGGCGGCACCATCAGTGGTGTCATCCCCGACGCCACTAGGGGTTGTGTAGTCAGGATCGGTGTCTTCCGCGCGTCCTCATAGCGGTGAGGTTCTTCCTCCATCTCCTGGGATAACTCCCAGAATGCCTTGCCCGAACCGCCGGCCTCATCGTTGTGGGCCATGTTTCGCTCTAAATAGGAAAAAAGTTTGGTCAAAAACTTGGTTATTGTCAAGGAACGAGATCATGGTCTCATCATTTAGGGTTTGTCGACACCGAGGCATCCTAAAAGCTAAGCTTTTATCATTTAGGGTTTGTCGACGCCGAGGCACTCTAAAAGCCTAAGCTCTCATCATTTAGGTTTTTATCAACACCGAGGCACCCTAAAAGCCAAGGTTTTATCATTTGGGGTTTTTCGACGCTGAGGCGCCGTAAATGCTAAGTTAAGTTTTCATCATTTAGGGTTTATCGATGCCGAGGCACCCTAGGTTGACTGATATATATGGGTATCTTCTAATAATATACCCTATCAAGAAAAGGGAAGGAGAATTCTAAGTTGGGCCTAATCACTTGGCTCTATTGCCACCTATGGTTTAATGCAGCAAGAATAAAGGGGCGGTTGATCCTACTTAATTAAGTACTAAGATACCCCGACCCATGCATTAGTCGCAAGTACCCCATATGTCCTATTTTTAGTAAAGTCATGCTAAAATTCACGGAAAATTTCAGCACGACCTTTGCTGAAAATAGGACATATGGAGTACCCGAATTTGCTGGAACGGAAGTTAATCGACATTCCGGCAAACTCAAGGGCCTCTCGGGGTACATCAGCAACATCACAAGTTGACAAAATTCCCAAGTAGTACAGCAGCAACATCACAAGTAGTACAAGATAGGATGCAGATCAACATTACTCTAGATAGTTGTAGCCATCCAAAAGTTAACCACACGTACATACTAGCAGCAGCAAACTAATCTGACCAAACTGAACTTAAAACCATAAGTCTGCCTAGATGAACTAACTAGAGAGCGTAGATGAAATAAAAGACTATTTTTTCCAAGACTAAAAAAATTAATTAAACGACTAATCAACAATGCATGGGATAATCAACAACAGGCATGTAGGATGTAATGAGTTGCTCTGCTTGCTGGCTATAAATCGATCAACGCGGCCCGAACAGAATACTATTACGCCATGCGGAATATCAATAGCCATCCTAGCTAGGATCAGACGAATGACATTCGCACAACATGATTGAAATATAGTAGTAGCAGTAGCATGTGCAAAGTCTCAATTTTGACATGCAGTGCTGCAATTCGATTGTTCCACATGCCACAGATCATATGCAGATAAACATGATTACACTAATACATTGATTACCCCTAATTGATAAAGCTAAGTCCTAAGAATAAGATAGATAGCCACGGCCATCCAGGAATTAATTGAACACAAATACACGAGCATGGCAGCAGATAAATCTGACCAAACTGAACTGAAACCACAAGTCCCAATTTTAACATGCACTAAAACTGCAATTCGATTTGATCATTTGTCCCACAGGTAAGATGCATATCAACATTACTCAATCCAGATCACTATCCTATCCTTTTCTAAAATAAAAATAAAGATCACTATCCTATGATAGAAGCAAATGCCATCCCAGAAAATGATTAAACACATACAAGTAGCATGTCCAAATTTTGCCATGCGCTAAAACTGCAATTCGATCTGATTCGGTTGTCTCACATATAACATGTCCAAGATCAACATTACACTGCCTACAACCCTTCCCCCTAATGAAGCTAATTAAGATATCCACGGTCGTCCAGAAATTAACTTAACACATATTTGTAGCATGCAGCAGAGTAAATCTGAGCCAACTGCACTGATATCAAAAGGTTGCATCAACTAGAGAGCATATATAGATGAACTCCAACTTTGTAATGCGATTCCATTTGATGATGTGATCTGGGTAACTGAATCAGTACTACCTAGGTAACTGAATAGAGGAGAGGAGTAGAGGAGGGAGGGAGGGAGGGAGCATTTACATTCGTTGACGAGGCGGTGGTTGGCGTCGCGTCGGAGATGCAGACCGTAGAAGGAGGAGGACGCTGGTCGTAGTCGTGGTCGTGGGCCGGCCTCGTGGCATCGCGTCGGCCGTCGAGGGAGATGAGAGACTGCGAGTAGCCCCACCGAAGTCTCCACCTCCGGGCTCTGGCTTCCTCGTCACGGCAGCAGAACAAGGTGCAGCTGCCGGTGGGGTGGGGTGGGGCGGCTGCGGCGAATGGGGTTGGGGTGTGACAGGACCTAGCCTAACCTAGATTGGAGCGGGGGAGGGTGCGGGGGGTCGTCGACGGCGGGTGGAGCGGGGGAGGGTGCGGGGGCTCGTCGGCGGCGACGGGGATCAGGCGAGGGGGGAGATAGCGATCGATCGAGAGATGTGGAGGGGATCTGGAACGGGGGGCGAGGGAGAAAGGGACAGAGGGGGGGTGCATCTAATAGCAATGGCGCACCACCGAGGGGTGCGCCATAAGTACATCCATAGCAATAGCGCACCACCCAGGGGTGCACCATAAGTAACTTTTTTTCAGTTTCATCTAATAATTTTTTAGAAAATGACTAATAGCAATGGCGCACCACCGAGGGGTGCGCCATAAGTACATCCATAGCAATGGCGCACCACCCAGGGGTGGGCCATAAGTAACTTTTTTTAGTTTTATCTAATAATTTTTTAGAAAATGACAATCAAATTTGAAAACATTTATGAATGTGAAAAAATATCATCAAATTTGTTATTTGAAAATATTTATGAATATGAAAAAATATCATCAAATTTGTAATTTGAAAATATCATCAAATTTGTTATTTCAAAATATTTTAAAAAATATCATAAAAATTGCTATACCAATGGCGCACCTCCCAGGGGTGCGCCATAAGTACACTGATAGCAATGGCGCACCTTCTCCTGGTGCGCCATTAGTAGTTTTATTATTATTTTTAGTTGCATCTAATAATTTTTTTAAAAATGTCAATCAAATTTGAAAACATTTATGAATGTGAAAAAATATCATAAAAATTTGTTATTTCAAAATATTTGTTGACACACGAACACGTCACGTGTACCCTCGACGCCGGGGGTGATGCACCACAACTCACGTCGAAGGAGACCCGACCGACAGCGCGATACGCAAGACAGTCGACGTGCGCTTTTGCAGATCCGAAAACCCCACACCCCCGGGAGGGACCCCGTCAGGGAGTGCGGAGGCTATGGGCTGCCCTAGGTCGATTCGCTCGCCCCTAGAGCCTCGGGATTCGCAGCTCTCAAACACGAAGAACAGCGAAGAACGAGAGAGAAATACAGTGGAGAGATAAAACATAGATGAAAAAGTAGTATATTGATTTGTTCGATTGTGTGTTGTTCAATCGGCCATCACCCCCAACATATATAAGAGGCGGCTGGACTTCCCGTACAAGCAAAGGATTCATCTAGGCTTTCCTTACAAAAAATTACATCAATTCACGTTCTAGAGTCCTAGTTCTATTCCAACTCGGATTCAGTCTGAATCTGGCCCAACTTCTGTCTTCCTCCTTGCGCGGGCCGCTGAGCTTGCATATGACCTCCGATCAAGACGGCCCAAATATGAAACTTGTGCTCCTCGACGAGACGAACAATACTTATGTTGAACACTTTTCCAAATAAGACCATCTTGAATATCTATGAAGCCATCTTTAATATCCAGTCGGACTCGGTCATGTAACGGACTGGATTGTCCGAGTCTCGTAGTGAACTTATAGGCCGTATACTATCTCATATGATAATGACTCCAAAACCAAATTTCACCGTTTTGACGATGCACACAACTTCCGTGTTGATCACTTTTCCATCCGAGGTCATTTGGATTACCTTTCGGGCACATCTTCAGTTTCACTCGGATCCGAGCTCATCCACTCGGATATTAGAGTTTTTCGTCCGACTGGACCTTTTCACTCAGATGTTAGAGTCTTTCACTAGGAAGACAATCTTTCACTCGAATGACTATAATTTCACTCGGAAGACAATCTTTCACTCGGATGACTATATTTCGCTCGGAAGGCAATATCTTACTCGAACGTCAAGTTTTCATTCCGATGGTAATCTTTTCACTCGGATTACTATATTTTCACTCGAAGCTAATCTTTTACTCGATCGATAAGTTTTTCACTCGACCTTTTACTCGATCGGTAGGTTTTCACTCGGATGGTAAACTTTTCACTCGGATTTCCCGACTGAAAACACAGTCTAATCTTGATTTGCCTCTTCAGGTTGCATACGACCTCGGATTGAGACAAATTTTATATGAAAAACGATCGGCTCGACGAGAGAAAACTTTTTCGTGTTGAAGGTTTTTCGATTCAAGGCCGTCTTGATGGCCTAATTACTCGCGCTACCTATCAGACAAGTGTCTGGCACCTCGCGTCATATTTCCGTTGAGGTTCGGTCTGCAGTGTATTGCCTCTAACTTTTGCTTATGAACTCGGATTGAGATGATTTATATATCAAAATCGATTGCCTCGACGAGAAGAAGACAATTCCTTAAGAGTGCTCCTTCATCCGAGGTCATCTTGAAGACGTGATTGGCCAAAAACCACTCAGAACATTGAATTATGCCACTCGGAGTATAGTTTTGGTCCGTAAGATAAAGTCGAATGAATATAACCAAACATCAAAGTGGTTCCACTCGGCGACGTGAATCTTTTCATACTGAAAACCCGTTCACTCGAGACCATCTTCATTACAATCTGTATCTTGCCAAAATCAGGTGTCAACACATGCCCCCCTGTTTTTCGGCAAAGCTTGCACGCCGAAAAATAATATGCATAGTGTTTGTTCTAAGGACGATATCAATACTCCATCGGCCATTAATTTTTCTCAGGGCGATAATTATGTATCGGCCATGTTTGTGCTAAGGGCGATAATCGTATATCTGCCATTGCTTACTTAGGCTTCCTGCCACACACTCGGGTGGTACTTCTTCAAATATTTGCCATTGAGAGCTCGAGGTAACAATGCCCCTTGTATTGATTCCACCAAATATGAATTTCCGGGAACAACTCTTGTAATTCTAAAAGGACCTTCCCAACTTGAAGACCACTTCCCGAATTTTCTATCTCTTGAACCAATCGGCAGAATCACTTTCCAGACGAGATCACCAACTTGAAAATTCTTCAACTTAACTTTCTTATTGTAAGCTCTTGCAACCCTCAACTTGTCTCTCTCTCTATGGACTTCAAAGAAACCAAACGTTTATCGGCAACCTCATCAATATTGTCCATCACCAAGTTATAAAAGTCTACTGCCGATAAATCATTTTGTTTGGCTATTCTCAAAGCATTCAAATTTACTTCTACTGGTAAAACGGCCTCTTGACCATATACTAGATCATATGGGGTCACCTTCGTAGCACCATGCCTTGAAATTCTATGTGCCCATAAAGCTTCAGACAACAACTCATGCCATCTCTTTGGATTATCTTCAATCTTTTTCTTGATGAGTTTGATTAAAAATTTATTGCTAGACTCAGCTTGTCCATTAGCTTGGGCATAATATGGAGAGGAATTGAGCAACTTTATGTTATAAGATCCGGCAAACTCTCTGACTTGGTGTGACATGAAAGATGAACCTTGATCTGTTGTTAACGTTTGAGGAATACCGAATCTATGAACAATGTGCTCGGTTATCAATTGAATTACCTCTGTATGTGTCATGTTCTTGAGAGGTACTGCTTCAGACCATTTAGTGAAATAATCAGTTGCCACCAATACGAACCGATGCCCCTTTGAGGAAGATGGATGAATTCTCCCAATAAAGTCTAAACCCCATCCTCTGAAAGGCCACGGCTTGATAATAGGATGCAACATAGCAGCAGGAGCCAATTGAATATCACCAAATTTTTGACAAGCTTCGCACCCTTTATAATATCTAAAGCAATCATTAATCATAGTCGGCCAATAAAACCCAGCATGTCGCAATAACCATTTCATCTTGGGAGCCGACTGGTGAGTGCCACAAATGCCTTCATGTACCTCTCCCATAGCAACTCTTGCCTGGTCCTCATCCAAACACTTTAGAAGAACATCATCGACTGTTCGGTGATAAAGACCATCATCTCTCATTGTATACTTGAAAGCCATACACCGAACATCCATGTCCACCCTTTCACTCGGATTGCACAAGCAATCAACAATGGGCTTCCTCCAGTCAGGATTGTCACCTATACTAGACTTTTTGTTAATGGCCGAATCAGTGGGTTCAGGTTCGACCTCTCCCATATTGGCAAGACAAGACATCAGTCTTTGAGAGATATGAAACATGCCATGATCAACATGATATCCGGATGCT
Source organism: Triticum urartu (assembly GCF_056163025.1). NCBI lineage: Eukaryota > Viridiplantae > Streptophyta > Magnoliopsida > Poales > Poaceae > Triticum > Triticum urartu. The sequence continues at coordinate 601,816,601 of NC_141874.1, read as the reverse complement.
TGTTGTGCCAATTTATTTGCTTTCCAATTGTCATGTCTAGATATATGAGCAATGCTAAAGCAATCCAAAGTAGAAATTATATCTAGACATTTATCAAGATAAACATTAAGTGATACATCCAAACACTGAAAGACTTTGGATATTTGCTGCACCACTAGTAACGAATCACCATAAGCCTCAATATGTGTAACACCTATAGCAAGTAACATCTCTAGGCCGAATAATAATGCTTCATATTCGGCTTGATTGTTTGTACAAAAATATTCTAAGCGGCACGAGGCTTCAAAAATAGCACCATGAGGAGATATGCAAACAATACCAACACCTTGGCCATTGGTACAAACTGAACCATCAAAATATAATCTCCATGGTACTATTGAGACAAGGTTTATATCAACATCATGCTTGTCATCAATCCGATGTTCAACAATAAAATTAGCAACGATTTGGCCTTTCATGGATTTTAGAGATTCATAGGCCAAATCATATTCAATCAAAGCATAAGCCCACTTGCCAATTCTACCACTAAGAATTGGTCTATGCAACATGTATTTAATGACATGGTCTGACAAGCTACTATGCAAGCACTCGGTACTAAATAATGTCTCAATTTTGTGCAAGCATAATATAAACATAGACATAATTTTTCAATAAATGTATACCTTGTCTCTGCGTCCAATAGGCGGCGGCTCAAATAAGTGATGGCATGCTCTTTTCCTTCGGTCTCTTGAGTTAGAACAGCACCAATAACTCCTTCCTCTGTTGCAATGTAAAGTCTGAAGGGTTCCCTATGCTTGGGTGCTTTCATCATCGGAGGAGTGCACAAATAATTCTTGATCATATCAAATGCTTCTTGCTGTTTTGCCCCCGAAGTGAAATCAGCATCATTCTTTAACCAAAGGATAGGAGTAAATACATCAACTTTCCCTGATAGATTAGCTATGAACCTTCTCAAATAATTGACCTTGCCAAGAAACTTGTGCATATCTCTCTTGCATGTTGGAGCCTCCACTTTATGTATGGCCTCTATCTTTTTGGGATCAATCTCTATGCCATCTTCATGAATAATAAAACCCAAAACCTTGCCAGCTGATACACTGAATGCACACTTTAAAGGATTCATCTTCAGTCCATACTTTTTCATTCTTTCGAAAGCTAAACGCAAATCGGCCAAGTGAGATTCAAAAGCATCCGATTTGACAACAATATCATCAATATAAACTTCAAGTATGACACCGAGTAAATCATGAAAAATTAAATTGATAGCCCTTTGATATGTGGCTCCAGCATTTTTTAATCTGAATGTCATCACTGTCCACTCGAATAAACTAAGGAAACCAGGACATCGGAAAGCCGTTTTGTACATGTCTTCTTCGGCCATAAAAATTTGATTGTATCCGGCATTACCATCTAGAAAGCTAATAACCTTATGTCCAGAAGCATCATTAATAAGCATATCGGCTATTGACATAGGATACTCATCTTTGGGTGTAGCCCTATTCAAATCTCTGAAATCAATGCACACCCTCAACTTTCCAGATCCTTTCTTCTCTACTGGGACAATGTTAGAAATCCACTCGGCATACCTGCAAGGTCGATTGAAATTAGCTTCAAGCAGCCGACCGATCTCTTCCTTGATCTGGTCATATGTTTTTGGATTAAATTTTCTGGCCGACTGTTTATAAGGTCTAAAACCGGCCTTTATAGGCAACCGATGTTCCACTAGCTCTCGGCTTAACCCTGGCATCTCATGATATTCCCATGCAAAGCAACAAACATATTCTTTCAATAGCTCGATTAACTTAGCCTTACAATCGGCTTTCAAATTTTTGTTTATAAATGTCGGTCGAGTGACTGAACCATCTCCAATATCTACCTCTTCTAACGGATCGGCTGATGTAAAACCTTGTCCAAGTTTATCCATGTCATCCAACTCCTCTATAGATTCATACATATCGTTCTCATTGGACTGATACTTTACAAGACGTTTTTGTAACCACTCAGAATTAGGATCCATTTAAACATATCATACCTTGGAGCCGATTGCATTCACTCAGCTTTAAAGAGACGAGCACAAAACCATTCTTGGTCGCGCTGAGAAAATCAAATTCTGATAAGTCACGTCCCGTCAAGCAAGTAGTGTTGGGATGTTGCCAATCCACCGATGCATCGGCCAAAGCAACACATGCCGAGTTATCCGCATGAATAACTTCCACTTCATCATCAACCCACTGAATCAAAAACTGGTGCATAGTGGATGGCACGCACTGGTTTGCATGAACCCAATCGCGGCCTAGTATGACGTTGTAGTTACCTTGCACCTCAGCGACAAAGAATGCAGTAGCCAAAGTTTTGCTTCTGACTGTAAGCTCCACATACATCACACCTTTGGCTTCAGTTTTCTCTTTGCCTTCAAATCCATTGAGCACCATATTGGTCTTGATCAATTCTTCATCAGGCAAACCCAATTTCTTGAAGACCGAATAGGGCATAAGATTTACCACAGCACCACCATCAACAAGCATCCAAGTGAGCGGCGACCCATTGATATGACCTATGAGACATAATGGTTTAAGATGCATTACTGGTTCTTTTGGCTTCTCGAATATTGCGTTTTTAGGGCCCCAGCTGAGCCACCTTCCCTTCTTCATCTACAACACGAAACTCAGCAGGTAAGTAATACACCATATTGATATCCATACCTTCATGAACCAGCGTAGACTCATAGTCCAACATATCAGCCTCCTCCTCGAGTGCATCCACTGATTCTAAAATTTGTCCGAGTGAAGGAGAAGTAAGAAGTGTCGCAGACGATTTCATATCTGTTGCATCGTCCTCCTTTGGTGATGTAGGTATTGCTGTGATAGATGCAGAAGTTGTTGTATCTTGTATTTGTTTAGGCCTCCACACTTGTTTTGGTGGAACCATGGGTCGAGTGTCATTGAACAACTTATCCCTTTGTTTCTCGGCCTCCTGTTCTGCCATCTCTTGACTCCTTAACCTCTGTAGTTTCCTCTTTTGTGTCTTCGTGAGCCCTGGAGGACACCACTTTGGCTGAGTGTATTTAGGATCTCTCGTTTTTACCTGGCTGGTGCTTGCCTCATGGTCATTAGCCGAGTGCTTTGGCGCGATAGCAAGTATCGGCTCAGTCGGATTGCTATGCACAATCGGCTGTTGTATGGCGAATGTTTCGGTGCCCAAGATAAGTGAGTCGACATCCATTTTATCCTTGCCTTTTCCCGACTCAACTGCTGAAACACTTGGTGATTTAACACGCCATTCTTTTCGACTTTCCAGAAGCATGAAATTTCCACTCGGGCGCACCTTTTTACTCTGATGGAATCCACTCGGATGGATATCACTCGGATGGAATTCAGTCGGATGGAATCTACTCGGCCACATTTTTTCACTCAGATAGCTTCCACATGGGTGCATTCTTACACTCGGATAATTTCCATCCGGTCGCATGTTTTGACCAACCGACCGATAGTTACCGATGTTCAGTCGGCCATTATATGAGTATTCAAGTCGACCCCAAACAGTTTGCCTTTGCTCTTCTGGAAACAACGCCTTTGGTCCACTCGGTTTCATATACTGACTGAACATATCATCTGATGGTGACCTTGGTCGCTTCAAGTATGATGGCCGGTTAGAGCTGGGACCAGCCGACTGATTAGCATATTTGGATATCAACATATCAAAAGTTGGCTTGATCCGCTTGCGTTGCACTTTAGCTTCATTCCTCTTCCACTTGCCAACTTCTGGACTCTTGGGTTTGACAAATTTAACTCTAGTATTTTCTTGCACTTGCGGTTGCCCCCCGAGTGTAGGATTCTTGATGGTGATTTTGATTACTTCCTTGCCATCGGGCTGCTTATCAAGCACAACATGTCTCCCCAAGACCGTGTTGCCTTCCTTATCTTTTCTGGGCTCACCAATAATGATATTAGCTTTATTAGCAGATTCGGCTACCTCAGGCCGAATGAGTAGCTTATTCCCCTCCAAATCCATGATATTCATTGGAAAAGGTTGTTTATCAACTTGCATCTCAGAAAAGTTCAATCGTCCGCCATTAATGGCCGATTGTATCTGTCGTCGAAAAACATTGCAATCGTTAGTAGCATGAGAAAAAGAATTATGATACTTGCAATAAGCACGCCGTTTTAGGTCTTCAAACGGCGGTAAAGTATGAGATATTCTAATAATCTTAGCCTGCAACAAAGCATCAAATATTCTATCACACTTAGCAATGTTAAAAGTAAACTTCATCTCTTCATCATGATTCTTATGAATCGGTTTCAGATCATTGCAAGTAAAGGGTTTGGCCTTAGATGGCCAAACAAATTCAGTAGCAAAAACATCACCCTCATCGTCCGAGTGATCACTATCATATTCCACCATATTCATCTTTGGACGATCGACTTTGTATCTATGCACTTCTTTAAGATCTTTGCTTCGGCTTTCTTGAGCCAAAGCCCTTTGTAAGACTTGGTTGATATTTAAGAACTCATAACCTTCTAGCTTTTCTCTAATGGGAGTTCTCAAACCACTTAGCACTAGGTCTGCCAAGTCTCTCTCGGTTATCACCAAACTAAAACACCGTTTTTTTTGTTTCTCTGAATCTCTTGACGTAATCGGAGACCGATTCATCATGCTTCTGTTTAACCGATGTTAGCTGTGATAACTTGAGTTCATTGTCGCCGCTATAAAAGTGATCATGAAATTTCTGCTCTAGCTGCGACCAAACCCGAATGGAACCATGTGGTAAAGAAGAAAACCATGAAAATGCAGTACCAGTTAAAGATAAAGGAAACAAACGCACTTTCAACTCATTTAGTGAGCCCGCTTCACCTAGTTGTGCTAAGTATTGACTAACATGCTCCCATGTGGTTTTTGTGCCCTCTCCATTGAACTTAACAAAATCTGGAATCTTATATCCCGGAGGGCACTGGATGGCATCAAAGTACTCGGGGTACGGCTTTTGGTAAATCCGATTCCGAGGTAACTCAACTCCAAAATTCTCTCTAAGCATCTTAGCCATCTCCTCTCTAAGATTAGCTAGACCATCATCCGTAGTGGACGATGAAGCTTGTGGCAGTGACATAGGAAGAGTATGGTTACTAGCTGTAGGTAGGAATTGTGGCATGTATGTCGACCCATAATTTGGTAGTGGTCGAGTGGTTGTAGCTGTAGGTAGAGATTGGTTCGGCGTTGCCACTGAACCTGTCATGCTCATAATAGGATTAATGGGTGTAGCCATAATCTGATTTGTTTGGGTAGGATAATAAGTCATCGGCACGGGAGGCGCCGATGCAATAGGTAAAGCCAGACTAGGGTTTTGCACACTAGCAGCTACACCATTATTACCACTAGATGATTGAGATATATTCTTCTGAGCATTAGTATTTTCTATAAAAGTTTGATAGACTAGATTGTTACCATCAGCCATACGACTTTCAATCTCAGCCCACTGCTCAGGAGAAAAGGCAGTACTTACAGAGGGTTTAACCTGTTCAGTTTGAAGAGGAGGGAACTTGATTTCTTCAATTGGAGTGATGTTGCCTTGGCGATCTTTCTTGAATTTTGCAAGGAACTCCTGCAGGTCCTTCTCCTCGCGCGCCTTCTTGTACTCCTCATAGACTTGGCGATGATCGGCCGATATCTCATCAAGACTGGGCTTAATGATGTTATCGGCATCTACCTCAGATGGCTTGGGAAGATCGGACATGGTAGATGATGATGATTGATCTTCATTCCCCAGCGGAGTCGCCAAAAAGTGTGTTGACACACGAACACGTCACGTGTACCCTCGACGCCGGGGGTGATGCACCGCAGCTCACGTCGAAGGAGACCCAACCGACAACGCGATACGCAAGACAGTCGACAGGCGCTTTTGCAGACCCGAAAACCCCACACCCTCGGGAGGGACCCCGTCAGGGAGTGCGGCGGCTATGGGCTGCCCTAGGTCGATTCGCTCGCCCCTAGAGCCTCGGGATTCGCAGCTCTCAAACACGAAGAACAGCGAAGAACGAGAGAGAAAAACGGTGGAGAGATAAAACGTAGATGAAAAAGTAGTATATTGATTTGTTCGATTGTGTGTTGTTCAATCGGCCATCACCCCCAACATATATAAGAGGCGGCTGGACTTCCCGTACAAGCAAAGGATTCATCTAGGCTTTCCTTACAAAAAATTACATCAATTCACGTCCTAGAGTCCTAATTCTATTCCAAATCGGATTCAGTCTGAATCTGGCCCAACTTCTGTCTTCCTCCTTGCGCGGGCCACCGAGCTTGCATATGACCTCCGATCAAGACGTCCCAAATATGAAACTTGTGCACCTTGACGAGACGAACAATACTTATGTTGAACACTTTTCCAAATAAGACCATCTTGAATATTCTACGAAGCCATCTTTAATATCCAGTCAGACTCGGTCATGTAACGGACTGGACTGTCCGAGTCTCGTAGTGAACTTACAGGCCGTATACTATCTCATATGATAATGACTCCAAAACCAAAGTTCACCGTTTTGATGATGCGCACAACTTCCGTGTTGATCACTTTTCCATCCGAGATCATCTGGATTACCTTTCGGGCACATCTTCAGTTTCACTCGGATCCGAGCTCATCCACTCGGATATTAGAGTTTTTCGTCCGACTGGACCTTTTCACTCGGATGTTAGAGTCTTTCACTCGGAACAAAATCTTTCACTCGAATGACTATAATTTCACTCGGAAGACAATCTTTCACTCGGATGACTATATTTCGCTCGGAAGGCAATATCTTACTCGAACGTCAAGTTTTCATTCCGATGGTAATCTTTTCACTCGGAATAACTTCACTCGGATGATAATTTCACTCTTGGATTACTATATTTTCACTGGAAAGCTAATATTTTACTCGATCGATAAGTTTTTCACTCGACCTTTTACTCGATCGGTAGGTTTTCACTCGGATGGTAAACTTTTCACTCGGATTTCCCGACTGAAAACACAGTCTGATCTTGATTTGCCTCTCCAGGTTGCATACGACCTCGGATTGAGACAAATTTTATATGAAAAACGATCGGCTCGACGAGAAAAAACTTTTTCGTGTTGAAGATTTTTCGATTCAAGGCCGTCTTGATGGCCGAATTACTCGCACAACCTATTAGACAAGTGTCTGGCACCGCGCGTCATATTTCCGTTGAGGTTCGGTCTGCAGTGTATTTCCTCTAAATTTTGCATATGAACTCGGATTGAGATGATTTATATATCAAAATAGATTGCCTCGACGAGACGAAGACAATTCCTTAAGAGTGCTCCTTCATCCGAGGTCATCTTGAAGACGTGATTGGCCAAAAACCACTCGGAACATTGAATTATGCCACTCGGAGTATAGTTTCGGTCCGTAAGATAAAGTCGAATGAATATAACCGAAACATCAAAGTGGTTCCACTCAGCGACGTAAATCTTTTCATGCTGAAAACCCGTTCACTCGAGACCATCTTCATTGCAATCTGTATCTTGCCAAAATCAGGTGTCAACAATATTTATGAATATGAAAAAATATCATCAAATTTGTTATTTAAAAATATCATTAGTATTTTTTTTGGATTTTTAGTTGCATCATTTGTGAATTGGTAAAATATTTATGAATATGAAAAAATATCATCAAATTTGAAAAAATATTCATGAATTCAAAAAGTGACCATGAAATTTAAAAATATTCACGTGTTCAAAAAATATTAACAAATTCAATACTTTTTGTGAGTTAGAAATATCATTTCAATATGTCGAAATACAATCGAGAAATGAAGACTATGATTTAAATACAATCGATCTGAGGTAGCTATCTTTTCACAATCTTCTTGCCCTTCTTTTTTGCAAATGGAGTTCTTCTGTTGAACGGACGTCCTTTAGGTAGGGTGGTCCTGCTTCTTCTTGTGGTGTATGTCACTTCATCGTCATTGTCATGTTCCATCTTCGGGTCGCGGTACTTGTCGAAGTCTTGCTCATTGGCGACTCCATCCAATCCAATGATCTTCCTTTTGCCTCTCCTCACGACAACACGACTGGGCTTTAACGGGTCGGTGATGAAGAAGCATTGGTCCACTTGGGAAGCCAGTACCCATGGCTCATTTTTTGCGGTGACGTTTGCGCCCGTGGTCTTGGATTTGGCTTCGGGTATAACCATGGTGGTGAAATACCGGTCTTCTTTTATGACGCTCTTGGCCCATCTAACACGGAACATTGGGACCTTCTCTCCAGTGTAGCTCAGCTCCCAGATCTTCTCGATCCTTCCGTAGTATCTGTCCTTGTCGTTACCGGTGTAGGATTCCATTGTTACCCCGGAGTTCTGATAACCATCGCTCTTCGTGTCCTTACCCTCGGTGTAGAATGTGTAGCCGTTGATATCGTACGCCTCATAGGTCATCAGGTTGTGCTCGGCGCCCTGTGACAAGGCGAATATGAGTTTTTCTTCCGCGGAAGAATCCTCATGTAAAGGGTACGACAGAAGCTTCTCCTTGAACCAACGCGTGAAACATGAGTTGTGCTCTTTGATTATATCTCCGTCCGTCCTCTGTTGGCCTCGGTCATTGTACGTCTTCTCAATAAAGGTTTTGTGCTCTACCACCCAAGGATTGACCATGTCTATGTGTTGTAGCGCGACTAGGTTTGCTCTTTCAAAGTCGGCGAGTCGACCCTCGAAGTCGACATGCATTTCGCGGCGACCATCGCGGTGACCCCATCCAGCGAGCCTACCGAGGTGCCTGTTGACGGGCAGACCAACAGGGTTCTCGATGCCTAGATAATTCGTGCAGTAGGAGATGCACTCTTCGGTCAGAAAGCCCCTGGCTATGCTTCCCTCTGGACGTGACATGTTGCGAACGTATCCTTTGATGACACCATTCATCCTTTCGAACGGCATCATGCTGTGCAGGAACCTCGGCCCGAGTTGGATGATATCCTCCATGATATGGACCAGCAGATGCACCATAACATCGAAGAATGCGGGCGGGAAGTACATCTCAAGCTCGCATAGTATCACCATGATCTATTCCTGTAGCCTTCTGAGTTGCCTCACGCCAACCGACTTCCGAGAGATGACGTCGAAAAAGTTGCATAGGCCAAATAGCATTTCACGGACGTGCGCGTCCATGATCCCACGGATTGCAATTGGAAGTATCTGCGTCATCAGCACGTGACAGTCATGAGACTTCATCCCACTGAACTTCTGCTTCGCTGAGTCTAGGTATCTGCTTATTTTCCCCGCGTAACCGTAAGGAAGTTTTACTCCTACGAGGCAGGTGAAAAACTGCTCGATCTCCTCCTGACTTAGAGTGAAGCACGCAGGAGGGTAGTCATTTCCGGTCTTCTTGGCCTTTTTGCCTTTGCGACGACTTTCTGTGTCCTGCTTCGCCTCATCATCATCATCATTAGCGTGAAGCTCCTCCCTGATGCCCATTGATTTCAAGTCTGCCCTTGCTTTCGGCCCATCTTTGGTCCTCTCTGGCATGTTGAGCAGGGTACCAAGCAGACTCTCGCACACGTTCTTCGTGATATGCATGACATCAAGGCTATGAGGCACACAGAGGATCTTCTAGTACGGCAAGTCCTAGAAAACAGACCTCGTTTTCCATACCTTCAGCAGCGGCTCTGGCGCCTTTCGCTTCTTTCCCGACTCCGGGCACTCTTTACAATTTTTCAACATCTCGTCTATTTCCTCGCCGCTCCTCGTACGCGGGCATCTTTGGGGTTCGGTTTCACCATCGAACAGATCCTTGCGTCTTCGGGGTTCGGTTTCACCATCGAACCGATCCTTGCATTTTCTCCATGGGTCATCGTCGTGAAGCCACCTTCGATGTCCCATGAACACGGTTTTCGAAGACCCGGGATCTCTATCTAGCTGGCGATACGTTGTGTCATCCATGCACCTGACGCATCCAAAAAATCCGTGGACCACCTGCCCCGCGACATATCCGTAACCGAGATAGTCGTGCACCGTCGTGAGCAGTGCGACTCTCACAGGGAAATATTCTTTCTCTGCGGCGTCCCACGTATTGGATGGTGTTTTCCACAGTGTGTCTAGCTCCTCTTTCAGCAGCCCGAGATACAGATTGATGTCGTTCCCTGGTTGTTTCGACCCTTCAATTAGCATACTCATGTGAATGTACTTCCTCTTCATGCACAACTAGGGGGGAAGGTTGTACATCCACACAAACACATGCCAGGTGCTATGTGTGCTTCTCTGGCTGCCAAACGGATTGACTCCATCGGTGCTCGCGCCCAGCACAATGTTCCTTGGATCGTCCCCAAATTCTGGGTGTTCAAAGTTTAATGCTTGCCACTAGCTCGCATCCTTAGGGTGACTCAGCATCTTGTCTTTTTTATTTATCTCCGGATCATTTCCGTCATCTTCTCGCTTCTTATCCTCCCTATCCGCGTGCCAACGCAGGAGCTTTGCTAGCTTAGGGTCCGCGAAATACCGCTGCAGACGAGGAGTGATCGGAAAGTACCACACCACTTTTCGAGGAGCTTTCTTCCTCTTCTTGTATCGAGTGACGCCGCACACCGGACATATGGTAGACTCCGCGTGCTCGTCCTGATAAATGATGCAATTGTTCATGCACACATGGTATTTCACGTGCGGTAAATCCAGAGGACACATGATTTTCTTCGCCTCATCGAAACTGGTCGGGCACTTGTTCCCCTTGGGAAGACGTTCGTGCCAGAATGACATGTTCTCGTCGAAGCATGCGTCGGTCATTTTGTGTTTTACCTTCATCTCCAGAGCCATGAGCGTTACTTTTAGGCGGGTATCCTCGGGCCTGCATCCTTCATACAATGGAGTAACCGCGTCTATCTCCAGTTGATCCAGTTTGGCTTTCTCTCGGGAGGCAGCTCTTGCGTTATCCGTCGGCTTGAGAAGCAGCTCTTGAATATGAGGGTCCTGCACCCAGCCCATCGATGGTCCATCGTTGTCTGCTCCGGCATCTTCATCTTCATGATCATGCCCTTCGTCTGCTCCAGCATCTTCCTCATCATCATGTCCGGCATCTTCTACATGATGACTGTGTACTTCATCTACCTCGTGATAATGTCTCGGAGATTCTTCGTCTTCTCGCCCGCCCTCGCCGCGGTTGTCTTGCTGCCCTTCCTCATTTCTTGCCCGGCCCCAATGGACGACTTCATAATCATCTTCATCACCTTGCCACCGATAGCCATCCATGAAACCACGCAAGAGCAGGTGGTCCCGCACCTGTACAGAATCCGGTTCCATAAGGCTCCTCAGCTTGCATCTTCGACACAGACATCTTATCTCCGTCTCGTTCTTTTGAAGCATCTCAGCCTTTGCGGAGCTCAAAAACCTATTCACGATGCCTTCGGTCATCGTGCGGACCATGGTCGCCTGCGGGGTAGAGCAAAATGATATTTTAGAACCAAAATAAATAAATTTGGCATGACTTTGCCTAAAAATGGGACCAAAAAGAATGCATAGTGCCAAATTCTCGCCGAAACGGAAATGAATCAACATTCCGGCAAAATATTGGCAACTATCGCATTTCAAATACCGGTACCTGCAAACACAAACATATGCAACACCCCAAACATATGTAGATCTAGGCCATAGAAGGTGCATGTGCATGTTGTTGGAGGGAGAAAAAAGTAGATCTACAACATAAAGAAGTTTTCCCCTTACTTACCTATCAAAAAAAAGGAAATTTAACCACTTAATTTGGGTGAATCTATGGTGCAATTAAGGTGAGGAGGAGGAGGCAGCCGAGACAAGCTTGGAGGAGGAGGTGGAGAGAATGAAGTGGGGAAAGTGAGTGTGGTAGGTGGCTGTCCAAAATATCTAGCTGGTCTCAGATTACTAATGGCGCACCACCTAATAATGCGCCATTAGTAACCCTGGTTACTAATGGCGCATTATTAGGTGGTGCGTCATTACTATTTTTGCAAATATATATATATATATATATATAATTGTTAGTAGTGGCGCACCTTGGTTGTGGTGCACCATTACTAGTTTTGAAAAAAAGTAAAAACAAAATTGTTAGTAGTGGCGCACGGAGTGTGTGGTGCGTCATTAGTAGTTAAAACTAGTATGGCGCACTGTGCCTTGGTGCGCCATTAGTAGTTTTGGAAAAAATTGTTAGTAATGGCGCACCGTGTTTGTGGTGCGCCATTAGTAATGAGGACACTAATGGCACACCTATATAGCAGTGGCGCACCGGATACAGGTGCGCCATTAGTGTTCTCGTTACTAATGGCGCACCACACACACGGTGCGCCTAGCTATAGCCCTTTTCCTAGTAGTGTTCTACTTTATGTGTTTGACATGCATTTGATTGCGCAGGGTTGAAGACAGACAGAGAGAGAGAAAATAGGAAAACATTTGTATTCAACCAGATGAAAACAGCGCACGCATGTTGCTCGAGAGGTGTCCCTAGGCCATCGGCTGCTTCCCTCTCGAGCCTGATCTCTTCGCATGACCTCTCTCCTCCGCACGGATTCCTCGCTCTTGTTTTCCCGCTTCCCGGTCTCTGGCTCCCATGGCTACTCCGTCCAGCCGCCCACACTGTTGCGGCCCAGGAGGAGCGACAACGCCCACAACATGCTGCAACCCGTCACACGCCCCATTGTGATGTTGCAACCCCGTGGGGCGACACGCGACACACTCCTTCAATGCAACACGCAGGGGACGGGCGGACGTTACCGATGATGTGATGTGTCACTCGTCGACTCCCGTCGGTGCTGCAACACAGCAACTCGACCACGGCCATGGGTTTGCATTGGAGCTTCACCGGAGCCGTCAGTGCTGCGTTGGAGTCCTGTCGAAGTTGCATTAGAGCTTCACCGGATGCGTCGGTGCTGCGTTTGAGCTTTGCCGGAGTTGCATTGGAGTTTTCACCGAAGCCGCCAGTGCTTTATTGGAGCTCTGTCGGTGCTGCATACGCTGGCGGCAAAATCGACGTCTGTTGCATCATCGTCGGTGTTGTGATGCAGCATCGTCGGGGCCGTAGAGGTGCTGCGATGGAGGACAGACAAGGTCGAGGAGGGTCCTCATGGATGTCTGGCGAGAGGAGGAAGACGAGTTGCGAAGCCTATGACCGAAAGGCCCCGTGCTCCTAATCGGATGACTCCCGAGGAGGATGATTTTTGGCAAACATCATCCATATGATTTGTAGCAACGACCAAAAAATAAAAGAAAAGAAAAGTGATGGAAATATGCCCTAGAGGCAATAATAAAGTTGTTATTATTATATTTACTTATTCATGATAAAGGTTTATTATTCATACTAGAATTGTATTGACCGGAAACCTAAATACATGTGTGGATACATAAAAAAATACCTTGTCCCTAGTGAGCCTCTACTAGACTAGCTTGTTGATCAAAAGATGGTTAGGGTTTCCTAACTATAGATATGAGTTGTCATTTGATAACAGGATCACATCATTAGGAGAATGATGGGATGGACAAGACCCAACCGTTAGCATAGCATATGATGGTTCAGTTTATTGCTACTGCTTTCTTAATGTCAAATACATGTTTCTTCGACCATGAGATCATGCAACTCCCGAACTCCAAAGGAATGCCTTGTGTGCCATCAAATGTCACAACGTAACTGGGTGATTATAAAGGTGCTCTACAAGTATCTCCGAAGGTCTCTGTTGAGTTGGCATGGATTGGGACTGGGGGTTGTCACTCCATATGACGGAGAGGTATCTCTGGGCCCTCTCGGTAATACAACATCACAAGAAGCTTGCAAGCAAAATGACTAAGGAGTTAGTTATGGGATGATTTATTACGGAACGAGTAAAGAGACTTGCCGGTAACGAGGTTGAACTAGGTATGGAGATACTGATGATCGAATTCTCGGGCAAGTAACATACTGACGGACAAAGGGAACTACGTATGTTGTCATAGAGGTTCGACCGATAAAGATCTTCCTGGAATATGTAGGAACCAATATGGGCATCCAGGTCCTGCTATTGGTTATTGACCTATGACGCCCCCGATTTGACCGTACACTAAGCATACACGCAAATGTGTACGATCAAGATCAGGGACTCACGGGAAGATATCACAACACAACTCTACAAATAAAATAAGTCATACAAGCATCATATTACAAGCCAGGGGCCTCGAGGGCTCGAATACAAGAGCTCGATCATAGACGGGTCAGCAGAAGCAACAATATCTGAATACAGACATAAGTTAAACAAGTTTGCCTTAAGAAGGCTAGCACAAAAGTAGCAACGATCGAAAAGGAGAGGCCTCCTGCCTGGGACCTCCTAACTACTCCTCAAAGCCGAAATCCACGTAGAATCATCCTCGAGATCCTCTGGCTTCTGGATTCCATCGTCTACTCGCAACAATCGGGTATAGAAATGGGAAAAAGGGGGAGCAAGGCAACCGTGAGTACTCATCCAAAGTACTCGCAAGCAAGGAGCTACACTACATATGTATGCATTGGTATCAAATGGAATAAGGGTATCATATGTGGACTGAACTGCAGAATGCCGGAATAAGAGGGGATAGCTAATCCTTTCGAAGACTACGCTTCTGGTAACCTCCATCTTGCAGCAGGAGAAGAGAGTAGATGGTAAGTTCCCCAAGTAGCATCGCATAGCATAATCCTAACCGATGATCCTCCCCTCGTCACCCTGTGAGAGAGCGATCACCGGTTGTATCTGGCACTTGGAAGGGTGTGTTTTATTAAGTAACCAGTTCTAGTTATCATAAGGTCAAGGTACAACTCCAAGTCGTCCTGTTACCGAAGATCACGGCTATTCGAATAGATTAACCTCCCTGCAGGGGTGCACCACATTTCCCAACACGCTCGATCCCCTTTGTCTGGACACACTTTCCTGGGTCATGCCCGGCCTCGGAAGATCAACACGTCGCAGCCCTACCTAGGCACAACAGAGAGGTCAGCACGCCGGTCTAAATCCTATGGCACAGGGGTCTGGGCCCATCGCTCATTGCACACCTGCACGTTGCGTACGCGGCCGGAAGCAGAACTAGCCCCCTTAATACAAGAGCAGGCATACGGTCCAATCCGGCGCGCGCCGCTCAGTCGCTGATGTCACGAAGGCTTCGGCTGATACCACGACGTCGAGTGCCCATAACTGTCCCCGCGTAGATGGTTAGTGCGTATAGGCCAGTGGCCAGACTCAGATCAAATACCAAGATCTCGTTAAGCGTGTTAAGTGTCCGCGAACGCCGACCAGGGCCAGGCCCACCTCTCTCCTAGGTGGTCTCAACCTGCCCTGTCGCTCCGCCACAAAGTAACAGTCGGGGGCCGTCAGGAACCGAGGCCCACCTCTACTAGGATGGAGCCACCTGCCCCTTCAGCCCCCATCTCCGAACAGTACCATAAGTAATGTAACAGTATAAAGTATATAGCATATGCCCGTGATCACCTCCCGAAGTGATCACGGCCCAGTAGTATAGCATGGCAGACAGACAAGAGTGTAGGGCCACTGATGGTAATCTAGCATCCCATACTAAGCATTTAGGATTGCAGGTAAGGTATCAACAGTTGTAGCAACAATGACATGCTATGCATCAGAATAGGATTAACGGAAAGCAGTAACATGCTACTTGTTGGTGTCAAAACCGGCGGATCTCGGGTAGGGGGTCCCGAACTGTGCGTCTAGGCGGATGGTAATAGGAGACAAGGGACACGATGTTTTTACCCAGGTTCGGGCCCTCTCGATGGAGGTAAAACCCTACTCCTGCTTGATTAATATTGATGATATGGGTAGTACAAGAGTAGATCTACCACGAGATCAAGGAGGCTAAACCCTAGAAGCTAGCCTATGGTATGGTTGTTGTTCGTCCTACGGACTAAAACCCTCCGGTTTATATAGACACCAGAGAGGGCTAGGGTTACACAGAGTCGGTTACAATGGTAGGAGATCTACATATCCGTATCACCAAGCTTGCCTTCCACGCCAAGAAAAATCCCATCCGGACACGGGACGAAGTCTTCAATCTTGTATCTTCATAGTCCAGGAGTCCGGCCGAAGGTATAGTCCGGCTATCCGGACACCCCCTAATCCAGGACTCCCTCAGTAGCCCCTAAACCAGGCTTCAATGACAACGAGTCCAGCGCGCAGATTGTCTTCGGCATTGCAAGGCGGGTTCCTCCTCCAAGTACTTCATAGAATATTTTGAACACAAAGGTAGTGTCCGGCTCTGCAAAATAAGTTTCCACATATTGCCATAGAGAGAATAATATTTACACAAATCTAATCTGCTGACGTATTCCGTAGCTTGACATCACACCACGGCCAAGTCTTTATTCAAATCGTTTTACTGTCTCACCTCAGCGCATTTAGCGAGGCGTTTTCCTTGGCACGTCTTGTCAAAGCAAAGATCATGTCCCCTTATTCCGGGATTCTCATCAACACGGGCGTGGGTAACCCAACCGCGCCATTGATTACGGCGCTTGGGAGATAAGCAAGTTTTACTAGGCTGGTGGGGACGCATAGTCGCGTCCGCCCATATAAGGGGATAAGGATCCACCTTTTCATCCACGCCTTCTTCCTCCTTTGCCTATCCATTTCCGCGCACTCGAGTTCCAGCGCCCAAGTCCGCACACCCCACCTCAACCTTCTCCAACCATGTCCGGAGAAGGAGGCAAGTGGATGGTCTCCTCCGTCATGGAGGGACACATAAAAAAACTGAGGAAGGCCGGATACTTGTCTAACGACATTGTGCACCGGCTTCCCGAAGAGGGGCAGCTCATCCCCACCCCTAGGCCCCATGAGAGGGTGGTGTTCCTCCCCCATTTCCTCCACGGACTGGGCTTCCCTCTCCACCCATTTGTCCGGGGGCTCATGTTCTACTATGGCCTGTATTTCCATGATCTGCCCCAAACTTTGTCCTCAATATCTCGGCGTGTATCGTCGTGCGCGAGGCTTTCCTCTGCATCCGCCCCCATTTTGACCTATGGCTCAAGACTTTCAATGTCAAGACGAAGGTGGTGCGCGGCACCCAGGCGGAGTGCGGAGGCGCCATGGTGGGCAAGATGCCCAACGTCCTATGGCTCGAGGGCTCCTTCGTGGAGACCCTAAAGGGGTGGCAATCAGGGTGGTTTTACATCACCGAGCCGCGCGACCCTGAATGGGTCGCAGCCCCCGAGTTCCGATCCGGACCCCCTATGCGGCTCACCTCCTGGAAAGAGACGGGCCTGTCGTGGGGTAAAAAAGGAGAGCTGGCCGGACTCCAAACATGCATCCAAACCCTGGTGGACAAGAAGCTCAAACTTGTCAACGTAGTCCGGGTTATGCTCATTCACCGGATACTCCCGTGTCAACAACGGGCTTTCAACCTGTGGGAGTTCGACCCGGCGCAGCACCGAACTTTGAGCAGGCTCTTCGACACGACGTACAAAGATGCCTGCAAGGTGCTTTTCAAGGGCGCCGAGGCCCCCGCATCCGCTACCGAGGATCGCGGATTCAGCACGCAGTGTCACGCTAGTGCGGTAAGTTGTTTTTACCTTTTACAGGGTATTAGTTTTTCATAGTTTGACTCCATGCGGGATCCAAGCTCCCTTACCTTTGACAGGATTGGTAGGAGACGTCCGGACAGATCAACTGTCCGGCTCCTTTGCCCGAAGGCCCAGCGGACGCTCGCTTGGCGAAGCTGCTGGTTCCGGCACCCTATGTGGTGCCGGAGAAAAAGGCCAAGAAGAAGGCCACGGGGACTCGAAAGAGTGCCCGGCGCCTGGAGGTGTCGGATTCATCATCCGACGACTCCAAGACGCACTCCTCCCGTGAAGACGAGGAGGAGGAAGAAGAGACCTCTCCCCCTCCAGCGGGGGGAGGGAAGAAAAGGAAGGCCGCCCCAACTGGGGAGGCCGAAGGGTCCAAGAAGGGGAAGACCCTTCCTCCGGACTACTCCACCAATGCCGACGACGGCGAAGAGGAGTGGCCACATAGGGCCAAGCCCCTGGCGAGATCGTAAGTATTCGGACACCAGAGCAATTCATAGTGTTCCTTTCTTACACAGCTCCTCCTTACGCCAAATATGACTATGCAGTCCGCCCAAGGCCGGGCTCGACGAGTCGTCGAGCGGTTCCCTGGATTCGTCAGATGTGAATTCACTTCCGCCCGCTACCTCCCCCACCCTACAGACCACGCCGAGGTGCTGTCCCAACAGGTTCCAAGCCAGGAGGAGGTGGTCCTGGAGGCGCCGCAAGGCGACCTCCCGGACTCCAGGCGCAAAGAGGATAAAACCCCCAAGGGCTCCGAGTCCGGCCTTGAGCCGGACACCGCGCCGGAACCTTCAACGGTTCCGGACTCCGGTAGGCAGCCTCCTTCCAAGAGGAGCAAGCCTACCGAGCCGGTGACCTCCGTCCAACCGGAGGCACGAGACAATCTGCTGGAGGTGGTTAACGGCGCCTCCATCGATGAGGAGCACCGCACTATTATGAGTGCGGTGATCCAGAAGGTTCAGTCCGCCAAGAGCGGACTGACTGAAGCCTGTGCCAGCCTTCTAACAGGCTTTGAGGTAGGTAAAGAATATGTAAATATATTATCGCATAGACAGTAGCCCCTGATGCTTTGTTCGGCGTTCGGAAAGAAAAGCCGAATAGAGGATCTAATAACATTCGTAGGAGTCTAACATAATCAAGTCAATATGCGTATGCAGGCTTCGCTGCTGGCCTCCGCCGCACTGACTGCGGAGGTGGATACGCTGAAGCAAAACCTCGCGTGGTCCGAGAACGAGCTCGGCCATGCCAAGAGGCAGCTCGAGGAGAAGGAAGGTAAGTAATACCTTGCGCAAGTATATAGAGAAGATGTGGTTGCAAAAAATGACAGGATCAACGTGCTATTATAGGGGCCACGACCGAGGTGGCAACCCTTAAGAAAGCGCTATCCGAGGCCGAAAATAGAGCGGTCGCGGAGCGCACAGAGAGAGGGAAGCAGGAGGCGCGGGTGGAGGAGGTGCAGAAAGAGCTCCAGGCTCTCGTGAAAAAACACGAGAGTTTGGAGCTTGACTCAAAGACGCAAGCGTCCGAGCTTGCGGCAGCCCTCAAAAGCACGAAGTCTGCCAAGGCCGAAGCCCAGAAAGCCCTCCAAGAAATTGAAGCGATGAAGAAGATAGCGGCAGGTAAGGCATTCATTATGCAAAGCAAGCACGTGAAAGTGAATTACTTGTTACTTACCCGATTTCGGAGCTCTCCAGGAGCATTCGTAGATTTGCCCCGCAGTGCGTCTGATGCCGCCGCCTACTACCGATCCGAGGAGGGGAGATCGATGGAGAAGGTGTTCTGGTCTCTGTATGCTGAGGCCGGACACCTGGTGCCTTTGAGCGACCAGCTGAAGCAAATGGTCGAGCTCCACAAGGTGGCCGAACAGGCCATAAAGGGCCTCATAGTTCGGCTTTGGCCCGGAGAGGCTCTGCCTGGGAGCTACTTCGGGCTGGTGAGGTGGCTGGTGGATGCCTGTCCACGGCTTGAAGTAATCAAGTGCTCCGTCTGCATCGAAGGTGCCCGTAGGGCACTTGCCCGTGCTAAAGTGCAATGGGGCAAGATGGATGCAAAGAAGCTGGTGAAGGACGGGCTGCCGCCGGGCAAGGAGCATCGCGTCCCGGAAGCGTATTATGAGGGCGTCCTGAAGGGTGCCCGCCTTATAGCGGATGAATGCTTCAAAGATATAATTTTTGAGTAAACTCGCATTTGTGATCCTGTACGCTGAAAACTTGTTCATATGCTCTAAGCAACGCTTTTGAATTTAAAATATTACCTTCTGTGCGGCC
This sequence comes from Triticum urartu, assembly GCF_056163025.1. NCBI lineage: Eukaryota > Viridiplantae > Streptophyta > Magnoliopsida > Poales > Poaceae > Triticum > Triticum urartu. Next base: position 601,796,838 of record NC_141874.1, on the reverse strand, counting down.
GTTTATCAAATTCGAGAGATGGCGAGTCGTCGGCTTCTGCCCCCATGCCACGGGTGCTGGGGTGTTCGGGATAAACATGAGCGCTCTTTTTCCCATTCTTGGGTCCTTCAAGGGAGGCGCTCAACACAACGAACAAGGCAATCGGACTATAATGCTTGAACACTCTCACTTAGCCATAGAATTCTATAATTTTAAATTTCGGTGAAGCCCCTAGTGTTCGGAAGACCGAGTTCGGGGCGCTATCCACGCCTAGGCCGGACAAAGCCGACTCCTCGCTCTAAGCGGCATAAGTCTTTAGAGACTCGAAAACCTCTCGAACAGCGACCAACTCTCGCCTCATCATGACGGTCGGTTTTAGCTTTCTCTACTGAGGTGCTTAGCCCAGCTCAACTGGGGCACAATCGCAGTAGTTCTCCTAGTGCTACCTTAGCCGATATAACGGAACGTAAGGTACCAAAACATAGGAGCCGGGCAAACCCAACTATTGACCCAAGACATGATTCGGAGCCGATGCATATAATGCTATAAGTTCGGGGTGCCGCACTTGTGAAAGTGTTCGGACTTCTCACACCGTATTGTGGGGTACTTAAGCCCCTGGCGTATTGGCCGTACCAAAGTGTACGGGTGCAACATGTCATTAATGAACATATATCCGTAAAAAAGAGTAATGCAATAATAGACGGAAGCTATGCATTGTTTATTTAAAAAAGCTGCAATCAAAGCAGAATGATACAAATAGTGCAATAAGCAAAAGATGGGACTATTTAACATGTCCTTTCCAGGGGCGAGCTGCGAAATGGTATGTGAAACAGGTATACTGCTTGTTATAGAGACCACCTTAGAGTTCCATAGTGTGGCGTAGCTTTCTGCTTCCCTGGTTGTATCATTTGTGCCAATTGTACTGCCGGACAAGCCTTCCGAAGAATGGAGTCCTGAAAATAAGAGAAATTAAGAAATCGGCAGCCCCTAGTGCGGTTTAAGCCGCGTTTCGGGCGTGCCGTGATGGTGCCCCTCCCCCTGTGCCCATGGTATTTCCAGAGCGTAGTTATGTACGCGCAACACTGGTTTCGCAAGTTCGCGAGGGCTGGGGTTGGGGCCGCATTGCTATGCTTGCTCGGAACGTGCCAGGCGGTCTTGTTGTAGGTTACTCCGGGCGCGCTTGACGGTGTCCAGACGTTTAATGGCCGGACTGGAGAATTGCCTTGAGAGGCTGGTTTGTACTTCCGCTGCGATAGCCGCCGTATGCTCCTCCGTTCGGAGAGAGCGTTCGGTGTTTCCATCGACCGTGATGACTCCTCGAGGGCCTGGCATCTTGAGCTTGAGGTATGCGTAGTGCGGCACCGCATTGAACTTGGCAAATGCGGTTCGCCCGAGCAGTGCGTGATAGCCACTGCGGAACGGGACTATGTCGAAGATTAACTCCTCGCTTTGGAAATTATCCGGAGATCCGAAGACCACTTCAAGTGTAACTGAGCCTGTACAGTTGGCCTCTACACCTGGTATGACGCCTTTAAAGGTCGTTTTAGTGTGTTTAATCCTCGAGGGATCGATGCCCATTTTCCGCACTGTATCCTGGTAAAGCAGGTTCAGGCTGCTGCCGCTGTCCATAAGGACTCTAGTGAGGTGAAATCTGTCAATAATTGGGTCTAGAACCAATGCGGCGAATCCGCCATGACGGATGCTAGTGGGGTGGTCCCTTCAATCAAAAGTGATCGGGCAGGAAGACCATGGGTTGAACTTTGGGGCGACTGGCTCCATCGCGTATACGTCCCTTAGCGCACGCTTCCGCTCCCTCTTGGGGATGTGGGTTGCGTATATCATGTTCACCATCCGCACTTGTGGGGGAAAACCTTTCTGTCCACTGTTGTTCGGCGGCCGGGGCTCCTCCTCGTCATCACTATGCAGCCCCTTGTCTCTGCTTTCGGCATTTAACTTGCCTGCCTGCTTGAACACCCAACAATCCCTGTTGGTGTGATTGGCTGGTTTTTCGGGGGTGCCATGTATCTGGCATGAGCGGTCGAGTATTCGGTCCAAACTGGACGGGCCCGGAGTATTTCTTTTGAATGGTTTTTTTCCGCTGACCGGGTTTAGAGCCTCTGAATCCGGCATTAACTGCCGTATCCTCAGCATTGTCACCGTTAATGCGGCGCTTTTGCTTGTTGCGACGCGACCTGCCACTGCTGTCCTTGGTATCCGAATTACCAGGGCTCTTGGTCATGTTATTGCTGCGAGCTAGCCAGCTGTCTTCTCCCGCGCAAAAGCGGGTCATAAGTGTGGTGAGGGCTGCCATTGATTTCGGTTTTTCCTGTCCTAGGTGCCGTGCAAGCCACTCGTCGCGGATGTTATGCTTGAAGGCTGCTAGGGCCTCTGCGTCCGCACAGTCGACGATTTGATTTTTCTTGGTTAGGAACCGTGTCTAGAATTGTCTGGCCGATTCCTTTGGCTGCTGAATTATGTGGCTAAGGTCATCGGCGTCTGGTGGTCGCACATAAGTGCCCTGGAAATTGTCGAGGAATGCGGTTTCCAGGTCCTCCCAACAACCAATTGATTCTGCTGGCAAGCTATTAAGCCAATGCCGAGCTGGTCCTTTAAGCTTGAGTGGGAGGTATTTGATGGCGTGTAGGTCATCACCATGGGCCATGTGGATATGAAGGAGATAGTCCTCGATCCATACCGCAGGATCTATTGTGCCATCGTATGATTCGATGTTCACGGGTTTGAAACCCTCGGGGATTTGATGATCCATTACTTCATCTGTGAAGCATAGTGGGTGTGCGGTGCCTCTGTATTGGGCTATATCACGACGCAGCTCAAACGAGCTTTGTCTACTGTGTTCGGCCCGGCCAGATTTACTGTATCCGGAGTGACGATTACCGTCTCGTGCCGTGGGGCGCCCACGCGATCTGTAGATCGATCTTTTTTGCCTTGCCTTGTCCTCCAATATATCTCGCAGGTCTGGCGCATTTTCCCGTGCCTTGGTATTTTTTGAGCGGCGTCGGGGTGCGGCTTGAGTGGAGGGCCGAGAGGCCTCTCTGTCGCGGCCACGGGGTGGCCGGTCGGCCGCATCATGCGCTGGTGATGTAGGTTTAGGTGCTTCCTCCTCTAATCGGGGTAGCAACATGCGCTTTGGGTAGCTCTTGGAGGGGCGTTCGAGTTCATACTCTTCGGCCGCAAGGACTTCAGTCCATCTGTCGGCTAGCAAATCTTGATCAGCTCTAAGATGTTGCTGTTTTTTCTTGAGGCTGCTCACCGTGGCCATAAGCCTGCGTTTGAAACGCTCTTGTTCGACGGGATCCTCCGGCACGACAAATTCGTCGTCGTCGAGGCTTGCCTCGTCCTCGGAGGGAGGCATATAATTATCGTCCTCGACCTATCTGTCTGTCACTCTCTCATGAGGGCTGGCTTCTCCATCCTCCTGTGCTGAATCTTGCCGGAGGTGGTTGTCTTCGACACTGTCCGGGGTGTTATTATTTCCGTGCCGGAATCACCATTTTTGCTTTGGCGGGATTTAGAGTGGCGCCGCTGACGCCAGCGCTTAGGCTGCTTCTTGGAGGGGTCATCCTTCGCTGTTCCATCGCCATTGCCTTCTTTTGGGGTGTCCACCATGTATATATCATACGACGAGGTGGCTTTTTCGTGCCCTATAGGCGCTGGTTCTTGATCGTTTCTTGCATCGGCGTCCATACCGTCGATGTCTTCGAAGTCGAAGTCGAGCATGTCGGTTAAATCATCGACAGTGGCTACGAAGTGGGTGGTGGGTGGGCTTTGAATTTCTTCATCATCTGCATCCCAGCCTTGCTGACCATAGTCCGGCCAGGGCTCTCCTGATAAAGAGCGAGACTTTAGTGAATTCAGAATATCGCCGAAGGGCGAGTGCTGAAAGATTGTCTGCGGCGGTCAACTCCATGATCGGCGCCCAATCGGGTTCGATCGGTAGGGGCGCGGAGGGCTCCGAGTCTGGAGAGGAGTCCGGCTCCTTGGAGTCACGGGCTTCGCAGAGAATAGGGCTGGTGTTCGGCTCGATCGCCATAGAGATTGCAGCCCCCGAGGCGGTGTCCAACCACCCATCCTCGATTGGCGCAGTTGGCTCCGAATTAAGGGTCGGAGCTGATGCGGGTGCGGCCTCCAGGGCACTGTTCGGCGGCAGAGCTAAATCATGCCCATCGTGACAGTGCGGCGCGCTCGGCTGTGGCTCGAATCCGTCGAAGATCAAGTCTCCGCGGAGGTCGGCCGTGTAGCTCAAACTTCTAAATCTGACCTGATGGCCAGGGGCGCAGCTTTCGATCTGCTCCAGATGACCAAGAGAATTGGCCCGTGGTGCAAAGCCGCCGAATACGAAGATCTGTCCGGGGAGAAAGGTCTCACCCTGGATCGCATCGCTGTTGATGATCGGAGAAGCCATCGGGCCTAAAAGTGACGACACAGAGGAACTCTCAATGAAAGCACCAATGTCAGTGTCAAAACCGGCGGATCTCGGGTAGGGGGTCCCGAACTGTGCGTCTAGGCGGATGGTAACAGGAGACAAGGGACATGATGTTTTTACTCAGGTTCAGGCCCTCTCGATGGAGGTAAAACCCTACTCCTGCTTGATTAATATTGATGATATGGGTAGTACAAGAGTAGATCTACCACGAGATCAAGGAGGCTAAACCCTAGAAGCTAGCCTATGGTATGATTGTTGTTCGTCCTACGGACTAAAACCCTCCGGTTTATATAGACATTGGAGAGGGCTAGGGTTACACAGAGTCGGTTACAATGGTAGGAGATCTACATATCCGTATCGCCAAGCTTGCCTTCCACGCCAAGGAAAGCCCCTTCCGGACACGGGACGAAGTCTTCAATCTTGTATCTTCATAGTCCAGGAGTCCGGCCGAAGGTATAGTCCGGCTATCCGGACACCCCCTAATCCAGGACTCCCTCACTACTCTACTCTAATGCAATAAGTAGAGAGAAGAGTAGGCGATTTCTGGTGATCAAAGGGGGGGCTTGCCTGGTTGCTCTGGCAAGAGAGAGGGGTCGTCAACACCGTAGTCGTACTGGGTAGCAGCGGCGTCGGTCTCGGTGTCTAGCGAGAGAAGAGGGAGAAGAAACAATAAATATAATGCAAACAAATGCATGACGATGCATGACATGACAAAGCGTGATGCTAGGTGTGCCCTAACACGGTACGAGGTGGTACCAGTGAAGGGGCAAAACATCCGGGAAAGTATTCCCGGTGTTTCGCGTTTTCGGACAGATGAACCGGAGAGGGAAAGTTGTGTGTTCGCTACGCTAGCGATGCGTGGCGGACGAACGGGCTGCGTATCCGGATTCGTCTCGTCGTTCTGAGCAACTTTCATGTACAATTTTTTTTCATCCGAGCTACGATTTATTTTATATATTTTTTAAGGTTTTAATTCATTTTCTAGAATTAGTGAATTCTGCTAAGTCCTCAATTTTAAACATCATTTAGGTGTTTTCGAGAGGCTATAACTAGTCTTCTATTCATCCTATGAATTGGTGCCTTATACCAATATTGATCACTTTCCTGTGGTCTACAAGATGGTAACAATTGCATCATTGTTAGATCCCTGTATCTTGTTTATTTTTTGCCCCAAAGTTGCTATGACAGTATATCTGTTTTTAGTTCTGCCAGTTAACAGAACATAGACTTTTGTCATTTTCATAGGAATTAATCCAGGAAACTTTTGGATTTGTTCCAATGAAAAGAATTGAACCTTGTCAAGTGTACTACCCGCACATATTTATTTTAGCTATGTTGAGTTTGTTTAGATCCTGTTTTGAGGCTGTGTAGGGGGCTAACCAGTGCAGTTTTAGAAAAGCTAGCAGCTGCTACAGTAACTGAATGTTACTGTAGCAGCGCTACACTAGTAGCACTAGCATTACAGCCAGCAATGGGGCTCGGGGCAGCGATGCAGCAGGTGGGCTGCGGCTAGGCACGCGGGCGAGCGAGGCGCCGGCGCGGCAGCAAGGGCAAGCGGGTGCGCGCGTGGCGGCAGAGACTGCAGGCGGAAGGGCGCGGGCGCGGCCACGCACGAGCAGGCGAGCGCGAGACCGCGCGGGCGCTGGCTGGACGCGGCAGACGCGACCGGCGTAGGGCTGCGGTGAGCAACGGGGCAGCAGCAGGGACCACGGGCGCGTGCGGCCATGGCGCGGCAGGCGCACGCGCGGGCGGGCACGGGGCACGGCCAGGGCCCGGGCTGGCAAGCAGGGGCGCACGCGAACGCAACCATACGCAGGCGAGCGCACACGGACACGAAGCTTCGGCCATGGCGGTCGGACTCGCGGGGATGACGATACGGCGACGGATCGAGGGGGAAAAGCATGAGAATTGGGGGAGGAGCTCACTGCGGTGTCATACGTGAGCTCGAGGTGGCCGGGGACGGACCGGAGATGAGGCAATCGACGGCGGCGGCCGGCGATGTATGCGTTGAAGACGACGGCGTTGGCAAGCGTACGGGGCCTTCCCGGTCCAATCCCATGACGAAGACGAAGTAGGCGATTGTGGTGAAGTTCCTGGGCATCTCCGGGTGGCTTGAGGTGCACGGTGGCCGCGTCAATGGCGATGGTGAGTCGACGACCGCGTCGGGCGTTAAAGGAAAATAAAGGGGACGAGCGAGGGGAGGGGAGGAATGGGGGCTAGGTTTTCAGGGGAGGGGGCCAATGCAGTCTTAACCATCGGGGGATCCGTGGGATGGCCGGCACGTGCCAAGGCGCCATGGATGCCCTCCACGCACTCCCTGCTTCCCTGTAGCTGGACGTAGAGGAAAATGGAGGTGGGCTGGGCTTCAGTGTGGGGTGTTGGGCCAAAGTGCACATCGACTTTAGTTTTTTTAATACTCTTAGCTATTTTGTATTTTCTGCTACTGTTTTGCATCAAGTTGGGCCACCAAATGATTTTTGCTTTGAACGAAACTTTGCACATAAATCTAACACAATAGGTAAGAGTGGCACAAAAAAAGTTTGGGTTCTATTTGAATCCATTTGATTTTGTTTTGAATTTAAAGGTGATGGGTAGGTGTTGTTGGGTCAATTCAAAAATAGCTAGAGGCATTTTTCGAGTTCCTAATAATGTTGGTTTCTACATGATAATTCCTTAGTGAATATTTGCAGTCCAACGGACATTTTTGTTTTACCATTAGAAGAAATAATAATTTCACTTGGAATTTAAATTTGAATTTGAATCGGGTTTGGATCAAAGTGAGGATTAGCAAATTAAAAACGATGACATGGCACCATTAGGAGGGGATCACTGTAGCTTAATTATCCGGGCATCACATGACCGGAGAAGCGTCTCGGTCATGTCTACATCATTCTCGAGCCCGTAGGGTCCGCATGCTTAACGTTGGTTGACGATATAGTATTATATGAGTTATGTATGTTGGTGACCGAATGTTGTTCGGAGTTCCAGATGAGATCATGGACATGACAAGAAGCTCCGGAATAGTCCGGATGTGAAGATTGATATATGGGATAATAGTGTTTGGTCTCCGGAAGGGGTTTCAGATGTTTTCCGAAATGTTCGGGTACGAGAACACTTTATTTTGGCCAAGGGTAAAGCCACGAGTCTTAAGGAAGGTGTAAAAGGAGTTTTGCGGAGGCCAGGGGGCCAGTTGCCAGGAACCCTGGCCTCTGGGGCCAGACGCCAAGGACCCTGGCGTCTGGTCCTGGAGTCCGAAAAGGACTCTTGCCTTGCGTGCCAAACCGATCTTGAGGAGGCTCTTTCTCTAAGAAACGACCCTAGGGCTCAACATAAAAATAGAGGGGCAGGGCTAGCACCCGGGACACATCAAGATTCACCAAGCCGTGTGCCGGCAACCTCGCCCCCTCTAGTTTATCCTCCGTCATAGTTTCCGTTGTGCTTGGCGAAGCCCTGCGGAGATTGTTCTTCACCACCACTGTCACCATGTCGTCGTGCTGCCGGAATTCATCTACTACTTCGCCCCTCTTGCTGGATCAAGAAGGTAAGGATGTCATCGAGCTGAACGTGTGCTGTACGCGAAGGTGCCGTACGTTCGGTACTTGTTCGGGACGGATCGTGAAGGTGTATGACTACATCAACCACGTTGATAAACGCTTCCGCTTAGCGATCTTCAAGGGTATGAAGATGCTCTCCCCCTCTCATAGCTATGCATCTCCATGGATAGCTTTTGCGTGTGCGTAGATTTTTTTTGTTTTCCATGCAATGTTCCCCAACAAAAAGATGGCCCGGGCCAAATCCTATATGGCACATTGACCAAACGCGCCTTGGCATCCCATATATAGGATGGGTATGAGGGTTTGCGGAATGCCCGGACACATGAAGATGAAGTGGGGGAGAGGGGTTGGGTGACTTTTTTCTTCTTCTCTTTTCTGTCCAGGCAGTGATTGTTGGGGAACGTAGCAATAATTCAAAATTTTCCTACGTGTCACCAAGATCAATCTATGGAGTCATCTAGCAACGAGGGAGGAGTGGATCTACATACCCTTGTAGATCGCGCGCGGAAGCGTTCAAGAGAACGGGGTTGATGAAGTCGTACTCGTCGTGATCCAAATCACCGATGATCCTAGCGCCGAACGGATGGCACCTCCGCGTTCAACACACGTACGGAGCAGCGACGTCTCCTCCTTCTTGATCCAGCAAGGGGGGAGGAGAGGTTAATGAAGATCCAGCAGCACGACGGCGTGGTGGTGGAAGTAGCGGGATTCCAACAAGGCTTCGCCAAGCACTGCGGGAGGAGGAAGGTGTGTCATGGGAGGGAGAGGGAGGCGCCAGGGCTTAGGTATGGTTGCCCTCCCTCCCCCCCACTATATATAGGGCCAAGGGAGAGGGGGAGGGCGCAGCCTTGCCCCTTCCTCCAAGGAAGGGTGCGGCCAAGGGGGGGAGGAGTCCATCCTCCCCAAGGCACCTCGGAGGTGCCTTCCCCCTTTAGGACTCTCCCCTCCTCTTGTCCCTTTGGCGCATGGGCCTCTAGGGGCTGGTGCCCTTGGCCCATTTAGGCCAAGGCGCACCCCCTACAGCCCATGTGGCCCCCGGGGGCAGGTGGCCCCACCCGGTGGTCCCGGTACAATACCGGTGACCCCGAAACTTGTCCCGATGGCCGAAATAGCACTTCCTATATATAATTCTTTACCTCCGGACCATTCCGGAACTCCTCGTGACGTCCGGGATCTCATCCGGGACTCCGAACAACTTTCGTGTTACCGCATACTTATATCTCTATAACCCTAGCGTCACCGAACCTTAAGTGTGTAGACCCTACGGGTTCGGGAGACATGCAGACATGACCGAGATGACTCTCCGGTCAATAACCATCAGCGGGATCTGGATACCCATGTTGGCTCCCACATGTTCCACGATGATCTCATCGGATGAACCACGATGTCAAGGACTTAATCAATCCCGTATACAATTCCCTTTGTCTAGCGGTACGATACTTGCCCGAGATTCGATCGTCGGTATCCCGATACCTTGTTCTATCTCGTTACCGGCAAGTCTCTTTACTCGTTCCGTAACACATCATCCCGTGATCAACTCCTTGATCACATTGTGCACATTATGATGATGTCCTACCGAGTGGGCCCAGAGATACCTCTCCGTTTACACGGAGTGACAAATCCCAGTCTCGATTCGTGCCAACCCAACAGACACTTTCGGAGATACCTGTAGTGTACCTTTATAGCCACCCAGTTACGTTGTGACGTTTGGCACACCCAAAGCACTCCTATGGTATCCGGGAGTTGCACAATCTCATGGTCTAAGGAAATGATACTTGACATTAGAAAAGCTTTAGCATACGAACTACACGATCTTTGTGCTAGGCTTAGGATTGGGTCTTGTCCATCACATCATTCTCCTAATGATGTGATCCCGTTATCAACGACATCCAATGTCCATGGTCAGGAAACCGTAACCATCTATTGATCAACGAGCTAGTCAACTAGAGGCTTACTAGGGACATGGTGTTGTCTATGTATCCACACATGTATCTGAGTTTCCTATCAATACGATTCTAGCATGGATAATAAACGATTATCATGAACAAGGAAATATAATAATAACTAATTTATTATTGCCTCTAGGGCATATTTCCAACAGTCTCCCACTTGCACTAGAGTCAATAATCTAGTTCACATCGTCATGTGATTAACACTCACAGGTCACATCGCCATGTGACCAACATCCAAAGAGTTTACTAGAGTCAATAATCTAGTTCACATCACTATGTGATTAACACTCAATGAGTTCTGGGTTTGATCATGTTGCTTGTGAGAGAGGTTTTAGTCAACGGGTCTGCTACATTCAGATCCGTATGTACTTCGCAAATCTCTATGGCATCTCCTAGATGCAGCTACCACGTTCTATTTGGAGCTATTCCAAATAACTGTTCTACTATACGAATCCAGTTTACTACTCAGAATAATCTGGATTAGTGTCAAAGTTTGCATCGGCGTAACCCTTTACGACGAACTCTTTTACCACCTCCATAATCGAGAAAATTCCTTAGTCCACTAGTTACTAAGGATAACTTTGACCGCTGTCCTGTGATCCATTCTTAGATCACTCTTGTACCCCTTGACTGACTCATGGCAAGGCACATTTCAGGTGCGGTACACAGCATAGCATACTATAGAGCCTATGTCTTAAGCATAGGGGACGACCTTCGTCCTTTCTCTCTATTCTACCGTGGTCGAGCTTTAAGTCTTAACTTCATACCTTACAACTCAGGCAAGAACTCCTTCTTTGACTGATCCATCTTGAACACCTTCAAGATCATGTCAAGGTATGTGCTCATTTGAAAGTACCATTAAGCGTTTTGATCTATCCTTATAGATCTTGATGCTCAACGTTCAAGTAGCTTAATCCAGGCTTTCCATTGAAAAATACTTTCCAAATAACCCTATATGCTTTCCAGAAATTCTACGTCATTTCTGATCAACAATATGTCAACATATACTTATCAGAAATTCTATAGTGCTCCCACTCACTTCTTTGGAAATACAAGTTTCTCATAAACTTTGTATAAACCCAAAATCTTTGATCATCATCAAAGCATACATTCCAACTCCGAGATGCTTACTCCAGTCCCTAGAAGGATTGTTGGAGCTTTGCATACTTATTAGCATCTTTCAGGATTGACAAAACCTTCCGGTTGTATCACATACAACCTTTCCTCAAGAAAATCGTCGAGGAAACAATGTTTGACATCCTATCTGCAAGATTTCATAAATAATGCAGTAATCGCTAATATAATTCCAACAGACTCTTAGCATCGCTACGAGTGAGAAAGTCTCATCGTAGTCAACTCCTTGAACTTGTCGGAAAACATCTTAACGACAAGTTGAGCTTTCTTAATGGTGACATTTACCATCTTGTCCGTCTTCCTTTTAAAATCTATCTGCACTCAATAGCCTTACGACCATCGAGCCGTTCTTCCAAAGTCTACACTTTGTTTTCATACATGGATCCTCTCTCGGATTTTATGGCCTCGAGCCATTTATCGGAATCTGGGCCCACCATCGCTTCTCCATAGCTCGTAGGTTCATTGTTGTCTAGCAACATGACTTCCAAGACAGGATCACGTACCACTCTGAAGTAGTACGCATCCTTGTCATCCCACGAGGTTTGGTAGTGACTTGATCTGAAGTTTCATGATTACTATCATAAGCTTCCACTTCAATTGGTGTAGGTGCCACAGGAACAACTCCCTGTGCCCTGTCACACACTAGTTGAAGAGACGGTTCAATAACCTCATTAAGTCTCCACCATCCTCCCACTCAATTCTTTTGAGAGAAACTTTTCCTCGAGAAAGGACCCGATTCTAGAAACAATCCCTTAATGCTTTCGGATCTGAGACAGGAGGTATACCCAACTGTTTTGGGTGTCCTATGAAGATGCATTTATCCGCTTTGGGTTCGAGCTTATCAGCCTGAAACTTTTTCACATAAGCGTCGCAGCCCCAAACTTCTAAGAAATGACAGCTTAGGTTTCTCTAAACCATAGTTCATACGGTGTCATCTCATCGGAATTACGTGGTGCCCTATTTAAAGTGAATGTGGTTGTCTCTAATGCCTAACCCATAAACTATCATGGTAATTCGATAAGAGACATCATGGTATGCATCATATCCAATAGGGTGCAGTTATGATGTTCGGATACACCATCACGCTACGGTGTTCCAGGCTGTATTAGTTGTGAAACAATTTCCACAATGTCTTAATTATGTGCCAAACTCGTAATTCAGATATTCATCTCTATGATCATATCATAGATCTTTTATCCTCTTGTCATGACGATCTTTCAACTTCACCCTGAAATTACTTGAACCTTTCAATAATTCAGACTCGTGATTCATCAAGTAAATATACTCAACATCTACTCAAATCATCTGTGAAGTAAGAACATAACGATATCCACTACACGCCTCAGCACTCATTGGACTGCACACATCAAAATGTATTACTTCCAACAAGTTGCTTTCTAGTTCCATTTTACTGAAAATGAGGCTTTCAGTCATCTTGCCCATGTGGTATGATTTGCATGTCTCACGTGATTCAAAATCAAGTGAGTCCAAACGGTCCATTTGCATGGAGTTTCTTCATGCATATACACCAACAGACATGGTTCACATGCCTCAAACTTTTCAAAAACGAGTGAGCACAAAGATCCATCAACATGGAGCTTCTTCATGCGTTTTATACCGATATGACTTACGTGGCAGTGCCACAAGTAGGTGGTACTATCATTACTATCTTTTGGCATGAACATGTGTATCACTACGATCGAGATTCAATAAACCATTCATTTTAGGTGTAAGACTATTGAAGGTATTATTCAAATAAACAGAGTAACCATTATTCTCCTTAAATGAATAACCGTATTGCGATAGACATAATCCAATTATATCTATGCTCAACGCAAACACCAATCTCGATGGTAGAGGGAGCGTGCGATGCTTGATCATATTAACATTGGAAACACTTCCAACACATATCATCAGCTCACCTTTAGCTAGTCTCCGTTTATTCCGTAGCTTTTATTTTGAGTTACTAACACTTAGCAACCGAACCGGTATCTAATACCCTGGTGCTACTAGGAGTACTAGTAAAGTACACATTAACACAATGTATATCCAATATACTTCTATTGACCATGTCAGCCTTCTCATCTACCAAGTATCTAGGGTAATTCTGCTCCAGTGGCTATTCCCCTTATTACAGAAGCACTTAGTCTCGGGTTTGGGTTCAACCTTGGGTTTCTTCACTAGAGCAGCAGCTGAATTGCCGTTTCATGAAGTATCCCTTCGTGCCCTTACCCTACTTGAAACTAGTGGTTTCACCAACCATCAACAATTGATGCTCCTTCTTGATTTCTACTTTTGTGGTGTCAAACATCGCGAATATCTCAAGGATCATCATATATGTCCCTGATATATCATAGTTCATCACGAAGCTCTAGCAGCTTGGTGGTAATGACTTCGGAGAAACATCACTAACTCATTTGGAAGATTAACTCCCACTCAATTCAAATGATTGTTGTACTTAGACAATCTGAGCACAAGTTCAACAATTGAGCTTTTCTCCCTTAGTTTGCAGGCTAAGAAAATCGTCGGAGGTCTTATACCTCTTGACGTGGGCACGAGCCTGAAATCCCAATTTCAGTCCTTGGAACATCTCATATGTTCTGCGATGTTTCAAAAACGTCTTTGGTGCCTCAATTCTAAACCATTTAGCATTACGCACTGAACTATCATGTAGTCATCAAAACGTGTATGTCAGATGTTCGCAACATCCACAGACAACGTTCGAGGTTCAGCACACTGAGCGGTGCATTAAGGACATAAGCCTTCTATGAAGCAATGAGGACAAACCTCAGTTTATGGACCTAGTCCGCATAATTACTACTATCAACTTTCAACTAATTTTTCTCTAGGAACATATCTAAACAGTAGAGCTGAAGCGCGAGCTACGACATAATTTGCGAAGACCTTTTGACTATGTTCAGGATAATTAAGTTCATCTTATGAACTCCCACTCAGATAGACATCCCTCTAGTAATCTAAGTGATTACATGATCCGAGTCAACTAGGCCGTGTCCGATCATCACGTGAGACGGACTAGTCATCATCGGTGAACATCTTCATGTTGATCGTATCTACCATATGACTCATGCTCGACCTTTCGGTCTTCTGTGTTCCGAGGCCATGTCTGTACATATGCTAGGCTCGTCAAGTCAACCTAAGTGTTTCGCGTGTGTAAATCTGTCTTACACCCGTTGTATGTGAACGTTAGAATCTATCACACCCGATCATCATGTGGTGCTTCGAAACAACGAACTGTCGCAACGGTGCACAGTTAGGGGGAACACTTTCTTGAAATTTTAATGAGGGATCATCTTATTTACTACCGTCGTTCTAAGCAAATAAGATGTATAAACATGATAAACATCACATGCAATCAAATAATAGTGACATGATATGGCCAATATCATATAGCTCCTTTGATCTCCATCTTGGGGCTCCATGATCATCTTGTCACCGGCATGACACCATGATCTCCATCATCATGATCTCTATCATCGTGTCTTCATGAAGTTGTCTCGTCAACCATTACTTCTACTACTATAGCTAACGGTTAGCAATAAAGTAAAGTAATTACATGACGTTTATGTTGACACGCAGGTCATAAATAAATTAAGACAACTCCTATGACTCCTGCCGGTTGTCATACTCATCGACATGCAAGTCGTGATTCCTATTACAAGAACATGATCAATCTCATACATCACATATATCATTCATCACATCCTTTTGGCCATATCACATCACATAGCATACCCTGCAAAAACAAGTTAGACGTCCTCTAATTGTTGTTTGCATGTTTTACGTGGCTGCTACGGGTTTCTAGCAAGAACGTTTCTTACCTACGCAAAGACCACACCGTGATATGCCAATTGCTATTTACCCTTCATAAGGACCCTTTTCATCGAATCCGATCCGACTAAAGTGGGAGAGACAGACACCCGCTAGCCACCTTATGCAACTAGTGCATGTCAGTCGGTGGAACCAGTCTCACGTAAGAGTACGTGTAAGGTCGATCCGGGCCGCTTCATCCCACAATGCCGCCGAATCAAGATTGGAATAGTAACGGTAAGCATATTGAACAAAATCAACGCCCACAACTACTTTGTGTTCTACTCGTGCATAAAAACTACGCATAGACCCAGCTCTGATACCACTGTTGGGGAACGTAGCAATAATTCAAAATTTTCCTACGTGTCACCAAGATCAATCTATGGAGTCATCTAGCAACGAGGGAGGAGTGGATCTACATACCCTTGTAGATCGCGCGCGGAAGCGTTCAAGAGAACGGGGTTGATGAAGTCGTACTCGTCGTGATCCAAATCACCGATGATCCTAGCGCCGAACGGATGGCACCTCCGCGTTCAACACACGTACGGAGCAGCGACGTCTCCTCCTTCTTGATCCAGCAAGGGGGGAGGAGAGGTTAATGAAGATCCAGCAGCACGACGGCGTGGTGGTGGAAGTAGCGGGATTCCAACAAGGCTTCGCCAAGCACTGCGGGAGGAGGAAGGTGTGTCATGGGAGGGAGAGGGAGGCGCCAGGGCTTAGGTATGGTTGCCCTCCCTCCCCCCCACTATATATAGGGCCAAGGGAGAGGGGGAGGGCGCAGCCTTGCCCCTTCCTCCAAGGAAGGGTGCGGCCAAGGGGGGGAGGAGTCCATCCTCCCCAAGGCACCTCGGAGGTGCCTTCCCCCTTTAGGACTCTCCCCTCCTCTTGTCCCTTTGGCGCATGGGCCTCTAGGGGCTGGTGCCCTTGGCCCATTTAGGCCAAGGCGCACCCCCTACAGCCCATGTGGCCCCCGGGGGCAGGTGGCCCCACCCGGTGGTCCCGGTACAATACCGGTGACCCCGAAACTTGTCCCGATGGCCGAAATAGCACTTCCTATATATAATTCTTTACCTCCGGACCATTTCGGAACTCCTCGTGACGTCCGGGATCTCATCCGGGACTCCGAACAACTTTCGGGTTACCGCATACTTATATCTCTATAACCCTAGCGTCACCGAACCTTAAGTGTGTAGACCCTACGGGTTCGGGAGACATGCAGACATGACGAGATGACTCTCCGGTCAATAACCATCAGCGGGATCTGGATACCCATGTTGGCTCCCACATGTTCCACGATGATCTCATCGGATGAACCATGATGTCAAGGACTTAATCAATCCCGTATACAATTCCCTTTGTCTAGCGGTACGATACTTGCCCGAGATTCGATCGTCGGTATCCCGATACCTTGTTCTATCTCGTTACCGGCAAGTCTCTTTACTCGTTCCGTAACACATCATCCCGTGATCAACTCCTTGATCACATTGTGCATATTATGATGATGTCCTACCGAGTGGGCCCAGAGATACCTCTCCATTTACACGGAGTGACAAATCCCAGTCTCGATTCGTGCCAACCCAATAGACACTTTCGGAGATACCTGTAGTGTACCTTTATAGCCACCCAGTTACGTTGTGACGTTTGGCACACCCAAAGCACTCCTACGGTATCCGGGAGTTGCACAATCTCATGGTCTAAGGAAATGATACTTGACATTAGAAAAGCTTTAGCATACGAACTACACGATCTTTGTGCTAGGCTTAGGATTGGGTCTTGTCCATCACATCATTCTCCTAATGATGTGATCCCGTTATCAACGACATCCAATGTCCATGGTCAGGAAACCGTAACCATCTATTGATCAACGAGCTAGTCAACTAGAGGCTTACTAGGGACATGGTGTTGTCTATGTATCCACACATGTATCTGAGTTTCCTATCAATACAATTCTAGCATGGATAATAAACGATTATCATGAACAAGGAAATATAATAATAACTAATTTATTATTGCCTCTAGGGCATATTTCCAACAGTGATCAGGATGTCCGCCTAGACCGTTTGGGGAGAATTTGAGGGGACCCGATGTAGTTGTTCTAAGCCTCTCAAGTCTCAAGGTAGGAGTACTACATATGGGACATACCTAGAAAGAAGAAAAGAAAAGAAAAAAATACCTTCACCCCACCCATGTCGGTCACATACGGGCAACTAAAAAAAGAAAAAGGAAATTTTTGAAATTTATTTACTAGATTAACTAAAATGTGGCCAAGTGATCCGTGTCTAATGCATGGGATGCACCTAGCAATAGCCCACTAGCTATTTGAATGTCGGCGACCAGTACACATGGCGATGCAGCGAGGGAACGTGTTAGGGGAATGTGTGTGAGGTGCGAGAACTCACACGGATGCTACTGCAGAGCGGGATGAATGTGCAAGGCCTCAGGGTTGTTGGAATCGGGTTGGGGTCGAGCTCTAGTGGCGGTTGGCGGGTGTCGCTAGGCGCAGTGGGGACATAGGGTATCAGAGGGAGAGATAGAAGAGGGGAGCTAGATCCAGGAGCTTACCAGAAACACATAGGCAGGGGCGGTAGAGCCCGAGGAGCACGAGAGCCGAAGAATGACTGGGAGCGGTAGGCTTTGGACGCCACTCGTGACTCCTTGTTGCCCACTTGCAAACGAGCCATCCCGAGCATGTACACCTTTGTCGGGCATCTCTTATATCGTCCAATAAGGACAATGCCACCTCCCTCGTTGTCCTTCTTCCCGAGCTTTCCGGCTAGTTAGTTTTTTAAGTAATGGTTAGATTTCTTCTCTCCGCCCCCCTCTATCTGCATATAAATATATCCCATAACCCTTGAGTTATTTGCATGTTTTGGAGAGACTTAGAAACATCTTTCATTGCAGAACTTTGATAGATTGAAGGCCATGCTCCTCCCTTTCTTGAACACATTGCCTTTGTGCTCCATCTCTCATCGCTTCAAGCTATCTTTGTGTGCGAGAGTGATTTTATGTGTTCTTGATAGAGTCAATTGATGATCTTTTGAGAAGTTCATCCAAGTGATTTTGCTTAGTTTGTTATTCTTTGAGGGTGTGGACCTTCTAGATGGTTTTGAGTCATTTGAGAGCCTTCAACATGTGAAGGAATGAAAAGTCTGTATAAGTTACAATAATTGCCTTCTTTGTGGAAGATCAACCCCTTGCGAGACTTTGACCTTAGTGGTATCAAGCCATGGTGGAATAGATGGGAATGTATTTTGTGGGCTCTTTGTGGTCTACATTGTCGGGACATTTGTGGTGTTAGGACTTTGTGTCTCAATCTCTCCCAACAAGGAGTGGGATAATGCTAACCATCGGAACATCGGAAAAACATAGATGTGTTAGCAATGCTTGCAATCTCTTTTCCCTAACTCTTACATCCTTGTAAGTTTTCTTATGCATCTGTGCTTTGTTGTAGACTTTCACCTGTATGTGTTCTTAAGGTTCCAAATAGAAAAGACTATACCTTTTCAAAATAAAATTTAGAGTAGACATTTTTTATAGGACTATTCACACTCCCACCTAGTCCATATAACCAGGTCCTACACAAACACTCGGGACCATCCGTGTAGCTTCCCACACGCAAATTTGCGTCCAGACACATGTGTCATTTCCCCTTCACAAGTTACTTCAGAAGAAAACTATATAAGTTGTATCCCTCCTTAGATCTAGTGCGAGACATGACATATAAAACAAAACTTTGATAGAAAGCATGTTTCATGCCTTTCCACTTGTGAGACCAAGGCTTTCCCATGTGGAGATGAACATGTCCTCCCCTTTTGCCACTTATCCAAGTCCTCCATCGATGGACCCGCTACAAGACAAACCTCTGCCCCACCCCTAATTTATTTGGAAGTTATAAGACTACGGTGAAAGGGTTAGGGTGGGTTAACTCCCGCAAAAAAGGTTTTTTCAAGGTATTTTTTTGGATTAGGGTGGGTTAACTCCCCAAAAGGTTTTTTCAAAGTATTTTTTTATGTAAAGAGATAGAGACACAAGTACAGCAAAATGGTATCTAGTAGCGCTGAATATATCGAACATTTTACTCCTTATATTTTCTCAGACTACATTGCATCCCTATCTTGCACTACCACCCCTCAATCCGTCACATGCATATGTGTTACCGTCACGGCACACCTAAATTTGACACTTTTGAGAATTTGTCACTACTTACATTGAAATTGATTATTTGCCACACCTTACTTTCAAATCTTGATGACGTGTTCTTTCTTCATTTAAACTCATTCTTTTTTTTCTTTGAGGATAAAATGTTAGTAATACATAGGAGCTGCACATTTATGCTTTGTTCACTGAAGAAATGAAAGAGGCGGCGCCCCGTTCTGTCGCTTGTCCCCGTCGCCCAGTGTTGCTGCAGCTCGCGACCCCCACTGACCCCCACCTCTTACTGCTGCCGCACGCCGCCCATCCAGGTCGCCGGCGTGCTGCTCTTCCGGCGCTCCCCATCCTCTCCTTGCTCAGCCACCGCGGTGCCTCCCCCGACTGGACCTTGGTAGCAGCGACTCCGGCTCCGGCGACCTGCACAGCGCCGCGTCCCAGGGTCCTCGCTGAGTGCAGCGACCAGAGTAGGAGCGACCACCAACTGTCTCAAATGTGTCTCGTGTTCCCGTTCGGCCTCCGTTTCCTACTCGGGTTACAAGTGAGGTCACCCCCCCCCCCCCCCCCCCCCCCCCCCCCCCCCCCGTTCCTATTCGGTTCGGCCTGCGTTGGTTCACCTAGCGCCTATAAGTACAGCCGGGAGCAGCCTTCCGTCGGGGTGTGTGTGTGCCTTGTACCAGATCAGATTACAAGCCAAAAAGACCCACCGCCGATGGAGACCAAGATTGTGGTCAGAAATTTGCCGGAGCTGCCGCGAGACGTATTGATGGATATCTTTGCCCTCCTGGAGATCCCGGACCTCAAGCGTGCGGGCTCCGTCTGCTCCTCATGGCGCTCTGTTTATACCAGCCTATGCAGCCAGCTTGAGCTGTACAAACGGCCCCAGACGCCTTGCCTTCTCTACACCTCTGAATCTGCCGCTCACAACGTAGCTTGTCTCTACAGCCTCGCGGAAAAGCGGGTCTACAGTCTAACTCTTCCGGATCCACCCATCCACAGCAAGTATCTGATTGGGTCCTCACACGGCTGGCTGATCACCGCTGACGAGAAGTCCGAGCTCCACCTTCTCAATCCGATCACCTGTCAACAGATTGCTCTCCCGTCAGTGATCACCAACGAGAGGGTGAAGCCGGTCTTTGACGATGCAGGCACAATTAAGGAGTATGAATTGTGGGAGCCAAAGTATGACGTTGAGCTAGACTGTGAATTGGATGATCATCATAAGTCAACCCATGCTCTGGACAAGCTTCGCGACTTGTTCTACATCAGGGCATACATATTTGCTAACCCGTCTACACGAAGCTACATTGTGGTTCTCATCCACAGCGAATCACAACTTTCGTTTGCAAGAGTAGGAGATTGTAAGTGGACATTGCTGCCGCGGGGTAATGACTATGAAGACTGCATCTACATAAATGGCCTATTGTATGCCTTCACGAGCTTTGGACAAATCAATACATTTGATCTCCACAGTCCTACCATTACAAGGAATAGAATTATAGGCGACATGAAGACTTATACTCAAGGCCGGCTGTACGTTCTCCAGGCTCCATCCGGTGATCTGCTGCAAGTTCACAGGATTTTGGAACTCGAAGATACTGATGATAAGGAGGAGGAGGCCATACTTGTGACTAACAGCATATTGTTATATAAGGTTGATATGGCAGCAAAAGACCTTGTGTTAATAAACGACTTGCACGATCAAGTGCTATTTCTCGGGTGTAACCAGTCGCAATACCGTAGCACTGACGAATTCCCTCAGCTGAAGCCAAATTGTGTCTATTTCACTGATGATGAGGCATATGTTTGGAAGTATAAGAATTACTGCCGGGATATAGGTGTTATCAACTTGGAAAACAACAAAAGGGAAGAGATTCTACCTCAGCTTTGGTGTAGCTGGCCAAATCCCATATGGGTAACACCGAATCTTGCAAGGATGAACTGGGGTTGTACAAATAGATGACTTATTATAGTTATGTAGCCTGCTTCTAGGATATTAAAAAAATGGTCCACTCGGGTCGTGTTGACCAAGTTTACCAATTTTGTGGGCAGAAGCTACAATAACTTATTATAGCAAATTTTGCTAAATTTGCTAAATTTAAATGTCTTCCTTTTTATGAATTGTTTAGCATGTTTTGTTTTACTAGTATAATAATTGGTACGTGCTATTTGCACGTTAATGTTAGACAAGGATATTACTTGTATTGCACATTAATATTAGTCAAGACATAGATTACATGTTAATATTAGGTAGGACATACTTACTTGGTTAATGCTGACATTTATAATAGACAAGGATATTACTTGTATTGCACATTAATATTAGTCAAGATATAAATTACATGTTAATATTAGGTAGGACATACTTACTTGGTTAATGCACACAAACACAGCAGTACGAGAGACAAAAGTCTTGTTGGGGGATCAACTAGCACGACAAGCCCCAAAAGCAAAAAACATAAGCTAATCTGGCTCCGGCGGAGGCGGCGGAAGTGGCGGCGGGAGCAGCAGAGCAAGTCTTGATGCGGAGGAGCGGAGCGCAACGATCATCCTGTCAATGGAGAGGCGGACCTGGCGCTTGCTAAGCGACCTCTAGAGCTGTAGAAAGCCGCACAGTTTGTATATGGCGTCAGTCACACGAAGCGGGATAATGTGCTCAATCACCAACTTATTAACATTCCATAAAGTCCACAACAGCGACCCTACCAACACCCATAGGGAGGGTCGCTCAGTACTAGAACATGTGAGTGTTGGGGAACGTAGTAATTTAAAAAAAAAAATCATACGCACACGCAAGATCATGGTGATGCATATGAACGAGAGGGGAGAGTGTTGTTTACGTACCCTCGTAGACTGTAAGCGGAAGCGTTATGACAACGCGGTTGATGTAGTCATACGTCTTCACGATTGACCGATCCTAGTACCGAAAGTATGGCACCTCCGTGATCTGCACACGTTCGGCTCGATGACGTCCCACGAACTCACGATCCAGCAGTGTCGAGGGAGAGCTTCGTCAGCACAACGTCGTGATGACGGTGATGATCATGCTACCGGAACAAGGCTTCGTCTAAGCACCGCTATGATATGATCGAGGTGGATTATGGTGGAGGGGGGCACCACACACGGCTAAGAGCTCAATGATCAACTTGTGTGTCCATGGGGTGCCCCCTCCCCCCGTATATAAAGGGGTGGAGGAGGGGGAGAGGGACGGCCTCCTAGGCGCGCCCAAGGGGGAGTCCTACTCCCGGTGGGAGTAGGATTCCCCCTTCCCTAGTTGGAGTAGGAGAGGGAAGGAAGGGGGAGAAGGAGAGAAGGAAAGGCCCCCCCTCCATTTCGGATTGGGCTTTGGGGGGGGGGCGCCCCCACCTTTGCCGCCTCCTCCTCCTTTCCACTATGGCCCATTAAGGCTCATTGACTCCCCGGGTGGTTCCGGTAACCCCACGGTACTTTGGTATATGCCCGAACTCCCTCGAAACCTTTCTGATGTCCAAACATAGTCATCCAATATATCGATCTTTATGTCTCGACCATTTTGAAACTCCTCATCATATCCGTGATCACATCCTGGACTCCGAACTACCTTTGTTACATCAAAACACATAAACTCATAATACCAATTGTCACCGAACGTTAAGCGTGCGGACCCTACGGGTTCGAGAACTATGTAGACATGACCGAGACACGTCTCTGGTCAATAACCAATAGCGGAACCTGGATGTTCATATTGGGTCCCACATATTCTACGAAGATCTTTATCGGTCAAACCGCATAACAACATACGTTGTTCCCTTTGTCATCGGTATGTTACTTGCCCGAGATTCGATCGTCGGTATCTCAATACCTAGTTCAATCTCGTTACCGGCAAGTCTCTTTACTCGTTTCGTAATGCATCATCCTGCAACTAACTCATTAGTCATATTGCTTGCAAGGCTTATATTAATGTGCATTACCAAGAGGGCCCAGAGATACCTCTCCAACAATCAGAGTGACAAATTCTAATCTCAATCTATGCCAACTCAACAAACACCATCGGAGACACATGTAGAGCACCTTTATAATCACCCGGTTGTTAGAGTAGTATATATAGCCATGTAGCCTTTTGTCTTTACCCCATTGTATAAGGGGTTTTCTGCATATTTCCCACCTATACATGTATATATACCGGCCTATGGCCCCATGGGAATACAAGTTGCATATTCCTAACATGGTATTAGAGCTTAGGTTTTTTTAGCACGCGCAACTTGTGCTTGATCCTCTCCCCGTGCCGCTGTGTTCTTCTTGCCGGCTGTCGCTGTTTCCGTCGCCGCCGCGTTTTCTCTCCCTCCTATCTCGGTCAGTCCGCCTCGTCCGGATCCGATTCGCCCGCCTCGAGCACTCAGATCGAGCCGGCGGACTCCTTCGTGCTGACTACAGATCGAGCCCGAGCGCCGCAGGACTCCTCCGCCCGTTACTGGCGCGATCGAAGGACTTCTCCGTCCATCCCCCACCGCTGAGATCGAGCCGCTGCAATACGCCGCTGCTTGTCTTGGGAAGGACGTGCGTGGGTGACGCCCGCATCCTCCGGCCGCTGTCTGCCTCCATCACCGTCCGGCCGCCGTTCGTTTGCCACCGCTGAGATCTGTGCGTGGCCGTTGCCATCTGTTTGAGGCTGCATTGTCAGTTGACCTGGGCGTGGCTGCTATGGGCCACGGTTTTGGTTCGTCCTGCTGGTGGCTGCTTGGCTGCTGTACACCCATTGGCTGGTGTGCACACGCGAGGTGGTTCTATACTTTTGGTGCGTCAGGCTGATTGTGTTCTAAAAAAAGTGTCGTTGTTCAGCACAATGTCTTTGCATTGCTCCCAGTTGCCTATCGACGGTGTTTCTTATACTGGTCCCGTCGCGCATATGCATCGTCTCTCGGTGCTTGGTGCTCGTCCGTTCATGACATTGTCTTCGTCGACGTCTTCCGCAGATTGTGCTGGTCGTTTTTTTGCGGCTCCTCCTTCGACTTTCGCACATAGTGATTGTTGCTCTACACCGACTCCTTTCACGACTTTCACCGGCTGTGCTGGTGCATATGACTCCATCGACTGTGCCTCGCACACGCGTCTTCCTTTGGCGCTTGGTGCTTGTCTGCGTACAGCCTCGTCTCCCCCACCGGCCTTTGCGGACACTGCGGCCTCGTCTCCTCCACTGGCCTTTGCAGACGCTACTGGTCATGCTACACTGCCACATGTAGCGGCTTCCACAGGCGGTGGTGGCCGCTGCTCTGCGAGTGCTACTACGTCGACTACTTCAGTTGTGTACTTCACTCAGGAGGAGATTGCGCGACTTTGCATGCTGATTGCATCTGACTCACTATTGTCGGGTCCCTCTACGACGACCTCTTCAGTTGAGTCCCTGACCGAGCAAGGGCTTGTGTGACTTCAAGGCCTGTTAGATCCAACTTCGGGTTCTCCATCGACAGGTTTCGCTGGTTCTGCTACTGACTCTTCTGGCATTGTGAGATCACCTTCTACACAAGCAGGTACATCTCCATGGATTCTTGATACTGGAGCATCTTTTCATATGACTCATGATTCATCTACTCTGTCCTCTGCTCGACCTCTTGATTCTCCTGTTCATGTTCTTACAGCTGATGGTACATCTCTTCCTGTTACTGGCCGAGGCATTCTTAGCACTTCATCTTTTCATGTTCCTGATGTTGCTCATGTTCCTCGACTAACCATGCAGCTCATGTCCGGTGGTCAGATTGTTGACTCTGGTTGTCGGGTCATTCTCAACTTTGACTCTTGATCTATTGTAGACCGTCATACTGGTGCTCTTCTTGGTGCTGGCCCCCGGCGCCGTGACTCCCAGGGCCTCTGGGAGCTTGACTAGCTTCATCTTCCCTCCGCTGCTACCACCGCCAGTCACTCCGCCTCTGTTGCCTTGTCTACCAGCTCTTTTCAGCAGTGGCATCATCGCCTTGTTCATTTGTGTGGCTCTCGTCTCTCCTCTTTAGTTCGACGCGGTCTTCTTGGATCCGTTTCCGGCGGTGTGTCTTTAGACTGTCAGGGTTGTTGTCTCGGTAAACAGATCCAGTTACCTTATCCTCATAGCGAGACTGTGTCTCAGCATCCTTTCGACCTTGTTCACTCCAATGTTTGGGGTCCAGCTCCCTTTGCCTGGAAAGGAGGTCATCGCTACTATATTATCTTTATAGACGATTTCTCTCGACACACATGGATATATTTTATGTCTTCTTGTAGTGAGGTCTTGTCTATCTATAAGCATTTTGCTGCCATGGTTCACACTCAGTTTTCTACGCCTATTCGTGTGTTCCGTGCTGACTCTGCTGGAGAGTATATCTCCAAGATGTTGCGTGGGTTTCTTGCCGAGCAGGGTACTCTTGCTCAATTCTCTTGTCCTGGTGCTCATGCTCAGAATGGCGTGGCTGAGCGCAAGCATCGTCACCTTCTTGATACGGCTCGTGCATTGATGATCGCCGCCTCTCTTCCACCTCACTTTTGGGCTGAGGCTGTCTCCACTTCCACCTATCTCATCAACCTTCAGCTGTCCACTGCTCTGTAGGGTGGTGTTCCTTTTGAACGTCTCTTTGATCGTTCTTCTGATTACTCGACGCTGCGTATGTTTGGTTGTGTTTGTTATGTTCTTCTAGCCCCTCGTGAATGCACCAAACTGTCCGCTCAGTCTGTTGAGTGTGTCTTCTTAGGCTATAGTGATGAGCATAAGGGCTATCGTTGTTGGGATCCTATCGGTCGTTGGATGCATATTTCTCGGGATGTGACTTTTGATGAGTCTCGTCCCTTCTATCCGCGCCCATCTTCCTTGACCTTTTCAGTGGAGGATATATCTTTCCTCACTTTTCCCAACACAACTATCACTCCCCCTCAGCC
The DNA here is from genome assembly GCF_056163025.1 of Triticum urartu. Taxonomy (NCBI): domain Eukaryota; kingdom Viridiplantae; phylum Streptophyta; class Magnoliopsida; order Poales; family Poaceae; genus Triticum; species Triticum urartu. Next base: position 601,770,919 of record NC_141874.1, on the reverse strand, counting down.
CTTGTCTACCTGTAGTGCTACCCCTGCTTCTCCGCCTATCATAGATTCGCCCTCACCATCGCCCATGGTTTCCTCACCTCGCATGTCACCGGATTCTCCACCTTCATCCCCGGTGACTTCTTCATCTCCATCCCCTGAGTCTACCTTGGAGATTCCTCCTCATATTTTTCCATCTTTTCATCAGTATTATACTCGTCATTCGCGTCCTGTGGATGCGTCTACTGACGCGTCTACTGATGTGCCATCTTCCTCCTCTCAGCCTACTTATGGCCTACGTCCTCGTCCGCTTCCGCCTATTGATCATCTTAGTTTTCCAAGCGCTGGTGCTGCTGTTCTCGAGCCGACTACTTATCGTCAAGCTGTTGTTCATCCTGAATGGCAGTTTGCGATGGCAGAGGAGCTTGCTGCTCTTGAGCGCACCGGCACGTGGGACCTTGTTTCTCTTCCTCCTGGTGTTCGTCCAATCACTTGTAAGTGGGTCTACAAGGTTAAGACTCGCTCCAATGGATCTCTTGAGCGCTACGAAGCTCGCCTTGTGGCTTGTGGCTTTCAGGAGGAGCATGGTCATGATTACGACGAGACTTTTGCTCATGTGGCCCATATGACCACTATTCGCACACTTCTTGTCGTGGCCTCTGTTCGTCATTGGTCTGTATCTCAGCTTGATGTTAAGAATGCCTTTCTTAATGGTGAGCTACGTGAGGAGGTTTTCATGCAGCCTCCACCTGGGTATTCAGTTCCTGATGGCATGGTCTGCCGTCTTCGTCGCTCTCTCTATGGCCTTAAGCAAGCCCCTCGCGCCTGGTTTGAGCGTTTTGCCTTTGTGGTGACTGCCGCTGGGTTTTCAGCGAGTGCTCATGATCCAACGCTGTTTGTCCACCTTTCAGCTCGTGGTCGGACTCTTCTTCTTCTCTACGTCGATGACATGATCATCACTGGTGACGACCCTGAGTATATTGCCTTTGTGAAGGCCCGTCTTAGTGAACAGTTTCTTATGTCTGATCTTGGCCCTCTTCGATACTTTCTTGGGATAGAAGTCTCATCTACCTCTGATGGCTTTTTTATTTCCCAGGAAAAGTATATACATGATCTTCTAGCTCGTGTTGCGCTTACTGACGAGCGCATTGTTGAGACTCCCATGGAGCTCAATGTTCACCTCCGTGATACTGATGGTGACCCCTTGTCTAATCCGACGCGTTATCATCATCTCGTTGGGAGTCTTGTCTATCTAGCTGTCACTCGTCCGGATATCTCTTATCCAGTCCATATTTTGAGTCAGTTTGTCTCTGCTCCCACTTCAGTCCACTACAGTCACCTTCTTCGTGTTCTCCGATATCTTCGTGGCACGATCTCTCACCGTTTGTTCTTTCCTCGCTCCAGTTCATTACAGCTTCAGGCCTTTTCGGATGCTACGTGGGCTAGTGATCCCTCGGATCGCCGTTCACTTTCTGCTCACTGTGTTTTCCTTGGTTGTTCTCTCATTGCCCGGAAGACGAAGAAATAGACCGCAGTTTCCCGTTCGAGTGCAGAGGCTGAGTTGCGAGCTATGGCTTTTTTGACAGCAGAGGTGACTTGGTTACGGTGGTTACGTTGTGACGTTTGGTAGCACACAAAGTGTTCCTCCGGTATTCGGGAGTTGCATGATCTCATAGTCATAGGAGAATGTATAAGTTATGGAGAAAGCAATAGCAACAAACTAAATGATCATCGTGCTAAGCTAACGAATGGGTAAAGTCAATCACATCATTCTCTAATGATGTGATCCCGTTAATCAAATGACAACTCATGTCTATGGTTAGGAAACATATCCATCATTGATTCAACGAGCTAGTTAAGTAGAGGCATAGTAGTGACATTCTATTCGTCTATGTATTCACACATGTACTAAGTTTCCAGTTAACACAATTCTAGCATGAATAATAAACATTTATCATGATATAAGGAAATATAAATAACCACTTTATTATTGCATCTAGGGCATATTTCCTTCTGTCTCCCACTGGCACTAGAGTCAATAATCTAGATTACATTTTAATCATTCTAATACCCATGGAGTCTCGGTGCTGATCATGTTTTCTCGTGAGAGAGGCTTAGTCAACGGGTCTGCAACATTCAGATCCATATGTATCTTGTAAATCTCTATGTCTCCCTCCTTGACTTGATCGCGGATGGAATTGAAGCGTCTCTTGATGTGATTGGTTCTCTTGTGAAATCTGGATTCCTTTGCCAAGGCAATTGCACCAGTATTGTCACAAAAGATTTTCATTGGACCCGATGCACCAGGTATGACACCTAGATCGGATATGAACTCCTTCATGCAGACTCGTTCATTCACTGCTTCTGAAGTAGCTATGTACTCCGCTTCACATGTAGATCCCGCCATGACGCTCTGCTTGGAACTGCATCAACTGACAGCTCCACCATTTAATAAACACACGTATCCAGTTTGTGACTTAGAGTCATCTGGATCAATGTCAAAGCTTGCATCGACGTAACCGTTTACGATGAGCTCTTTGTCACCTCCATATACGAGAAACATATCCTTAGTACTTTTCAGGTATTTCAGGATGTTCTTGACTGATGTCCAGTGATCCACTCCTGGATTACTTTGGTACCTCCTTGCTAAGATGATAGCAAGGCACACATCATGTCTGGTACACATCATTGAATACATGATAGAGCCTATGGCTGAAGCATAGGGAACACCTTTCATTTTCTCTCTTATCTTCTGCAGTGGTCGGGCATTGAGTCTGACTCAACTTCACACCTTGTAATACAGGCAAGAACCCTTTCTTTGCTTGACCCATGTTGAACTTCTTCAAAACTTTATCAAGGTATGTGCTTTGTGAAAGTCTAGTTAAGCGTCTTGATCTATCTCTATAGATCTTGATGCCCAATATATAAGCAGCTTCACCGAGGTCTTTCATTGAAAAATTCTTATTCAAGTATCCTTTTATGCTATTCAGAAATTCAGTATCATTTCCGATCAACAATGTGTCATCTACATATAATATCAGAAATGCTCCAGAGCTCCCACTCACTTTCTTGTAAATACATGCTTCTTCAAAAGTCTGTATAAAACTATATGCTTTGATCACACTATCAAACCGTATATTCCAACTCCGAGAGGCTTGCACCAGTCCATAAATGGATCGTGCTACCTCTTGAGCACTGCGTTGGTTTTCTCCGAAGAGGAAGGGATGATGCAGCAAAGTAGCGAAAGTATTTCCCTCAGTTTTTGAGAACCAAGGTATCAATCCAGTAGGAGGCTACGCGCGAGTCCCTCGCACATGCACAAAACAAATAAATCCTCGCAACCAACACGATAAGGGGTTGTCAATCCCTACACGGCCGCTTACGAGAGTGAGATCTGATAGATATGATAAGATAATATTTTTGGTATTTTTGTGATAAAGATGCAAAGTAAAATAAAAGCAAAGTAAAAAAGCAAAGGAAATAACTAAGTATTGGAAGATTAATATGATGAAGATAGACACGGGGGCCATAGGTTTCACTAGTGGCTTCTCTCGAGAGCATAAGTATTCTACGGTGGGTGAACAAATTACTGTTGAGCAATTGACAGAATTGAGCATAGTTATGAGAATATCTAGGTATGATCATGTATATAGGCATCACGTCCGAGACAAGTAGACCGACTCCTGCCTGCATCTACTACTATTACTCCACTCATCGACCGCTATCTAGCATGCATCTAGAGTATTAAGTTAATGAAAATAGAGTAACGCCTTAAGCAAGATGAAATGATGTAGAGGGATAGACTCATGCAATATGATGAAAACCCCATCTTGTTATCCTCGATGGCAACAATACAATACGTGCCTTGCTGCCCCTACTGTCACTGAGAAAGGACACCGCAAGATTGAACCCAAAGCTAAGCACTTCTCCCATTGCAAGAAAGATCAATCTAGTAGGCCAAACCAAACTCATAATTCGAAGAGACTTGCAAAGATAACCAATCACACATAAAAGAATTCAGAGAAGATTCAAATATTGTTCATAGATAGACTTGATCATAAACCCACAATTCATCTGTCTCAACAAACACACCGCAAAAAGATGATTACATCGAATAGATCTCCACAAGAGAGGGGGAGAACATTGTATTGAGATCCAAAAAGAGAGAAGAAGCCATCTAGCTACTAACTATGGACCCGTAGGTTTGAGGTGAACTACTCACACTTCATCAGAGGGGCTATGGTGTTGATGTAGAAGCCCTCCGTGATCGATGCCCCCTCCGGCGGAGCTCCGGAATAGGCCCCAAGATGGGATCTCGTGGATACAGAAAGTTGCAGCGGTGGAATTAGGGTTTTGGCTCCGTATCTGATCATTTGGGGGTACGTAGGTATATATAGGAGGAAGGAGTACGTCGGTGGAGCAACAGGGGGCCCACGAGGGTGGAGGGGTAGGCGCACGCCCTACCTCGTGGCCTCCTCTTTTGTGTCTTGACGCAGGGTCCAAGTCTCCTGGGTCTTGTTCATTGAGAAAATCACGTTCCCGAAGGTTTCATTCCGTTTGGACTCCGTTTGATATTCCTTTTCTTCGAAACCCTAAAATAGGCAAAAAATAGCAATTCTGGGATGGGCCTCCGGTTAATAGGTTAGTCCCAAAAATAATATAAAAGTGGATAATAAAGCCCAATAATGTCCAAAACAGTAGATAATATAGCATGGAGCAATCAAAAATTATAGATACGTTGGAGACGTATCAAGCATCCCCAAGCTTAATTCCTGCTCGTCCTCGAGTAGGTAAATGATAAAAACAGAATTTTTGATGTGGAGTGCTACTTGGCATAATTTTAATGTAATTCTTCTTAATTGTGGTATGAATATTCAGATCCGAAAGATTCAAGACAAAATTTCATATTGACATAGAAATAATAATACTTCAAGCATACTAACAAAGCAATTATGTCTTCTCAAAATAACATGGCCAAAGAAAGTTCATCCCTACAAAATCATATAGTTTAGCCATGCTCCATTTTCATCACACAAGAATGCTCTCATCGTGCACAACCCCGATGACAAGCCAAGCAATTGTTTCATACTTTAGTAATCTCAAACCTATAAACTTTCACACAATATATGAGCACGAGCCATGGACATAGCACTATGGGTGGAATAGAATATAATGAGGGGGGTTATGTGGAGAAGACAAAAAGGAGAAAGTCTCACATCAACGAGGCTAATCAATGGGCTATGGAGATGCCCACTGATTGATGTTAATGCAAGGAGTAGGGATTGCCATGCAACGTATGAACTAGAGCTATAATTGTATGAAAGCTCAACAAAAGAAACTAAGTGGGTGTGCATCCAACTTGCTTGCTCACGAAGACCTAGGGCACTTGAGGAGGCCCATTGTTGGAATATATAAGCCAAGTTCTATAATGAAAATTCCCACTAGTATATGAAAGTGACAAAACAAGAGACTCTCTATCATGAAGATTACGGTGCTACTTTGAAGCACAAGTGTGGCAAAGGATAGTAACATTGTCCCTTCTCTCTTTTTCTCTCATTTTTTATTTGGCCTTTCTCCTTTTTTATATGGCCTTTTTTTTATAATTCCTCACTTGGGACAATACTCTAGAAAATGATGATCATCACACTTCTATTTATTTACAACTCAATGATTACAACTCGATACTAGAACAAAAGATGACTCTATATGAATGCCTCCGGCGGTGTACCGGGATATGCAATGGACCAAGAGTGACATGTATGAAAGAATTATGAAGGGTGGCTTTGCCACAAATACTATCTCAACTACATGATCATGCTAAGCAATATGAAAATAATGAATGTGTCATGATAAATGGAATGGTGGAAAGTTGCATGGCAATATATCTCGGAATGGCTATGGAAATGCCATAATAGGTAGGTATGGTGGATGTTTTGAGGAAGATATAAGGAGGTTTATGTGTGAAAGAGCGTATCATATCACGGGGTTTGGATGCACCGCCGAAGTTTGCGCCAACTCTCAATGTGAGAAAGGGCAATGCACGGTACCGAAGAGGCTAGCAAGGATGGAAGGGTGAGAGTGCGTATAATCCATGGACTCAACATTAGTCATAAAGAACTCACATACTTATTGCAAAAATCTACAAGTCATCAAAAACCTCGGCACTATGCGCATGCTCCTAGGGGGATAGATTGGTAGTAAAAGACCATCGCTCGTCCCCGACCGCCACTCATAAGGAGGACAATCAAATAACATCTCATGTTTCAAATTTGTTACATAATGTTTACCATACGTGCATGCTACGGGACTTGCAAACTTCAACACAAAAATTTCTCAATTTCACAACTACTCAACTAGCACGACTTTGATATTATTACCTCCATATCTCAAAACAATCATCAAGCATCAAACTTCTCTTAGTATTCAAAACACTCATAAGAAAATTTTACTAATCTTGAATACCTAGCATATTAGGATTTTAAGTAAATTACCATGCTATTTAAGACTCTCAAAATAATCTAAGTGAAGCATGAGAGATCAATAGTTTCTATAAAACAAATCCACCACCGTGCTCTAAAAGATATAAGTGAAGTACTAGAGCAAAACTATATAACTCAAAAGATATAAGCGAAGCACATAGAGTATTCTAACAAATTCCAAATCATGTATGGCTCTCTAAAAAGGTGTGTACAGCTAGGATGATTGTGGTAAACTAAAAAGTAAAGACTCAAATCATACAAGACGCTCCAAGCAAAACACATATCATGTGGTGAATAAAAATACAGCTCCAAGTAAAGTTACCGATAGAAGTAGACGAAAGAGGGGAAGCCTTCCGGGGCATCCCCAAGCTTTGGCTTTTAGGTGTCCTTAGATTATCTTGGGGGTGCCATGGGCATCCCCAAGCTTAGGTTCTTGCCACTCCTTGTTCCATAATCCATCAAATCTTTACCCAAAACTTGAAAACTTCACAACACAAAACTCAAAGTAGAAAATCTCGTGAGCTCCGTTAGCGAAAGAAAACAAAAGACCACTTCAAGGTAATGTAATGAACTCATTCTTTATTTATATTGGTGTTAAACCTACTTTATTCCAACTTCTCTATGGTTTATAAACTATTTTACTAGCCATAGATTCTTCAAAATAAGCAAACAACACACGAAAAACAGAATCTGTCAAAAACAGAACAGTCTGTAGTAATCTGTAGCTAGCACAAGATATGGAACCCCAAAAATTCTAAAATAAATTTATGGACGTGAGGTATTTATCTATTAATCAACTGAAAAAAGAATTAACTAAATATCACTTCCCAAATAAAAATGGCAGCAGTTCTCGTGAGCGCTAAAGTTTCTGTTTTTTTACAGCAAGTGTAACAAGACTTTCCCCAAGTCTTCCCAACGGTTCTACTTGACACAAACACTAATTAAACACAAAAAAACACAACCAAAACAGAGGCTAGATAAATTATTTATGAAATAACAGTAAGGAAAAATATTGGGTTGTCTCCCAATAAGCGCTTTTCTTTAAAGCCTTTTTAGCTAGGCATTGATAATTTTAATGATGCTCACATGAAAGACAAGAATTGAAGCACAAAGAGAGCATCGTAAAACATGTGACAAACAAATCTAAGTATAACATACTTCCTATGCATAGGCATCTTATAGGCAAACAAATTATCATGGCAAGCAAAAACTAGCATATGCATGGAAGAGGAAAGAAACAATAGTAATCTCAACATAACGAGAGGTAAATTAGTAACATGAAAATTTATACCACCATATTTTCCTCTCTCATAATAGTTACATGTAGGATCATAAGCAAATTCAACAAAATAGCTATCACATAAAATATTTTCAACACGATCCACATGCATGCAAAGTTGACACTCTTCCAAAATAGTGGGATTAACATTAACTAAAGTCATGACCTCTCCAAACCCACTTTCAATAATATTGCAAACACTGTTATCAATCTCATATTCATCATGGGGCTTAAAATTTTTTTCAAGATCACAAGAAGAATCACCCCAATCATGATCATTGCAACAAGTAGAGGTCACAACAAAACTAGCATCCCCAAGCTTAGGGTTTTGCATATTATTAGCACAATTTATATCAATAGAATTTATACTATCATCATTGCAATCATGCTTTTTATTCAAAGATCCATCGGGAATAACTCCATAAGGTACTTTATCACAATTTTTAGATTCAAGAATTTCAAGCAAAACTTCATAAAGATAATCTAGTGCACAAAACTCACTAGCAATAGGTTCATTATAATTGGATCACTTAAAAAGATTAGCAAGAGGATGCGGATCCATAGATCTTAGGTTCTTTGTTTAGTAATAAATAAACAATTATTCCAACCAAACAAGCAAACGAGCAAAGTAAGACATCAAAGCAAATGGAAAGACAAACAGAAGAAGGGCGAATAAAACGGCAAGGGTGAAGTGGGGGAGAGGAAAACAAGAGGCAAATGGCAAATAATGTAATGCGCGAGATAAGGATTGTGATGGGTACTTGGTATATTGACTTTTGCGTAGACTCCCTGGCAACGGTGCCAGAAATCCTTCTTGCTACCTCTTGAGGACTGCGTTGGTTTTCCCCGAAGAGGAAGGGATGATGCAGCAAAGTAGCGCAAGTATTTCCCTCAGTTTTTGAGAACCAAGGTATCAATCCAGTAGGAGGCTACGCGCGAGTCCCTGGCACCTGCACAAAACAAATAAATCCTCGCAACCAACGCGATAAGGGGTTGTCAATCCCTACACGGCCACTTACGAGAGTGAGATCTGATAGATATGATAAGATAATTTTTTTGGTATTTTTGTGATAAAGATGCAAAGTAAAATAAAAGCAAAGTAAAAAAGCAAAGGAAATAACAAAGTATTGGAAGATTAATATGATGAAGATAGACCCGGGGGCCATAGGTTTCACTAGTGGCTTCTCTCGAGAGCATAAGTATTCTATGGTGGGTGAACAAATTACTATTGAGCAATTGACAGAATTGAGCATAGTTATGAGAATATCTAGGTATGATCATGTATATAGGCATCACATCTGAGACAAGTAGACCGACTCCTGCCTGCATCTACTACTATTACTCCACTCATCGACCGCTATCCAGCATGCATCTAGAGTATTAAGTTAATGAAAACAGAGTAACTCCTTAAGCAAGATGACATGATGTAGAGGGATAAACTCATGCAATATGATGAAAACCCCATCTTGTTATCCTCGATGGCAACAATACAATACATGCCTTGCTGCCCCTACTGTCACTGAGAAAGGACACCGCAAGATTGAACCCAAAGCTAAGCACTTCTCCCATTGCAAGACAGATCAATCTAGTAGGCCAAACCAAACTGATAATTCGAAGAGACTTGCAAAGATAACCAATCATACATAAAAGAATTCAGAGAAGATTCAAATATTGTTCATAGATAGACTTGATCATAAACCCACAATTCATCGATCTCAACAAACACACCGCAAAAAGAAGATTACATCCAATAGATCTCCAGAAGAGAGGGGGAGAACATTGTATTGAGATCCAAAAAGAGAGAACAAGCCATCTAGCTACTAACTATTGACTCGTAGGTCTGAGGTGAACTACTCACACTTCATCGGACGGGCTATGGTGTTGATGTAGAAGCCCTCCGTGATCGATGCCCCCTCCGGCGGAGCTCCGTAACAGGCCCCAAGATGGGATCTCGTGGATACAGAAAGTTGCGGCAGTGGAATTAGGGTTTTGGCTCCGTATCTGATCATTTGGGGGTACGTAGGTATATATAGGAGGAAGGAGTACGTCGGTGGAGCAACAGGGGGCCCATGAGGGTGGAGGGCACGCCTGGGGGGGGGGGGTAGGTGCACCGCCTACCTCGTGGCCTCCTCTTTTTTGTCTTGACGTAGGGTCCAAGTATCCCGGGTCTTGTTCGTTGAGAAAATCACGTTCCCGAAGGTTTCATTCCGTTTGGACTCCGTTTGATATTCCTTTTCTTCGAAACCCTAAAACAGGCAAAAAACATCAATTCTGGGCTGGGCCTCCGGTTAATAGGTTAGTCCCAAAAATAATATAAAAGTGAATAATAAAGCCCAATAATGTCCAAAACAGTAGATAATATAGCATGGAGCAATCAAAAATTATAGATACGTTGGAGACGTATCAGATCGCTGGAGCTTGCACACTTTGTTAGCACCTTTTGGATTGACAAATCCTTCTGGTCGCATCATATACAACTCTTATTTAAGATATCCATTAAGGAATGCACTTTTTACATCCATTTGCCAAATTTCATAATCATAAAATGCGGCAATTGCTAACATGATTCGGACGGACTTAAGCATCGCTACGGGTGAGAAGGTCTCATCATAGTCAACTCCTTGAACTTGTCGAAAACCTTTTGCAACAAGTCGAGCTTTGTAGACAGTAACATTATCGTCAACGTCAGTCTTCTTCTTGAAGATCCATTTATTCTCTATGGACTGCCGATCATCGGGCAAGTCAACCAAAGTCCACACTTTGTTCTCATACATGGATCCCATCTCAGATTTCATGGCCTCAAGCCATTTTGCAGAATCTGGGCTCATCATCACTTCCTCATAGTTCGTAGGTTCGTCATGGTCAAGTAACATGACCTCCAGAATAGGATTACTGTACCACTCTGGTGTGGATCTTACTCTTGTTGACCTACGAGGTTCGGTAGTAACTTGATCAGAAGTTTCATGATCATCATCATTAGCTTGCTCACTTGCTGGTGTAGGAATCACTAGAACCAATTTTAGTGATGAACTACTTTCCAATAAGGGAGCAGGTACAATTACCTCATCAAGTTATACTTTCCTCCAACTCACTTCTTTCGAGAGAGAAACTCCTTCTCTAGAAAGGATCCATTCTTAGCAATGAATATCTTGCCTTCGGATATGTGATAGAAGGTGTACCCAACATTCTCCTTTGGGTATCCTATGAAGACACATTTCTCCGATTTGGGTTCGAGCTTATCAGGTTGAAGCTTTTTCACATAAGCATCGTAGCCCCAATCTTTAAGAAACGACAACTTGGGTTTCTTGCGAAACCACATTTCATAAGGTGTCTTCTCAACGGATTAAGATGGTGCCCTATTTAATGTGAATGCATACGTCTCTAAAGCATAACCCCAAAACGATAGCAGTAAATTAGTGAGAGACATCATAGATTGCACCATATCTAATAAACTGCGGTTACAATGTTTTGGACACACCATTACGTTGTGGTGTTCCAGATGGCGTGAGTTGCGAAACTATTCCGTGGTGTTTCAAATGAAGTCCAAACTAATAACTCAAATATTCACCTCCACGGTCAGATCGTAGAAACTTGATTTTCTTGTTACAATGATTTTCCACTTCTCTAAAATTCTTTGAACTTTTCAAATGTTTCAGACTTATGTTTCATTAAGTAGATATACCCATATCTGTTCAAATCATCTGTGAAGGTGAGAAAATAACGATATCTGCCGCGAGCCTCAATCTTCATTGGACCACATACATCAGTATGTATGATTTCCAATAACTCTGTTGCTCGCTCCATTGTTCCGGAGAACGGAGTTTTAGTCATCTTCCCATGAGGCATGCTTCGCAAGTACCAAGTGATTCATAATCAAGTGATTCTAGAAGTTCATCAGAATGGAGTTTCTTCATGCGCTTTACACCAATATGACCCAAACGATAGTGCCACAATTAAGTTGCAATATCATTATCAACTCTGCATCTTTTGGCTTCAATACTATGAACATGTGTATCACTACTATCAAGATTTAGTAAAAAATAGACCACTCATCAAGGGTGCATGACCATAAAAGATATTACTCATATAAATAGAACAACAATTATTCTTTGATTTAAATGAATAACCGTCTCGCATCAAAAAAGATATAGATATAATGTTCATGCTCAACGCTGACACCAAATAACAATTATTTAGGTCTAAAGCTATTCCCGAAGGTAGATGTAGAGGTAGCGTGCCGACGGCGATCACATCGACTTTGGAACCATTTCCCACGCGCATCGTCACCTTGTCCTTAGCCAATCTTCGGTTAATCCGTAGCCCATGTTTTGAGTTGCAAATGTTAGCAACTAAACCAGTACCAAATACCCAGGAACTACCGCGAGCATTAGTAAGGTACACATCAATAACATGTATATCAAATATACCTTTCACTTTGCCATCCTTCTTCTCCGCCAAATACTTGGGGCAGTTCCGCTTCCAGTGACCAGTCCCTTTGCAGTAGAAGCCTTAGTCTCAGGCTTAGGTCCAGACTTGGGTTTCTTCACTTGAGCAGCAACTGGCTTGCTGTTCTTCTTGAAGTTCCCTTTCTTCCCTTTACGCTTTTCCTTGAAACTGGTGGTCTTGTTGACCATCAACACTTGATGCTCCTTCTTGATTTCTACCTCCACAACTTTTAGCACTGCGAAGAGCTCAGGAATCATCTTATCCATCCCTTGAATATTATAGTTCATCATGAAGCTCTTGTAGCTTGGTGCAGTGATTGAATAACTATGTCAATGACACTATCATCAGGAAGATTAACTCCCAGCCGAGTCAAGTGGTTGTGGTACCCAGACATTCTGAGTATATGTTCACTGACAGAACTATTCTCCCCCATCTTGCAGCTGTAGAACTTATTGGAGACTTCATATCTCTCAATCCGGGCATTTGCTTGAAATATTAACTTGAACTCCTGGAACATCTCATATGCTCCATGACATTCAAAATGTCGTTGAAGTCCCGGTTCTAAGCCGTAAAGCATGGCACACAGAACTATCGAGTAGTCATCAGCTTTGCTCTGCCAGGTGTTCACAACATCTGGCATTGCTCCTGCAGCGGGTTTGTCACCTAGCGGTGCTTCCAGGACGTAATTCTTCTGTGCAGCAATGAGGATAATCATCAAGTTACGGACCCAGTCCGTGTAGTTTCTACCATCATTTTTGAACTTAGCTTTCTCTAGGAAAGCATTAAAATTCAACGGAACAACAACACGGGTGTCGGTGTCAAAACCGGCGGATCTCGGGTAGGGGGTCCCGAACTGTGCGTCTAAGGCGGATGGTAACAGGAGGCGGGGACACAATGTTTACCCAGGTTCGGACCCTCTCGATGGAGGTAATACCCTACTTCCTGCTTGATTGATCTTGATGATATGAGTATTACAAGAGTTGATCTACCACGAGATCGTAGAGGCTAAACCCTAGAAGCTAGCCTATGATTATGATTGTTGTTGTCCTACGGACTAAACCCTCCGGTTTATATAGACACCGGAGGGGGCTAGGGTTACACAGAGTCGGTTACAAGGATGGAGATCTACATATCCGAATTGCCAAGCTTGCCTTCCACGCAAAGGAGAGTCCCACCTGGACATGGGACGAAGTCTTCAATCTTGTATCTTCATAGTCCAACAGTCCGACCAAAGTATATAGTCCGGCAGTCCGAGGACCCCTAATCCAGGACTCCCTCAGTAGCCCCTAAACCAGGCTTTAATGACGATGAGTCCGGCGTGCAGATTGTCTTAGGCATTGCAAGGCGGGTTCCTTCTCCGAATACTCCATAGAAGATTTTGAACACAAGGATCATGTCCGGCTCTGCAAAACGAATTCCACATACCACCGTAGAGAGTATATTATTCCACAAATCTAATCTGCTGGCAACTCTTCATAATGTGACATCCTGCCGTGGCCCGGTCATTACGAACCGTTTTTCCCTACCTGCCACTGCACGTGTTGCGAGGCGATTTTATTGGTGCGTCTTGTCGAAGCAGAGATCGTGTTCCCTTATCACGGTATTCTCATCAATACGGGTGTGGGTAACCCAATCGTGCCTGTTAGTATGACTCCTCGATTTTAGGCAAGTTCCAAATGGCCACGCGGAGGACGCTTGATATTCGCCCTCTTTATAAAGCGGCCAAGGCATGTCCTTTTCTTCTTGCGCTCAATCCTTCCCTTCCCCCACCCCGAGTTCCAACACCCAAGGCTCAGGCTAAGCGCTCCGGACCTTCAACCATGTCCGGATCCAACCTTCAAGGCCGGTGGATGGCTTCCTCTGTCACAGAGGAGGACATCAAGAAGCTAAGGGAAGCCAGGTATCTGACCGCCGAAATCTCGCACAGACTGCCTGCTCAAGGGCAGGTCATCCCCACTCCCGAACCCAACGAGAGTGTGTTATTTATTTCCCACTTACTCCCAGGGCTAGACTTTAGTCTTGATCCCTTTGTTAGAGGGCTCATGTTATATTACTGGCTCGACTTCCACGATCTAGCTCCAGATTCCATCCTTCACATCTCATCGTTTATCATTGTGTGTGAGGCCTTCCTCTGCATCACCCCACACTTCGGATTATGGCTCAAGACCTTCAATGTGAAGCCAAAGATGATTGATGGGCGACACGCAGAATGCGGAGGTGCCATAATAAGCAAAGGCACCGATGCTCCATGGCCAAAGGGTTCCTTCCCGGAGATGTCCAACTTATGGCAGCGGGAGTGGTTTTACATCACAGATCCCCGAAGTACTAAGTGGGTAGCTGCCCCCGCCTTCCGTTCAGGCCCCTCGCCGCAATTGGCGTCATGGGTTAACAAGGGGCTTGACTGGGGGCCGATTAATGACGTGTCGGCATTGCAGAGTCGCATCCGAGATCTCCTCAAGAGAGATGCCAGCCTTGTCAAGGTAATGCTAGTCATGCTAGTTTGTCAGGTCCTGCCATGCCAACGTCGACCTCTCCGTATGTGGGAGTTCAACCCGGAAGGACCGCGAACTATTCAGCAATTCTTTGGCGTGACGCTCGAAGAGATGTATGGATTGTTCTTCGTATCACGAATAAAGCGTCCGAACACCACCGAGGATGCGGGTCTAAACTGCAATCGTCCAGATACCCACGTAAGTAATTCTACGGCCGAACACGTTGTCTTTTCATTTGTAATAAGATCATTCTGGAAAAATTGCTCTTGGCCAGGACTGGATAAGAAAGGCGAAGATGATCAGGTGTTCGGCCCCCCTTCCCGAAGGCTCACCGGATCCTGTACTAGCCAGGATGCTTGAGCACGCACCTTATCAAGTGCCATCAGGGGAAGATAAAGGGAGGAATAAAGAAGCCGAAAGCGGGCCTCACACATTACTCATCCAAACCGGGGGAATTAGTGTCTCCATGAAGGAGGATAATCGGGGAGAAGAATCTGAAATTCCCTCTTCCCCAGGAAGGAAAAGGATCACCTCTTAAGACTTGGAAACAAGGGAAGAAACCTTCGCCAGGGGGCCCTGCCCCGGAGGGCATCCTCACCGCACAGTGCCTGCAAGGGGATCAGCCCTCCACCGAGCTGTTAGTGAACAAGAGTACTTTTGGTAAATACATCTTGTTTTATCTCCGAGGACAATAACCGAGACATATGTCTTTGCAGTCCGGATCGTAGCCCTTCTCGACAGAGTTCGTCTTCGGGGGATCTTCTTTCGGAGATGATGGAGAGTGAAACACCTCCCCCTGTCTCCCCGCCTCCTGGGGCGGACGACCCTGAGGTGTCATCACGGAGGATTTCTCCTGATCCGCCAAGGCCAGAAGGTAACCCTTTGGCCAACCGGAGTCCGGAGTATTCGGCTCCTAAGGGGAGCAACAAAAAGAGTCCGGGATTGTCCGGTGCACAACCGGACGTACTTATGGGTCTTTTGGAGCAAGCGGCTATCTTAGAGGAGCATCGTACTTTAATGGGTACGGTGGTTGAGAGGATCTCATCCGCCACAAGTGGGTTGCATGAAGCTTTTACGAGCCTGCTAAGAGGCTTTGAGGTACGCAAAGTAATATATAAATTTTTTGACGGTACCGCGCACGCTAGGTGTGCTCTATACAGATAGTAGCCCCTGAGACTCTTGTTGCTGTCCAGAGGCGGCACATGGAGGATCATTGTCCTAGGTAATGATCGCGCTGCTTTCATGTGCAGGTGGCTGACGGTCCGGTGGCTGGCCGGACTGCTGAGCTTGCCGGACTGAGCCGGCAACTTGACGCGGCAGATGCCGACATTGCGCTTGTGAACAAGCGACTTGATGAGGCACAGGGTATGTATTTTCGGGTGGTCAACAAATATTAAGAGGAGCATGATGCTAGTATCTATAATATGTTGTGACTGCAGATGGAGCTGCCGCCGTGGAGACCCTTCGGGTGGAACTTGCCCGAGCCAAGGAACAAGCCAGGAGGAGTGATGTGGCCGCCCTAAAGGCGGCCGAAGACTTAAGAGCCGAACAGGCTGCTCATCGCAAGAGCGAAGATAAAATAGCCAAGATGGCTGTTGAGCTGAAAGATGCCACCGGACAATATGAGCTTCTTGAAAAGGAAAGCCAAGCGAGAGCGGCTGACCTGAAGAAAGCCGTGGAAGCAACCAAGGAAACCCATTCTAAAATCAGAGTGGCGAAGGAGGAGCTCCGTCAAGCCGGAGATATCATGGGTGGGAAGCCCTTTTTGTTGCGAACGGAGTTTGGAGATCCGAAGTATGCCCCTCTAGATCAATTATGGAGTGTTGCAGACACGTACTCGGACTTGGCAATGAGTGTTGCTGATGCGACTGCATTTTTCAAAGATCAAAAAGATCATGAAGTGGAAAAGTTATTCTGGTCGCAGTTCAATGCTCCAACGCGTCCGCTGCTGTTAAATGAGCAAATGGCCGAGTGGGCTGAGCTCCATAGGTTGTCCGGGCTTGCCATGAGGTCTGTCATGGATCATCTCTGGCCGGAAGGACCAAGGCCGAATAGTTATTTTAGTTTAGTGCAACGATTCCTTGGTGCTGTGCCGCATATCAACGCTGTAAAGAGGTCGGCGTGCATAGATCGGGTGTGCAGATGGCTCTTGCCCATGCTAAGACATACTGGGCAGAGATGGATGCCACCGCTATTGCAACCCGGGGTCCGGTCGTAGGCCAGGTCTCGGCCGAGCACTATTTTGAAGAAGTTCTAGAAGGCACTCGTTTAATAGAGGCTCAGTGCTCGAAGATTATCATGTTCAAGTGACATGTATCCCAATTGTAAAAACAATGCTATTTGGATTATAAAGGTTGTGTTTATACTTTTTCCTGGAAGTATTATGATGCCTCTTGTGCGGCCGTTTATGTATGTATATAACCTGAAAGTTTGCAGTCGTCGGCTTCAGCCCCCACGCATATAATGCGGGGGTGTTCGGAAAAGCGTGTATTCACACTTGATCCAACGTCTTAGTCCATTAAGGAGGTGATAGCGCGGCGGACAAGGCAATCGGACTATATTGCTTTAACACTTTCACTTAGCCATAGGAGTTTGATAGTGGGGCTACTATATAGCCTCTGGTACTTCCGCGCTTATCCGAATATGGTGTGCGTACATACATGACTGGGAAACCGGTCCTTCGTTAATGTGGAGGAATCACGAAGATTCCGCTGAGTTCTCGAGTGGTTGACCAGTCTCGCGCTTTATCATGACAGTCAGTTTTCGGCTTTCTCTATTGAGGTGCTCATCCAGATGAACCAGGGCACAATCGCAGTAGTTCTCCCGGTGCCACCTTAGCCGATAGAGCGGAACGTAAGGTAGAAAAACACGGGAGCCGGGCAAACCCAACTATTGACCAAAGACATGATTTGGAGCTGATGCATATAAGGCCAAACTCGCGACATCGAACACTCCCTAAGGTGTTCGGTCTTTACAACGTATACCAGGCTGAGTAACACCCTCGATAGTAAGCCCTGAATTTCCAGGTACGTGCATTAGTCTGACGTGACGAAATGCCAATAACGCCAGCATCCCTCTAGGTTATGTTGAGTATCCGAAGGGTGTGAAGCAACAAGAGATAGTAAAAAAGGTTTACACAGGGTCTTAATGTAAAAAGAAACCTCTGAACGGGGCCCTGCTGCACGTCTGCACCTGTGTCTCCGTTGTGCCATATCCTGGAGGGGTGTAGCACGATGATCATCTGTAAGAGAGAAAAACCTAGGTGAAAGTTTTCATGCAAAAAATTGATTATTCTTAATAAACCATTAAAATTCAATCTGAATAAGATCAAGCCGAACTGTAGTCCTTTTTACATGTGGGAAGCCCCTAGCACCACCTATGGGGGTATTGTTGGGGAACGTACTAATTTCAAAAAATTTCCTATGCACACGCAAGATCATGGTGATGCATAGCAACGAGAGAGGAGAGTGTGATCTACGTACCCTTGTAGACCGACAGCGGAAGCGTTAGCACAACGCGGTTGATGTAGTCGTACGTCTTCACGGCCCGACCGATCAAGCACCGAAACTATGGCACCTCCGAGTTTTAGCACACGTTCAGCTCGATGACGATCCCCGGACTCCGATCCAGCAAAGTGTCGGGGAAGAGTTCCGTCAGCACGACGGCGTGGTGACGATCTTGATGTACTACCGTCGCAGGGCTTCGCCTAAGCACCGCTACAATATTATCGGGGATTATGGTGGAAGGGGGCACCGCACATGGTTAAGAATATGATCACACGGATCAACTTGTGGCTAGAGGTGCCCCCCTGCCCCCGTATATAAAGGAGCAAGGGAGGAGGGGGCCGGCCCTAGGAGGGGGCGCGCCAAGTGTGGAGTCCTACTAGGACTCCCTAGTCCTAGTAGGATTCCACCTCCCATATGGAATAGGAAAAGAGGAAGGGAAAAGGAGAAGGAAGGAAGGAAGGGGGCGCCCACCTTCCCTAGTCCAATTCGGACCAGACCAAGGGGATGGGTGCGGTCACCCTTGAGGCCTTTTTCTTCTTTCCCGTATGGCCCAATAAGGCCCAATACGTATTCCCGTAACTCTCCGGTACTCCGAAAAATAGCCGAATCACTCGGAACCTTTCCGATGTCCGAATATAGTCATCCAATATATCGATCTTTACGTCTCGACCATTTCGAGACTCCTCGTCATGTCCCTGATCTCATCCGGGACTCCGAACTCCTTCGGTACATCAAAACTCATAAACTCATAATATAACTGTCATTGAAACCTTAAGCGTGCGGACCCTACGGGTTCGAGAACAATGTAGACATGACCGAGACACGTCTCCAGTCAATAACCAATAGCGGAACCTGGATGCTCATATTGGCTCCCACATATTCTACGAAGATCTTTTATCGGTCAGACCGCATAACAACATACGTTGTTCCCTTTGTCATCGGTATGTTACTTGCCCGAGATTCGATCGTCGGTATCTCAATACCTAGTTCAATCTCGTTACCGACAAGTCTCTTTACTCGTTTCGTAATACATCATCTCACAACTAACTCATTAGTTGCAATGCTTGCAAGGCTTATGTGATGTGCATTACCGAGAGGGCCCAGAGATACCTCTCCGACAATCGGAGTGACAAATCCTAATCTCGAAATACGCCAACCCAACATGTACCTTTGGAGACACCTGTAGAGAACCTTTATAATCACCCAGTTACATTGTGACGTTTGGTAGCACACAAAGTGTTCCTCCGGCAAACGGGAGTTGCATAATCTCATAGTCATAGGAACATGTATAAGTCATGAAGAAAGCAATAGCAACATACTAAACGATCGGGTGCTAAGCTAATGGAATGGGTCATGTCAATCAGATCATTCATCTAATGATGTGATCCCGTTAATCAAATAACAACTCTTTGTCCATGGTTAGGAAACATAACCATCTTTGATTAACGAGCTAGTCAAGTAGAGGCATAGTAGTGACACTTTGTTTGTCTATGTATTCACACAAGTATTATGTTTCTGGTTAATACAATTCTAGCATGAATAATAAACATTTATCATGATATAAGGAAATAAATAATAACTTTATTATTGCCTCTAGGGCATATTTCCTTCAGTCTCCCACTTGCACTAGAGTCAATAATCTAGTTCACATCGCCATGTGATTTAACAGCAATAGTTCACATCACCATGTGATTAACACCCATAGTTCACATCGATATGTGATCAACACCCAAAGGGTTTACTAGAGTCAATAATCTAGTTCACATCATTTATGTGATTAACACCCAAAGAGTACTAAGGTGTGATTATGTTTTGCTTGTGAGATAATTTTAGTCAACGGGTCTGTCACATACAGATCCGTAAGTATTTTGCGAATTCTATGTCTACAATGCTCTGCACGGAGCTACTCTAGCTAATTGCTCCCACTTTCAGTATGTATCTAGATCGAGACTTAGAGTCATCCAGATCTGTGTCAAAACTTGCATCGACGTAACTTTTTACGACGAACCTTTTGTCACCTC
This sequence comes from Triticum urartu, assembly GCF_056163025.1. Lineage (NCBI taxonomy): Eukaryota > Viridiplantae > Streptophyta > Magnoliopsida > Poales > Poaceae > Triticum > Triticum urartu. Next base: position 601,750,720 of record NC_141874.1, on the reverse strand, counting down.
CATAATCGAGAAATATTTCCTTATTCCACTAAGGATAATTTTGACCAATGTCCAGTGATTTACTCTTAGATCACTATTGTACTCCCTTGCTTAACACAGTGTAGGGTATACAATAGATCTGGTACACATCATGGCATACTTTATAGAACCTATGGCTGAGGCATAGGGAATGACTTTCATTCTCTTTCTATCTTCTGCCGTGGTCGGGCTTTGAGTCTTACTCAATTTCATACCTTGTAACACAGCCAAGAACTCTTTCTTTGACTGTTCCATTTTTGAACTACTTCAAAATATTGTCAAGGTATGTACTCATTGAAAAAACTTATCAAGTGTCTTGATCTATCTCTATAGATTTTGATGCTTAATATGTAAGCAGCTTCACCGAGGTCTTTCTTTGAAAAACTTCTTTAAAAACACTCCTTTATGCTTTGCAGAATAATTCTACATTATTTCCGATCAACAATATGTCATTCACATATACTTATCAGAAATGTTGTAGTGCTCCCACTCACTTTCTTGTAAATACAGGCTTCACCGCAAGTCTGTATAAAACTATATGCTTTGATCATACCATCAAAGCGTTTATTCCAACTCCGAGAGGCTTGCACCAGTCCATAAATGGATCGCTGGAGCTTGCACACTTTGTTAGCTCCTTTTGGATCGACAAAACCTTCCGGCTGCATCATATACAACTCTTCTTCCAGAAATCCATTCAGGAATGCAGTTTTGACATCCATTTGCTGGATTTCATAAAATGCGGCAATTGCTAACATGATTCGGACAAACTTAAGCATAGATACGTGTGAGAAACTCTCATCATAGTCAACACCTTGAACTTGTTGAAAACCTTTTTGCGACAATTCTAGCTTTGTAGATAGTAACACTACTATCAGCGTCCGTCTTCCTCTTGAAGATCCATTTAATCTCAATGGCTCGCCGATCGTTGGGCAAGTCAATCAAAGTCCATACTTTGTTCTCATACATGGATCTCATCTCAGATTTCATGGCCTCAAGCCATTTCGCGGAATCTAGGCTCATCATCGCTTCCTCATAGTTCGCAAGTTCGTCATGGTCTAGTAACATGACTTCCAGAACAGGATTACCGTACCACTTTGGTGCGGATCTCACTCTGGTTTACCTACGAGATTCGGTATTAACTTGATCTGAAGTTACATGATCATCATCATTAGTCTTCCTCACTAATTGGTGTAGTAGTCACAGGAACAGATTTCTTGTGATGAACTACTTTTCAATAAGGGAGAAGGTACAATTACCTTATAAAGTTCTACTTTCCTCCCACTCACTTCTTTCAAGAGAAACTCCTTCTCTAGAAAGGATCCATTCTTAGCAACGAATGTCTTGCCTTCGGATCTGTGATAGAAGGTGTACCCAATAGTCTCCTTTGGGTATCCTATGAAGACATATTTCTCCGATTTGGGTTTGAGCTTATCAAGATGAAACTTTTTCATATAAGCATCACAATCCCAAACTTTAAGAAACGACAACTTTGGTTTCTTGCCAAACCACAGTTCATGGTGCCCTTTTAAACGTGAATGCGGCTGTCTTTAATGCATAACCCCAAAACGATAGTGGTAGATCGGTAAGAGACATCATAGATCGCACCATATCTAATAAAGTACGGTTATGATGTTCGGACACACCATTATGCTGTGGTGTTCCAGGTGGCGTGAGTAGTGAAACTATTTCACATTGTTTTAACTAAAGGCCAAACTCGTAACTCAAATATTTTACCTCTGCGATCATATCATAGAAACTTTTATTTTCTTGTTACGATGATTCTCCACTTCACTCTGAAATTCTTTGAACTTTTCAAATATTTCAGACTTGTGTTTCATTAAGTAGATATACCCATATCTGCTCAAATCATCTGTGAAGGTCAGAAAATAATGATACCCACCGCGAGCCTTAACACTCATCGGATCTCATACATCAGTATGTATTATTTCCAATAAGTCAGTTGCTCGCTCCATAGTTCCGGAGAACAGCGTTTTAGTCATCTTGCCCATGAGGCATGGTTCGCAAGCATCAACTGATTCATAATCAAGTGATTCCAAAAGCCCATCAGTATGGAGTTTCTTCATGCGCTTTATACCGATATGACCCAAACGGCAGTGCCACAAATAAGTTGCACTATGATTATTAACTTTGCATCTTTTGGTTTCAATATTATGATTATGTGTATCACTACGATCGAGATCCAACGAACTATTTTCATTGGGTGTGTAACCATATAAGGTTTTATTCATGTAAACAGAACAACAATTTATTCTCGTACTTATATGAATAACTGTATTACAATAAACATGATCAAATCATATTCATGCTCAACGCAAACACCAAATAACACTTATTCAGGTTCAACACTATTCCGGAAAGTATAGGGAGTGTGCGATGATGATCATATCAATCTTGGAACCACTTCCAACACACATCGTCACTTCACCCTTAACTAGTCTCTGTTTATTCTGCAACTCCCGTTTCGAGTTACTAATCTTAGCAACTGAACTAGTGTCAAATACTGAAGGGTTGCTATAAACACTAGTAAAGTACACATCAATAACATGTATATCAAATATACTTATGTTCACTTTGCCATCCTTCTTATCTGCCAATCACTTGGGGTAGTTCCGCTTCTAGTGACCAGTCCCTTTGCAGTAGAAACACTTAGTCTCAGGCTTAGGACCAGACTTGGGCTTCTTCACTTGAGCAGCAACTTGCTTGCTGTTCTTCTTGAAGTTCCCCTTCTTCCCTCTTCCCTTTTCTTGAAACTAGTGGTCTTGTCTACCATCAACACTTGATGTTTTTCTCGATTTCTACCTTCGTCAATTTCCGCATTACGAAGAGCTTGGGAATCGTTTCCGTTATCCCTTGCATATCATAGTTCATCACGAAGTTCTACTAACTTGGTGATGGTGACTAGAGAATTCTGTCAATCACTATCTTATCTGGAAGATTAACTCCCACTTGATTCAAGCGATTGTAGTATTCAGACAATCTGAGCACATGCTCACTAGTTGAGCGATTCTCCTCCATCTTTTAGCTATAGAACTTGTTGGAGACTTCATATCTCTCAACTCGGGTATTTGCTTGAAATATTAACTTCAACTCCTGGAACATCTCATATGGTCCATGACATTCAAAACGTCTTTGATGTCCCGATTCTAAGCCATTAAGCATGGTGCACTAAACTATCAAGTAGTCATCATATTGAGCTAGCCAAACGTTCATAACGTCTGCATCTGCTCCTGCAATAGGTCCGTCACCTAGCGGTGCATCAAGGACATAATTCTTCTGTGCAGCAATGAGGATAAACCTCAGATCACGGATCCAATCCGCATCATTGCTACTAACATCTTTCAACAAAATTTTCTCTAGGAACATATCAAAATAAACACAAGGAAGCAACAACGCGAGCTATTGATCTACACCATAACTTGCAAAATACTACCAGGACTAAGTTCATGATAAATTTAAGTTCAATTAATCATATTACTTAAGAACTCCCACTTAGATAGACATCCCTCTAATCCTCTAAGTGATTACGTGATCCAAATCAACTAAACCATGTCCGATCATCACGTGAGATGGAGTAGTTTCATTGGTGAACATCGCTATGTTGATCATATCTGCTATATGATTCACGCTCGACCTTTCGGTCTCCGTGTTCCGAGGCCATATCTGTATATGCTTGGCTCGTCAAGTATAACCTGAGTATTCTGCGTGTGCAACTGTTTTGCACCCGTTGTATTTGAACGTAGAGCCTATCACACCCGATCATCATGTGGTGTCTCAGCACGAAGAACTTTCGCAATGGTGCATACTCAGGGAGAACACTTCTTGATAATTAGTGAGAGATCATCTTATAATGCTACCGTCAATCAAAGCAAGATAAGATGCATAAAAGATAAACATCACATGCAATCAATATAAGTGATATGATATGGCCACCATCATCTTGTGCTTGTGATCTCCATCTCCGAAGCACCGTCATGATCACCATCGTCACCGGCGCGACACCTTGATCTCCATCGTAGCATTGTTGTCGTCTCGCCAATCTTATTCTTCCACGACTATCGCTACCGCTTAGTGATAAAGTAAAGCATTACAGTGCGATTGCATTGCATACAATAAAGCGACAACCATATGGCTCCTGCCAGTTGCCGATAACTCGGTTACAAAACATGATCATCTCATACAATAAAATTAGCATCATGTCTTGACCATATCACATCACAACATGCCCTGCAAAAACAAGTTAGACGTCCTCTACTTTGTTGTTGCAAGTTTTACGTGGCTGCTACGGGCTTAAGCAAGAACCAATCTTACCTACGCATCAAAACCACAATGCTAGTTTGTCAAGTTGGTGCTGTTTTAACCTTCGCAAGGACCGGGCGTAGCCACACTCGGTTCAACTAAAGTTGGAGAAACTGTCACCCGCTAGCCACCTTTGTGCAAAGCACGTCGGGAGAACCGGTCTCGTGTAAGCGTAGCGTAATGTCGGTCCGGGCCGCTTCGTCCAACAATACCGCCGAATCAAAGTATGACATGCTGGTAAGTAGTATGACTTATATCGCCCACAACTCACTTGTGTTCTACTCGTGCATATAACATCAACACATAAAACCTACGCTCGGATGCCACTGTTGGGGAACGTAGTAATTTCAAAAAAAATTCCAACGCACACGCAAGATCATGGTGATGCATAGCAACGAGAGAGGAGAGTGTGATCTATGTACCCTTGTAGACCGACAGCGGAAGCGTTAGCACAACGCGGTTGATGTAGTCGTACGTCTTCACGGCCCGACCAATCAAGCACCGAAACTACGGCACCTCCGAGTTTTAGCACACGTTCAGCTCGATGACGATCCCCGGACTCCGATCCAGCAAAGTGTCGGGGAAGAGTTCCGTCAGCATGACGGCGTGGTGACGATCTTGATGTACTACCGTCGCAGGGCTTCGCCTAAGCACCGCTACAATATTATCGAGGATTATGGTGGAAGGGGGCACCGCACACGGTTAAGAAGATGATCACACGGATCAACTTGTGTCTAGAGGTGCCCCCCTGCCCCCGTATATAAAGGAAGGGAGGAGGAGGCCGGCCCTAGGAGGGGGCGCGCCAAGTGTGGAGTCCTACTAGGACTCCCTAGTCCTAGTAGGATTCCACCTCCCATATGGAATAGGAAAAGAGGAAGGGAAAAGGAGAAGGAAGGAAGGGGGCGCCCCCCTTCCCTAGTCCAATTCGGACCAGACCAAGGGGAGGGGTGCGGCCACCCTTGAGGCCCTTTTTCTTCTTTCCCGTATGGCCCAATAAGGCCCAATACGTATTCCCGTAACACTCCAGTACTCCAAAAAATACCCAAATCACTTGGAACCTTTCCGATGTCCGAATATAGTCGTCCAATATATCGATATTTACGTCTCGCCCATTTCGAGACTCCTCGTCATGTCCCTGATCTCATCCGGGACTCCGAACTCCTTCGGTACATCAAAACTCATAAACTCATAATATAACTGTCATTGAAACCTTAAGCGTGCGGACCCTACGAGTTCGAGAACAATGTAGACATGACCGAGACACGTCTCTAGTCAATAACCAATAGCGGAACCTGGATGCTCATATTGGCTCCCACATATTCTACGAAGATCTTTTATCGGTCAGACCACATAACAACATACGTTGTTCCCTTTGTCATCGGTATGTTACTTGCCCGAGATTCGATCGTCGGTATCTCAATACCTAGTTCAATCTCGTTACCGGCAAGTCTCTTTACTCATTCCGTAATACATCATCTCACAACTAACTCATTAGTTGCAATGCTTGCAAGGATTATGTGATGTGCATTACCGAGAGGGCCCAGAGATACCTCTCCGACAATCGGAGTGACAAATCCTAATCTCGAAATATGCCAACCCAACATGTACCTTTGGAGACACCTGTAGAGCACCTTTATAATCACCCAGTTATGTTGTGACGTTTGGTAGCACACAAAGTGTTCCTCTGGCAAACGGGAGTTGCATAATCTCATAGTCATAGGAACATGTATAAGTCATGAAGAAAGCAATAGCAACATACTAAACGATCGGGTGCTAAGCTAATGGAATGGGTCATGTCAATCAGATCATTCATCTAATGATGTGATCCCGTTAATCAAATAACAACTCTTTGTCCATGGTTAGGAAACATAACCATCTTTGATTAACGAGCTAGTCAAGTAGAGGCATACTAGTGACACTTTGTTTGTCTATGTATTCACACAAGTATTATGTTTCCGGTTAATACAATTCTAGCATGAATAATAAACATTTATCATGATATAAGGAAATAAATAATAACTTTATTATTGCCTCTAGGGCATATTTCCTTCAGGTATATCTATCGACCCAGTCTTAGGTTTATCTGAGCTGTTACAGCTAGTGGTGCGCCGGACTCGTCTAGCCGTGTCCGCGGTCTTGACGACCAATCATTTATTCTGGTTGTAGAGGCCGCTCAGTGTTTGGCTGCTAAAGCCGCCACACATTCTTCCGCACGTAAGGAATGCTCCATGTTTCCGCTAAATATGATGATGCCACGTGGACCGGGCATCTTAAGCTTAAGATAAGCGTAATGCGGTATTGCATTAAAACAAGTGAAGGCCCTTCTTCCGAGTAGTGCTTGATAGTCGCTTCGGAATGGAGCGATGTCGAAGGTTAACTTTTCACTTCAGAAGTTGTCGGGAGAACCGAATACAACCTCTAGTACTAGAGAGCCCGTGCAGCAGGCCTTTGGGCCTAGTATTACTCCTTTAAAGGTAGTATTGCTTTGGCTGATTCTTGTCGGGTCTATCCCCATTTTGCGGACTGTGTCCTGATATATCAGATTAAGACTACTGCCGCCGTCCATAAGGACTCGGGTGAGATGGCATCCGTCAATTATTGGGTCTAGTACCAAGGCAGCCGATCTTCCGTGCCGGATACTAGTCGGGTGATCCCTGCGATGAAAAGTGATCGGGCAGGCCGACCAGGGGTTGAACTTGGGGGTGACGAGCTCCACGGCGCATACATCTTGGAGTGCGTGTTTTCTCCTCCTCTTCGTTACGTGAATCATGTTCACTGTTTTGACCTCTGGTGGGAATTTTTTCTGTCCCCCAGTGTTTTGTTGGCGAGGCTCATCCTCATCTTCACTTGGTGTCTCCCTCCCCTTGTGTCCGGCGTTTAGCTTGCCGGCCTGCTTGAAGACCCATCATTCTCTGTTGGTGTGATTTGCAGGTTTGTCGGAGGTGCCATGAATCTGACATAATCTGTCTAGAATCTTGTTTAGGCTGGACGGTCCATCTCTCTGCCTTTGAATGGCTTTTTTCCGTTGAGCGGGTTGAGATGTTGTCTGGGTTGTCTTCATTGTTTCGACACTTGCTTTTACTGCGTCGTGGTTTTCCATTGCCATCCCTGACTTCGGATGTGCCTGGGTCGCTGGTGCCGCTACGGGCCAGCCAACTATCTTCGCCCGCGCAAAAGCGGGTTATCAGGCTTGTTAGGGCTGCCATTGTCCTCGGTTTTTCCTGGCCGAGGTGTCTGGCGAGCCATTCGTCCCGGACACTGTGTTTGAAAGCCGCTAAGGCTTCGGCTTCCGGGCAGTCGACAATTTGATTCTTCTTAGTGAGGAATATGTTCCAAAGCTTTCGGGCTGACTCTCCACGCTGTTGAATTATGTGACTTAAATCGTCTGCATCCGGAGGTCGGACATAGGTCGCTTGAAAATTAGCCCTAAAAGCATCCTCAAGCTCTTCCAAACTTCCCATTGAGTTTTTGGGGCGGCTCTCCAGCTAGTGCCGAGCTGGTCCTTTCAACTTGAGGGGCAAGTATTTGATGGTGTGGAGATCATCTCCGTGAGCCATGTGGATATGGAGGATAAAGTCCTCGATCCAGACCCCAGGGTATGTCGTTCCGTCGTATGCCTCTATGTTCACGAGTTTGAATCCCTCGGGAAATTCGTGATCCAGCACCTCATCGGTGAAGCATAGGGGGTGCGCGGCACCCCTGTATTTTGATGTGTCATGGCGTTCTGATGGTTGTAGTGTTCGGTTTTGATTTTGTGCCGGAGCGCGCTTCCTAGATCCGTAAATGGACCTGGTCAGACCGGCTTTTTGGTGCAATTCCTCACGTAAATCATGTACTGACTTATGTTCGACATCGTTAGTCGCCCTATTGCGGCCACGGGGTGGTCGATCCGGCTGATCGGCCATTTTATTTTTCGGCTGTGTAGGCTCTAAAGCCTCGTCATCGAATTCAGGCAGTAGCTTGCGCTTTGGATAGCTCTTTGTGTGGCGACTTCCACCGTACTTTTCTTCAGTGTCGAGCACTTTGTTCCATCTACTGTTGAGTGTATTTTGCGGCTTTAACCCTTTGTTTCTGCTTCTTTAGACTCCTCGCGGTGGCAATAAGCCTTCTATGGAGGTTCTCTTGCTCCACGTGCCTTTCTGGGATGATGTGTGCATCGTCGTCCAGACTGTTCTCCTCTCCGGAGACAGGTTGATTAGCTTTACCCTTGGTGTCGCCATGATCGGGTAGCGGCTTCGTACTATGTTCTCCGTCCCCTGGTTCATCCTACTCTGTTGCTAGGTCCATGTGGTCGTCGTTTCCTTGGGAGTCGACCGGGGTATTATTCTTTCTAGTGCTGTTATCGCTGTTTTTGCCGAGGCGGGATTTGGAGCGGTGCCTATGTTGTCGCCTTGGTTGCTTCTCGAGGGGATTATCCTTCGCTGCATCCTTCCGTTCCTCGTCATTGTTTTCTTTGGGTGTATCCACCATGTATATATCGTGTGATGAAGTGGCTGTCCAGCGCCCTGTGGGCGGTGGTTCATGTTCCTCTCCTGCATCGTCGTCCATACCGTCGATGTCCTCGGGGTCGAAATCAAGCATGTCGGTTAAATTGTTGACAGTGGCTATTAAGTGGGTGGTGGGTGGGGAACGAATTTCTTCGTCGTCCGCTTCCCACTCAAGCCGGACATAGTTCGTCCAAGGGTCTCCTGACTAGGAGAGAGACCTCAATGAATTTAGCACGTCGCCCAAGGGCGAGTGTTGGAAGATATCCGCGAAGGTAAACTCCATGATCGGTGCCCAATCAGATTCGATAGGCACGGATGTAGGCGGTTCAGAGCCTGTGGCCGGGGATGAATCCAAGGGTCCGGCAACACAGGTCTCATAGGGGGTGAAGTCAGTATTCGGCTCTATCGCCACTGAGTGTGCGGCCTTCATGGCAGGGTCCATCCGCCCATCCTCGGACGGCATGATCTGTTCCAGATTGAGGGCCGGAGTAGCCACAGGTGTGATCTCCCGAACACCGTCCGACGGCAGAGCTAAGTCATGCTCGTCGTGACCGTGCGACGCACCTGACATGGGCTCGAATCCGTCGAAGATCAAGTCTCCGCGGATGTCTGCAGTATAGTTTAAGTTTCCAAACCTGACCTGACGGCCAGGGGCGTAGCTCTCGATCTGCTCCAGATGGCCAAGCGAGTTGGCCCGCATTGCGAAGCCGTCGAATTCGAAGATCTGTCCGGGGAGAAAAACCTCACCTTGGATCGCATCGTTGCCGATGGTCGAAGGAGCCATCAAGCCTTATGGTGAAGACACAATGGAACTCTCAATGAAAGCACCAATGTCGGTGTCAAAATCGGTGGATCTCGGGTAGGGGGTCCCGAACTGTGCGTCTAAGGCAGATGGTAACAGGAGGCGGGGACACAATGTTTACCCAGGTTCGGGCCCTCTCGATGGAGGTAATACCCTACTTCCTACTTGATTGATCTTGATGATATGAGTATTACAAGAGTTTATCTACCACGAGATCGTAGAGGCTAAACCCTAAAAGCTAGCCTATGATTATGATTGTTGTTGTCCTATGGACTAAACCCTCCGGTTTATATAGACACCGAAGGGGGCTAGGGTCACACAGAGTCGGTTACAAGGGAGGAGATCTACATATCCGAATTGCCAAGCTTGCCTTCCACGCAAAGGAGAGTCCCACCCGGACACGGGACGAAGTCTTCAATCTTGTATCTTCATAGTCCAACAGTCTAGCCAAAGTATATAGTCCGGCAGTCCGAGGACCCCCTAATCCAGGACTCCCTCAATGGGCCATCTATCACAACATAGACATGCAAAATACTATCAGGTACTAAGTTCATGATAAATTAAAGTTCAATTAACCAAATTACTTAAGAACTCCCACTTAGATTGACATCTCTCTAATCATCTAAGTGATCACGTGATCCATATCAACTAAACCATGTCTGGTCATCACGTGAGATGGAGTAGTTTTCAATGGTGAACATCACTATGTTGATCATATCTACTATATGATTCACGCTCGACCTTTCGGTCTCAGTGTTCCGAGGCCATATCTGCATATGCTAGGCTCGTCAAGTTTAACCTGAGTATTCTGCATGTGCAAAACTGGCTTGCACCCGTTGTATGTGAACGTAGAGCTTATCACACCCGATCATCACGTGGTGTCTCGGCACGACGAACTGTAGCAACGGTGCATACTCAGGGAGAACACTTATACCTTGAAATTTAGTGAGAGATCATCTTATAATGCTACCATCGAACTAAGAAAAATAAGATGCATAAAGGATAAACATCACATGCAATCAATATAAGTGACATGATATGGTCATCATGATCTTATGCCTTTGATCTCCATCTCCAAAGCACCGTCATGATCACCATCATCACCGGCTTGACACCTTGATCTCCATCGAAGCATCATTGTCGTCTTGCCAACTATTGCTTCTACGACTATCGCTACCGCTTAGTGATAAAGTAAAGCAATTACATGGCGATTGCATTTCATACAATAAAGCGACAACCATATGGCTCCTGCCAGTTACCGATAACTGTGTTACAAAACATGATCATTTCATACAATAAAATTTAGCATCATGTCTTGACCATATCACATCACAACATGCCCTACAAAAACAAGTTAGACGTCCTCTACTTTGTTGTTGCAAGTCTTACGTGGCTGCTACGGGCTGAGCAAGAACCGTTCTTACCTATGCATCAAAAACCACAACGCGGTATAGTGATTACTTTTTGATCTTCAGAAAGAACCTTGTTCATTGAATCCGATTCAACTAAAGTGGGAGAAACTGACACCCACCAGCCACCTGTGTGCGAAGCACGTTCGTAGAACCAGTCTCGCATAAGTGTACGCGTAATGTCGGTCTGGGCCGCTTCATCCAACAATACCACCAAATCAAGAAACAAACTAGTGACGACAAGCAATATGTATATACCCACGCCCACAACTCCTTTGTGTTCTACTCGTGCATATAACATCTACGCATAAACCTGGCTCGGATGCCACTGTTGGGGAACGCAGTAATTTCAAAAAAATCCTACACACACACAAGATCATGGTGATGCATAGCAACGAGAGGGGAGAGTGTTGTCTACATACCCTCGTAGACCGTAAGCGGAAGCGTTATGACAACGCGGTTGATGTAGTCGTACGTCTTCACGATCGACCGATCCTAGTACCGAAAGTACGGCACCTCCGCGATCTGCACACGTTCGGCTCGGTGACGTCCCACGAACTCACGATCCAGTAGAGTGTAGAGGGAGAGCTTCGCCAGCACGAGGGCATGACGACGGTGATGATGATGCTACCGGAAGAGGGCTTCACCTAAGCACCGCTACGATATGACCGAGGTGGATTATGGTGGAGGGGGCACCGCACACGGTTAAGAGATCAATGATGAACTTGTGTGTCCATGGGGTGCCCCCTCCCCCGTATATAAAGGAGTGGAGGAGGGGGATAGGGCCGGCCTCCTAGGCACGCCCAAGGGTACTCCCGGTGGGAGTAGGATTCCCCCTCCCTAGTTGGAGTAGGAGAGGGAAGGAAGGGGGAGAAGGAGAGAAGGAAAGGGGGGCGACCGGCCCTCCAATTCAGATTGGGCTTGGGGGGTGCGCCCCCACCTTTCCCTCCTCCTCCTCCTTTCCACTATGGCCCATTAAGGCCCATTGACTCCCCGGGGGGTTCCAGGAACCCCCTGGTACTCCGGTATATGCCCGAACTCCCTCAAAACCTTTCCGATGTCCAAACATAGTCATCCAATATATCGATCTTTATGTCTCGACCATTTCGAGACTCCTCGTCATGTCCATGATCACATCCGGGACTCCGAACTACCTTCAGTACATCAAAACACATAAACTCATAGTACCGATCGTCACCGAACGTTAAGCATGCGGACCCTACGGGTTCGAGAACTATGTAGACATGACCGAGATACATCTCTAGTCAATAACCAATAGCGGAACCTAGATGTTCATATTGGCTCCCACATATTCTACGAAGATCTTTATCGGTCAAACCGCATAACAACATACGTTGTTCCCTTTGTCATCGGTATGTTACTTGCCCGAGATTCGATCGTCGGTATCTCAATAGCTAGTTCAAACTCGTTACCGGCAAGTCTCTTTACTCATTACGTAATGCATCGTCCCGCAACTAACTCGTTAGTCACATTGCTTGCAAGGCTTATATTGATGTGCATTACTAAGAGGGCCCAGAGATACCTCTCTGACAATCGGAGTGACAAATCCTAATCTCGATCTATGCCAACTCAACAAACACCATCGGTGACACCTGAAGAGCACCTTTATAATCACCCAGTTATGTTGTCACATTTGGTCGCACACAAAGTGTTCCTCCAGTATTCGGGAGTTGCATGATCTCATAGTCATAGGAACATGTATAAGTTATGGAGAAAGCAATAGAAACAAACTTAACGATCATCGTGCTAAGCTAACGAATGGGTCAAGTCAATCACATCATTATCTAATGATGTGATCCCGTTAATCAAATGACAACTCATGTCTATGGTTAGAAAACATAACCATCATTGATTCAACGAGCTAGTTAAGTAGAGGCATACTAGTGACATTCTGTTCGTCTATGTATTCACACATGTACTAAGTTTCCGGTTAATACAATTCTAGAATGAATAATATACATTTATCATGATATAAGGAAATATAAATAACAACTTTATTATTTGCTCTAGGGCATATTTCCTTTAGTGAGAACCTCCGCAAACATATCCGGGAGGTTGGCATGGAACCAACCACCACCCACTATCTCACGAAAGCAGCTCCGGAAAAATCTCGCCGAAGGACATACAAAGAAGTGGTTCGAGTCCTCAGGGACCGAACACAAAGGACATAGCCCGTCGGAGGGGCCGTGGCACTTAAGTACCTGTAACGCCCCGAGACCATTGCGCCAGGCGTCTTCCAGTTATTCGCTGTTGTTGCCTTGTCTTTCGCTTGCGTGTTGCATCTTGCCATGTCATCATCCGCATTGCATCATCATGTTTTCGAAACTTGCATTCGTCCGGGTCTCCCCCTTCCTTCCGTTGTTCGTTCTGAGCCCTGACACACTTGCACGCGCCCGTGGCATGTCCAAATTAGTATTTTATAAGTGGCCAGAAAATGTTCTCGTAATGGGATGAAAGTTGGCGTGTGGTCTTATTACACTGTAGATAGACCGCCTATAAAGTTTCATCGGATTTGGAGTCTGCTTGATGCCCCCAACGGATAACTATAGCGGCAGTATAGCCGGTCTTTTCGTTGGACGTTTTCGGTCGGCACACACTGTGTCGGGCTGCATCTCTCCCCTCTTCTCCCAGACCAACCCGCTCTCCACAGTCCACCTAGGCCCATGCCTACCCCACTTCGCATCCGGAGCCGTCTGATGCGATCGCACGGTCCGAAAACCCTTCTTTTCTCAGTGCATAAACCCCCTCGCGTGCGTGTCCGAAACTTCCCCGAACCCGACCCGAGCAGTCGTCACCGTTGGGTCCAGTTCGTCCCCAAACATCCCTAAACCATCTCCGTTTTGTTAACTGGACTCTCCTAACCTAATTATCTCGGGCCGCCCGATTACGATCGGAGGGACCTAACCGCCCTAAACTGATCTGTATTGCTATATATAGTCCGCTTTGTCCATTTTCTAGACAAACCCTAAATTCTAGGCACCTTGTCCCATCCACTCGTCGCCGCCGCCACTCCACCTAATCCATATCGGGATCCCACCTGCCCAGATCCGCCGCCACTTTCCCCTTGCTCTCCGTGCCCAACCAACCATGTCGCGCCCCTGATCCAAAAAAACCATCTCGGCCTCCCCACCTCGAGCTCCTACCAGATCACCACGCCGTCTCACGAGCGCCCAAGCCCCTCGATCCAGCCGTCCAGGAGGACGTCGCCGTGGGCACCAGGCACCAACTCCCCGATGTCTCCTCCTCCCCATGGTGTTTCCCTCTGGATCCCTCTCTTTCACTCAGTTTTCCTCTCACTCACACTTTGTTCACAGGAACGTCGCCATGGCTGCCGCATCGACTTTGTCTCCACCAAAGCCCTGCCGATGACCAGCACACGACGCCGACAAGCAGTAGCAGCTCCCGCATCCCCTCGTTCCCGAGCACGTCGAACCGTCGCCTCGTAATTCCTGTGCCGAAGCACCACCTCGCGTGTCTCCGTCCTCGAGCAGGAGGTCGGCCTGCTGCCGGCGACCGCGCCCTCCGACGACCTCCACCGCCTAGGGCCCCGGCGACCTCTCCGTCCTGGCCTCCTCCGCCACACCGGCGAGCGCGGCGCGGGAGCACCGCAGGTCGCCTTCGCCGCTCTCATGCATCGCCGCTACCGCCTCGAACCTCTCCTGCTTCGGCCTCCAAGTCCCGCTGCGCAGTCCCGCGTCGTCGCCTCCTCTGCATCGAGCGGGAGGACGAAGAACAATGCCTCCCCTGCACCCGAGCTCCCCTGACCTGAGGTCGTCATCCTTGCCCCCGTGCTGGTTCTGCGCCTTGCTATCGTGCCGCCGCAATGGTGGGTGTTGCCTTCTTCAGCTCCGCCCGCAAGCCGTCGCCGGACCCGCCTCCATCGGCCTCCGCTCGGCACGCCGCCGCCGGGACCTGCGCGCCGCCTCACTCACCCGCCGCCTCCCTGCTGCCAAGTCACATCATGCGCCCGCGAAGACTCTGCCTGCAATGTGCCGCTTTGTTCGTTCTCTGCCGCGTCAAGGAGACGCTCGATCTGGCCCCGTTGACCGTGAGCGTCGGCTGGGTCACAGCCGCGCCAGTCCCAGCGGCCTCCCCTCCAACTCCTGGGCTGAAGCCCATGGTGAGGGCACCCCGCGCCCCTCCTTTTTTTCTCTCTCTTTCCCTCATGTTGGGCCAGCCTGCTGTGTTTCCGCCCATAGACATTTTTTCCGTTCTGCGAATTTATCAATTTTTTCTTGTGCATGCATAATTACAGAAAATGCCCTTGTTTCAAATTGTTAATAACTAAAAAATCGTGCATCGGCTTAAAATGATTTAAACATGTAAAATGACTAGAATTTCATATAGTTTCATAATATGCCACTTTCATGCATGTTAAATATGTCTAAAATGGTGTTTGCTTATATTTTGCCTACTGCCATGCTAAAATGCTTTATTTCATAACTAATTAACTGTGGCTCGGTTTTAAATAAACTCTATATGTAAATGGGGTAGAAAAATGCCTAGTTTAACATGGTGTATTTACTTTGCATGTTTAATAACTCTAAAATTGTGTTTAGGGCAGAACAGTACCAAATCCATAATTATGCACATGAGGATTTTCCGGACTTGTTGCTTGTTGTTCCGGCCTCATTTAAACTTGCCTAGATAGGTAGTTTTCATTTGCTTCACCCCCTTGCCATGTTTAAGAACATTTAATATTGTTGGGTACATAAACGAGATCGAACTAAATAATCAAATGTGGTGTTCCAGCAATATCCAACTCGTTGCAAATTGAGCTGCACTTAACTTGTAGTTTTGCTTGTGCATTTTGCCATGCCATGCCATGCCTCATTAAACCGGACATGCATCATACTTGGTTGCGCATCATGCCATGTTTATGTGATGGTTGTTTACTATGTTGTTTGCTTCTTTCCGGCGTCGGTTCTTCGGGTAGTCCCGTTAACGTCACCTTTGTGAGGATCCGTTCGACTACGTCCGTTTGTCTTCTTCATGGACTCGTTCTTCTTCCTTGCGGGATCTCAGGCAAGATGACCATACCCTCGAAATCACTTCTATCTTTTCTTGCTAGTTGCTCGCTCTATTGCTATGCTACGATACCTACCACTTGCTATATCATGCCTCCCATATTTCCATGTCAAGCCTCTAACCCACCTTTCCTAGCAAACCGTTGTTTGGCTATGTTACCGCTTTTGCTCAGCCCCTCTTATAGCGTTGCTAGTTGCAGGTGAAGCTGAAGTTTGTTCCATGTTGGAACGTGGATATGTTGGGATATCACAATATCTCTTATTTAATTAATGCATCTATATACTTGGTAAAGGGTGGAAGGCTCGGCCTTATGCCTGGTGTTTTGTTCCACTCTTGCCGCCCTAGTTTCCGTCATACCGGTGTTATGTTCCATTTTGTGTTCCTTACACGGTTGGGTGTTATGGGGACCCCTTGACAGTTCGCTTTGAATAAAACTCCTCCAGCAAGGCCCAACCTTGGTTTTACCATTTGCCTCACCACCACCTACTTTTCCCTTGGGAGTCGCGCTCCCAAGGGTCATCTTTATTTTAAGCCCCCCCGGGCCAATGCTTGTCTAAGTGTTGGTCCGAACCGAGTAGACTGCGGGGCCACCTCAGGGAAACTTGAGGTTTGGTTTTACTCGTAGGATGTCTCATCCGGTGTTGCCCTGAGAACGAGATATGTGCAGCTCCTATCGGGATGTCGGCACATTGGGCGGTCTTGCTGGTCTTGTTTTACCATTGTCGAAATGTCTTGTAACCGGGATTCTGAGTTTGATCGGGTCTTCTTGGGAGAAGGAATATCCTTCGTTGACCGTGAGAGCTTGTGATGGGCTAAGTTGGGACACCCCTGCAGGGTTTGTACTTTCGAAAGTCGTGCCCGTGGTTATGGGCAGATGGGAATTTGTTAATGTCCGGTTGTAGAGAACTTGACACTTAACTTAATTAAAATGAATCAACCACGTGTGTAACCGTGATGGTCTCTTTTTGGCGGAGTCCAGGAAGTGAACACGGTTCTTGTGTTATGCTTGAACGTAAGTAGTTTCAGGATCACTTCTTGATCACTTCTAGATCACGACCGTGCTTTGCTTCTCTTCTCGCTCTCATTTGCGTAAGTTAGCCACCATATATGCTAGTGCTTGCTGCAGCTCCACCTCACTACCCTTTTCCTACCCATAAGCTTATATGGTCTTGATCTCGCGGGTGTGAGATTGCTGAGTCCTTGTGGCTCACAGATACTTCCAAACAGTTGCGGGTGCTGATGATACCGGTGCAGGTGACGCAACTGAGCTCATATGGGAGCTCGATGAAGGCCGTGTTCGTTGTGTTGTTTCGTTTCCAGTTGATCAGTAGTGGAGCCTAGTCGGGGCGATCGGGGATATAGCACTTGGGGTTGTCTTCTTTTACTTTGGTTCTGTAGTCGGACCTTGATTGTATTATGGATGATGTATGTTTAACTTGTATTTGTGTGAAGTGGCGATTGTAAGACAACTCTTTATCCCTTTCTTATTCAGTACATGGGATGTGTGAAGATTACCCCTCTTGCGACAAACCTACCATGCGGCTATGCCTCTAAGTCGTGCCCCGACACGTGGGAGATATAGCCGCATTGTGGGTGTTTCAGTACCTCCGTGCCTAAGGGGAGGAGGCCCCTGACTAACTACCACATGAAGATCCTAATTTTCAAGGGTAGTTTGATCTCCCAAAGGAGATTAAGTTCTACCAGGCCTGGGGGTCAGAAGGATCTCCCGATAAAGCGATCTAGCGAAAAATAGGTCCGTTGGCTCGAGGTCCCACCGACCCGTATCCAGCCTGAGCGCCAGTGTGTGGAGAGCCACACAAGCGATAAGGTCATCCCAGAGGTCCCGCTCTATGTGACCGAAGGTATGCCGCAATGCGATGCTACCCAGATCATTAAGGGCGGCAACGATGATTAGGTTAGGGTCCGCACATATGTTGAATAGTGTTGAAACCGGATGGCGAAGGGTTGGGGATGAACCATCGTGGTCTAACAAAAATAGGGTGTTGGTGCCAGCACCAACCGAAATGGAAGAACCAATGCGAAGGACCGGCAATAGTTGGATGATCGTTTGCCAAAATTGGGAACCCCCCGATCTCTATGCAAAAGCTAGGCCCTAACCACGCAAATATTTTGCGCGGATGATATCCAACCAGAGCCTACCCTCCCCTGAGGTAATCCTCCATAGCCATTTGGATAGGAGGGTAATGTTCATCCGTTGGATGAGATAATGCCCAAGCCACCTTGGTCCTTGGGTTTGCAGATCTCAGACCATCTCACCATATGGTATTTCTGCTTGTTGTCCTTCCCCGCCCAGAAGAATCTGGATAGGTATTTGGCTTTATCCTGATGGAGGGATTCATTCAAACTATAGAATCCCATGAGGTACATAAGCAAGCTGGTCATCGAAGAGTTGATTAGGATGACCTGAGTTCTTGATATTGGACCTTGGACACTGTCGGTCGAAGGTCCTTTCTTAATATGCGGGTGTCACTAATGGGCATACCTAAGTAGGTCTCCGGGAAGGAACCAAGCCGGCAGTTAAGCCGATACGCGGTCCGATGTTTCTTCTCCTCGGAGTATCCCAATACCATTACATCTCTCTTGTTGAAGTTCACCATTAGGCCGAACATCTCATGGAAGCATAATACACTGGTGCGCGTCGGTCCTAAACGAACGGTTTTTTTACCCCTTTCCGCAATGACATTTGGAACCGTCGCCAAGTGAGTGTGTGTGATAGGGTGTCCTTCCCACACGACCCAGAAATCGTCGAGGATAGGCCCTCCTGGGACCCAGGCTGGGGCCGTGTGCGATCGGGCGAGGCATCGAAACCCAATCATTTCCGTAGGTATGTACATCCCACACGGTGAATCCCAGAAAAACATTTCCGTTCGTATGTATAACACACAGTCAATCCAAGGAATACGCTTCCGTTCTTATGTACATCCCACACAGTCAATCCAGGGAAAACGTTTCTGTTTGGACGTAAATCCCACACAGTTTATGTGTAGGCTCGTGTGTGAAAGGTGTAACTATCACGCACGGTCTTCCTTGGTTAAATGTTTTCTTTTATCAACTATATCACACATGATTTGATGAAAAAAACTGTGTGGCATTGGGCTATCCATCGCAACCGCTTTTACTGCTAGAACCGTTTGCAAAGGTCCATGACACATTTAGCAGGTTTATTAGTTTACAATTAATAATTCCAATATTACGCAAATTCACATCTCATATCGAACAGTTGTTTGCCAATTTCATATCAGGCACATAAATATATTATAACATCACAGTACGGTAGCTACATGAAAATAGCACATTACAACATATAGCTAGTTCAACTTCATAAGAACAATACATTCATTTCCCTAATCGAGATCATCTAGGCTAGTCTTATCCACCTCTGCTTTCAGTTCAGTAAGAACCCGTTTTGCACAGGCCAACTGGGAAAGTGCCTCCTCCTGTGCCAACACCATCTTAGCAAAGTCTTTTTAAAAATATCTGAGCTTATTCTCCACCTTCAACTTTTTATCCTGCATCTTGAAATATGCTTCAACGTTGACAAGACTTTCTCTAAGCCTAGCTGTGTTCACTTCCTCATACATGCTCCAGAGCTTCGTTAGGCACATCTTCAAAGACTGTGGCCACTCTTGATCAACCCATTCCAAGTAAGAACACTTCCATTCATCCTATAATATTTAAAACTAGATCAGTAACAATTGTAGGGGAAATGGGTTTATATCAACATAGGAAATCAGCAATGCTTATTTTGAAAAACTGAAGAAATATGTTAATTATGACATATCTTCTCAAAAAGATCAATGTGCAAATGAAATAATTGGTATTGAGACAACAACCAAATTCTGGAACATCAGAAACTATAATTAACTACAATGACGCTACAAGTTCTTACTCATGTACAATAAATAACAAATTAAACATTTTATGAGGAAGGTAAATATAACTGCAATAGCATAGCGACAGTGTTTGGATGACAACAAATTGATACTAACATGTGTGTACATGCACAAATTTAGTAACATAGAACTAATAGCACTAGGGCCGTCCACTATGTATGCCAAAACTGGTGTAAAGACAACTGTTGCTACATCTTGCACCGGTGCCATGAACTGGCGAGCCGATGCGGCGGAAAAAAATCAGGGACTCGGACTCCGGAGCATGTAGTTGCTCCGATGCCCAGTTCCTTTGTGCCATAAAGATTTAGTATTTTATTGCTTGGCTGCTCGGATGTGTGGACCAAAGTTGGCTGCACAAATTGCTGAAGCGGTGCCAAATAATTTTCTAATGGCACCGCTGATGAGATGGCAACAATTTAGGATACTAGGTACAAACTGTGACACTATCTTAGGATGCGTTTGGTTGAAGGTGTGGTATGAATGGGTTGGGACCGTGCCAGTGTCTGAATCACATCTAACAAATGATTTGTAACAACGGAAGAGGGTCTAACCTTCTCTGCACATGCCAGAAACTTCCTCCCAGTGTCCATAAAATCAAACGCAAGTAGCTTCACGCATGGAGATTTATGATGACAACGAGCAGATAGATCTTCAGGCACCCCGCTCCATTCGTTGCCACCGATGGTCTTAGGGAGATACAAGAAGAAGAAATGATTCAAATCGACCTCCGGGTAAAAATCCTTCATTCCAAGTCATAGCCCGAGAGAGAGAAGAGAGGCATACCCGGGTGGTGAAGGAGTAGTCGCCGGAGGAGGAACCGCTGGAGATGTCTTTAAAGAAGACCATGGCAACCCCGGCGGTAGAATGCGAGACGGCGAGAGCGAGGAAGCGACTATAGCTTAGCAAGGAAGGAAGGAAGGAAGTAAGGAAGGAGGAAACAGGGGAAATTTGACTTGTGGTCGGGGAGAAAAGGGGGTGGGGAAGGGGGGAAGGGGGTGGGGGTAGATATTTTGGCAGTAGGCCAAAATTTTGGAAATGTGGGGGGAACTTTGCGCGCGGTGCCGCCGGACCATTCACTTTGAACGATTGTGTGCATCGCAAATGATTCTTCTGCTTTACGCGCATGGGATGAGTTTGATAATTAAAATTTTGGTCTCAAGGCATGGGCACATTCACTTTGAACGCGCGCGGTGCCGCCAGAACATTCACTTTGAACGATTGTGTGCATCGCAAACGATTCTTCTGCTTTACGCGCATGGGATGAGCTTGATAATTCAAATTTTGGTGGAAATTTCCCCGAGCACGTCATTGCATAATTTAACATCGCTTGCTAATTTGGGCACACAAAAGAGCCTACAGCAAACATACCACACTTACTGAATCGAGCATTTTAGTAATTACACAGAGACAGTTGACCTAAACATTGCTCAGACAAAAGACCAGCATTAAAAACAAAGCCTAAGCACGCATAATTGAAAATCCGCCACCGCGCCGGCCTATGCATCGCCGGTGTGAGATGAGACATCGATGACTTGTCCTGGCGACATGCCACCGTTGGTGGACTCCGTGTCCCCCCTGCTGAAGTCGACCACATCCTCATCCTCGTCCTCATCCGCGGCGCCGCCCTCACGGTTGTAGTACTCGTAGTAGTGGCTGCGCGAGAGCTCGCGTTGGTACTCCACCGCCGATTCCTCGACGGGCAGACTCTTCTCTACCTCGACCTCGGACACACGCAACTCCTCCTTCCGGCGCTCCTCGATCTCCGCCGCCTCCTTCATCTCCAGCTCCCGCTCGATGACCTCATGAGGAAGCAGGTGCTCCATGGCCACCGCCGCCTTTTCAGACGTGGGTTGCATGCTGGAGTCCGAGGTGGCCTGAAATATCTTGGCGTGTGCATCCTTGATATTGGCGTGGATGGCCTCGACCCAGGCTAGGGCGACATTAGCGGCACAGACGGCAGCTCCAGCGCTCTCGGCGTTTGCAGCCGCCGTCACACCAGCAGCCGCAGCCGTCTCGGCTGCTGCAGCTGCCCTGTCGGCTGCCGCAGACGCCCTCTCGGCAGAAGCGGCTGCGTTCAATGCGGATGCGGCGGCACTCTCGGCGTAGGCGGCCGCGCTCTCGGCGCAGGCGACGGCGCTCGGGGGGACGTGGCCATCGTGCGGGCCTTCACGAAGCGTTTCCATGGTGTCATCTTTGCAAGAAGGGGTGCAGGAATGGGGATCAAGATTCGTGGATTCAGGGGTTGCCAGCACTAGAGCAGACGAGCCGGTGAAGCTTAAGGAGGGAGACTTAAATAGACCCAGATATTTTCATCGCAAACGGTACCTATAAACAATTGTGTGTGATGTTGTAGATATTGTTTATTAGCTATGAAAGACGAATTTGGAATAAAGTGCCAACGGATGGTGTTTTAAATGAACGAGAAATTTTGTAGTACTAATGCAACTTTCATGTCAAATTTTTGAAAATTTGAGGGGTCATTTGACCTTCTAAGACATTTAAATGATTTTTCTAGCCATTTAATGACCGTAATTGAAATTTGAACTACATGTACATGCAACAGCTAACTATAACGGTTTGAAAACTCATATTCCGTGTACTTGTGTGCGATTTAAATCCATGTGCAGTAAATTGGAAGGAATTTTCAAACATATTGGTCTAACGGCTATGACACAATTAAGCATGGAGTGACATGGCATTGTAATTCCAAAAAATCAAAAAAAATCAGGAACACATGAAACCTTGGTTGATGTAATGTCATGCCACCAAGATGATGTGGTACAAAAATTGGCATGTTTGACCAAAGTTTGGACACACACCCCTCACAAACCGGAGCAACTCACTAGAAGGCTCGTGGTTCCGAGAGGGAAAAATGCATGTTTGATGACGAACGGGAAATAGCTTCCTCTTATGGCCTTCAAATTTTTTTCTATGTCTAACGCGCACTACTACAACTGTAATGTGAAATTTTTGAAAATTCTAAGGGTCATTTGACCTTTTAAAGACATTTAAGTGATTTTCTAGCCATTTAATGACTGTAATTCAAATTTGAACTACATCTACATGCAACGGGTAGCCGAAACGGTTTGAAAAATCATATTTGTGTACTTGTGTGCGAGTTAATTCCATGTGCGGTAAACTAGAAGCAATTTTGAAACATATTTGTATCACGACATGGACACATATGCATGAATATGTATGCATGGAGTGGCATGGCATTTTAATTCCAAAAAAATTCAGAAACACATGAAACCTGGGTTGATGTAATGTCATGCCACCAGGATGATGTGGTAAAGAAACTGGCATGTTTGACGAAAGTTTGGACACACAACCTTCACAAACCGGAGCAACTCGCTAGAAGGTTCGTGGTTCCGAGAGGGAACAATGCATGTTTGATGACGAATGGGAGATAGCTTCCTCTTACGGCCTTCCTGTAATGTGAAATTTTGGAAAATTCTAGGGGTCATTTGACCTTTTAAAGAAATTTAAGTAATTTTATAACCATTTAATGACCGTAATTCAAATTTGAACTACATCTACATGCAACGCCTAACCAAAACGTTCTGAAAAATCATATATGTGTACTTGTGTGCGAGTTAATTCGTGCAGTAAATTAGAAGGAATTTTCAAACATATTGGTCTCACGACATGGACACATGCATACGTATGCATGGAGTGACATGACATTTTAATTCAAAAAATAGAAAAATGATGAGAAACACATGAAACCTTGGTCGATGTAATGTTATGCCACCAAGATGATGTGGTAAAGAAATTGGCATGTTTGACGAATGTTTGGACACCCACCCCTCACAAACCGGAGCAACTCGCTAGAAGGTTCGTGGTTCCGAGAGGGAACACTTCATGTTTGATGACAAACGGGAGATAGCTTCCTCTTACGGCCTTCATTTTTTTCCTACGTTTGACATGCACTAATACAATTGTCATGTGAAAAATTGGTAAATTTCAGGGGTCCTTTGACCTTTTAAAGACATTTAAGTGATTTTCTAACCATTTAATGACCGTAATTCAAATTTGAACTACATCTACATGCAACGCCTAACCATAACGGTTTGAAAAATCATATTTTTGTGTACTTGTGTGCGAGTTAATTCCATGTGTAGTAAATTCGAAGGGATTTTCAAACATATTGGTGTCAATGCATGGGCACATGCATGGAGTGCATGCCATCACATTTTAATTCCAAAAAAATAAAAAATGATTAGAAAAACATGAAACCTTGCTTGATTTAATGTCATGCCACCAAGATGATGTGGTAAAGAAATTGGCATGTTTGACGAAAGTTTGGACACACACCCCTCACAAACCGGAGCAACTCGCTAGAAGGTTCGTGGTTCCGAGAGGGAACAATGCATGTTTGGTGACGAACGGGAGATAGCTTCCTCTTACGGCCTTGAAATATTTTCAACGTCTAAGTGCACTACTACAACTGTAATGTGAAATTTTGGAAAATTCTAGGGGTCATTTGACCTTTCAAAGACATTTAAGTGATTTTCTAACCATTTAATGACAGTAATTCAAATTTGAACTACATCTACATGCAACGCCTAACCAAAACGGTTTGAAAAATCATATTTGTGTACTTGTGTGCCAGTTAATTCCATGTGCAGTAAATTAGAAGGAATTTTCAAACATATTAGTCTCACGACATGGACACATGCATACGTATGCGTGGAGTGACATGGCATTTTAATTCAAAAAAAATAGGAAAATGATCAGAAACACATGAAACCTTGGTTGATGTAATGTCATGCCACCAAGATGATGTGGTAAAGAAATTGGCATGTTTGACGAACGTTTGGACACACGCCCCTCACAAACCGGAGCAACTCGCTAGAAGGTTCGTGGTTCCAAGAGGGAACAATGCATGTTTGATGACAAACGGGATATAGCTTCCTCTTACGGCCTTCAATTTTTTCCCTATGTTCAACGTGCACTAATACAACTGTCATGTTAAAATTTGGGAAATTTCAGGGGTCATTTAACCTTCTAAAGACATTTATGTGATTTTCTAACCATTTAATGACTGTAATTCAAATTTGAACTACATCTACATGCAATGCCTAACCAAAACGGTTTGAAAAATCATATTTTTGTGTACTTGTGTGCGAGTTAATTCCATGTGCAGTAAATTCAAATGAATTTTCAAACATATTGGTGTCGAGGCATGGGCACATGCATGGAGTGCATGCCATGGCATTTTAATTCCAAAAAATTAAAAAATGATCAGAAAACATGAAACCTTGCTTGATTTAATGTCATGCCACCAAGATGATGTGGTAAAAAATTGGTCTGTTTGACAAAAGTTTGGACACACACCCCTCACAAACCGGAGCAACTCACTAGAAGGTTCGTGGTCCCGAGAGGGAACAATGCATGTTTGCTAACGGACGGGAGATAGCTTCCTCTTACGGCCTTCAAATTTTTTCCTACGTTTAACGTGCACTAATACAACTGTCATGTGAAAATTTGGAAATTTTCAGGGGTCATTTGACCTTTCAAAGACATTTAAGTGATTTTCTAACCATTTAATGACCGTAATTAAAATTTGAACTACATCTACATGCAACGCCTTACCAAAACGGTTTGATAAATCATATTTTTGTGTACTTGTGTGCGAGTTAAAAAATCATCAGAGGATGTAAATATCTGGTGTTCAAAAAAGAAAATGTAAAGATCTGGCAAGACAACCGGCCCCCACACGATTGGACTCTATCTCGTGGCTCGAGGTTTGGTAGGTGATTGGCGGGGATCATTAATCAGACACGGTTCTGTATTGGAAACCGTCCGCTATTATGTTCACACGCAGATTTGCTGCGGGAATTGTGTGTAATTCAAACTACAGTACTCGTAAATTCCGGCAACCGGCATGTGTACTGTCCCCGTCGATCTAGATTTCGGCCGCCAATAAATACTACCTTGCTCACTTTGTCCCACCTGCATTCTCATCTACATCCTCCCCTCGCTCGCCTCTCTCTCTCTCAAATATCTGCCATGGCGCCGCCGGTCTACCCACGCGCCGATGAGGAGTCGCCGCCCCCCGAGGACGCTCACTTGATTAGTAGCAACGAGGACCCCTATGCGCCACCTGACGAGGTTGCGCCGGACCCCCCAACTTTCGATTGGTTTTGAGGCCAGTACAATCTTTGTCTGTGGAAGTCGTTGCCGCCAACTGAGAAAGCCAGGCAAGAGGCGTTCAAGAAGGAGATGGCGGAGGAGGAAGCCAGGTACCAGGAGGCCTGTGAAGCCCGTGATGCCACCTGGAAAAAGGAGGCGGCGGAGCTTTGGGGGCGGGCGCGTCGTCGTGCCGAGGAGGTGTACGAAAACGGGTACTTCGCGAGGAAGGTCATAGGTGTTCGGGAGCGTAGTAATTTCAAGAAATTTCCTACGCACACAAAGGATCATGGTGATGCATAGCAACAAGAGGGGAGAGTGTGTCCACGTACCCTCGTAGACTGAATGCGGAAGCGTTAGCACAACGCGGTTGATGTAGTCGTACATCTTCACGATCCGACCGATCCAAGTACCGAACGCATGGCACCTCTGAGTTCTGCACACGTTCAACTCGATGACGTCCCGCGAGCTCCGATCCAGCAAAGCTTCACAGGGGAGTTTCGTCAGCACGACGGCGTGGTGACGGTGATGATGATTCTACTGACGCAGGGCTTCGCCTAAGCACCGCTATGATATAACCGAGGTGGAATATGGTGGAGGGGGCACCGCACACAACTGGAATAGATCGACTGATCAACTTGTGTCCCTAGAGGTGCCCCTTGACCCATATATAAAGGAGCAAGGGGGAGGCCGGCCGGCCCTCTATGGTGCGCCAGGAGGAGGAGTCCTCCTCCTAGTAGGAGTAGGACTCCCCTCTTTCCTACTACTACTAGGAGGGGGAAAGAAAGGGGGAGAGGGAGAAGGAAAGGGGGCGCCGCCCCCCTCTCCTAGTCCAATTCAAACCAGAGGGGGAGGGGTGCGCAGCCTGCCCTAGGCCAGCCCTCTCTCTCCACTAAGGCCCATAAGGCCCATTACTTCTCCCGGGGGGGTTCCGATAACCCTCTCGCACTCCGGCTTTCTCTGAAATCACCCGGAACACTTCCGTTGTCCGAATATAGTCGTCCAATATATCAATTTTTACGTCTCGACCATTTAGAGACTCCTCGTCATGTCCGTGATCATACCCGGGACTCCAAACTACCTTCGGTGCATCAAAACACAAAAACTCATAATACCGATCGTCACCGAACTTTAAGCGTGCGGACCCTACGGGTTCGAGAACTATGTAGACGTGACCGAGACACGTCTCCGGTCAATAACCAATAGCGGAACCTGGATGTTCATATTGGCTCCCACATATTCTACGAAGATCTTTATTGGTCAAACCGCATAACAGCATACGTTGTTTCCTTTGTCATCGATATGTTACTTGCCCGAGATTCGATCGTCGGTATCTCAGTACCTAGTTCAATCTCGTTACCAGCAAGTCTCTTTACTCGTTCTGTAATGCATAATCCCGCAACTAACTCATTAGTTACAATGCTTGCAAGGCTTATAGTGATGTGCATTACCGAGAGGGCCCAGAGATACCTCTCCGACAATCGGAGTGACAAATCCTAATCTCGAAATACGCCAACTGAACAAGTACCTTCGGAGACACCTGTAGAGCACCTTTATAATCACCCGGTTATGTTGTGACGTTTGGTCGCACACAAAGTGTTCCTTCGGTAAACAGGAGTTGCATAATCTCATAGTCATAGGAACATGTATAAGTCTTATGTTTCCGGTTAATACAATTCTAGCATGAATAATAAACATTTATCATGATATAAGGATATAAATAATAACTTTATTATTGCCTCTAGGGAATATTTCCTTCAATAGGCGTTGGGCGCCTCGTCGCTGCGTGGAGGTGGGCCGATAAGCTCCAGCGTGCCACCGATGAGGAGCTCTGGTGGGCGCCCAACGAAATGGCAAGATCGGCCGCACGCGTCCGCCAGCAAGAGGAAGATCGGTACATCAAGCGTTGTGAGGCGGAGGAGTCAGAGTATTGCCTCCGCACTGGGAAGACGTCGTGCACCAGGGAGCTGCTGGCGAGGGGCTGCCGGAATACTGGCCCCGGCAGGGATTATTAGTTTTAGTATTGTTCATTCTCAATTTTATGCATTGTACCTAGTAGTTAAGTATCATCACGTATATGTGATGATATTATATATATATATATATATATTCTGTGATGATCTAATGAACAATTAATATATATTATGAAGCGCGATCTCGAGCTCCAAGTTGGCTATTTCATCGGAGATCACCAGCTCGAGGATGCGACGGCCATGTTCCTCTACTGTGCCCAGGTGGACACCTGGGCCAAGGAGGCGGTCGAGCCTACGGATCAGCGCGTTGGCATCCAGCGCACCGCGGACAAGGCGAACGGCGGCACCCATGCGAACGGCGCGGCAGGCGTCCGGTGCAAGTACGGTGTGGCCGGCATCTGGTGCAAGTACAGCGCTGAGGGCCTCTGCCCACTCCTGGCAAGGAATGGGGGTACTGACGGGACGTGTACCCAGCTGCGACGCCATGTCAACAGTAGGCAAGCGCTGATGGATCCGCTCTTGCTGTGCGGCGCACCGCGCCTCTCGCTCTGCGGTGCTCCAATGGTCTCATCGTGTGGCGAGCCGCAGCCTATCGGCGCAGACGCGCCAAGTTTGCTCTGCGGCGCGCCATCGATCATGTTGTGCGGTGAGCTGCAGCCTATCGGCGCTGACATACCTATCTTGATCCGCAGCGCTCAAGTGCCATGCGCCAAAGGTCTGCTCACCCCTGGCGATGACGCGCATCACAACATCGTCCATGGCGTTGCCGGGGAGCGCCTCGGCCTCGACGGGCCGTGGCGCCTGCTTGTTTTCCTCGTCGATGAGGTTGATGGCAGAGGCGGCGCTTTGGTGGGTTGGCATGTTTGGAAAAGGTGGATGTGCTACAGGCTGCGCTTGTCACCTCCGTGCGTCGCGCACCCCCTATGCGCAATATAGCAGGGTGGCGGGAAATAGCTGAGGAAATGATGGGAAATGGTGGTGTGTTCATAACACACCTTCAATTAATGGAAACTTCGCATCGAGCTAGCACAAGAAGTAGATGATGATCAGATGAACACGGACCACACTAGGGATCCCGTCGGTGATGAATTCATCAATCCCAAACGGTTGAATACTAGCAAGCGTTTGCCCACAACACACACGGCCTATTCCATCACAAATAGGTCAGATGGATCAACTGTATGCCACGTATCGCACATTCTCAAGAAGTAATGCGATATACTTTCTTTAACATGTGTTAAAAATAATAAATAAATAAAAACAAGGACCTCGAGGTTAAATTAGCTGGGGGAATGGGGTATTTCGGTCATTTGGCCGAAATAACCCATCCCATCACCTAATTTAACATCGACACAACTTCCCATCAGTCACCCATCTGATGGCTGCTCCAGCCTGAGCACACTTGATAGTTTTCTTACATGAGCTACTGGTGGAACAGCTAGTCCTTGCTAATAGAAATGCCTATTTGCATCCTTATGGTGTATCGGGATGACTGCCCGTCCCACAATGGCCAATAGATGTTGTGTAGACAGAGCATATCACATACGTCTTATTAGAAGCAATCATCTGTGTTATTATCGGTCTTCGCACACATTTCTGATTATAGACCTGTTTGCCGCGTATCACACACATCTTGTTATATTGAACCATTTCTGTTCTCTTGCCTAATCACAAATAGTTCATCCGAGTGAACTGTATGCTGTACATCGCACACACCTTGATCGGGCTGTCCGTTTATTTTGTGTTGCCTAATCACAAACAGTTCATCCGAGTGAACCGTATGCTGTGTATGCAAATGCCTCCATATGGCTGCCCGTTTCTTTTGTGTTGCCTCATCACAAACAGTTCATTGAACTGAACTGTATGCCCTTCATCGCACACGCAACTAAAACCTGAACCGTGTTTGATGCATCCTTCATCGCAAACGTTTTACACATTTCTGACGGTTTTCATACAGCACCGTTTGCGATTATGGCATCGCACATAGTTTCTTGAAGGGTCTCTAATCGTAGTGTCGTGTTAGCAGCATCCTGCAGTAGTGATAATAGGAACATGAGGTGCTGGATGTCCGCGTCTAACCCCTCCACCATCAAGATTGTGTCATCCGTGTATTGAAGGTGGGTGAGGCCACCTCCCGCGAGCAGGTACGAGCAAATACCCTTGATATGTCTTGCTTGCTTGGTTGAATCCAATATTGCCGCGAGGGCATCGACCACCAAGTTAAATAAAAGGGGGAGAGCGGGTTCCCTTGATGCACCCCTTGCGCCATTTGGAAGTAGGGACCCACTTCTCCATTGATGTTAACGGCCAATCGGCCACTCATCACTAGTTGCATGACCCTTGTGATCCACTGAGGGTCAAAACCCTTCCTATGTAACACCTCCCGAAGGAAGGATCAATGTACACTATTGTAGGCTTTATGGAAGTCGATCTTGAAGAAGACCGCCTAGACATGCTTCTGCTTGCTTGTAATCTGCGTTGGTATTTCCCCGAAGAGGAGGGGATGATGCATAACAGCAAAGGGAAGTAATCCCTCTGTTTCTTTTTACTCCGCGTATAAGTTTTGGTCAAAGTCAAACTACACAAAGTTTGGCGAAATTTATATTAAAAATATGAACACCTACAATACTAAAACTATATAATATGAAAAAACATTTCATGGTGCATCTGAAAATATTGATTTCGTATTATGAATGCTGATATTTTTTAATATAAAGTTAGTCAAACTTTATCAAGCTTGACTTTGACCAAACCTTATATGCAGACTAAAAAGAAACGGAGGGAGTATTTCCCTCAGTTATGAAACCAAGGTTATCAATCCAGTAGGAGAACCAAGCAACACTATGTAAACATCACCTGCGCACAAACAACAAAAACTTGCAACCCAAAGCGTAAGAGGGGTTGGCAATCCCTCAATGGCATTGAGATAGATTAAATTGTATAGGTTTTAATAAATAGATCTAAATAAAACACAAAATAAAATAAATAAAAGAAAATTGCAGCAAGATATTTTTAGGATTTATATATGATAAAATATAGACCCGGGGGCCATAGTTTTCACTAGAGGCTTCTCTCGAGAAAATAACATACAGTGGGTAAACAAATTACTGTTGGGCAATTGATAAAAAAGCAAATAATTATGACGATAACCAAGGCAATGATCATGTATATAGGCATCACATCCAAGATTAGTAGACCAACTCCTGTCTGCATCTACTACTATTACTCCACACATCGACTGCTATCCAGCATGCATCTCGTGTATTAAGTTCATGGAAAAACAGAGTAATGCAATAAGAACGATGACATGATGTAGACAAGATAAACTCACGTATGAATAAACCCCATCATGTTACCCTTAATAGAAATGATACACGCGTGTCATGTCTCTTTCTGTCACTAAGATTGAGCACCGAAAGATCGAACCCATCACAAAGCACATCTTCCCATAGCAAGATAAATAAATCTAGTTGGCCAAACCAAACCAATAAATTGGAGAAGAAATATGAGGCTATAATAATCATGCATAAAAGAGTTCAGCAAAGACTCAAATAATATTCATGGATAGAACTGATCATAAACTCACAATTCATCTGATCCCAACAAACACACCGTAAAAAAGAGTTACCTCAAATAGATCTCCAAGAACATCGATGAGAATATTGTATTGGAGATCAAAAAGAGAGAAGAAGCCGTCTTGCGACTAACTACGGACCCGTAGGTCTGTGGTAAACTACTCACGCATCATCAGAGGGGCAGCAAAGATGATGAAGAAGCCCCTCCGTGATCATTACCCCCTCCGGCAGAGTGCCGGAAAAGGCCTCTAGATTGGATCTTGTGGTTCTGGAACTTGCGGCGGCAGAAAAAGTGTTTCATCGACTCCCCCAGGGTTTTGGGGATTTTAGAGTATTTATAGAGGCGGAGGTAGGTCAAGGGGGTGCCTGTGAGCCCCACTACCAACCAGGGTGCGCCTGAGGCCCCTGGCGCACCCTGGTGCCTAGTGGGCCCCACAACCATCCCCTCATGCCCTCCAGAAGTCCTGGGTGTCTTCCTGCCAGGAAAAAATCTCCAAAAAGTTTCGTGGCATTTGGACTTCGTTTGGTATTGATGTTATGCGAAGTAAAAACAACAACTAGCACTGGGCACTATGTCAATAGGTTAGTCCCAAAGAATGATATAAAGTTGCTAGTAAATGTATATAAAACATCCAAGATTGATCATATAACAACATGGAACAATAAAAAATTATAGATACGCTGGAGACGTATCAAGCATCCCCAAGCTTAATTCCTGCTCGCCCTGGAGTAGGTAAATGATAAAAACAGAATTTTTGATGTGGAGTGCTACCTAACATGTTCATCACATATTCTTTTCTTTTGTAGCATGGACATTTGGACTTTACATGATGATTCAAAGTAATAGTCTATAATCGACATGAGGACATCAACACTCAAACATATCAACAAGCAACCATGTCTTTCGAAATAGCAACACTAAAGAAAGCTATCCCTAGCCCATTATGCTCAATCATTGATCCATTCATGAAACACACTCAAATATTAACTACATCCAATGCACAAGTATGATAGTGTTCCCTAGTTGGTGCTATATAAGAGAAGGTGGAGACTCAATAAAATAAAAAATACATAAAAGTAAATAGATAGGCCCTTCGTAGAGGGAAGCACAGATTTGTAGAGGTGCTAGAGCTCATAGCTTAAAATTGAGGGATAAAATTATTTTTAGAGGCATGCTTTTCTTGTCAACAAAAACAACCAAGAATTCCCAATATCTTCCATGCTAGGTAAATCATAGGCGGTTCCAGACATAAAATAAAGTTTATTTCCTTTCCACCATCCTTTCACAATCCATGGCTAGACGTATCCATGGGTGCCTTCCATACCAACACTTTCCAAGAAATTTATTATCATAATATTTTTGCATTTTAGGACAGGGCATCCCTATTACCTGACACACTCTTGTGCAATGACAAGTGAATAAACACTCATCTTGAGAATTACCTACCTAGCATGGAAAATATTGGCCACCCCCTGCCGCTTCATGAGCGGTACGGGCACACAAAAAGGAAATTCATTTTGAAAATTACAGTTGGCACATACAAATTTACTTGGAACGGCATGGAAATAATGCATATAGGTAGGTATGGTGGACTCATTTGGCACAACTTGGTTTAGGATTTGGACGAACAAGCAGTATTCCTGCTTAGTACAAGTGGAAGCTAGTAAATAGATTGAGAAGTGACCAACCAAGAAATTAAAACGATCATAAACGAGCATTAAACATAACTAACACCGAATATTGCACCACAAGTAGGATGTAACTTCATTGCATAACTATTGACTTTTGTGCTTGCATAGGGAATCACAAACCTTAACACCAATATTATTACTAGAACATAATTACTCACCAACATGAATCACATATTACTATCTCCATATCACAAAACTATTGCAAGGAATCAAGTTTAAATATCCAATGATCTTCATGAAAGTTTTTATTGTATCCCTCTTGAATATCTATCACTTTGGGACTGAATTCATATATTTCCATTGCTACTAACAAGCTCTCAATTAAATTTAAGTGAAGCATGAGAGCATAAATATTTCGGCAAAATTTTCATCTCTCAAAATAATATAAGTGAAGCATCAGAGGATATTTCTACAAAATTTTACTAACTCTCAAAATGATCTAAGTGAAGTATGAGAGTATTTATTAAAAATTTACTAACTCTCAAAATAATATAAGTGAAGTATGACAACATATTTCTTTAAAATATAACAAGCAAAATGGGCCCGTGCGTTACAACGGGAGAAAAAAGTTGTAATTCGGTTTTAATTCAAATGAAGTGTACTAAATGAATCTGGATATACCCTTCTGTTTTAATTCGGTTGATGTTATTCATATTAAAACTAATGCATACAGGCTCATGTACCCTGAATTGTTAGCATGTAAGATTTCAACTGAAGTATACCATTCAGTTTTAATCTAAATAAACAGCAAGATCCCTCCAGATCACAAACTCTTCATCCAGATCCATTCAACATCTACCAAATTGTCAGTGGATGAGAAATTCAGGTTTTAATCTGTTGCATGGAACCTCAGATGCATTCATAAATCAAATGAAGTGTACTAAATGGATCATAAAAATCACAAACATCTAGATCCATCCAGATCACAAACTCTGAATAAAATTGCATAGAAGCTAATTTAGGAATATTAAGCTGCCGATGCTTATGTACTGAATAAAAGAACAGCTTCAGACAGAGAAACGGGATAGAAAGATGGGCTACCATTGATTTCATTGGCCTTGTTATACATAATTTTCTCCTATTTTGGGCTCAGATCAATTGGTTTCCCGTAAAGCACAAAATCCAATACTTGAATTAGCAGCAATTATACAATGCAGAGATAACAAAATTGCGACAAAAAAGGGGTGAGACGTGAGAATAATGGATACAACTAACAGAGCAGCTGCATACCACATGCTGATACTTGTAAACATGTGGAAAAATTTAGAGAGGTTCACGTGAAATACGATTCCAGCAAGGAACGATCACCTCTGCTCGAACAGAAGCTGCAGCTATCCCGCAGTTGTCTCTGCGTTCACCTCCTCCATAGCTGCACACATGATGAACCATTTTCTGTGCAGGGAGAGGCAGGAGGATGGACTGAATAAACCTTCCTCCTTTCATAAACAGAAAGCCACCCAACCACATTAGCAAACATCCTTCCTTCCCTCCGCGAGGACTGAACTTCCTTCTGCAAATTGAAGATGAAAGCAGCAAGCTTGGACCTGCGGAGTCCCCGATAGCGTACATGGATGGAGAAACAGAGAGGCAGGGCTCGGCGAGCAGGGTCGGGGCTTAGAGAGCGGCGGCCGCAGCCAGAGCCTCCACATCCGTGTCGCCATAAGCCGAGGCCGGATTCAACACGCTGATTCTGACGCTGCCGCGCCTCCCGCGCGTCCTCCTCCTCCCGGTCGTTGCCCGTGGCGGCGAGGAGAGTGTTGAGCAGCTCGTCATGGTGGGTGGCGCGCGTTCGAGCCGGCCGACGCGGGCTCGGAGCGTGGCTACCTGGGCCTCGTCATCGGCGAACCATGCGCGGGGGACTCGGACGACGCGGGGAGGAGGGTGCGGCAGAGAGGAGGCAGGCATGCCAGGGTGCGGGGAGGACGGTGACACGGCTCGGCGGAGGATGGCGTGGAGGAGGATGCTAGCCGGCGGCGGATCCAGACGGGGGTGGGAGACGCGGTCACTCGACTCGGGGTGGTTTTTTCGGTCAAGCGCGACATACGAAACGTTTTTTCCAACTTATTTATTGGACAACGGGTTTAATATCAAAAACCACAAGGACCTTTGTGTGAAAACACCGCGACGGTGAACCCGACAGACTCAACCCCTGCTTTATTATTAGGGAGAGATAACTGCCATGCTCAAAAAGATATAAGTGAAGTACTAGAGCAATTCCAGAACTCAAAAAATTCAAGTGAAGTACATAGAGCAATTCTAACAAATCATAGCATCATTATGGCTCTTTAAAATAGGTGTGTCCAGCAAGGATGATTGTGAAAAATACAAAGGAAAACAAGCAAAGACTCATATACAACAAGACGCTCCAAGAAAAACTCATGATATGTGATGAATAAAAATATAGCTCCAAGTAAAACCGATGGTCGTTAGAAGAAAGAGGGGATACCTTCCGAGCATCCCCAAGTTTAGTTGCTTGGTACTCTGCTACTTCTTGAGATTGCGTTGGTTTTTCCCTTGAAGAGGAAAGGGTGATGCAGCAAAGTAGAGATAAGTATTTCTCTCAGTTTGAGAACCAATGTACCAATCTAGTAGGAAGTACAAGCAAGTCTCCAATCTATGCACCTGCACAAACAATCAAACACTTGCACCCAACGTGATTAAGGTGTTGTCAATCCCTTCACGGTCATTTGCAAGGATGAGATCTGATAGAGATAGATATAAAAGATTAATAAAACGTAAAAGAAAGTAAAAATAAATAAATTGCAGCAAGGTATTTTGGGGTTTTTTGGTTTATAGATCTGAAAATATATGATGGAAAATAGACCCGGGGGCCATATGTTTCACTAGAGGCTTCTCTCTTGAAAGAAAACATATGGTGGGTGAACAAATTAATGTCAAGCAATTGATAGAAAAGCGCAAAGTTATGACGATATCCAAGGAAATGATTATGAATATAGGCATCACGTCCATGTCAAGTAGACCGAAACAATTCCGCATCTACTACTATTACACCACACATCGACCGACTCCTAACTGCCTCTAGAATATTAATTTCATAAGAACAGAGCAACGCTTTAAGTAAGATGACATGATGTAGAGGGATAAACTCAAGCAATATGACGAAAACCCCATCTTTTTACCCTTGAAGGCAACAATACAATATGTGCCTCGCTATCTCTACTTTGTCACTGGGTGAGGACACCGCAAGATTGAACCCAAAACTAAGCACCTCTCCCATTGCAAGAAAACCCAATCTAGTTGGCCAAACCAAACCGATAATTCGAAGAGAAATACAAAGATATTTAATCATGCATCACTACTGCAGGATGCTGCTAACGCGACACTACGATCAGAGACCCTTCGACGAAACTGTGTGTGATGCCATAATCGCAAACGGTGGTGTAAAAACCCATCAAAAGGTGCAAAATGTTTGTGATGGAGGATGCATCAAACATGGTTCAGATTTTAGTTGCATGTGTGATGCAGGGCATACGGTTCATCTCAATTAACTGTTTGTGATGAGGAGGAACAAAAGAAATGGGCAGCCAGATGAAGGTGTGTGCGATGTACAGCATACATTTCACTCGGATGAATTGTTTGTGAATAGGCAACAGAATGGAAACGGTCAGCCAAATCAAAGGTGTGTGCGATATACGGCATGCGGTTCACTCGGATGAACTGTTTGCGTTGAGACATGAGAACAGAAACGGTTCAAATGAACAATATGTGTGTGATATGCGGCAAACAGGTCTGTAATCAAAAATGTGTGTGAATACCGATAATAACACAGACGATTACTGCTAATAAGACATGTGTGTTGTGCGATGGGATTGCATACAGAACAACAACATATACATATATATACACACTTATAAGGACATGCTTGCATAACCAAATTAATCATCCACTTACATAGGTGGCTACTACAACCATGGCATTTGCACACACCAAAGTAAACTATTACATGCATAATTACATAGGTGGCTACTACACACATGACATCTCCACACACCAATAGAGTAAACTATATAGTACATGCATGATTAACTAGCATAAACGATCATCTGATCATCATCTACTTCTTGTGACGCTTGCTCTGCTTGTGGCTCGATCCGGGCTTGTCGATTTGGGTAACGAGGCACTTCCTCATGTCAGCGATCTGCCTGTGCATCTCGTAGCATGTGTACATGCTCTTGGCCGCAAACCTGAGGTGAGGTTCATCCAGTTGCCGCATCGAGACCCCGTGCCAGGATACGGGACTTGTTCTCTGGGCATCCTGCTTCATCTTTTCGTAGTAGGGGTTGATGATGGCCAAGGCGAGTTCGACCAGGGAGTCCTTCATCGTGCTGCCCCAGACCCTGTAGTGGTCACGGATTTCGACAAGGTTCTTGCAGGCGAAGCCCGTAACACTGAGCGCTTTTACATCATTGGTGGTTTCCACCGTGGCGAACTTGTAGTCAGTGCTGTTGACAAACCTGTTGAAACGGTTGCAAGGCTCTGTGGCCATGCAGTAGTGGTAGATGAAGACATGATGGCGCACACACAACTGGGCGATGGCAACCTTCTGATCTATGCCAGGACGACCGGTGGTGTACTGGAGGTCGATGCCGACCACCTTGTACTTGTCTCCAGCAAGCAACTACTCAACACTGTTGATGTAGTCGTCCACCACGGCCGGGTCGATGGTGTACACCACCAAGAGATCCGTTTCCCTCGCGTGGGTCTCCACTCTATGATCGCCGAACTCCAATGGACATCCCCTCTCTATGTGTCGTCGTGGGTGTGCTTGTCGTGTTGTGGGGCGCGATCGAAAGGTTGAAGAGACTAAGGTTATAATGGCCGCGGGAATTAAAGGGGAAGCCGGATGGCCAGGAATATCGGCAGGCCCTGATGACAGTTCTAATTTGCAGCGCGTAACTCCATCGTGTCGCATGTAACTGCATCGCGTGGCAACGCGCGCGGCGCAACCACATGCATACGCGGCCCCCGACGTGATCGTGTGCACGCCCAACCGTTGGCAAAGCGCGCACGGAGGGACGCGAGTAGAGCGCTCCGCGGTCGCCTCAACAGCGAGCAACCATATATATATATATATATATATATATATATATATATATATATCAGTTGAACACGCAATGAAAAGCTTTGCACAAGCCGAGCGCGCCGACGGACGCGAGCAGAGGGCGCCAACGGACGCGAGCAGAGCGCACCAACGGACGTGAGTAGAGCGCGCCGCGGCGCCTAACGGCGAGCACAGCGCGCTGCGGCGCCAAACGGTGGGATATACCTTCATTCAAGCCAATCAAAATAAGACTGGAACGGACATGTCTGTATTGAGCAAAGGGATCGCACATGTCTGTATTGATTGGAACCAGAATGCAATAGCAAAATAAGAATTAAGGCCACGATGATGCGATCGCAGTGGTGGTTACATGAGGCGAGAAGAAAGATGCATCCATCAACGTACGGCCTCCTCCTCCTCAACTCAGTGCGCCGGCCGGGCTACTGACCGGCGGCTAAGGAGCGGCGACTTTTGTGGCGAGGTCAAGATGCTTCTCAACAAAGGCATCCAAGGCTTCCAGCCGGCTGAAGAAGGCCAACGTCGTAGCATCCTCACTGGCCTTGTAGATACCTATGTACACGATTCGCTAATACACATGGATGTGTAGGTCAACGGTTTCTTGCAGGGCGAGGCACCTCATGGCGAGCGCGACCTCCAGGGGGACATTCTTCATGGCGTCGGCGGGCAGTCGCAGGGCCACCAGTGCTTGAAAGAGGTTCCGACCATGGAGGCCGATTAGGGTGGCAGGCAATGAGGAGCCCGGGCGCGCGGGCTGGAGGACTACGGCGATGTCGTCCGCGAGCTTCTTGACGACAGCGAACCTGTTGCTGGTGCGAACGGTCATCTGGTCCAACTAAGATTCATAGCTGGCGTTGACGGTGGCCATCCACCAGCCGGTTGCCAACATCGTATGGAGACGATCCACGGTGCCATGCCATAGGCTAGCATCGTGGACCATCTGGCATAGCCGCTGGATGCTCGTGCGCATCGCCGCCATGGGTCTGGAGTGGGCACTTTTGCGCTTATTAGTGTAGGTGCTTAGGCAAATGCTTAGGTGCGTATGATGTGGTAGATACATTGGAATGGAGGGGCGCCTTTATATGAGTGCAAACTGCGTTGCATTCACATCATGCTGCCTCTCTTTTCCTGGTCCTGCCATTACTTCCCTCTTGCATTCACACGATGCTAATTTAAGGAGGATGCATCATTGGTCGTTCAACATTTCGAGAATAGCTACCCTCTCCCTCGTCTGCATTAAAGCCATACCGGGAACCACGTCGTCCACTGTCAAATCGAATAGTACTGTGCCGCCTGCTGCACGCCTGGCTGAACACGCCTCCTCGCCTCCATCTATGCTTAATTAGTGAATTTTAGTTGCAAAAAATAGATACTGCTAGTGATATTTAGCTTCATATTTTGACAAATCGCAGTGTTACAAGGTTGGCAAATGGCAATGTTACTAGATCAACAAATGTCAATCTTTCTAGTTTGACAAATAGCAACATACCAAATATGACAGATGCAAATCGCACCAAATTGTTTGTAAGTGGTTCACACGGGTCATCCAAAAGAACCGTTAGTGTTCAAGAGATGCACAAATCCTGCTCTCACTTTTCATATGGCTGTTCTATCTGAAACCATCATGCTTGTTGTGAGAAGCTCTGGATTGTGAGAAGCATATACCCAAACCTGCCCCAAATGGGACAAAAAATTTACCACGGCATATTGATGCCGCTCCATGATAGCATGCCAAGTTTCATGAATTTCAGACGAGTTTTGGATTTACTAGAATTTAAAAACCAGGCATCTCAATGTTTGCGGCCGAGTAATGGTGGCAGGGTGTTTAACATTCATTCCTATTTCCTGCATGGGACCTAAGCATGCACTCAAGGACAAAATATTTGATTTTTCAACCAATTTATATGCACCGGAGCATGTGCGTGTAGTTCAAATTTGAATTGTGCACATAAATGCATTCAAAACTCAGCTAATGCATAAAATGTCCAAACGAACCCCAAAAAGTCACAAAATGTCACACAACATTCCTGTTGTTCTATATTGACACGAGAAAAAAATTGAAAGCAATAAGAGGTAATGGATATAGTTTCGTCCCCAAAGGTGGGACATTCCCTATCGAAAACAATCATGCTTGTTGTGAGAAGCTTCGGTTGTGAGAAGCATATACCCAAACCTGCCCCAAATGGGACAAAATTTGTACCACGACATGTTGATGCCGCTCCATGATAGCATGCCAAGTTTCATGAATTTCAGACGAGTTTTGGATTTACTAGAATTTAAAAATCAGGCATCTCAATGTTTTGCTGGCAATCAATGGTGCCCCAGTGTTTGAAATTCATTCCCATTTCTTGCATGGCACCTAAGCATGCACCCAAAGACACATATTTGATTTTTCAACAAATTTATATGCACTGGAGCATGTGCATGTAGTTCAAATTTGAATTATGCACATAAATGCATTAAAAACTTAGTTAATGCATAAAAATGTCCAAACAAATCGCGAAAAATCACAAAACTTCACACAACACTCCTGTTGTTCTATGTTGACATGAGAAAAAATTTAAAAGCAATAAGAGGCAATGGATATCGTTTCGCCCCCAAAGTGGGGCGTTCCCTACCGAAACCATCATGCTTGCTTTGAGAAGCTCTGGTTTGTGAGAAGCATATACCCAAACCTGCCCCAAATGGGACAAAATTTTTACCATGGCATGTTGATGCCGCTCCATGATAGCATGCCAGGTTTCATGAATTTCAGACGTGTTCTGGATTTACTAGAATTTAAAAACCAGGCATCTCAATGTTTTGCCGGCAATCAACGGTGCCCTGGTGTTTGAAATTCATTCCCATTTCTTGCATGGGACCT
The DNA here is from genome assembly GCF_056163025.1 of Triticum urartu. Taxonomy (NCBI): domain Eukaryota; kingdom Viridiplantae; phylum Streptophyta; class Magnoliopsida; order Poales; family Poaceae; genus Triticum; species Triticum urartu. Next base: position 601,709,406 of record NC_141874.1, on the reverse strand, counting down.
AAGCATGCACCCAAGGAGAAAGATTTGATTTTTCAACCAATTTATATGCACTGGAGCATGTGCATGTAGTTCAAATTTGAATTATGCACATAAATGCATTGAAAACTCACTTAATGCATAAAAATGTCCAAACGAACCCCGAAAATCACAAAAAATAACACAACACTCCTGTTGTTCTATGTTGACACGAGAAATTTTTTGAAAGCAATAAGAGGCAATGGATATCGTTTTGAACCCAAAAGTGGGGCGTTCCCTACCGAAACCACCATGCTTGTTGTGAGAAGCTCTGGTTTGTGAGAAGCATATACCCAAACCTACCCCAAATGGGACAAAAAATTTACCACGACATGTTGATGCCACTCCATGATTGCATGCCAAGTTTCATGAATTTCAGACGAGTTTTCGATTTACTAGAATTTAAAAACAAGGCATCTCAATGTTTTGCCGGCAATCAACGATGCCCTGGTGTTTGAAATTCATTCACATTTCTTGCATGGGACCTAAGAATGCACCCAAGGCCAAAGATTTGATTTTTCAACCAATTTATATGCACTGGAGCATGTGCATGTAGTTCAAATTTGAATTATGCACATAAATGCACTGAAAACTCACTTAATGCATAAAAATGTCCAAACGAACCCCGAAAAATCAGAAAAAAATAACACAACATTCCTGTTGTTCTATGTTGACACGAGAAATTTTTTGAAAGCAATAAGAGGCAATGGATATCGTTTCATCCCCAAAGGTGGGGCGTTCCCTACCGAAACCATCATGCTTTTTGTGAGAAGCTCTGGTTTGTGAGAAGCATATACCCAAACCTGCCCCAAATGGGACAAATAATTTACCACGACATGTTGACGCTGCTCCATGATAGCATGCCAATTTTTATGAATTTTAGACGAGTTTCGGATTTACTAGAATTTAAAAACTAGGCATCTCAATGTTTTGCCGGCAATCAACGGTGCCCTTTTGTTTGAAATTCATTCCCATTTCTTTCATGTGACCTAAGCATGCACCCAAGGACAAAGATTTGATTTTTCAACCAATTTATATGCACTAGAGCATGTGCATGTAGTTAAAATTTGAATTATGCACATAAATGCATTGAAAACTCACTTAATGCAGAAAATGTCCAAACGAACCTTGAATAATTCCAATTCTTTTATGACACATATATAGTTGCATGATCACTGCAGATAAAAGGTCTAACAATTCAAACACCGTCCATGGCCGCCGTGACCCCATTATGTAATTCAAGTCAAGACAAAAAATTGAGTAGATCCCACACAGTTTATTATAACCAACCATGTGAGATGCAGCACAAAATATCTCCGAACTGTGTTTGAATAAGGGACCTTGTCTGATGACACTTTGCGCACCAGTTTTTTGGCTGAAGCGATTCCAAATTTGTGGCTTCCTCGGAAATATCTACCTCCCCGCCCCTCCCCCTTACCAAAAGCCACATTTCCCCTGTTTCCGCCTTCCTTTCCAAGTTGACACCTTCACTCCTTGCTTGCAGCGCCACCACCTCCTCGCCGGTGACCCTCCTTCATGCTGCTCGGCCACGCCTATCCAGGCAGGTAATCCACACCCGACCCCCATCCCCCCTCCTTCCACATCCCACATGCCCCGACCGCCGGCGCGAGCATGACACCTTCCACCCAAAACACCGACCCCTCCACCAAATAAGCGCTGGCCTAAGCCATGGTGCATGCAGTATAGCCAGGACCTCAAGGAGCATTTGGCAGCGGAGAAGCAAATCGCGGCCGCACGCGCGGACGAGGTCACGATGGCTGCCATTCGTGCTGAACCCCAGATCTTGGAGGAGCATCTCGCCGTCAAGGCCACCATTGACGCCTCGCGCGCCGACGCAGCGACGCGGTTGGCTGCTTTAAACGATAGTTCGTGGCGTTTTCTCGAGGCCACCATCGGTGCCTTCGATGCAGACTACGAGGTGTTTTCTCAGCGTGCATGTGCTTACCTCATCTCGAGAGCCAGCAGGTTGGTGCCCGGAGCGGCTCACGCAACTCACCACTACAACGAGGGCACCCATGATGCGGAGGCCTCGCCCTCTTCCATGTCCAAGGAGCCAATCGTCATCAATATCTCCGACAATGAGGAGTAGCTTGTCTTATTAGCTCACTATAAGGACCCATGTTCAATTTGCTAGCTACTGCCTTTCCATAACAAATTCTAGTGAATTGTGTTATCTACTTTTACCATGCAATCTTCTAATATAGTGTATACATTCTATATGTCGTGCAATGTGGTGTTCAATTAACTGCTTGGTTCGATTCTGCAAATGTTATGTTCAATTCTTTAGGGTGCAATATTTCCAAGTTGTTAAGCATGCTTGGTTTGGTTAACTGTCTGATCTTCTATTAGGAGTATGTTATATTGTTCAATTGGTGTTTAGTTAACTGCTTGGTTCATTTGTTGTGGCTTGGTTCACTTGTTGTGGTGTTTAATTAACTGCTTGGTTCAATTCTGCAATGCGATGTTCAATTGTTGTGGCTGCATTCTATTATTGTATACCATGTGAGTAATAAATCGAATTTGGCTGTACTAAATACATGAGAAACAAATACAGTTGCTATATTTCCAAGTTGTTAAGCATGCTTGGTTTGGTTAACTGTCTGGTCTTCTATTAGGAGTATGTTATATTGTGCAATGTGGTGCTCAGTTAACATTTGGTTCATTTGTTGTGGTGTTTAGTTAACTGCTTGGTTCAATTCTGCAATGCGATGTTCAATTGTTGTGGCTGCATTCTGTTATTGTAAACCATGTCAGGAATAAATCGAATTTGGCTACACTTAATACATGAGAAACATATACAAGTGCTATATTTGCTAGTTCTTAATCATGCTTGGTCTGGATAAATGGGTTTTCCATGTGGATTGAATTAATCTGATGAATCTGCAATGTGCCTATTTTTCATCAACATATTTTACTGATAGCATGCAAACCCTTACTTAACCTGATGACTAACTACCTTATATGTGTTGTAGGGAAACAATGGGAAGCACTGAGGTTTACAGGATGGTACTAACTATTATACCTTGCCTTTTTTATTCATTTTCCCCGTTTCCAATATAGAGAAGATATTTATGCACATCCTTGTTTTCAGTGTTCACTGATGATTACCTCTCAAACCACCTCTGTGGTCAGGAGGCGAGTAAAGTTTTCATACAACACCCACGGTTCAATATTGAAGTGTTCCTGAAGAGGTCGAAGGATGGACGGTCAATCATCCACAGGCACTGGCCTAAAGTTGCAAAGACCTTCAACATGAATGAAGGCTCAATATTCGCCTTCCGCTTCAGCAGTTTTCTAGATGAGATGCATCTCTCTATGTACCATCTATGATGCTAATTTCGAAAGGTTCTAGATGTTGCATGTGAAACTTGGTCCTGGTGCAGTTGTGTAATGGGGTAGCTGAGTGCTGAAGCTATATCATGTTGTACTCCGATGTATTTCAATTATAAAATCCTGCTTCCTTAATATGCAAATGGAACATATTATGTGCTTAATATGAATGTCAATTAGATTAGTAAATGGATTATTAATAATAGGCCAATTAGCCTGCTAATTGGCCAATTAGCTTGCTAATTGGGTTTTCCTATTACAAACGGTTAATGAGAAAAAATCGTGGGCGATGACCTCAGGCAACGCACACAGTTTCTAGGAATAAACTGTGTTGGATCAATGAACAATCACACATGACATTCTCTTCAAAACTGTTTGCGTTACGCCACCTTGCACAAACGTTTTCCTTGTAGTGACTGTGTGGGATGTATATACGAACGGAAACTTTTATTGGTGACTGACTGTGTGGGATGTACTTATGACCGAAAATGATTTCGCCTGTATAATTGTATTTTTCTTAGCACTACTGTACGTATTTCTGTATTTGAGTCGCACACGACCTCATTTTGCCAAGCGTGTGTGCCAGGAGGGCATATCCCCAACGGTTTCTGGGTCGTGTGGGAAGGACCCCCCTATCGCCCACACTCACTTGGCGACGGTTACAAATGTCATCACGGAAAGCGGTTAAAAACCGTTTGTTTAGAACTAATGCATACTAGTTCATAAAAGATTTCAGAAAAGACTCAAATAATATTCATAGATAATCTGATCATAAAACCACAATTCATCGAATCTCGACAAACACACCACAAAAGAATATTACATCGGATAGAACTCCAAGAACATCGAGGAGAACATTGCTTGAAGATCAAAAAGAGAGAAGAAGCCATCTAGCTACTAGCTATGGACTCATAGGTCTGTGGTAAACTACTCACGCTTCATTGGAAGGGCAATATTGTTGATGTAGAAGCCCTACATGATCGAATCCCCTTTCGACAGGGTGCCGGAAAAGGCCCCAAGATGGGATCTCATGGTAACAGAGGATTGCGGCAGCGGAAAAGTATTTTGGTGGACGCTTCTGGTGCTTTGGGAATATTTTTGGATTTATAGAGCTGAGATGGACGTCGGTGGACTCCCGAGGAGCCCACAAGCAAGGGGGCGCGCCATGAGGTCTTGTGGAGCCCTCGGGACTCTTCTGGCCCTCTCCCCAAGTCTTTTGGGTGTCTTCTGGTCCAAGAAAAATCATCGCGAAAGTTTTATTCTGTTTGGACTCCTTTGATATTCCTTTTTTGTATAACTCAAAAACAAGGAAAAAAGAAAAACTGGCACTGGGCTCTAGGTTAATAGGTTAGTCCCAAAAATAATATAAAATAGCATATTAATGCATATAAAACATCCAAAACATATAATATAATAGCATGGAACAATAAAAAATTATAGATACATTTGAGATGTATCAAGCATCCCCAAGCTTAATTCCCACTCGTCCTCGAGCAGGTAAATGATAAAAACAGATTTTTTTGATGTGGAATGCTACCTAACATATTTTTCCATGTAATCTTCTTTATTGTGGCATGAATATTCAGATCCATAAGATTCAAAACAAAAGTTCAACATTGACATAAAAACAATAATTCTTCAAGCATACTTCGTGTCTTCTCAAAATAACATGGCAAAAGAAAGTTATCCCTACAAAATCATATTGTCTGGCTATGCTCCATCTTCATCACACAAAGTATTTTATCATGCACAACCCCGATGAAAAGCCAAGCAATTGTTTCATAGTTTTGGTGTTCTCAAACTTTTCAACTTTCACGCAATACATGAGTGTGAACCATGGATATAGCAGTATAGGTGGAATAGAATATGGTGGTTGTGGAGAAGACAAAAAGAAGGAGAAAGTCTCACATCAACTAGGCGTATTAACGGGCTATGGAGATGCCCATCAATAGATATCAATGTGGGTGAGTAGGGATCGCCATGGAACAGATGCACTAGAGCTATAAGTGTATGAAAGCTCCAAAAAGAAACTAAGTGGGTGTGCATCCAACTTGCTTGCTCACGAAGACCTAGGGCAATTTGAGTAAGCCCATCATTGGAATATACAATCCAAGTTCTATAATGAAAAATTCTCGGTAGTATATGAAAGTGACAAAATAAGAGACTCTCTATCATGAAGATCATGGTGCTACTTTGAAGCACAAGTGTGGAAAAAGGATAGTAACATTGTCCCTTCTCTCTTTTCTCTCATTTTTTATTTTGGGCTCTTTGGCCTCTCTTTTTTTCCTTTTTTTTCCTTTTTTTGTCCGGAGTCTCATCCCGTCTTGTGGGGGAATTATAGCCTCCATCATCCTTCCCTCACATGGGACAATGCTCTAATAATGATGATCATCACACTTTTATTTACTTACAACTCAATGATACGTCTCCGACATATCTATAATTTTTTATTGTTCCATGCTATTATATTATGTATTTTGGATGTTTTATATGCACTAATATGCTATTTTATATTATTTTTGGGACTAACCTATTAACTTAGAGCCCAGTGTCAGTTTCTATTTTTTTTCTTGTTTTGAGTTTTACAGAAAAGGAATGTCAAACGGAGTCCAAACGGAATAAAACTTTTGCGATGATTTTTCTTGGACCAGAAGACATCCATGGAACTTGGAGGACAAGTCAGAAGAGTCCCGAGGACTCCACAAGCCTCTAGGGTGTGCCCTAGGGGGGCGCCCTCCTGGCTTGTGGGTCCCATAGGAGTCCACCGATCTCCCTCTCAGCTCTATAAATCCTCAAATATTCCAGAACCACCAGAAGCGTCCACCAAAATACTTTTCCGCTGTCCTAACCTTCTATTCCCGTGAGATCCCATCTTGGGCCTTTTTTCGGCACCCTGCCAGAGGGGGATTCGATCACAGAGGGCATCTACGTCAACTCTATTGCCCTTCCGATGAAGCGTGAGTAGTTTACCTGTTGCACCCCAGCTCAAAGCAACCGGTTTACCTTGCATTGCCAGCCCAGAGATCAAGTCTTCTGGAAACACACAACAACTTGGTACAGAAAACAACCGCTTTATTGATGCTAGCGGAAACATAGGTTCGATATTACATCAAGTAGCGAGGCCAAGCGACACACACGGTGAGGCTGGACAATATGTACATTATTTAATGAACATGAAGGGGCCTCGATCACGACAACTACGTGGCAGAGGAACAACGACAAAGTAGAACTCCATAGCACAGGGACACCTGATGTGGACACGGTCTAGACACGGGAAGCTCTCCGACCCGGTAAAACTTTCCTGAAAGCTGGCATGACACGCCAGGTCAGTACATTGAATGTACTTGCAAGCTCACAACAAGCATAAGCATAATGGAAAACAATATCATGACATTTAATCAAGTTAAATGCAATGCAATAACACACTACAAATGCCGTGAAAACAAACTTGTGTACCGAGTCCCGCGGACTCCCTTACCAGACGGGTTACCTCGTAACCAAAACGATGATCATACCCGGATCACAAACGAAACCAACACTTTGGTTCCCACAAAGATCATCTCATGATCTCACAAATCTCATCACTTACTCGATGCCAAGCATAGTAATTTAGTGTGCAAGATTACTTAATCATGTTGATCCATGGTGTGACTGACTTCGAGCTATGTCCGTAACCGAGGACGCGGCTATCGATAGATTCTATAAACACTCTGCAGAGGTTAGCACATTGTACCCACACCACGGAATCCATGGCCTCGCACTCCCATTCGGGTAGACCAATGGCATTCCGATAGAACCCTCCCATTGCCATGACACTCTCCCAGCCACTCCGACCAACTCCCCTCTGGGATAAGTCATGGGTGGCCCAGTGCCTACCAAAGGCATCAACGACCACTGTTGTGGCAAAACTTAAACGGTCCCAAACGGGGACAAGGTACCATACAACAAACGGGCACACAAGGTTATGTCTGCTTACCGGGCCAGGGTACCGCACACCCATAACCTTCCCTTGTTGGAGGTACCAACCAGAGGCATGACAACGGGCTGAATAACGGCCTCCCCATAAAGGCAAGTGTTATTGCACTGTGAAAACTCGATTCAGTGGCACCATGACTCGATCAACATTATGTTCAAGTTGAATTACCATCAGGTTTCACTTGAAATGAAAATACCTGAGTCACAATATGCCATGAACATGCAACTATTCGACATGCATCACATATCACTTAAAGTAAGCAGATCAACATCATCAATGTTTCTACTTGCACTAGTCATCATTATGAAGGAAATATGCCCTAGAGGCAATAATAAAGTTGTTATTTATATTTCCTTATATCATGATAAATGTTTATTATTCATGCTAGAATTGTATTAACCGGAAACTTAGTACATGTCTGAATACATAGACAAATAGAGTGTCACTAGTATGCCTCTACTTGACTAGCTCGTTGAATCAATGATGGTTATGTTTCCTGACCATAGACATGAGTTGTCATTTTATTAACGGGATCACATCATTATAGAATGATGTGATTGACTTGACCCATCCGTTAGCTTAGCATGATGATCGTTTAGTTTGTTGCTATTGCTTTTTCCATAACTTATACAAGTTCCTATGACTATGACATCATGCAACTCCCGAATACCGGAGGAACACTTTGTGTGCTACCAAACGTCACAACGTAACTGGGTGATTATAAAGGTGCTCTACAGGTGCCTCCGATGGTGTTTGTTGAGTTGGCATAGATCGAGATTAGGATTTGTCACTCTGATTGTCGGAGAGGTATCTCTGGGCCCTCTCGATAATGTACATCACTATAAGCCTTGCAAGAAATGTAGCTAATGAGTTAGTTACAGGATGTAGCATTACGGCACGAATAAAGAGACTTGCCGGTAATGAGATTGAACTAGGTATTGAGATACCGACGATCAAACCTCGGGCAAGTAACATACCGATGAAAAAGGGAACAACGTATATCATTATGTGGTTTGACCGATAAAGATCTTCGTAGAATATGTGGGAGCCAATATGAACATCCAGGTTCCGCTATTGGTTATTGACCAGAGACGTGTCTCGGTCATGTCTACATAGTTCTCGAACCTGTAGGGTCCGCACGCTTAACGTTCGGTGATGATCAGTATTATGAGTTTATATGTTTTGATGTACCGAAGGTTGTTCGGAGTCCCGGATATGATCACGGACATAACGAGGAGTTTCGAAATGGTCAAGACATAAATATCGATATATTGGATGACTATGTTTGGACATCGGAATGGTTCCGGGTGAGTTCGGGCACTAACCGGAGTACCGGGGTTACCGGAACCCCCCCCCCCCTGGGGAGTCAATGGGCCTTAATGGGCCATAGTGGAAAGCAGGAGGAGGCGGCCAAAGTGGGGGCGCCCCCCCCCCTAAGCCCAATCCGAATTGGAGGGGGGGTGGCCCCCCTTCCTTCTCTCCTTCTCCCCCTTCCTTCCCTCTCCTACTCCAACTAGGTAAGGGGGAATCCTACTCCCACCGGGAGTAGGACTCCCCCGTTGGGCGCGCCTAGGAGGCCGGCCCTCTCCCCCTCCTCCACTCCTTTATATACGGGGGGATGGGGGAACCCGATGGACACACAAGTTGATCATTGATGTCTTAGCCGTGTGCGGTGCCCCCTCCACCATAATCCACCTCGGTCATATCGTAGTGGTGCTTAGGCGAAGCCCTGTTCCGGTAGCATCATCATCACCGTCATCATTCCATCGTGCTGATGAAGCTCTCCCTTGACACTCTGCTGGATCGTGAGTTCGTGGGCCGTCACCAAGATGAACGTGTGCGCATCGCGGAGGTGTCGTACTTTCGGTACTAGGATCGGTCGATCGTGAAGACGTACGACTACATCAACCGTGTTGTCATAACGCTTCCGCTTATGGTCTACGAGGGTACGTAGACAACACTCTCCCCTCTCGTTGCTATGCATCACCATGATCTTGCGTGTGCGTAGGAAAATTTTGAAATTACTGCGTTCCCCAAGAGTGGTATCGGAGCCAGGTTTATGCATATATGTTATATGCACGAGGAGAACACAAAGGAGTTGTGGGTGTTGGTATATACATATTGCTTGCCGTCACTAGTTGTTTCTGGATTCGGCGGTATTGTTGGATGAAGCGGCCCAGACCGACATTACGCGTACGCTTACGCGAGACTGGTTCTACCGACGTGCTTCGCACACAGGTGGCTGGTGGGTGTCAGTTTCTCCAACTTTAGTTGAGTCGGATTCAATGAAAAGGGTTCTTTCTGAAGATCAAAAAGCAACCACTATATCGCATTGTGGTTTTTGATGCGTAGGTAAGAACGGTTCTTGATCAGCCCATAGCAGCCAGGTAAAACTTGCAACAACAAAGTAGAGGACGTCTAACTTGTTTTTGCAGGGCATGTTGTGATGTGATATGGTCAAGCCATGATGCTAAATTTTATTGTATGAAATGATTGTCGCTTTATTGTATGAAATGCAATCGCCATGTAATTGCTTTACTTTATCACTAAGCGGTAGCGATAGTCGTAGAAGCAATAGTTGGCAAGACGACAACGATGCTTCGATGGAGATCAAGGTGTCAAGCCGGTAACGATGGTGATCATGACGGTGCTTTGGAGATGGAGATCAAAGGCACAAGATGATGATGGCCATATCATATCAATTATATTGATTGCATGTGATGTTTATCCTTTATGCATCTTATTTTTCTTAGTTTGGCGGTAGCATTATAAGATGATCTCTCACTAAATTTCAAGGTGTAAGTGTTCTCCCTGAGTATGCACTGTTGCTACAGTTCGTCGTGCTGAGACACCACGTGATGATCGGGTGTGATAAGCTCTACGTTCACATACAACGGGTGCAAGCCAGTTTTTCACACGCATAATACTCGGGTTAAACTTGACGAGCCTAGCATATGCAGATATGGCCTCGGAACACTGAGACCGAAAGGTCGAGCTTGAATCATATAGTAGATATGATCAACATAGTGATGTTCACCATTGAAAACTACTCCATCTCACGTGATGATCGGACATGGTTTAGTTGATATGGATCACGCGATCACTTAGATGATTAGGGAGATGTCTATCTAAGTGGGAGTTCTTAAGTAATTTGATTAATTGAACTTTAATTTATCATGAACTTAGTACCTGATAGTATTTTGCATATCTATGTTGTTGTAGATAGATGGCCTGTGCTGTTGTTCTGCTGAATTTTAATGCGTTCCTAGAGAAAGCTAAGTTGAAAGATGATGGTAGCAACTATACGGACTGGATCCGTAACTTGAGGATTATCCTCATTGCTGCACAGAAGAATTATGTCCTGGAAGCACCGCTAGGTGACAAACCCGCTGCAGGAGCAACGCAAGATGTTGTGAACACCTGGCAGAGCAAAGCTGATGACTACTCGATAGTTCAGTGTGCCATGCTTTACGGCTTAGAACCGGGACTTCAACGACGTTTTGAAAGTCATGGAGCATATGAGATGTTCCAGGAGTTGAAGTTAATATTTCAAGCAAATGCCCGGACTGAGAGATGAAGTCTCCAATAAGTTCTACAGCTGCAAGATGGAAGAGAATAGTTCTGTCAGTGAACATATACTCAGAATGTCTGGGTACCACAACCACTTGACTCAGCTGGGAGTTAATCTTCCTGATGATAGTGTCATTGACAGAGTTCTTCAATCACCGCCACCAAGCTACAAGAGCTTCGTGATGAACTATAATATGCAAGGGATGGATAAGACGATTCCTGAGCTCTTTGCAATGCTAAAGGCTGCGGAGGTAGAAATCAAGAAGGAGCATCAAGTGTTGATGGTCAACAACACCACTAGTTTCAAGAAAAAGGGTAAAGGGAAGAAATGGAACTTCAAGAAGAACAAAAAGCCAGTTGATGCTCACGTGAAGAAACCCAAGTCTGGACCTAAGCCTGAGACTGAGTGCTTCTACTGCAAAGGGACTGGTCACTGGAAGAGGAACTGCCCCAAGTATTTGGTGGAGAAGAAGGATGGCAAAGTGAAAGGTATATTTGATATACATGTTATTGATGTGTACCTTACTAATGCTCAAAGTAGTTCCTAGGTATTTGATACTGGTTCAGTTGCTAACATTTGCAACTCGAAATAGGGGCTATAGATTAAGCAAAGATTGGCTAAGGACGAGGTGACGATGCGCATGGGAAATGGTTCCAAAGTCGATGTGATCACCGTCGGCATGCTACCTCTACATCTACCTTCGGGATTAGTTTTAGACCTAAAGAATTGTTATTTTGTGCCAGCGTTGACTATGAATATTATATTTGAATCTTGTTTGATGCGAGACGGTTATTCATTTAAATCATAGAATAATGGTTGTTCTATTTATATGAGTAATATCTTTTATGGTCATGCACCCTTGATGAGTGGTCTATTTTTACTAAATCTTGATAGTAGTGATACACATGTTCATAGTATTGAAGCCAAAAGATGCAGAGTTGATAATGATAGTGCAACTTATTTGTGGCACTACCATTTGGGTCATATTGGTGTAAAGTGCATGAAGAAAGTCCATTCTCATGGACTTCTAGAATCACTTGGTACTTGCGAACCATGCCTCATGGGCAAGATGACTAAAACTCCGTTCTCCGGAACAATGGAGTGAGCAACAGAGTTATTGGAAATCATACATACTGATGTATGTGGTCCAATGAACATTGAAGCTCGCGGCGGATATCGTTATTTTCTCACCTTCACAGATGATTTGAGCAGATATGGGTATATCTACTTAATGAAACATAAGTCTAAAACATTTGAAAAGTTCAAAGAATTTCAGAGTGAAGTGGAAAATCATCGTAACAAGAAAATCAAGTTTCTACGATCTGATCATGGAGGTGAATATTTGAGTTATGAGTTTGGACTTCATTTGAAACAATGCAGAATAGTTTCACAACTCACGCCACCTGGAAAACCACAACATAATGGTGTGTCTGAACGTCGTAACCGCACTTTATTAGATATGGTGCGATCTATGATGTCTCTCACTGATTTACCACTATCGTTTTGGGGTTATGCTTTAGTGACAGCTGCATTCACATTAAATAGGGCACCATCTAAATCCATTGAGACGACACCTTATGAAATTTGGTTTGGCAAGAAACCCAAGTTGTCGTTTCTTAAAGTTTGGGGCTGCGATGCTTATGTGAAAAAGCTTCAACCTAATAAGCTCGAACCCAAATCGGAGAAATGTGTCTTCATAGGATACCCAAAGGAGGTTGTTGGGTACACCTTCTATCACAGATCCGAAGGCAAGATATTCGTTGCTAAGAATGGATCCTTTCTAGAGAAGGAGTTTCTCTCAAAAGAAGTGAGTGGGAGGAAAGTAGAACTTGATGAGGTAATTGTACCTGCTCCCTTATTGGAAAGTAGTTCATCACTGAAACCAGTTCTAGTGATTCCTACACCAGTAAGTGAGGAAGCTAATGATGATGATCATGAAACTTCTGATCAAGTTACTACCGAAACTCGTAGGTCAATCAGAGTAAGATCTGCACCAGAATGTTACTGTCTACATAGCTCGACTTGTTGCAAAAGGTTTTTAAGAAGTTCAAGGAGTTGACTACGATGAGACCTTCTCACCCGTAGCGATACTTAAGTCCATCCGAATCATGTTATCAATTGCCGCATTTTATGATTATGAAATTTGGCAAATGGATGTTAAAACTGCATTCCTTAATGGATATCTTAAAGAAGAGTTGTATATGATGCAACCAGAAGGTTTTGTTGATCCAAAAGGTGCTAACAAAGTGTGCAAGCTCCAGCGGTCCATTTATGGACTAGTGCAAGCCTCTCGGAGTTGGAATATACGCTTTGATAGTGTGATCAAAGCATATGGTTTTATACAGACTTTTGGAGAAGCCTGTATTTACAAGAAAGTGAGTGGGAGCTCCATAGCATTTCTGATATTATATGTAGATGGCATATTGTTGATCGGAAATGATACTGAATTTATGAATAGCATAAAAGGATACTTGAATAAGAATTTTTCAATGAAAGACCTCAGTGAAGCTGCTTATATATTGGGCATCAAGATCTATAGAGATCACTGTTCAAGATATCTTCCGATATTCCGATAAATCGGCCGATTTATCGCTTACCGTTGTCTGACCGATAAGATAAATCCCCCGATAAATCAGCCGAAATGGCGATAAATCGGCCGATATGCTGATAAACTGTCCGATTTACCCCTTATCATGGGTCGACCGATAAGTTCCCGATAAGCGATATCCGCAACATTGATAGAGATAGATCAAGACACTTAACTGGACTTCCACAAAGCACATACCTTGATAAAGTTTTGAAGAAGTTCAAAATGGATCAAGCAAAGAAAGGGTTCTTGCCTGTATTACAAGGTGTGAAGTTGAGTCAGACTCAATGCCCGACCACTACAGAAGATTGAGAGAAAATGAAAGGTGTTCCCTATGCTTCTGCCATAGGCTCTATCATGTATGCAATGTTGTGTACCAGACCTGATGTGTGCCTTCCTATCAGCTTAGCAAGGAGGTACCAAAGTAATCCAGGAGTGGATCACTGGATAGCGATCAAGAACATCCTGAAATACCTGAAAAGTACTAAGATATGTTTCTCATATATGGAGGTGACAAAGAGCTCATCGTAAACGGTTACGTCGATGCAAGATTTAACACTGATCCGGATGACTCTAATTCACAAACCGGATACGTATTTTTATTAAATGGTGGAGCTGTCAGTTGGTGCAGTTCCAAGCAGAGCGTCGTGGCGGGATCTACATGTGAAGCGGAGTACATAGCTGCTTCGGAAGCAGCGAATGAAGGAGTCTAGATGAAGGAGTTCATATCTGATCTAGGTGTCATACCTAGTGCATCGGGTCCAATCAAAATCTTTTGTGACAATACTGGTGCAATTGCCTTGGCAAAGGAATCCAGATTTCACAAGAGAACCAAGCACATCAAGAGACGCTTCAATTCCATCCGCAATCAAGTCAAGGAGGGAGACATAGAGATTTGTGAGATACATACGGATCTGAATGTTGCAGACCCGTTGACTAAGCCCCTCTCACAAGCAAAATATGATCAGCACCAAGACTCCATGGGTGTTAGAATCATTACAATGTAGTCTAGATTATTGACTCTATTGCAAGTGGGAGACTGAAGGAAATATGCCCTAGAGGCAATAATAAAGTTGTTATTTATATTTCCTTATATCATGATAAATGTTTATTATTCATGCTAGAATTGTATTTACTGGAAACTTAGTACATGTGTGAATACATAGACAAACATGGTGTCACTAGTATGCCTCTACTTGACTAGCTCGTTGAATCAATGATGGTTATGTTTCCTGACCATAGACATGAGTAGCCATTTGATTAATGGGATCACATCATTAGAGAATGATGTGATTGACTTGACCCATCTGTTAGCTTAGCACGATGATCGTTTAGTTTGTTGCTATTCCTTTTTCCATAACTTATACATGTTCCTATGACTATGAGATCATGCAACTCCCGAATACTGGAGGAACATTTTGTGTGCTACCAAACGTCACAACGTAACTGGGTGATTATAAAGGTGCTCTACAGGTGTCTCCGATGGTGTTTGTTGAGTTGGCATAGATCAAGATTAGGATTTTTCACTCCAATTGTCGGAGAGGTATCTCTGTGCCCTCTTGGTAATGTACATCTCTATAAGCCTTGCAAGCAATGTAGCTAATGAGTTAGTTACAGGATGTAGCATTATGGGATGAATAAAGAGACTTGCTGGTAACGAGATTGAACTAGGTATTGAGATACTGACGATCAAACCTCGGGCAAGTAACATACCGATGACAAAGGGAACAACATATATCGTTATGCGATTTGACCGATAAAGATCTTCGTAGAATATGTGGGAGCCAATATGAACATCTAGGTTTCGCTATTGGTTATTGATCAGAGACGTGTCTCGGTCATGTCTACATAGTTCTCGAACCCATAGGGTCCGCACGCTTAACGTTCGGTGACGATCGGTATTATGAGTTTATATGTTTTAATGTACCGAAGGTTGTTTGGAGTCCCAGATATGATCACGGACATGACGAGGAGTCTCGAAATGGTCGAGAAATAAATATCGATATATTGGATGACTATGTTTGGACATCGGAATGGTTCCGGGTGAGTTCGAGTGTTAATCGGAGTACCGGAGTTTACCGGAACCCCCCGGGGAGTCAATGGGCCTTAATGGGCCATAGTGGAAAGGAGGAGGAGGCGGCCAAAGTGGGGGCGCCCCCCCCAAGCCCAATCTAAATTGGAGGGGGGCGGCCCCCTTTCCTTCTCTCCTTCTCCCCCTTCCTTCCCTCTCCTACTCCAACTAGGGAAGGGGAATCCTACTGCCATCGGGAGTAGGACTCCCCCCTTGAGCGTGCCTAGGAGGTTGGCCCTCTCCCCCTCCTCCACTCCTTTATATACGGGGGGTGGGGGCACCCCATGGACACACAAGTTGATCATTGATCTCTTAGCTGTGTGCGGTGCCCCCCTCCACCATAATCCACCTCGGTCATATCGTAGTGGTGCTTAGGCGAACCCCTGTTCTGGTAGCATCATCATCACCGTCATCACGCCATCGTGCTGACAAAGCTCTCCCTCGACACTCTGCTGGATCATGAGTTCGTGGGACGTCACCGAGCCGAACGTGTGCAGATTGCGGAGGTGCCGTACTCTCGGTACTAGGATTGGTCGATCGTGAAGACGTACGACTACATCAACCGCATTGTCATAACGCTTCCGCTTCCGGCCTACGAGGGTACATAGACAACACTCTCCCCTCTCGTTGCTATGCACCACCATGATCTTGTGTGTGCGTAGAATTTTTTTGAAATTACTGTGTTCCCCAACATGCACATCATGATAACCCTTGCTAGCGATGTGACTAATGAGTTAGTTGCGGGATGATGCATTATGCAACGAGTAAAAGAGACTTGGAAGTAACGAGATTGAACTAGGTATGAAGATACCGATGATTGAATCTCGGGCAAGTAACATACCGATGACAAAGGGAATTACGTATGTTGTCATTACGGGTTGACCGATAAAGATCTTCATAGAATATGTAGGAACTAGGGGTGGAATTCGAGCCGAGTCGAGCCAGCTCGACTCGACTCGCTAAAACTCGTTTCATTAATGAGCTAGCTCGACTCGACTCGTTACTATAACGAGCTCAAATCCAAGATTGGCTCGACTCATATAACTCGTGAGCTGGCTCGTTTAGCTTGTTAAGCTCGTTAAAGATATGAACATTAGACCTTACAAATACGATAAAAAGATTAACTGAGAATTTAGCATGTGCATATGTGGTCTTGTACGTGTGAGTCTCCTGGGTGGCTCGGCCTTGAGCGGCTGGGCCTTATGCTGGGACACAAGGTGTTTAGTGGTTGTATTTTACTACCCCTAAAAACATTGATTTTTTTTACCGAGCTTAACGAGTTACCTGAGTACTCGTGAGATTGGCTCGTTTAACTTGGTATGTAAACGATCTTAAACTAAAGCTCGGCTCGGCTTGTTTTTCTTCGAGTTCGAGTCGATTCGAGCCGAGTCACGAGCTACTCGTTTAGCTCGCGAGCTTCGAGCTTTTTTCCAGCCCTAGTAGGAACCAATATGAGCATCTAGGTTCCGCTGTTGGTTATTGACCGGAGAGGTGTCTCGGTCATGTCTACATAGTTCTCGAACCCGTAGGGTCCACATGCTTAACGTTCGATGATGATTTGTATTATATGAGTTATGTGATTGGGTGACCGAATGTTGTTTGGAGTCCTGGATGAGATTATGGACATGACGAGGAGTCTCGAAATGGTCAAGAGGTAAAGATTGATACATTGGATGATGGTATTCGGACACCGAAATTGCTTTGGAGTGATTCGGGTATTTATCAGAGTACTGAGGGGTTACCGGAATCCCTGGGGAAAGTATTGGGCCTCATGGGCCATAGGGGAGACAGAGGGCAGCCCACTAGGGGTGGCGCCCCCCCCCCCCCAAGGGGAGTCCAAATAGGACAAGGGAAGGGGCGCAGCCCCCCTTTCCTTCTCCCTCTCCTCTCCTTCCCCCTTCCCCCTCCATGAGAAGGAAGGGAGGCGAATAGGACTTGGAGCCCTAGTCGTTCCCCCCCTATGGCGTGCCCCTTGGCCGGCCTCCTCCCTCTCCTCCTTTATATACGGGGGCAGGGGGCACCCCAAAGCACATCAGTTGTTCTCTTAGCCATGTGCGGTGCCTCCTCCACAGTTTACTCCTCCGGTCATAGCATCGTATTGCTTAGGCGAAGCCCTGCGCGGATCACATCACCATCATCGTCGCCATGCTGTCGTGCTGACGAAACTCTCCCTCGACACTTTGTTGTATCAAGAGTTCGAGGGACGTCATCAAGCTAAACATGTGCTAAACTCAGAGGTGTCGTACGTTTGGTACTTGATCGGTTGGATCGTGAAGACGTTCGACTACATCAACCGCATTAAACACAAAGAGTTGTAGGGCATGTTGTGATGTGATATGGTCAAGATATGATGTGATATAAGTTATTGTATGAGATGATCATGTTTTGTAAAAGTTATCGGCAACTGGCAGGAGCCTTATGGTTGTCGCTTTATTGTATGAAATGCAATCGCCACGTAATTGATTTACTTTATCACTATGCGGTAGCGATAGTTGTAGAAGCAATAGTTGGCAAGATGACAAGGACGCTACGATGGAGATCAAGGTGTCAAGCCGGTGACGATGGAGATCATGACGGTGCTTTGGAGATGGAGATCAAAGGCACAAGATGATGATGGCCATATCATGTCACATATTTTGATTGCATGTGATGTTTATCTTTTATGCATCTTATGTTGCTTAGTACGGTGGTAGCATTATAAGATGATCCCTTAACTAAATTTCAAGGAATAAGTGTTCTCCCTGAGTATGCACCGTTGCGAAAGTTCTTCGTGCTGAGACACCACGTGATGATCGGGTGTGATAGGCTCTTGCCATGCTAACCAACATTTAATTTTGTTGAGTACTTAAACGGGAGAGAACTAAATAATTGTTGTGGTGTTTCGTCAATATGCAACTCGTTGCATATTGAGCTCCACTTAATTTGTAGTATTGCTTGTGGCATTTGCCATGCCATGAATCATTAAAATGGACATGCATCATACTTAATTGTGCATCATGCCATGTTTATGTGATGCTTGTTTACCATGTTGTTTGCTTCTTTCCGGTGTTGCTTCTTCTTGTTAGTTCCGGTAACGTCGCGTTTGTGAGGATTCGTTCTACTACGTCAGTTTGTCTTCTTCATGGACTCGTTCTCCTTCCTTGCGGGATCTCAGGCAAGATGACCATACCCTCGAAATCACTTCTATCTTTGCTTGCTAGTTATTCGCTCTATCGCTATGTCGCGCTATCTACCACTTGTTTATCATGCCTCCCATATTGCCATGTCAAGCCTCTAACCCACCTTTCCTAGCAAACCGTTGTTTGGCTATGTTACCGCTTTTGCTCAGCCCCTCTTATAGCGTTGCTAGTTGCAGGTGAAGTTGAAGTTTGTTTCATGTTGGTACATGGATATGTGGAGATATCACAATATCTCTTATTTTAATTAATGCATCTATATACTTGGTAAAGGGTGGAAGGCTCGGCCTTATACCTGGTGTTTTGTTCCACTCTTGCCGCCCTAGTTTCCGTCATACCGGTGTTATGTTCCTTGATTTTGCGCTCCTTACGCGGTTGGGTGTTATGGGAACCCCTTGACAGTTTGCTTTGAATAAAACTCCTCCAGCAAGGCCCAACCTTGGTTTTACATTTGCCACCTAAGCCTTTTCCCTTGGGTTCTGCAGACTCAAGGGTCATCATTATTTTAACCCCCGGGCCAGTGCTCCTCTGAGTGTTGGTCCAAAACAGAGCCACTTGCGGTGCCACCCCTAGGCAACTTGGGGTATCTTCGGTTGCCGTACGTAGTGTTCATCCGGTGTGCCCTGAGAACGAGATACATGCGACTCCTATCGAGATTTGTCGGCACATCGGGCGGCTTTGCTGGTCTTGTTTTACCATTGTCGAAATGTCTTGTGACCGGGATTCCGAGACTGATCGGGTCTTTGCAGGAGAAGGAATATCCTTCATTGACCGTGAGAGCTTGTGATGGGCTAAGTTGGGACACCCCTGCAGGGTTTAAACTTTTGAAAGCCGTGCCCACGGTTATGTGGCAGATGGGAATTTGTTAATATCCGGTTGTAGAGAACTTGACACTTGACTTAATTAAAATGCATCAACCACGTGTGTAGCCATGATGGTCTCTTTTCGGAGGAGTCCGGGAAATGAACACGATTTTGGGTTATGTTTGAACGTAAGTAGTTTCAGGATCACTTCTTGATCACTTCTAGCTTCACGACCATTGCGTTTCTTCTCTTCTCGCTCTTATTTGCGTATGTTAGCCACCATACTTGCTTAGTACTTGCTGCAGCTCCACCTCATTACCTTATCCTACCCATAAGCTTAAATAGTCTTGATCTCGCGGGTGTGAGATTGCTGAGTCCTCGTGACTCACGGATACTTCCAAACAATTGTAGGTGCTGATGATACTAGTGCAGGTGACGCAACCGAGCTCAAGTGGGAGCTCGGTGAAGATCTTGATCATTGTTTTGTGTCTTTTCCGGTTGATCAGTAGTGGTGCCCAGTTGGGGACGATCGGGGATCTAGCTTTTGGGGTTGTCTTCTTTTATTTTGCTTCCGTAGTCAGACCTTGATTGTACTCTGGATGATGTATGTTTAACTTGTTGTTTGTGTGAAGTGGCGATTGTAAGCCAACTCTTTATCCCTTTCTTATTCAGTAAATGGGATAGTGTGAAGATTACCCCTCTTGCGACAAAACTACCATGCAGCTATGCCTTTAAGTCGTGCCCCGACACGTGGGAGATATAGCCACATTGTGGGTGTTTCAAGTTGGTAATCAGAGTCGTCCCCGACTTAGGAGCCCCTGCTTGATCGAATCGCTGACGGTGTTGAGTCTAGAACAAAATGTTTTGAGTATTAGGATTATATATCAGAGAGTAGGATTCTTTTTTCTCCTCAGTCCCTTCGTCGTTCTGGTGTGGTCTCCTGACGTAGAAGTTTTGACTTTCCTCTCCTCAAATTTCACGAAAAAATTAGGATCACGCGGGTATCTTGGAATCATTCCGATATTGTTGTGACGAGAACATTGTTCTTGGTGTCTCCTGACATTTAGGGGTTGTGGCAGTGTCCCGGGGATTTGAGCTCCGAGGTGTTGTCGTCACAATTTCATCATTGCAGTTCTGGAATACCTGAGTTCGCCGACATCAAAAATCTCTTTTATGCAGTTGTTGGTGAGATAACCTTGACGCCACCCAATACTGGGGCGGGAGTTCGGGAGTATTGCCATAACTCGTATAACGGATGCTTTTTGAAGGTTGAGGTACATGATTTCCGAAGGTTTCTTGGTTATGTGTTGAAGGATGGATACAGCTAGATGTAGGGATTGTTAATTTGGGTGAGATATTATGCTTCCCCTGTATCCCCAACACCTGATTGCATAACCAGAAAGTTTCGGGAGTTTATAGGTGGGAATTCAAGTATCACGTAGGATATCTTTCCGACAGATGTATGATATGAAATTGGGGTTCGACGTCCAGTGGTCCGCCTATCCATGGTTGGTTTTACAGTGGTCTCATTGTGTCTTAAAGAGTCCTTGGCTATGCTGACTCGGGGACGCTTCGTATGTCATGTGCACTGCCTTGTACATGATGGTGATGTACGATCGAGCCCGTGTGGGACCCACCACGAAAACTTCGGACGAAATCTCTATCATATGTTTGTTCCGGCTTATTTTGCAAGCCAATTCTTTGTTTTGTTTTGAGTTGCGGTATTCGAGTTGCTTCGGAGTCAAATATGGATTCCATACCTTTCCTAAGCGGTGTTCTCATATTTCTATGTGAATACTAATCCTTCATGATAATCAAGATTGTCATGTCAATCTTTTTCAACCGGCGTGTTTATCTTCAAGTGGATCCGATCATTTCAACATTCACAATATCACCTCTCGGTTTTCCCAACATTGTTCGTTTCATCTGTCCCCAAGTTGCCTTTGTTTTCCCAGAATTATTCATTCTTCGGAGCCATCATCTCAGAATTATTCATTCCAACCTTCAGCTCTCGTTCTACAAATCTTACTGGTGCATGATTCAAGTATTCTCTAATCAGCTCGTGATCTATTTGTTCACTTGTATCTAAATTTCTGTCAAGTATCTTCATTCATTTTCCAATTCTTCCTGGTGGATTGTGTCTTTGCTACTTTCATTTTCAATTCTTACGGTGGTTTGTTCAAGATTCCTCCTCCTATGTTCTCATATCAATTCGTTCGTTCTTTCCAATCCTACCGGCGGATCGTTGAAGACCTTTCTCAAGTTTGCGCTATATCTCTCGTAATCCTTTCTACGAGAATAAGTAGTATGCCAAATCCCTTGCTTGTCATCAATTTAAATTGGTGAAGGATACGCATAATGTAATTCTTATTATTTTTTCATCCAAGTGATATAATTTCTTCTTTCCGGAGTTGTTCATCACATCACATTCTCGGTTCGAGATGCTTCATGTTTTCTTTCTGGAGTTCCAAGTTTTCCGCTTTATCTCGTCGTAAAGCTCCATCCAATCATTGCAAGGCTTCAATCTTATTCTTTTCATCCTTCACTTCTTTTTGATCATTCTTTTATTACCGGAGTTCTTCATGGAGGCTCAACATGGTGGCTCATCAAGGATTCCTTTCATTCTTCATTCGTTCTTCAAGATTTCTCTCGAAGTTTTGATCCGCCAAGCTATACTCTAAAATTAAACATGATGTTCAACACATGTCTTATTTTGAGGAGTTCAAGTATTCTTCATCTTGCATTCGAAGTGCAATTCTTTCTACCTTATCATTTGAGGTGGTGTTAGGTCATTCTTGATAATTTGAGTTCATGTTTCATGATTCACATGTTGTCAAGAATGAGGTATTTTAAATCCATCAATCTCTTTGTTGGAGTGATCTTGGGTTATATTTCACCTAAAGCCTTCTGTAAGGAATGTTGCTTATTGTGGTGTCTATTGATAATCCAAGTTTCCTCCTAGACTCATGGTGAAAGGAGTTTTCACCTCTTTGTTGCTCTCAAGCAATCAATTGTTTTCCGTTAGTGCCCGGTTGTCACCTCATAATTTTGACATGTTTTCCATAAGACCACAACAAGCTTATTCTTTTCGTTGTTGATTTTCCAACAACTCCGTTCAATCCTTCTTTCTACGGATGCTTTTCAAATTCAGTTGTGGTAGAAGTTATCATGTCCTTCTTCGTTCTCTTACTCCGACGATCTATCTTCTATTCGTTCGTTCCGGAGGCATTGTGATGTTGCTCTCGTCAACCAATCATCTCGTTTTCTCAAGAACATGTTCAATTCCTTCCATTTACAGTCGGAGTGCTGCCCAAATTATATCATTCTTATTCCTTCTCTATCTTGTTTTAACCGGAGTGGTTTCAATATATATCTTGTCACTTAACCTCTAGGTTCTCGTAATGTTCCTTGTTCCTCTTTACTAACGGAGTGTTTTCAACTTTGTTCATCTTCATTGTATTATTTCTTTCAAGTTTTCAACCTCTCAAGGTTCTTTGGTTTCACTCGTTTGTCAAAGAAGCAACTCTGTTTTACCTCTTCCTCTTCCGCTTCTCTCCGGTGCCATCCTAGATCTCAGGACGAGATCCTCTTGCAGTGGTGGAGTGTTGTAACGCCCCGAGTCTGATGCGCCAGGTGTCTTCCAGTTATTCGCTATTGTTGCCATGTCATTCGCTTGCATGTTGCATTTTGCCATGTCATCATGTGCATTGCATCATCATGTTTTCAAAACTTGCATCCGTTCGGGTCTTCCAGTTCTCTCTGTTGTCCGTTCTAAGCCCAGTCACACTTGCACGCGCCCACGGCACGTCCGAAATATTATTTTATAAGTGGACGGAAAATGTTCTCGGAATGGGTTGAAAGTTGGCATGCGGTATTGTTATGTTGTCAGTAGGCCGCCTGCCAAGTTTCGTCGCATTCAGAGCTCGTTTGATAGCCCAACTGTTAAGCATATAGCGACATTATAGCCGGTCATACGTCGGACGTTTTCGGTCTCCGGAAACAGTTGTCGGGCTGCACTCCTTCCCTCGGACTGCTTTGCCTTAGTTGACCATTCCAGACCAATCGGGTTCTCACTTCCCTCTTGACCGTGACCGCCTAACCCCCTTTGCGTGCGTGTCCAAAACTGCCCGGACCCAACTCGGGCAGTCATGACCGTTGGATCCGGATCATCCCCAAACATCCCTAAATCATCATCGGTTTCTCGTTGGACTCTCCTAAGCTATTTATTCTCGACCGTCTAATTTAAAATCAGAGGGACCAAATACCCTTAAACCTAGCCCCACTTGCTACATATAATCCACCCTTAGTCATTTTGGACAAACCCTAAAATCTAGGGACTTTGTCCCGTCGAGTCGCTGCCACCCACCGCATCTTCCTCGAGATCCCCATCACCGCAATCCAGCGCCTCCACTATTTTTTTCCCCGATCCAATCCCCTCCGCCTCCACTCTCTTCCATCCAGCCGCCCGTCCCCGCAACAGAGCAAGCCGCGGCCACTCCTACGCAGCCTCGCGCACGAGTGCCCAAGCCCCTCGATCCAGCCGCCTAGGAGGACGCCGCCGTGGATGCCAGGGACTCCCCCGGAGCCTCCTCCCTCCGTCGCGTCATCAGCCACACACGAGCTCGATCAGGAGAGGAGCTCCCGACCGTGCGTGCCTCTGCGACCACCGCGGTCTTCACAGACGCCACCGGCGTCCACCACCACCTGCGCCCGAGCCTCCCCTCGAGTTCCACTGCGTCCGTGCCCGCAAGTCACCACCGTTCCCGGCTGCCTCGTCAGCCCCGTCGTTCAAGACGAGCGCCACCAGGAGCTCTTGGAGTCTCGCTCCGTCGCCGTCTTGCGAGCTTGCCAGCGCCCTCCATCTCGATCCGTCCCGCTCGCTGGTAACGCACCGTCGTTCTACATCGTGCGTTGACCCTGCACACGCGCACCACTTATTCTCCGCATCGCCTTGTACCTCCTCACTCGTGCCCACTGCGTCTATCATCTGCAGGAGCCAGGGTCGCCGCCTCCTTCAGTTCGTCAAGCCGCCCATCAGGATCGCGCCTCGGCCCCGATCTGGATCGGATCTCCTCTACTCCGCCGCCCACTGACTGGATCCGCCCTGTTCTGGCCAGTTCCCGCCGACCCCATCGCCAGGACCCCTGCCATCATCTTCTCCATCGCCAGGACCCCTGCTATTGTTTCTGTTCTTCAGAGAGCAGCAGCACCTCGTCCCGCTCCTCGCGTTGACTGCAAACGGCCTCGCCTGGGCCACCCCTCCAGCGCCTCTAGATCCGGCCCAGCTAGCCCCGCCTCGGCCCAGTCGCCCTCTTGTCGCCTTCCTCTCCACCTCATGGGCTGAGCCCCTCTGGTGAGGCCCAGTCAGCCTCAGTTTTGGCCCACTTCTGTTTTTTTTCAGTTCAGCAAATTTGCTATTTATCCAGGGTTTTATAGTTTTGCAGAAAACGCCCTGTTGTTCATGCATTTAATATCTCACAAACCATGCCTCGTATTAAAATAATTTATATATGTAAAATGCTTAGAATTTCATCTAGTTTAATAATTTGCAACTTTCATCCATGTTTGAAATGTTTAAAATGTTGTTTGCTTTAATTTTGCATAATGCCATGCTAAATTGATTTATTTCATAACTTAATAACTGTAGCTCGGTTTTAAATAAACTTTATATGTAAATGGGGTAGAAAATGCCTAGTTTAACATGGTGCACTCATCTTGCATGTTTAATGATACATCTCCATCGTATCTACTTTTCCAAACACTTTTGCCCTTGTTTTGGACTCTAACTTGCATGATTTGAATGGAACTAACCCGGACTGACGTTGTTTTCAGCAGAATTACCATGGTGTTATTTATGTGCAGAAACAAACGTTCTCGGAATTACCTGAAACTTCACGGAGCCACTTTTCAGAAAATATGAAAAATACCTGCAAAAGATGAAGGCCAAGGGGCCCACCACCTCTCCACGGGGCGCGCATGCCCCCCTAGGGCGCGCCCCCCTACCTTGTGGGCCCCCTGTTGCCTCTCCGACTCCAACTCCATATATTGTGTTTCGGGGAGAAAAAAATAAGGGAGAAGAAGTCATCGCGTTTTATGATACGGAGCCGCTGCCAAGCCCTAAAACCTCTCGGGAGGGCCGATCTGGAGTCCGTTCGGGGCTCCGGAGAGGGGAATCCGTCGCCATCGTCATCATCAACCATCCTCCGTCACCAATTTCATGATGCTCACCGTCGTGCGTGAGTAATTCCATCGTAGGCTTGCTGGACGGTGATGGGTTGGATGGGATCTATCATGTAATCGAGTTAGTTTTGTTAGGGTTTGATCCCTAGTGTCCACTATGTTCTGAGATTGATGTTGCTATGACTTTGCTATGCTTAATGCTTGTCACTAGGGCCTGAGTGCCATGATTTCAGATCTGAACCTATTATGTTTTCATCAATATATGAGAGTTCTTGATCCTATCTTGCAAGTCTATAGTCACCTATTATGTGTTATGATCTGTTAACCCCGAAGTGACAATAATCGGGATACTTACCAGTGATGACCGTAGTTTGAGGAGTTCATGTATTCACTATGTGTTAATGATTTGTTCCGGTTCTCTATGAAAAGGAGGCCTTAATATCCCTTAGTTTCCGTAAGGACCCCGCTGCCACGGGAGGGTAGGACAAAAGATGTCATGCAAGTTCTTTTCCATAAGCACGTATGACTATGTTCGAAATACATGCCTACATTATATCAATGACTGGAGCTAGTTCTGTGTCACCCTATGTTATGACTGTTACATGATGAACCGTATCCGGCATAATTCTCCATCACCGATCCATTGCCTACAAGCTTTTCCTATATTGTTCTTCGCTTATTTACTTTCCCGTTGTTGTTGCTATCATCACTACAAAATACCAAAAACATTAATTTCACTACGGTTACCTTTTGCTACTGTTATCACTACTATCATATTACTTTGCGACTAAACACTTTGCTGCAGATATTAAGTTTCCAGGTGTGGCTGAATTGACAACTCAGCTGCTAATACTTGAGAATATTCTTTGGCTCCCCTTGTGTCGAATCAATAAATTTGGGTTGAATACTTTACCCTCGAAAACTATTGCGATCCCCTATACTTGTGGGTTATCAAGACTATTTTTTGGTGCCATTGCCGGGGAGCATAGCTCTATTCTTTGAGTCACTTGGGATATATATCTGCTTATCATTATGAAGAACTTGAAAGATCCAAGAACCAAGATTTATCCCTCAACTACGAGGGGAGGTAAGGAACTGCCATCTAGCTCTGCACTTGATTCACCTTCTGTTTTGAGTAAGCTTGCAACACCTACACCTTCTTCTACTATTCGTTCTGATATGTCGCATGTTATTGATGATGCCACTTCTGCTATGCATGATACTTATGATGAAACTACCTCTATGCCTGATACTACTGTGACACTTAGTGATTTTCTTGATGAACAACTTGCTAGGGCTAGAGAAATTGAAAATATTGAATCTGATGATACTGATGAAAGTGATGATGAAGAATCACTTGTTATTCCTAAGGGTTATGTTTTTGATCAAGAAGCTTCTTTCGCTATTTTAGCTTGCAAAAATAGAAATGAACTCAAAAGGTTATTCTCTAAATGCTAGAATGAAACCTGGCCCTGCTTTTGCTACTTCACCTATCTTTCTTACTGATAAGGATTATGAATTCTCTGTTGATCCTGATATAATTACTTTGGTTGAATCTGATCCTTTTCGTGGTTATGAATCTGAAACTGTTGTGGCACATCTTACTAAATTGAATGATATAGCCACCCTGTTCACTAAAGATGAGAGAACTCGTTACTTTTACATCCTTAAAATATTTCCGTTCTCATTAAAGTGTGATGCTAAGATATGGTTTAATTCTCTTGATCCTGGTTGTGTGCGTAATCCCCAGGATATGATTTATTACTTCTCTGCTAAATATTTCCCTGCTCATAAGAAACAAGCTGCTTTAAGGGATATATATATATAATTTTGTGCAAATTGAAGAAGAGAGTCTCCCACAAGCTTGGGGAGGCTTCTCCAATTACTTAATGCTTTGCCTGATCATCCTCTTAAGAAAAATGAAATACTTGGTATCTTTTATAATGGACTAATTGATGCCTCCAGAGATTACCTGGATAGTTGTGCTGGTTCTGTTTTCAGGGAAAGAACGCCGGATGAAGCTAAAATTGTATTGAATAATATGTTGACAAATGAAAATAATTGGACACCTCCGGAGCCAATTCCTGAGCCTATTCCTAAACCAACTCCGAAGAAGAGGGGTATTCTATTTCTCAGTCCTGAAGATATGCAAGAGGCAAAGAAATCTATGAAAGAAAAAGGTATTAAAGCTGAAGATGTTAAGAATTTACCTCCTATTGAAGAAATACATGGTCTTAATTTACCGCCTGTTGAAGAAACATATAATCCAAATCCTTCTCCTATTGAAGAAACTCATGGTCTTGATAACCCGACACAGGTAGTAAAGGTAAATTCTCTCTATAGATATGATAAAGCTGAAATCCCATTTACTAAATTTGCTAGACCATGGTTAGATGAGTTTGATAAATTTATGGCTAAGCAAGAAGATTTTAATGCTTATTTTGGTAGACAATTGAAATACAATTCAAAACACTTGGGTGATTATATGGCTAATGCCAAAGGTGAACTTAAACTTATTAGTAAACATTCTTCTATGGTTAGCACTCAAGTAGAACAAGTACTTAAAGCTCAAAATGATTTGCTCAATAAATTGAATAGTAAAGATAATGATAATGTTGTTAGAGTGGCTACTAGAACTGGTAGAATGACTCAGGAACCTTTGTATCCTAAAGGCCACCCTAAGAGAATTGAGCAAGATTCTCAGAGAAATAATATAGATGTACCTAGTTCTTCTAAAAGGAAGAAAAAGAAAAATGATAGGACTTTGCATGCTTCTAGTGATCCTATTACTGAGATACCTGAGAATCCAAATGATATTTCTATTTCTGATGCTGAAACAAAATCTGGTAATGAACCTGAAACTAGTGATAATGTTAATGATAATGTTCATAATGATGCTCAACCTAGTAATGATAATGACATAGAAATTGAACCTGCTGTTGATCTTGATAACCCACAATCAAAGAATCAACGTTATGATAAGAAATACTTTGTTGCTAGAAAACATGGTAAAGAAAGAGAGCCTTGGGTTCAGAAAACCATGCCTTTTCCTCCCAAACCATCCAAGAAAAAGGATGATGAGGATTTTGAGCGCTTTGCTGAAATGATTAGACCTATCTTTTTTTGCGTATGTGATTAACTGACATGCTCAAAACCAATCCTTATGCTAAGTACATGAAAGATATTGTTACAAATAAAAGAAAGATACCAGAAGCTGAAATTTCCACCATGCTTGCTAATTATACTTTTAAGGGTGGAATACCAAAGAAACTTGGAGATCCCGGTGTACCAACTATACCATGCTCCATTAAAAGAAACTATGTTAAAACTGCTTTATGTGATCTTAGATCCGGTGTTAGTGTTATGCCTCTCTCTTTATATCGTAGACTTGATTTGAATAAGTTGACACCTACTGAAATATCTTTGCAAATGGCTGATAAATCAACTGCTATACCTGTCGGTATTTGTGAGGATGTGCCTGTTGTAGTTGCAAACGTTACTATTTTAACGGAATTTATTATTCTTGATATTCCCGAGGACGATAGTATGTCTATTATTCTTGGAAGACCCTTTTTGAATACTGCAGGAGCTATTATTGATTGCACTAAAGGCAATGTCACTTTTCATGTTAATGGTAATGAGCATACGGTACACTTTCCGAGGAAACAACCTCAAGTTCATAGTATCAACTCTATTGGAAAAAATTCATCGATTATATTTGGAGGTTTTGAATTTCGTCTTCCTACTGTCAAGAAGAAATATGATATTCTTATTATTGGGGATGTGCATATCCCCGTTGAGGTAACATAGTGTTATTCGAAATTTCTCCGGTTCCATGTTATTCGGAATGAGTTCGTTAACAAGACTTGATCAACCTTGTTAGAGGATTCCTTTTGATGATCATGAGATGGATGAAACTAGAAGGCACAACCTTCTGTGCCCCACTTTTACTTTCTGTTATTTATATTAAATAAAATAAAAATAAATACTTTTCTGTCTGTTATCTGATTATCCGTGCAACATAAAAATACCTCGAAAATAAAAGTTCTCCAAATGCCCTGAAATTTAAATATGATTTTTTCTAGAATATTTGAGAATATTTGGCACTGAGAACACAGCAGGGGGGTCAACCACCTGCCCACGAGGGTGGAGGGCGCGCCCTACCCCCCTGGGCGCGCCCTACCCCCCTGGGCGCGCCCCCCTGCCTCGTGGGCCCACGGTGGCCCTCCTCCACTTATCCTTTCACCCATACACTTCTTCTTCCTCCCACAAACACGAACAACTAGCTCAAACCCGAGTCCAAGCTCGTTTTGCTGCCATTTTTGATCTCCTTGCTCAAAGCACCTCTCACAAAACTGCTTGGGGAGATTGTTCCTTGGTATGTGACTCCTCCATTGGTCCAATTAGTTTTTGTTCTAGTGATTTATTCATTGAAAATTTTTGCTTCTTAGGTGACCTTGTTCTTAAGCTTGCATGTCAAATTTATATGGTCAAAAGTAGTTTTGATGCATGATATAGGCCTTAGGCACTTGTATGAGTAGTTGCTATCAATATTATTGAGTTTGGTTTACTTTTATTTTGAAGTTACTAAAAAAATTCAGAATTTTTCAGAGGAAGAAATATGCTTAGGAAAATGTTCCAAGGTGGTTCTTCAAGGAAGCAAGGACCCAGGCTTGCAATGCGTGATGCTGATGACGAGCCACCAAGAGACGCTCCAGTGCGTCCTTGTGAATGGTCTTCTGAGAACTTTATGGATCGAGCGGGAATTAAGGAAGAATTCAACGCATATTTGTGTAACGCTGATCTCGTGAGCTTCGAGGAAGAGAAGTGCAGCCAGTATCACAACCTCACCAGTACCTTTGTGAGGAGGTTTGAATTTTCAACTTCACGTAATTCTCCAACTGTCTTGTTTGATCTTTATGATAATTCTTACACTATGGACTTAGAGGATTTTACCACTGCATGCAAACTTCCACAATGGGGTAGTATAAGGGATCCTCACAAATCTGAATTTAGAGATTTTCCTGCTAGCATAACTGTGGGAGAATCTAGAGATATTACACAAGCTACCAGCATTCACTTTCCTGCTATACATTACTTTGCTCTCTTCATAGGTAGATGCATTAATGGTAAAGATGAGGCATGTCACATGTGTGTCTCTGACCTCAGTTTTCTTAGGAGTGTTGTGTTAGGAGATAAATCTTATAATTTGGGAGCCATTGTTGCACGTAGGTTGCATCTTAATAGATTTAATGGAGATTTCTTTGGAGGAATTTATGCAACCCGCATCGCTAATTTTCTTGGTGTAGCCATACGCGAAGATGATATTGAATTACCTCCTGCTTATCTAGATTTTAATGCTATGGTTCACCACCAGTTTGTCGAGAGGAACGAATCACCTCTCCAGTATCGACTAATCTTTGACAGACGTCATGTTGTCCGTATTACTCTCCCTGCTCCTGCCTTCTTTGATTATCAGGCAAGAGGAAGATATACTATTACCAGAGAGGAGGCAGATGAGTACGAGAGGAGAGAGGAGGCCGCTCGTCGCCACGTTGCAGCTCAGCAGGTGATAGCCGCTGCATCGCAGTACGACCCCAGCTACTATTATGGATATCCACCAGGCTAGCCGTGGCCATAGACCAACTTAGGCCAAAAGCCTAAGCTTGGGGGAGTACGTATTTCCCACCAGCATTACATTTATGTTCACACACTCATTGCTAGATGTCGGTGCTCATACTTTTTCATTGTATCATCCATGCTAGTTTAATTTCCTTTTTATGCTTTCTTCTTGTGTGTTTAATAAACCTTAAGAAAAACCAAAAAAATTAGTTGTAGCTTTTAATCAGTTTAATTTCCATGCTTGTAGTAGTAATTAAAAAGAAAACCCAAAAATATTTCTTGTTCTTCTTTTGCTTGTTGGGAGCTTTCCCGTGTAAATAGTTTTATTTCTTTTCTTTTCTTTGGGGGTCGATAGGAGAAGACCATGATTAAATTGTTGAAGTGGCTCTTGTATGCATTATTGTTGATCTGACAAAAGAGCCCATATTGCCTTGTCTTCTCCTGTTTATTGAATGCCTACAGATTCCAGCTTAGTCCAATGCACATGCACTATTATTATTCACATCGTTCGGTCGTGCAAGTGAAACGCGATTATGATGATATATGATGGACTGACTGAGATGAGAAAAGCTGGTATGAACTCGACCTCTTTTGTTTTTGTAAATATGATTAGTTCATCGTTCCTGATTCAGCCTATTATGAATAAACATGTTTGCGATGACAACTAGAGATCATAGTTTCTTGTGCCATGCTTGATTAGCTATGAGTTATAATGGTTTACCTTGCGTGCCAACATGCTATTGAGATAGTTATGATGTGGTATGATAGGGTGGTATCCTCCTCTGAATGATTTAAGTGACTTGACTTGGCGCATGTTCACGCATGTAGTTGAAACAAAATCAACATAGCCTTCACGATATTTATGTTCATGGTGGATTATATCCTACTCATGCTTGCATTCGGTGTTGATTAATTTTAATGCATGTTCATGACTGTTGTCGCTCTCTAGCTGGTCGCTTCCTAGTCTTTTGCTAGCCTTCACATGTACTAAGCGGGAATACTGCTTGTGCATCCAATCCCTTAAACCCCAAAGTTATTCCACATGAGTCCACTATACCTACCTATATACGGTATCTACCTGCCGTTCCAAGTAAATTTGTATGTGCCAAACTCTAAACCTTTAAATAAATATCCTGGTTTGTATGCTCGAATGGCTCATGTATCAACTAGGGTTGTCCGTATCTCCATGTTAGGCGGGTTATTCTCAGGAGGAGTGGACTCCGCTCCTCACTCACGAGATAAATGGCTGGTCACCGGGATGCCCATCCCCATGCTTTATGCAAACTAAATCAAAATAATTGCAAAGAAAACTCCCCCTGGGACTCTTGTTAGTTGGAGGCACTCGTTGTTTCGAGCAAGCCATGGATTGATGCTTGTTGGTGGAAGGGGGAGTATAAACTTTACCATTCTGTTTGGGAACCGCCTATAATGTGTGTAGCATGGAAGATATCACCATCTCTTGGTTGTTATGTTGACAATGAAAGTATATCGCTCAAAATATTATTCACCTCTGTTTCAAAACCGAGCTCTGGCACCTCTACAAATCCCTGCTTCCCTCTGCGAAGGGCCTATCTATTTACTTTTATGCTGAGTCATCATCCTCTTATTAAAAAGCACCAGTTGGAGAGCACCGCTGTCATTTGCATTCATTACTATTAGTTTATATTGAGTATGACTTGACTAGATCTCTTTTACCATGAATTACAATGTCTAGTCAGTCCTTGGTCTTTAAAGGTGCTCTGCATTTATGTTTTGCGGTCTCAGAAAGGGCTACCGGGATACCACCTTGTTATATCATATTTATGATTGTTTTGAGAAACTGTTGTCATCCGAGATTTATTATTATGGCTCGCTAGTTGATTATGCTATTGCTATGAGTAAACTTGAGACCTATGCGTTATTGCAAATGTGGTTAGTTATAATCTTTGCTGAAAACTTGAATGTTGGCTTTACATATTTACAACAAGAAGAGCAAACAGGGTTTGTAAAAGTTTTTCTTTATCACTTTCAGTTTGTCAACTGAATTGCTTGAGGACAAGCAAAGGTTTAAGCTTGGGGGAGTTGATACGTCTCTGTCGTATCTACTTTTCCAAACACTTTTGCCCTTGTTTTGGACTCTAACTCGGAATGACCTGAAACTTCACGGAGCCACTTTTCAGAAAATATGAAAAATACCTGCAAATGATGAAGGCCAGGGGGCCCACCACCTCTCCACGAGGGTGGGGGGCGCGCATGCCCCCCTAGGGCGCGCCCCCCTACCTCGTGGGCCCCCTGTTGCCTCTCCGACTCCAAATCCAACTCCAACTCCATATATTGTGTTTCAGGGAGAGAAAAATCAGGGAGAAGAAATCATCACGTTTTACGATACGGAGCCGCCGCCAAGCCCTAAAACCTCTCGGGAGGGCTGATCTGGAGTCCGTTCGGGGCTCCGGAGAGGGGAATCCGTCACCATCGTCATCATCAACCATCCTCCATCACCAATTTCATGATGATCACCGCCGTGCGTGAGTAATTCCGTCGTAGGCTTGCTGGACGGTGATGGGTTGGATGGGATCGATCATGTAATCGAGTTAGTTTTGTTAGGGTTTGATCCCTAGTGTCCACTATGTTCTGAGATTGATGTTGCTATGACTTTGCTATGCTTAATGCTTGTCACTAGGGCCCGAGTGCCATGATTTTAGATCTGAACCTATTATGTTTTCATCAATATATGAGAGTTCTTGATCCTATCTTGCAAGTCTATAGTCACCTATTATGTGTTATGATCCGTTAACCCCGAAGTGACAATAATCGGGATACTTACTGGTGATGACCGTAGTTTGAGGAGTTCATGTATTCACTATGTGTTAATGCTTTATTCCGGTTCTCTATGAAAAGGAGGCCTTAATATCCCTTAGTTTCCGTAAGGACCCCGCTGCCACGGGAGGGTAGGACAAAAGATGTCATGCAAGTTCTTTTCCATAAGCACGTATGAATATGTTCGGAATAGATGCCTACATTTTATCAATGAACTGGAGCTAGTTCTGTGTCACCCTAGGTTATGACTGTTACATGATGAGCCGCATCCGGCATAATTCTCCATCACCGACCCATTGCATTACGAGCTTTTCCTATATTGTCCTTCATTATTTACTTTCCCGTTGTTGTTGCTATCATCACTACAAAATACCAAAAAATTTACTTTTACTACTGTTACCTTTTTCTACCATTACCACTACTATCATATTACTTTGCTACTAAACACTTTGCTGCAGATATTAAGTTTCCAGGTGTGGCTGAATTGACAACTCAGCTGCTAATACTTGAGAATATTCTTTGGCTCCCCTTGTGTCGAATCAATAAATTTGGGTTGAATACTTTACCCTCGAAAACTGTTGCGATCCCCTATACTTGTGGGTTATCATTAACAACTCTAAAAAATGCTTTAGGGCAGAATAGTACCAAATTCATAATATGCATATGAGGATTTTTCCGGACTTGTTGCTTGTTGTTCCGGCCTCATTTAAACTTGCCTAGATAAGTAGTTTTATTATGCTTTACCCCTTGCCATACTAACCAACATTTAATTTTGTTGAGTACTTAAACGGGAGAGAACTAAATAATTGTTGTGGTGTTTCGTCAATATGCAACTCGTTGCATATTGAGCTCCACTTAATTTGTAGTATTGCTTGTTGCACTTTGCCATGCCATGAATCATTAAAATGGACATGCATCATACTTAATTGTGCATCATTCCATGTTTATGTGATGGTTGTTTACCATGTTTTTTGCTTCTTTTCGGTGTTGCTTCTTCTTGTTAGTTCCGGTAACGTCGCGTTTGTGAGGATTCGTTCGACTACGTCTGTTTGTCTTCTTCATGGACTCGTTCTCCTTCCTTGCGGGACCTCAGGCAAGATGACCATACCCTCAAAATCACTTCTATCTTTGCTTTCTAGTTGTTCGCTCTATCGCTATGTCGCGCTATCTACCACTTGTTTATCATGCCTCCCATATTGCCATCTCAAGCCTCTAACCGCCTTCCTAGCAAACCGTTGTTTGGCTATGTTACCGCTTTTGCTCAGCCCCTCTTATAGCGTTGCTAGTTGCAGGTGAAGTTGAAGTTTGTTTCATGTTGGTACATGGATATGTGGGGATATCACAATATCTCTTATTTTAATTAATGCATCTATATACTTGGTAAAGGGTGGAAGGCTCGGCCTTATGCCTGGTGTTTTGTTCCACTCTTGCCGCCCTAGTTTCCGTCATACCAGTGTTATGTTCCTTGATTTTGCGTTCCTTACGCGGTTGGGTGTTATGGGAACCCCTTGACAGCTCGCTTTGAATAAAACTCCTCCAGCAAGGCCCAACCTTGGTTTAACATTTGCCACCTAAGCCTTTTCCCTTGGGTTATGCAGACTCAAGGGTCATGCATTTTATTTTAATCCCCGGGCCAGTGCTCCTCTAAGTGTTGGTCCAAAACAGAGCCACTTGCGTTGCCGCCCCTAGCCAACTTGGGGTATCTTTGGTTGGCGTACGTAGTGTTCATCCGGTGTGCCTTGAGAACGAGATACGTGCGACTCCTATTGGGATTTGTCGGCACATCGGGCGGCTTTGCTGGTCTTGTTTTAACATTGTCGAAATGTCTTGTAACCGGGATTCCGAGACTGGCCGGGTCTTTCTGGGAGAAGGAATATCCTTCATTGATCGTGAGAGCTTGTGATGGGCTAAATTGGGACACCTCTGCAGGGTTTAAACTTTCAAAAGCCGTGCCCATGGTTATGTGGCAGATGGGAATTTGTTAATATCCGGTTGTAGAGAACTTGGCACTTGACTTAATTAAAATGCATCAACCGCGTGTGTAGCCGTGATGGTCTCTTTTCGGCGGAGTCCGGGAAGTGAACACGATTTTGGGTTATGTTTGAGCGTAAGTAGTTTCAGGATCACTTCTTGATCACTTTTAGCTTCACGACCATTGTGTTGCTTCTCTTCTTGCTCTTATTTGCATATGTTAGCCACCATACTTGCTTAGTGCTTGCTGCAGCTCCACCTCATTACCTTATCCTACCCATAAGCTTAAATAGTCTTGATCTCACGGGTGTGAGATTTCTGAGTCCTCATGACTCACGGATACTTCCAACAGTTGCAGGTGCCAATGATACCAGCGCAGGTGACGCAACCGAGCTCAAGTGGGAGCTCGATGAATATCTTGTTCATTGTTTTGTGTCTTTTCCGGTTGATCAGTAGTGGTGCCCAGTTGGGGACGATCGGGGATCTAGCTTTTGGGGTTGTCTTCTTTTATTTTGGTTCCGTAGTCGGACCTTAATTGTACTCTGGATGATGTATGTTTAACTTGTTATTTGTGTGAAGTGGCGATTGTAAGCCAACTCTTTATCCCTTTCTTATTCAGTACATGGGATAGTGTGAAGATTACCCCTCTTGCGACAAAACTACCATGCGGCTATGCCTCTAAGTCGTGCCCCGACACGTGGGAGATATAGCCACATTGTGGGTGTTTCACACATCACTAGTTAAAGTTTTTATCTCTCCAAACCTACTTTTATAAAAAAAAATTCAACAAGATTTTCACCCTCAAATTATGGGGACGCCTTCTACCTAAACTTGACTCTTATTCAGTCCCCTTATCATCAAGTTTAATATTACTAAACAAGGAATCAATAGAAGAAACACCAATCATCTTAACATCTTCATCATTACTATCTTATACAGATTCCGGCTTAGCTGCCATTTGATTTACTAACGTAGCTTGTGCATCGGATATTTTTCCTAGCAAATTTTAAGTATGAGTATACTGAGATTGGAGATTAGCAACTTCTTTGCTGACATGATCAAGTTGTTTCGTTATAGCATCTAACAAAACAGAGTGTTATTTAAGCTCTTCGGTAAAAAAATTATTGTGCTCATATTGCATAGTCATGTATTCTTTAGTATTTTTCTCAATCTCAATCAAGATGTTGGGATAGGGAACATCATAATACTTTCTCTGAGACACTAAGACTATGCAAACAAAATCGCAAGCAAATAAAAGATCAAACAAGAAAAAGGCAAATGAAAAATATTTTTGTATTTTTGTGAAAAAAATTAGAAGTGGGGGAGATGAAAACGAGAGGCAAATGGTAAATAAAGTAATTGCAAGGAGATGAGAGTTTATGCATGGTTACTTGGTAAATGTTGATGATGTCTCCTCGGCAATGGCGCCAAAATTCTTCCTGATTGCTTGTAATCTGCGTTGGTATTTCCCCGAAGAAGAAAGGATGATGCAGCATAGCAAAGGTAAGTATTTCCCTTAGTTAGGAAACCAAGGTTATCAATCCAATAAGAGAACCAAGGAACACTATGTAAATAGCACCTGCACACAAACAACAAAAATTTGCAACCCAACGCGTAATAGGGGTTGTCAATCCCTCAATGGTATTGAGATAGATTAAATTATATAGGTTTTGATAAATAGATCTAACAAAAATACAAAATAAAATAAAGAAAAAGAAAAATTGCAGCAAGGTATTTTAGATTTAATATATGATAGGAAATAGACCCGGGGGCCGTAATTTTCAAGAGTCTTCTCTCAAGAAAATAACATACGGTGGGTAAACAAATTACTGTTGGATAATTCAAAGAAAAGCAAATAATTATGACGATATCCAAGGCATTGATCATGTATATAGGCATAATGTCCAAGATTAGTAGAGCGACTCCTGCCTGCGTCTACTACTATTACTCCACACATCAACCACCATCTAACATGCATCTAGTGTATTAAGTTCATGCAAAAACGGAGTAATGCAATAAGAACAATGACATGATGTAGACAAGATGAACTCACATATGAATAAACCCCATCTTTTTATCCTTAATAGCAACGATACATGCGTGTCATGTCTCTTTCTGTCACTGAGATTGAGCACCGCAAGATCGAACCCATCACAAAGCACATCTTCCCATGGCAAGATAAATCAATCTAGTTGGCCAAACCAAACCAATAAATTGGAGAAGAAATATGAGGCTATAATAATCATGCATAAAAGAGTTCAGCAAAGACTCAAATAATATTCATGGATAGAACTGATCATAAACTCAAAATTCATCGGATTTCAAAAAACACACCGCAAAAAAGTGTTACATCAAATAGATCTCCAAGAACATCGAGGAGAACATTGTATTGAAGATCAAAAAGAGAGAAGAAGCCATCTAGCTACTAACTACGGACCCGTAGGTCTATGGTAAACTACTCACGCATCATCGGTGGGGCAGTAAGGATGACGAAGAACCCCTCCGTGATTGTTTCCCCCTCCGGCAGAGTGCGGAAAAAGCCTCTAGATTGGATCTCAGGGTTCTGGAACTTGCAGCAGCGGAAAAAGTGTTTCGTCGACCTCCCTAGGGTTTTGGGGATTTTAGAGTATTTATAAAGGTGGAGGTAGGTCAAGGGGGTGCCCGTGGGCCCCACTACCCACCAGGGCGCACCTGAGGTCCCTGGCACGCCTTGTTGCCTAGTGGTCCCCACGAGCGTCCCCTCGTGCCCTCCAGAAGCTTCTTGGGTGTTTCCTGCCAGAAAAAATCTCCAAAAAGTTTTGTGGCATTTGGACTTCGTTTGGTATTGATATTCTGCAAAGTAAAAAAATAAGCAAAAAACAACAACTAACACTAGGTACTATGTCAATAGGTTAGTCCCAAAAAATAATATAAAGTTGTTAGTAAATGTATATAAAATATCCAAGATTGATCATATAACAGCATGGAACAATAAAAAATTATAGATATGTTGGAGACGTATCAGCTTCCTCTTGACTTCATGAATAACCTCATGGAGCACCAGGATCCCATCCAAGATATACCGACCCTTAATGAACACGATCTGGTTCGGGTGGGTAATTTGGGGACTCCGAAGACAAGCCTGCAACATCAGCCTTCAGGTGCAGGACTTGAATCTCCGTGAGAAGGGCCCCCTTATGGATCTTGAGGTCACGACCTAAATTGGCTCCCCACCCCTTCATGAATTGTCTAGATCGCTTAGCCAGGAAGTGCCACTCATCCACAGCCGACATCTGACGATGGGGCTCCGACCGTGCGGCCACCCAATGGTTGTTCACCGCTCCGATGAATCCGGGTTGCCGAAGCCAAAAGGATTCAAAGCGGAACCTCGAGGGAGGCCTAGGACGGTCATCACTGGAGGAAAGAAGCAGGGGCACGTGGTTCGAGCCGATGCGGGTGATGGTCCACAAGCACGCAAGGGGGAACCGAAGTTCCCACTCCGGGGACACGAATACGCGGTCAAGGACACTCTGGGTTGGGTCCAACTGGCGGTTTGTCCACATAAACCTTGCCCCACCCTATCTAACTCTCGGATACCGAGATCGGCTATCCAATCATTGAATCGCTGCTGGATCTCGCAAGTCGCTCTTTTTATATTGGTATAGATAGTACATCTGTCCACAATACTAAACATTTGTAGTTGATATATTGCTTACAATCTACTCTTTTAAAAATTAAGATATATATGGTGCACAAATAGTTTCCCTCTTCTTTAGATAGAATCCTTGCAGTGTCTAGGATTTGTTGTATTTTAAAATCTAGCTGAAAAGTCGACTTACTCTGTTCATGGCATTTACACCTGAATCCAAAGATTTGCTAGGGGAGAATTTTACTTCGTCCAAATTATGAAAATAGTTTTTCAGTCAAGCATTTTTTAAGCATGTTCAAGAAATAACAATCAGAAATAGAAATATCTTTTGGTGTATTTTCCTATGTGTGCTATCGTACAACAATCATAGTTTTTGGTCTCTATCTACCCACAGGCATGTCTGGCGGAGTATTGTTTCTCCAATATCTTCTTTATTCTCTTGAGTAAGGGATATTTTGATTACCTTGTTGCTTTATTGCGCTTGAATCATTTATTAGATTGTGATGTTTTGCATGTTACATACTAGCCACAAATGATTGACATTATTATTACTAGACATTGTTGGCGCATGTAGTTAGTGCCACTGCCAGTCCCTATTCAGAAATCAGAACTAAATATAAATTTAAGATTGAAGAGCAACATATGTGATTACAATATAGTTTTCATGTGCTACTTTAAATTTGTCAAGATTACACTACAACAGTTTGGGGTCTATACTTCAGACTGAGCAGTACTGTGAGTGGGTTTTTGTTGGCATGCTCATTAAAACATACACGGTAGCATTTTTCCCTTTTGATTTTTAGCGTGCCAATTATTTGTTGATCATTCTGCCATGTTTAACTGTTTATGCCTCTGCTACTGTTTCCTTGTTAAGATACTGTGGATGAATGATGTAGCTTCTTTATCCTAGCTGCAAAGTTTCTTCAAAGAGCTTGTGATGGTGAATTGCAACATTTAGGTAAACAAGTCGAAGTTTAGTGTAGACTCGGATTAGGCCCTGAAACTGACAAAAAATCTGTTCATGTTAAATAAACTTCCTCGATCCTGCCAAGCTTTGCTTTCTTTTATGTTCTATAAATTATTTATTCATGATAACTGAATGAACCTATTCTTAATATCAACTCAAGCTCGCTAAAAATTAATCGCCACCCCACAGTGGATATATAATGCAGATATATTTGATACCCCCTCTGGCAGTCTGGTTCACCAAAAAAAATACATTTTGGACAATAAGATGGTCTTCGTGATGCAACTTTAGCCACTAATTTCTACTGTGATATAGGTACAAAACCCAAGTTTTGAAGACAAAGCTATACTATGATTTTCAAGTTTTCGATCTAAATATTTGGAACAAATATCAGTCATATTTTCAAATTTTTGACTGAAAGTCTGTTCAAAGCATCGCTTAATTGTAAAATGAATAAGTATGAAGTTCTCTGTGTTGTATGCATTGGACCTTAACAACTTTCTACAGTAAAACAAGGTATACTGAGTAGCAAATTCACTATTCATGTCTCAGCATACATCACCTATTTTGTCCCTGTAGTTTTTTACTTCAAAAGTTCCACTACAAAGAATTTCCATCCGTATAAGAAATTGTGAAGTTCTGTGTAATAATTTACAAACATCTGTGATGCATACGATCTGTCAATTTTTTTTTCTAATTTTGAACATGGATTATGAACCTTCTTTCTTTTTCCGAAAAGTGGATTATGAACCTTCTGTGTCTCAGTGTGTGTGTGTGCATCTGCGTATGCATTGTTTTAGCAATTTATGCTCCTCTCTTTGTCTTTAACTCTTCATTATGAAAACTGGATGACCTATGCAGAGCCAATCTCATGTGTCACATGTGCAAATGCCCCAAACTTTGGAAGTTTCACATATGTTAAATGATTTCGGGCATGTTAAATGATTTCTGCAACATGCATATGATTTTCCCAAGTTCTTTCAAGAATTTAGCTCAAGGTATACATACATTGGAGGAACAAATTTGCGAAGGCATTATACTAGCTAGATTTACAATTGATAACTATAATTCCGCTATGCTCTAAGCTGACTGTTCTACTTGAGTTTAAAACCAGTGGTATCATCTTTAGATACCAGTTTCAGCGAGTAAATTGCACAAAACCACCACTTTGAGGGCTAGGTTTGCGAAAAATACTGGGATACATTTTCGCTGCAGAAAACACCACATCTCGCGTAATGGTCTTGCAAAAACCACTGATCGGCGGATCTGGCTCGTTTAAGTGCGTTTATGACAGATGAGTCCCACTTTTCGCTGACGTGGTATACCGTTTTACCAAAAAAAAATGCTAGATGGGTAAAAAAGAGAAAACCCCCTCAACAATTTTCCCCTGTGCTGCCCAAGGCCTTCCCCTGTCCGGCGACCACAGACAGCCGCCACCGCACTCCCGCACTTGCCTGGCCGGCCGGGCGCGCCCCTGCTCGGCCGCCCGCGCGCGCCCCTGCGCCGCCGCGCTCACCTCCTGCCCGGTCGCCCGCGCTCCTGGCCTCTGCCCGGCCGCGCGCCCCCTCCATGCTAGCCGCGCCACCGCCGCCCTGCTCTGCCCGCGCCCGCCGCTCTACAAGCCGCGCCACCGCCGCACTGCTCCACACATGCCCCATCTCCCTAGATCGATCTCGAGCTCGGGAGGACGGCAGCCGTTGCAGGAATACGAGGGGGGTGCTGGAGCTCCGCCGCTGCTGCTTGCTCCGGTGCGAGTTCGGGAGGACGGCGGCCGTGGCGGGAATACGAGGACGGTGCTGGAGCTCCGCCGTTGCTGCTTGCTCCGGTGCGAGCTCGGGAGGACGACGACCGTGGCGGGAATACGACGGCGGCCGTGCGGGGGAAAGAGAGTGGAGGGAGGAAGGAGACGGGAAGAAGGGGAGGGAGCTGATTGCTTTTTTCTATTTGATTTAGGGGTGTCTGTGCAAAATATATGGACTAGTTTGTAAATTTAGACTAAAATTGATCTACCACGAAATGTTACGCCATGTAGGCAAAAAAAGGGCCGATATGTCATAATCTCACTTAACAGAGCCAGATCCGCCGATCAGTGATTTTTGCAAGACCATTACGCGAGATGTGGTGTTTTCTGCAGCAAAAATGTATCCTAGTATTTTTCGCAAACCTACCCTTTAAAGTGGTGGTTTTATGCAATTTACTCAGTTTCAGCTGTACTGCAATTCTATAAGCAGAAGCAGGTTGTCTTCAGTGATCACTAAAGGTCTGGGCAGAGTTATCTGTTATCTGTTATTGTTTTTTGGGTGGTGGTGATCGATACTTCTAACCAATCCCACAGCTTTTTGGTGCTGTTGAAGCTAACGGTGTTCTTTCTGTTTCATGTGCTTCTCTGCACAGATAGATGGATGCTATGTTGTTGGCGACCTTCAAAAGATGGCGCAAGGAGGAGCTGCCGGGCGATACGTCGACCGCACAATTCGCATGAAGGAAATTAAATTACAAGAACTAGTACTTGTTGAAAATTTGTATTCTGATTTCGTCATGTCGCTCTCACACTGTAAACCTGAGATTCTCTGTTTTCACGCACAAAGAGTCAGAAGCCTTAACCGGTTTGTATTCTCTTTTTGTCACCTCGCTCTCACGCCCTAAAAACTGAGAGTTTCTGTTTTCATGAACAAAAGAGTCAAAGCCTAAATGTAAGAAGTATAGAATGCATGATCTAGAACAGAACATATTCCCTATTTTGGCACTATACCAGATTCAAAGCACAACCCAAAATTCATAGTACATCAATGAGTTTACTACCCGAGCTGACTAATTAGTACTGCAGTGCTTCATTAACCTGCTACAATCAACCGGAATTCAAGGTAAGATTTGAGAGTATTGTCATGGCTGATACTCCTATCCAAACTGATTGAAGAACAGCTCAAGAATCTCTATAGATTGTGGCATAGAAATTTGTGCCTGCCGATATCTCTTCTGTTTCTAGCTCTCACCCAGCAACCTTTACTTTGGCACCGATAACCTTTCCTCTTCTGCATCTTGTGAACATTTCTGAGATGACGCTCGATCTAAAGGGAAGATAAACATATTTTGGTGATTAGATATATGTGACAATATGATATTGGTAATTCATAGATGATAAGACAGAACAGATAGAGAAAGGGACCTCAATCTCTTTGTTGGCAATTTCAGCAACCGGGTCCCTCCGCTCCAAGTAGCAAATTAGGCACAAAGTTTTACTTTTATCCTTACTCTTGATCTCCTTATTTTTTATCCAGTAGCTGAGATGCATCTCATCGTCTTCTTCTCTTCCATTATACTCCTCATCACCTGTTTCTTCTTCTCTTTCACTATCCTCCTCCTCGTCCATCCTCTCGATACCCAAATCATCATCTTCTTCTTCTCTTTTACCATGCTACAAAATTATGATTTGATTCAGTACTTGCACGGCTCTCTACCACTCCAGCCCGCACTCAAGAAATATTCAATTTGTACGTGCTACCATAATTAATTAATCATATATGTACAACATTTTGACTCGAAATATTAATTAAAGGATTTTACTACAGGGGCAACTAACTGGTGCAGGCCGTTATAGCAGTAGTATCAAAAGAAAACCCAGCAGCTTAGGAAAATAAGCCAAAAGCGTGTGCATTTGCTTGTATGCTTGAACAGAACATCATACTGAATTGCACCTTAAGCTTGTAGTTGTATGCTTGTACAACATTAGGAGCATACTAGTTGATGTTAAGCAGAAAGAGAGAATGATAAAACATGACTAGCTTTGTCTACAGACAATGTTGTGGAATTGAGCATAAGGTACAGACAACTTTGGAGAGGACCATTTTCACTTGGTCAGGTAATATCAAAAGAAAAGTCAGCAGCTTAGGAAAACACACC
This sequence comes from Triticum urartu, assembly GCF_056163025.1. Lineage (NCBI taxonomy): Eukaryota > Viridiplantae > Streptophyta > Magnoliopsida > Poales > Poaceae > Triticum > Triticum urartu. The sequence goes on along the minus strand of NC_141874.1, from coordinate 601,664,792 downwards.
AAAAGTGTGTGCATTTGCTTGTATGCTTTGAACAGAAATCACATTGAATTGCACTAACACAATATCTGAAGTTAATTGTGCGGTGCACTAACGAAACACCACATTGAAACCTGAAGTTAATTTGGAGGTACAGAGAGCTTTGGAGAGCTCCATTTTCACGTGGTTAGGTGATATCAGAAGAAAAGTCAGCAGCTTAGGAAAGCAAACCAAAAGTGAGTGCATTTGCTGGTATGCTTGAACAGAACATCATATTGAGTTGCACTAACACAATATCTGAAGTCGACTGAGGCGATGCACTAACGAAACACCACATTGAAACCTGAAAGTGAATTCTCTGAACCCATATGCATACAGATTAGTGAAGATCGAAGGATCAACGATTGTACCTGGACAGTAATTCGCGGAGGAGTGGACTTGGAATTGGAAGGAGCCGAAGCAGCGGCAGGGCACGGAGGAGATCGACGATCGTGACGCTGAGGCGTCTGACGAGAAGGCGTCCAGCGCGGCTGCTGTTGAACAGAACATCATATTGATGTTAAGCAGAAAGACGACTAGCTTATGACCATAGATTGATAACATATAAGTTGATGTTGATGTTAAGGGGATCAACATAAGCATTTTCTTTCCAATTGGCATCAAAAATATCTGAAGTGAAGTTTCTGAACAATCACTAAGGAAGTATCTGACGAAAACATCACACTGAAACCTGAAATGAAGTATCTGAACCGATATGCGTACAGCTGATTACTGAAGATTGAACATGAGCAGGATCAAGCGATCGTACCTGTGCAGCGATTCGCGGCGGAGTCGGCTTGGAACGAGTCGACGCAGGGTACGCTGGAGCATGATGCTGAGGCGTCGGGCGAGAAGGGCCTGCCGTCCAGCTCCAGCGCGGCGGCTGCTTCTTGGGCTCATGCCTGTGCTGGGCGGTAGGGGCGAGTCCTTGGGCAGGACGCTCGTCCCGTCCGCCATGCCGCTTCTTTCCTGCTACTACCTGCCAACCTTCCGTGTCGGTCTCGGCGGTGGGGAGCTCCTGGTCCTGGGTGGCGGCGATGGTGACCGGAGGGGCCAACGACCCGCGCTCGCCCAGCGCATCTTCCTGCTTGAGCGTCCCTTGGGCCTGGTTCTTGGCCTTGCTCCTTCGGGCCTCCTCGACGACGACGGCGGGCACGACCGCCGGGATCTCCTGGGCGGCGGCGATGATGATGACTGGAGGGGCGAGCGTGCTGTCCTCGGAGGCGGGATCGTCCTGACCCTCTTGCTTCGGGCCCGTTGAGTTGATGGCGCCTGCGTTCTGTTTCTTGTTCTTGTTCTTGCCCCTTCGGCGTGGGCGCCCTTTGTTGGCGTCGGCCTTGGCCTCGTCGCCGGCGAAGGCTTCCACGACCTCGGAGTCGTGCGGCGGGGGCGGCGGAGGGACGAGCGTGGGCTCACCGGGGCCGGCGTGCCCTACCTTGGCGCCTCGCCGGTTCTTGGTCAGGCGGCCCAAGAACAGGCGAAACCCCTGCACCCAGGTGGTGCTCGGACTCCCCGGAGTCTCCCGATCAGCCATTGCGAAGCGCGAAACGGGAAACGGGCGGAGGAAGAGGAGCAGGAGCAGGAGGAGGGCTGTGGCTGTTGCAGAGACAGGGAGGAAAAGGGAGCACGAGCGGGAGAGGACGAAGAAGAGCAACGGAATTTAACAGAAAAGGGATTGGGCTCTCTCTAACTCTCTCTAGTATGAAGCCTATGGGCTCGACCCAGTGCGGCCCAGTCTATAGTTTTTTTCCTTCTAAGTATCATTTTTCTTTTTGGTTGCCACGCCTACGCCAAAAAGAAAAAGAAAATTCTTTTTTTCTTTTCTGGGATGAGAGGTGGGGCGCTCGTCTCTCCGGGCTCCGGCGACGGCCGTGCCAGGCAGCAGCGGCTGCGCGGGCCGAGCAGCAGCCGGAGTGTCGGCCCCATCCTCTTGTGTTTACTCAGTCACCGAATCGTGGGCCCGTGACCAAACCGGAATCACGATCCTCCTGATTCGGGTCCGACCTAACCGTCGCCCCTCGCTCGCTCCAAACCCTAGCTAGCTACCTACCTCGCGCCGCCGTCTCCGGCGCCCTCGGCCCTTCCGCTGCGTCAAACCGCCGGTGGCTGCGCGAGGTTCCCCTCCCCAGCGTGGCGCTCTTCAGCATCGCCGCCCACCCCGAGGGCGCCGGCCTCCGCAACGTCTTCAGCTCATCCCGGACAGTGAGGTGAGTAGTCCCCAACAGCGGGCGCCGTACCAGATGGTGGCTGCTTTGGGGGCGAGCTCCGAGTGCCTGCTCATAGGTGAAAAATACTCGGGGATCAGTGTTGCTGTTTCTCCAAGGTGGAATCATCATATATCCTCCTTTGTTAGTTTCTGTTATGCTTCTGAGTTGTATGACTAGATCATTAGTAACAGATTCTGTAAGTTGTTCTGTATGCAAGATGGTGGCAGAGTGAGTATGATCTTTCAGATTTTGCCTCTTGCATACAAGATGGATCTGGCATTCTGGCTTAATCTTTGATATCTGTTGTTGTTGGTTCTTTTCGAAATGCAACTTCAGTATCACACAATGCACTAAGACCTGATGGACCACCGTCCTGGTCCTTTCAAAATTGTGATGGTGGATCAGACAGGAAGTTGCTCTGCATTGGAAAAAGGAAGAAGCAAGAGCTAGGGTGCCCTCTCCTCTCCTGCTTGGCGTGTTAAATGGAGTTGCAGGTCTCACTTGAATGAAACATTGGTTTGATATTCATATCTCATTGTCGGGTTCATTGACTACAAGCTCTCTGCCTCTCATTGCACCTGCTGATTATGGTCTTGCAAGTTTAAAATGCATGCTGGCTTGCTGAGTAATAGTGCAGTGAAATGAATTCCTTGAGATTATATGTTCTGGAATTTATGGAGTGCTGTAGTATTGTAATTCTTATGTGACCAGGATAAATAGTTTTTCAACCTATGATGTAAGAGCCCTTCTGGTTATAGTAAACACGATTCAGTAAAAATAGTGGCCCTTCATTCCTGAAGTTTTCTCTGGATGCAGGTGCTAGATATACTCTAATTGATACGTAGTGCATATTTATTTTAGAATCCGAAGATAGTTGTTGTGGCATGCTTCATGTCTGCAAGTTTACTAGAGGCAGTAAGATTACCTTATTGTCACCACAACGGAAGTGAATCCTCGCCAACAGATCTGACACCTCCTGTTTGGTAGTAGAATAGCCTTATTGTCATAGGCTTAGCGAGCTGGACGTGTCCATTCAATCATTTTCATTTTATTATACATGCAATTATCTATTCCTGGTTACAGAAGAAACTGATCAAATTGATGATTTCGACAGCAGCAATTTCTTGAAGTGATGGATGCATGGCATAGTTACTACTACTATTTATAAAATCATTCACTACGATATACTGTTCATAATAATTTTGTCCTAATACGCTGGGCTGAATGCACCTACTTTCACTCTTTATAACAAGGGTGGTCTGAAGTCTCTACTTGACTACTCGATGCAAGTTTCGGTTACTGTTTACAATCATTCAGTGATACTATAATATCCCCGTTCATAAGGATTTTGTCCTAATACTCTTGACTGAATGCAGCTGCTTTTGCTCTTTACAGCCAACAACCAACATGGCAATTTACAAATCTCTACTTGACTACTCAGATAGGATGTCTCAAGTTAATGCACCTGAAACATCTGATTGATGAATTATGAGGATGATCCTATTGTACACATCTTACTTGGATGGAATTGACGTTCGTGACGTATGATATCTGGTTTACTTTTCTATACCGTCTTGCATGTGACATTTTTCCTTAATCCAAAGATAATTGTTATTTGGATTAGGCACATCGGAGCTTATAGAAGAAGACAGCAGCCAGCAGGGCTGGGTGCAATGCAATCATGCAAGCTAAAGTTATGTTATGGATTATGGGAGTGATATGAATGCCCGGCAACTATCTCTGGTTGGTTACACTGTACCGATAGTTTTTAGGCTTCAAAGCTTCAGAATGCAATCACTATCATGAGGCAGATACGTTTTGATCTTTTTTTTTCAAGTTAATAGGTTCGTTATATTTTGATCTTTGATCTCTGTTATGGATACGGTTTTGTAGGTTGGGAAGTTGTGAGTTTGTATATCACCAATGTTATATGTGCCACACCATCATTATTTATGAAATTGGCATCTTTCCTATTTAGAGAAGTTGTGCTATTTCCGCAAAATAGATTCTGTTCAACTATGTATTTATCAAAGGCAGTAAGCTTCACTTTCTCCCTAAGGTATGTGGGTTTCCCTTATAGAGCTGTTATCTCCAAAGAACATTTGGTGAATAGAGAAAGGTGTTTATGAGATTGTCATTTGCATGTTTAGGCTATCCAACCTAGCAGGGATAGAAGTTTGAATCTCTGGACTTGTATTTTTTTTTTGTGTGTGTGTTAGGAACAGCACTAGCATAGTAATTAATTTTGATGGTCCAAAAATAACGTTGACATAGTGAAGGGCTTGCGTCATATGAAAAATTTATTTGGTAACTACATTGTCGTGCCACATGGATTGGATGTCAACACGGTATTGATCTCACCCAGTACACCATTTGTAATAATAACCACCGCAAATCAAAATTTTGTCTATGTATCTAACTGGCTGTGATCGGAGTTAGATCATTTTCTGGTAGAAGGAAAGACATGATCTTATCGACAACTTTAGGCAGTAGGAATCATTGGATCATTTTGCATTAATGGTGTTAGTTTTTTGTGGCGGGTGTTTTGCAGGCATCCCTTCCCAAAGCAGAGCCAAATTTATCTGACATGTAATGCAATCAGATTGTGGTGTTGCTTACATTTCAGCTTGTAGCTGAGGACTGAAATAGGCTGAGAATGGAAAGTGGGTTAATTAAATACGCCAAGACTGCAACTGTTATCTATGGATGAAATAACCAAACCAACTCGCAAGAAAACAGTCTCCATGGTCTGAATGTCCAAACAGCGAACGCATATATGCTTTGCTCTCATGGGCAGGGCTTCAGGAGACAGGGGCCTCGATGCGCTGAAGAGAGGGGCTGAGCTGCTGAGGACCGATTCTGTGGATCTGATGAGAGTCCTTGGAGATGCTACTGGCGACAACCCTGCGGTAACAAAGTGAAGGTTTTGCTGTTGCTGCATTTGGCCCGGTGTTTGGGTCTTGGGGGATGTCTTTTGCGATCATCCTGGTTACCTTTCCGTATGTAATGAAGTGGTTGTGATACTGTGATTCCAGCTATGCCTTTTCCCTTTCCAGTTATACTGTGATTAGAGCTTTGACATAAATAGGGGGCTGGTATGATCTCCTTGCTCTCGTGGTGTTGTTGTCGAGCCTGAGGGCCTGACCTTCTTTCTATTTTTGGGTTATGTATGAGGTGGAGTTTTGAAGTTTCCTGTAGTGACTTGTTCAGTTCTGTGATCGTTAGCATGCGTGCTTCGATGGGAAAAAAAACATGCGTAGATGTTGGCTGGGGTGAATATGTGTCGTGATTATTTTTATTAATTTGAGAAATTGGAATTCAAGGTGATGCTCCTTTCCTAGAAAAAAGGTTATGATTTTCCTGTTAGGGTTAAGTTGTAGAGTAGTGCTGTCAGGTATTTGCCCCGTAGTGCGGCACCAATTGCAGTATCACACAGCGGGTTTCCTGGCAATGCCTTGAACTTGATTTGTTCCTTTTCTGCCTTCTACTATTGTTTTAGGGACAATGCCAGGCTTCGGTCCACTGCTCGGAAGCCCTGATCGGGGCGGTCTCCCGTGCCGCTAGATCGCGCTCTTGGGTCGCATGGAGTGGGCCGGCCCTCTCGCCTAGCGCAACGCCCCACCCCACAGCGGGGGGAAAATCCCCTACATCTCCCGCATGCCTAGCTCCGCTGCTCGCCCGTGTGACATGGTGGAATTAAACGCTTCAAAGCTACTACTTGAATGACTGCCATGCACACAGTTCCTCTCTTGAAAATCAAATGAAACAAAAGGAACAGAGTACATTCACATAATAATCATATAGAAAAAACAACGTGAAACCACATCATTATTGTTACGCCAACCAGGATCCGGATCCAAATCAAAGCAAAATCATCATTCATCACGGGAACAAAAAACAAAAGTATGAGCCTGAGTCACTAAGACGACCTAGTCCTCGTTGGACGGGTCGAGAACGTGCCCCGCAAAGACAACTGCGTCGGTCGCCTCCTCCACTATGAAGTACGCAAACGGGTGGTCGGCTACAAAATCCACAGGAGGCGGCGGCGGCGGCCGCCGCGTGACAGAAGATCCTATGTCCACATACATCATGGAGACGGCAGCAGCTACGGTGCCCTCTTCGTTTACCTCGATGACCGCCTTGTGGATGACATCACTCAGGACCAATGGCAAGTCAGATCCATCACGCTCCACCATGTCAGACAGATCGGCTTGGTCGCTGAACGGCAACTGAAGCTCGAGCTTCTTCAGAATGGCGACGACGCTGCTGTGGAAGGACAGCTTGAACTTGGGCACCCGCAACTCCCTAACCTCGATCTTCCTCTTGGGTAGGTGCCTGTGCAGGAAGCCAGGTTGGGATGCTATGGTGTCGACCAGGTTCGGTAAGCCGTCGGAGGCGTCAGGGAGGAAGATGCACATAGAAAACTGTGTGCGCTTGTTACGATCGGCGTGCCGTCCTGTCAACAAGTTAGCCAGATGTTATGCATGCATTAGTATGACCCGCGAGGGGAAGGATCGAGACTGTGACTCGACGGACGAATTACCTTGCCCTTGAGCCATTTGGTACCGGAGAGATCGAGACTGTGACTCGACGGACGGATTATCTTGCCCTTGAGCCATTTGGTACCGGAGTTTGAGCACCTTGAACCCTTTGTGCACGGCGATGAACTGGGAGCTCCATCTCTGCATGAAGGGCACGTCGACGATGCGGCCGTCGAGACGGTGGAACAGCTTGTTGGCGGTGGCCTCCTTGTAGAACGGATCCTCCCACTCGCCCTTGAAGTATATAGCGTTGCCGAGCACGACGCGGGTGTACGGCGTTATGGATCCCGGGCCAAGGACGGAGCCGATCAGGTTCCCCGTGGCCTGCGCCACCCACGCGTTGATCTGACCCCGTGCCGCCTCCGGATTGTCGCGGAAGTCGACGGTGTTGGCGTCCGCCTTGTACGCGCTCGCGGCGGCGTGGCGGTAGGCTGGCTTCAGCGGGCAGGTGAGGTCGGTCCAGACGCCGCACGCGAACGCGACGCGCGGCCCGCCGGACTCGGAGTGGTCCTCGAGCGCGTCCTCCGCCACGCCGGAGAGGAACTCGTCCAGCGCGGCGCGGGACGGCGCACCGAGGACGCCGAGTATCTCGTCCTGGGTGGCGCCCCGGGCGCCGGCGGCCAGGAGCGCGAGCGCCGCGTAGATGGACAGCGGCGATAACACCAGGTTGCTGCTCCCCGCGTTGTCGTCCTCGGCGAGGCGGCTCACGAGGCTGGTGGCCAGCGCCGCCAGGCCGCCGGAGCAGGACGGCGTCGTGTCCCCCGTCACTCTACAGTAGGGCACACCCGTCGCTTCCATCGCCTGCTTTTGAGACGGAAAGAGAACCGCGTAGAGAAACGACGATCGGTTCTTCACCGTGACGGCGAGGCGGCTTGCGAGGCTGGCCGCGAGCGCCGCCAGGCCGCCGGAGCAGGACGGCGTCGTGTCCCCCGTCACTTCCATCGCTTGCTTTCGAGATCGAGGGACGGAGAGAAAATCTCGTAGAGAAACGACGATCGGTTCTTCACCGTGATGCACGCTAGTCACAAGCAGTGGCGTAGCCAGCCCGATTTGTCAGGATGGTCCGGTAATAGAAATATTTACACAAGTTTTGTTTTATTTTTAAAGAAATGTTTTTACTACACTATACATAAGCTATGGGGGAATTCCAGGATGGTCCATGGACCACCCTGGCCACCCCCTAGCTACGCCACTGGTCACAAGAATTGGCTCTATTTATGTGATGCTCGGTGTATACGTGACAAGTCTGGCTCATCGAGGATCCCTTTGCTAGTTTCCTTACCTACTTGTAGATTAAGAAATCACGAATCAAATCACAAATCACAAACAGACTTTCCTTTCCACTCCTTTTTTCCTAATATCGTACGTAGAATACTTATGCTCAGCAGATTCACAAATCACAATCTGCCTACATAAAACACCAATCACATCCAGTGACCTCCTCAGATGCCGCGTCGGCAGGCGGCGATCTCCACCTTGCTCCTGCCCTTCCCAGAGTGGCGAGGTCCTGGAATGGCACTCGATGATGGATGACAGCAGTGTTTGGACATATATACCCCGGACCAGCTTGTAAAAGGAACTAGTTTGTGGTAAGCGTATGCGTCATTGCAGGGACGCGTGCGTGTTTATATAGCACAAAGAGTACATGCGGCGGTAGGTTGTTGGAGTCTTGACTCATCCTCCAAGCTATACAAGAGATAGGATCAATATCTTCCTAACAACCTGCCTTGATTACAAGATACACACGCACACAATATCGTGACCTATGTGTCACCTCTAACTATACAAACTAACTATCAAGCCTATCATTTAACATCCTCCCTCAATCGCAACATGTGAAGGTTTAGATTATTCTTGAAGGCTTGAAGTTGTCGAGCTTGCAAGGGTTTTGTAAAACCATCAGCAACTTGATCACCTGTTGGAATGAACCGTACTTCCAACAGTTTCTGTGCAACTCTTTCTTGAACAAAATGATAATCAATTTCTATATGCTTTGTTCTTGCATGAAATACAGGATTTGCAGAAAGATAAGTTGCTCCAAGATTATCACACCACAACTGAGAGACATGTGACCTCCCAATGCCCAATTCATTAAGCAAAGTTTCTATCCACATCACCTCAGCAGTTGCATTTGCCAGAGATTTATACTCTGCTTCTATGCTTGATCGGGACACAGTTGCTTGTTTCTTTGCATTCCAGGATATGAGGTTTGAACCAAGAAAGATAGCAAAACCACCAGTGGACCTCCTATCATCAGGACATCCAGCCCAATCAGCATCTGAAAAGGCACTCACTGCTGTTGAAGAAGACTTACATAATCTCAGCCCTGTTTCAACACTTCCTTGAAGATACCTCAAAATCCTTTTTACAGCTGTCCAATGTACTGTGGTAGGAGCATGTAGAAACTGACAAACCTTGTTAACAGAGAAGGAAATATCTGGCCTTGTTAAGGTTAAATATTGAAGTGCACCAACTATACTTCTATACTTTGTTCCTTCCTCTGGACTCAACAACACTCCTTCATGCAATGACAATTTTTTAGTTGTAGACATGGGTGTGTTGGAGGGTTTGCAGTCTTTCATACCTACACGCTTGATTACATCTCTGGCATATTTTTCTTGAGTTAGTACTATACCATCATGCACCTTTTTAACTTCAATTCCTAGGAAATAATGAAGCTCTCCTAGATCCTTAAGAGCAAACTCATTTTTCAACTGTTTTAACAATGCTGAGGTGGCTTCTGAAGATGAACTAGCAACAATTATGTCATCAACATAAATTAACATGTATATTATCACCTTTCCTTTTTTTAAAGAAGAACAGAGAAGTATCTCCCTTGGAAGCTCGAAACCCAAGTTGTTGTAGTTTAGTGCTTAGCCTCGAGTACCAAGCTCTAGGGGCTTGTTTGAGACCATATAAAGCCTTGTCCAGCTTGCACACATGATTAGGTTTAGAACCATCTTCAAACCCAGGTGGTTGTCTCATATAGACTTCCTCTTCGAGAACGCCGTGTAAGAACGCATTCTGCACATCCAATTGGCGAAGATTCCATCCCCTGGAAATAGCAACAGACAAAACAAGTCTGATAGTAGCAGCTTTAACAACTGGACTAAAGGTGTCCTCATAATCAATACCATATCGTTGTTTAAAGCCTTTAGCTACTAGCCTAGCCTTGTATCTATCTATTGTGCCATCAGGTCTTTTCTTGATTTTATATACCCATTTACAATCTATAACATTCCTCCCTTGCTTGCAAGGAACTAAGTGCCACGTTTGGTTTTTCATGAGTGCATCATACTCAATATTCATAGCATTTTTCCAACTTGCATTGTTTAACGCTTCGGTCAAATTATGTGGTTCTCCAGTGGAAGCAAAATTTGCAAACTTGAAATTTCTTTCATACCTGACCGTCCCATCCTTGTATGTTGAAGGCTTTACAATACCTTTTTGTGATCTTGTTGTTACACGCTGTGGCGCAGAGTCAACAGGCGCAGAAGATCCCGATCCGCTACCTCATACTGGATCAGACCGAGCCAGCGCAGACGAATCCTCCTCGGCTGCTGCGCGCCTGGGCTGGCTCCGATCCCGCGCCTGTGGGCCTGGAGAAAGCGACCCACCGCCAGCCGACAGCACGCGGTCCACCGTCCGACTACCATCATTGCCTCGGGCGACAGGGTCCTTGCCCCCACTCGATCCGCGACAACTATCACGTGAGGGAGAGGAATCCACCGCGCCGCCCGACCGGGGACAGGACCCAGACGACGTGTCGCTCGCTGAGTGGGCCGCCGCGGAATCTGGAGGGGGCAGCGTCTGTGGCGCCACCAGATCCTCCTCGGGATCGTTTTCCGTGCCAAATCCGTCGGGATCAGCGTCAGCAGGCGGATCCTCCTCGTGTCCTGCACCTGGCTGTATATGAACCTGTTGCTGCTGCATAAAATCACGGTTTGGGGCTGCGTTTTTTTACCACCGCTGCCACCATTGTTAGTAAGGCTATCACACAAATGATCATCAGTACTATTTTCACTCCCCTGATCAGTTGGATTCAAGAGTTCTGGCGGCAATAAGAGAATTTCAGAACGTAATCTGGCTCCGGCATTGGGATGTAGAGTGGAGAAGGGAAATATATTTTCGTCAAAGACTACATCCCTGGAAATATACACACGTCATGTAGAGATATCAAGACATTTGAAACCCTTATGAAGATTGCTATATCCGAGAAAAACACATTGCTTAGATCTGAATTAAAGCTTGTGCTTATTATATGGCCGAAGATTAGGCCAACAAGCGCAACCAAAGATTCTAAGAGCTGAATAGTTGGGTTTTTCATGATACAATCTTTCAAGAGGAGTTTCGAAGATGATAACCTTACTAGGTAGACGATTGATCAAGTATGTAGCAGCAATGAAGGCTTCATCCCAAAACTTTAGGGGCATGCAAGCTTGGGCAAGAAGAGATAGACCAACCTCAACTATATGCCGGTGTTTACGTTCTGCCGAGCCGTTCTGTTGATGAGCGTAGGGGCAAGAAACATGATGAGATATGCCAATTTTTGTGAAAAAGGAGTTGAGTTTTTCGTACTCACCACCCCAGTCTGTTTGGAGAGTAAGGATTTTGCGATTGAATTGCCTTTCAACAAGGTTTTGAAAGTCATGAAATTTTTGGAAAACTTCAGACTTATGCTTAATGAGATAGATCCACGTGAACTTGCTAAAATCATCTATGAAACTTACATAGAATTTCTTTCTCCCTACTGTTTCAACAACAGGTCCCCAAACATCAGAGAAAACAAGTTCTAAGGGAAACTTTGATTCACTTATTGACTTTGGATAAGGTAGCTGGTGACTTTTGCCTTTTTGGCAAGCATCACATACAAACTCATTATTGAACAAATTATCACATGGGAGGTTATTGTTGCTAACAATCTTTCTAATGATAACTGAAGAAGGATGACCTAAACGCCGGTGCCACCTATCTGAGGACAGTTTGATGACACTTAGCACTTGCTTCTTGGCGTTTCCCCCCACGTGTTTGACAGGATAGAGACCTCGTCTACCCCTGCATCGAAGTAGAACCTTCCTCGTTCCCTATTCCTTGACAAGAAAAAATCGAGGATGAATTTCAACGAAGGTATTGTTGTCGGTGGCAAGTCGACTAGCTGAAATTAGGCTTTTATTAGCTTCTGGAACATGAAGGATTTTGTTTAAGTGGAGATCTCGATCGGGAGTGTGAATAGCTGAATAACCAATGTGGTGAATAGCCATACCTGAACCGCTTGCAGTATGGATCTGTTCGCCGCCGGTGTACCTGTCCCGCACCGTCAGCTTCTCCAGGTCGTCGGTGATGTGGTCGGTTGCGCCACTATCCAGGTACCAGTTGGAGTCTACCCCGTACTGTGGGGTCACCATGTTGGCAGACTTCTCTTCTTCTCCCTGGCACGACTCATCATAGCGCTTCCAGCACTTCCAGGCTGGGTGGCCTGGCTTGCCACAGATCTGGCGCACCACCTTGGGGGCAGGAGCAGAGTTGTTGTAGTTGCCCCTCCCGCCTCCACCGCGACCGTTTTGCTTGGTGTAGGGACGGCCGCGATCATCACCAGAGTTGCCGCCACCTTATCTGTCGCGGCCGCGGTCACCACCGCCGCGACCACGCCCGCGTGTTGCCGCGATCGCCGAGGACTGGGATCCTCGTGGCGAAGATTCATCCGTGTCTCAAAGCTAACGAGCTGTGAGTACAGCTCTGGCACGGTGACTGGCTCCACACGGGAGCACATGGCTGAAACCACCGGGTCGAAGTCTTCTTCAAGCCCGGCCAGGATGTGGGAGACGACGTCCTCCTCGTCCACCCTTTTGCCTGCTGTGACAAGTTCGTCACAGAGGGTTCGGATCTTGCCGACGTAGTCCGTGATGGAGTTGTTTCCCTTTTGAAGATTGGCGAGGGCGATCCGCACGTTCACGGTCACGGCACGGGTCTATGAGGAGAGCATCCCCTGGACCGTGTTCCACAGCTCGGCCGAGGTGTGGCAGGTGGCGACCTGAATTGCCATCTCACGGGGCAGCGTTGTCAGAAGATATGAGAAAACTTGCTGATCTTGTGCATACCAGGTTTGGAACTCCGGGTTGGGGGTCTTCTTCTTGGTTTTCCCGTCGGAGTCCGTGATCTCCAGCTCCATGGGCGGCACCGGATGATCGACGTTGAGGTACTTCTGCATCTGAGCACCGCGGATGGCGGACAGCACCGTCTCCCGCCATAGCGCCTGGTTGCCCTTGGTGAGTTTCTCCGAGACGACGTGTGCGAATGGAGAGGATGGGAAGGTACTTGAAGATGTTGCCATGGATGAGCTCAAGAGAGGCTCTGATACCATGTAAAAGGAACTAGTTTGCGGTAAGCGTATGCGTCGTTGGAGGGACGCCTGCGTGTTTATATAGCACAAAGAGTACATGCGGCGGCAGGTTGTTGGAGTCTTGACCCATCCTCCAAGCTATACAAGAGATAGGATCAATATCTTCCTAACAACCTGCCTTGATTACAAGATACACACGCACACAATATCGTGACCTATGTGTCACGTCTAACTATACAAACTAACTATCAAGCCTATCATTTAATACAGCTCTCTCTCTCACTCGCACAAACGAAGATGAAGGAGGGAGCACACTGAATTTTTTAGACGGCGAACGTCATTGCGGCACGAAGGGCGTTTTTTTCCTGGAGCTCGAACTCTGGCTCGGCAACACACCGCGGATCTCCTCAGTCAGTACACACTCGGCCACGCATGCATATAGCCAGGCAAACAAACCATCCATGGTTTTGTGCCACTACCACCACGTATACTAACCAACCCACAACATGCACTACTAGCTAGCTGTACATGCACAGCATAGGACGCGGCAATCATGTAAACTGGTTTTTTTCTCTGGGACAGGCGATTACCAGGGCGACTAGGGTTTTGCCAGGCCGCCGCTGGCCGCTGTCGGGGCGGCGGCGCGTTGGCCGGCGATCATTGTCCCAGACGACGCCCGTGAGGTGTCGTGGCTGGTTTTCTCTGTCTGCTGTGAGCTTCTACCTACGTGGTTCCAGGGCTGCAACAGATTCGTTTTTATCTGTTCCATCGCTAGTTCGGAGGAACATGGCTGGTAAGATCTGACTCTTAAGTTGGATGACTTCTCTACAATCCATCATGGAGTGATTCCGTGTTGGACTGTTCTAGTTTGTGGAGGTTGTTTGTTGAGAAAAGAAAAATGAGGATATTGGCGTGGAACTGCAATGGCCTTGGAAACGCCTCAGCAGTACGTGCGTTGGTGGATGTCCAGCGCAGCTGGGCTCCTGATGTGATGTTCTTATCAGAAACTCATTTAGACAGCTATCCGGCAGAGTGTTTGAGGAAAAGATTGAAGATGGATCAAAAGCTTGTTTGCCCTAGTGATGGAAGAAAAGGTGGATTGTTGATGTTTTGGAAGGAGATTCATATACAGAGGCTAGATCTTGATCCTATGTATATAGATGTTCAAGTCAATGATGGGACCAATCAAACTTGGAGATTAACCGGGATGTATGGTGAATTCCGGTGGGAAGATAAATATAAGACATGGGATCGTATGCGTCAGCTTCATAGTGCCCATGATCTCCCGTGGCTATTGATTGGTGACCTAAATGAGATTAGTACGTTACAAGAGAAGGATGGCGGGAACCCTCGCCCAGTCCAGTATATGAACGCTTTTCAGGAAGCAATAAGGAACTGTGAGTTGCGAGACTTGGGTTACATTGGAGACCCATTCACATGGCGTCGAGGCAGAATTCGTGCGCGACTGGATAGAGGGCTGGTAAATGATGCTTGGGCATCGATCTTCCCCCATACTGCACTGGTAAATATGGAATTAAATCACTCAGACCACCGGCCTCTTCTTGTTGATACAGATTACTATTTCCATGCGAAGGGTGCGACTAATGGTTAGACTAGGACATTCGAAGCAAGATGGCTACGAGAGAGTACGTTCGATGCCGCTGTAACAGAAGCATGGGCGAAGGTAGTAGCTGACCCGAATGCTACGAATATTTATGAGAAACTTAACCTGATGCATGCACAGTTTCATGATTGGGATCAGCGGGTTCTCAAAAAACCTAGAAAGAGACTCCGGAAAGCCCAACGGGATCTCGAAGAAGTCATGGCTAGACCAATGTCTGATGACAATGAAATAAAGAGGAAAGAGTTGGCAGAACTGATTGAATATTTGCTTGAATTGGAAGAAATACAAGTTATGCAAAGGTCCAGAGCTAATTGGTTGAAAGGGGGCGACCGCAATACAGGCTTCTTTCAAGCTTTTGCTTCTGCTAGAAGAAAGAAAAACTTTGTAAAGAAACTAAAAGATGCGGATGGAAATTGGTTGGAAGGTATGCCAGAACTGAACTCTCATGTCCTAGATTATTTTTCTCACCTGTTTACATCAGAGGTGCAGCATACGGATCCTAGTATTCTTCAGAAGGTGCAGCGGAAGGTATCTCAACATATGAATGACTTCTTAATGGCTCTGTACACTGTTGAGGATGTGAGGAAGGCAGTTTTCAGTATTGGGGACCTGGGCCCCGGGTCCGGATGGTTTACATGCAATCTTTTTTAAAAAATATTGGCATATAATTGGTGATGAAATTACTCAGGAGGTTCTTTTGGCTATCAATTCTAGGAAGATTCCGACAGAATGGAATGATACTACCATTGTGATGATTCCAAAAACTGATGCACCTGAGCTGGTAACTCAATTTCGACCCATCAGTCTCTGTAATGTGCTTTACAAAATTATTTCCAAAATGCTGGCTTTACGACTGAAGGTTATTTTGCCTGAGATAATTTCCCCTACACAAAGTGCCTTCGTTCCCGGGAGGATGATCACTGATAATATATTAATTGCTTATGAATGTGTGCATAAGATTAAGAACAAGAGGGCTGGTCAGACAGGACTGTGTGCTGTTAAACTTGACATGCACAAAGCTTATGATAGGGTGGAATGGTCCTTCTTACATGATATGATGTTAACATTGGGATTCCATGAGCAATGGATTGAAATAATGATGGCTTGTGCCAGTTCTGTCAGATACAAGGTGAGGTTTAACTCTCAAGAGACAGACACGTTTACCCCTACCAGGGGCATTAGACAAGGGGATCCACTTTCTCCCTATCTATTCCTTCTCTATGCGGAAGGGCTTTCTAGTTTATTGCAGTATGAAGAAGAATCTGGTGGCATAGAGGGAGTTAGAGTGTGCAAAAATGCACCATCAGTATCACACCTTTTATTTGCTGATGATTCTCTAATTCTTATGAAAGCAGATGTTTTAAATGCAGCTTCCTTACAGCATGTTCTGGAGACCTAATGTCAGAGTTCAGGGCAATTGGTGAGTCTGTCCAAATCTAGTGTATTCTTCAGTCCAAATACTCCTGCTGTATCCAGAACTGAAGTGTGTGAATAGCTACATATTGACACTGAAGCATTGTCTGATAAATATCTGGGCCTTCCAGCATTGGTAGGGGCTGATAGAAGTGACTGTTTCAGGCACTTCATTGAGAAGATTAAAGAAAGATTAATGGGATGGATGGAGAAACAACTGTCTACTGGTGGTAAAGAGATTTTACTAAAATTAGTGGCACAAGCGATCCATGTGTTTGCCATGTCTGTGTTCGGTATCCCTAAAGGAATTTGCAAGGAAATAACCGACTTAATTTCCCAGTTCTGGTGGGGTGATGATGAGGAACATAAGAGGATGCATTGGTACTCTTGGTGGAAACTGTGCTATCCTAAAGCCAAGGGAGGAATGGGCTTCAGAGATTTATATTCCTTCAACTTAGCATTGTTATCAAAGCAGTGCTGGAGGATTATTACAAACCCCGACTCATTATGCGCTAGAATTCTAAAAGCGAAGTACTTCCCTAATAGCAGCCTTTTACAGGCAACCCTTAAAAATGGTGCTTCCTTTACATGGCAAAGTATTATGAAGGGACTAGAAACCTTCAAGTTGGGGTACGTATGGAGGATTGGTACAGGAGAAAATGTTCATATATGGAGAGATCCCTGGATTCTAGCAAGTCCGGATAGGAAGGTCATTACAGCAAGGGGACACACAATCCTATCTACAGTTGATGAACTCATCGATCCTAATACAAACACATGGGATGAAGATTTGATTAGATCCATCTTTAACCCTGTTGATACAAGGAGAATACTTCAAATTCCATTGAGCTATGACGCTTTTGATGATTTTATCGCTTGGCATCTTGACCGAAAGGGTATATTCTCAGTCAGATCAGCATACCGGGTGCAATGGACTCAAACTTTTCAGGGAAATGCAAATGTGATGGAGAGGCCGAGTGGGTCCACTTCTCCGGCGGTGTGGAGTGCATTGTGGAAGCTGAACATCCCACGGAAAATACAAATTTTCTGCTGGCGCGCGTTACATGGAATTATGCCCTTAAAATCCATACTCTGTAACCGGCACGTGGGTTCGATGGGAGCATGCCCAATTTGTCATCGGGGTGCAGAGGATGTGCGGCATCTGCTGTTTGAGTGCACTCATGCAAGGGATTTATGGAGTCGGCTGGGTGTTCTGGACAGAGTGGACGAGGCAAGGAGAGTAGACCGGTCTGGATCGGTCATTTTGAAACATATCCTTCTTGCACCAGATAGTCCAGCTCTCATTAAACCGAATCTGGATGTTAAACAAATCATAGCAGTGGGTGGTTGGTATCTTTGGTGGATCCGAAGACAACACACACATGATGGGACTCCTCCTACTCCCATGAGGTGGTCAATGTCTGTTCTGGCAATTGCTAATAATTATCATGTTGCTAATTGTAAGAGTGCGGTCGTAGTACAACGATGGAAAAAACCAGACCCAAAGTATGTCAAGCTCAACGTTGATGCCTCATTCCATCCTGATGTTGGAGAAGGGGCAACAGCGGCGGTGATTCGGGATGCTAAAGGAAATTTTCTAGCTGCACAATGCAAATTCATTTCATATGCAGCAGATGTGGTTAATGTGGAGGCAATGGCAATGCGAGATGGACTGGCGCTTGCTAATTCCTTAGGTATGCCGCGGGTGGAAGCGGAATCGGACTCTACGATTGTTGTTGATGCGTGTGTGGGACACACAACATGGTGGGATGCAAATTCGGCAATATTCGCAGAATGTGTGGATATTTCCTCTTCTATTGGGAAAGTCGTCTTTAAACATTGTTATCGTGAATGTAACAAAGCAGCGCATGTGCTAGCTAACTATTCTTATTGTAATAAGATTACTAGTAGTTGGACGAACGAGCCTCCTGGCTTGTTATTCTCAAAATTGCTGGACGATATAATCCCTGTTTAATTCAATAAAGCTAGTCATGATGGCCTTCCCTCAAAAAAAAGCTAGCTGTACATGCACGTATGACCCGGCCACCCTAACCGGCCACTAACTCACGGCCGGCTAATCAGCTACTCCCTCCGTCCGTGAATAAATGTACATCTAGTTTTTATCCCAAGTTGCAAACATAATTTGGAATTTCATAGAAGCGGGCATAGCTAGGGGTGAACCATGAGAAGTTAGAGCAATTAATGGGTAGGTGTCGTAAACATCCTGAGTGTATCACGGCGTTGAAGCAGAAGAAAGTTTTAAGATTTTGAATATAAAAGAGTAGTAGCACATATGACATCAAATTGGTACTCCCTCCTTCCATCTATATAGGGCCTAATGTGTTTTTCTAGACCTCATTTGACTTTTGACAAGATTAATAGTATATGAGATGCATAATGTAAAAATTATATCATTGGAAACTCCTTTCACATACGAATTTGGTGATATGCTTTGTGTAAGTTGCATGTCATATATTATTGCTTTATTTGGTCAAAGTTAGTCTCAAAAAATGTATTAGGCCCTATATAAATGGAAGAAGGAAGTACACTATGAAACTACAATTCAAAACTAATCTAGTAATACTAATTTAGTGTCATAAATGCTGTCACTTTCTCTATAAAATTGATCAAAGTTTTAAAACTTTGACTTAAGATAAAATCTAGATGTACACCTATTCACGGACGAAAGGGAGTGACAACTAACGCATGCGCTAATAGTCAAGATTATGGCTAACAAGGGAAGCGCTGGCTATGGGCGACTACGGCTGGTCGGCTGGCTATGCGCGTGCGGTGTGAAGGGGCGAGGGAGTTGGCGGCGCTGGCCGACCACGCCGAGGTATCTTCAACTTCCCTCCAGCGCCAGGCAGTGCCTCCAGAAGCTCCCGCCCAAGAATTACCTTTTCCTAAAACCCACGACTATTTTTTCTATGAGGTTGAATATTTCAAGCTCCCGTCATTGGATTTGGATTCAGATGTTTCTTCGCTCTCAAGTTTAATACCCCAGACAGTAGGCACTATGTCCATGTTATACCTCATCAACTCAAAAATATAGATGATATGATTGAGAGCTGGAAAATGGCATCACAGCGGACAATGCCCAAGAATTGCCTGGATTAGCAACATATAATGTCCATATATTCCTGCTTGTTCAGTAAGTTCAGGTGTAGACTTAATATTTATAATATAGACTGTAATGGAGTTGACAATATGCAAAGAAAAATATATAGATGATATGACTGAGAACTGGAAAGTGGCATCACAGCCTACAATGTTTAACAAGTGGATAAGGGACTATACAGCACTAAGAAGCAGCAACAACTATATGCTTAGATAAACAGCGGTACTGAACCCAAATTTCTTTCATTTTCTTTTTTATTTTTTCAACTCTTTTTTTGTGTGATATAATTCTTTTTCTACCCCAAAAAATTATTTGCTTCCTTTTTATCAATGCGAATCATGTCAATTTCTAATTAGTTTGATTTGCTTTTCCATTAAGAGATTCTTTGATGCAAACTATGTTACTCTCTCCATCCCACAATATAAGACCCTTTTTTTTCAAGGATACGTCAAGCAGACGTATCACGATCATAGATAGAAGATGCCAAGATGGCGGGTTTTTACAACGTTACAACAGAACCCACGGCTGCACGAGCCCGAGACCGCATGCTAACTACTCGCTACCACGGCACGAGCCCGAGCCCGAGATCGTTTTTTTATCTTTACTCATTGAGACACCATTCTTCAATAATACACGCCCTTCCACTGTGTTCTGTTCGACTGGTTCTTGGTCTGTGATCTCTGAAACTAGGATGAGAAACCTAAACAATCAGCTGCACACTTTGGACATTCCTATGATCTCTGAAACGACTGTGAGCAACTACTCCTATATGTTATCTGTTTCCTCTCAGTTGAGCCTGCCTGGTTGTTCTGATGCGATGGAAGTGGACTCTGCTGTCTCCCGTAAACACCGTCAAACTAAAGTTCGACGTAGCAACAGGGCGACTAGATATATATGGGATTCAATGCCCCCTCAAGGCCTCAATGGCAGATACTAAGAAGAAAATCTCCCATGTTAAGCCTAGGAGGGTGCCTGGTTTGCCATGCTCTGAACTCCAGCTGAGCCTGTGTCTGTTGTTACCTCCTCGACTGCTAGAGGTTTTGCAGCACCTGGGCGTCAATGAGTGCGGTATTCCAGCTGAAGAATTGTCTGGCGCAAAACTCCTGAAGGTTCCTCGTGGCAATGCCAGTGGCGACAGTGCGTTTCAGTAGAAGTGTCTGCTCTCCTGTCTTTTGTTTTGAGGTGTGTCTGAACCTTCGTTTTAATTCCTGAACTGCTATCAAGTCGTCTATTTTATAGAACATCCTATGTTGGAATGTGCGTGCGTCGGTTGAACTCGGAAAATAAATGTTTGGCTTTGCGTAACAAGATAGATCTAAACAAACTGGATAAAATTTAAACAAACATGATCGATTTCATTCAAGTTCGGACATAATTACATAAAAAGGTCGATATATCGACCGTTTAACTAAAAACTTAAAAAAGTAAACCCTATACCGGACGACCACCTCATAGGCGTTGCCGTCCTGCCCTACCGCACTACCATCGTCGTCATCCCTCTAGCGGCGGAAGGGTGCCGGAGGGCCGCGACAGCCTTGTCCGACTGTCTGCCGCTCACGTGTCCATGGTGACCGATCAGTCACACGGGACGTTTACATAGTTTTAATAGTTGACATGTTTTTGGATTCATCATTGCACGAATATCGTAATCAGGGCCATGTCGATAGAGAATTAGTGAAATGGTTTCTTCTATCTGCACTTTCGTAAAATTTTGAGCAAAACATAGGATATGAACACTTCAAAATTTATCCAAAAGGATGACTGTTGCACGCACAACTTCTCTTGAAATTAAATTACACAGACGAATAAAGAAAAATTCCATGGCTTGTAAACTAGCATGAAACTAGTATGAGACAATGTTATTCCTCCTCTACGTGGGCCAAGCCGAAACAGAATCAGGCGTCGTCCTTGATTGACCTAGCTCTCGATGGAGGGGTCAAGGACATGCCCTGCAAAGACAACTGCGCCGGTTGTCTCCTCCACTATTAAGTACGCAAACGGATGGTCGGCTACAAAATCTACTCGAGGAGGTGGCGGACGCATGAAATTAACACCACCGAATAACATCTCATCTATGGACACAGCCGCGGCTATGGTGCCTTCCTCGTTTACCTCGATGACCGCCTTGTGGATTACGTCGTTCAAGACCAATGGCAAGCCAGATTCATCGTCCTCCACCATGTCAGACAAATCGGCTTGATCACTGAACGCCAACTGAAGCCCCAGCTTCTTGAGGATGTCGACGACGCTGCCATGGAAGGACAGCTTGAACTTGGGCACCCGGAACTCCCTAACATCGATCTTCTCCTCCGGCAGGTGCTTTTCCAGGAAGTCGGCAGGCTGGGATGCTATCATGTCAACCAGGCCCGGCAAGCCGTCGAGGGCATCCGGAAGGAAGATGCACATAGAAAACCGTGCGCACATGTTACCGTAAGAGGGAGCGGGACGCCCGGGCGGAGTTAGATTAGCTTGCGTCTGGTACCGGAGTGTGAGCACCTTGAACCCTTGGTGCACGGCGATGAACTGGGGCTCCCAACTCTGCATGAAGGGCACGTCGACGGCGCGGCCGTCGAGCCGGTGGAAAAGCTTGCTCTCGGTATCCCTCTTGCAGAAGGGCTCTTGCCACTTCCCCTTGAAGTATATGGCGTTGCCGAGCACGACGCGGGTGAGCGGCGTCACTGATTCCGGGCCGAGGACGCCGCCGATCAGGTTCTGCGTCGCCCGCGCGGCCCACTCGTTGATCTGGCCGCGTGCTCCCTCCGGGTCGTTCTGGAAGTCGACGGTGCTGGCCTCGGCCTTGTACGTGCTCAGGACGGCGTGGCGGTAGGCTGGCTTCAGGGCGCAAGTGAGGTCGCTCCACACGCCGCACGCGAACGCGATGCGCGGCCCGCCGGAGCCAGACTGGTCTCTGAGCGCTTGCTCCGCCACGAGGGAGACGAACACCTCGAGCGCGGCGCGAGACGGCGCGCCGAGGACGCCGAGGATCTCGTCCAGGGTGGCGCCCCGGGCGCCCGCGGCCAGGAGCGCGACCGCGGCGTAGATGGACAGCGGCGAGAACACCAGGTTGCTCTCCGAGTTCTCCTCGGCCAGGCGCCTCGCGAGGCCGGCAGCCAGCGCCGCCAGGCCGCCGGACTCCGACGGCCCTACTTCGAGTTCCATCGCTGGCTCTCCGGGCAGACAGACAAAATCGCCTCGATCGAGAAACAAGAATCGCGGTTCTTTTCCGTGATGGGTTGGAGATTGCTACTAGTAATCGGGTTCTTTATGTATCGGCTTGATTTGATGAAGAAAAGAAAACGGAACTTGGTAGGTTTTGTTCGAGAGTTCGTTCCGGTTTCTGTTCACTCACGAGATAGAATTTTGAAGGAGGCCGTGGGGCGTCGTATCGTGCCAGCATCGGATACCTCTTCCGATAAAAAAGGCAGGGCACAGTTGTATTCCGGTTCCAATAGGAAGGCCGGTAAACCCCCGCAACAGAACGGAACACGGCTGGCATCGAGATCTCAACGGCCTTCCATATATACGCGGACGCCCCGCCACCCCGTGGAACCATAAACAGTCGTACGTACCCCGAGAAGATCGAGAAGCCATGGCGACGGACGCCACCGCAGCCGCGGCAGCAGCAGCGGCGGCCGCAGCCCAGGACGCCGACGCGGTGGAGACGGGCAACCTCCTCCGGCGCCGCAACGTCAGGAGCAATGACGACGGGGAGGCGGAGGAGGAGGCATCCGTGGAGCGGGCGTTCTTGGAGAAGCCGGTGCCGACGTGGCGGGAGCAGCTGACGGTGCGCGCCTTCGTGGTGGGGTTCCTCGTCGCCGTCATGTTCAGCATCATCGTGATGAAGCTCGGCCTCACCACCGGCATCATCCCGTCGCTCAACGTCTCGGCCAGCCTCCTCGGCTTCTTCCTCGTCCGCCTCTGGACGTCGGCCATCGAGAGGATGGGGTTCCTCAAGCAGCCCTTCACGCGCCAGGAGAACACCGTCATCCAGACCTGCGTCGTCTCCGCCTACGGCATCGCCTTCAGCGGTAAAAACCTGAACTAGCTTCCCGCCCGTCTTTTGTTCCTTCCGTTTCCGCGCCCTCGATAGGAAGATTGGTGCGTCTGCTCTTCTTTTTTGGGCTTGTAGGAAGCCATGCTATTTTTGCTTGATTTAGCTAATTCAACCACACCGGAAAAATAGCACATCTTGATCTGCTTTTTTATAAAAATATAATAATAATAATCTAAGTTTCATGTGGTTTATGCTATATGCTACCGTCGTAGATGAATATTTTGGCTCTGCTTCCTGACGCCAAAAATAGATTTAGGTTTGTGGCTTTTGCCATTGCATGAAGATTTCTGCAAAGGAAACTGGCAATTCCAAAATTTTGGAATAACGAACCACAATATAACCATTTAGTCCGGCTAGTACTATTGTTCTTCCTTTTTTTGTGATTATAAAGAACATGAGCACACATACACACTTATGGTGAGTACTAGCAGGGTTTCTGATTCAATACTGATCAAGAGACACCCACCATAGATGTATTTATGCTACTCTATCCGTCCCAAAATAAGTGCCGCGGCTAAATCAGTTACATTATTTTAGGTCAGAGAGAGTAGATTTTATATGAAGATTTTACTTTAATTCTGCCATTACGCACAAAATTCGTCTAAGGAAAAATACAATGTCATAATGTTGGAATGTTGACCCACAAAATAATCAGTACTTGTTATCTAATTCAATGCACTTGTTTTCCCAGCGTTTATGCTAGATCACGTTTGAAGTTTTTTTTTTTTTTGATGCTCTTCCTGACGCCACGGCTGATTTAGTTTGCTCATTGCATGGAATTTTTTATGCAAAATAAAAATTGCTACTGTTAATATGTTTGAAATACTGTAGGCCATGTTCTGATTCAATATTAATTCGAATTTGAACAGGTGGGTTTGGCAGTTACCTGTTTGCTCTGAGCGAGACCATAGCTAAGCAAGCAACAGAGGCTAACGATGCTCTGAACATCAAGAATCCCCATCTCGGATGGATAATAGGATTCCTGTTCCTCGTCAGCTTTGTCGGGCTTTTTGCGCTAGTGCCCATGAGAAAGGTAGAAGCTCCACTTCCCCAATACTTTCTTCATATACACAGTATATTAAAAAAATACTTGCCGCGGTTGCCAACTGGAATACTTGGTTGCAGACTATGATTGTGGACTACAAGCTGACATATCCGAGTGGCACCGCAACTGCTTACCTTATCAATGGATTCCACACACCCCAGGGCGCCGAGCTTGCAAAGTGAGTAACATGCATTTCTATCCACCTTGCTGGTTGTTTCTACAATATGTACAAGCCACAAGAAGTATTGACTGACAGAATGCCTGGCCTATTTCAGGAAGCAAGTTCGTACATTGGGTAAGTACTTCTCGATGAGCTTCGTTTGGGCCTTCTTCCAATGGTTCTACACTGCTGGGAATGACTGTGGATTCAGTTCCTTCCCATCACTTGGCCTTGAAGCTTACAAGAACAGGTTAGCATCATCTTGGTTTCAGCATCAGCTACAATTGTTATGAATCATATATATCCTTATGCCATACGTGTGTCCTCAAATTCTACTATTTGCATCAACCAGGTTCTATTTTGATTTCTCGGCTACTTACGTTGGTGTGGGAATGATCTGCCCCTACATTGTCAATGTATCTCTTCTGATTGGAGGCGTCTTGTCGTGGGGCATAATGTGGCCACTCATAAGCAGCAAGAAAGGAAGTTGGTATCCTGACTCTCTTCCAGAGAGCAGTCTACATGGACTGCAGGCTTACAGGGTACTTGGCTTTTTTGACACAGGCTGCCACGTTTTGCTTTTACAACCACATGTAACTGTTGAGAACTAATAACATCTTAACATCGCAGGTGTTCATAACCATAGCAGTAATCCTTGGGGACGGCCTGTATAACTTCCTGAAGGTATTTGGCAAAACAGTGAAGGCTTTCTACGAGATGTATAAGGAGAAGAAATCGAAATCACTTCCTGTCTCTAACAACGGAATTCCTGTCGCTGCCGTGGAAGCTGAGTCTTTTGATGACAAACGCCGCAATGAACTATTCCTGAAGGATCAAATTCCCAAGAGAGTTGCAATTGGGGGTTATGTCATTATTGCAGCAATAACGACTGGTTGCCTTCCGCTCATCATCCCACAGCTCAAGTGGTACCACATTTTGGTTGCATATGTCTTTGCGCCTATCCTGGCCTTCTGCAATGCCTATGGATGTGGCCTGACCGACTGGTCCCTGGCCAGCACCTATGGTAAGCTTGGGATCTTTGTGTTCGGTGCTTGGGCAGGCGCTTCGCACGGTGGCGTGCTCGTCGGGCTGGCCGCTTGCGGTGTGATGATGAACATTGTGGGAACAGCTGCTGACCTGATGCAAGACTTCAAAACCGGGTACTTGACTTTAGCCTCACCAAGGTCCATGTTCATCAGCCAGGTGGCAGGCACTGCCATGGGCTGTGTTATCGCCCCCTGCGTCTTCTGGCTCTTCTACAAGTCCTTCGACATTGGCGTCAGCGATAGCGCTTACCCAGCACCTTATGCCATCATGTACCGCAACATGGCGATCCTGGGTGTCGATGGCCTGTCCGTTCTCCCGAAGAACTGCCTCATGCTATGCTACATTTTCTTTGCTGCTGCATTCGCCGTCAATCTCCTGAAAGACTGTGTGCCCGCGAAGGTGGCGAAGTTCGTCCCGATCCCCATGGCGGTCGCGATCCCGTTCTACCTTGGACCATACTTCGCCATGGACATGTGCATCGGCAGTGTGATACTCTTTTGCTGGGAATGGATGAACAAGGCTGAGGCGCAGGCGTTCGCACCGGCAGTTGCATCTGGCTTGATGTGCGGCGACGGGATCTGGGCCCTGCCGCAGGCCTTTCTTTCTCTTGCCAACGTGAACCCTCCAATCTGCATGAAGTTCTTGTCAAGGGCCACCAATGCCAAAGTGGATGCATTCCTCGGGAACTAGTCATAGCTGTTGAAATGGTGTTAGATTGTTTTGTTATATGAGGTCGAGTAGTGATAGCTTGTCTAAATACTGTTAGAATACTTTCTTTTGATAAGCACAATCGGTTGTGTATCAAGATATCTGGTCCAGGCTACTATGTAATGTATTTTTTTATTAGTTTGCTTCTAGAAGTATCTCATGGTGTAAACAATTCACCGCTTTATAATACTGCAAATTGTCTTATCTCTAGTCTTGTTGATTAAGTTCAGAGTTTCAGCTATGTGAACAAGAGCACTTGCAGAGTTGCAGTTCGAGGCCATTCTAAACAGAATACGGTGCATATTTGGAAAGGCGCATCGGCACGGAGTAAAGGCAGGATGAACATACTTGCTTGCTCTCGAGCTAGAGCTCTGCCCTTTCTCCCCACGCCTTTGCTTCCCCGCATCCCCTTTGAGCCTCTGCTTCCCCACATCCGCCACAACTGCAAGTCGTGAGCGGCGACGGAGCGCTGGAATCAGCCTCGAAACCAGTGGGGAATCTATCGGCTCGGCTGGGAGCGGTTGCGTCTGCGTCCCTCACGGCGCTGATGCATTATGGCGGTCGACCGGCCGCCGGCAGCCGCTGGCCCTGGCCTGAGCGGAGCCGATCTGTTTCTTCGTTGGGCAAGTGTCCTTTTTTTTAAGAACTTGCTTGGGTAAGTTATCTCTAAGAAACACACGTAACTTTATTCATACTCATGGTAATTACAGGTACACAGATTTTAACCTAATATCCGAAAAACATGAAGTAACTCCTACGACTAAGAATTACAATAAAATCTCTTGAAAACACCTTATTCGTGGTATCAATTTCTGCTCGAAGAAATACTTCAAAGACTTAGGTAAAGAGGTTGCAATTGAATTGGATCAATGATGTTGTCACTATGTCACCCGCACGAACATTATCAATAATGGTTTTGAAAGCGCCTTGAGTCGCCCATCCAAAAAGATGGGAAGCCTTAATCGATGAACATACTTGGGTCGGGGATGATCCCTTAAAAATGCAGGTCGTCGAATCAGTATATCTTCATGTGGTGTCGATAAAGATTTCACCTTCACAAAGAATCAAACCAAAAAAAAACCTTGACACAACAATATAAACTTATCAGGTCCGAATAATCAAAACTGCGAAGACAAAAAACTCTCTAATCTCATGATACCACCAAAAAAGATGAGAGAAAATTTATTCTCAGAAACTATGATGATCACTAGACGTTGACGACAAACATAGAGGTCTTGAAGATCCGAATAGGGATGGCAATGGGTACCCATTACCCGCATACCCTGCGGGTAAAAACCCTATTAAAGCATGGGTATGGGTCAAAAGGATACCCATGGGTACATAAATAGGAAAATTTCATACCCATCGGGTATAGTGGGTATGGGTATGATTTAGTATAACCCATACCCATGTACCCATATACCCGCATATATTCTGACAAATAGACCTTATATATTATTATCCACATATTAAACATAATATATGTACATAAATCCGACAACCCTAACAAGACCTCATCATGCATTCATGTTAGGCCGCCGCACCACAGTAGCTAGCCCACGAACGAGTATGTGTTGATGTCTTGATGTGTTGTTGTTTATAAATTATTATTAATATTATAAGTTGTTGTTTATGACTATATAATGCTCAAATTGGTGTGTTGCAAATCTGGGTAATTTTACCCGCGGGTAACCACTTACCCTGATGGGTGACAGGTATGGGAAAAAATTGTATCCATCAACGGGTATGGGTACAGGTGATGGGTAAGGTTTGGGATGATGGGTAAGGGTATGGGATGGCTCCACCCGTACCCAAATCCTGCGGGTGCCATCCCTAGATCCGAAGACCCCCCACTTCTCAGTGCCAATATGACAACCAAAGGCAAAGGGACCTAAATTTCTCACATGACAGCGGCTCAAATAGTAGGCTAACAGACGCCTTGGGGGAAGGCGAGCTCCTACCTAACGCTCGTTAGCGTGAAATAGCTGAGCTTTCACGCGGGGCGCATGGGCCGGCCCATTTCATGGCGAGCACCTACTAAAATCCCAAAATTCATGCTTCCTTGAGAAATCGAACTCGCACCCCAGGGTATGTGTTCGTGGAATTTCCTATTGGACGCACTCTGCGTCAAACTGTGCAGGTTTCGGGAACATCCAGCAATCCTTCGACTGGGACAGCCCGTTTCAGCTTTAGTCATCCACAGTTTTTGGAAACTTCTAGAAGGTTCCTGAACCGATTTTTCCCTTGTTCTATTTTTTGGTTTTCCTTTTTTCCCTTTTCCTGTTTTTTCTTTTTCCTTGTTCTGTTTCCTTTTCTTTCTTTTCTATGTTTTTCCTGTTTTTTTGTGTCTCTATTTGTTTTTCCTTTTGTCCTTCTTTTCTAATAAAAATGTTTGAAACTTTTTTGCGTTTCCAAAAATTGTTCGGCGGCTCCCAAATTCTTCTCAAAATTTAAAAAATGTTCGCGTTTTTGCAACACATGTTCAAATAATTCAAAATTAAAAATGTTCAAAATATTCGAAATTTGTTTGCCTTTCCAACAAATGCCAGGATATTTTCAAATAAAAGGCTGCGTTTTTTGCAAAAAATGTTCGTGTTTTACAAATTTTGTTCGAAGATTTAAAAAAATGTTTTGTATTTCAAATTTTTGTTCACATATTCAAAAATGTTTGTGCTTCCAAATTTGTTCAGTAATTGTTCTCCATTTCACAAAAAATTCTCAAATTTTAAAAAATGTTTGTGCTTTAGAAAATTGTTCAGAAATTCTGAAAATGTTCAAAATTCAAAAAAAATCGTGATATCATAAAATTGTTTGCTTTTGCCGAAACAAAATCGTACGTTCAAAAATTTGGAAAATTGCAAAGGATATTTTTCAAACAGTGTCAAGTCTTATAGGAGTACTTTCTTTAGTTCACTTAGTTTTCCGCTGTACATTGGCCAACCGAGCTCATCCATCGTTGTGGCTAGTAGCGTGCGAATTTAAGTCGGCAGTCCTGTGTTCGTTTCCTAGCGATTGCGCCCAAACTGTTTTTTGCGCCGCACTGCAATGGGCCGGCCCAATCAGCGCACGGCAACGACGTGCCTGTGCAAAAGCACAGCGACGCAGAACGCGTTACATAGCAACTCCCTGTGTTCATTACCTGGTGAGCTGCCAAACGTAACTGATTAATAGGCCGCATGAATATTTAAAAACTACACATAGCGGAAGATCAAAAAATATATCATTTTTTACCATTAAACATTTTGTGATATACGCTGAACAAATTTTAAATACACATTGAACATTTTTATGATATACTCCCCCGTCCCAAAATATGGGTCTTCACTTTGTACATTGTACTAACTTTAGTAAAAAAAATCTACTAAGCTTGGGACACTTATTTTGAGCGGATGGAGTATGATGAACAATTTTTAAATACACGTTGAACATTTTCTCCAAAAAAAAAAAGTGTGAGCGGGGGCATGGGTGAGTAAATCCTTGGAAGAAAAATCAGTAGACTTGAAAAACAAGCCGTAGTTGTGGAATGAGTTGTGAATTCATATATTCCTCAAAAGAATATTCTGATTTCATACATAGTTTCCCACAGGAAATATATTTGAGGAAAGAGAAAAAATGGTTTGTTATAGTCTAGTACAGTAGTCTCTGTGAGTATACAGTTAAAGTATTATGGAGAGAAGCAATCACTGGATAACCATGTCCATTGATTAATCATCCGGTCACATAAGCTTTTTGTTCGATATATCACACTGTAGCATTTTCGTATCAGATAATCAGTGGCGTCGAGTTGAAACTGCATCGCCAACAGTAATTTAATTAGCTGGGCGCCTTATCCAGACTTCTCTTGAGATCAAGAAGTTTTGACCACGTTTGGCTGTACCGCTTCTTCTGGTTACCAGCACCTGTAAATTCACAAGATAAACAACTGTTACAGCGATGTACAGTAAAAGCAACCAATCCAATGTACTAGTTGTTGCAGCTCGTCTTAGCACTTACGTTTCCACACGACAGGAGACTTCTCACACGCCTCCGAACATGAACTCTGAATGATGATAATCAGTAAAACTGTAAGAGGTTGTGTGTCGACAGTCGACAGTTCGACATGACATGCTGCAAGTGCAAACCTTGGCTGACGCTGTTAGTCGTATTGTCTCCTGGATTGACGAGTCGATATCAATTTCTGTTCCTGGCTTCACGTAGATGACCTGTTCTAAAAGAAATAGTCGTAATGGTTACGGTAATTATATATAGCATCAGAGCTAGGTAAATCATATCACGTACTGACGGATCGCTGTCTCCGATTTCAGGCAACCCGCTCTGATCCTTCCTGGAGGAAGACAGCACCGTGATGTCGAATTGCTCATCAATCTGCAACGGGGTGCCAGGATCCAATGCTTTCAGTTAACTTGAACAGTTTCCAAATGCGCCATCTTTCAGTGGAAATTTTTCCAGGTGATCCGCGGTGTGGTGTACCTTTGTGCAGTATGGGGCGGAGCAGGAATCGCATATTTTGGTGAGCGATGTGACCACTCGCCCTTTGATCGACATTCCGAACTGGGTGTGCTGTAAGCAGATGAAGATCTTAGAACTATCAGTCAGCTGCTCACTTGCTCGGTGCATATTTTCTGTTTCAGTTACCTGCTGGACCAGAAGGTGCACCAGGACGTCGGCGTCGCCCTGCCCGTCCTCGATCAGGTCGTCCAGCCTCAGCTGCCGGAGCGTCAGCTCGAAGTCGCTGCTCCACTCATCCCCTCCGCCGCGCGACGTCCCGACGGAGATCAGGCTCTGCCGCGCGCCGGGTCCCCTCCGGCGGCTCCTCCTGAGGCTCTGGATCGAAGCACGCAAGCAGCAGATGATGGCCTTTCAAGTTCAAACCGCAGCCCACGAGTTTATCCTACGACCGACTATCAGTAGATCAGTAATTCACCTGTGTAACCTGGACCCTTTTCGGTGACTCAGCGGGGTACTCATCCTCGGTCGGGAGCTGCGCGTGAACGGCAAGGCTTCTGCATCTGCATCTTCCGTGGCTCCTGCCGCCCGGGAGCTGTGCCGTGATCGGGTTCGGCAGCAGCCTCACCGCGGGGCTGCACTTGCAGGCTATCGCCATTGCTGTCGAGCTGAGAGCAGAGCTTCGGCCGGATGTGCTAGCTGCATGCGTACCGTAAGAAACGGAGCCACGGGGACACGATTGCCTTATCCTCTTGCAGCTCCCTGGCGTCAGTTTCCTCAGTGATGTGTGGTGCTGGTGCATGGTGGGTAATTCGTGACCGGTGCTGACTATACCTGGCCATACCTCGGGCCGGGCCGGGCTTCGGGCCGGGCCTAGCCAAGCCTGACGCAAAAAACCCAGGCCTGGGCCTGGCCCGGCCCTGCCACCGGGCCTATTTTTTGAGCCCGAGCCCGGCCCGAACATGTAAAAGCCTGTCGGGCTCCGGGCCGGCCCGGCCCAACCTTTAGAATGGTGCAAAAACGACGGGCCCGGGGCTGGCCCGGCCATCAGGCTCAAAATCTAGGCCCAAGCCCGGCTCGGGAGCAGTGTCGGGCCGGGCTGGCCGGGCCGGGCTGGCCGGGCCGGGCTTCCCATGGCCATGTATAGTGCTGACTGAGCCACACCCTGCTCTCCGGACCGATAAACACCACGCCTGGCCGTGGATGAGCTTGACCCAACTCAAGCTCGCTATTTTTTTTAATAATACTTTTTATTAATTTTCAAAAATAATACACGGTTTTGATATTTTTTGAAAATAATACTAGCCTTGTCTTTCTGGAGGATGACTGGACCTATTCATCCTCCAGGAAGATGATTAAGCTCCAGTCGTCCATCGGGAAAATGATTAGCTCCAGTCGTCTTTCAGGAAGATGATTAGCTCCAGTCGTCCTCCATGTAGATGATGAGTTCCTGGCCTAGTTCACAAATTTTTTTCATAACCGTGTTCTCGGGAACCCTTTGCCGCCATCTTCTTTCCTACCAAACCTGTCTTTCCCGCAATCTTCTTTCCCGCCATCTTCTTTCCAGCCCAACCTCTGTTTCCCGCCATCTGCTTTCCCGCGAACCCTGCAGTTCCCGCCAACTTATTTCCCGCCATCTTCTTTCCCGCCAACTTATTTCCCGCCACCCCTTATGTTCTCGCCATCGTTCCCGCCATATTTCTCTTCTCGACTTATAAAACCTCCCTCCCACACAGAAAGGATTGGTAAGCAGTGCATTGTAGTCTCGTCAAGATGTCCCGTCCTCATTATCCTTTCGATCATAGTTTCCATCCGAGTATGTCGAAATGTCTTCTGAGGTTAGCCATCAATTTCGAGATAGACAATAGGATAGTTCAATGGGACGAACTTATCAGTAGTGACACCATACTGAATGAGTTGGCTCATGCATTACGTAGGTGCGGGTAGCCTGCAAGGACCTTTGAGAAGATACGGAAAGAACTCCTCGGGTTGCATGTTAGGTGGAAGAAGCAACAACATAAGAGTGCAACTTTCCTAAGGACTGCCCGAGAGCATACTTATTTATGGATTGAGGAAAGCGAAGACGAAGACGATATCTTCATGCCGAGCAGCAAGGCCAAGACACCTGCATCGTCGAAGGGCAAGAGTGAATCATTGTCGAAGGGCAAGAGTGCCTCATCATCGAAGGGAAAGAGTGCCTCGTCGTCGAAGGGCAAGAGTGCTGCATCGACGGAGGATGACGATGATGTCTTCATGTAGTTTATATGTTGTATTATCTAAGCTAAGTTGCACCGTTTAATTTCGATGTACTTGTATTTTAATTATCTATAAAAGTGTTGTATTATCTAAGTTAAGTCATACCGTTTAATTTCGATGTCTCTCGCATACATAGGTAGAAATATGTCTCTCGCATACATAGGTAGCATATGTCTCTCGCGTATATAGATAGATATAGTGCTAGACATGCATCAGCCACATCGTGGAGGTGGTGTAGGCGGCGTCTGCCACATATATCTGTGGGGTGCCCGCACGTTATAGGGAGGAAGCTCAAACCATTCCCAGTCATACTGTGTTTCCCGTGTGGGAGATGGTGCCGGAGTCGAATACATGTCCACCCACTCGTTGTGTTGCGACAACTAATCATCTACATGGAGGTTGTAACATCTCAAAATTCTAAATTTTGGACTGTTATATTAAATAAATAATTGTGATTATTTGTTTGATTTTTGTGTGATTGATTGTGTGAAACTGAGTGGAAATTGGAACTTTTTGAAAGTTGAATGAGAGGGAATAAAAGGACTTTCCCAAAACTTTCATCTTGCATTTTGATCTCGAAGAATTCAAATTCATTTCATCACAAGATCCTAGAGTGAAGTTAATATGACTTCTTCCATTTAAAGAAATGAAAAGGGGTTTGAAAATGATTTGAATTCCATTTGAAATCCAAACTTAGAAACTTTAAGCAACTCAATGAGTTCATGAGGGAAGATAAAATGACTTCTTCAAAGTTGAAGAAAGAGAGTTGGGAGTTTTAAATAAATAATTTGGAAGTCACTTTGAAGTTATTTGGAACTCATTTTCCTTTTGAAGTTGTTTCAAATTTCAAATTCAAAATCCTCTTGGGAGTTATTTAGTTTTATATTCAAATTATTTTTCTCCTAAAAATAAATAAATGTAAATAAGGGTAAAATGATTCCCTTCAACAGAAAATTAGGAGAAAATAAATTTGACATCATGTTGCTATTTCAAAAATGATTTTATTGATTTTAAATGCAATGGTAGCACTGTTTGAATTTTATGGATTTTTTTGGAATTTATTTGAACTTGGAAAATAGTTCATCTTATTCTTGGTATTTTTCTGAGCATTTTGATATAAAATATGCCTATGTAAAAATTTTTATTTTTTATTTTGCTACAGTTTTCCTTTGTGTTTTTTAACAAAAAAAACAACACACACACACCACCTGGACCGAGGCCAGCTCGGCCCAGGAGCACCCCGCGGCCCAGCCAGCCGCTGGCCAACTTCGACCCAGGAGCCAGCCGCGCCCGACTGGCCGACCGGCCCAGCCCCGCGCCCGAGAGCCAACGCTCGCTCGCCTTCACGTCTCTCTCCCTCGCTCATCTCTTCCCTATCGCTGACCCATGGGGCCCGCCCGTATCATCTCCAACCTCCCGTTCCTCCCGTTCAGATAGAGCTTGCGAGCTCACCGCCCGCAACAGTCGCACGCCTTGCGCTTGGATAACGCATATCCGCAGCCCCGAGCACCCCTCCCCGCGCATATAAAAGCCCCTCGTCCTCCTCTCTCCATTCTGCCACTCCACGTCGTCACTAGCCTCTCGCATCGCTCGCCGTAGCCACTTGGATCTCGCCGAAGCCGTGCTAGTTCACCGGCGGATTTCGTCGCCCGTGAGCCACCCCGGCCTCCACCAACTACTTCTTTTTGTTGCCCGAGTCAAAGCGCATCTCGTTGACATCCTCCTCTTGTCCCTAGGTCACCAGAGACGCCGCCCCGACGACCTGCGTCCTCGCTGGAGCACGGAGCCGCCGCCCTTTGCTCCACCCATCCCGGCCACCCCGACGCGCACCGTCACCTCCACCGGACTGCCCCCCTCGCGCCCGTCCCGTCCGTCCTCTTCCCCGCCGCCGAGGAGCACCGCAGCCGCCGCCCCGTCCACCGCCCGACGCCAGCGCCGCCGTCCCTGTTCGTCGTCGTCGCCATCGTAAGAGAACCCTCCTGTTCGCTTCGTTTAGTTTTTTTATTTATTTATTAGTATTTGATCGGTTAACCGCGGTTCGTTTAAACCGAACGGTTTTGATTAAAACCGATTGTTGGTTTTCTTTAGTTTAGCCGCGGTTGCTGTTTTTTTTCCTATTTAGCGGATGTTCGCCATGTAAGCCTCACAGCGAACAACTTGCAGCCATAGAAATCTGCCACATGGCCAGGACCTGTTCGTGATTACTTTTCTTCACCGTTCAGTCCCTGGAATTAGCATATCAGCCCCTAAACTTAGATTAGCCACAACTTTTTAACCGTAGATACAAATCCGACAAAACCAGCGGCAAAATGTTCGTCTCGAATAGCTTTATCCAGAAAACTAACTTTGAAAACTTTTGGCCAAATTTAAATTTGAACTTTATTCAGATTTGAACTCAAACTTCAATTGGCCATATCTCCTAAACCGTAGCTTCGATTGATGTGATTCTTGTTGCACCATGTCACGGTAGCCAAACCCTGCCACTTGGACCATTGTCACACATTTTCCACACAAAAATGGTCTGTCTATGATAGTTTTACTATTATGCCATGTATGCACTTTAGTACACATCACATCTTTGCACCCTATGTCACATGTTGTTTTGCACTTAGGATATTTCCATGCTAGTTAAGTGTGTTGAATGTTCATTTGGTTTTCCAAGACTTTTGCTTTGCATGTTCTTCTTGGTTCTCTGAAATGATTGCTTATGTGAGTGCAATGTTTGACTTTATAGATTTTCATCGGAGAGTGACGAATAGTTCTATTAAGTAAATTTTTGAGAGCGATATCGTCTTCATCAACTATTACCAGGCAAGTTCACATTTGATCATTCCTTCAATTACCTATGTTTTATATTATGCACTTAGTCCTTTGTGGTAGGATTGCATGGTAGGATTTATTGTTGCCAGATGGCTATGCCGTTACCTGGTAGTTCATTTGAGGTAGGTCTGATCTATACATCCTTGTCACCACCGTGTAAGTCTTTTTTTTGCCTCGCTAAATGTAGACGTGGTTTGGGAAGCGAACATGGCGAGACATGAGTGACAAAGTAGTAATCAGGACCAAGACTTGTAAATGAACTACCTGGGCGGTATTTGGTTTGAATGGTGGCGAAGTACAGTGGGAGCATGCATGGTTAATCCATGGTGGTGCACGACTAGTGGTCGGCCACCCATGCTCAAAGAGATCAATCATATTCTCATGTCTAGAAGCTTCCGTGTGCAGCCACAAGCCAAAATGGGCTCTGGCTTAGTTGAGTAGATAGTGTGACCTCTTCCGGGATAGGCTAGCAGATGTAGAATGATGTAGGTGTATCGACCTATCCGTGGGTTAAGGGGGAACATTTTCGAAAGACTATGTCTCGGTCATCCTGTTCTCAAACGCCAGGCAGTGCGAGAACTTCAAGGGAGGCGATCGAGTCTTGTGGGGAAAAGTGCGCAAACCTCTGCAGAGTGTTAAAACCTAATCGATTAGCCGTGTCTCCGGTTACGGACAACTTGAGCATCTAGTAGTGGAAATGCTGGGAGATCTCATCACTATTAATTAAACAGTTGGGTTTAAAATGAAACTTTGGGAATGGATTGAGTTGGGTTTACCAACTCATCCTATGCTATACAGTAGTGGTAGAATAATATCTTTTATGCTAGGGAAAACTAGCTTTATGCAAAAACTAAACTTAGAGCTTTCCACCAGCCAAATTGCATGTACAAATAGGTTCATTACTCTTATGATGTGACTTGCCAGTACATTCAATGTACTGACCTACAGGGCTGCAACGTCTTATGTTGCAGGAATTTTCTACGATGAGTAAGAGTTACGTTGTAGGGTTACGGTCTACACTCAACTTGCCGTTGGCGTTGATGGACTCCACACCCTTATATTGTTTCCGCTGAGACTTATGAGCTATATATCAGTTTTACGTTATTTATACATGTGATTGCACTTTGATATATACATTGATGTACTGTGTGTGCCAGCATACCGATCCAGGGATGGCACAGATACACAAAGGCTTGACCGTTTGAGGTCGGGTCGCTACAAGATGGTATCAGAGCACATGTTGACTGTAGGACGTGACCCTAGAAACTGGAAAGCCCTTAGGAAATGATTTCTCTAACACTTAATTTTCAAAAAAGATCCTTTACCTCTCTTCTTTTCTGAGCTTTATCAAATCTTTCCTTTTACCTCAAATAGTTAGACAATACCCCGTTCCCTTTGGACCACACGGAGGATAAACTGAAGCCACTCCAAGAATGACAAGATATTAGACTTCACCATACACTAGAAGAACTGAAGCTACAACTGTCGAATCCTCTGAAGAATTGAAGAATTTGAAGACACTGACATATTCCAAGATTTATATGAACTTTAGAGGACCAAACCCCTGTTGTATACTCACGTTAGATGCGATGTTGGTGAGTTGTCATTGTTTGATGATTTTCCTGACAGCCACAAATAAAACTTATTTTCAAAACTATATTATGTGTATTGGGTGTATCTCTCTATCCCTCGTATCTCATCCCAAAACCCTTGGACCCGATAGATGATGAATGAAGATGGACTTGTATTCTCTAGACCGATCACTCAGTTAGAGGCAGAGCTATGGATTCAAAACATGGAGAATCACTTCAGGAGCAATTTGGTTGCAAGGAAGTATGAGGTTCAATACGCTCTTTAGTACTTTACAAAAAGTGCTGCAACCTGGTGGAAAATGCATCATGCCATACAAGGATGTAACGGAGCAAAAACTTTGGAGGAATTCAAGATGACTCTACTGAGGTTTCGTCTTATTCAGAAGCCCTATGGCAATAAAATGAAGAAACCTCGTGCATGCAAGATTTGTGGTGAGATAGGACATACCCATGAAGAACACAAGGATGGATGCCCTCATTGTGAAGGAAATCACCAAGCTGAAGAATGTCCAACCATGAAGGTTACTTGTTTCTTGTGTGAAGGAACTACGCACTACCCTGCCCAGTGTCATATTTATCCCAAGGTACAAGAAATTACCAAGCAGCAAAAGGAAGCAGTGAAAGAAGCCCTCGGGGAAAGTTTAAGAAAACCAGTGATGAAAGAAGATGTTGACGACCCTGATGGAGAAAGCCTAAACAGAGTTTACTCCAATGCTTGCTATTCATGTGGAGAAGAAGGACATTTTTCACAGTATTGCACGAAGGAAAACCAAGAGTATCTAGGAAACTTCCCGACGGAAGAAGTGGAGTTTGATCGACAAGAAATAGAGGAATTGATCGGAACGAAGAAGTCGAGGAAGAGAAAGAGCATGTATCCCCAGAACAACCCAATTTCCGCAGAAAAGGACCTGCGTCAAATCACTTGTTACAGGTGCAAGGATTTAGGTCATTACGCTAGCAAATGCCCAGCAAGGAAGCCAAGAACCCAAGGAGCCAAGATAACCACTAGGAAGCCCCTGGATTTGTCTGAAGTCATTTGTTTACGCTGCAAAGGAGTAGGGCATTTTGCTAGAGAACGTTCAGACTCGAGGAAAGCTTGGGCTGAGTAGTTGAGATCTTGATATTAGAATAAAGCATGTAATAAATGTGGAATACACTTTTATTTTGGGGATGTTGAGTTGAGTTATGAAATGGAAATTGTAATAGTTCGTGAAGAAATAAAAGTTGATATGTTTGAAATCTCATATGAGGTGTCATGAGTTCTTTGTTGATTGTGAGTGCCTCCCTCACTATGTCACCCAGACTTAAAACTTGAGCACATGGGCAAGCTGACCCAAACCTTTTCCCCAAAATAACCACATTTCACCCAAGGAAATAGATACATTATCCTGAGTACCCCTTCTATCTTATACCTGCAGATGACAACCCTTTATGAGTCTTTTCTCAAGGGCCCAGAAACGATCATGACCCTGACCAGTGATCAGGATTACCCAAAAATCCTCAAGGACATGATGAAGCATATTAATCTTGAAGGAGATGCAGTCTACAAGGGTTATCCTTTCATGGAGAAGGGAGTTGAACTTTGGTATGTGGAGGTACACCTCCACCATGTGAAGGGAGTTTGCCCAAAGACTATGGGACAATACTTTTTTATTTCTCGAGTACCACGAGCAATATTCTTCAGCTCTGTTCGTGAAGCTGCTATGGAATCCATACACCAGATTGGAGAAATACTAGAAGCAAGACTCCGTCACACTCAGGAATACCTGAGAGAGGTCCATGCAGAGATGATGGAGATGAAGCTCATGGCCACCACGATGAAGCAAAACATCGATGATTTGAAGGATCACATCGCACAATTCTAGTGGGACTGAAGTATCTTCAAGAAGGGAAAATGAATAAAGATGGAAGTAATGCTTGACCATACCAAACTATGTGGATGGCAGCTTTTGTAATAAAGTACTTTTGAAATTTGAGTTTTGAGTAGTGGTTAAGGATGTAATAAAGGATTTGATATGAAGAGAATATGGATTATGGATGAACCAGTGCATTTTTTGGCGGTACTTGTCTGTGCGAACACTTGAACAATGGAAAATAAAATGTATTCCATAGAGTGGAGTTTGGACAAATGAGTTGGAGTTTGGTTTTAGTTATGATGGTTACCCTAAGAGTATGAAGGAATGAAGTACTATTGGATTTAAAGGAGATGTAATGTTGGAATATGGAACAATAGTAACTCCAAGGATGAGTTAAAGATATACAAGTGTTGAAGTGGGCCATAACCCACATGACCCAGGATTTGATAAGGAAACAAGCACAATCTTATTGAAGAAAAGAATTCTGAAGGAAGCTGTGATTTCATCAGCAGACGTTCCATAGGAGGTTACGTAAACCCGAGAGTTGTGAAGAAGCGATAGAGATTTTGTTTGGCTTACAGAACAAATGGATTTACCCGAACCCAGTTCATGGAGAAGAGAAGTTCTGCAATGCTTGTGAGGATTCCCAAGTGTTAGAATACGTGATTCACTATCTGTGTATGTGGTAATGATTCAAGTACGGGATGGATTGGCCCCTATACCGAGGACTTCTATCATGGGCTATCATATGTTGATAGAAAATCAGAGAACCTTAAAACCCTAGAGGAGTGTCGACATGACAAACCAAAGGCCTTAGAATGGCAGGATGATGGAAACCCTGTACAGGCGCCCATTGCCAATCGTATGTTATACGGTGAGATTCAACCCAGACCCATTTTCTGTAGGAGGAACCAGAATTTGTCGACCACCATGAGGTTTTCAATAGTTGTTTAGCATTGGCGCCAGACCTGTCAAGTCTCAGAAGGATCCTATTTTGATGCAAGGACTCCTGATTTTGAGGAAAAGGCCATGCCCTTACCAGAAGAGCAAAAGTGAAGGGGTTATCTCGGAGAATATGAGAAGACTGACACCGTCAACGCAAAGCATGGAGTACATGAGTTTTGTTAGAACCGTGACCATGATTCTAAGGGTGGTAGCACCCCATACCATGTGTTGATTAATGGATTTTCAAGGAGACCCCCCAAACCTAACCTTCTTTCTAGCCTCTTCGAATCTCGAGGACGAGATTCATTTTAAGGGTGGTAGTTTGTAACATCCCAAAATTCTAAATTTTGGAATGTTATATTAAATAAATAATTGTGATTGTTTGTTTGATTTTTGTGTGATTGATTGTGTGAAACTGAGTGGAAATTGGAACTTTTTGAAAGCTGAATGAGAGGGAATAAAAGGACTTTCCCAAAACTTTCATCTTGCATTTTGATCTCGAAGAATTCAAATTCATTTCATCACAAGATCCTAGAGTGAAGATAATATGACTTCTTCCATTTAAAGAAATGAAAAGGGGTTTGAAAATGATTTGAATTCCATTTGAAATCCAAACTTAGAAACTTTAAGCAACTCAATGAGTTCATGAGGGAAGATAAAATGACTTCTTCAAAATTGAAGAAAGAGAGTTGGGAGTTTCAAATAAATAATTTGGAAGTCACTTTGAAGTTATTTGGAACTCATTTTCCTTTTGAAGTTGTTTCAAATTTCAAATTCAAAATCCTCTTGGGAGTTATTTAGTTTTATATTCAAATTATTTTTCTCCTAAAAATAAATAAATGGAAATAAGGGTAAAATGATTCCCTTCAACAGAAAATTAGGAGAAAATAAATTTGAAATCATTTTGCTATTTAAAAAATGATTTTATTGATTTTAAATGCAACAGTAGCACTATTTGAATTTTATGGGGTTTTTTGGAATTTATTTGAACTTGGAAAATAGTTCATCTTATTCTTGGTATTTTTCTGAGCATTTTGATATAAAATATGCCTATGTAATTTTTTTTATTTTTTTTCTGCTATAGTTTTCCTTTGTGTTTTTTTAGCAAAAAAAAACAACACACACACACCACCTGGACCGAGGCCAGCTCGGCCCAGGAGCACACCGCGGTCCAGCCAGCCGCTGGCCAACTTTGGCCCAGGAGCCAGCCGCGCCCGACTGGCCGACAGGCCCAGCCCCGCGCCCGAGAGCTAGCGCTCGCTCGCCTGCACGTCTCTCTCCCTCGCTCATCTCTTCCCTGTCGCTCACCCATGGGGCCCGCCCGTATCATCTCCAACCTCCCGCTCCTCCCATTCAGATAGAGCTTGCGAGCTCACCGCCCGCAATAGTCGCCCGCCTTGTGCTCGGATAACGCATATCCGCAGCCCCGAGCACCCCTCCCCGCGCCTATAAAAGCCCCTCGTCCTCCTCTCTCCATTCTGCCACTCCACGTCGTCCCTAGCCTCTCGCACCGCTCGCCGTAGCCACTTGGATCTTGCCGAAGCCGTGCTAGTTCACCGGAGGATTTCGTCGCCCGTGAGCCACCCCGGCCTCCACCGACTCCTTCTTTTTGTTGCCAGAGTCGAAGCGCATCTCGTTGACATCCTCCTCTTGTCCCTAGGTCACCAGAGACGCCGCCCCGACAACCTGCGTCCTCGCCGGAGCACGGAGCCGCCGCCCTTTGCTCCACCCATCCCGGCCACCCCGACGCGCGCCGTCACCACCACCGGACCGCCCACCTCGCGCCCGTCCCGTCCGTCCTCTTCCCCGCCGCCGAGGAGCACCGCATCCGCCGCCCCGTCCACCGCCCGACGCCAGCGCCGCCGTCCCTGTTCGTCGTCGTCGCCATCGTAAGAGAACCCTCCTGTTCGCTTCGTTTAGTTTTTTTATTTATTTATTAGTATTTGATCGGTTAACCGCGGTTCGTTTAAACCGAACGGTTTTGATTAAAACCGATTGTTGGTTTTCTTTAGTTTAGCCGCGGTTGCTGTTTTTTTCCTATTTAGCGGCTGTTCGCCATGTAAGCCTCACAGCGAACAACTTGCAGCCATAGAAATCTGCCACATGGCCAGGACCTGTTCGTGATTACTTTTCTTCACCGTTCAGTCCCTGGAATTAGCATATTAGCCCCTAAACTTAGATTAGCCACAACTTTTTAACCGTAGATACAAATCCGACAAAACCAGCGGCAAAATGTTCATCTCGAATAGCTTTATCCAGAAAACTAACTTTGAAAACTTTTGGCCAAATTTAAATTTGAACTTTATTCAGATTTGAACTCAAACTTCAATTGGCCATATCTCCTAAACCGTAGCTTCGATTGATGTGATTCTTGTTGCACCATGTCACGGTAGCCAAACCCTGCCACTTGGACCATTGTCACACATTTTCCACACAAAAATGGTCTGTCTATGATAGTTTTACTATTATGCCATGTATGCACTTTAGTACACATCACATCTTTGCACCCTATGTCACATGTTGTTTTGCACTTAGGATATTTCCATGCTAGTTAAGTGTGTTGAATGTTCATTTGGTTTTCCAAGACTTTTGCTTTGCATGTTCTTCTTGGTTCTCTGAAATGATTGCTTATGTGAGTGCAATGTTTGACTTTATAGATTTTCATCGGAGAGTGACGAATAGTTCTATTAAGTAAATTTTTGAGAGCGATATCGTCTTCATCAACTATTACCAGGCAAGTTCACATTTGATCATTCCTTCAATTACCTATGTTTTATATTATGCACTTAGTCCTTTGTGGTAGGATTGCATGGTAGGATTTATTGTTGCCAGATGGCTATGCCGTTACCTGGTAGTTCATTTGAGGTAGGTCTGATCTATACATCCTTGTCACCACCGTGTAAGTCTTTTTTTTGCCTCGCTAAATGTAGACGTGGTTTGGGAAGCGAACATGGCGAGACATGAGTGACAAAGTAGTAATCAGGACCAAGACTTGTAAATGAACTACCTGGGCGGTATTTGGTTTGAATGGTGGCGAAGTACAGTGGGAGCATGCATGGTTAATCCATGGTGGTGCACGACTAGTGGTCGGCCACCCATGCTCAAAGAGATCAATCATATTCTCATGTCTAGAAGCTTCCGTGTGCAGCCACAAGCCAAAATGGGCTCTGGCTTAGTTGAGTAGATAGTGTGACCTCTTCCGGGATAGGCTAGCAGATGTAGAATGATGGTATCGACCTATCCGTGGGTTAAGGGGGAACATTTTCGAAAGACTATGTCTCGGTCATCCTGTTCTCAAACGCCAGGCAGTGCGAGAACTTCAAGGGAGGCGATCGAGTCTTGTGGGGAAAAGTGTGCAAACCTCTGCAGAGTGTTGAAACCTAATCGATTAGCCGTGTCCCCGGTTACGGACAACTTGAGCATCTAGTAGTGGAAATGCTGGGAGATCTCATCACTATTAATTAAACAGTTGGGTTTTAAATGAAACTTTGGGAATGGATTGAGTTGGGTTTACCAACTCATCCTATGCTATACAGTAGTGGTAGAATAATATCTTTTATGCTAGGGAAAACTAGCTCTATGCAAAAACTAAACCTAGAGTTTTCCACCAGCCAAATTGCATGTACAAATAGGTTCATTACTCTTATGATGTGACTTGCCAGTACATTCAATGTACTGACCTACAGGGCTGCAACGTCTTATGTTGCAGGAATTTTCTACGACGAGTAGGAGTTACGTTGTAGGGTTACGGTCTACACTCAACTTGCCGTTGGCATTGATGGACTCCACACCCTTATGTTGTTTCCGTTGAGACTTTTGAGCTATATATATCAGTTTTACGTTATTTATACATGTGATTGCACTTTGATATATACATTGATGTACTGTGTGTGCCAGCATACCGAACCAGGGATG
Organism: Triticum urartu; assembly: GCF_056163025.1. Taxonomy (NCBI): domain Eukaryota; kingdom Viridiplantae; phylum Streptophyta; class Magnoliopsida; order Poales; family Poaceae; genus Triticum; species Triticum urartu. Next base: position 601,620,690 of record NC_141874.1, on the reverse strand, counting down.
GCACAGATACACAGATGCTTGACCGTTTGAGGTCAGGTCGCTACAACGACTGGAACTAATCATCTTCCTGAAGGACGATTAGGTCCAGTCGTCCTCCAGGAAGACGAGGCCGTATTATTTTCGAAAAATATCAAAACCGTGTATTATTTCTGAAAATTAATTAAAAATGTATTATTTTAAAAAAAAATTAGCCTCAAGCTCGACGATAGGTCAATCTGGCTTTCTCTCTCTGAGCATCCACCAGGGCATGTTGTTCAAATGTGGGGGGGGGGGTGTCAGGAGTCTATCAGGGCCCGTCTCTGCTCCGATTCCTGACCATTCACGAACAAATGCCGTCGGGACAGGAGGGAGCGGGATATACGATCTGGATCACATGCCTGCAAACACATGGAAAACACACGCAGCTTCATCACCGTCGTCGTCGTCGTATCAGTTCAGTGGGCATCGTCTGCTCGCATCACCATTCCAGTGCTCCGCACTACCAGCCGACTCTACTTTTGGTATCTTCGAATTGTTGACGCCCTCTCGCTCTCGATCGGATTCCATTTCTTCCTTTCTACTTTTCGGCCTTCAGACATACTGCTAGGTCATCACTTTTCTGGCATGTGCGGCAGACTGCCCGTATCGTGGAAATCCACTAATCTAAGGGCAGGCATTTCCACGTGCGAGCAATCTATAAGGGATCGGCTACAGTTCAATCGGCTCAAAATGAATTTCAGTTGATTGATCCCAAAATAGTTTCAGTCAAGCACATAGAAAATTGCGATAGAAGCTCGTTTCAGAAAAAAATCATATAATAAAAATTAGCACATATTTTACATAGAAATTGTGCCTTTTTATAATACACCCAAAAATAAGCATATAATAGTGAAAAAATTGCGCATTGTTTGCACCTAAATTGCGCCTTATCATAGTATGCAAAAATAAACATATAATAGTGGAGTTTTCACAAAATGAAGTTTTCTAAAAAGGAAGGAATTAGTGGCATTGGTACCACCATTTAAAAAATCAAAGTAATGAAGTTTTCTAGAAAAGAATGAATTAGTGATTTTTGTATTACCATTTAAGAAGAAAGAAAGAAAACAAAAATAAAAAAGTTCCTAAAAATAATGAATTAATATCATTAGTATTACCATTTAAAAATGAAAAATAATAAAACAAATAACAAAAAAAATCTGCACACAATTTACACAGAACTTGCCTTCTTATCATATGCAAGGACAAGCAGATAATAGTGGAATTTCACAAATAAGAAGTTGGATTAGTGACATTGCAATTACCATTAAAGAAGAAGGGAAATGAAATAAAAACTAAATCAAAATCAAAATAAAGAAGTTTTCTAAGAAAGAAAGAATTAGTGGCTGTGGTATTACCCTTTAAGAAGAAAGGAAATTTTTTAAACCTAAAAAAAATTCTAGGAAGAATGAATTTGTGGCATTGCTATTGCCCTAGAAGAAAAAGCAGCTAGAAAAAAAATCTAAAAGGGCAAAATTTTCACATAATACACAGAAATTGTGCTTTTTTAAAAGACGCGAGAATAAGCATAAAATGATGTAGTTTTCACAAAAAAAAAGTTTCAAAGGAGTAAATAACTAGTGGCATTGGTAGTATTACCCTTAAAGAAGAAAGAAACTAAAACAAAATAATGATATTTCCTAAGGGATAATGAGTTAATAGCATTGGTATTACCATTTAAGAAGAATTAAAAAAAATTAGAAACACAAAGAATGACGAAATTTGCATAATTTATAAAGAAAATATGCTTTTTGTAATATTCAAATACACATATAATAGTAAATTTTCACAGAAAGAAGTATCCTAAGAAGAAATGAATTAATGGCATTGGTATTGCGCCTAAAGGAAGAAATAAAATGAAATATAAACTAAAATAAAATAAAATAAAATAAAGTTTTTAATGAAGAATGAATTATTGGCATTGGTATTGCCCTTTAAGAAAAATTATAATAAAAATAAAACAAATAACGACAAAATTTACACACAATTTACATAGACATTGCACCCTTTTATCATAGGTAAGTGCAAGCATATAATAGTGAAATTTTCACAGAAAGAAGTTTAATAAGAAGAAATGAATTAGTGGCATTGGCATTAATCTTTAAGTAAAAAAGAAATAAAAATTAAAACTAAAATCAAAATGATGAAGTTTTTAAGGAAGAACGAATTAATGGTGTTGGTATTACCCTTTATAAAAAAATAAAATAAAATAATAAGAAACTTTGCATATAATTTACATAGAATTTTTTATATATATTATGTAAGAATGAACATATCATATAATAGTGAAATTTCGCAAAAGGAAGTTTACTAAGAATGAATGAACTAGTGACATTGGTATTACCTTAAAGAAGAAGGAAAATGAAATAAAATTTCAAAAATAAAATAAAATAAGTTTTCTAAGAATAGATGGACTAGTGGCATTGGTATTACCCTTTAAGAAGAATTGAATTTACACACATATTGTATAGTACTCACGCCGCGTGTGTACATTTTTACTCATCCAACATGTCAAAAATAACCATGTATATAAAAGAGAAAGCGACTAAAAAAGCAAAAAACAAAAGGACATACAAACAAAAACTTAGGCAATGTGTAACGGGCTTCAAAGACCAATAGAAAAATTGACTTACCCCAAACAGGGGCAAGTCAAAAATTCATCCTAAGAAAAATGATCAACTTGTCACAAACAAGAGCAAGTCAAAAATCAGCCTAAGAAGCCATGAAATAACACAAGAAAAAAATTAGCATGGATCTTGATAAAAGAATGAACCATCAGAAAATTAACTTACCCATATAGCCAAAGTGTAGATATAATTTCAAAGTGCTAGTTATTGACTAGAGGGGGGGGGATAGGCGATTTTTATGAAAGTCTTCAAAACATGAGGCCTTTGGAGACAGACAGTTGAAATGAACCTATATGATATGTAGCGGAAGATGAACTACACTAGAAAAGCCATACTCAAGTAAGCAGTATGATGAAAGTACAAAGACTAATAGCAGCTAGGTAGTATGGATCAGAATGGAAGACAGTATGAAGCCAAACATATAATAGTCTTCACATAGTGAAGTCAAACAGATCAGGGAGACAAGCAACAACTTCACGAAGACAAACTGAAATGTAAACGAAGTAGGGGATAGAACCAGTTGCTTGGAGAAGACAGGGATTTGGTAGACCAGTTCCAGTTGCTGTGACAACCGTACGTCTGGTTAGGGAGGCTGAGATTGAACTCAGAAGGTCGTGTCTTCGCCTTATTCCCCTTGAGCTAAGGACACCCAGCCCTCGCCCAATCACTCTGGTAAGTCTTCAAGGTAGACTTCCAAACCTTCACAGACTCCGTTCACCGGCAATCCACAATGACTCTTGGATGCTCAGAACATGACGCCTAACCGGCTGGAGGATGCACAGTCCTCAAGTGTAACAAGTCTTCAGGTCACGCGGACAAAAATACTTCAGTGATGCCTAACACTCTTTGGCTCTCGGTGTTTTGGGCTTTGTCCTCACAAGTATCTTTCTCACGAAGACTTTGGAGGTGGGTTGCTCTTAAACGAAAAAAGCCGTGCACTAACTCTAAGCAGGCACCAATTTATGGTGTAGGGGGTGGGCTATTTATAGCCTGGAGGCAACCTGACAAGATAAGTCTGAAATGACCGTGGGTCACTAAGGAACCGACACGTGTCCAACAGTCGGATTTTAAACACACGTGGCAGCCTGGCTTGGGCTACAAGAAAAGCTGACTCATCCAACTCTGGATAATATTTGCTCTCATTATCTTCGCTCGAAGACATAGGATTTTGGTTCAGCATCAAATCAGTCATCTGACTTTGTTCACTTGGACCCCACTTAACAGTACGGTGGTTCCTATGACTCAAGAAAGAAGAAAAGGAAACTACGAAAGAAACTATGTCTTCGCACTCCATCGTCTTCAAGTGAATGTCTTCACAAGTCATTATCTTCACCGTGAATGTCTTCACGAACCATCATTGTCTTCAATGTCTTCATACATTTTAGGGGTCATCTTTGGCAGACAAACCGAACCAATGAGGGACTATTACCTGTGTTGTCCTGCAATTCCCACAAACACATTAGTCCCTCAACCACGTTTGTCGTCAATACTCCAAAACCAACTAGGGGTGGCACTAGATGCACTTACAATCTCCCCCTTTTTGGTGATTGATGACAAACTCATTAAAGTTTTCAACGGGGATAAAAGTATGTGAAAGTTAAAGTACATGGGCATTGTCTTCATGAGTTGGAAAAGGCTCCCCCTAAAGATGTGCATATAAGTAGTTTGCTTTTGAATGCAAATGCACATGGCAGGTTTTACTTTGTGGAGATCCTCTTCAACATATGAAGACAATTCATTGTGCATACATAAGAATAATAAAGATAATGACATGCAAAATGAGAAATGGGTGTCTGTAGAATGACTTAATGCAGAATTTATCATCGCATCACAAGGTAGCAGCAAAAGTGGCAGACAACCATCAAGTTTAAGTGTTACAACTCAAAAGCCAAATTGTTTCAAGAACGAGAGTTGTAAGAACTTGAAGGAAGTATTCCCTAGAGGCAATAATAAAGTTATTATTTATTTCCTTATATCATGATAAATGTTTATTATTCATGCTAGAATTGTATTAACCGGAAATTTAATACATGTGTGAATACATAGACAAACATAGTGTCACTAGTATGCCTCTACCAGACTAGCTCGTTGATCAAAGATGGTTGAGTTTCCTAGCCATAGACATGAGTTGTCATTTGATTAATGGGATTACATCATTAGTAGAATGATGTGATTGACTTGACCCATTTTTTTAGCTTAGCACTTGATCGTTTTAGTTTACTGCTATTGCTTTCTTCATGACTTATACATGTTCCTATGACTATGAGATTATGCAACTCCCGATTACCGGAGGAACACTTTGTGTGCTACCAAACGTCACAACATAACTGGGTGATTATAAAGGTGTTCTACAGGTGTCTCCGATGGTACTTGTTGAGTTGGCATAGATCAAGAATAGGATTGGTCACTCCGATTGTCGGAGAGGTATCTCTGGGCCCTCTCGGTAATGCACATCACTATAAGCCTTGCAAGCAATGCAACTAATGAGTTAGTTGCGGGATGATGTATTACGGAAAAAGTAAAGAGACTTGCCAATAACGAGATTGAGCTAGGTATTAAAATACCGACGATCGAATCTCGGGCAAGTAACTTACCGATGAAAAGGGAACAACGTATATTGTTATGCGGTTTGACCGATAAAGATCTTCGTAGAATATGTAGGAACCAATATGAGCATCCAGGTTCCGCTATTGGTTATTGACTGGAGACGTGTCTTGGTCATGTCTACATAGTTCTCGAACCCGTAGGGTCCGCACGCTTAAAGTTCTGTGACGATCGGTATTATGAGTTTATGTGATTTGATGTACCGAAGGTAGTTCGGAGTCCCGGATGAGATCGGGGACATGACAAGGAGTCTCGAAATGGTCGAGACATAAAATCGATATATTGGACGACTATATTCGGACATCGGAAAGGTTTCGAGTGATTCGGGTATTTTTCGGAGTACCGGGGAGTTACGGGAATACGGGAAGAAGTATTGGGCCTCAATGGGCCAAGTGGTGGAAGAGAGGAGGCAGGGCGCGCGCCCCCTAGCCCAAACCGAATTGGACTAGGGGGTCGGCCCCCTTTCCTCTTTTCCTCCCTCTCCTTCCTTCTCCCCCTCCCCTTCCTTTCCTTCGAGCTAACGAAACTCCTACTAGGAGGAGGACTCCTCCTGCTGGCGCGCCCTACAGGGCCGGCCGGCCTCCCCCCTTGCTCCTTTATATACGGGGGCAGGGGGCACCCTAGAACACACAAGTTGATCATTGATCTCTCCCAGCCGTGTGCGGTGCCCCCTCCACCATAATCCACCTCGCTCATACTATAGCGGTGCTTAGGCGAAGCCCTGCGACAGTAGCTTCATCAACATCGTCACCACGCTGTCGTGCTAACAAAACTCTCCCTCGAGCTCTACTGGATCGTGAGTTCGCGGGACGTCACCGAGCTGAACATGTGCTGAACGTGGAGGTGCCGTACGTTCGGTACTGAGGATCGGTCGATCATGAAGACGTACGACTACATCAACCACGTTGTCTTAACGCTTCCGCTTAACGGTCTATGAGGGTACGTGGACAACACTCTCCCCTCTCGTTGCTATGCATCACCATGATCTTGCGTGTGCGTAGGAATTTTTTTGAAATTACTACGTTCCCCAACAGTGGCATTCGAGCCAGGTTTATGCATAGATGGTATATGCATGAGTAGAACACAAGTGAGTTGTGGGCGATACAAGTCATACTGCTTACCAGCATGTCATACTTTGGTTCGGCGATATTGTTGGATGAAGCGGCCCGGACCGACATTACGCGTATGCTTACAAGAGAGTGGTTCTACTGACGTGCTTTGCACACAGGTGGCTGGCGGGTGTCAGTTTCTCCAACTTTAGTTGAACCGAGTGTAACTACGCCTGGTCCTTGTTGAAGGTTAAAACAACACTAATTTGATGAAATATCATTGTGGTTTTGATGCGTAGGTAAGAACGGTTTTTGCTCAGCCCGTAGCAGCCACGTAAAACTTGCAACAACAAAGTAGAGGAAGTCTAACTTGTTTTTGCAGGGCATGTTGTGATGTGATATGGTCAAGACATGATGAGATATAAATTGTTGTATGAGATGATCATGTTTTGTTAAAGTAATCGGCAACTGGCAGAAGCCTTATGGTTGTCTCTTTATTGCATAAGATGCAAGCACCATACAATTGCTTTACTTTATCGCTATGCGATAGCAATAGTTGCAAAAGCAATGGTTGGCGAGATGACCATGTGACGACACATTGATAGATATCAAGATGATGGAGATCATGGTGTCATGCCGGTGACGATAGAGATCATGACGGTACTTTGGAAATGGAGATCAAAGGCGCAAGATGATCATGGCCATATCATGTCACATATTTTGATTGCATGTGATGTTTATCCTTTATGCATCTTATTTTGCGTTGATTGACGGTAGCATTATAAGATGATCTCTCACTAAATTTCAAGGTAAAAGTGTTCACCCTAAGTATGCACCATTGCCAAAGTTCGTCGTGCCGAGACACCACGTGATGATCGGGTGTGATAAGCTCAACGTTCATCTACAACGGGTGTAAGACAGTTTTGCACACGCAGAATACTCGGGTTAAACTTGACGAGCCTAGCATATGCAGATATGGCCTTGGAACACTGAGACCGAAAGGTCGAGCGTGAATCATATAGTAGATATGATCAACATAGAGATGTTCACCATTGAAAATTACTCCATCTCACGCGATGATCGGTTATGGTTTAGTTGATATGGATCACGTGATCATTAGATGATTAGAGGGATGTCTATCTAAGTGGGAGTTCTTAAGTAATATGATTAATTGAACTTAAATTTATCATGAACTTAGTCCTGATAGTATTTGCATAACTATGTTGTAGATCAATAGCTCGCGATGTAGCTCCCCGTTTATTTTGATATGTTCCTAGAGAAAAACTAAGTTGAAAAATGTTAGTAGCAATTATGCGGATTGGATCCGTGATCTGAGGATTATCCTCATTGTTGTACAGAAGAATTATGTCCTTGATGCACCACTAGGTGACAGACCGATTGCAGGAGCAGATGCAGACGTTATGAATGTTTAGCAAGCTCGATATGATGACTACTTGATAGTTTAGTGCACCATGCTTTACGGCTTAGAATCGGGGCTTCAAATACGTTTTGAACGCCACGGAGCATATGAGATGTTCCAAGAGTTGAAATTAGTATTTCAGTCTCATGCCCATGTCGAAAGGTATGAGACCTTTAACAAGCACTTGGCCTACAAGATGGAGGAGAATAGCTCAGCTAGTGAGCATGTGCTCAGAATGTCTGAGTACTACAATCACTTGAATCAAGTGGGAGTTAATCTTCCAGATAAGATAGTGATTGACAGAGTTCTCTAGTCACTATCACCAAGTTACTGGAACTTCGTGATGAACTATAATATGCAAGGGATAACAGAAACGGTTCCGAAGCTCTTCATGATGTTGAAATCGACGAAGGTAGAAATCAAGAAAAGCATCAAATGTTGATGGTTGACAAGACCACTAGTTTCAAGAAAAGGGCAAAGGGAAGAAGGGGAACTTCAATAAGAACGACAATCAAGTTGCTGCTCAAGTGAAGAAGCCCAAGTCTAGACCTAAGCCTGAGACTAAGTGCTTCTACTGCAAAGGGACTGGTCACTGGAAGCAGAACTGCCCCAAGTATTTGGCGGATAAGAAGGATGGCAAAGTGAACAAAGGTATATTTGATATACATGTTATTGATGTGTACTTTACTAGTGTTTATAGCAACCCCTCAGTATTTGATACTAGTTCAGTTGCTAAAGATTAGTAACTCGAAACAGGAATTGCAGAATAAACAGAGACTAGTTAAGGGTGAAGTGAAGATGTGTATTGGAAGTGGTTCCAAGATTGATATGATCATCATCGCACACTCTCTATACTTTCGGGATTAGTGTTGAACCTAAAATAACTGTTATTTGGTGTTTGCGTTAAGCATGAATATGATTGGATCATGTTTATTGCAATACGGTTATTCATTTAAGTCAAAGAATAATTGTTGCTCTATTTACATGAATAAAACCTTCTGTAGTCATACACTCAATATAAATGGTTTATTGAATCTTGATCGTAGTGATACACATATTCATAATATTGAAGCCAAAAAGATGCAAAGTTAATAATGATAGTGCAACTTATTCGTGGCACTGTCATTTAGGTCATATTGGTGTAAAGCGCATGAAGAAAATCCATGTTGATAGGCTTTTGGAATCACTTGATTATGAATCAGTTGATGCTTGCGAACCATGCCTCATCGGCAAGATGACTGAGACTCTGTTCTCCGGAACAATGGAGCGAGCAACAGACTTGTTGGAAATAATACATACTGATGTATGCAGTCCAATGAGTGTTGAGGCTCGCGGTAGGTATTGTTATTTTCTGACCTTCACAGATGATTTGAGTAAGATATGGGTATATCTTCTTGATGAAACATAAGTCTGAAACATATGAAAAGTTCAAATAATTTCGGAGTGAAGTGGAAAATCATTGTAACAAGAAAATAAAGTTTCTATGATCTGATCATGGAGGAGAATATTTGAGTTACAAGTTTGGTCTTCATTTGAAACAATGCGGAATAGTTTCGCAACTCACGCCACCTGGAACACCACAGCGTAATGGTGTGTCCAAACATCGCAACCGTACTTTATTAGATATGGTGCAATCTATGATGTTTCTTACCGATTTTTACCACTATCATTTTGGGTTATGCATTAGAGACAGCTGCATTCACGTTAAATAGGGCACCATCGAAATCTGTTGAGACGACGCCTTATGAACTATGGTTTGGCAAGAAACCAAAGTTGTTGTTTCTTAAAGTTTGGGGTTGCGATGCTTATGTGAAGAAGTTTCATCCTGATAAGCTCAAACCCAAATCGGAGAAATGTGTCTTCATAGGATACCCAAAGGAGACAGTTTGGTACACCTTCTATCACAGATCTGAAGGCAAGACATTCGTTGCTAAGAATGGATCCTTTCTAGAGAAGGAGTTTCTCTCGAAATAAGTGAGTGGGAGGAAAGTAGAACTTGATGAGGTAACTATACCTGCTCCCTTATTGGAAAGTAGTTCATCACAGAAATCTGTTCCTGTGACTCCTACATCAATTAGTGAGGAAGCTAATGATGATGATCGTGTAACTTCATATCAAGTTACTACCGAACCTCGTAGGTCAACCAGAGTGAGATCCGCACCAGAGTGGTACGGTAATCCTGTTCTGGATGTCATGTTACTTGACCATGACGAACCTACGAACTATGAGGAAGCGATGATGAGCCCAGATTCCGCGAAATGGCTTGAGGCCATGAAATCTGAGATGTGATCCATGTATGAGAAGAAAGTATGGACTTTGATTGACTTGCCCGATGATCGGTGAGTCATTAAGAATAAATGGATCTTCAAGAGGAAGATGGATGCTGATAGAAGTGTTACCATCTACAAAGCTCGAATTGTTGCAAAATGTTTTCGACAAGTTCAAGGTGTTGACTACGATGAGATTTTCTCACTCGTATCGATTCTTAAAAGTCTGTCCGAATCATGTTAGCAGTTGCCGCATTTTATGAAATCTGGCAAATGGATGTCAAAACTATATTCCTTAATGGATTTCTTAAAGAAGAGTTGTATATGATGCAACCAGAAGGTTTTGTCGATCCTAGAGGCGCTAACAAAGAGAGCAAGCTCCAGCGATCCATCTATGGGCTGGTGCAAGCATCTCGGAGTTGGAATATATGCTTTGATAAAGTGATCAAAGCATATGGTTTTATACAGACTTGCGGTGAAGCTTGTATTTACAAAAAAGTGAGTGGGAGCACTACAACATTTCTGATAAGTATATGTGAATGACATATTGTTGATCAGAAATAATGTAGAATTTTCTGGAAAGCATAAAGGAGTGTTTGAAAAGAGTTTTTCAAGGAAAGACTAATGTCTACTACACAACCTTCTTCTTGTAGACGTTGTTGGGCCTCCAAGTGCAGAGGTTTGTAGGACAGTAGCAAATTTCCCTCAAGTGGATGACCTAAGGTTTATCAATCTGTAGGAGGCGTAGGATGAAGATGGTCTCTCTCAAGCAACCCTGCAACCAAGTAACAAAGAGTCTCTTGTGTCCCCAACACACCCAATACAATGGTAAATTGTATAGGTGCACTAGTTCGGCGAAGAGATGGTGAAACAAGTGGTATATGGATAGTAGATAAAGGTATTTGTAATCTGAAATTATAAAAACAACAAGGTAACTAATGATAAAAGTGAGCGTAAACGGTATTGCAATGCTAAGAAACAAGGCCTAGGGTTCATACTTTCGCTAGTGTAAGTTCCCTCAACAATACTAACATAATTGGATCATAAAACTATCCCTCGACATGCAACAAAGAGTCACTCCAAAGTCACTAATAGCGGAGAACGAACGAAGAGATTATGGTAGGGTACGAAACCACCTCAAAGTTATTCTTTCCAATCAATCCGTTGGGCTATTCCTATAAGTGTCACAAACAGCCCTAGAGTTCGTACTAGAATAACACCTTAAGACACAAATCAACCAAAACCCTAATGTCACCTAGATACTCCAATGTCACCTCAAGTATCCGTGGGTATGATTATACGATATGCGTCACACAATCTCAGATTCATCTATTCAACCAACACAAAGGACCTCAAAGAGTGCCCCAAAGTTCCTACCAGAGAATCACGACGAAAACGTGTGCCAACCCCTATGCATAGGTTCCCAATGTCACCAAACCCGCAAGTTGATCACCAAGACATACATCAAGTGTTCTCAAATCTTTAAAGACTCAATTGGATAAGATTACTTCAAAGGGGAAACTCAATTCATTACAAGAGAGAAGAGGGGGAGGAGAAACATAGGATCCAACTATAATAGCAAAGCTCGCGATACATCAAGATCGTATCGTCTCAAGAACACGAGAGAGAGAGAGAGATCAAACACATAGCTACTGGTACATACCCTCAGCCCCGAGGGAGAACTACTCCCTCCTCGTCATGGAGAGCACTGGGATGATGAAGATGGCCACCGGGGAAGGATTGCCCCCTCCGGTAGGGTGCCGGAACGGGTCTAGATTGGTTTTCGGTGGCTATGGAGGCTTCTGGCGGCGGAACTCCTGATCTATTTTCTGTTCTGGAAGTCTTAGGGTATATGGAGTTATATAGGTAGAAGAAGCACGCCAGGGGAGCCACGGGGGCCCCACGAGGCAGGGTGGGCGCGCCCCCCACCCTCGTGGGTAGCTCCCGTATCTTCTGACGTGGGGTCCAAGTCCATCAGGTGTGTTTCCTTCCAAATATAACTTCTCCAGTTGATTTCGTTCTGTTTCGACTCCGTCTGATATTCCTTTCTTCAAAACACTGAAATAGGCATCAAACAGCAAATCTGGGCTGGGCCTTCAGTTAATAGGTTAGTCCCAAAAATAATATAAAAGTGGATAATAAAGCCCAATATTGCCCATAACAGTAGATAATATAGCATGGAGCAATCGAAAATTATAGATACATTGGAGACGTATCAGGCATCCCCAAGCTTAATTCCTGCTCGTCCTCAAGTAGGTAAATGATAAAAAGATAATTTTTGATGTGGAATGCTAGTTGGCATAATTTCAATGTAATTCTTCTTAATTAAGGCATGAACATTAAGATCTGAAAGATTCAAGACAAAAGTTCATATTGACATAAAAATGATAATACTTCAAGCATACCAACTAAGCAATTATGTCTTCTCAAAATAACATGGCCAAAGAAAGCTATCCCTACAAAATCATATAGTCTGGCTATGCTCCATCTTCACCACACAACATATTTAAATCATGCACAACCCCGATGACAAGCCAAGCAATTGTTTCATACTTTTGATGTTCTCAAACTTTTTCAATCTTCACGCAATACATGAGCGTGAGCCATGGACATAGCACTATAGGTGGAATAGAGTGGTGGTTGTGGAGAAGACAAAAAGGGAGAAGATAGCCTCACATCAACTAGGCATATCAACGAGCTATGGAGATGCCCATTAATAGATATCAATGTGAGTGAGTAGGGATTGCCATGCAACGGATGCACTAGAGCTATAAGTATATGAAAGCTCAAAAAGAAACTAAGTGGGTGTGCATCCAACTTGCTTGCTCACGAAGACCTAGGGCATTTTGAGGAAGCCCATCATTGGAATATACAAGCCAAGTTCTATAATGAAAAATTCCCACTAGTATATGAAAGTGACAGAACAAGAGACTCTCTATCATAAAGATCATGGTGCTACTTTGAAGCACAAGTGTGGAAAAAGGATAGTAGCATTGTCCCTTTTATTTATTTATTTTTTTAATTTTTTTTGTTTGGCCTTTCTTTTTTTATTTGGCCTTTCCTCTTTTTTTATTTGGCCTTTCTTTTTTTTGGCCCCCTTTTTTTGGGACAATGCTCTATTAATGATGATCATCACACTTCTATTTATTTACAACTCAATGATACAACTCGATACTAGAACAAAGATGACTCTATATGAATGCCTCCGGCGGTGTACCAGGATATGCAATGAATCAAGAGTGACATGTATGAAAGAATTATGAATGGTGGCTTTGCCACAAATACAATGTCAACTACATGATCATGCTAAGCAATATGACAATGATGAATGTGTCATGATAAACGGAATGGTGGAAAGTTGCATGGCAATATATCTCAGAATGGCTATGGAAATGCCATAATAGGTAGGTATGGTGGCTGTTTTGAGGAAGATATAAGGAGGTTTAAGATACCGGTGAAAGGTGCGCGGTATTGGAGAGACTAGCAATGGTGGAAGGGTGAGAGTGCGTATAATCCATGGACTCAACATTAGTCATAGAGAACTCATATACTTATTGCAAAAATCTAGAAGTTATCAAAGCAAAGTATTACACGCATGCTCCTATGGGGATAGATTGGTAGGAAAAGACCATTGCTCGTCCCCGACCGCCACTCATAAGGAAGACAATAAATAAATAAATCATGCTCCGACTTCATCACATAACGGTTCACCATACGTGCATGCTACGGGAATCACAAACCTCAACACAAGTATTTCTCAAATTCATAACCACTCAACTAGCATGACTCTAATATCACCATCTCCATATCTCAAAACAATCATCAAGTATCAAACTTCTCTTAGTATTCAACACACTCATAAGAGAACTTTATTATTCCTGAATACCTAGCATATTAGGATTTTAAGCAAATTACCATGCTATTTAAGACTCTCAAAATAATCTAAGTGAAGCATGAGAGTTCATCTATTTCTTCAAAATAAAACTACCACCATGCTCTAAAAGATATAAGTGGAGCACTAGAGCAAATGACAAACTACTCCGAAAGATATAAGTGAAGATCAATGAGTAGTCGAATAATTATGCAACTATGTGAAGACTCTCTAACATTTAATAATTTCAGATCTTGTTATTTTATTCAAACAGCAAGCAAAGCAAAATAAAATGACATCTAAGAATAGAAAACATCATGTGAAGAAGCAAAAACTTAGGATCAACCGATACTAACCGATAATTGTTGAAGAAGAAAGGTGGGATGCCAACTGGGGCATCCCCAAGCTTAGATGCTTGAGACTTCTTGAAATATTATCTTGGGATGCCTTGGGCATCCCCAAGCTTGAGCTTTTGTGTCTCCTTAATTCCTCTCATATCACGGTCTCCCTAAATCTCAAAAGCTTCATCCACACAAAACTCAACAAGGACTCGTGAGATAAGTTAGTATAAACCATTGCAAAAACCTTATCATACTCTACTGTAGAAAATCACTAAAATTATTTTTGAACATTGCATACTAAATGCCTCTGCATATTTAATAGTCCTATCCTCAAATAGAATCATTAAAGAAGCAACCATATGCAAACAATGCAAACATAACAGCAATCTGCCTAAACAGGATAGTCTGTAAAGAATGCTGCAACATCCATACTTCCCTACCTCCAAAAATTATGAAATAAAATTCCCACTGTAGTAAATTTATCAGAGCTTAATATTCAAAAGGTTTCAACATTTTATCACATTCTGACTTTTCTAGGGAATTATTGCAACAACAGTAAACTTTCTGTTTTCAAACAGCAACATGTATGCTTGTAACATAGGCATAGTAAAGGCTATCAATGCCACTTTTATTGAAATAAAAGATGCAAAACATTGTTATAAATAATATCAAGCAAATCCTAAGAAAATAAATTGACGCTCCAAGCAAAACACATATCATGTGGCGAATAAAAATATAGCTCCAAGTAAAGTTACCGATGAACGAAGACGAAAGAGGGGATGCCTTCCGGGGCATCCCCAAGCTTAGGATCTTGGCTATCCTTGAGTATTACCTTGGGGTGCCATGTGCATCCCCAATCTTAGGCTCTTGCCACTCCTTATTCCATAGTCCATCGAATCCTTACCCAAAACTTGAAAACTTCACAACACAAAACTTAACAGAAAACTCGTAAGCTCCGTTAGTATAAGAAAATAAATCACCACTTCAAGGTACTGTAATGAACTCATTCTTTATTTATATTGGTGTTAAACCTACTATATTCCAACTTCTCTATGGTTTATAAACTATTTTACTAGCCATAGATTCATCAAAATAAGTAAACAACACATGAAAAACAGAGTCTGTCAAAAACAGAACAGTCTGTAGTAATCTGGATCAAACGTATACTTCTGGAACTCATAAAATTCTCAAATAAATTTCTGGACCTGAGGAATTTATCTATTAATCATCTTAAAAAATAATTAACTAAATATTACTCTCAAAATAAAAATGGCAGCAATTCTTGTGAGCGCTAAAGTTTCTGTTTTTTACAGCATGATCAACAAGACTTTCCCAAAGTCTTCCCAAAGGTTCTACTTGGCACAAACACTAATTAAAAGCATAAAACCACATATAAACAGAGGCTAGATGAATTATTTATTAATAAACAGGAGAAAAAAGTAAGGAACAAAAATAAAATTGGGCTGCCTCCCAACAAGCGCTATCGTTTAACGCCCCTAGCTGGGCATGATGATTTCAATGATGCTCACATGAAGGATAAGAATTGAAACATAAATAGAGTATCTTGAAGAATATGACTAGCACATTTAAGTCTAACCCACTTCCTATGCATAGGGATTTTGTGAGCAAACAACTTGTGGGAACAAGAATCAACTTGCATAGGAAGGTAAAACAAGCATAACTTCAAAACTTTAAGCACATGGAGAGGAAACTTGATATTATTGCAATTCCTAAAAGCATATATTCCTCCCTCATAATAATTTTCAGTAGCATCATGAATGAATTAAACAATATAACCAGCACCTAAATCATTCTTTTCATGATCTACAAGCATAGAAAATTTATTACTCTCCACATAAGCAAAATTCTTCTCATTCGGGATAATGGAAGTATCATAAGAAACTTGAATACTATAAATTGTTTCCACATTAAAAGAGTAATGTTCAAAGAAGGGGTAATCATAATCATGACAAGTTTTATAAATATAATTAGTACTTTTTATAGCATAAGTATCATCACAATAATTATCATAAGTAGGAGGCATGTCATTATCATTATAAATTTGCATAACAAAACTTGGGATACTAAAAATATCATCTTCATTAAGCGTAGCATCCCCAAGCTTGGGACAAACATTAATTGCAGCAAATATATTCTCAAATATGTCATCCTCATCAAACATAGCTTCCCCAACCTTGGGCCTTTTTGTATCATAAGCATAATCACTCTCATCGTTAATAGTATGGATAGCACCAATAGTATAGCAAACATTATTATCATATTCTTCCAAGCAAGTACCAAAAAGATTTTCAAGATCATAAGAAGTATCATTATCTTCCCAATCATAATCATCACAACAAGCAATAGGCATAACGAGATCATCATAAAGTGTATCATCTTCATTTTCATGAGGCACAATAATAATAGGAGCAACTTTATTTGGGAGAGATACCTTTTTACCTCTCTTCCTTTTTCTTTTCTTCCTCTTCACCACATCATGTGGGGGTTCAATCCTCTTTTTGGAGCTCCTTATTAATGAGATTTGTTGAATAGAAGGCTCCTCTTCGTTACCTGATTCATCATAAGAAATAATAGGAGGATATTGGGAAGTCTCTTCCCTTTCATTAGTATTCTCTTCATCCTCTATTTGTTTTCTTTTCTTTATGTAATTGGCAATATAAGGATTATCAATGCAATTCACCACACAATACATATAAATTTTCTCTATATCAAAATGAAGAACTTTATCAAGGGCAAATTTTGGAATATCCTTAATTCTACGTTTAATTTCTTCATAACCCAAAAGCAAACTAAGTTCATTATGATGTGCAAGGGAAATCAAGTCATCACAATTTTTGGACACGATACGATCATGAAACAATTTGCATTGGACACTAAAATGATCTCGTTCATTGCAAAGTTCACATGTAGGACTAAGAAACAATAAATTTTCAGCACATTCATCTAGCTCTTCTTGCAACAATTTGGTTTCTAAGTATTTATGCCTCTTGCGATATCTATCTTCCCTATTTGGTGTGTACTTGCAAACATGCACTCCACAAAAATTGACATGTTTATAGGAGGCATTTTCATCATAACTAGTGCAATCATCATTAGCATCATGGATATTCAAAGAATTCATACTAACAACATTGCAATCATGCTCATCATCTAAAGATTTAGTACCAAACATTTTAATACATTCTTCTTCTAACACTTTGGCACAATTATCGGAATCCTTATTTTCATGAAAGACATTAAAAAGATGAAGCATATGAGGCAACCTGAATTCCATTTTTATGTAGTTTTCATTTATAGACTAAACTAGTGATAAAACAAGAAACTAAAAGACTCGATTGCAAGATCTAAAGATATACCTTCAAGCACTCACCTCCCCGGCAACGGTGCCATAAAAGATATACCTTCAAGCACTCATTCAAATATTTAGTGCCAAACATTTTAGAGATTTCTTCTTCTAGCACTTGAGCACAATTATCCTTTCCATCATACTCATGAAAGATATTAAAAAGGTGAAGCGTATGAGACAAACTCAATTCCATTTTTTTGTATTTTTTTTTATAAACTAAACTAGTGATAAAACAAGAAACTAAAAGACTCGATTGCAAGATCTAAAGATATACCTTCAAGCACTCACCTCCCCGGCAACGGTGCCATAAAAGAGCTTGATGTCTACTACACAACCTTCTTCTTGTAGACGTTGTTGGGCCTCCAAGTGCAGAGGTTTGTAGGACAGTAGAAAATTTCCCTCAAGTGGATGACCTAAGGTTTATCAATCCATAGGAGGCATAGGATGAAGATGGTCTCTCTCAAGCAATCCTGCAATCAAGTAACAAAGAGTCTCTTGTGTCCCCAACACACCCAATACAATGGTAAATTGTATAGGTGCACTAGTTCGGCGAAGAGATGGTGAAACAAGTGGTATATGGATAGTAGATAAAGGTATTTGTAATCTGAAATTATAAAAACAGCAAGGTAACTAATGATAAAAGTGAGCGTAAACGGTATTGCAATGCTAGGAAACAAGGCCTAGGGTTCATACTTTCGCTAGTGTAAGTTCCCTCAACAATACTAACACAATTGGATCATAAAACTATCCCTCAACATGCAACAAAGAGTCACTCCAAAGTCACTAATAGCGGAGAACGAACGAAGAGATTATGGTAGGGTACGAAACCACCTCAAAGTTATTCTTTCCAATCAATCCGTTGGGCTATTCCTATAAGTGTCACAAACAGCCCTAGAGTTCGTACTAGAATAACACCTTAAGACACAAATCAACCAAAACCCTAATGTCACCTAGATACTCCAATGTCACCTCAAGTATCCGTGGGTATGATTATACGATATGCGTCACACAATCTCAGATTCATCTATTCAACCAACACAAAGGACCTCAAAGAGTGCCCCAAAGTTCCTACCGGAGAATCACGACGAAAACGTGTGCCAACCCATATGCATAGGTTCCCAATGTCACGAAACCCGCAAGTTGATCACCAAGACATACATCAAGTGTTCTCAAATCTTTAAAGACTCAATCTGATAAGATTACTTCAAAGGGGAAACTCAATTCATTACAAGAGAGAAGAGGGGGAGGAGAAACATAGGATCCAACTATAATAGCAAAGCTCGCGATACATCAAGATCGTATCGTCTCAAGAACACGAGAGAGAGAGAGATCAAACACATAGCTACTGGTACATACCCTCAGCCCCGAGGGAGAACTACTCCCTCCTTGTCATGGAGAGCACCGGGATGATGAAGATGGCCACCGGGGAAGGATTGCCCCCTCCGGCAGGGTGCCGGAACGGGTCTAGATTGGCTTTCGGTGGCTACGGAGGCTTCTGGCGGCGGAACTCCCGATCTATTTTCTGTTCTGGAAGTTTTAGGGTATATGGAGTTATATAGGCAGAAGAAGCACGTCAGGGGAGCCACAGGGGCCCCACGAGGCAGGGGGCGCGCCCTAGGGTGGTGGGCGCGCCCCCCACCCTCGTGGGCAGCTCCCGTATCTTCTGACGTGGGGTCCAAGTCCATCAGGTGTGTTTCCTTCCAAAAATAGCTTCTCTAGTTGATTTCGTTCCATTTCGATTCTGTCTGATATTCCTTTTCTTCAAAACACTGAAATAGGCATAAAACAACAAATCTGGGTTGGGCCTCCGGTTAATAGGTTAGTCCCAAAAATAATATAAAAGTGGATAATAAATCCCAATATTGCCCATAACAGTAGATAATATTGCATGGAGCTATCAAAAATTATAGATACGTTGGAGACGTATCAAAGACCTCGATGAAGCTGCTTACACATTCAGCATCAAGATCTATAGAGATAGATCAAGACGCTTGATAAAAATTTTCAATGAGTACATACCTTGACAAGATTTCGAAGTAGTTCAAAATGGAACAGTCAAAGAAGGAGTTCTTGTCTGTGTTGCAAGGTGTGAAGTTGAGTAAACACTCAAAACCTGACCACAGCAGAAAATAGAAAGAGAATGAAAGGTCATTCCCTATGCCTCAGTCATCGGTTCTATAAAGTATGCTATGCTGTTTACCAGTCCTATTGTATACATTAGCATCTTTCTGGCAAGGGAGTACAATAGTGATCTAGGAGTAGATCACTGGACAGCGGTCAAAATTATCCTTAGAGGACTAAGGAAATATTTCTCGGTTATGGAGGTGATAAAAGAGTTCGTCGTAAAGAGTTACATCAATGCAAGCTTTTTACATCAATCTAGATGACTCTAAGTCTCGATCTGGATGCATATTAAAAGTGGGAGCTTTAGCTAGAGTAGCTCCGTGCAGAGAATTGTAGACATAGAAATTTGCGAAATACATACGGATCTGAATGTTGCAGACCCGTAGGCTAAACTTCCCTCACAAGCAAAACATGATCACTCTTTGTGTGTTAATCACATAGCAATGTGAACTAGATTATTGACTCTAGTAAACCTTTTGGGTATTAGTCACATAGAGATGTGAACTAATCACATAAAGATGTGAACTATTGGTGTTAAATCACATGACGATGTGAACTAGATATTGACTCTAGTGCAAGTGGGAGACTGAAGGAAATATGCCCTAGAGGCAATAATAAAGTTATTATTTATTTCCTTATATCATGATAAATGTTTATTATTCATCCTAGAATTGTATTAACCGGAAACTTAGTATATGTGTGAATACATAGACAAACATAGTGTCACTAGTATGCCTCTACTAGACTAGATCGTTGATCAAAGATGGTTGAGTTTCCTAGCCATAGACATGAGTTGTCATTTGATTAACGGGATCACATCATTAGTAGAATGATGTGATTGACTTGACCCATTTTGTTAGCTTAGCACTTGATCGTTTTAGTTTACCGCTATTGCTTTCTTCATGCTTATACATGTTCCTATGACTATGAGATTATGCAACTCCCGATTACCGGAGGAACACTTTATGTGCTACCAAACATCACAACGTAACTGGGTGATTATAAAGGTGCTCTACAGGTGTCTCGGATGGTACTTGTTGAGTTGGCATAGATCAAGAATAGGATTCGTCACTCCGATTGTTGGAGAGGTATCTCTGGGCCTTCTCGGTAATGCACATCACTATAAGCCTTGCAAGCAATGCAACTAATGAGTTAGTTGCGGGATGATGCATTACAGAACGAGTAAGGAGACTTTCCCATAACGAGATTGAGCTAGGTATTAAGATACCGATGATCGAATCTCGGGCAAGTAACTTATCGATGACAAAGGGAACAACGTATATTGTTATGCGGTTTGACCGATAAAGATCTTCGTAGAATATGTAGGAACCAATATGAGCATCCAGGCTCCGCTATTGGTTATTGAATGGAGACGTGTCTCGGTCATGTCTACATAGTTCTCGAACCCGTAGGGTCCGCACGCTTAAAGTTCTGTGACGATCGGTATTATGAGTTTATGTGATTTGATGTACCAAAGGTAGTTCGGAGTCCCGGATGAGATCGGGGACATGACGAGGAGTCTCGAAATGGTCGAGACGTAAAGATCGATATATTGGATGACTATATTCGGCATCGAAAATGTTCCGAGTGATTCTGGTATTTTTCGGAGTAACGGGGAGTTACGGGAATACGGGAAGAAGTATTGGGCCTCAATGGGCCAAGTGGTGGAAGAGAGGAGGTAGGGCGCGCGGGCCCCCTAGCCCAAACTGAATTGGACTAGGGGGCCGGCCCCCCTTTTCTCCTTTTCCTCCCTCTCCTTCCTTCTCCCCTTCTCCCTTCCTTTCCTCCCCCCTAGTAGGAGTAGGAAAGGGGAGTCCTACTCCTACTAGGAGGAGGACTCCTCCTCCTGGCGCACCCTACAGGGCCAGCCGGCCTCCCCCTTTCTCCTTTATATACGGGGGCAGGGGGGCACCCTAGAACACACAAGTTGATCATTGATCTCTCCCAGCCGTGTGCGGTGCCCCCCTCCACCATAATCCACCTCGTTCATACTGTAGCGGTGCTTAGGCGAAGCCCTACGACAGTAGCTTCATCAACATCGTCACCACGTCGTCGTGCTGACGAAACTCTCCCTCGAGCTCTACTAGATCGTGAGTTCGCGGGACGTCACCGAGCTGAACGTGTGTTGAACGCGGAGGTGATGTATGTTCGGTACTGAGGATCGGTCGATCATGAAGACGTACGACTACATCAACCGTGTTGTCTTAACAATTCCGCTTAACAGTCTACGAGGGTACGTGGACGACACTCTCCCCTCTCGTTGCTATGCATCACCATGATCTTGCGTGTGCGTAGGATTTTTTTGAAATTACTATGTTCCCCAACAGAACTTAGCAAAAATAAGCAACCCATATGGACCCGCTTGAAGACTATCAACTCATATGCTTCTCCCCCTTTTGTCAGTAAGGACCAAAAAGTTTGAAGACATAGAGTGTCTAATCGCTCTCCGGTGATGAAGATGTTGGAGCGGCTGGGTCGATGATGTCTACTACACCACCTTATTCTTGTAGACGTTGTTGGGCCTCCAAGTGCAGAGGTTTGTAGGACAGTAGCAAATTTCCCTCAAGTGGATGACCTAAGGTTTATCAATTCATGGGAGGCATAGGATGAAGATGGTCTCTCTCAAGCAACCCTGCAACCAAATAACAAAGAGTATCTTGTGTCCCCAACACACCCAATACAATGGTAAATTGTATAGGTGCACTAGTTCGGCGAAGAGATGGTGATACAAGTGCAATATGGATGGTAGATAAAGGTTTTTGTAATGTGAAAATACAAAAACAGCAAGATAACTAATGATAAAAGTGAGCACAAACGGTATTGCAATGCGTTGAAACAAGGCCTAGGGTTCATACTTTCACTAGTGCAAGTTCTCTCAACAATAATGATATAATTGGATCATATAACTAACCCTCAACATGCAACAAAGAGTCACTCCAAAGTCACTAATAGAGGAGACCAAATGAAGATATTATTGTAGGGTATGAAACCACCTCAAAGTTATTCTTTCTGACCGATCTATTCAAGAGTCCGTAGTAAAATAACACTAAGCTATTCTTTCCATTCGATCTATCCTAGAGTTCATACTAGAATAACACCTTAAGACACAAATGAACCAAAACCCTAATGTCACCTAGATACTCCAATGTCACCTCAAGTATCCGTGGGTATGATTATACAATATGCATCACACAATCTTAGATTCATCTATTCAACCAACAGAAAGAACTTCAAAGAGTGCCCCAAAGTTTCTACTGGAGAGTCAAGATGAAAACGTTTGACAAAACCTATGCATAAGCTCACGAGGTCACGGAACTCGCAGGTTGATCACCAAAACATACATCAAGTGGATCACGTGAATACCCCATTGTCACCACAAATAAGCACATGCAAGACATACATCAAGTGTTTTCAAATCTTTAAAGACTCAATCCAATAAGATAACTTCAAAGGGAAAACTCAATTCATCACAAGGGGATAGAGGGGTAGAAACATCATAAGATCCAACTATAATAGCAAAGCTCACGATACGTCAAGATCGTGCCGAATCAAGAACACGAGAGAGAGAGAGAGATCAAACACATAGCTACTGGTACATACCCTCAGCCCCGAGGGTGAACTACTCCCTCCTCATCATGGAGAGCACTGGGATGATGAAGATGGCCACCGGTGAGGGATCCCCCCTCTGGCAGGGTGCCGGAACGGGTCTAGATTAGTCTCGATGGATACGGAGGCTTGCGGCAGCGGAACTCCCGATCTAGGTTATTTTCTGGAGGTTTCTGTATTTATAGGAATTTTTTACGTCGGGAACAAGTCATGGGGGTCCCTGAGTCGTCCACGAGATAGGGCGGCGCGCCCGGGGGGTAGGGCGCGCCCCCACCCTCGTGGACGGCCCGGGACTCTACTGGCCCAACTCTTTTACTCTGGAAGCTTCTTTTGGTCCATAAAAAATCATCAAAAATGGGCACATCAAGTGGACTCCATTTGGTATTCCTTTTCTGTAAAACTCAAAAACAAGGAAAAAACAGAAACTGGCACTGGGCTCTAGGTTAATAGGTTAGTCCCAAAAATCATGTAAAATAGCATATAAATGCATATAAAATATCCAAGATGGATAATATAATAGCATGGAACAATAAAAATATTATAGATACGTTGGAGACGTATCAAGCATCTCCAAGCTTAATTCATGCTCGTCCTCGAGTAGGTAGATGATAAAAATAGAATTTTTGATGTGGAATGCTACCTAACATATTTATCCATGTAATTCTCTTTATTGTGGCAAGAATATTCAGATCCGAAAGATTCAGGACAAAAGTTAAATATTGACATAAAAATAATATTACTTCAAGCATACTAACAAAGAAATCATGTCTTCTCAAAATAGCATGGCCAAAGAAAACTATCCCTATAAAATCATATAGTCTGGCTATGCTCTATCTTCATCACACAAAATATTTAAATCATGCACAACCCCGATGACAAGCCAAGCAATTGTTTCATACTTCTTATGTCCTCAAACTTTTTCAATCTTCACGCAATACATGAGCGTGAGCCATGGACATAGCACTATAGGCGGAATAGAAAGGTGGTTGTGGAGAAGACAAAAAGGAGAAGAAAGTCTCACATCAACTAGGTGTATCAACGGGCTATGGAGTTGCCCATGAATAGATATCAACGTGAATGAGTAGGGATTCCCATGCAACGGATGCACTAGAAATATAGGTGTATGAAGGCTCAACAAAAGAAACTAAGTGGGTGTGCATCCAACTTGCTTGCTCATGAAGACCTAGGGCAATTTTGAGGAAGCCCATCATTGGAATATACAAGCCAAGTTCTATAATGAAAGA
Organism: Triticum urartu; assembly: GCF_056163025.1. Lineage (NCBI taxonomy): Eukaryota > Viridiplantae > Streptophyta > Magnoliopsida > Poales > Poaceae > Triticum > Triticum urartu. The sequence goes on along the minus strand of NC_141874.1, from coordinate 601,596,155 downwards.
TTCCCACTAGTATATGAAAGTGACAACATAGGGGACTCTCTATCATGAAGATCATGGTGCTACTTTGAAGCATGCTACCTCTTGAGCACTGCGTTGGTTTTCCCTTGAAGAGGAAAGGGTGATGCAGCAAAGCAGCGTAAGTATTTCCCTCAGTTTTTGAGAACCAAGGTATCAATACAGTAGGAGGCCATGCATGAGTCGCTCGCACCTACACAAACAAATAAACTCCTCGCAACCAAGGCGATAAAGGGGTTGTCAATCCCTTCACGGTCACTTACGAAAGTGAGATCTGATAGATATGATAAGACAATATTTTTGGTATTTTTATGATATAGAGAAATAAAGATGCAAGTAAAATAAATGGCAAAGGAAATAACTAAGTATTGGAAGATTAATATGATGGAAAATAGACCCGGGGACCATAGGTTTCACTAGTGGCTTCTCTCGAGAGCATAAGTATTACAGTGGGTGAACAAATTACTGTTGAGCAATTGACAGAATTGAGCATAGTTATGAGAATATCTAGGTATGATCATGTATATATGCATCACGTCCGAGACAAGTAGACCGACTCCTGCATGCATCTACTACTATTACTCCACACATCGACCGCTATCCAGCATGCATCTAGAGTATTAAGTTCAAGAGAACAGAGTAACGCTTTAAGCAAGATGACATGATGTAGAGGGATAAACTCATGCAATATGATATAAACCCCATCTTGTTATCCTCGATGGCAACAATACAATACGTGCCTTGCTGCCCCATACTGTCACTGGGAAAGGACACCGCAAGATTGAACCCAAAGCTAAGCACTTCTCCCATTGCAAGAAAGATCAATCTAGTAGGCCGAACCAAACTGATAATTCGAAGAGACTTGCAAAGATAACCAATCATACATAAAAGAATTCAGAGAAGATTCAAATATTGTTCAAAGATAAACTTGATCGTAAACCCACAATTCATCGGTCTCAACAAACACACCGCAAAAGAACATTACATCGAATAGATCTCCACAAGAGAGGGGGGAACTTTGTATTGAGATCCAAAGAGAGAGAAGAAGCCATCTAGCTAATAACTATGGACCCGAAGGTCTGAAGTAAACTACTCACACTTCATCGGAGAGGCTATGGTGTTGATGTAGAAGCCCTCCATAATCGATACCCCCTCCGGCGGAGCTCCGGAAAAGGCCCCAAGATGGGATCTCATGGATACAGAAAGTTATGGCGGTGGAATTAGGGTTTTGGCTCCGTCTCTAGTAGTTTGGGGGTACGTAGGTATATATATATAGGCGGAAGAAGTACGTCGATGGAGCAACGTGGGCCCCACGAGGGTGGAGGGCGTGCCTGGGGGGGGTAGGCGTGCCCCCTACCTCATGCCTTCCTGTTTGATGTCTTGACGTAGGGTCCAAGTCCTCTGGATCACGTTTGTTTCGAAAATCACGTTCCCGAAGGTTTCATTCCGTTTGGACTCCGTTTGATATTCTTTTTCTGTGAAACTCTGAAACAGGCAAAAAACAGCAATTCTGGGTTGGGCCTCCGGTTAATAGGTTAGTCCCAAAAATAATATAAAAGTGTATAATAAAGCCCAATAATGTCCAAAACAGGATATAATATAGCATGGAACAATAAAAAATTATAGATACGTTGGAGACACATCAAGCATCCCTAAGCTTAATTCCTGCTCATCCTCGAGTAGGTAAATGATAAAAACAGAATTTTTGATGTGGAATGCTACTTGGCATAATTTCAATGTAATTCTTCTTAATTGTGGTATGAATATTCAGATCTGAAAGATTCAAGATAAAAGTTCAATATTAACATACAAATAATAATAGTTCAAGCATACTAACTTAAGCAATTATGTCTCTTCAAAATAACATGGCTGAAGAAAGTTATCCCTACAAAATCATATAGTCTCGCTATGCTCCATCTTCACCACACAAAATATTTAAATCATGCACAACCCCGATGACAAGCCAAGCAATTGTTTCATACTTTTAGTGTTCTCAAACTTTTTCAATCTTCACGCAATACATGAGCGCGAGCCATGGACATAGCACAATAGGTGGAATAGAATGGTGGTTGTGGAGAAGACAAAAAAGGGGGAAGATAGTCTCACATCAACTAGGCATATCAACGGGCTATGGAGATGCTCATTAATAGATATCAATGTGAGTGAGTAGGGATTGCCATGCAACGGATGCACTAGAGCTATAAGTATATGAAAGCTCAACAAAAAAGAACTAAGTGGGTGTGCATCCAACTCGCTTGCTCACGAAGACCTAGGGCATTTTAAGGAGGACCATCATTGGAATATACAAGCCAAGTTCTATAATGAAAAATTCCCACTAGTATATGAAAGTGATAACATAAGAGACTCTCCATGAAGATCTTGGTGCTACTTTGAAGCACAAATGTGGTAAAAGGATAGTAGCATTGTCCCTTCTCTCTTTTTCTCTCATTTTTTTATTTGGGCCTTTTCTCTTTTTTAAGGCCTCTTTTTTTAGTCCGGAGTCTCACCTCGACTTGTGGGGGAATCATAGTCTCCATCATCCTTTCCTCACTTGGATAATGCTCTAAAACTGATGGTCATCACACTTTTTTATTTACTTACAACTCAACAATTACAACTCAATACTTAGAACAAAATATGACTCTATGTGAATGCCTTCGGTGGTGTACCGGGATATGCAATGAATCAAGAGTGACATGTATGAAAGAATTATGAATGGTGGCTTTGCCATGAATACAACGTCAACTACATGATCACGCAAAGCAATATGACAATGATGGAGCGTGTCATAGTAAACGGAATGGTGGTAAGTTGCATGGCAATATATCTCGGAATGGCTATAGAAATGCCATGATAGGTAGGTATGGTGGCTGTTTTGAGGAAGGTATATGGTGGGTGTATGATACCGGCGAAAGGTGTGCAGTATTAGAGAGGCTAGCAATGGTGGAAGGGTGAGAGTGCGTATGATCCATGGACTCAACATTAGTCATAAAGAACTCATATACTTATTGCAAAAAATCTACAAGTTATCAAAGCAAAGTATTACGCACATGCTCCTAGGGGTAGATTGGTAGGAAAAGTCCATCGCTCGTCCCCGACTGCCACTCATAAGGAAGACAATCAATAAATAAATCATGCTCCGACTTCATCACATAACGGTTCACCATACGTGCATGCTACGGGAATCACAAACTTTAATACAAGTATTTCTCAAATTCACAACTACTCAACTAGCATGACTCTAATATCACCATATCCATATCTCAAAACAATTATCAAGTATCAAACTTCTCATAGTATTCAACACACTCATAAGAAAATTTTATTATTAATCTTGAATGCCTAACATAATTAAAGCAATTTACCATGCTGTTTTGTAGGACTCTCAAAATAATCTAAGTGAAGCATGAGAGAACAATGGTTTCTATAAAACAAATCCACCAACGTGCTCTAAAAGATATAAGTGAAGCACTAGAGCAAAAACTATATAACTCAAAAGATATAAGTGAAGCACATAGAGTATTCTAACAATTTCCGAATCATGTCTGTCTCTCTCAAAAGGTGTGTACAGCAAGGATTATTGTGGAAAACTAACAAATAAAGACTCAAATAATACAATATGCTCCAAGCAAAACACATACATTGTGGTAAATAAAAATATAGCTCCAAGTAAAGTTACCGATGGAAGTAGACGAAAGAGGGGATGCCTTCCGGGGCATCCCCAGGCTTTGGCTTTTAGGTGTCCTTAGATTATATTGGGGGTGCCATGGGCATCCCCAAGCTTAGTCTCTTGCCACTCCTTGTTCCATAATCCATCAAATCTTTACCCAAAACTTGAAAACTTCACAACACAAAACTTAAAGTAGAAAATCTCGTGAGCTCCGTTAGCGAAAGGAAACAAAACACCACTTCAAGGTACTGTAATGAACTCATTCTTTATTTATATTGGTGTTAAAACTACTGTTTTCCAACTTCTCTATAGTTTATAAACTATTTTACTAGCCATAGATTCATTAAAACAAGCAAACAACACACGAAAAACAGAATCTGTCAAAAACAGAATAGTCTGTAGTAATCTGTAGCTAACGCAAGATCTGGAACTCCAAAAATTCTAAAATAAATTTCTGGACGTGAGGAATTTATCTATTAATCATCTGCAAAAATAATTAACTAAATAGCACTTTCAAATTAAAAATGACAGCAATTCTCGTGAGCGCTAAAGTTTCTGTTTTTTACAGCAAGATTAAAAAGACTTTCCCCAAGTCTTCCCAACGGTTCTACTTGGCACAAACACTAATTAAACACAAAAAACAAAACCAAAACAGAGGCTAGATAAATTATTTATTACTAAACAGGAGCAAAAAGCAAGGAATAAAAATAAAATTGGGTTGCCTCCCAACAAGCGCTATCGTTTAACGCCCCTAGCTAGGCATAAAAGCGAAGATAGATCTAGGTATTGCCATCTTTGGTAGGCAATCCATAAGTGGATCTCATAATATATTCATATGGTAATTTAATTTTATTTCTAGGGAAGTGTTCCATGCCTTTCCTTAACGGAAATTGAATCTAATATTCCCTTCCTTCATATCAATAATTGCACCAATCATTGTAAGGAAAGGTCTACCAAGAATAATAGGACATGAAGGATTGCAATCTATGTCAAGAACAATAAAATCTACGGGCACATAATTCCTATTTTCCACAATAAGAACATCATTAATCCTTCCCATAGGTTTCTTGATAGTGGAATCTGCAAGGTGCAAGTTTAAAGAGCAATCATCAAAATCACAGGAACCTAGCAAATCACACAAAGTCTTAGGAATCGTGGAAACACTAGCACCCAAATCACACAAAGCATAGCACTCATGATCTTTAATTTTAATTTTAATAATAGGTTCCCACTCATCATAAAGTTTTCTAGGGATAGAAACTTCCAACTCAAGTTTTTCTTCGTAAGATTGCATCAAAGCATCAACGATATGTTTGTTAAAGGCTTTATTTTGACTATAAGCATGAGAAGAATTTAGCACGGATTGCAACAAGGAAATACAATCTATCAAAGAGCAATTGTCATAATTAAATTCCTTGAAATACAAAATAGTGGGTTCATCGATATTTAAAGTTCTGACTTCTTCAATCCCACTTTTAACAATTTTAGCATCAAGATCTAAAGACTTTGAATTTTTGGAACGCCTTCTAGGTAAAGGTGGATCATATTTAGTCCCATCATTATCAAGATTCATATTACGAAACAAAGATTTAATAGGGGACACATCAATAACTTTTAGATCTTCATCTTTGTCTTCCAAAAACATTTCTGGCTTAGCAGCCATCTTATTAACTAAGGTGGCTTGCTTATCCGAAACTTCAGCTATTAACTTCTCAAGATGAGCAATCTGAGATTTCAAACCATCAAATTCTTTAGACATATCATCGAGCTCTTTATTCATATAACCCATAAAGCTTTTTGTTCTTTAAGCTCATTTCTAAAGAAATTATTATGCTTAAGTTGTAAGACCATAAAACTCCTGATGTTGTTTTCGATCTCTTCTAACCTTTTAAGGTGAAGATCACCAAATCTAGATAGAGCCATCGTGACAAGCAAGAAATCCAACACACAGGCAAACAAGAGACATGCAAAAAGAGGCGAATAGAGAAAGAGGAGGAGGACGGAGAGAGAGAGAGGGCAAATAAAACGGCAAGGGTGAAGTGGGGGAGAGGAAAGCGAGAGGCAAATGGCAAATAATGTAATGCGGGAGATAAGGGTTTGTGATGGGTACTTGGTATGTTGAATTTTGCGTAGACTCCCCGGCAACGGCGCCAGAAATCCTTCTTGATACCTCTTGAGCACTGCGTTGGTTTTCCCTTGAAGAGGAAAGGGTGATGCAGCAGAGCAGCGTAAGTATTACCCTCAGTTTTTGAGAACCAAGGTATCAATCCAGTAGGAGGTCACGCACGAGTCCCTTGCACCTACACAAACAAATAAACTCCTCGCAACCAACGCGATAAAGGGGTTGTCAATCCCTTCACGGTCACTTACGAAAGTGAGATCTGATAGATATGATAAGATAATATTTTTGGTATTTTATGATAAAGAGAAATAAAGATGCAAGTAAAATAAGTGGCAAAGGAAATAACTAAGTATTGGAAGATTAATATGATGGAAAATAGACCCGGGGGCCATAGGTTTCACTAGTGGCTTCTCTCGAGAGCATAAGTATTACGGTGGGTGAACAAATTACTGTTGAGCAATTGACAGAATTGAGCATAGTTATGAGAATATCTAGGTATGATCATGTATATAGGCATCACGTCCGAGACAAGTAGACCGACTCCTGCCTGCATCTACTACTATTACTCCACACATCGACCGCTATCCAGCATGCATCTAGAGTATTAAGTTCAAGAGAACAGAGTAACGCTTTAAGCAAGATGACATGATGTAGAGGGATAAACTCATGCAATATGATATAAACCCCAGCTTGTTATCCTCGATGGCAACAATACAATACGTGCCTTGCTGCCCCTACTGTCACTGGGAAAGGACACCGCAAGATTGAACCCAAAGCTAAGAACTTCTCCCATTGCAAGAATCTAGTAGGCCAAACCAAACTGATAATTCGAAGAGACTTGCAAAGATAACCAATCATACATAAAATAATTCAGAGAAGATTCAAATATTGTTCATAGATAAACTTGATCATAAACCCACAATTCATCGGTCTCAACAAACACACCGCAAAAGAAGATTACATCGAATAGATCTCCACAAGAGAGCGGGAGAACTTTGTATTGAGATCCAAAAAGAGAGAAGAAGCCATCTAGCTAATAACTATGGACCCGAAGGTCTGAAGTAAACTACTCACACTTCATCAGAGATGCTATGGTGTTGATGTAGAAGCCCTCCGTGATCGATACCCCCTCCGGCGGAGCTCCGGAAAAGGACCCAAGATGGGATCTCATGGATACAGAAAGTTAAGATGGTGGAATTAGGGTTTTGGCTCCGTATGTGGTAGTTTGGGGGTACATAGGTATATATAGGAGGAAGAAGTACGTCGGTGGAGCAACATGGGCCCCACGAGGGTGGAGGGCGTGCCTGGGGGGGGGGGGGGTAAGCGCCCCCTCCTACCTCGTGCCTTCCTGGTTGATGTTTTGACGTAGGGTTCAAGTCCTCTGGATCACGTTTGTTCCAAAAATCACGTTCCTGAAGGTTTCATTCCGTTTGGACTCCGTTTGATATTCTTTTTCTGCGAAACTCTAAAATAGGCAAAAAAACAGCAATTCTGGGCTGGGCCTCCGGTTAATAGGTTAGTCCCAAAAATAATATAAAAGTGTATAATAAAGCCCAATAATGTCCAAAATAGGATATAATATAGCATGGAACAATAAAAAATTATAGATACGTTGGAGACGTATCAAAGCACAAGTGTGGTAAAAGGATAGTAGCATTGCCCCTTCTCTCTTTTTCTCTCATGTTTTGCGCCTTTTTTATGGCCTCTTTTTTCTCCCTTTTTTTATTTTTCGTCCGGAGTCTCATCCCGACTTGTGGGGGGATCATAGTCTCCATCATCCTTTCCTCACATGGGACAATGCTCTAATAATGATGATCATCACACTTTTATTTACTTACAACTCAAGAATTTCAACTCGATACTTAGAAAAAAATGACACTATGCGAATGCCTTCGGCGGTGTATCGGGATGTGCAATGATTCAAGAGTGACATGTATGAAATTATGAACGGTGGCTTTGCCACAAATATGATGTCAACTACATGATCATGCAAAGCAATATGACAATGATGGAGCGTGTCATAATAAACGGAACGGTGGAAAGTTGCATGACAATATATCTCGGAATGGCTATGGAAATGCCATAATAGGTAGGTATGGTGGCTGTTTTGAGGAAGATATATGGTGGGTGTATGATATCGGCGAAAGATGCGCGGTATTAGAGAGGCTAGTAATGGTGGAAGGGTGAGAGTGTGTATAATCCATGGACTCAACATTAGTCATAAAGAACTCACATACTTATTGCAAAAATCTATTAGTTATCGAATCAAAGTACTACGATCATGCTCCTAGGGGGATAGATTGGTAGGAAAAGACCATCGCTCGTCCCCGACCGCCACTCATAAGGAAGAGAATCAAAAAATAAATCATGCTCCGACTTCATCACACAACGGTTCACCATACGCGCATGCTATGGGAATCACAAACTTTAACACAAGTATTTCTCAAATTCACAACTACTCAACTAGCATGACTCTAATATCACCATCTTCATATCTCAAAACAATCATAAAGAATCAAACTTCTCATAGTATTCAATGCACTTTATATGAAAGTTTTTTTATTATACCCATCTTGGATGCCTATCATATTAGGACTAATTTTATAACCAAAGCAAATTACCATGCTGTTCTAAAAGACTCTAAAAATGATATAAGTGAAGCATAAGAGTTCATCTATTTCTTCAAAATAAAACCACCGACGTGCTCTAAAAAGATATGAGTGAAGCACTAGAGCAAATGACAAACTACTCCAAAAGATATAAGTGAAGATCAATGAGTAGTAGAATAATTATGTAACTATGTGAAGACTCTCTAACATTTAAGAATTTCATATCTTGGTATTTTATTCAAACAACAAGCAAAACAAAAGAAAATAAAACGATGCTCCAAGCAAAACACATATCATGTGGTGAATAAAAATATAGCTCCAAGTAAAGTTACCGATGAACGAAGACGAAAGAGGGGATGCCATCCGGAGCATCCCCAAGTTAGGCTCTTGGTTGTCCTTGAATATTACCTTGGGGTGCCTTGGGCATCCCCAAGCTTAGGCTCTTGCCACTCCTTATTCCATAGTCCATCAAATATTTACCCAAAACTTGAAAACTTCATAACACAAAACTTAACAGAAAACTCGTAAGCTCTGTTAGTATCAGAAAATAGATCACCACTTAGGTACTGTTGTGAACTCATTCTAAATTCATATTTGTGTAATATCTACTGTATTCCAACTTCTCTATGGTTCATACACTCTGATACTACTCATAGATTCATCAAAATAAGCAAAAACACATAGAAAACAGAATCTATCAAAAACAGAACCGTATGTAGCAATCTGGAGGTTTCGAATACTTATGTAACTCCAATAATTCTGAAAAATTAGGATGACCAGGACAATTTGTATATTGATCTACTTCAGTTGGAATTGGTATTTTATCGCTCTCTGGTAAAAAAACAAAAATTATTTGCGCATACTTTCTGTTTTATCAGCAAGATCAAACAATAATCACCATAGATCATCCCAAAGGTCTTACTTGACACTTTATTGAAACAAAAGCTATAAAACATTATTACTACAGTAGCTTAATCATGTGAACACACAAAAACCGTAGGTAAAGGTGTTGGGTTATCTCCCAACAAGCGCTTTTCTTTAATGCCTTTCTAGCTAGGCATGATAATTTCAATGATGCTCACACAAAAGATAAGAATTGAAACATAGCGGGAGCATCATGAAGAATATGACTAACACATTTAAGCCTAACCCACTTCCTATGCATAGGGATTTTGTGAGCAAACAACTTATGGGAACAAGAATCAACTTGCATAGGAAGGTAAAGCAAGCAAAACTTCAAGATTTTCAACACATAGAGAGGAAACTTGATATTATTGCAGTATGTAGAAGCATATGTTCCTCTCTCATAATAATTTTCAGTAACATCATGAATGAATTCAACAATATAACCATCACATAAAGCATTCTTTTCATGATCTACAAGCATGGAATTTATATTACTCTCCACATAAGCAAATTTCTTCTTATGAATAGTAGTGGGAGCAAACTCAACAAAATAACTATCATGTGAGGCATAATCCAATTGAAAGTTAAAATCATGATGACAAGTTTCATGGATATCATTATTCTTTATAGCATACATGTCATCACAATAATCATCATAGATAGGAGGGATGCTTTCATCATAATAAATTTGCTCATCAAAACTTGGGGGACAAAAAATATCATCATCATCAAACATAGCATCCACAAGCTTGTGACTTTGCATATCATTAGCGTCATGGATATTCAAAGAATTCATACTAACAACATTGCAATCATGCTATCATTCAAATATTTAGTGCCAAACATTTTAATGCATTCTTCATCTAACACTTGAGCACAATTTTTCTTTCCATCATTTTCACGAAAGATATTAAAAAGATGAAGCATATGAGGCAACCTCAATTCCATTTTTTGTAGTTTTCTTTTATAGACTAAACTAGTGATAAAACAAGAAACTAAAGGATTCGATTGCAAGATCTAAAGATATACCTTCAAGCGCTAACCTCCCCGGCAACGGCGCCAGAAAAGAGCTTGATGTCTACTACACAACCTTCTTCTTGTAGATGTTGTTGGGCCTCCAAGTGCGGAGGTTTGTAGGATAGTAGCAAATTTTCCTCAAGTGGATGACCTAAGGTTTATCAATCCGTGGGAGGCGTAGGATGAAGATGGTCTCTCTCAAGCAACCCTGCAACCAAATAACAAAGAGTCTCTTGTGTCCCCAACACACCCAATAGAATGGTAAGTTGTATAGGTGCACTAGTTCGGCGAAGAGATGGTGATACAAGTGCAATATGGATGGTAGATAAAGGTTTTTGTAATCTGTTAATATAAAAATAGCAAGGTAACTAATGATAAAAGTGAGCACAAACGGTATTGCAATGCATTGAAACAAGGCCTAGGGTTCATACTTTCACTAGTGCAAGTTTTCTCAACAATAATAATATAATTGGATCATATAACTATCCCTCAACATGCAACAAAGCGTCACACCAAAGTTACTAATAGTGAAGAACAAACGAAGATATTATTGTAGGGTAGGAAACTGTTGGAAATATGCCCTAGAGGCAATAATAAATTAGTTATTATTATATTTCCTTGTTCATGATAATCGTTTATTATCCATGCTAGAATTGTATTGATAGGAAACTCAGATACATGTGTGGATACATAGACAACACCATGTCCCTAGTAAGCCTCTAGTTGACTAGCTCGTTGATCAATAGATGGTTACGGTTTCCTGACCATGGACATTGGATGTCATTGATAACGGGATCACATCATTAGGAGAATGATGTGATGGACAAAGACCCAATCCTAAGCCTAGCACAAGATCATGTAGTTCGTATGCTAAAGCTTTTCTAATGTCAAGTATCATTTCCTCAGACCATGAGATTGTGCAACTCCCGGATACCGTAGGAGTGCTTTGGGTGTGCCAAACGTCACAACGTAACTGGGTGGCTATAAAGGTACACTACAGGTATCTCCGAAAGTGTCTGTTGGGTTGGCACGAATCGAGACTGGGATTTGTCACTCCGTGTAAACGGAGAGGTATCTCTGGGCCCACTCGGTAGGACATCATCATAATGTGCACAATGTGATCAAGGAGTTGATCACGGGATGATGTGTTACGAAACGAGTAAAGAGACTTGCCGGTAACGAGATTGAACAAGGTATCGGGATACCGACGATCGAATCTCGGGCAAGTATCGTACCGCTAGACAAAGGGAATTGTATACGGGATTGATTAAGTCCTTGACATCGTGGTTCATCCGATGAGATCATCATGGAACATGTGGGAGCCAACATGGGTATCCAGATCCCGCTGTTGGTTATTGACCGGAGAGTCATCTCGGTCATGTCTGCATGTCTCCCGAACCCGTAGGGTCTACACACTTAAGGTTCGACGACGCTAGGGTTATAGAGATATTAGTATGCGGTAACCCGAAAGTTGTTCGGAGTCCCGGATGAGATCCCGGACGTCACGAGGAGTTCCGGAATGGTCCGGAGATAAAGAATTATATATAGGAAGTGCTATTTCGGCCATCGGGACAAGTTTCGGGGTCACCGGTATTGTACCGGGACCACCGGAAGGGTCCCGGGGGTTCACCGGGTGGGGCCACCTGCCCCGGAGGGCCACATGGGCTGTAGGGGTGTGCGCCTTGGCCTATATGGGCCAAGGGCACCAGCCCCAAGAGGCCCATGTGCCAAGAGATAAGGGGAAGGAAGAGTCCTAAAGGGGGAAGGCACCTCCGAGGTGCCTTGGGGAGGATGGACTCCTCCCCCCCTTGGCCGCACCCTTCCTTGGAGGAAGGGGCAAGGATGCGCCCTTCCCCTCTCCCTTGGCCCTATATATAGTGGGGGGAAGGGAGGGCAACCATATCTAAGCCCTGGCGCCTCCCTCTCCCTCCCATGACACATCTCCCTCCTCCCGCAGCGCTTGGCGAAGCCCTGTTGGAATCCCGCTGCTTCCACCACCACGCCGTCATGCTGCTGGATCTCCATCAACCTCTCCTCCCCCCTTGCTGGATCAAGAAGGAGGAGACGTCGCTGCTCCGTACGTGTGTTGAACGCGGAGGTGCCGTCCGTTCGGCGCTAGGATCATCGGTGATTTGGATCACGACGAGTACGACTCCATCAACCCCGTTCTCTTGAATGCTTCCGCGCGCGATCTACAAGGGCATGTAGATCCACTCCTCCCGCGTTGCTAGATGACTCCATAGATTGATCTTGGTGATGCGTAGAAAATTTTGAATTTCTGCTACGTTCCCCAACAGTGGCATCATGAGCCAGGTCTATGCGTAGTTTCTATGCACGAGTAGAACACAAAGTAGTTGTGGGCGTTGATTTTGTTCAATATGCTTACCGTTACTAGTCCAATCTTGATTCGGTGGCATTGTGGGATGAAGCGGCCCGGACCGACCTTACACGTACTCTTACGTGAGACTGGTTCCACCGACTGACATGCACTAGTTGCATAAGGTGGCTAGCGGTGTCTGTCTCTCCCACTTTAGTCGGATCGGATTCGATGAAAAGGGTCCTTATGAAGGGTAAATAGCAATTGGCATATCACGTTGTGGTTTTTGCGTAGGTAAGAAACGTTCTTGCTAGAAACCCATAGCAGCCACGTAAAACATGCAAACACCAATTAGAGGATGTCTAACTTGTTTTTGCAGGGTATGCTATGTGATGTGATATGGCCAAAAGGATGTGATGAATGATATATGTGATGTATGAGATTGATCATGTTCTTGTAATAGGAATCACGACTTGCATGTCGATGAGTATGACAACCGGCAGGAGCCATAGGAGTTGTCTTAATTTATTTATGACCTGCGTGTCAACATAAATGTCATGTAATTACTTTACTTTATTGCTAACCGTTAGCTGTAGTAGTAGAAGTAATAGTTGACAAGACAACTTCATGAAGACATGATGATAGAGATCATGATGATGGAGATCATGGTGTCATGCCGGTGACGATGATGATCATGGAGCCCCGAAGATGGAGATCAAGAGGAGCAAAGTGATGATGGCCATATCATGTCACTATTTGATTGCATGTGATGTTTATCATGTTTATGCATCTTGTTTACTTAGAACGACGGTAGTAAATAAGATGATCCCTCATAATAATTTCAAGAAAGTGTTCCCCCTAACTGTGCACCGTTGCGACAGTTCGTTGTTTCGAAGCACCATGTGATGATCGGGTGTGATAGATTCTAACATTCACATACAACGGGTGTAAGACAGATTTACACACGCGAAACACTTAGGTTGACTTGACGAGCCTAGCATGTACAGACATGGCCTCGGAACACAAGATACCGAAAGGTCGAGCATGAGTCGTATGGTAGATACGATCAACATGAAGATGTTCACCGATGATGACTAGTCCGTCTCACGTGATGATCGGACACGGCCTAGTTGACTCGGATCATGTAATCACTTAGATGACTAGAGGGATGTCTATCTGAGTGGGAGTTCACAAGATGAACTTAATTATCCTGAACATAGTCAAAAGGTCTTTGCAAATTATGTCGTAGCTCGCGCTTCAGTTCTACTGTTTAGATATGTTCCTAGAGAAAATTTAGTTGAAAGTTGATAGTAGTAATTATGCGGACTAGGTCCGTAAACTGAGGTTTGTCCTCATTGCTTCATAGAAGGCTTATGTCCTTAATGCACCGCTCAGTGTGCTGAACCTCGAACGTTGTCTATGGATGTTGCGAACATCTGACATACACATTTTGATAACTACGTGATAGTTCAGTTAAACGGCTTAGAGTTGAGGCACCGAAGACGTTTTGAAACGTCGCGAAACATATGAGATGTTTCGAGGGCTGAAATTGGGATTTCAGGCTCGTGCCCATGTCAAGAGGTATAAGACCTCCAACGATTTTCTTAGCCTGCAAACTAAGGGAGAAAAGCTCAATTGTTGAACTTGTGCTCAGATCGTCTGAGTACAACAATCGCTTGAATCGAGTGGGAGTTGATCTTCCAGATGAAATAGTGATGGTTCTCCGAAGTTATCACCACCAAGCTGCTAGAGCTTCGTGATGAACTATAATATATCAGGGACATATATGATGATCCTTGAGATATTCGCGATGTTTGACACCACAAAAGTAGAGATCAAGAAGGAGCATCAATTGTTGATGGTTGGTGAAACCACTAGTTTCAAGAAGGGCAAGGGCAAAAAGGATGCTTCATGAAACGGCAAATCAGCTGCTGCTCTAGTGAAGAAACCCAAGGTTGAACCCAAACCCGAGACTAAGTGTTCTGTAATAAAGGGAACAGCCACTGGAGCAGAATTACCCTAGATACTTGGTAGATAAGAAGGCTGGCAAGGTCGATAGAAGTATATTGGATGTATTATGTTAATGTGTACTTTACTAGTACTCCTAGTAGCACCAGGGTATTAGATACCGGTTCGGTTGCTAAGTGTTAGTAACTCGAAATAAAAGCTACGGAATAAACGGAGACTAGATAAAGGTGAGATGACGATATGTGTTGGAAGTATTTCCAAGGTTGATCAAATATTGTACGCTCCCTCTACCATCGAGATTGGTGTTTGCGTTGAGCATAGACATGATTGGATTATGTCTATCGCAATACGGTTATTCATTTAAAGAGAATAATGGTTACTCTGTTTATTTAAATAATACCTTCAATGGTCTTACACCTGAAATGAATGGTTTATTGAATCTCGATCGTAGTGATACACATGTATATGCCAAAAGATAGTAATGATAGTACCACCTACTTGTGGCACTGCCACGTAAGTCATATCGGTATAAAACGCATGAAGAAGCTCCATGTTGATGGATCTTTGGGCTCACTTGTTTTGAAAGGTTTGAGACATGCGAACCATGTCTATTGGTGTATATGCATGAAGAAACTCCATGCAAATGGACCGTTTGGACTCACTTGATTTTGAATCACTTGAGACATGCAAATCATACCACATGGGCAAGATGACTGAAAGCCTCGTTTTCAGTAAAATGGAACTAGAAAGCAACTTGTTGGAAGTAATACATTTTGATGTGTGCAATCCAATGAGTGCTGAGGCATGTAGTGGATATCGTTATGTTCTTACTTCACAGATGATTTGAGTAGATGTTGAGTATATTTACTTGATGAATCATGAGTCTGAATTATTGAAAGGTTCAAGTAATTTCAGGGTGAAGTTGAAAGATCGTCGTGACAAGAGGATAAAATATCTATGATATGATCATAGAGATGAATATATGAATTACGAGTTTGGCACAGAATTAAGACATTGTGGAAATTGTTTCACAACTAATACAGCCTGGAACACCATAGTGTGATGGTGTGTCCGAACATCATAACTGCACCCTATTGGATATGATGCATACCATGATGTCTCTTATCGAATTACCACAATAGTTTATGGGTTAGGCATTAGAGACAACCACATTCACTTTAAAAGGGGCACCACGTAATTCCGATGAGATGACACCATTTGAACTATGGTTTAGAGAAACCTAAGCTATCATTTCTTAGAAGTTTGGGGCTGCGACGCTTATGTGAAAAGTTTCAGGCTGATAAGCTCGAACCCAAAGCGGATAAATGCATCTTCATAGGACACCCAAAACAGTTGGGTATACCTCCTGTCTCAGATCCGAAAGCAATAAGGGATTGTTTCTAGAATCGGGTCCTTTCTCGAGGAAAAATTTCTCTCGAAAGAATTGAGTGGGAGGATGGTGGAGACTTGATGAGGTTATTGAACCGTCTCTTCAACTAGTGTGTGGCAGAGCACAGGGAGTTGTTCCTGTGGCACCTACACCAATTGAAGTGGAAGCTTATGATAGTGATCATGAAACTTCAGATCAAGTCACTACCAAACCTCGTGGGATGACAAGGATGCGTACTACTTCAGAGTGGTACGTAATCCTGTCTTGGAAGTCATGTTGCTAGACAACAATGAACCTACGAGCTATGGAGAAGCGATGGTGGGCCTGGATTCCAAAATGGCTCGAGGCCATATAATCCGAGAGAGGATCCATATATGAAAACAAAGTGTAGACTTTGGAAGAACTACTTGATGGTCGTAAGGCCGTTAGGTACATATGGATTTTAAAAGGAAGACGGGCAATGATGGTAAGTATCACCATTAAGAAAGCTCGACTTGTCGTTAAGATGTTTTCTGACAAGTTCAAGGAGTTGACTGCGATGAGACTTTCTCACTCGTAGTGATGCTAAGAGTCCGTTGGAATTGTATTAGCGATTACTGCATTATTTATGAAATCTTGCAGATAGGATGTCAAAAAAACATTGTTTCCTCGACGTTTTTTTGCGGAAAGGTTGTATGTGATACAACCGGAAGGTTTTGTTAATCCTGAAAGATGCTAATAAGTATGCAAAGCTCCAGCAATCCTTCTAAGGACTGGAGTAAGCATCTCGGAGTTGGAATGTATGCTTTGATAAGATGATCAAAGTTTTGGGTTTATACAAAGTTTATGAGAAACTTGTATTTCCAAAGAGGTGAGTGGGAGCACTATAGAATTTCTGATGAGTATATGTTGTTGACATATTGTGGATCAGAAATGACGTAGAATTTCTGGAAAGCATATAGGGTTATTTGGAAAGTGTTTTTCAATGGAAAGCCTGGATTAAGCTACTTGAACATTGAGCATCAAGATCTATAAGGATAGATCAAAACGCTTAATGGTACTTTCAAATGAGCACATACCTTGACATGATCTTGAAGGTGTTCAAGATGGATCAGTCAAAGAAGGAGTTCTTGCCTGAGTTGTAAGGTATGAAGTTAAGACTTAAAGCTCGACCGCGGCAGAATAGAGACGAAGGTCGTCCCCTATGCTTTAGACGTAGGCTCTACAGTATGCTATGCTGTGTACCGCACCTAAAATGTGCCTTGCCATGAGTCAGTCAAGGGGTACAAGAGTGATCCAAGAATGGATCACAAGACAACGGTCAAAGTTATCCTTAGTAACTAGTGGACTAAGGAATTTTCTCGATTATGAAGGTGGTAAAAGAGTTCGTCGTAAAGGGTTACGCCGATGCAAACTTTGACACTAATCCAGATTATTCTGAGTAGTAAACTGGATTCGTATAGTAGAACAGTTATTTGGAATAGCTCCAAATGTAGCGTAGTAGTTGCATCTACAAGATGACATAGAAATTTGCGAAGTACATACAGATCTGAAAGATTCAGACCCGTTGACTATAACATCTCTCACAAGCATAACATGATCAAACCAAAAACTCATCGAGTGTTAATCACATGGTAATGTGAACTAGATTATTGACTCTAGTGAACTCTTTGGGTGTTAGTCACATGGGGATGTGACCTTGAGTGTTAATCACATATCAATGTGAACTGGATTATTGACTCTAGTGCAAGTGGGAGACTGTTGGAAATATGCCCTAGAGGCAATAATAAATTAGTTATTATTATATTTCCTTGTTCATGATAATCGTTTATTATCCATGCTAGAATTGTATTGATAGGAAACTCAGATACATGTGTGGATACATAGACAACACCATGTCCCTAGTAAGCCTCTAGTTGACTAGCTCGTTGATCAATAGATGGTTACGGTTTCCTGACCATGGACATTGGATGTCATTGATAACGGGATCACATCATTAGGAGAATGATGTGATGGACAAAGACCCAATCCTAAGCCTAGCACAAGATCATGTAGTTCATATGCTAAAGCTTTTCTAATGTCAAGTATCATCTCCTCAGACCATGAGATTGTGCAACTCCCGGATACCGTAGGAGTGCTTTGGGTGTGCCAAACGTCACAACGTAACTGGGTGGCTATAAAGGTACACTACAGGTATCTCCGAAAGTGTCTGTTGGGTTGGCACGAATCGAGACTGGGATTTGTCACTCCGTGTAAACGGAGAGGTATCTCTGGGCCCACTTGGTAGGACATCATCATAATGTGCACAATGTGATCAAGGAGTTGATCACGGGATGATGTGTTATGAAACGAGTAAAGAGACTTGCCGGTAATGAGATTGAACAAGGTATCGGGTTACCGACGATCGAATCTCGGGCAAGTATCGTACCGCTAGACAAAGGGAATTGTATACGGGATTGATTAAGTCCTTGACATCGTGGTTCATCCGATGAGATCATCGTGGAACATGTGGGAGCCAACATGGGTATCTAGATCCCGCTGTTGGTTATTGACCGGAGAGTCATCTCGGTCATGTCTGCATGTCTCCCGAACCCGTAGGGTCTACACACTTAAGGTTCGGTGACGCTAGGGTTATAGAGATATTAGTATGCGGTAACCCGAAAGTTGTTCGGAGTCCCGGATGAGATCCCGGACGTCACGAGGAGTTCCGGAATGGTCCGGAGGTAAAGAATTATATATAGGAAGTGCTATTTCGGCCATCGGGACAAGTTTCGGGGTCACCGGTATTGTATCGGGACCACCGGAAGGGTCCCGGGGGTCCACCGGGTGGGGCCACCTGCCCCGGGGGGCCACATGGGCTGTAGGGGTGTGCGCCTTGGCCTATATGGGCCAAGGGCACCAGCCCCAAGAGGCCCATGCGCCAAGAGATAAGGGGAAGGAAGAGTCCTAAAAGGGGAAGGCACCTCCGAGGTGCCTTGGGGAGGAGGGACTCCTCCCTGGCCGCACCCTTCCTTGGAGGAAGGGCCAAGGCTGCGCCCCCCCTCTCCCTTGGCCCTATATATAGTGGGGGGAAGGGAGGGCAGCACTACCTAAGCCCTGGCGCCTCCCTCTCCCTCCCATGACACATCTCCCTCCTCCCGCAGCGCTTGGCGAAGCCCTGTTGGAATCCCGCTGCTTCCACCACCACACCGTCGTGCTGCTGGATCTCCATCAACCTCTCCTCCCCCCTTGCTGGATCAAGAAGGAGGAGACGTCGCTGCTCCGTACGTGTGTTGAACGCGGAGGTGCCGTCCATTCGGCGCTAGGATCATCGGTGATTTGGATCACGACGAGTACGACTCCATCAACCCCGTTCTCTTGAACGCTTCCGCGCGCGATCTACAAGGGTATGTAGATCCACTCCTCCCTCGTTGCTAGATGACTCCATAGATTGATCTTGGTGATGCGTAGAAAATTTTGAATTTTTGCTACGTTCCTCAACAGAAACCACCTCAAAGTTATTCTTTCTGATCGACTATTCAAGAGTCCGTAGTAAAATAACATGAAGCTATTCTTTCCGTTCAATCTATCCTAGAGTTCGTACTAGAATAACCCCTTAAGACACAAATCAACCAAAACCCTAATGTCACCTAGATACTCCACTGTCACCTCAAGTATCCGTGGGTATAATTATACAATATGCATCACACAATCTCAGATTCATCTATTCAACCAACACAAAGAACTTCAAAGAGTTCCCCAAAGTTTCTACCGGAGAGTCAAGACGAAAACGTGTGCCAACCCCTATGCATAAGTTCACGAGGTCAAGTACCTCGCAAGTTGATCACCAAAACATACATCAAGTGGATCACGTGAATATCCCATTGTCACCACAGATAAGCACATGCAAGACATACATCAAGTGTTCTCAAATCCTTAAAGACTCAATCCGATAAGATAACTTCAAAGGCAAAACTCAATTCATCACAAGGAGATAGAGGGGAAGAAACATCATAAGATCCAACTATAATAGCAAAGCTCGCGATACATCAAGATCGTGCTGAATCAAGAACACGAGAGAGAGATAGAGAGAGAGAGAGATCAAACACATAGCTATAGGTACATACCCTCAGCCCCGAGGGTGAACTACTCCATCCTCATCATGGAGAATGTCGGGATGATGAAGATGGCCACCGGTGAGGTATCCCCCCTCCGACAGGGTGCCGAAACGGGTCTAGATTGGTTTTCGGTGGCTATGGAGGCTTGCGGCGGCGGAACTCCTGATCTAGGTTATTTTCTGGAGATTTTTGTATTTATAGGAATTTTTTGGCGTCAGGAACAAGTCAGGGGGGTCCCCGAGTCGTCTACGAGATAGGGCGGCGCGCCCGGGGGGTAGGCCGTGCCCCCACCTTCGTGGATGTCCCGGGACTCTTCTGGCCCAGCTGTTTTACTCCGGGGGCTTCTTTTGGTCCATAAAAAATCATCAAAAATTGGCATGTCAATTGGACTCTGTTTGGTATTCCTTTTCTGTAAAACTCAAAAAAAGGAAGAAAAACAGAAACTGGCACTGGGCTCTAGGTCTATAGGTTAGTCCCAAAAATCATATAAAATAGCATATAAATGCATATAAAACATCCAAGATGGATAATATAATAGCATTGAACAATAAAAAATTATAGATACATTGGAGACGTATCTGTCGACGGTGGTGTTGGGCGGTGCAGACAGGTCTGGTGCAGCATCATGATGCAGTGAAGCCATCGCTAGTGAAGTGGCATCATCTTCTTCATCAATGACTCTCGCAACAACAGTTGCAGTCGAAGATGAATATTCTGAATCTTCAATAGAAGGAGTTGGACGCCAACTTGCAGATTGTGGAGGCCTGGAGTCAAACTTGAATCATTCTGTGAAGCCATCTTCACGAAGATCATCTTCAAAACAGAGTAGTGTGAGGCTCTTCTAGGACCGCCGACAGGCTTCATGCGCAATGAATGAATTATTGGTAGCTAGATTGTGAATGCGATTGACATCAATAAAAAGACTCTACATTTGGCACTTCAGCCAGTCATGATGCCTATCCTGTTTTTGATGAAGCGATACAAGAAGTTCTCTGTCATTGAGGACACGGGAACGCTTATTTGGTCTTTGAGAAATATTGCTGGCTGTGGCATCAGTGTTTGCACGATGCGGCAGACGTAGTTGACTAGCAAGGGAACCATCAGGAGCAGGAGGATTGGGCACATGTATGCCTTCAATTGGCTGGGTGAAGCTTTGAATGCCGCATTGTCTTCACAAACTGGCTCCTTAGCAGGCTCAGGGTATATGGCTTCATGTGACATATCGACTTCAGGCAAGAATACAACATGATTGCGCGTTGAAGGTTGATAGTTGATAGTAGAGTGAAGCTTAATCAGCCGCATAACCCATGGAGCATAAAACTTGAGGCCAAGAAGATCAATGCCTGAAGCAGCCAATTGTCGGAATGAAGAAATCTTGAGTGTTAAACCTGATGCCATTGATGATGTAGAAGACCAATGTCTTCATAGCGCCGCCATTGATGATGTAGAAGACCAATGTCTTCATAGCGCCTTCAAGCTTGGCGTTTGGAGAATATCCCTTGATAGGCCACAGAGTATGGCTCGGAATATGATAGACTGTGTGGGGCAGGTACTCGAGGTCATTGACAAAGAACTCCTTTGGATATTCAACATCAATTGGCAATGGCTTCATCATACTGAGCATCTGACTCATATTTGGCCCAGGCTTATGAAAAATGATCTGCAGTTTATTCTCATACAGCTGACAACCTGGTTCAAACAAATCACCATGAATGGGTAGGGAGGTTAGTGACGGTGTCCTGGACTAGGGGGTACTCACCACGTCGTCTCCCGGCCAGTTGGATTGGGTCGAGGACCCCCCATGGCGGTTCACTCATGGGCCACTTTGGGCAGCCCATACCGCATACAAGGAAGATCCCACGAGACTTGGCGCACAAGACGAGGACTCCCCTAAACCCTAGGCCTCTGGTGTGTTATATAAACCGAGGCTAGGCTAGTCAATAGACAATCTAATATTCATTACTACAATCTCGTGGTAGATACATGTACTCTGTACTACACCCATATGAATACAATCAAAAGCAGCATGTAGGGTATTATCTCTTCGAGAGAGCCTGAAGCTGGGTAAAATCCGTGTCCATGTTACCATCGTTCCAAGACGCCTAGCTTAGGACCCCTACTACGAGATACGTCGGATATAGAACCGACATTGGTGCTTTCATTGAGAGCCTGTTGGGTGATCGTCATGGATCGATGCGATGATCAGGTGATATTTTTCTAATCAGATCTATTTTGTACAAGTTAGTTTTTGTGGAAAAAATCGCTGGTTTGCATGCTTCGTCCGCGGACTAGGTCGAGATAAAAAAGTCTAAAAAATCTGCGATCGACGACGCGCTCCCTCGCGGTGTCTAGCACTTTACCCTGGTCCCTTAATCGGCAGACGGCGGCGTTTGATTGATTGTCAAGCTGGTCCCTGGCGACGCACACGGTGCTTGACCGCGAAGCCGAGGGAAAATCCACCATGGGCGGCGATCATCTAGGGAGATCCTTTCCCTCATTATCTTCCCTTTTCCTTATTTAATTCAGCACCTAGGCGGCCGTCGGTTGTTCGCTAGTAGTTTTTTATTTTTACTAAAGTTTGCTTTGTACTGCCAAAATTATGTACTGGTTTGCATCCAGTCTCCACTTATTGGTGACTACTAGACTAACTACTGCTACTGCTACTTGGATCAGACGCTAGTACTGGTTTAGCTAAGTACCTAGTGTAGAAGGGCAAGATGTGGGCTATGCAATCGCGATGTATTGATCGGTGCACCAGGCACGTATATATAAGTACAGAGGTGGTCCACAACCTCAATTATACAAAGGAAACAGGAGGTGGGCCCTATACACAAACATATACGTACACAATATACTCAACACCCCCCCCCCCCCGCGCAGTCGAAGCGGCGCCAGTGACGCAGAGACTGGAACGAAACTCCTCAAAGGTGGAAGTCGGCAGTCCCTTCGTCATCACATCGGCGAACTGTTGTGCAGTCGGCACGTGGAGCACCCGAATGCGTCCAAGGGCCACCTGCTTGCGCACAAAGTGAATGTCCAGCTCAATGTGTTTAGTCCGGCGATGACGAACGGGTTTGGCGGAGAGGTACACCGCAGAAACATTGTCGCAGTAGACAACTGTAGCCTGGGAGACGTCGTGATGCAGCTCGTGAAGTAACTGTCGTAGCCAGGTGCACACAGCAACAGCGTTAGCCACAGCTCGGTACTCAGCCTCCGCGCTGGAGCGCGAAACCGTGGGTTGTCGCTTGGACGACCACGAAACGAGTGAAGGACCGCGGTAGACGCAGTAGCCAGAGGTGGATTGACGAGTGTCTGGGCAGCCAGCCCAGTCCGCGTCGGAGTAGGCCATCATCTCCAGAGAAGTGGACGCTGTGAGGGAGAGTCCAAGGGTCATCGTGCCGCGAATGTAATGGAAGATCCACTTCACGAGAGTACAATGGGAGTCACGAGGGGCGTGCATGTGGAGACACACCTGCTGAACATCATACTGAAGATCCGGTCTGGTGAGAGTCAGATACTGAAGAGCACCAACGATAGACTGGTAGAAAGGAGCATCCGACGCTGGAGAGCCCTCAAGAGCAGAAACCTTGGCCTTCGTGTCAACAGGGTGACAGTTGAGCATGCCAGCACGCTCAAGAAGCTTGTGCGCATACTTCTGCTGATGAAGAAAGAAACCGTCCGGGCGACGAACGACCTCAATGCCAAGGAAATAATGTAGATCACCCAAGTCCTTGATGGCAAACTCATCACGCAGCCGAAGAGTAACCTGCTAAGAAGATCCGCGGAGGAGGCCGTCAGGATGATGTCATCGACGTACAGGAGCAGATATGTAGTGGTGTCACCGTGGCGATAGACAAATAATGAGGCATCCGAGCGAGTGACGCTGAAACCCAGTGTATGAAGAAACCCGGCGATCCGCTGGTACCAGGCGCGGGGTGCTTGCTTGAGCCCGTAGAGAGACCGGGACAGCAGACACACATGGCCAAGAAGAGATGCGCCGACAAAACCCGTGGGCTGCTCACAATACACCTGCTCCTCAAGATGGCCGTGGAGGAAGGCGTTGGAGACATCCATCTGATGAACTGGCCAGCCTCGGGACACTGCAAGCTGGAGGATAGTGCGGATCATGCCCGGTTTGACAACCGGGGCAAACATCTCAGTGAAGTCAACTCCAGCGCGCTGTCGCAAACCACGAACCACCCAGCGAGCCTTGTATCGCTCAAGGGTACCATCCGAGCGGGTCTTGTGGCGAAAAACCCACTTGCTGGTGATGACGTTGGTGCGAGGAGGCCGGGGAACCAGTGTCCAGGTACGGTTCCGCTGAAGGGCGTCGAACTCTTCCTGCATCGCCGCAAGCCAGTGAGGATCACGGAGGGCTGCGCGAGCGGACGCGGGAAGGGGAGACAGCTCCGCGATGGAGACGGCGAGGAGGTCCTCATCGCTGGAGTACCGGAGGCTCGGACGGTGAACGCCGGCTCTAGCCCGTGTAACAGGGCCAGGCGGCAACATCGGAGCGGTCGGCGTGATGGGCGGCGAAGCCACCGGCGAGGCGGCCGGCGAAGCCATCGGCGAAGCGGCCGGCGAAGAAGCCGGGGAGGCGGCGGCCGAGGCGGCCGAAGGGGCGGCCAAGCCTGGAGTGCCCGAGCCCGCGGCGCCCGAGTCGAGGGCGGCGGGTGAGGGAGGGCGCCAGCCGCGGCATCGGCCGAGGAGGCCGAGGGGGCAGGCGCCAGCATGGGGGCGCGCGACGCAGCTCGTCCCACGGCGCGAGGACCGCCAAACCCCGGAGGCGGTCCAAGGGCCGGGCGGGGCCGTCCACCTGACGGAGTCACCAAAGGGCCGGCGGTGGCCGGCGGTGACGAGGCGACAAGGGGTACCTGCCGCTGAAATGGAAACACCATCTCATCAAAGTAAACGTGTCAGGAGGTGAAAACACGATGGGAGACAGGATCATAGCAGCGATAGCCCTTGGTGTTAGGTGGGTAGCCGAGAAAGATGCAGGCGACGGAGCGGGGTGCAAGCTTATGAGGCGCAGTAGCGGCGATGCTAGGGTAGCAAAGGCAGCCGAAGATGCGAAGCTCATCATAAGAAGGTGGTGCACCGAAGAGCAGGTGATGAGATGCAAAGTTCCCGCGAGTGCGACAGGGACGGATGTTAATGAGGAGTGAAGCGGTGGCGAGAGCATCAGGCCAAAAGCGCGGAGGCACATTGGCATGAAAAAGAAGAGTCCGAACGCAGTCATTAAGAATGCGAAGGATACGCTCAGCGCAACCGTTCTGCTGCGAGGTGTACGGGCAAGTGAGACGAAAAGTCGTGCCATGTGTGGTGAGAAGAGTGCGAACAGCGAGGTTGTCGAACTCCTTCCCATTATCTGTCTACAACGCGAGAATGGGACGACCAAACGGCGTGAGAACATAGGAGTAGAAGGCGGCGAGAGTGGATATAGCATCCGACTTGCGGCGCAATGGGAAGGTCCACATATAATGCGAGAAATCATCAAGTATGACAAGATAATAAAGAAAGCCCATGTTACTGGCAACAAGAGATGTCCAAACATCACTATGAATTAACTCAAACGGGTACGATGCAACATAAGAAGAAGCCCTAAACGGGAGACGAGCATGTTTGCCGAGGCGACATGCATGACACGAGTGATCCTCGTTCTTATTACACGTGAAAGAAAAACTCCAAAGTATATGGTGAAGGGTGGTAGGATTAGGATGACCCAAGCGAGCGTGCCAAAGATCCACTCTGGTGGCGAGAGCGACAGGGGCGGCGGAAGTGGTGGAGGTGGCGGAGTGAACGGGGTAGAGCTCGTCGGGGGTGTCACATCGGTGGATCACCATCCGCGTGCGAGCGTCCTTAACAGAAAAACCATACTCGTCAAATTCAACGGTAACATGATTTTCACGTGTAAGAGAACGAACAGAAACAAGAATTTTAATAAGCTTAGGAGAAACTAAGACATTAGACATGGATATTGGAGTGGAGTTAGACAGAAAATATGCATGACCTATGTGGGTGATAGGAAGAGAGGAGTCGTCACCGACGGTGATGCGGTTGGAAGTGTGGACGGGATAGGAGGTGTGGAGGTTACCGGGATAAGCCGCCATGTGGGCGATTGCTCCGGTGTCCATGTACCAGTCGCCGTCGCCGGTGTAGCTGGATGGAGAAGGGGCGGTGTGGAGTGCCGCCAGGAGGGCCGGGTCCCACGGCGCCGGCGGGAGAGGCTGTGGCGGGGCCGTCAGGGGCAGCAGCGGCAGCCCGCTTGGCTGCGGCTGCTGGCCGTAAGGCGCCGCGTAGGGCGCCGCATAGGGCTGCGGCGCGGCGTAGAACGCCTGGTGCGACGGTGGCCACGCGCCGAGGATACCCGGGGCAGGGGCACGGGGAACCGGCGTGGAGTAGGCGTGCACGACGCCGGTCCGTGGGTTCGGGCCAGCGTACCACGGGGCCGGTTGATAGGCTGGCTGCGGCGGGCGGGGTGCTCCTCCCTGAGCTCCGGCGCCCCCTACTTGCGGCCACCGCGACGGCCGCGCGACGACCCCCCATTGGCCGCCGGCTGGGGCGGCGGGAAGGGAGCGGCCGGGGCGGGCGGGAAGCCGGGCGCAGCCGGCTGGGGCGGCGTCGGGCGCGGTTGTGGCGGGCCTTGAGCCCCGCGGGTGCCGGCGACGAGGGCGGTGTGGGTTGCGCGAGTCCACGCCATCCGCATCCGGCGCTCCTCCAACTTGAGGTACGCGACCACCTTAGCGAAGGTAGGCTCCGGGATGAGGGTGAGGTTGGAGTCGGCGTTCCCAAAATCCTCATTGAGTCCGACGGTGAGGGTGCTGATGAGGAGCTCGTCACCGATCGTCTCCCCGAGATCACGGAGCTCATCGGCAAGCTTCTTGAGGCGCATGCAGAAATCATCGATGGACGAGTCAAGCTGCTGGCACCCATAAAACTCGTCGTGGAGAAGGACCTTGCGCTGCAGCCTGTTGTCGGTGAAGAGGCCGTTGAGCTTGGTCCAGACCGCGTAGGCATCGTCGTCGTCAGCCACCACGGTGTGGAAGAGGTCGCTGGAGATGGTGAGGTAGAATCAGCGGATGATGGTGGCGTCGAGGATCATCCACTCCTCGTCGTTGATCATGAGCGCCGAGTCCACGGTGCCGTCCACGTGGCCGTGTAGGAGGTACTCACGGAACACAAGCGAAAAATACCGCTTCCAAGCGGAGTAGGATGCGGTGTTTTGATCAAGCTTCACCGGGACACGCTCATGGATGATGAGGTCGCGGACAAGGGTGACATCGGGACCAGCGAACGGGTTTGAGACGGTGGAGGAGGAGGAGCTCATGGCTAGGGTTAGGGTTTGGGGCGCGTGACGCGGCGCGAGTTGGGAGGTGGTGCGGCGCGGGCTGGAGGTGGGGTGCGCGGCACGGGCGGGTGGTGCGGGAGAGAGGGTTGGGTGGTGCGGGAGGTGGGCGGAAGCTAGCGGCGTTCGGCGGCGGCCTCGGGGAGAGGCGGCGATGGCGGAAGACGGAGTGGTGGGGAGGGGCGGCGGCAACCAGCGGCGGCGGCGACCGGGAGGACAGTGGCGGCGGCGGCGGCTGATGGCGGCGGCGGGGAGGAGCGGCGGCGGCGGCTTAGGATCGTGCTGTGATAGATACCATGTAGAAGGGCAGGATATGGACTGTGCAATCGCGATGTATTGATCGGTGCACCAGGCACGTATATATAAGTACAAAGGTGGGTCACAACCTTAACTATACAGAGAAAACAGAAGATGGGCCCTATACACAAACATATACGCACATAATATACTCAACACCTAGCACTACTACTTCATGTGGAGTACTTGGCCAATTTTCTCTTCCCTCAAATTGCTATGTGCACTAAGAGGCGATCAACAGGGAGGACTCAATACCTGCCGTTGTACTGTGTTTTGTAGATTACTAGCACAAATGCTCGTGCGTTGCAACGGGAGAACAAAAAACATAACAATCTTTAACCAAATAACCATGGGCTAAAACAAAAAAAAATTGGAAAGAAATTGTATCACTCAACTAATCAGGAGTATAATCTGCCATTACAGTACTGGAGATACTATCTGGGTAAGATCCCAGCCAACACGCAGTGCATTGCTGGGAGCGACTAAGAGCGTCGCTCATGGCCAGCTTGAACTTGCGAACGAGCCACCTTCTCTATCTCCCTGGACCAAGGAAGGCTCGTTTTGACGCAATGGGTGGCTACATAATTACACTGTATAAATCAGTGTGACAAATGATAAAGTCCAGCTGCATATATAGTTATGCAAGGAAGAATAAAGCAGGTAGCATGCCTCGTTATTCTCTTGAAATTGATGGCACTCAGGGTATAATAAGAGGTCAATATGTAGATTTATATCATTAGTAGTCCATGACTTATGATAACCATAGCAAATTGATGGTGAACTCCTGAATGAACTTATGTAACCGTTTATTACTTAGCATATCACACGTTGTTGTTCCATAAAGTAACCTCATCCAATTCCAAATAAGCTTTATGAGTCCTTTAATAAAACATTTTCTACTTAACTAATCTTACGAGCACTTTGATGATGGAAACTGAAGTCTCACCGAAAGTCTACTGCCAATATGCTTGCCAGGCAGTTCTTCAGCATTTTCAGTCTTTCCATATGAAGGGCAATACTGGCAGATGCCAATATGTTAGCCCGATAGTTTGCAGTTATGGGAAATTACAACACTAGGTCAGCAATCAATGGAAAATAAATAAAGCTAAGAAAGACTATGAAAGAACACCACAGCAATTCAGATGCTACAACTTGGCACTAATAAGAGGTGTGGTAACCAATAGCTTTCATCAACTACTCCTCACATGCAGGCGTCTTACTCCAAGATTGATAGTGAAAAGTGCATACCCTTGCCTTTCATAAAAGTAATTGAACAAGAATCAGTAGACAAAAATGATTCATATATCCACTAATGTGCTTTGCTATGCATCTAGGATTTTGGAACATAACCAAAAATAATAATGCACAACATATTTCAAATAATAGTCATTTGCTCCTTGTTTCCAGAGAGGAGCTTCTGTAAAGGTGGCCATCAAATGCATGTCATTGCAAGTAATATACGTACCTCAGTGCTGCAGCACCACCGTTCTTTCATAGCTCGCCAACACAATAATAAATTCAGATTGTGCAAAAGATAGACCTTCAAATGGTGTAATTGTCACGCCCGTGTCTCCTTTAGTTCTAACTTTGAAATGCAGTACAAACAATCACTACTAATTTCCTGTAGAAGTTTAAATCCTGCCACGATCAATGAATTAACAGAATGAAATTCTATGCTCTGAGCACAACGCAAGAAAAGGCAGATGTGCATCTTTAATCCAATTATAAGCAGAGGCTGAAGTGTGTTGTTTGTCTAAATTGCCATGTTTTAGCTCGTACAACAAAATGTACAGAAGAACAAATTTATTTTACCAAAAATACCTAAGAGTTTATCGCCTCTGTTGCGCCTCTAGGGAGCGCATCACATGTAACCAGTCTGGCTAGTTGTCACTTGTTAATATCAAACACTTTTAGTACAATTGCTCCAGACTCAGAGGTCAATGCCACACTCCATTTAAAAAAATGGTAGCTAGTTTGCCCTCTAAAAATGATTAGCATGTTATTTCTTCACCCCTTTGAATAGTACTACTTGCATTTTGTGATGCTTCAATGGGATGATAAACTTAAGAAACTTGCACCATCTCTCATTCTTCGTACGTCTTACCTTTGCAAGTCTCAAGAAGATGAGACCTCTGAATAATCAACATATATAGTACTCGTAGAAAAGAAATAATATGATTGGTTCTGGACAAAAATCATTGGGTAAATGCAATGTGATTTATTTTCTTTACGAAGTAATGCACCAATAGAAACCAGCCCTACTATCAAGCTACTGGATGAGATGACTTACCAAAAAAACAATCAACCTACTGGATGAGATGAATTACTTGAAGAATGCCTTGCTAGACCTGGTGCTCCAACCTCTCATGGACTAAAAGAAACAAGAAGATCAAGATAAAAATACCCAACTGCATGCAATTTATTATTTTATAGGCTTGTTGATTGATTCACAAATGAGGAAATGTCGAATGGACCTTACCGGACTGCAGGAGGATGCTTAAGGCGAGCTTGGGGCTGAGCACACCACTGAGCACCATCTTGTCCAGTGTCTCCATGAGGGCCCTGCCAACAGCTGACCACCGATACATCTCGAACACCACCAACGTCCCTCTTCTGACACCCACTCCCTGCCGATCAACATTATCATAAGTTAGAACAGGACCAACAATCTCAGTAAGACTGACCACAGAGTCATGCTAGAACCCCAAAAAAGGTCGAGCATCAAGGGGCACAAGGGCACGAGCAAACGCATGTATTCCGCCACCATTAATTCCCTTGAATACTTGGATAGATAGATAGTGCATTGAGAACATGATTCAAAATAAAAGTAATGTGTACACCTGATATCCTAATTCACAAGAATTTAGCTTCTGTAGTTAAAGAAAACTAACATGTACCTCGGCTGTCCAAGAGCACACAATAGTCACAAATCTGAACCATGTCCCCTTCTATTTACGATCTGGTACAAAGGAGCAACACCTTCATACCGATTGGCTCTTCAAGCTGTTTTCTGAACCCTCAAAGTCTGAATCAGCCCATGTGCAATTTTCGACGGTGCAAATGAAGAGGCAGTATATGTAAGCAATTTGACTGCAAGATGAAGGTTCACTACATCACCTAATTATAGAAAAGTGTCTAGTGGTCTTCCTTCTTGAATCATAAGGAGCAAACCATGAAGAGAAAGCTTTCCTTTATTGAACTAAACTGGAAGTATATGCTTAGAGGCCAGGTCTGATAGAGGCTGGAACACACATTCGAGCCATGGTTCTGACGCACAGCAGCAAGGCCATATCTCGGCCTCATCATCTCAAAGCGACACATAAGACAAACAAAAAGGAAATCCAAATCGCACTTGTTCCTACTATATATCTGCAGATCACAGACCATGGCTTCACAAGCTTCCGCCGCTCTAGCACATATGCCCCTTCGAGGTTCAACTATCATTATTCTCTTGTGTACAATCAGGACAGGAATACTCTGTATTTTCTAATCCTTAAAAAACTGTAGTCAGCAAAGCCTATACATGGAAGCTCATCCACAAACTACTCGAGAGAGAGAAAAACCCACCTATTTGGAGTTCAGAAAAACAAGCTGGGCTAGGAAAGCCTCCTCAATTGCTGCGCGAAACTTGCTTGAGTTGAGATTATACAGAGGTTAAACCTGAAACTTAGTGGAAGTAAGAGGACTTCAGACATCACAACACACCTTCCTGACCGAGCAGCGGCCTCCCGGATCTGTCGAGGTCGAGGAGGTTGGGGAAGGGCCATCAGATCGAAGCCAAGGAGGGGGCTGAGCGTGGCTGGCGACCCAGGCGCTAAGAAGGAGGACCGAGGCGAGGTCTCTGACCTGGCAGCCGATGGCGAGAGACAGGGCAAGGGCCAGGTCGAGCCGCGACGCGAGAACGCCGGGAGGCGCAAGGCAGGCAAGCAGTGGAGGATCCTTCCTTCTTATGGCCGGCAAGTCCAATCCGGCTCGGGCACTCCATGATTTTGTGTTGGAGACGGACTCCAACTCGATCCAAATCAGAGAAGAACAGCACTGGAGCAAGAGGTTGGAGATTGAGGAGACTGCGGGAGACGCCGGAGAAGATTAGGAGCGGATATTGAGGGGAAGGAAAAGAGGGCGCTGACGGCCGGAGAAGAAGACCGGCGGGCCGGCGGCGGCGCCATACCGTACAGATCGAGGAGCATGGAAGGAAGCCGTGTCTTTATTCAATTGCACTTTAAAAAGAACCGCGGGTTGAATATACTAAACAACGGGGCGTTTTGTGCAAAAACGAAACGTTTTTTAAGAATCCACTTAGAAAGGGACTGCGGGTTGAATGCATTAAATAACAGGGACGTTTTTGTGAAAATACCGTGACGGTAAACCTGAAGACTCAATCCGTGTTTTATTATTAGAGAGAGATTATTACACATAATATTTTTTGTTGGACGGTACTGTATTATTTTTGCAGATGTATCCTGCTGATGCTCGTACGTGGCGTTTTTATTGGAGCCAATCCGGCCGGCTTCTTGCTGGTCAAATCCTTGTCCGCAGCTTGGTGGACATCAAAATTCGATTGTGACCCTATCATGTTGTCACCTCGCCTAGCCAAATCAGGTGTTATGTTTTCATTTAAAATAATGAAAGTAAATTGAAATTCTTTACGAATTACCACTGCTCGTTCATGTTATTCTGTCCACAGAAATTTCTTCTGCGGCGGAGCACAACGTGGAGCGATCATATTGATCCGATGATCTGTCTTCGTGGTTACTTCACGTGAGATCGATCGAAAGAAAAAAGCGCAGACGTATAGTCTGAGGAGTAAACAAGCAATGCGGATGGGGCTCCTCAATCCTCATCCACTGACTCGTATAATGTATGGACTGTGTTCGCTTCGCTGCTTGGCGATACATTGGATCCGTACTCAATCTGACCGCTGGACGTACGGACTGTGTACCCTTTTTTTAATTTAGCTCTTCATCAGCTGCTGGCAGTTCCTAATAATCCTTTTCGAAAGTGCACAGGCCTAGAGTATTTTTAAACTAATTAAATACTAGTTTTGCAAGCACGATCCTTGTGATCTAATCTACAACAATACTTCACGTATTGGCGAATACTAGCAGTCCAGCTAGCACTACTTCGGGCAACAATCAAAGTTCGACCGATGTTTCTTTATTCGCTTTGGTCCTCCACGACCATTGCCATCCAGGCTTTATTTTTCTTAGCTATTTGTTTAGCACATAAATTATTATACAAAGAATATTTTCTATCCTTTTGTGCTGCGTTATTTTTGCAGAGAAATTTTTCCGACCCTCGTGCATGGTGTCCGTCTGCCAGTCTCTCGCTGTCACCGAGTCCGTCCAACCTCTGTCGACATCGCCATGTCACACCACTATCACACCATCGAGCTAACTTCAGCGTTCAAGCCATATTTACCACATTATTCACTTCGCATAAATTAATTATGCAATCATTTTATTATTATTACTACTATCTCCGGCTTGCACTATTTTTTGTGCACAGGTAAATGATTCGGGTTGGGCAACGCTGTCACCTCGGCGTACCAATGTATCACGTCACCTCGGCTGGACCGGGGGCTTTGTCATCACTTCATTAACCCACGCCGGGGACTTCGGCGTCATATTCCCGGCTTGCTCCGTTGCCTCGGTCGGACTGGGGTTTGCTACCCCTTGAGCACTGCGTTGGTTTTCCCTTGAAGAGGAAAGGTGATGCAGTAAAGCAGCGTAAGTATTTCCCTCAGTTTTTGAGAATCAAGGTATCAATCCAGTAGGAGACCACGCGCGAGTCACCTCGTACCTACACACACAAATAAGAACCTCGCAACCCATGCGATAAAGGGGGTGTCAATCCCTTCACGGCCACTTGCAAGAGTGAGATCTGATAGAGATAATAATAATAAGATAATTTTTTTGGTATTTTTATGATATAGATTGAAAGTAAAGATTGCAAAATAAAGTAGATGGGAAACTTATATGATGGAGAATAGACCCGGGGGCCATAGGTTTCACTAATGGCTTCTCTCAAGATAGTATAAGTATTACGGTGGGTGAACAAATTACTGTCGAGTAATTGATAGGAAAGCGAATAATTATGAGAATATTTAGGCATGATCATGTATATAGGCATCACGTCCATGACAAGTAGACCGAAACGATTCTACATCTACTACTATTACTCCACACATCGACCGCTATCCAGCATGCATCTAGAGTATTAAGTTCATAAGAATAGAGTAACGCCTTAAGCAAGATGACATGATGTAGAGGGATAAACTCATGCAATATGATGTAAACCCCATCTTTTTATCCTCGATGGCAACAATACAATACGTGTCATTTCCCTTTCTGTCACTGTGATCAAGCACCGCAAGATTGAACCCAAAGCTAAGCACTTCTCCCATTGCAAGAAAGATCAATATAGTAGGCCAAACCAAACTGATAATTCAAAGAGACTTGCAAAGATAAACCAATCATACATAAAAGAATTCAGAGAATATTCAAATATTGTTCATATCATAAACCCACAATTCATCGGATCTCGACAAACACACCGCAAAAGAAGATTACATCGAATAGATCTCCAAGAGAATTGAGGAGAACTTTGTATTGAGATCCAAAGAGAGATAATAAGCCATCTAGCTACCAGCTATAGACCCGAAGGTCTGAAGTAAATTACTCACACATCATCGGAGGGGCCATGGAGTTGATGTAGAGGCCCTCCGTGATCAATGCCCCCTCCGGCGGAGCTTCGGAAAAGGCCCCAAGATGGGATATCTTGGGTACAGAAGGT
This sequence comes from Triticum urartu, assembly GCF_056163025.1. Taxonomy (NCBI): domain Eukaryota; kingdom Viridiplantae; phylum Streptophyta; class Magnoliopsida; order Poales; family Poaceae; genus Triticum; species Triticum urartu. Next base: position 601,561,628 of record NC_141874.1, on the reverse strand, counting down.
TGTGGCGGTGGAAATAGGGTTTCGTGGTGCTCCTGGATGTTTGCGGTGTATATGGATATATATATATATAGGAGGAAGAAGTAGGTCGGTGGAGCAACGAGGGGCCCACGAGGGTGGAGGGCGCGCCCCCTGCCTCGTGGCCTCCTCGATTGTTTCTTGACGCCCACTCCAAGTCTCCTCGGTCACGTTTGTTCCAAAAATAATGCTCCCGAAGGTTTCATTCCGTTTGGACTCCGTTTGATATTCCTTTTCGGCGAAACACTAAAACAGGCAAAAAAACAGCAATTTGGGCTGGGCCTACGATTAATAGGTTAGTCCCAAAAATAATATAAAAGTATGAAAATAAGCCCATTAACATCCAAAATAGATAATATAATAGCATGGAGCAATCAAAAATTATAGATATGTTGGAGACATATCAAGCATCCCCAATCTTAATTCCTGCTCGTCCTCGAGTAGGTAAATGATAAAAATAGAATTTTTGATGTGGAATGCTTCCTAACATATTTCTCAATGTAATTTTTCTTTATTGTGGCATGAATGTTTAGATCCTAAAGATTCAAGATAAAAGTTTAATATTGACATAGAAATAATAATACTTCAAGCATACTAACTAAGCAATCATGTCTTCTCAAAATAACATGGCCAAAGAAAGTTATCCCTACAAAATCATATAGTCTGGCTATGCTCTATCTTCATCACACAAAATATTAAATCATGCACAACCCCGATGACAAGCCAAGCAATTGTTTCATACTTTTGATGTTCTCAAACTTTTTCAATCTTCACGCAATATATGAGCGTGAGCCATGGATATACCACTATGGTGGAATAGAATGGTGGTTGTGGAGAAAAAAAAGGAGAAGATAGTCTCACATCAACTAGGCGTATCAATGGGCTATGGAGATGCCCATTAATAGATATCAATGTGAGTGAGTAGGGATTGCCATGCAATGGATGCACTAGAGCTATAAGTGTATGAAAGCTCTAACTGAAACTAAGTGGGTGTGCATCCAACTTGCTTACTCACGAAGACCTAGGGCAATTTGAGGAAGCCCATCATTGAAATATACAAGCCAAGTTCTATAATGTAAAATTCCCACTAGTTTATGAAAGTGACAACATAGGAGACCCTCTATCATGAAGATCATGGTGCTACTTTGAAGCACAAGTGTGGAAAAAGGATAGTAACATTGTCCCTTCTCTCTTTTTCTCTCACTTTTTTGGGCCTTTTTTTGGACTTTTTTATCTTTTTTTTCGTCCGGAGTCTCATCCCGACTTGTGGGGGAATCATAGTCTCCATCATCCTTTCCTCACTGGGACAATGTTCTAATAATGATGATCATCACACTTCTTTTTACTTACAACTCAAGGATTAAAACTCAATACTTAGAACAAAATATGACACTATGCGAATGCCTCTGGTAGTGTACCGGGATATGCAATGAATCAAGAGTGACATGTATGAAAGAATTATGAACGGTAGCTTTGCCACAAATACGATGTCAACTACATGATCATGCATGGCAATATGAAAATGATGAAGCGTGTCATAAGAACGGAACAGTGGAAAGTTGCATGGCAATATATCTCGGAATGGCTATGAAAATGCCATAATAGGTAGGTCTGGTGGCTGTTTTGAGGAAGGTATATGGTGTGTTTATGGTACCGGCGAAAGTTGCGTGGTACTAGAGAGGCTAGCAATATGGTGGAAGGGTGAGGGTGCGTATAATCCATGGACTCAACATTAGTCATAAAGAACTCACACACTTATTGCAAAAATCTATTAGTTATCGAAACAAAGTACTACGCGCATGCTCCTAGGCGGATAGATTGGTAGGAAAAGACCATCGCTTGTCCCCGACCGCCACTCATAAGGAAGGCAATTAATAAATAAATCATGCTCCAACTTCATCACATAACGGTTCACCATACGTGCATGCTACGGGAATCACAAACTTCAACACAAGTATTTCTCAAAGTCACAACTACTCAACTAGCATGACTCTAATATCACCATCTCCATATCTCAAAACAACCATCAAGTATCAAACTTCTCTTAGTATTCAATGCACTTATATGAAAGTTTTTATTATGCCTAAAAGCAAGTTGCCATGTTGTTCTAAAGGACTCTCAAAATAATATAAGTGAAGCATGAGCGATCAATTATTTCTATAAAATAAAACCACCACCGTTCTCTAAAAGATATAAGTGAAGCACTAGAGCAAAAACTATATAGCTCAAAAGATATAAGTGAAGCACATAGAATATTCTAATAAATTCCAATTCATGTGTGTCTCTCTCAAAAGGTGTGTACAGCAAGGATTATTGTGGTAAACTAAAAAGCAAAGACTCAAATCATACAAGATGCTCCAAGCAAAACACATATCATGTGGCGAATAAAAATATAGCTCCAAGTAAAGTTACCGATGAACGAAGACAAAAGAGGGGATGCCTTCCGGGGCATCCCCAAGCTTAGGCTTTTTGGTGTCCTTGTATTTTACCTTGGGGTGCCATGGGCATCCCCAAGCTTAGGCTCTTGCCACTCCTTTTCCCATAATCCATCAAATCTTTATCCAAAACTTGAAAACTTCACAACACAAAACTTAACAAGAAAATCTCGTGAGCTCCGTTAGTGAAAGAAAACAAAACACCACTTCAAGGTACTGTAATGAACTCATTATTTATTTATATTGGTGTTAAACCTACTGTATTCCAACTTCTCTATGGTTTATAAACTCTTTTACTAGCCATAGATTCATCAGAATAAGCAAACAACACACGAAAAACAGAATTTGTCAAAAACAGAACAGTCTGTAGTAATCTGTAACTAACACAAACTTCTGGAACCCCAAAAATTCTAAAATAAATTGCTGGACGTGAGGAATTTATATATTAATCATATGAAAAAATAATTAACTAAATAGAACTCTCCAATAAAAAATGCCAGCAATTCTCGTGAGCAGTAAAGTTTCTGTTTTTTACAGCAAGATCAACAAGACTTTCCCCAAGTCTTCCCAACGGTTCTACTTGGCACAAACACTAATTAAACACAAAAAACACAACCAAAACAAAGGCTAGATAAATTTTTTATTACTAAACAGGAGAAAAAATCAAGGAATAAAAATGAAATTGGGTTGCCTCCCAACAAGCGCTATCGTTTAACGCCCCTAGCTAGGCATAAAAGCGAAGATAAATCTAGGTATTGCCATGATAATGATAAGTTAAATCGCGAAAGCTCATCTCATACTCCCTACGTTCAGCAGCAAGATTTCTTTGTGGCAAGCAAAAGTAATCAAAAGGGCTAAATTTAATGAGACAAAAGTCCCCAAGATCAAGCTCGGGAGGTATTGGTTCCTCCTTTGGCCCCTCATATTGCACAATCAATTCATCATTATAAGCATTCTTTTGGAAAAAATTCATGAGCCTTTATTTAAGGGAAAAACCTAGCCCATTGTTCTGGATGGAAAAATTATCATTAAGTTTAGAGATCCTATTGACAAGAGCATCGGTAGGAACCTTTTTTCTAAGGTTTTCATTAAAAGCAACATGATCTAAAGATCGTAAACGCATAATGTCTTCTTGATAGAAAAGGATCGCTTCTATGGGAGGACGGCCAGCATCCACCCCTATAATGCGCAAAAATTTCATTGGCTTCTTTTGTTATAAATCTGAACTCATGAGCTAAAAAGATGGTTGTTTCTCGCTTAACAGAAGAATGCTCAATACTAGAAAATTCTAGGGAAATCCTTTGTATGGAAGGATGCATATGTAAAAATTGTCTTTCAAGTTCAACTATGAGCAAAGATATAGCATCTGCGAGACTAGTAGTTTTATGAAGGATAGATCCACTCATGGTGGGAAAAGCACCGACACAAGTAAAGAAATCTTGAATAACTCCCTTCCCAATAATATTACAGCTACCAATCCGAAACTTTTTAGTGTGTAAAATAGTAGGATTTTCAAGAGGATCATCAATAGCATCAAAGTTTTCCATATTATTATCCTTATCAATGATAACCTCCCCAGTTTCAGACATGATGACAACAGATTGCAAAAGAACGCGCACACATAAAGCAGGAAGGAAAAAGAGGCCAACAGAAAGAGAGGGCGAATAAAACGGCAAGGGTGAAGTGGGGGAGAGGAAAATGAGAGGCAAATGGCAAATAATGTAATGCGAAGGATAAGAGTTGTGATGGGTACTTGGTATGTCTTGACTTGGCGTAGATCTCCCCGGCAACGGCGCCAGAAATCCTTCTTGCTACCTCTTGAGCACTGCGTTGGTTTTCCCTTGAAGAGGAAAGGGTGATGCAGTAAAGCAGCATAAGTATTTCCCTCAGTTTTTGAGAACCAAGGTATCAATCCAGTAGGAGACCACGCGCAAGTCACCTCGTACCTACACACACAAATAAGAACCTCGCAACCAACGTGATAAAGGGGTTGTCAATCCCTTCACGGCCACTTGCAAGAGTGAGATCTGATAGAGATAATAATAATAAGATAAATATTTTTGGTATTTTTATGATATAGATTGAAAGTGAAGATTGCAAAATAAAGTAGATGGGAAATTTATATGATGGAGAATAGACCCGGGGGCCATAGGTTTCACTAGTGGCTTCTCTCAAGATAGCATAAGTATTACGATGGGTGAACAAATTACTGTCGAGCAATTGATAGAAAAACGAATAATTATGAGAATATCTAGGCATGATCATGTATATAGGCATCACGTCCATGACCAGTAGACCGAAACGATTCTGCAACTACTACTATTACTCCACACATTGACCGCTATCCAGCATGCATCTAGAGTATTAAGTTCATAAGAACAGAGTAACGCCTTAAGCAAGATGACATGATGTAGAGGGATAAACTCATGCAATATGATGTAAACCCCATCTTTTTATCCTCGATGGCAACAATACAATACGTGTCGTTTCCCTTTCTGTCACTGGGATCGAGCACCGCAAGATTGAACCCAAAGCTAAGCACTTCTCCCATTGCAAGAAAGATCAATCTAGTGGGCCAAACCAAACTGATAATTAGAAGAGACTTGCAAAGATAAACCAATCATACATAAAAGAATTCAGAGAAGATTCAAATATTGTTCATAGATAAACTTGATCATAAACCCACGATTCATCAGATCTCGACAAACACACCGCAAAAGAAGATTACATCGAATATATCTCCAAGAGAATCGAGGAGAACTTTGTATTGAGATCCAAAGAGAGAGAAGAAGCCATCTAGCTACTAGCTATGGACCTGAAGGTCTGAAGTAAACTACTCACACATCATCGGAGGGGCCATGGAGTTGATGTAGAGGCCCTCCATGATCAATGCCCCCTCCGGCGGAGCTCCGAAAAAAGCCCCAAGACGGGATCTCTTGGGTACAGAAGGCACTACTAGGAAAAGGCCTACTAGTGGCGCACCAGTTTTGCCTACTAATGACGCACTATTGGTGCGCCACTAGTACCACGCTACTAGTATTTTTACTAATGGCGCACCACTGGTGCGCCATTAGTATCTGGTATACTAATGGCGCACCACGCCGTGCGCCATTAGTATAAACCACCATGCGCCATTAGTATGCCTCCCAGGGGGCCATATTTACCCACGTGCTTTGGCATACTAATGGCGCACTGTGGGGTGATGCGCCATTAGTATCCTTTGGCATACTAATGGCGCACTGTCTAGTGATGCGCCATTAGTATCCTTTGGCATACTAATGGCGCACTTTGAGGTGATGCGCCATTAGTATGAATATTAGGTTTTATTTTTTTTTACTTTTCTAATTTTTGCACAGGTTACAAAATATATTATTGGACAGAATGTAGATAGCAGCACACAGCAACAGCAGATTCATCGAATACAATAGAAGATTAGTCTCCGAATACAATTCATCATATTAGTCTCCGAATTCAAAAGACCGAACAAAGATAAAACATTACAAGTCTCGAGACCACGAGTAGCGAGTTTGTCTTTACATTACAAGTCGATATCGATCATCTAAACTATCATCACATAGAAGATAGCTGCGGTCATCACGATGAGCATCATCGCGATGAAACTGGTCTTCATCCGGTTCCTCCAACGCTCCCTCCTCTCTCCCGCTAGATAGCGGGCGTATCTAGATTCCGCCTCCGCCCTAGTGGGGTACCCTTTGTAACTGTTACCGCTGAAACGGTGAACCTGTCTCCGACACTCCTCCCAGTCGTCGTAGACTCCGGGAACCTTACCCTTGTACACGACATACGACGGCATCTCTATGCATAAGCCAAACAAGAGACAATACATAAGCAATATATAAGTATGCAACAAAAGGGTCAGAAGAAAAAAGCAAGACATTAATAGCACGATTCATGGTCCTACTAATAAATAGCATCGATTACATCTAAGTTGAACGACTGTCCAAACCAAAGAGACATACAATTCATTAAAGTTTAATTACAACATGAGCCAATCAATGTTTCAGAACTACACATAGCATCACTACTTTCGACTCGACTCATGGGACCGGAGTGTGGATGAAGCCGCCGTCTGTCGTGATGGTCATGAAATCGCGAGCGTTGTCAGCCTGCAATTGTAGCGTTGTGTCTATCTCACTGTTGGACGATTGATATCTGAGGTAGAACTGCCCCGAGGTATGAAGGACATCTTAATGGTTGATGTCCGCAAACTCTGACTGGATGCGAAAGAATTCTTGTCTGATGTCCGCGTCCTGGATTGCCAACAAGCTCGCGGCCCAATCTTTGAGATTATCTGGTAGCAGAAGGTGATGATGGTCCCGTACGATCGCCCGCATGTGATGGAGGGCGTAGTAGGCATCCTTCTGACCGCCAGGCGGCTGCTTGACGTAGCAGAACTTAGTATTGTGGGCGAACACATGCCTGCCGTACCTACGAACTGGCCTGGTGAAGGTGCCTCCAGATTTGGTGTAGCTGGGGAGAACATCATCAAGAACTTTCTTGATATTTGTGTAGTCCATCTTGGAGTCACGGTTCGGGTCGAAATACGTGGCCATGTAATATTTCGGGTTTAAGAGGATGAGTGTGCAATGTATGTCACTGCACAGAACACGGAATGTTAGAAAAAAAAGAACGATCGAAATATAAGAAATCATATATTTCGGTGCGGTTAAGGGATGACTTACTCGGGAAAGTAAGCCACGAGGAAGTTATCCTTATCTGGGTTTGCCAGAATGACGCCTTCGAGGTGTGAACTCGTGACTTGGCGGTCCCCAGCGCTGCCCAAGAGCTTGGCACGCATGTAGAAGGGGTCGACTATCACGATGTCCGGGGTCTTGTCTCTAATGATCCGCATCTCCATACTCAGCGAAAACAGCCGAACGAAGGTGTAGTGCAGCGGATGAAGGTTAAACATAGAAAAGATGTCATCAAACCGCATGACGATCGTACCCCCGATGGTGCCATCCACAAAGCCCTTGCCCTCTGGCACCTTGGCCACGAAAACCGGGTATGCCACATCATTCTCTCTGAGACGCCGCTTCTCCAAAGAAAGAACACTGTCATGCAGACTCCGCATAGCACCGGTTGCAGCATTGAGCATATTTGTCGGTAGCATCGCCCTACCTGCCACATGCACCCTCCTCGAGATATCCTTAGGTGAAGGTGGCCCGTCCTGAGCACGGATCGTACTCGGTGCCGGCTGGCTCACACCAGCGCCCTTTTTAGCCTTTCGTTTCCGTCCCTTCTTCTTGATCTGCTGTAATGTGACCGAGTTCTGCTCACAGACCGCCTTCTTGAGCGTGTTGGGGCTGATAATATTTCGCACCTCAGCTATCTGAGGCTCGGTGAAGGCGGCAGCTGGAGGCGTCTCCTGAGAACTGAACGCCAGACGACGCCTGTTGCAATTGGGTTTCTCCGCCGTACCAGCTAGATCGCGGTCGTCTTGGTTGGGTTCTTGAGAAGGAGGCCTGCAGAACTCATCACCGTACCCATGTTTGGCAAAGTACTTATCGACGTTGGTAAATGTACCATCGTCGTTGTCGTCGTCGTCCGGATCCTGTGCCATATGCATGTCCGGATCCTGTGCCATAGGGATGTCCAGCATGTCCGGTAGCGTTGCGGCGTTCTTGCCATGGCTTGGCACCGACACGACTGGCGGTCTTGTTTGTGGGGTGGTGTCCCCCGCCCCCAAACGAATCTGGCTCTTCGGCCAAAGCAGGGGCCAGCTTACGCAGGCGCTGAGGGTCATCTCAACTTCTTCGTCGGCCCCAGCGGGTCGAATCAAAGGTAACAGTGATGACCCACAAGTATAGGGGATCTATCGTAGTCCTTTCGATAAGTAAGAGTGTCGAACCCAACGAGGAGCAGAAGGAAATGATAAGCGGTTTTCAGTAAGGTATTCTCTGCAAGTACTGAAATAAGTGGTAACAGATAGTTTTGTGATAAGATAAATTGTAATGAGCAACAAGTAACAAAAGTAAATAAAGTGCGGCAAGGTGGCCCAATCCTTTTTGTAGCAAAGGACAAGCCGGAACAAACTCTCATAATAGGAAAAGCGCTCCCGAGGACACATGGGAATATTGTCAAGCTAGTTTTCATCACGTTCATATGATTCGCGTTCGATACTTTGATAATTTGATATGTGGGTGGACCGGTGCTTGGGTGCTGTTCTTACTTGAACAAGCATCCCACTTATGATTAACCTCTATTGCAAGCATCCGCAACTACAACAAAAGTATTAAGGTAAACCTAACCATAGCATGAGACATGCGGATCCAAATCAGCCCCTTACGAAGCAACGCATAAACTAGGGTTTAAGCTTCTGTCACTCTAGCAACCCATCATCTACTTATTACTTCCCAATGCCTTCCTCTAGGCCCAAGTAATGGTGAAGTGTTATGTAGTCGATGTTCACGTAACACCACTAGAGGCTAGACAACATACATCTTATCAAAATATCAAACGAATACCGAATTCACATGACTACTAATAGCAAGACTTCTCCCTTGTCCTCAGGAACAAACGTAATTACTCACAAAGCATATTCATGTTCATAATCAGAGGGGTAATAATATGCATATAGGATCTGAACATATGATCTTCCACCAATTAAACCAACTAGCATCAATTACAAAGAGTAATCAACACTACTAGCAACCTACTAGCACCAATCCCGGACTTTGAGACAAGAATTGGATACAAGAGATGAACTAGGGTTTGGAGATGAGATGGTGCTGGTGAAGATGTTGATGGAGATTGCCCTCTCCCGATGAGAGGAGCGTTGGTGATGACGATGGGGATGATTTCCCCCTCCGGGAGGGGAGTTTCCCCGGCAGAACAGCTCCACCGGAGCTCTAGATTGGATCCGCCAAGGTTCCGCCTCGTGGCGGCAGAGTCTCGTCCCGAAAAGTTCCTTCCTATTTTTTCTCATCGGAAGACTTCATATAGGAGAAGATGGACGTCGGAGAGCCACCAGGGGGCCCACGAGGTAGGGGGCGCGCCCCCACCCTCGTGAGCAGGGTGTGGGTCCCCTGGCCTTCATCTTTGGCGAGGTGCCGGCCGGCGTACACCCGGGTGCATTAAGCTCCAATGCCCGTGCCGGTGCCGGAGACACGAATACCGCCTCCGCCGGAGACACCAATGGCGCCGCCTGCGCGTTGTGCGAGTTGCTGGCCGTGAAGCTGGGAACCGGGGGAGGCCCCTGATGAAGCCATGTACCTAGGGTAGGGGCATGGGCCTGTCCAAAGAGCCCTACCCTGGGACATCCCTAGGAGAAGTCACCTTTCAATCGACTTGAAGGTATCCCACTCGACGGGTTCAAGACACTCGACCAAGAAGCCATCACTCGACCATGAAGCCAACCACTCGACTACCAGGGGGCCTATAGTCACTCCGCAGGCAAACGGTCAGCTGTTAAGTAGTCTTTATGGTCATTATAGCACTTTATTAGGGGCGTTACCAGTAACGCTCGACCTTAAATGTACCTTAAAACCCTGCATTACTGAGGGCAGGAGGGGGCTGGCGAACTCTATATAAGCCACCCCCTCCTCAGTATGAAGGGTTCGCACCTCTGTTATTCACACGCCAGTAATCCAATCGATCGCCTCCGGGCACCGAGACGTAGGGCCGTTACTTCCTCCGCGAAGGGCCTGAACTCGTACATCTTGGTGTGTTTAGAACTTCCCAATAGCTGAGATCTAGCCTCTCCATACATACCCCCCTACATCACTGTCAAAGTTAGAACCACGACAGTTGGCGCCCACCTTGGGGCCGGAATCTTAGCGCCTGATTGGAGAAGTTGCGATTTTTCCGATCCCTTTGATCATGGTTTCGTGTGGAGTTTTGGTGGAGGGCCGCGAGATCCGCCTCGGCGTGCTCACGTTCATCGCCGACGACTCCGCCTGGCTTCAGGAGGCGCCACTCGACATCGACGCGCTCCCCGTCCGCGGTGCGACGCATTTCTGCGCATGCGTTCGTGGCGTCCTCCTGCGGCAGCCGTCGACCCAGTATCGGTCGGCCCCCGTATCGCCTCCCTGCTCTGTCTCCCACCGGCGCAAGCGCTCCGGTCGGTCGAGACTTCAGAGGTGGGTGAGGCATGCCGTGGCTCGCCAGTCGGCCGCCTCACAAGTCGCGGCAATCGAGCCCGACGAATCCCTCTACGGCCTGTTCGACCTGTCGACTGGCTCCGCGGAGACCGCATCCGAGTGCGACAGCAGCGACCCAGCGGCTGAGATTCTGGCGGTCGATGGAACGCACAGTCCTCCCGGTTTTCCTCGCGCTGATGGAGGCGCAGGTGGGGGTGACCCGTCGCATCCCCACGATGAGTATCTCCCCGAACCTCTCACGTCATTACAGCGAGAGGAGCTTCGCCGCCGGAACATGGACGCACTCCGCACTCCCATCATCGGAGAGACCCCCGAGGCCCGGGCCTTGGAGGACGCGCGCTTGGCTAACTTGGCCGAGCGCACTCGACTGGAGAATCTCCAGCGAGCACTCGACGAGCAAGCGCGTCAGCGGGCTCCCGAGTCTAGTCGACGCCAGCTCTTCCCGCCGACGCAGGTATACCGAACCCTAGTTCAGAATTTGGCCGCCGCGGCCCGTATAGCAGAATCGATTCAGCCCTCCCAGTCGGAGGCTGGCAGGGGCTTGTTGCAGATTAGAGCGTTGCTCCGGGCGGCGGGAAACCAGAATTCCGCTGTTTCTCAGTCGCAGAATAGGATCCACAGTCGATCCGTTGCAACAAATATAGTCCAGTCGACTCACAGCCCGAGGTCGCCCCCGAGGCGTGAGGGACGTGGTGACCGGCATGATCAGTACAGAAGGAATGAGCAGTATGATCACCGATCCGATCGTGATGATCGACGTCGAGTGCCAACCCCTCCCCCGAGGAGTGGGTCATATGCGCCTCGACATCGAGATGACAGGCGCCCTCATAGCGTTGGGCAGAGGATTCCAGTCGACCCCAGGGACCCAGGCTTTGACATGAGATCTATCCTCGTTCAAGGTTTGGTTGACAGGAACAGGGCTCATCGGGAAGGCCAGAACGGAGATGCGCCCGCCAGCAGCAGAGTACGTGTTTCAGGGCCAGAGTGTTTCAGTCGAGCCATCAGGGCCGCAGTGATTCCTCCCAACTTTCGGTTGGCGACTGGAGTCAGCAAGTTCACCGGTGAGTCTAAGCCTGACACTTGGCTCGAAGATTACCGAGTGGCTGTACAGATTGGCGGTGGCAATGATGAGGTGGCCATGAAGCATTTGCCTATCCTGTTAGAGGGCTCGGCCAGAGCGTGGCTGAATCAGTTAGCACCCAGCAGCATCTACACTTGGGAGGATCTCTCTCGAGTGTTTGTCACAACCTTTGAGGGAACATGCAAGCGACCCGCAGGCCTTACAGAATTGCGGTCTTGCGTGCAGAAGCCGAGTGAAACTCTGAGGGATTACATCCAGAGGTGGATCACTTTGCATCACACAGTTGATAACGTACTGGATCACCAAGCAGTTTGTGCCTTTAAAGAAGGCGTCAAGAACAAAGAGTTGAACCTGAAGTTCGGTCGGACCGGAGAAATGTCCCTGAATCGGATGATGGAAATTGCCACCAAATACGCTAACGGAGAAGATGAAGATCGACTCCGGAGTGGCAAGCAGAAAGCAGTCGCCCAGGAAACCGGAGGCAATTCCAGTCGGAAGCAGAAGCGGAAGGCCGAGCCAGCCGCCCCTGGGGAGGCCCTGGCCGTAACCCAGGGAAATTTCAAGGGAAAACCCAAAGGCCCCTGGAAGCCCAAGAAAGTCAAGGATCAAGATGGGAATGATGTTTTGGATCTGCCATGGCACATCCACACCAAGAAAGATGAAGAGGGTAATTTTATTTACCCAAAGCATACCACTCGACAGTGCCGGCTCCTGATCCAGCAGTTTCAAGGCAAACAGCCCAAAGATAAGGAAAAAGAGTCGGACAGAGTTGAGGACAAGGAAGATAGCGACGATGGCTACCCCCAAATCAATTCCACCCTGATGATTTTTGCTGATGTCAAAAGCAAAATTCGACTGAAAGTCATTAACCGTGAGGTGAATATGGTTGCTCCGGCGACACCCAGTTATCTGAAGTGGTCTTAGACTGCCATCACATTCGACCAGTCCGATCACCCTACGCACATTGCCACCCCTGGGAGGCAAGCTTTGGTGGTCGACCCAGTTGTCGAAGGCACTCGACTGACCAAAGTCCTGATGGATGGTGGCAGTGGCCTGAACATATTGTATGCTGAAACATTGAAAGGGATGGGCATTCCGATGTCCAGGCTCAGCGCCAGCAACATGAGCTTCCATGGAGTCATTCCTGGAAAGAAAGCTGAGTCACTCGGCCAGATTGCTCTCGACGTGGTTTTCGGTGATTCAAAGAATTACCGCAAGGAGAAGTTGACATTTGAGGTTGTGGACTTCCAAAGTGCTTATCATGCTATTCTGGGCCGGCCAGCTTATGCACGCTTCATGGCTTGACCGTGCTACGTGTATCTCAAGTTGAAGATGCCCGGCCCCAGAGGTGTGATCACCGTTACCGGCAATCGGAAGAAAGCAGAGGAGTGTTTTCAGAAAGGATCGAAGATTGCTGACGCTCAGATGGCAGTTGTTGAGCTACAAGAGTACCAGAAGACTGCTGATCCGAGTGAATTGCTACGAGCCAAGAAGCCTGCTTCAGAATCTGCTTTTCAGTCGTCCGGTGAAACTAAGCCAGCTCACATTCACCCGACCGACCCCGACGCTGCTCCGACTCACATCTCAACGACGCTCGACTCCAAATAGGAAGAAGCGCTCATCCAGTTCCTCCGTGAGAACTGGGACGTCTTCGCATGGAAGCCTTCTGACATGCCTGGAGTTCCCAGGGGGCTGGCTGAGCACCGTCTACGAGTCGACCCGAAGTTCAAGCCTGTGAAAGAACATCTTCGACGATCCGCCGTCCAGAAGAGGAAAGCTATTGGCGAGGAGGTGGCTCGGCTCTTAGCAGCGGAGTTCATCTGAGAGATTTACCACTCCGAGTGGCTCGCCAATGTTGTCATGGTCCCCAAGAAGGACAAGTCACTTCACATGTGCATTGACTTTAAACACATCAATCGGGCCTGCCCGAAAGATCATTTCCCTCTCCCCCGCATCGACCAGGTAGTGGACTCGACCCTGGGGTGTGAGCGTTTGTATTTTCTAGATGCTTATTCAGGGTACCATCAGATCCGTCTATATGGACCCGACGAGATCAAAACGGCTTTCATCACCCCATTTGGGTGCTTCTGTTATGTCACCATGCCCTTCGGCCTCAAGAATGCTGGAGCCACGTTCATGAGGATGATTCAGAAGTGTTTGCTCACTCAGATCAGTCGGAACGTAGAAGCATACATGGATGATATTGTGGTTAAGTCACGGAAAGGTTCCGACCTACTGACTGACCTTGCCGAAACCTTTGCTAACCTCAGGGGATACGATATCAAGCTCAATCCATCAAAGTGCACATTCGGAGTTCCAGGTGGAAAGTTACTCGGTTTTCTCGTTTCCGAACGAGGAATCGACGACAATCCCGAGAAAGTTGGCACCATACTCCGGATGAAGTGCCCTGTGCGTGTACACGATGTCCAGAAGCTTACAGGTTGCTTGGCCGCTCTAAGTCGATTCATTTCTCGTCTCGGTGAAAAGGCGTTGCCTCTTTACCGACTGATGAAGAAGTCTGACAAGTTCGAGTGGACTCCAGAAGCTGACGCAGCGTTTGCAGAGCTCAAAGCTCTGCTCTCCACCCAGCCGGTGTTTGCTGCCCCAATCAGTAAAGAGCCTCTGCTGCTGTACATTGCGGCCACGGGACAAGTTGTTAGTACAGTACTCACGGTCGAGCGGGAAGAAGAAGGAAAGGCCTTCAGAGTTCAGCGCCCAGTATATTATGTGTCTGAAGTTTTGACCCCTTTGAAGCAAAGATATCCCCATTACCAGAAGCTTGTATATGGGATCTACATGACCACAAAGAAGGTTGCACACTACTTCTCTGACCATTCCATTACAGTCGTCAGCGACGCTCCACTGTCAGAGATCTTGCACAACAGAGATGCAACTGGTCGAGTGGCGAAGTGGGCGATTGAACTCCTTCCCCTAGATATCAAGTTTGAAGCAAAGAGGGCTATCAAGTCCCAAGCAATTGCAGATTTCGTCGCCGAGTGGATTGAACAGCAGCTTCCGACTCAAGTTCACTCGGAGCACTGGACCATGTTCTTTGATGGATCTAAGATGCTGAATGGTTCCGGTGCTGGGGTAGTATTGGTCTCCCCCCAAGGAGATAAGCTCAGATATGTTCTCCAGATTCACTTCGATTCCTCCAATAATGAAGCAAAATATGAAGCACTCTTGTATGGGTTGCGCATGGCCATTTCACTCGGCGTCCGGCGCCTCATGGTCTATGGCGACTCAGATTTGGTGGTTAATCAGGTGATGAAGGAGTGGGACGTCAGAAGCCCAGCTATGACTGGCTACTGCAACGCAGTAAGAAAACTAGAAAAGAAATTCGAGGGGTTAGAGCTTCATCACATCCCCCGACTGAAAAATCAAGCAGCTGATGATCTGGCAAAGATAGGCTCCAAGAGAGAAGCCATTCCCAGCAATGTATTTTTGGAGCACATCCGCTCGCCGTCAGTCCAGGAGGATCCTTTTACAGAAGAAGCCCCACAACCGAAAAGTGCCACAGATCAGATTGAAGTCGAAATTCCCGCTGTGGTCGACCTGGTCATGGAGGTCTTGGCAATCACTCCCAACTGGACGATACCATACATCGCGTATATATTGAGGAAAGAACTTCCAGAGGACGAAGAAGAGGCTCGACGGATCGTCCATCGATCCAAAGGTTTCACAGTCATAAAAGGACAGTTGTACAGAGGAAGTGCGACTGGAATCGGTCAGAAGTGCATAACGCCAGAAGAAGGTCAGATGATCCTTGATGATATCCACTCGGGGACCTGTGGTCACCATGCGTCCTCTCGGACCATTGTGTCTAAAGCATACCGAGCGGGATTTTACTGGCCAAGAGCAAATGAGATGGCGAAAGAGATAGTCGACAAGTGTGGAGGCTTCCAGTTCTACTCCAACATGTCACACAAGCCTGCATCAGCCCTGAAGACCATTCCACTCGTCTGGCCCTTTGCTGTCTGGGGACTGGATATGGTTGGTCCACTGAGAACAGGCAGGAGCGGTTTCACTCATGTGCTTGTGGCAGTCGACAAATTTACCAAATGGATTGAAGCTAAGCCCATCAAGAATCTCGATGCTTGCACTGCTATCAGTTTCGTCAGAGGGCTAACATTCAGATATGGGGTCCCGCATAGCATCATCACTGACAATGGGTCAAACTTCGATTCATACGAGTTCAGAGCTTTTTGCGCCTCTCAAGGCACACGAGTCGACTATGCGTCGGTCGCGCATCCCCAGTCGAATGGACAAGCTGAAAGAGCAAATGGTCTAATTCTCAAAGGACTGAAGCCTCGACTGATGCGTGATCTCAAGCACGCAGCAGGCGCTTGGGACGACGAGCTTCCGTCAGTTTTGTGGGGACTGAGGACCACCCCGAACTGGTCGACTGGAAGAACGCCGTTCTTTCTGGTTTACGGAGCCGAAGCCGTCCTGCCGAGTGATCTACTTCACAACGCCCCCAGAGTCGAGCTTTATAACAAAGACGAAGCAGAGCAAGCCCGGCAAGACGCAGTCGATCTCCTAGAGGAGGAGAGGGAAATGGCTATGATCAGATCGACCATCTATCAGCAAGACTTGCGTCGATTCCATGCCAAAAATGTGAAGAGCCGAGCCTTCCAAGAAGGAGATTTGGTCCTCCGAGTGGATCAACAGAAACCACACAAACTTGCTCCTACTTGGGAAGGCCCCTTCATCGTCACCAGAGTCCTCCACAATGGAGCGTATCACCTCTACAATGTTGATCGCCAGATCGACGAGCCACGAGCTTGGAATGCGGAACTGCTCCGCCCCTTTTACACTTGAGTTCTCCCTTGGACGAGATGTAATAAGAAAAAATTTCTGCAGTTCATTTTTACCAAAGACAAGAGTGTCCCAATAATTGCTGTCACTCTTGTTTGCATACGAAATCCCCCAGTGGGTGACTTAGCTGCGAATCCGTTTCGCCTAAGTTTGAAAAATCCTACCGAGTGGAGAGCAATCCTCCCACTCGGGGGCTTAGCTGCAGTCTAGTACTCGCCTAAGTTCTCCCACTTAGAGACTTAGCTGCAGTCAGACACTCGCCTAAGTTTGAAAAAATCCTACCGAGTGGAGAGCAATCCTCCCACTCGGGGGCTTAACTGCAGCCCAGCGCTCGCCTAAGTATATAAAAATCCTACCGAGTGGAGAGCAAACCTCCCACTCGGGGGCTTAGCTGCAGTCCAAGCACTCGCCTAAGTGATTAGAAATCCTACCGAGTGGCGAGCCAGACTCCCACTCGGGGGCTTAGCTACAGCCCAGTGCTCGCCTAAGTGTTTAAAAATCCTACCGAGTGGAGAGCAAACCTCCCACTCGGAGGATTAGCTGCAGCCCAGCGCTCGCCTAAGTATATAAAAATCCTACCGAGTGGAGAGCAGACCTCCCACTCGGGGGCTTAGCTGCAGTCCAAGCACTCACCTAAGCGATTAGAAATCCTACCGAGTGGCAAGCCAGACTCCCACTCGGGGGCTTAGCTGCAGCCCAGTGCTTGCCTAAGTGTTTAAAAATCCTACCGAGTGGAGAGCAAACCTCCCACTCGGGGGCTTAGCTGCAGCCCAGTGCTCGCCTAAGTGTTTAAAAATCCTACCGAGTGGAGAGCAAAACTCCCACTCGGGGGCTTAGCTGCAGCCCAGCGCTCGCCTAAGTGTTTAAAAATCCTACCGAGTGGAGAGCAAACCTCTCACTCGGAGGCTTAGCTGCAGCCCAGTGCTCGCCTAAGTACAGGACACAGCCCAATCCGCAAGTCGACTGCTACCTTCTCCTTCGGAGCTGCACCGCAAATACAAGGTTATTCCGAGTGAAGATCAAGTTCCACTCGACGAATCAAACCATGAATATATTCAACGAGAAATCAAGATCAGATAAAGCCTAAAAGGTCCCAGACCTCAGATCAAAGTACTCGAGCCCTCGGCTCGGCGGAGTTTAACGGTACAAATCCACTCGGCATTCCGAGGCAAATTTAAAGTGAAGCATAAAAGTTTTTCATTCCTCAGGAGGAGGACTGGAAGGGGCGACGAACTCGTCCAAGTCGATCCCGTCTGCAATACGAGTGGCAGCAGCAATGAAAGTCTCCATGAAGTCTTGAAAGTTGCACTTCCTGGTATTGGCAACTTGGATGGCGGCCAGCTTTTCTTCTCACGCCTCCTTGCAATGGACGCGGACCAGAGACAGAGCGACATCAGCACCACATCTAGCAGAAGATTTCTTCCATTCCGCCACTCGACTCGGGACTTCATCTAGTCGGACCATCAGGGACTCGAGGTCGTTCTGAAGCGTCGTTCCAGGCCAGAGTGATGTGTCGATCCGCGACATCGCAACCTTCAGCCGAGCAAGATAATCAACAACGCCGGTAACACGAGACTCCAGTCGGAGCACGTTCATAGCAGCCTCGTCCTTCACGAGAGAATTGGCGGGATCCAAGCCTGGCTCCACTTGACTGGTTTCCTCTTCGAAGCTCTGGTAGAATTCTGCAAACACGATTCAAGAATAAGACAGTGGCCGTACGCGGGCTCGGTAACTACAAGACAGCCGGGTTGGAATAATTACCTTCGAGCATGACGAACAGCTTCTTGGCGAGTCCACCGAGATAAGCCTCCAGATCTTTTACCTTCCCCGCCAGCTCACCCGCCTTGTCGTGCAGAGCCATCTTTTCTTTCTTCAGTCGACTGGACTCTCGATTAGCTGTCTCGAGAGAAGTTTTCAGTCTGGAGTTCTCCTGTTCAAGAGTTCCGACCGAAGCCAGTTTCTCTTCTGCGAGCTTCGTTTTGCTCGAGGCCTCCTTTTGTGCCTCTGCAAGATCTTGATCCTTCTTCTTCAGAGCTTCCTCCAGTTTATCTGCGGCGCGTCGAGTGGAACCAACATCAAGAATGGACAAGAAAGAAAAGCCACCCGTTAAGAATGGAGAACCTCACCAGCCATACCTTTTGCTTCTTCTTGCGTCTTCTTCAAATTCTCCTGAGCAAGCTTCAAGTTAAGGTTGAGCTGGATCTGCTGATTCTCCAACTCAGTATAGCGAGCTACAAGTTCGCAAGATTTCTGTAAAAAGAAAAATCAGTCGACAGACGTCCAAGACAAGTTGCTTCCGAGCAACCAAGAGACAATGATGACGTTTCTAAGACTACAGCCGAATCAAGAACATTCGACAGTAGTCTCGGGGACTACACCCAGTGGGTGCACTCAGCGTGCCCCCACTGTAAAAAAAGAAAAAGAGTTGACTGCCCACAGTCGACCGGATACAGTCCCACTCGACATGGCCTGACCAGACCGAGTGAAGAAATACAGCTACAGCAACACAATATAAAGACTACAGTCGACTGCCAGCAGTCCACCGTAGTCTCGGGGACTACACCCAGTGGGTGCACTTACCGTGCCCCCACTCGTCCAAGAATTGAGAGACACACCCAGTGGGTGTACAGATACAAAGATCTTCGGAAAAGAGATCCTTCAAACAGCATATCACAACAGACCAAGTGTTGAGTCGACTGACCTGGACATTGCTCTGAAGAGCCGAGCTCGCGTCATAAGCTGTTTGGCTGGCCTCCCGAGCCACATTCACTTGCTCCATCATGATCCCCGCCTGGCGCATAGCCTCTTTTGCAGCAGCCGCTTGGTCCTCAGGGACGGGGTATGCGGCAAAAAGTGAAGACGGATCCGCAGTCGACGTCGAGGGCCGCACACTCGCCAGAGGAATGGCGAAGGTCACAGAAGCCCGAGTGGTGTCACCACCATCCCGAGCTATGGCCTCAGACGCCGGAGCGGATTGGGGGGTCTTGTCAGCCGATGCCCTCTTGTGCTTCCTCACTCTCAACGGATCGTTGTCGTCGTCATCCGGGAGGTCGATAACATGAGGAGGGGCTACAAGGGAAACATTCAATCGACCAGGGTTGCAATAAATGTTTAGTCGACTCAAAGTGGAACGTCAGTAATCGTACCAGGGTTGGAGGTAACAGCATCCTCCATCTCTTGGTCGTCGTCCTTGGCGGAGATCTCAGAAGTAGCCGCACTGCAAGCCTCGAAAGTCAGTCGGTTGGCTCAATGGATTGACCAAGGATCCTTCCACGGTCGACAAAGGAAAACAAGTTTTATTATTACCCAGAAATGGTGGGGACGGCCATCTTCATCTTGGGCAGAGCCTTGGGCGGCTTGGACGGCGCTGCGCGTGGGTGCTTGGGAGCCTTTCCAGTCGGCGTAGGAGAAGAGGTCCGAGGGCGTTTCGACGACTGCCCAACAGGAGCAGTCGCCCTACCACGCTCCCGCGCTGGATCGTGTGTGAGATTGGATCGCCCCTCCGGGCGGGGGGGTTCAACCTCCTCCTCCTTCACCGTCGGACTCCCACTCCTTCACCGTCGGACTCCCACTCGCCTTGATCATCCCCGCTCTCACCTCCGCTGGCCTCCCCTTCCTCAGTTGGCCCCTGTGCCCCGTTGGGCGTCGAGTACATCTCAGTAGTCGCCTGAAAAACAACAGACAAGACAAAGGTTAATCGACCAACTCAAAGAAGACCAATGAAGAAAAACAAGATCTCAGTCAGGAGCATAAAGACATACCTGGTCCACGTCATACGAGTTGTCGAGTGGAATTACCCTCCTGGCTCCTCGGGGGTTGTCCTTGTTTCCTGTAATGCTCGACAGCCACCCCTCCAGCATCTCATCAGTGACCTCCTCCGGGTGGATCCGAGTGGTGTCGTCGAGACCCGAGTACAGCCACATCGGGTGGTCACGAGCCTGGAGCGGTTGGATGTGCCTACGGAGGAAGACCTCCAGCAAATCCATACCCGTCACGCCCTCACGGACAAGCTCAACCACTCGACCGGCCAGCACTTTGACTTGGGCCCTTTCCTCCGGCGCCACTTTCAGAGAAGCAGGTTTTTCAGCTCGGTCGAGTGAGAAAGGGGGGAGACCAGTCGACTGTCCTGGGGTCGCCTGGTCTTGACAGTAGAACCAGGTCGCCTGCCAGCCACGGACCGACTCCGGAAAAGTGATAGATGGAAAACAACTCTTTCCCCTCGTCTGGATCGCCAGGCCCCCGCACAGCTGGATCACCTGCATCCTTTCATCACTCGACTTGGCCTTCTTGACCGATTGAGGACGGCAGGTAAAGATGTGCTTGAAGAGACCCCAATGGGGGCGGCAACCCAAGAAACCCTCACACATGGAAATGAAAGCAGCGAGGTATACGATGGAGTTGGGAGTGAAGTGGTGAAGCTGCGCTCCGAAGAAGTTCAGGAAGCTCCGGAAAAAAGGATGGGGCGGCAGAGAAAACCCGCGGTCGACATGGGTGGCTAGGAGCATGCACTCACCGTCACGGGGCCGAGGTTCGATCTCTCTCCCCGGGAGACGCGCGGCATCGTGGGGAATGACCCCCCCCCCTCGACCATGTCATCGAGATCTTCTTGCCGGATCACCGACGGCATCCAGTCACCTTGGATCCAGCCTCGGGGCAGAGCAGACCTTGAGGAGGATCCGCCCTGAGCGGACCTCTTCCCTTTCCCCTGCGCCGCCGCCTTCTTCGCGCGCTCCAGAGCGGATGTCTTGTCCTTCGCCATCGTCGCCGGCAAATCTTGCACGGACCCGCGGCGCTAGGGTGAGAACGGAGGTGGCGGTGGAACTCGCAAAGGGAGAGAGGAAGAAGGAAGCGCACTGTTTGGAAACCCCGAGCCGGCAACTTATAAGGGGCCGCTTCCGAGTGGCTGACTGGTAGGCCCAGGCTATCCAGTCAAATCCCGCAGCATACGCGTGCGCAGTACGTGGCGAAAAAGGTGACGCGAGGATCGAGGAGCTTCCACTTTATCGCTTCTGATTACTGCGGCCGCTCCCGTCCCGCGCGCTTCCCTAAATCCGAATCCCGCGACACCCGCGGGCCGCAGAACAACTTGTTAAAACAGAAGACCCCGCTCACGCCGACACTCGGTATGTCACACATGAAGAAATTCATTCGACGAAAGGCCTGGAATGGATCAAGGCGACTGAAAGAGGTTGATGACATCATCCGTGACGGTTGGCCCAAAACGAGGCGCTCACGTAGCCCAAAGAACCAGTCGGAAAGATCTCCAACTCTTTCCCCACTCTAACCTCGATCCATTCGGGGGCTAATGATGAAGCCATGTACCTAGGGTAGGGGCACGGGCCTGTCCAAAGAGCCCTACCCTGGGACATCCCTAGGAGAAGTCACCTTTCAATCGACTTGAAGGTATCCCACTCGACGGGTTCAAGACACTCGACGAAGAAGCCATCACTCAACCATGAAGCCAACCACTCGACTACCAGGGGGCCTATAGTCACTCCGCAGGCAAACGGTCAGCTGTTAAGTAGTCTTTATGGTCATTATAGCACTTTATTAGGGGCGTTACCAGTAACGCTCGACCTTAAATGTACCTTAAAACCCTGCATTACTGAGGGCAGGAGGGGGCCGGCGAACTCTATATAAGCCACCCCCTCCTCAGTATGAAGGGTTCGCACCTCTGTTATTCACACGCCAGTAATCCAATCGACCGCCTCCGGGCACCGAGACGTAGGGCTGTTACTTCCTCCGCGAAGGGCCTGAACTCGTACATCTTGGTGTGTTTACAACTTCCCAATAGCTGAGATCTAGCCTCTCCATACATACCCCCCTACATCACTGTCAGAGTTAGAACCACGACAACCCCTGTTGGCCGCCCGCAATCCACGTCGTCAGCCCATGAATCAACATAGGCACCATGGCGTTGAGCATCGTTCCCAGTTGTTGTTTGACTTACTCTTGGACAATCTCCGGAATCCGCGCCACTTGTGCCATGAGTGCTTCAACCTCGTGCGACTGGCTTTCCGAGTTGGTCTTTTTCTCCTTTCACCCACCAGCGGTATAGTATGACGACCATTTTGTGGACAAGCCTTTGCCGGCCACACGACCAGCTGACGTCGGCTTACTGAGCTTATCCTTGTTTTTCATTACGTTCAACGCCCTATTTAAAGGGGTGTCGAAAGGGGAGCTCTGAGACGACCCCGCGCTACTACTTTCATTATCCTGCGGAAGGAACGTGAACCATTTAGAAATATTGGGGATTAATTAGAATGCAACCATATGGAGCTAATTACGCGGGGGATGTATTCCTTACCAGAACAAGCTCAAGCGCCCTGGTCTTCAGATCCGTGGTAAGCTCCTTTGTTATCGGGTCCTCCTTGTACCGGGCCCTGAGAAAGTTCCTGGTCTGCTTGTCACGGTATTTCTCGAAGCGGGGCGGTAGGCCTTGCTCGGCACGCTCCGCGTCCTCCTTGTCCCATATAGGCTCTGCCACTCTGTAACCGCAGGGACCGAGTTGGTGGACCCCTAAGTTCAACTTCTGCATTTCTTTCCCCCCACTGACTTGATTCGGAGGTTGCGCTGCTCTCGCACTTGATCTTGAACTCCTTGTAGTCATCTTCGCTCATCAAAGGATATTTCGCCTTGATCTTCTCATAACTATCACCTTTTTCAATCATTGCCTTCACCGTGCTTTTCCAAGCAGACAGGGCCGTGCTCATCCTCGTGAGGGCGGCACCGTTCACTTTATTCCCTGAGAGGTGTGTGTTTGCAAACTCAGTGGGGAACTTGTATCGTTCGTGCAACTTCGTGAAGAGGAGGCTGTGCAAATTCCCTCGGTCCTTATGCCTTAGGTTCTCGGTGTTGATCGAGACGGTGCTCCGGAGAATGCACCCGAGCTGAACCGAGTACCCCTTGACTACGTGTTTGGGCGCCGTCGGATACCCATCGGAGTTCACGTCAGTAAATTCCCCCCTGACGGTGCCGAGCACACTCGGGCGCCGGTTCTTCCGTTGCCTCTTCGGTTGGCTGCCATCTGTGCGTGCGCCACCATCATCAGTGGTGGCATCCGCGGTGCCATCATCAGTGGTGTCATCCCCGACGCCACTAGGGGCTGTGTAGTCAGGATCGGTGTCTTTCGCGGCGTCCTCATAGCGGTGAGGTTCTTCCTCCAACTCCTGGGACAGCTCCCAGAATTGCTTGCTGCCCGAACCGCCAGCCTCATCGTTGTGGGCCATGTTTCGCTCTAAATAGGAAAAAAGTTTGGTCAAAAAGTTGGTTATTGTCAAGGAACAAGATCATGGTCTCATCATTTAGGGTTTGTTGACGCCAAGGCACCCTAAAAGCCTAAGCATACATCATTTAGGTTCTCATCAACACCGAGGCACCCTATAGAAGCCAAGTTAAGTTTTCATCATTTAGGGTTTATCGATGCCGAGGCACCCTAGGTTGGGCCTAATCACTTGGCACTAATCACTTGGCTCTATTGCCACCTATGTTGGGTTTATCATCTAGGGTTTATCGATGCTAAGGAGAATTCTAAGTTGGGCCTAATTACTTGGCTCTATTGCCACCTATGGTTTAATGCAGCAAGAATGGGGGGCGGTTGATCCTACTTAACTAAGTACTAAGATACCCGGCCCATGCATTAGTCGCAAGTACCCCATATGTCCTATTTTTAGCAAAGTCATGCTAAAATTCACGGAAAATTTCAGCATGACCTTTGCTGAAAATAGGACATATGGAGTACCCGAATTTGCCGGAATGGAAGTTAATCGACATTCTGACAAACTCAAGGGCCTCTCGGGGTACCTGCAAATTCATCACGACACAATGGTCAGAGACAAAACCCAACAACTTTACAAGTCTTTCACAGATTTGTTTGCAAGTTCTGATATGTAATAAAGATGAGCCTCAAAGATGAGCCTCCAATGCTGATTTGTTTGCCTCAAGACAAGATGAACCTCCAATGCAACAAGTAATAAAATGTTTGCAAGTTCTGATATGTTTGCAAGATGAACCTCCAATGCAACAGTCTTAGACATTAGGACACTACAATGATCTACAACCTTATGTAAAGTGCCAACTCCACAGATTTCTTTTTCACAGCTTTTATATTATTTCTAGAAGCAACACAACAGGGTTAAACACCAGAATCTTGAGTCTAATTAAACCATAAAATAAACATTTCTCTCCCCCCTCCTATCCCTCTATCTCTCTTTCCCAGCTCCAACCCCAAACACAAATTAAGTTAGCCATGGTTTAAACACCAGCTCATTCATTCTCACCTCTGGTCCAGGTGCTCTTCTCCTCCTGCCTCTATCCTCTCCCTCAGCCCAGGAACACCTGCACATTCACAGCAAAAAGCAACAGCTTGTTCAGACAATTCTTTTTTACTGTGTTATTCCAGCTGTAGCCTGTAGTAGGCTTCAGCGGTAATTTAAAGCGGCACATACAACTGTGCGCAGGTAAACTACTAGTACTGCCGCTGCTGGCTCGCGAAATGGCAACAAAAAGGACTCAAAAGGAGTTCTTCACTTTCCCTATTTTGGGGTACGGTACTCCGGCTATTTAAAGCTTCATTCACATCAATCATGTGAGGTTTAGCCATTGGGGAAGCCAAAGTGAGCTCTTGACACCCAACCTTGGTTCCCTCTACTTCTAGAACTTCCCTGGCTTAAGCTATGGACACGCTGTGTTCTTGTGAGGTGTGTTGTGGCATCAGCTTTTCTCCATCAGTCCGGTGCAGATAGCAGCAGCGGGAAAGAAAAGAGGGCACGAGCCGCAGGTCAGAGAAGGACAGGTGATGAGATGAGACACACATTCTAACATGGAAAGATAACAATCTTGCAAATGAGAAAAGCAACGAACCCAGCCCGGTAGCAAACTAGAAAGGGATTAAGGAGAGACAAAAATTTTTTGGCGTGTGGTTAACTCCTCAAAGAAATGGACACACGGACTCGAGCCTTGTGCTAGGAAAAAAAACTTTGCTTCAAAAGCAAATAAGAGTAGGAGTGCAAGCATCTAATGCTTGATGCTCTTCTTCTTGCCACTTGCAGCACTGCAACTTGCCTCCAGATCCTCCTAATGCACCATCACAAAATTAGGTTCGGGTTAACCCAATGGTTCTAGATTATTTAATGTGTGTGGCCCAATTGATCTAGGGTTTACTCAATGGAGAGTAGTACTAGTATAGAAGTAAAAAAAATCACGAGAGCTTGCGCCTGAATCTACCGACACCCAACCATGGCTAACTTAATGAGCTCCAATTCCCGTTATTATACATTACTAGCTAAGGAGAGGAGGAAGAGAGGAGAAGAGAGGCAGAGGGAGGAGGGTTACCTGACCACGATGAGGTGGTGGCCGGAGCGGAGATGACGGAGGGCGGAGATGGCGAGCTTGGGGGAGGCGTGGATAGACGGCGGGGAGGTCGCGGGCCTCCTCTCCTGGTGGACGTGGGGCGGCTCCGAGGCTCCAAGTCTCCGGCGGCTCCGAGGCTCCAAATCTCTGGCGGGTTTCTAGGGTTTCGAGGGAGGCAAGGGAGGCGGCGCTCGGGGGGGGAGGCGGGGCTCGGGGGGGAGGCGGGGCTCGGGAGGGAGGCGGCGCTCGAGGGGAAGGAAGGGGAGAGGGAGGAGGCGGGGCTCGGGGGGAGGCGGCGCTCGAGGGGGAGGAAGGGGAGAGGGAGGCGGCGGGGGCGCGTGGGCGGCTGCGGCGCAGTGGGTCGGGGCAGCGGCGGCGGCGGCGCGGTGGAGGAGGGACGAGGGAGGGAGCGACGCGGTGGAGGGAGAGGGACGAAGTGTCTGGCGAGAGGGAGGGACGAGGGAGGGACAAAGTGTATGGATGGGGGAAGATTACTAATGGCGCACCCCCTGGCGGTGCTCCATTAGAATGTTTTTTTCATAGCAATGGCACACCAGCGGGACCGTGGGCCATAAGTATTCTTTTTTGGATAGCAATGGTGCACCAGCGAGACCGTGTGCCATAAGTATTCTTTTTTTTAGATAGCAATGGCGCACCAGCCAGCCGTTTGCCATAAGTAAGATTTTTTTTATTATTTTGTTGCATCTAATAATTTTTTAGAAAATGAATATGAATATGAAACAGTAATAAATTTTTATAAAAAAGTAATAATTTTTTAAAAATATCATCAGATTTGTTATTTGAAAATATTTATGAATATAAAAAATATCATCAAATTTGTTATTTGAAAATATAATCAAATTTTTTTGAAAATATAATCAAATTTGTCTTTTTTGGATTTTTAGTTGCATTCATTTGTGACGGTGGAGCGGGGGAGGGTGCGGGGGTCGTCGGCGGTGGTGGAGCGGGGGAGGGTGCGGGGGTGCTCGGCGGCGAGGGGGATCTGGCAAGGGGGATCTGGCGAGGGGGGATAGCGATCGAGATGGAGGGGGATCGAGATCGAGTGTCCTCATGAATATTCAATATTTTTCATGAATTCAAAAAGTGCCCATGAAATTTAAAAATATTCATGATAGTTCAAAAAGTGCCCATGAAATACAATCGAGAAATGAAGACTACAATTTAAATACAATCGATCTTAGCTAGCGAGCTATCTGTTCACAATCTTCTTGCCCTTCTTTTTCGCAAATGGAGTTCTTCTGTGGAACGGACATCCTTTAGGTAGGGTGGTCCTGCTTCTTCTTGTGGTGTATGCTGCTACTTCATCGTCGTTGTCATGATCGGTCTTCGGGTCGCTGTACTTGTTGAAGTCTTGCTCATTGGCTACTCCATCCATTCCGATGATCTTCCTTTTGCCTCTCCTCACGACAACACGACTGGGCTTTGACGGGTGGGTAATGAAGAAGCATTGGTCCACATGGGAAGCCAGTACCCATGGCTCATTTTTCACGGTGACGTTTGCGCCCGCGGTCTTGGATTTGGCTTCGAGTATAACCATGGTGGTGAAATACCGGTCTTCTTTTAGGACGCTCTTGGCCCATCTGACACGGAACATCGGGACCTTCTCTCCAACGTAGCTCAACTCCCAGATCTCCTCGATCCTTCCGTAGTATCTGTCCTTTTCGTTACCGGTGTAGGATTCCATCGTTACCCCGGAGTTCTGATAACCATCGCTCTTCATGTCCTTGTCCTCGGTGTAGAATGTGTAGCCGTTGATATCGTATGCCTCATAGGTCATCAGATTGTGCTCGGCGCCCTGTGACAAGGAGAATATGAGTTGTTCTTCCACAGAAGAATCCTCATGTAAAGGGTACGACAGAAGCTTCTGCTTGAACCAACGAGCGAAACATGAGTTGTGCTCTTTGATTATATCTCCGTTCGTCCTCTGTTGGCCTCGGTCATTGTACGTCTTCTCAATAAAGGTTTTGTGCTCTACCACCCAAGGATCGACCACATCTATGTGTTGTAGCGCGACTAGGTTTGCTCTTTCAAAGTCGGCGAGTCGACCCTCGAAGTCGACATGCATTTCGCGGCGACCCTCACGGTGACCCCATCCAGCGAGCCTGTCGAGGTGCCTGTTGACGGGCAGACCAACGGGGTTCTCGATGCCTAGATAATTCGTGCAGTAGGAGATGCACTCTTTGGTCAGAAAGCCCCTGGCTATACTTCCCTCTGGACGTGACATGTTGCGAACGTATCCTTTGATGACACCATTCATCCTTTCGAACAGCATCATGCTGTGCAGGAACATTGACCCGAGTTGGATGATATCCTCCATGATATGGACCAGCAGATGCACCATAACGTCGAAGAATGCGGGCGGGAAGTACATCTCAAGCTCGCATAGTATCACCATGATCTCTTCCTGTAGCCTTCTGACTTGCTTCATGCCAACCGACTTCCGAGAGATGACGTCGAAAAAGTTGCATAGGCCAAATAGAGTTTCACGGACGTGCGCGTCCATGATCCCACGGATTGCAACTAGAAGTATCTGCGTCATCAGCACGTGACAGTCGTGAGACTTCATCCTGTTGAACTTCTGCTTCGCTGGGTCTAGGTATCTGCTTATCTTCCCCGTGTAACCGTAAGGAAGTTTTACTCCTACGAGGCAGGTGAAAAACTGCTCGATCTCCTCCTGACTTAGAGTGAAGCACGCGGGAGGGTAGTCATTTCCGGTCTTCTTGGCCTTTTTGCCTTTGCGACGACTTTCTGTGTCTTGCTTCACCTCATCATCATCATCATCATCATCATCATTAGCGTGAAGCTCCTGCCTGATGCCCATTGATTTCAAGTCTGCCCTTGCTTTCGGCCCATCTTTGGTCCTCTCTGGCATGTTGAGCAGGGTACCAAGAAGACTCTCGCACACGTTCTTCGTGATATGCATGACATCAAGGCTGTGAGGCACACGGTGGATCTTCCAGTACGGCAAGTCCTAGAAAACAGACCTCGTTTTCCATACCTTCAGCAACGGCTCTGGCACCTTTCGCTTCTTTCCCGGCTCTGGCGCCTTTTGCTTCTTTCCCGGTAGTGGGCAATCTTTCCAATTTTTTCAACAGCTCGTCTATTTCCTCGCCGCTCCTCGTACGCGGGCGTCTTCGGGGTTCGGTTTCACCATCAAACAGATCCTTGCGTTTCCTCCACGGGTCATCGTCGCGAAGCCACCTTCGATGTCCCATGAACACGGTTTTCGAAGACCCGGGATCTCTATCTAGCTGGCGATACGTTGTGTCATCCATGCACCTGACGCATCTAGAAAATCCATGGACCACCTGCCCCGCGAGATATCCGTAACCGAGATAGTCGTGCACCGTCGTGAGTAGTGCGGCTCTCATAGGGAAATATTCTTTCTCTGCGGCGTCCGACGTATTGGCTGGCATTTTCCACAGCGTGTCTAGCTCCTCTTTCAGCAGCCCCAGATACAGATTGATGTCGTTCCCTGGTTGTTTCGGCCCTTCAATTAGCATACTCATGTGAATGTACTTCCTCTTCATGCACAACCAGGGGGGAGGTTGTACATCCACACAAACACAGGCCAGGTGCTATGTGTGCTTATCTGGCTGCCAAAGGGATTGACTCCATCGGTGCTCGCGCCCAGCACGATGTTCCTTGGATCGTTCCCAAATTCTGGGTCTTCGAAGTTCAACGCTTGCCACTAGCTCGCATCCTTAGGGTGAATCAAAATCTTGTCTTTTTTATTTATCTCCGGATCATTTCCGTCATCTTCCCGCTTCTTCTCCTCCCTATCCACGTGCCAATGCAGGATCTTTGCTACCTTAGGGTCCGCGAAATACCGCTGCAGATGAGGAGTGATCGGAAAGTACCACACCACTTTTCTAGGAGCTTTCTTCCTCTTCTTGTATCGAGTGACGCCGCACACCGGACATATGGTAGACTCCGCATGCTCGTCCCGATAAATGATGCAATTGTTCATGCACACATGGTATTTCACGTGCGGTAAATCCAGAGGACACATGATTTTCTTCGCCTCCTCGAAACTGGCAGGGCACTTGTTCCCCTTGGGAAGACGTTCGTGCCAGAATGACATGTTCTCGTCGAAGCATGCGTCGGTCATTTTGTGTTTTACCTTCATGTCCAGAGCCATGAGTGTTACTTTCAGGCGGGTATCCTCGGGCCTGCATCCTTCATACAATGGAGTAACCGCATCTATCTCCAGTTGATCTAGCTTGGCTTTCTCTCGGGCGGCAGCTCTTGCGTTATCCGTCTGCTTGAGAAGCAGCTCTTGAATATGAGGGTCCGGCACCCATCCTCCATCGTCGTCTGCTCCGGCATCTTCGTCTTCATGATCATGCCCTTCGTCTTGATCTTCCTCATCATCATGTCCGACATCTTCTACATGATGACTGTGTACAGCATCACTGTCGTGATCATGTCCTAGAGATTCTTCATCTTCTCGCCCACCCGAGCCGCGGTGGTTGTCTTGCTGCCCTTCCTCATTTCTTGCCCGGCCCCCATGGACGACTTCATAGTCATCTTCATCACCTTGCCACCGATAGCCATCCATGAAACCACGCAAGAGCAGGTGGTCCCGCACCTTCCCGGAACCCGGGTCCGCAATAAGGCTCTTCAGCTTGCATCTTCGACACGGACATCTTATCTCCGTCTCGTTCTTTTGAAGCATCTCGGCCTTCGTGGAGCTCAAAACCTATTCATGATGCCTTCGGTCATCGTGCAGACCATGGTCGCCTGCGGGGTAGAGCAAAACGATATTTTAGAACCAAGAAAAAATTTGGCCTGACTTTCCCTAAAAATAGGACCAAAAAGAATGCATAGTGCCAAAATTCTTGCCGAAACGGAAATGAATCAACATTCCGGCAAAATATTGGCAACTATCGCATTTCAAATACCGGTACCTGCAAACACAAACATATATGCAACACCACAAACATATGCAACACCACAAACATACATAGATCTAGCTAGGCCACAAAAATTGCATGTGCACGTTGTTGGAGCGAGCTAGGGAGAAAAAAGTAGATCTACAACATAAAGATAGCTTTCCCCTTACTTACCTATCAAAAAAAGGTAATTTAACCACTTAATTTTGATGAATCTATGGTGCAAATGAGGTGAAGAGGAGGAGGCAGCCGACAAGCTTGGAGAAGGAGGTGGAGGGAATGAAGTGGGGAAAGTGAGTGTGTAGGTGTGGCTGTCCAAAATATCTAGCTGGTCCCAGGTTACTAATGGCGCACCACCCACACATGCGCCATTAGTAACCCAATATACTAATGGCGCACCTGCTGGCCGTGCGCCATTAGTAGTTTTGCAAAAAAATAAAAAATAATATATATATATATATATATATATATACTAATGGCACACCGTTGCGTAGTGCGCCATTACTAGTTTAAACTAGTAATGGCGCACTATGCCACGGTGCGCCATTACTAGTTTAAACTAGTAATGGCGCACTATGCCACGGTGCGCCATTAGTAGTTTTGCAAAAAAAGAATAAAAAAATACAGTAGTGGCGCACTGTGTGGCTGGTGCGCCATTACTAGTTAGAACTAGTAATGGCGCACTTTGCCTGGATGCGCCATTAGTATGTTTGGAAAAATGAAAAAAAAATTGTTACTAGTGGCGCACCGTGTGTCTGGTGTGCCATTAGTGTCTTCCACACTAATGGCGCATCAGCACATGGTGCGCCATTAGTATATAGTAGTGGCGCACCACTTGTCTGATGCGCCATTAGTGTCAATTTCATCTATAGCCCTTTTCCTAGTAGTGAGGTTGCGGCGGTGGAAATAGGGTTTCGTGGTGCTCCTGGATGTTTGCGGGGTATATGGATATATATAGGAGGAAGAAGTAGGTAGGTGGAGCAACGAGGGGCCCACGAGGGTGGAGGGCGCGCCTCCTGCCTCGTGGCCTCCTCAATTGTTTCTTGACGTCTACTCCAAGTCTCCTGGATCACGTTTGTTCCAAAAATAACGCTCCCGAAGGTTTCATTCTGTTTGGACTCCGTTTGATATTCCTTTTCGGCGAAACACTAAAATAGGCAAAAAAACCAACAATTTGGGCTGGGCCTCCGGTTAATAGGTTAGTGCAAAAACTAATATAAAAGTGTAAAAATAAGCCCATTAACATCCAAAATAGATAATATAATAGCATGGAGCAATCAAAGATTATAGATACGTTGGAGACATATCAGGGTTCCACCTCGCCACGTTGGTCGTGCTATGTCGCCACTCCGGAGTGCCGAACTCCTTGCTCAGACACCTCGGGCTTGGAGGTTGGGACCTCGGCCATGCCGAGGACTATGAACCTTGTCGGATCTATCACAGATCAATGGGCGTCTTCATCCCGCCACAAGCCGGAATCGCGTCATCAACACTGAGCACATTAACCAGCTAAGTTGCTTTCATGCTCAAAAACTTTCAGTTTTAAATTTTGTTCAGATTCGACCAAGCATCATACTTTTTTGACAAAAAGTCGTTTGCGTAAAACTTTCTTTGTCAAAACCTCGTTTGTTACAAACAAATTCAAATACCCCGTTTAGTTGGGGGCTTCCTTTATGAAGCCATTCTTCTTGCATATGATTATACTTGTATTGCTTCGTTCCTTGTTCGTGTATTACGCCACAATATGCACCATCTTGACTTAAGTGTTCCGCAAGCTGGGTTGCCTTGCTCCTGTGTTTACCCCTACGTTCCTGATTGTTCGGCTAGGGAGTAAAGGGAGCACTGCGATTGTCACAATCGGGTCATCCGAGCTCGGACCTCAGACTGGGTGAAGCCGAAAACTAGCGCTCTTATTGTTTTCAATCACGGTCGGCACACAACGAAACTCATGAGTACAAAAAATCTATTCGCAAGTCTCATAGTAACAATGAGCAATCGAACAAAGGTATCGGTGGGGGTACTATTTTCTTCGAAGATGCTTCTTACACTTTGTTAGTAATATAGCATAAGTTCCCTAAGCGCGCTTTGTCTGTGACAGCCTTATGGCCTGATTGCCTGGTTACCGAAAACACCATCGTTATTCTCGACCAGTGGAGTACATAACACTTTTTGTCCCTTGACCGAAGAGGGAGAAGCCAACGGTCGATTAAGACGCGTTTAAAGTTTGGCTGAACACAAATATGATATAAGTACTTCGGTACATACAATCATTATACATAATTTTTTTACCCAAGTCACTTGGGGGATCTTAAATTAATATGAGCTGCTTTCGTTAGTCGCTGCACAGTCTTTTTCTACCACTCCTTTCTCGACTCAGGTGTATGATCAATAGCCGGGTAGCCTGGTTTCTCTCTAAAGCCGCTCATGTTTAGTTCGCTAAACTGGCCTGAGAAACACTCCGCCTTCAGGATAGGAAGGTTGAAGCCGAAGGCTGACCCACTTGAAGTCTAGAGATCAGATGTGTCATGTTAAAGCAGGACGAAAGTACAATTTCAAGACCAATTTCATATTGGCACCAAAACAACTTGATTCAATCTAGATGAAGCAGGACATTCTCTTGGTTGAGGTGTTCGGCATGAAACTCTTTTCTAAACTACCATTCGACTTCGACATCTTTCTTGCTGAACTCCACCTAGGTATTGTCAAAACATACATGACAGTTGAACTTGTTCCCGAGGAGGTACGATCCTAGGGTTGGCCATTTTGCCCAACCCAATTCTCGGGGGCTACTGCATTGACAATCCAATGCAGAAAATTTAAGTGCAATATAGTTTTCAAGGAGATTATGATCCTCAGGTTGGTCGGCCGCACCCAACCTGAGTCTCGAGGACTTTGCACACCGATTTTTGTGTCCCGAAGTATTCTGCCGAGCTAGGAGTTGATCCTCAGGCCGATTTTGCGAATCAACCTGAGTCTCAGGGGCTACTGGGATCAACGATCTTATGTCATCCTTCAGGTGCATCTCGGGTTTTAGACCGATACACACCTTGAGGGCTACTGGTTATATATCTGGGCAGAGAATAAATTGCACCAATAAAAAATATTGACAAAAAATCGGCCTGCAGTCAGGGTGGTGCACCAGCTCAGAAGCAGTCCAGCATAAAGCTCGGGCGCCAATGGCTGGCTCCATAGAGGGCATTTTCGGCATTAACCTTGGCCAAACTCCTTCAACTTTTTTGAACCAAGGTGATCTATGAAACCTCGGATATAGTCCGGCGTTGGAGCTTGGACATAGTCCGGTGTTGGAGCTTGGACATAGTACGGCGTTGGAGCTCGGATACAGTCATGCGTTGGAGCTTGGACATAGTCCGGCGTTGGAGCTTGGACATAGTCCGGCGTTGGAGCTCGGATACAGTTCGAAATTGGAGCTTGGACATGGTCCGGCATTGGAGCTCTGATACAGTCCGGCATTGGAGCTTGGACATAGTCCGGCGTTGGAGCTCGATACAGTCCTGCGCTGGAGCTCGGATGCAGTTCGGCGTTGGAGCTCGGCTGTAACAATACTCTTCGGATACAGGCGTTGGAGCTTGGACATAGTCCAGTGTTGGAGCTTGGACATAGTCCGGCATTGGAGCTCGGATACAGTACGGCGTTGGAGCTTGGACATAGTCCGGCGTTGGAGCTCGGATACAGTCCGACGCTGGAGCTCGGATGCAGTTCAACGTTGGAGCTCGGCTGTAACAATACTCTTCGGATACAGTCCGGCGTTGGAGCTCGGATACATTCCGGCGTTGGAGCTCGGAAGCGGTCTGGTGTTGGTGCTCGGCTGCAAAAGATACCTCGAATGTAGTCCGGCGTTGGAGCTCGGACGCAAGAGGACACTGCCGCCCGGGAACAACTTCAAACCCGAGGTGTGGCATAAAAATAACAAGGCATTGATAAAGGCCGAAGACTTAAAAGGCTCCTTGGATACCCGACATGTAAACTCTTCGGATTCACTTTGGCGATCCTCAAGATCGAAGATGAGAAGATTTGTTGAACCAGTTTTCGAGACCGACGACCGATGATGAAGAACAGTTCGGAAGAATCAAGGAGCGTCCCCAACTTGAAGACCGGTTCAGGGGGCTACTGACGGTGTCCTGGACTAGGGGGTACTCACCACGTCGTCTCCCGACTAGCTCGTTTGGGCCGAGGACCCCCCATGGCGGTTCACTCATGGGCCACTTTGGGCAGCCCATGCTGCATACAAGGAAGATCCCACGAGACTTGGCACACAAGACGAGGACTTCCCTAAACCCTAGGCCTCTGGTGTGTTATATAAACCGAGGCCAGGCTAGTCAATAGACAATCTAATATTCATTACTACAATCTCATGGTAGATACATGTACTCTGTACTACACCCATATGAATACAATCAAAAGTATCATGTAGGGTATTATCTCTTCGAGAGAGCCCGAAGCTGGGTAAAATCCCGTGTCCATGTTACCATCATTCCAAGACGCCTAGCTTAGGACCCCTACTGCGAGATATGCCGGATATAGAACTGACAGTTAGCTTGATGATATCCTGAGCTTTGGCTTCATGATGAACATCTCCTATCATCCACTCAAGGATCCATGTCTTCGGATCCCTGTTGTAGCCTCGGATGTGTAGCGTAGCATAGAACTGCAGCAGAAGCTCTTCATTCCAATGCTCCTTGTCAGTAACAAACTAGAGCAGTCCAACTTCATGAAAGCAATCAAGAGCCTCTTCAAGGCATGGCAACCCAGCAATGGCATCATAGTCAAGATGTTTGTGAGGATAAATCCTATCTTGATGGTATAGTATGCAAGAATAATAGCTCCTTTGTTGATGGCTCCAGAACCTATCAGATGAAATCTTTGGCTTCTTGAAGGGATTCTTGGTGCTGTCGAAGAAGGTATTGTGCTCTCTGAAGCTTAGCACACTGAAAGAGCCATGAGTGGTTACTGCACTAGGTATCCTTGGCAGGCTGGGCTTTGGCTTCTGTGTTTGAGGCCTTTGGTCCACATGATAGTCATATTGGGGACCCGGAGCAGTGGGTGGAATCAAAATGGGCCACCTAACAGTAACCAGCTCACCACGGTTGTAGGCACGTTCCATGGTATGAGGCACTGGGGGAGGAACGGCTACATCAGAAGTGGTTGGCTGCGCATTGTCTTCTGTGGTAGCATTGACTTCAGGCTCCACATTGTCTTCAGCCATGACAACGTCATTGGCTTCAGCAGTGATGGTGGTGGCAGCTACATTGGCTTCAACTTCATTTGCATCATGAACAAGAGGGTCAGGCACAATCACTTCCTCTTCTTGTACAACAAGATCACTTTTAGGGGGAATAACTTCACATTCTTCTTCTCTTTCTTCATCGGCTGATGCAGCCGGAATGTCTTCAGCCTCTTTAGTTTCAGTTTCTTGAGCAGTTACTGAGGGGATGGATTCTGGGAACACTTGACGTGCTACTGAGATGGTGTGTTGCACATCCTCCTCAGGAATGCTGGACATGGAGACATGGGGTCTAGGGCCTCTGCGAAGCCTTCGAAACGGTGGCGTCGCCTGTGCTGAAGGGGTGGTCTTCTCCATGTCTTCGGCTGTTGCTTGTGGGGTCTCAAGCACCGGAGTGGTGACATGAGTCGGTGGAGTGTGGGGAATCACTTCATGCAGGGGGGGAGTTGGGGTGTTGCCCTTCCCAAAATCCATCTCGAGCGATTGGCGTTGTGGGACCGCCAATGCTTATCAGTTCACTGCTCGTAGGAGCAGGCGATGATAACGGATTGGGCTCGAGCCGAGGAAGGACTCCATCATCTCCCACATGGTCTTCATGACCAGTGTCTTCAGCTGCGGTGGAGTCAGCAGCTGGAATCTCTTCAGACTCTGGAGCCTCTGTGGAAGCTGGTTGATGCACAACGAGGCGACGCTCGTGATTGGAAGAGGCAGAAATGGGTTCAACATTCTACGGTTCTTGGGCAGCAGCACGCTCTTTGCGTGAAGACTTTGAAGACTTTGTCTTCATCTTCTTCTGGGAGGGAGCAGCATCAGAGGTGTCATGGTGCTTCCTCTTCCTAGCTTCAGCCTTAGCTTGCCTTGTCTTTTTCTACTCTGAAGCTGCTGAACGGACCTTTGGCTTCGAGCCAGTCATACTGGTGATATGTCTCCGTCGTATCTACTTTTCCAAACACTTCTGCCCTTGTTTTGGACTCTAACTTGCATGATTTGAATGGAACTAACCCGGAATGACGTTGTTTTCAGCAGAATTGCCATGGTGTCATTTTTCTGCAGAAATAAAAGTTCTCTGAATGACCTGAAAATCAATGGAGATTATTTTTGGAATATATAAAAAATACTGGAAGAAGAATCCACGTCAGGGGGCCCACACCTTGTCCACGAGGATGGGGGCGCACCTACCCCCCTGGGCGCGCCCCTACCTCGTGGGCCCCCTGACGCTCCACCGACCTCAACTCCAACTCAATATATTCGTGTTCGGGGAGAAAAAAATCAGGAAGAAGGATTCATCGCGTTTTACGATATGGAGCCGTCGCCAAGCCCTAAACTCTCCCAGGAGGGCTGATTTGGAGTCCCTTCGGGGCTCCGAAGAGGGGAACCCGTCACCATCGTCATCATCAACCTTCCTCCATCACCAATTTCATGATGCTCACCGCCGTGCGTCAGTAATTCCATCGTAGGCTTGCTGGACGGTGTTGGGTTGGATGAGATTTATCATGTAATCGAGTTAGTTTTGTTAGGGTTTGATCCCTAGTATCCACTATGTTGTGAGATTGATGTTGCTATGACTTTGCTATGCTTAATGCTTGTCACTAGGGCCCGAGTGGCATGATTTTAGATCTGAACCTATTATGTTTTCATGAATATATGTGAGTTCTTGATCCTATCTTGCAAGTCTAGAGGCACCTACTATGTGTCATGATCCAGCAACCCCGAAGTGACAATAATCGGGACCACTCCCGGTGATGACCGTAGTTTGAGGAGTTCATGTATTCACTATGTGTTAATGCTTTGGTCCGGTACTCTTTTAAAAGGAGGCCTTAATATCCCTTAGTTTCCAATAGGACCCCGCTGCCACGGGAGGGTAGGACAAAAGATGTCATGCAAGTTCTTTTCCATAAGCACGTATGACTATATTCGAAATACATGCCTACATTACATTGATGAACTGGAGCTAGTTCTGTGTCACCCTATGTTATGAATGTTACATGATCGATCGCATCCGGCATAATTCTCCATCATCGATCCAATGCCTGTGAGCTTTTCCATATATTGGTCTTCGCTTATTTACTTTTCCACTGCTACTATTACAATCACTACAAAACCCAAAAATATTACTTCTGCTACCGTTACCACTACTATCATATTACTTTGCTACTAAATACTTTGCTGCAGATATTAAGTTTCTAGGTGTGGTTGAATTGACAACTCAGCTGCTAATACTTGAGAATATTCTTTGGCTCCCCTTGTGTCGAATCAATAAATTTGGGTTGAATACTCTACCCTCGAAAACTGTTGCGATCCCCTATACTTGTGGGTTATCAAGACTATTTTCTGGCGCCGTTGCCGGGGAGCATATCTCTATTCTTTGAGTAAGTTGGGATTTATATCTGCTTATCATTATGAAGAACTTGAAAGATCAAAGAACCAAGATTTTTCCCTCAACTACGAGGGGAGGTAAGGAACTGCCATCTAGCTCTGCACTTGATTCACCTTCTGTTTTGAGTAAACTTGCGTCACCTACACATGATATTGATTTTGATAGGTCGCATGTTATTGATGATGCCACTTCTGCTTTGCATGATACTTATGATGAAAGCACTTCTATGCTTGACACTACTGTGCCACTTGGTGAATTTCTTGATGAACAACTTGCTAGGGCTAGAGAGAATGAAATTATTGAAACTGATAATATTGATGAAAGTGATGATTAAGATTCTCCCCCTAGATATGAATTGCCTATTGTTCCTGAGGGTTATGTTATGGATGAAGAAACTGCTAGAGAATTTCTTGCTTGCAATGATAGAAGTGATCTTAAGAAACTATTAGCTAAGCTGAAACAAAAATCTCTAAATGCTAGAATGAAATATGATCCTGCTTATCCTACTTCACCTATCTTTATTACTGATATGGATTATGATTTCTCTGTTGATCCTGAATTAATTACTTTGGTTGAATCTGATCCTTTCTATGGCTATGAATCTGAAACTGTTGTGGCACATCTTACTAAATTAAATGATATAGCTACCCTGTTTACTAATGATGAGAAAACTCGCTACTATTATATCCTTAAATTATTTCCGTTCTCATTAAAGGGTGATGCTAATATATGGTTTAATTCTCTTGATCCTAGTTGTGTGCGTAGTCCCCAGGATATGATTTATTACTTCTTTGCTAAATATTTCCCCGTTCATAAGAAACAAGCCGCTTTAAGGGAAATATATAATTTCGTGCAAATTGAAGACGAGAATCTCCCACAATCTTGGGGGAGGCTTCTCTGATTACTTAATGCTTTGCCTGATCATCCTCTCAAGAAAAATTAAATACTTGATATCTTTTATAATGGACTAACCGATGCTTCCAGAGACCACCTGGATAGTTGTGCTGGTTGTGTTTTCAGGGAAAGAACAGTTGATCAAGCTGAATTGCTATTGAATAATATATTGACTAATGAAAATAATTGGACACTTCCTAAACCAACTCCTAATCCAACTCCGAAGAAAAGGGGTATTCTATTTCTCAGTCCTGAAGATATGCAAGAGGCAAAGAAATCTATGAAAGAAAAAGGTATAAAAGCTGAAGATGTTAAGAAATTACCTCCTGTTGAAGAAATACATGGTCTTAATTCATCACCTATTGAAGAAACACACGGTCTTGATAACCCGACACCGGTAGTAAAGGTAAATTCTCTCTATAGATTTGATGAAGGTGATATTCCTCGTAATAAGTCTGCTAGCCAATGCTTAGATGAGTTTGATAATTTTATTGTTAAACAAGAAAATTTTAATGCTTATGTTGGTAGACAATTGAAACATAATGCTTATATGATTGAACACTTGAGTAATTATATGGCCAGTGTTAAAGGTGGACTTAAACTTATTAGTAAACATGATTCTATGGTTACCACTCAAGTAGAATAAGTACTTAAAGAGAATGATTTGCTCAATGAATTAAACAATAAGAATGATAATGCTGTTAGAGTTATGACTAGAGGTGGTAAAATGACTCAGGAACCTTTGTATCCTGAAGGCCACCCTAAGGAATTGAGCAAGCTTCTCAGAAAATTAATATTGATGCACCTAGTCCTTCTAAAAGGAAGAAAAAGAAAAATGATAGGACTTTGCATGCTTCTAGTGAGCCTGTTGTTGATGTTGAAATATATCTATGTGGCCCTGCCCTAGGCGCACATACACATATATTGTTAGTTGGAGTTCTGGTTAGACTAGAGATAGATTAGTATCTACTTAAACCTCTTTCTCTCTATCTCCTAATCCCTTGTACTCCAAGACATGTATGCGATCATGGGATATGCCCCATCTCTATCAATAAATACCACGCGGCCCTCTCTCGAGAGGGTAGAATGCTTCCCATCGTTTTCTACATGGTATTCAGAGTGACCTCTTCCCCTTCGTTTTGAGAAAAACCGATCTACACAAAAACAAACCCATGGCGTCCTCCTCCTCCACCTCTACCCTCTCCATCCTCAGTCCTTAGGTTCCAGAGAAGTTAACCAGGGAGAATTATCTCCTCTAGAAGGCTAAGATCCTCCCCTACTTCCTTGGCGCTGGCCTATATGGCTACCTCAATGGCTCCATCCCTGCACCGGAGAAGCTGATCACCGCCAAGGACAAGTATGGCAAGGAGCAGGACATCCCCAACTCGACATATTAAGCATGGGTTCGGCAGGACCAGCAGGTCCTCGGGCACATCCTTAGCAACCTGATGAGAGACGTGCTCGTTTCTGTTGTCTCCATCAAGACGGCGCATGCAATGTGGACTTCCCTGGGTAACATGTTTGCCTCGCAATCTCGTTCTCGCATCAATAACATACGCATAACTTTAGCCAATGCTCAGAAGGGAATGCAGTCTGCTTCGGCCTACTTCGCCCGGATGCGATCGCTGGCGGACGAACTCGCAGCTGCTGGGAGGCCACTGGAAGAGGACGAACTCCTCTCCTTCATCATTGCGGGGCTAGACCTTGACTACAACTCTGTAGTCTCGGCTCTGGACGGCCGCACCGAGCCGGTCACCGTCGACTTTCTCTATTCGGCGGTCTGCAACTTCGACCAACGCGTCAAGCTCTTCACAGGCGGGGTTGGAGGCACCGGTGGCTTTAAGTCCTCTGCCAACCTAGCTTCTAGTCATGATGGCCCTCCTCCTTCGCCACAGAAGCAAAACGGCGGTGGATACAAGAACCAGAACAGCGGCAGCGGCTACAAGAAACGGCAAGGCAACGGGTGCCCTTTCTACTCCAACAACAAGGGTTCCCGCCCTGGCCAAGGAGGACCAGGAGGTCCCGGAGGTCCAGGCGGCCCTGCACCTGGCAACAACGCCAGGAACAATGACCCAATCCAATGCCATATTTGTGGTAAGTTCGGGCACAGTGCCAAGGACTGTTGGTACCGTTTCGATGATGATGCACTAAAAGAAAAGGTTTCTGCTGCTGCTCAATATGGCGTCGATACAAATTGGTACGTCGATAGTGGGGCAACTGATCATCTCACCGGCGACTTGGAGAAGCTCACGGTGCGGGAGAAGTTCCGCGGAGAGGAACAAATCCATGGTGCTAATGGTTCAGGTATGAGAATAGATCACATTGGTTATTCAAAATTCAAAACCCCTAGTCATTCTATTCATCTATGCAAGATCCTTTACTCTCCTCATGCAAACAAAAATCTTCTTTCCGTACATCGTATTCCCTTAGACAATCATGTATTCCTTGAGTTTGACCCCTTTTTCTTTTTGATAAAGGATCAGGCAATGAGGAGGGTGCTCTACAGAGGTAGATGTGTTGGTGGTCTCTATCCGTTGATTCCTTCCTTTCGGTGGTCAAATACACAAGTTCTTGGTGTCACAAAGATATCTTCGGCAAGGTGGCACGATCGATTAGGTCACCCGTCTTTTACTATTGTTCAACGAGTGCTTAGGAAAAATAAACTCCCTTTTGTTGGTGAGCATAGCTTAGAAACAGTGTGTGATTCTTGTCAGAGAGCAAAAAGTCACCAATTGCCTTACCCCGTGTCAACAAGTGTTTCGTCTCAACCATTAGAGCTCATTTTCTATGATGTATGGGGGCAAGCACCCCTCTCTGTTGGTAGACACAAATACTATGTAAGATTTATTGATGATTATAGTAAGTTTACTTGGATCTATCTTATCAAAAATAAATCCGATGTGTTTCAAGTTTTCCAAAATTTTCAAGCACTCGTTGAACGCAAGCTTGACCGAAAGATTATTTCAGTCCAATCGGACTGGAGTGGTGAGTATGAGAAACTCAACTCATTCTTCCAAAAATTGGGAATTTCCCATCACATCTCTTTCCCGCACGCACACCAACAAAACGGCTCCGCCGAATGCAAGCACCGGCACATCGTTGAGGTTGGCCTCTCACTTCTCGCAAATGCATCTATGCCACTCAAGTTTTGGGATGAAGCATTCCTCACAACCACCTATCTCATTAATCTTCTGCCTAGTCGTGTCATCAAATACCAAACTCCTACGGAAAAACTATTGCACGTCAAACCTAACTATGCCTCCTTACGAGTGTTTGGCTGTGCATGTTGGCCTAATCTTCGACCATACAATGCTCGCAAACTCTCCTTTCGCTCCAAGCAATGCGTGTTCATTGGTTATAGTCCCCAACACAAAGGTCTCAAGTGTCTTGATGTGCCCACATGCCGGGTATATATTTCTCGCGATGTTGTGTTCGATGAGACCGTTTTTCCTTTCAAAGATCTACACCCTAATGCCGGAGCCCTATTGCGAAAGGAAATCCTTCTTCTCACTAGTCATCTTTCCGGCTTAGATCAAGGGGGCGATGAAAACAATTC
Organism: Triticum urartu; assembly: GCF_056163025.1. Taxonomy (NCBI): domain Eukaryota; kingdom Viridiplantae; phylum Streptophyta; class Magnoliopsida; order Poales; family Poaceae; genus Triticum; species Triticum urartu. The sequence continues at coordinate 601,518,820 of NC_141874.1, read as the reverse complement.
TGATAATCATGTGACTAACCCTCATAACCTTTTTCAGTCATGATGATGGTGCAGATGTGATACGTCTCCAACGTATCTATAATTTTTGATTGATCCATGCTATATTATCTACTGTTTTGGATGTTTATGGGCTTTATTATACACTTTTATATCATTTTTGGGACTAACCTATTAACCCAGAGCCCAGTGCCAGTTTCTATTTTTACCTTGTTTTAGAATATCGCAGGAAAGGAAAACCAAACGGAGTCCAATTGACCTGAAACTTCACGGAACTTATTTTTGGATCAGAAGCAACCAGGGAGACTTGGAGTCTACGTCAAGGAAGCTTCGAGGAGGCCACGAGGTAGGGGGGCGTGCCCACCCCCCTACGGCGCGCCCTCCACCCTCGTGGGCCCGTCATGCCCCCCTGACGTACTTCTTCTGCCTATATATCTCCATATACCCTAAAAACATCCGAGAGCACAATAGATCGGGAGTTCCGCCGCCAGAAGCCTCCGTAGCCACCGAAAGCCAATATAGACCCATTCTGGCACCCTGTCGGAGGGGGGAATCCTTCTCCGGTGGCCATCTTCATCATCCCGGTGCTCTCCATGACGAGGAGGGAGTAGTTCTCCCTCGGGGCTGAGGGTATGTACCAGTAGCTATGTGTTTGATCTCTCTCTCTCTCTCTCTCTCGTGTTCTTGAGGTGATACGATCTTGATGTATCGCGAGCTTTGCTATTATAGTTGGATCCTATGATGTTTCTCTTTGAAGCAGCTATGTAATGGATTCAGTTTTCCCTTTGAAGTTATCTTATCAGATTGAGTCTTTAAAGATTTGATAACACTTGATGTATGTCTTGCCGTGCGTATCTGTGGTGACAATGGGATCCCATGTGATTCACTTGATGTATGTTTTGGTGATCAACTTGCGGGTTCCGCCCATGAACCTATGCATAGGGGTTGGCACACGTTTTCGTCGTGATTCTCCGGTAGAAACTTTGGGGCACTCTTTGAGGTTCTATGTGTTGGTTGAATAGATGAATGTGAGATTGTGTGATGCATATCGTATAATCATACCCACGGATACTTGAGGTGACATTGGAGTATCTATGTGACATTAGGGTTTTGATTGATTTGTGTCTTAAGGTGTTATTCTAGTACGTACTCTAGGGCTGTTTGTGACACTTATAGGAATAGCCCAATGGATTGATTGGAAAGAATAACTTTGAGGTGGTTTCGTACCCTATCATAATCTCTTTGTTCGCTCTCCGCTATTAGTGACTTTGGAGTGACTCTTTGTTGCATGCTGAGGGATAGTTATGTGATCCAATTATGTTATTATTGTTGAGGGAACTTGCACTAGCGAAAGTATGAACCCTAGGCCTTGTTTCAACGCATTGCAATACCGTTTACGCTCACTTTTACCATTAGTTACCTTGCTGTTTTTTTTTAATTTCAGATTACAAATACCTTTATCTACCATCCATATACCACTTGTATCACCATCTCTTCGCCGAACTAGTGCACCTATACAATTTATCATTGTATTGGGTGTGTTGGGGACACAAGAGACTCTTTGTTATTTGCTTGTAGGGTTGCTTGAGAGAGACCATCTTCATCGTACGCCTCCTACGGATTGATAAACCTTAGGTCATCCACTTGAGGGAAATTTGCTACTGTCCTACAAACCTCTGCACTTGCAGGCCCAACAACATCTACAAGAAGAAGGTTGTGTCGTAGACATCAAGATGACACAAGATTTTATTCTGAAGAAAATGGTGCTGAAATTGTCCAAAATGGACCCTTATTTCATGTGGCAGAAGATGCCAACCACGCAGAACACGAGGCCGATTCCCCTATGCCTGCAGCCTCGGGATCCGCAGGCAGCAGATCCTGTGCAGATACGCTGCAGCAGCGGCAGACCGACGTGGGCTGGCCCTTGGGATCCAATGCACCCTGCAGGGTGGAGGTAGTCCAATCCACCCCAGCCATCTGTGGCTCGGGCCGCGGGATGGTCCAGCAGGCGGCCGACCACACGCCTGGTGCTGGCCCGCAGGCGGTCCCGCGCCAGCTGTCTCCCGCAAAGGACGCGGGGCCCGTGACAGCTACTGATGCGCCTTCGCCTGACTCGCCCGACAGTGTAGGCGCGTCTGCCCAATCGCTGCGTGGAGAAGCGGCGGGTGGTGCGCTGGATCCTAAGGCTGGATCTTCTGTGGACGGGACGATTAGTCCATCAGCTGTGCCACCTCGTTCCACACGTGTGGGCACACGGTTACAAACAGGAAAACTGCAGCCTGTGAATTACAAAAGAATTTCGAAATTTGGATTAGCTTGTTCTACTGGAGAACCACAGTCTGTTGAAGAGGCATTGGGGGATGTTAAGTGGCACAAGGCCATGGAGGAGGAATACATGGCTTTGAATAAAAACAAGACTTGGCATCTTGTTCCACGTGGTCAAGGTAAAAATTTGATAGATTGCAAATGGGTTTATAAAATAAAAAAGAAGGCAGATGGATCTATTGACCGCTATAAGGCTAGGTTAGTAGCAAAGGGTTTTAAACAGAGGTATGGTATTGACTATGAGGATACTTTTAGCCCAGTTGTTAAAGCTGCTACTATCAGATTGGTTTTGTCTATTGCCGTGTCTAGGAGATGGAGCCTAAGGCAGTTGGACGTACAGAATGCGTTTTTACACGGTGTTCTGGAAGAGGAGGTTTACATGAAACAACCACCTGGGTTTGAAAACAAGGACGCACCTTTTCATGTGTGCAAACTTGATAAGGCTCTGTATGGTCTGAAGTAGGCCCCAAGAGCTTGGTATTCTCGTCTGAGCATGAAATTACAAAGGATTGGTTTTGCTCCTTGCAAGTCTGACACTTTATTGTTTATTTTCAATAAATCCAATATAACAATGTACATGCTCATATATGTTGATGATATCATCGTTACTAGTTCATCTGATGAAGCAGTGACAGCACTCCTAAAGGACCTTGGCTCAGAATTTGCTTTGAAGGACTTAGGAGAGCTGAATTTCTTCTTGGGCATTGAAGTCACAGAAAACAAAGATGGTATAGTCTTATCTCAAGAAAAGTATGCCACTGATTTTTTGAAAAGAGTTGGGATGTAGGACTGCAAGCCTTCACCAACTCCATTATCTAGCTCAGAAAAGTTATCCCTGCATGAAGGTGAGCCCCTAAGTTTGGAAGATAGCACTCAGTATAGAAGCATGATTGGTGCACTCCAATATCTCACTCTTACTAGACCAGATTTATGCTTTGCTGTGAACAAAGTGTGTCAATTTCTGCATGCACCTACCACCTTGCATTGGACTGCTGCTAAACGTATTCTGAGATATGTAAAATATACAGTTAATGTTGGACTAAAATTCAGCAGGTCTCAGTCCACTCTTGTCAGTGCATTCACTGACGCTGACTAGGCTGGAAGTATAGATGACAGAAGGCCCACAGGTGGCTTTGCTATATTCTTTGGTCGCAACCTGGTATCATCGTGTGATAAGAAACAAGCAACTGTCTCGGTCTAGTACAAAGGCTGAGTATAAGGCTCTGGCAAATGCTACTACAGAAATTATTTGGCTTCAGTCCATGCTGAAGGAACTTGGGGTAACACAAGTGCAAGCTCCTTGTTTATGGTGTGATAATCTTGGTCCTGCTTATCTCTCTGCCAATCTAGTTTTTCATGCCAGAACAAAGCATATTGAGATAGACTTTCACTTTGTAAGAGAACGTGTTGCTAACAAACAGTTGGATGTCCGTTTTATTCATTCCAGAGATCAGATTGCAGATGGCTTCACCAAGGCATTGCCCACACAAACCTTTGAGAAATTCAGGCGTAATCTCAACTTGGTCAAGTTGTGATTAAGGGGGTGTGTTGAAATATATCTCATGTGGCCCTGCCCTAGGCGCACATACACATATATTGTTAGTTGGAGTTCTGGTTAGACTAGAGATAGATTAGTATCTACTTAAACGTCTTTCTCTCTATCTCCTAATCCCTTGTACTCCAAGACATGTATGCGATCATGGGATATGCCCCATCTCTATCAATAAATACCACGCGGCCCTCTCTCGAGAGGGTAGAACACTTCCCATCATTTTCTATAGTTGACACACCTCAGAATCCCAATGATATTTCTATCTATGATGCTGAAACACAATCTGGTAATGAACATGAACCTAGTGATAATGTTATTGATGATGTTCATGCTGATGCTCAACCTAGCAAAAATAATGATGTAGAAATTGAACCTGCTGTTGATCTTGATAACCCACAATCAAAGAATCAACGTTATGATAAGAGAGAATTTGTTGCTAGGAAGCACGGTAAAGAAAGAGAACCATGGGTTCAGAAACCCATGCCTTTTCCTCCTAAACCATCCAAGAAAAAGGATTATGAGGATTTTGAGCGCTTTGCTGAATTGATTAGACCTATCTTTTTGTGTATGCGTTTGACTAATATGCTTAAAATGAATCCTTATGCTAAGTATATCAAGGATATTGTTACAAATAAGAGAAAGATACCGAAAGCTGAAATTTCCACCATGCTTGCTAATTATAATTTTAAGGGTGGAATACCAAAGAAATTTGGAGATCCAGGAGTACCAACTATACCATGCTCCATTAAAAGAAACTATGTTAAAACTTCTTTATGTGATCTTGGAGCCGGTGTTAGTGTTATGCCTCTTTCTTTATATCATAGACTTGATTTGAATAAGTTGACACCTACTGAAATATCTTTGGAAATGGCTGATAAATCAACTGCTATACCTGTTGGTATTTGTGAGGATGTGCCTGTGGTGGTTGCAAACGTTACTATTTTAACGGACTTTGTTATTCTTGATATTCCCGAGGACGATAGTATGTCTATTATTCTTGGAAGACCCATTTTGAATACTGTGGGGGCTGTTATTGATTGCACCAAAGGCAATGTCACTTTTCATGTCAATGGTAATGAGCATATGGTACACTTTCCGTGGAAACAACCTCAAGTCCAAAGTATCAATTCTACTGGAAAAATTTCAACAATCACTATTGGAGGTTTTGAATTCCCTCTTCCTACTGTCAAGAAGAGATATGATATTCTTATTGTTGGGGACATGCATATCCCTGTTGAGGTAACATAGTGTTATTCGAAATTTCTCCGGTTCCATGTTATTCGGAATGAGTTTGTTAAGAAGACTTCATCAACCTTGTTAGTGGATTCCTTTTGATGAGCATGAGATGGATGAAGTTAGAAAACACAACTCTCTGTACCCTCTTTTTACTTTCTGTTATTTATATTAAATAAAGCAAAAATAGTATTTTCTGTCTGTTTTCTGAATTATCCGTGCAATAAAAAATACCCCAAAAATAAAAGTTCTCCAAATGCCCTGAAACTTAAATATGAAATTTTCTAGAATATTTGAGAATATCTGGCACTGAAAACACAGCAGGGGGAGCAGCCACATGCCCACGAGGGTGGAGGGCGCGCCCCTTGCCTCGTGGACCCCACATGGGTCCCCTCCACTTATTCCAGCCACCACACGCTCCTTCTTCCTCCCAAAAAATCACCAACCAGCTCAAGCATGAGTTCTAGCTCATCTTGCTGCCATTTTCGATCTCCTAGTTCAAAGTTCCATTCACAAAACTGCTTTGGGGGATCGTTCTTTGGTATGTGACTCCTCCAAAGGTCCAATTAGTTTTTGTTCTAGTGCTTTATTCATTGCAAATTTTTGCTGCCTAGGTGACCCTGTTCTTGAGCTTGCATGTCAAATTTATATGGTCCCAAGTAGTTCTAATGCATGATATAGTCTCTAGGCACTTGTGGGAGTAGTTGCTATCAATTTTGTTGAGATTGGTTCACTTTTATTTTGAAGTTACTAAAAATTTCAGAAATTTTCAGTAAATGATGAAGAGATTTTTGAGGGGCTCGTCGAGCCGAAGCTCAAAGGACAAGCATAGTGAGGAGGATAAGAGGCCCAAATATAATCTCCCTTGCACCGCGGATGTTCGGCCGTGTGAATGGCCTTGTGATGATTTCTGGAGAGCAACTAGGATTTACGATGATTTTTATGAGTTGGCTGAGAATGCAGGCCTCACCGACTTCCTCCGCGACCAACGCGAACAATATCTCTTACTCACTAATATTTTTGTGCAAAATTTTCATTTCCATGCTAGGACGTCACCACCTTCGGTGGATTTCTATTTATATGATGAGTATAAGGAGATGTCCCCCTATGAATTTTGTGAGGTCTACAAGTTACCCTTTTCGGGCAGCGTAGAGGAACCACATCGTAACGATGTGGAGGGATTTATTGATACAATTGCTGTAGGGGAAACTAGGAAGGTTTCCAATGCAAGAATTACTAGCATACATTTTCATGTTCTATGTTACTTTGCAATATTTGCTAGTAGATTCTTGATTGGTTGCGGAAACTGTGGCAACCTTAGTGCCCCTGAAATTGTTATTTTGTGCCATGCCTTGTTCCGTGATGACACATTTAGTATGGGCGCTATTGTTGCAAAGCGGTTAAATCTTAACCGTATTAAGGGCCCTATCTTGGGAGGTATCTTCGCCTCACGCCTCGCTGCACATTTTGACATACCTATTAGACATTATGAGAAAGAAGAAAGTTGCTGCCTCCTATTTTTCTAGACTTTAAGAGTATGGTAGCACATGATTTTATTGTTAAGAATAAGAAAAAGATGCTTAAGTACAAGCTGATTTTTGATTAAAAAAAACACCCTGAGAGTATCACTTTGCCTCCTCCTCCCTTGTTTGACTTATCTGTAGGCATGTACCTTGTTCCGCCGGAGGCCATTCACGCCTACCGAAACCCCACATCAGCTACAGAGCCAGAGCCAGAACCACAATTTGATCCTTCACGACAGTCTGTTTACCAATGGGATCTGGAGGAGATTGCCAACCAGTGGCAACCCGAGGCTCCTACTTAGTATGACCCTAGTTACAACTTTGGATATCCGCCAGGCCAGCCGTGGCAATAAACCAACTTAGGCTAAAAGCCTAAGCTTGGGGGGAGTACGTATTTCTCACCAAAATTACATTTATGTTCACACACTCATGCTAGTTGTCGGTGCTCATACTTTTTCATTGTAATATCCATGCTAGTCTATTTCCCTTTTTATGCTTTCTTCTTGTGTGTTTGATAAACCTTAAGAAAAACAAAAAAAATTAGTTGTAGCTTTTAGCTAGTTTACTTTTCATGCTGTAGTAGTAATAATTAAAAAAAAACCCAAAAAGATTTCTCGTTCTTCTTCTGCTTGTTGGGAGCTTTCTCATGTAAATAGTTTTGTTTCTTTTTTTTCCTTTGGGGGTCGAGAGGAGAAGATCTTGATTAAAATGTTGAGTGGCTCTCTTATGCATTATTGTTGATCTAACAAAGAGCCCATATTACCTTGTCTTCTCTCTTGAATTGAATGCTTGCAGATTCCAGCTTAGTCCAATGCACATACACTATTATTATTATCCACACTATTCGGTCATGCAAGTGAAAGGCAATAATGATGATTATATGATGAACTTATTGAGATGAGAAAAGCTGGTATGAACTTGACCTCTCTTGATTTGGTAAATATGATTAGTTCATCATTCCTGATTCAGCCTATTATGAAAGAAACATGTTTGCAATGACAATTAGAGATTATAGTTGCTTATGCCATGCTTAATTAGCTAGGAGTTTATAATGGTTTACCTTGCGTGCCAACATGCTATTAAAATGGTTGTGATGTGGTATGATAGGGTGGTATCCTCCTTTGAACGATTCGAGTGGCTTGACTTGGCACATGTTCACGCATGTAGTTGAAATAAAATCAACATAGCCTCCACGATATTTATGTTCATGGTGCATTATATCCTACTCATGCTTGCATTCGGTGTAGATTAATTTTAATGCATGTTCATGACTGTTGTCGCTCTCTAGCTAGTCGCTTCCCAGTCTTTTTCTAGCCTTCACTTGTACTAAGCGAGAATACTGCGTGTGCATCCAACTCCATAAACCCCAAAGTTGTTCCATATGAGTCCACCATACCTACCTATATACGGCATCTACTTGCCGTTCCAAGTAAATTTGTATGTGCCAAACTCTAAACCTTCAAATAAACATTCTGTTTTGTATGCTCGAATAGCTCATGTATCAACCAGGGTTGTCTGTATCTTCCATGCTAGGCGAGTTATTCTCAAGAGGAGTGGACTCCACTCCTCACTCACGAGAAAATGGTTGGTCACCGGGATGCCCAGTCGCATGCTTTGGCACCCCGGCTCAGAGCGACCGGTTTACCCTGCATTGTCAGCCCAAAGACCATGTCTTCTGGCAACACACAACAAATTGGGATAGAAAACAACCGCTTTATGATACTAGCGGAACAGAGTTCAAATTACATCAGCGGTCGAGGCCAAGCGGCACACTCGGTGCGGTTGAACAATATGTACATTATTTAGTGAACATAAAGGGGCCTCGATCTGAACAACTACGTGGTAGTGGAATAACGTCGTAGCGGAAGCTCCATATCACAGGGACACCGATGTGGACACAATCTAGACTCGAACAACGCTCCTTTCCAACGAGACTTTCCTGAAATCTAGCATGACACGCCAGGTCAGTACATTCAATGTACTTGCAAGCTCACAACAAGCATAATCATAATGACAAATAATATCATGATATTTAGCCAATTATTAATGATGCAGCACTATATGTCAACATGCTGTGATCATGCTCGAACATCCCTCAGGACAACTTACCAACCGTGATCATCCTCTGATCACAAACACCACCAATGTGGTAAAACACACCACCAACGTGGTAAAACACACCACCAATGTGGTCTTTAACAAAATGACTCGTGAACCTTACGGCGATCACAACCACGACCAATATCCGGTCCCAAATTCCGCGATGGCCTTTCTGCCATCCTTGACAATGCAAAGTTTACAGCTTAATGTGCAATTTTTATCATTCTTTGACTCATGGTGGGACCTACTACAAGGTGTCCTTAACCGTGGACGCGGCTATCGATAGATTATACACTCTGCAGAGGTAGCATACTGTACCCACACCACGGAACCCATGGCCTCGTACTCCCATTCGGGTGGACCAACGGCATTCCGATGAAACCCCTCCATTGCCACAACACTCTCCCGCCCACTCCGACCCAAATCCACAACGGGCTGGTCCTGGGTGGCCCCGTGTCTACCAAAGACACCCTGACCACCGTCGTGGTCAAACTCCCACTCGGGGAAACTCCCACTAGGGGAAATCGGTACCATAATCTTATCAACGAGCACACAAGGTTAAGTCTGCTTGCCGGGCCAGGGCAAACACGACATAACCTTCCCTAGATGGAGGCACCGACTAGAGGCCATGTCAATGGACCGAATCAAGGCCCCCCATAAAGGAAAATGTGGTTGCATTGGAAAGACTCAATTCAGTGGCACCATGACCCAGTCAACGGTGTATTCAAGTTGAGTTATTTTCAGTTTCAACTTTAAACTAACAATGACCGGTGTCATAGCATGCCATGAAATGCAAAATAACACGTGTATCATAAAAATAACCGATGTCATATATGCACCAAGCATAACCGTCAACAACTCACGTTACTCTACAGATTACTCACAACTTAATCAAAATATTTTGCAATTGATTTCTTATGCAAGAAAGCAATTCCGATAACTTTTTCATATGCATAACAAAAGATTTCACTATCAACAATTCTTATTTTCTTTATCACAAAATTAAGTTCAAACTTTCTGTAAAACAAGTAATATGATTTAACAGAATATTTTCTAACAAATTCTTATCAATTATTTCTAATATCACCTCAAATAAATCTTAACTTGCTTTATCCACTAAACTAGATTCAACTATTCTGTAAATCAAGCATAACAACTATTCAACATTTAACAGAATACAAATAACTCAATAATTATTTAAATGCATGGATTAATTATTTCATCCAAGTAAGAATATCACAAATATTGAAATGACATCATAAAAATGTTGTTGTGGCTTGCCTTAGTACAGGTGAGGTTCACAAGCCTCCTGGTGATCCTCAAGACAAGCCTCACTTTTTGAAAATAATTTTAAACACACAAGGAAAATATCAAGAACACTTCTGAAATTCACCAGAAAATCTAAACAGCTCAGAAAAATCTCATCTTTGGTGAGCAGTTAGATTTTCCTTCAAAGAACACAATGCAAAAAGAATCAATTCATTTGGACTTATGGTTAAAAAGTTATACTTGTTTGAAGTGTTCTGTAAATTCAAATGGATTTGAATAAAAAGAAAAGACTGGGGGTGATGTCGAAGGCGTAAAAGCCCAGGGGCGCCACCACTCGTACCGCTTCGTGCGTGTACAGAGAGACTGACTAGCGGGCCCTGCTAGTCAGGTGGGGGAAGAGGGAGATAGAAACAGAGACGGCCGCGGCTTCGCCGGAGCTCTCGCCGGCGACGAGGGCTCTTTGGCCAAAACGAGAGGGAGGGATGGCAAGAGGAGGTCGAGGCACACCTGCCCATACCTGTAGCGTAGCTAGGGTGGTCGGACGGCGTCAGAATCTTGCTCGCGGGCGGAGGCAGAACGGGGAGGTCGTCGGAGTTGGGGAAGACGGCGAGCAGAGGCTGTTCCAGGGGCTCCAAGCGGGCGAGACGGCCTCACTAGAGAGAGGCGGAGGCCCTGGAGAGGTCGCCCAGGCCTGGGAGGGGCTGGAGCTGTCGCAGCGATCAAAGGGGATCGCCGGCGAGCTCGAGCTCGGGGACGGCGGCCCGAGGCCTGCCCGACCGGGCTACGGCTTCGTACTCTACCGTGGAGTGTGTGTGTGTGAGTGCTGGAGGATGCTCGGAGAGGGTGGGGAGGGGCTCTATATATAGGCGAGCGGCGAGGGTGCTTCGGGCTCCGCCGATGGACACCTATCCACGGCGCCCGGCGACGAACGACGTCAGTGAGAGGGGGAGAAGGCGACGGAGGTCACGTGACCACTGTGGGCGAGCAGAGACGAGCACAGGGTCGAGGGGGGGTGATGACGAGCACAGTGCGCACGCACTGTTGGGCTGGCCGGACCTTGCCCGTGCTCGCTGCGGCGAGCTCCGGCATCGGCGAGTGCCAGGGTGGAGTTAATGGTGTCGAGACGATGATGGTGGCGAGCTTTGGCTAGGTTTGGCAGGCGGGGGAAGCGAGCACGCGCGAACAGAGCGCTCGGCGGCTCACAGAGCATGTCGACACGCATGCCTGGCATCGTGGACACGCGTGGTCACCGCGTGAACTCCCTCCACAGGCCGGCCTTCATCCAAAAACCATGTCTGGCATGTTGTTCGTGGTGGTTTTGAAGTTTACCACGTTTGGGTTTGGATCTAGGTGCAGTAGAGAAAGTTTTACAGGTGGTAAGTTTCTGGACAGTAACTTTGAGGTGTTATTGTGGTCAAATGGCTGGGAGTTTGAAGCTATGCTTTGGAGGCTAGCTTAGAGTTACTAAGGTAAATAAGCACAAGAAAGATCAGGTCAAATGGAGCAAGTAAAATGGTAGTTGTTGTAGAAACCACCATTTCTGTCCAGAATAGAAAAGATTTTCTGTAGCAAAAATATCCCCAAAAGTGATGAAATATTTTTGCTCAGGGAGGTGCCCTAGGGTCTCTAGAATATTTGTGAATTATCTCAGAATTTTCTGAGCCATAAAAATTAGGGTTGCTTTGGATCAAACAGGTTTGGCTTAGGGTTTTAGAGAGAAATTGAATATTTTTCATTTAAGAAAAATATTCCAAAGGTTATTTTGAGGTGGTTTAGAAGTGAAATGATGGTTTGGGAGAGAAATGAACACTTGGGTGAAAGCCAAGGATGCCCAAGTGTTTAAGTCCAAATGAAAAGATTCAAAAACTCCAAGTTTCAAAAAAAATTCAAATGAAAACTCAAACAAATGAAAGAGGGCAAAAACTAGGCTGTCACAAACCTCCCCCACTTAGAATTAATCTCGTCCTCAAGATTCGGTTGCTTGGGAAAACCACTCTGGATACTGACCCTTAAGGAATTCTTCCTACTCCCAAGTTGCTTCTGACTCTGTTTGATGCTCCCACTGAATCTTGTAAAATTTTCTGGCTTTGCTGTGAGTGACCCTTTCCATTTGGTCCAAAATTTTGAACGGTCTTTCTTCATAAGTTAAATACTCTGCCAATTCTATCTCAGTCATTGCAGTCCTTTTCTCAGGCGGGGATATGCATCGTCTCAATTGCGAAACATGGAACACATTATGTATATCCGACAACTCTGGGGGTAGTTCCAGTTGGTATGCAACCGTACCCACTCGAGACATAATTGGGAATGGACCAATGAATCTGGGTGCCAACTTTCCACGAGTCTGAAATCGCTTAAATCCTTTCATAGGAGTGACTCGGAGGTACACGTGTTCTCCGGGCTCAAAACTGACCTGCCGGTGCTTTGCGTCATAATAACTCTTCTGACGGGATTTGGCCAATTGCAGTCGGTCTCTCATTTCCCGGACTTGTCTCCCAGCTTCCATCATGAGATCAGTTCTGAAGATATGGCTATCTCCATCTTGAGACCAATTTAGAGGAGTGCGGCACTTACGACCATATAGAGCTTCATATGGCGACATCTTTAGACTGGTCTGGAAGCTGTTGTTATATGAGAACTCGGCGTATGGCAAACAATTTTCCCATTTTTCCCCGTTAGCTAGTACAAAGGCTCGCAACATATCTTCAAGTATTTTATTTACTCGCTCTGTCTGACCGTCCGTCTGAGGGTGATAAGCAGTACTATATTTCAGTGCTGTCCCTAAGGCTTGATGAAGACGGGACTAGAAAGCGGAGGTAAACAAAGATCCTCGGTCGGAAGTGATGGTTCGGGGTACTCCATGCAGACTGACGATTCGGGATACATACATTTGTGCAAGTTCGTCTGCTCTATATCTGGTGCTGATCGGGATGAAGTGAGCAACCTTGGTGAGGGTGTCCACTATAACCCAGATGGCGTCTTTGCCTCGCTGAGTCCTAGGCAATCCGGTGATGAAATCCATGCAAACATCATCCCATTTCCATTGTGAAACTGGCAATGATTGGAGAAGTCTAGCTGGCTTCTGGTGATCTACTTTCACCTTGTTGCCTATGTTGCAACAGGCTACAAAATATGCAATGTCTTTCTTCATCCCATCCCACCAGAATATCCGTTTAAGGTCTTCATACATTTTCGTACCTCCCGGTTGAATGGAATACGAGGATTCGTGTGCTTCTGACAAGATTTTCTTCTTCAAGTTTGGTTGATCTGGTACACAAATTCGTCCACGGAATCAGAGGGTACCGAAGTTGTCCTTGAAGAAACCTGGGGATTGCATTGCATGTTTTGTAGTCGGCGTCTTCTGGCTGGGCCTTGCGGATATCCATCACGAGTGTGGGGGTAACTTCCAAAATATTAGTGAGGCCAGCATCCATGATGACCAAGTTGAGCCGAGCGATCTCCTCCTGAAGTTCGGTAGGCAAGGATTTTAACATGACATTTAAGCTGACGGGCTTTCGACTGAGCGCATCGGCAACGACGCTGGCCTTGCCTGGATGGTAATTTATTCCAAGATCATAATCCTTGACCAATTCTAACCATCTTTGCTGACGGAGATTTAAATCTGGCTGAGTGAAGATGTATTTGAGGCTTTTGTGGTCAGTAAAAATTTGGCACCTTTTTCCAATGAGATAGTGTCTCCAAATTTTTAATGCATGAACCACTGCAGCCAATTCCAAATCATGAGTAGGATAATTTCCCTCATGTGGTCGTAGTTGTCGTGAGGCATACGCTACTACCTTGCTGTCTTGCATCAATATGCAACCAATACCTTGTCTGGAGGCATCACAGTATACATCAAAGCTGCGATAAATGTATGGAAGAGTCAATACCGGTGCGGTCGTCAGACGCGTCTTTATCTCATTAAAACTCTTCTCACAGTCCTCTGTCCACTCAAACTTTGTATCCTTTTTGAGCAGTTCCGTCATCGGTTTAGCAATTTTGGAAAACCCTTCAATGAAACAATGATAGTATCCAGGTAATCCGAGAAAACTCCGGATCTGTGTTACAGTCGTGGGTGGTACCCAATCGAGCACATACTTTACTTTGCTTGGGTCCACGGCTATACCTTCGGCGGATAGTACATGTCCGAGAAACCCGACTTGCTTGAGCCAAAATTCTCACTTACTGAATTTGGCGTATAACTGATGGTTGCGGAGCCGTTGTAGCACTACTCGGAGGTGATCCTTATGCTCTTCTTCACTCTTGGAGTAACTGAGGATATCGTCGATAAAGATTATCACGAATTTGTCGAGGAAGTCCATGAACACTTTGTTCATCATATGCATGAAGAAGGCAGGGGCATTGATGAGACCAAAGGACATCACAGTATATTCGTAAAGACCGTATCGTGTAGTGAATGCAGTCTTAGGAATATCTTCCTTTTTAATCTTGAGCTGATGATATCCGGTCCGTAAATCGATTTTTTAGAATACTTCATCCCCACTGAGCTGATCAAACAGATCATCAATCCTTGGCAGTGGGTATTTATTTTTTATGGTGACCTCATTCAACTAATGGTAATCTATGCACATACGGAGACTGCCATCCTTTTTGCCCATGAAAATTGCAGGTGACCCCCATGGTGAAGAGCTGGGACGAATATAATCCTTCTAGAGTAATTCGTCAAGCTGTTTCTTTAGTTCCACTAATTCTGATGAGGGCATTCGGTAATACTTCTTGTATATTGGTGCGGCTCCGGGCAAAAGATCTATGGCAAACTCCAGTTCCCGATCTGGTGGCATGCCAGGCAGTTCTTCTGGAAACACATCAGGGTACTCACTGACCACAGGAATAAATTCCAACTCAACCACAGCGGTGCAAACTAGTTCTGGCTTGGGCACATGCTTGCGAGCATAGAATTTGATGAGCTGTCCATTCAGACTGGTCAAACTGACTTCTCGGGTTGCGCAGTTTATACAAACTTGGTATTTGGTCAGCCAATTCATCCCCAATATAATATCCAACTGTTCAGACTCAATGATTATCAGAGATGTTGGAAAGTGGACCCCGTTGATATTGATCTCCAGATCACGGCAGACTAGATTGCTCTTGATTATAGATCCCGGGGTTTGTACCAGCATATTTTTGCCCAAAATGGTGCAAGGAAAATTTTTTTGGGCGGCAAAACTCCGAGAAATAAAAGAATGGGAAGCCCCAGAGTCAAATAAAATTACTGCACGTATGTCATTAACAGAAAACATACCAATGACGACTTCTGGCTTCACTTGGGCTTCATCGGCGGAGATATGATTCACGTGCCCAGTTGGCCCTAACTCCATAAAGTTGACTTGTGGCCTACTCAAGGCATTCACCTTGTTGTTCTTGGGGCACTGTTTCGCATAATGTCCGGCCTGCCTGCAAATGAAACAAGTATTATTGCGCTGGCGCTCCTCATGTGTTGGACTTGTTACAATATTCTTGACTTGAGTGGTGGTCCTATTAACATTCTGCTGCCAATTTGGCCTGTATTCCACCTGAGTCGGCTACCAGGTACGAGCTTTTTGCACAGGTTGTCCATCCTTCTTTGGCTCAAACTTGCGCTTGTTGTCCTTGTTAGCAGACCTATTATCTGATATAAGCTTGTGTTCCCATTCAGCAATGAACGCTTTGTCCACCAGAGTTTGGAAATTGGTGAAATCAAACATACTGAGAGCACACCGAAGTTGTGGATTTAAACCTCCAAGAAATCTGTCAATCTTCCTTTCTTCAGTGGCCACGTCATACAGAGAGTAACGGGACAAATGATTGAATTTTTGCAGATACTCAGCCACAGACTGATTTCCTTGGACGAGCGCGAGAAATTCACGTTGTTTGTCCTTAATAACTCTAGTAGGGATGTGATACTTGCGGAACTTATCCTTGAATTCTTCCCAGGTGACTTCCTCATCAATTGGCCACATGGCTTTTGTATTTTCTCACCATATGGCAGCTGCGCCCTCAAGGTAATGGGTTGCAAATGGGACTTTATCATTTCCTTCAGTACGGGCGATCTCAAGCTTTTTCTCCATGGTCCGCAACCAATTGTCTGCATCCAATGGGTCAACAACCTGACTGAAATTGGGTGGATTGGTCCTCTGAAAATCTGACAGCTTTGAGTGGTGACCATTCTGATTTCCATTCTGTCCAACCATAGCTTGCACACTTCTCAATATTTCAATCAGATCATTGTTCCTTTTCTCTTCAAACATACGCAGAAATTTCTCGGTGGATGGAGGATCAGGCGGTGGAGGTGGTGGCTGAACGTTCAGCTCGGGAGAATATCCCGCCTGTCGTGCGGAACGACGAACAGGAGTTCTCGCGCAAACATTGCTACTGTTGCCTCCCCACGTCATCCTATTGAGTATTTTTTCCAAGACAACGCAATCGAGATGAGAGACATCCAAGAATAAAATTGGGGGAAAAGCCAGCAACAACTCTGAAAAAGACCAAAAAGAGCGAAGAAAATATGGCGATTAAAGTCCCAACATAATTATACATAGACTCATACATGACAATTAAACTACAAGGCTGGTTCCACTACTCTCATACATGAAGCATCATGACTCATACAACTACATCCATACACCATCTAGATGACTGCGAACACTCAAAGACACTACTGCTCTGCTGGTGCTGCGGTGTCCTCCCCTGAAGCGGTCTCAGATCCCGAACTGACGTGGTTAACGGAAACCTCCGGGTTAAAGGTAACGCGACGACGCCGCCTCGAGGGCTCTCCCTCAGGGGCAGGGGTAGGATGAAGCATCGGGGCTGCTGGGGTAGCAATAAGTGAGACCCACTCGGCAGGAGCAATGAGAGGGTTCACGGCAGAGACACCTGTGCTACTCGGGGGAGTAACCGGCGAACGAGGAGAGCTAGAACTAACTGGGACATACGGGGTAAATCCCAGTGAGGACGGAGTAGTGGTGGATCTAGTAGTGACCAAGGTAGTGATTAAAGCAGTACAGGCACGAGTCAGCTCTCGAGCCAGCTCATGGATCATCAGATAGCTAGCATTGATATAACGAGCAAGATGGCTAGAAATACTATCAGACACCGGGTCAACAAGGGGAAAATGGACACGACCGTTGTCGTGCAGAGATGGGTAGTAATAGAAACCTGGGTGGTGCTGCATTTGAACCTCGGTATAATGAAGCTCGACAAGGATCTCAATAGCGGCAAACTGGACAGCCTGAGAAGCGGTGGAGGCGTAACTGCTCCGCGAAGTGCGAGTATAAGAGCCAGAATCGGAACTGGTGCGTAGAGTAACCACTGCGTGATACTCATACACTGAGTCTGCTAGATGCTCCCGGTACACACGGTCGACTGGTTCATCTCTGTGAGGGTACAGCCGACGCCACACGTTGCGGAGAAGGTGCAATGACGTGTACGACATCAGCTGCAACTGGCACGGATACGGCACCAGAGCCATCTACACTCACAACCATTAGCAGGTTAGCATAACAATAATAATCAAATGACTAGAATGCAACAACTAGCTATAACTGCTACCGGCACTCAATTTTTCTCGAACCTAGCGTCCAGTTAACACGTCGTAGTGTAGCATGGCCTACAGTCAGCGCGGCTCTGATACCAATCGTTGTGGCACCCTGGCTCAGAGCGACCGGTTTACCCTGCATTGCCAGCCCAGAGACCATGTCTTCTGGAAACACACAACAAATTGGTACAGAAAACAACCGCTTTATTGATACTAGCGGAACAGAGTTCAAATTACATCAGCGGTCGAGGCCAAGCGGCACACTCGGTGTGGCTGAACAATATGTACATTATTTAGTGAACATAAAGGGGCCTCGATCCGAACAACTACGTGGCAGCGGAATAACATCGTAGCGGAAGCTCCATATCACAGGGACACCATTGTGGACACGATCTAGACTCGAACAACGCTCCTTTCCAACGAGACTTTCCTGAAATCTGGCATGACACGCCAGGTCAGTACATTGAATGTACTTGCAAGCTCACAACAAGCATAATCATAATGACAAACAATATCATGATATTTAGCCAATTATTAATGATGCAACACTATATGTCAACATGTTGTGATCATGCTTGAACGTCCCTCAGGACAACTTACCAACCATGATCATGCTCTGATCACAAACACCACGAATGTGGTAAAACACACCACCAACGTGGTAAGATACACCACCAACATGGTAAAACACACCACCAATGTGGTCTTTAACAAAATGACTCATGATCCTTACGGCGATAACAACCACGACCAATACCTGGTCCCAAATTCCGCGATGGCCTTTCTGCCATCCTTCACAATGCAAAGTTTACAGCTTAGTGTGCATTTTTTATCATTCGTTGACTCATGGTGGGACCTACTATGAGGCATCCTTAACCGTGGACGCGG
Source organism: Triticum urartu (assembly GCF_056163025.1). Lineage (NCBI taxonomy): Eukaryota > Viridiplantae > Streptophyta > Magnoliopsida > Poales > Poaceae > Triticum > Triticum urartu. Next base: position 601,500,399 of record NC_141874.1, on the reverse strand, counting down.
CTATCGATAGATTATACACTCTGCACAGGTAGCACACTGGACCCACACCACGGAACCCATGGCCTCGGACTCCCATTCGGGTGGACCAACGGCATTCCGACGAAACCCCTCCATTGCCACAGCACTCTCTCGGCCATTCCGACCCAAATTGACAACGGGCTGGTCCTGGGTGGCCTCGTGTCTACCAAAGACACCTTGACCACCATCGTGGTCAAACTCCCACTCGGGGAAACTCCCACTAGGGGAAATCGGTACCATAATCTTATCAACGAGCACACAAGGCTAAGTCTGCTTTCCGGGCCAGGGCAAACACGACATAACCTTCCCTAGATGGAAGCACCGACCAGAGGCCGTGTCAATGGACCGAATCAAGGCCCCCCATAAAGGCAAATGTGGTTCCACTGGAAAGACTCGATTCAGCGGCACCATGACCCAGTCAACGGTGTATTCAAGTTGAGTTATTTCAGTTTCAACTAACAATGACCGGTGTCATAGCATGCCATGAAATGCAAAATAACACATGTATCATAAAAATAACCGATGTCATAGATGCACCAAGCATAACCGTCAACAACTCACGTTACTCTACAGATGACCCACAACTTGATCAAAATATTTTGCAATTGATTTCTTACGCAAGAAAGCAATTACTATAAATTCTTCATATGCATAACAAAAGATTTCACTATCAACAATTCTTACTTTCTTTATCACTAAATTAAGTTCAAACATTCTGTAAAACAAGTAATATGATTTAACGGAATATTTTCTAACAAATTCTTATCAATTTTAGGAAGGCAAAAATATAGTTAAGATAACCATCATGCATAACAAATTTATTTCTAATATCACCTCAAATAAACCTTAACTTGCTTTATCCACTAAACTAGATTCAACTATTCTGTAAATCAAGCATAACAACTATTCAACATTTAACAGAATACAAATAACTCAATAATTATTTAAATGCATGGATTAATTATTTCATCCTAGTAAGAATATCACAAATATTGAAATGGCATCATAAAAATGTTGTTGTGGCTTGCCTTAGTGCAGGTGAGGTTCACAAGCCTCCTGGTGATCCTCAAGACAAGCCTCACTTTTTGAAAATAATTTTAAACACACAAGGAAAATATCAAGAACACTTCTGAAATTCACCAGAAAATCTAAACAGCTCAGAAAAATCTCATCTTTGGTGAGCAGTTAGATTTTCCTTCAAAGAACACAATGCAAAAAGAATCAATTCATTTGGACTTATGGTTAAAAAGTTATACTTGTTTGAAGTGTTCTGTAAATTCAAATGGATTTGAATAAAAAGAAAAGACTGGGGGTGACGTCGAAGGCGTAAAAGCCCAGGGGCGCCACCACTCGTACCGCTTCGTGCGTGTACAGAGAGACTGACTAGCGGGCCCTGCTAGTCAGGTGGGGGAAGAGGGAGATAGAAACAGAGACGGCCGCGGCTTCGCCGGAGCTCTCGCCGGCGACGAGGGCTCTTTGGCCAAAACGAGAGGGAGGGATGGCAAGAGGAGGTCGAGGCGCACCTGCCCGTACCCGTAGTGTAGCTAGGGGTGGTCGGACGGCGTCGGAATCTTGCTCGCGGGCGGAGGCAGAACGGGGAGGTCGTCGGAGTTGGGGAAGACGGCGAGCAGAGGCAGTTCCAGGGGCTCCAAGCGGGCGAGACGGCCTCACTGGAGAGAGGCGGAGGCCCTGGAGAGGACGCCGTCCCAAAGGGGATCGCCGGCGAGCTCGAGCTCGGGGACGGCGGCCCGAGGCCTGCCCGGCTAGGCTACGGCTTCCTACTCTACCGTGGAGTGTGTGTGAGTGCTGGAGGATGCTCGGAGAGGGTGGGGAGGGGCTCTATATATAGGCGAGCGGCGAGGGTGCTTCGGGCTCCGCCGGTGGACACCTGTCCATGGCGCCCGGCGACGAACAGCGTCAGTGAGAGGGGGAGAAGGCGACAGAGGTCACGCGGCCACTGTGGGTGAGCGGAGACGAGCACAGGGTCGAGGGGGTGACGACGAGCACAGTGCGCACGCACTGTTGGGCTGGCCGGACCTTGCCCATGCTCGCTGCGGCGAGCTCCGGCGTTGGCGAGTGCCAGGGTGGAGTTAATGGTGTCGAGACGATGATGGTGGAGAGCTTTGGCTAGGTTTGGCAGGCGGGGGAAGCGAGCACACGCGAACAAAGCGCTCGGCGGCTCGCAGAGCGCGTCGACACGCATGCCTGGCATTGTGGACACGCATGGTCACCGCGTGAACTCCCTCCACAGGCCGGCCTTCATCCAAAAACCATGTCTGGCATGTTATTCGTGGTGGTTTTGAAGTTTACCATGGTTGGGTTTGGATCCAGGTGCAGTAGACAAAGTTTTACAAGTCTGGTAAGTTTTTGGACAGTAACTTTGAGGTGTTACTGTGGTCAAATGGCTGGGAGTTTGAAGCTGTGCTTTGGAGGCTAGCTTAGAGTTACTAAGGTAAATAAGCACAAGAAAGATCAGGTCAAATGGAGCAAGTAAAATGGTAGTTGGTGTAGAAACCACCATTTCTGTCCAGAACAGAAAATATTTTCTGTAGCAAAAATATCCCAAAAAGTGATGAAATACTTTTGTTCACAGAGGTGACCTAGGGTCTCTAGAATATATGTGAATTATCTTAGAATTTTCTGAGCCATAAAAATTAGGGTTGCATTGGAGCAAACATGTTTGGCTTAGGGTTTTAGAGAGAAATTAAATATTTTTCATTTAAGAAAAATATTCCAAAGGTTATTTTGAGGTGGATCAGAAGTGAAATGATGGTTTGGGAGAGAAATGAACACTTGGGTGAAAGCCAAGGATGCCCAAGTGTTTAAGTCCAAATGAAAAGATTCAAAAACTCCAAGTTTCAAAAAAAATTCAAATGAAAACTCAAACAAATGAAAGAGGGCAAAACCACGCTGTCACACATGCTTTATGCAAATCAAATCAAAATAACTGCAAACAAAGCTCCCCCGGGACTCTTGTTAGTTGGAGGCACTCGTTGTTTCGAGCAAGCCATGATTGATGCTTGTTGGTGGAGGGGGAGTATAAACTTTACCATTCTGTTTGGGAACCGCCTATAATGTGTGTAGCATGGAAGATATCGAGATCTCTCGGTTGTTATGTTGACAATGAAAGTATACCGCTCAAAATATTATTCATATCTATTTCAAAACCGAGCTCTGGCACCTCTACAAATCCCTGCTTCCCTTTGAGAAGGGCCTATCTATTTACTTTTATGTTGAGTCATCATCCTCTAATTAAAAAGCACCAGTTGGAGAGCACCGCTGTCATTTGCATCCATTACTATTAGTTTACATTGAGTATGACTTGACTGGATCTCTTTTACCGTGAATTACAATGCCTAGTCAGTCCTTGATCTTTAAAGGTGCTCTGCATTTATGTTTTGCGGTCTCAGAAAGGGCTAGCGAGATACCATCTTGTTATATCATATTATGATTGTTTTGAGAAAGTGTTGTCATCCGAGATTTATTATTCGCTAGTTGACAATGCCATTGATATGAGTAAACATGAGACCTAAATGTTATTGCGGTGGTTAGTTCATAATCTTTGCTGAAAACTTGAATGTTGGCTTTACATATTTCCAACCACAAGAGCAAACAGAGTTTGTAAAAGTTTGTCTCTATCACTTTCAGTTTATCAACTGAATTGCTTGAGGACAAGCAAAGGTTTAAGCTTGGGGGAGTTGATACGTCTCCGTCGTATCTACTTTTCCAAACACTTTTTCCCTTGTTTTGGACTCTAACTTGCATGATTTGAATGGAACTAACCTGGACTGACGATGTTTTCAGCAGAATTGACATGGTGTTATTTTTGTGCAGAAATAAAAGTTCTCAGAATGACCTGATAATCAACGGAGATTATTTTTGGAATATATAAAAAATACTGGAAGAAGAATCCACGCCAGGGGGCCCACACCCTGTCCACGAGGGTGGGGGCGCGCCCCTGCCTCCTGGGCCCCGTGACGCTCCACCGACGTCAACTCCAACTCCATATATTCGTGTTCGGGGGAGAAAAAAATCAAGGAGAAGGATTCATCGCGTTTTACGATACGGTGCCGCCGCCAAGCCCTAAACTCTCTTGGGAGGGCTGATCTGGAGTCCATTCGGGGCTCCGCAGAGGGGAGTTTGTCGCCATCGTCATCATCAACCTTCCTCCATCACCAATTTCATGATGCTCACCACCGTGCGTGAGTAATTCCATCATAGGCTTGCTGGACGGTGATGGGTTGGATGATATTTATCATGTAATCGAGTTAGTTTTGTTAGAGTTTGATCCCTAGTATCCATTATGTTCTGAGATTGATGTTGCTATGACTTTGCTATGCTTAATGCTTGTCACTAGGGCCCGAGTGCGATGATTTCAGATCTGAACCTATTATGTTTTCATGAATATATGTGAGTTCTTGATCCTATCTTGCAAGTCTATAGTCACCTACTATGTGTTATGATCCGGCAACCCCGAAGTGACAATAATCAGGACCACTCCCGGTGATGACCGTAGTTTGAGGAGTTCATGTATTCACTATGTGTTAATGCTTTGGTCTGGTACTCTATTAAAAGAAGGCCTTAATATCCCTTAGTTTCCAATAGTACCCCGCTGCCACGGGAGGGTAGGACAAAAGATGTCATGCAAGTTCTTTTCCATAAGCACGTATGACTATATTCAGAATACATGCCTACATTACATTGATGAACTGGAGCTAGTTCTGTGTCACCCTATGTTATGAGTGTTACATGATCGATCGCATCCGGCATAATTCTCCATCACCGATCCAATGCCTATGAGCTTTTCCATATATTTTTCTTCGCTTATTTACTTTTCCGCTGCTACTGTTACAATCACTACAAAACCCAAAAATATTACTTCTACTACCGTTACCACTACTATCATATTACTTTGGTACTAAATACATTGCTGCAGATATTAAGTTTCCAAGTGTGGTTGAATTGACAACTCAGCTGCTAATACTAGAGAATATTCTTTAGCTCCCCTTGTGTCGAATCAATAAATTTGGGTTGAATACTCTACCCTCAAAAACTGTTGCGATCCCCTATACTTGTGGGTTATCAACTGGCAGGGAAGATTATGCTTGGTCTTTCCTGCCTTGGGGCTTCAGATCGGCTTCAACACGCTTCTTCTTCTTCTTGGTAGCAAGCTTGGGGTCGATGCCTGGACGCCCAAGTGCCTTTGTCTTTTCGGCCTCATTGTGAGCCTGAACGCATTTCTCAGTGTAGTACTTCATACGGTCACGAGAGCCTTTGGCTTCATCACGTGTAACACCCCGAGACCGATGTGCCAGGTGTCTTCCAGTTATTCGTTGTTGTTGCCTTGTCATTCGCTTGCGTGTTGCATCTTACCATGTCATCGTGTGCATTGCATCATCATGTTTTCAAAATTTTCATCCGTTCGGGTTCCCCCAGTGCCATCCGTTGTCCGTTCTGAGCCCAACCACACTTGCACGCGCTCGCGGCATGTCCGAAATATTATTTTATAAGTGGCCGGAAAATGTTCTCGGAATGGGATGAAAGTTGGCATGCGGTTTTATTATAGTGTAGGTAGGCCGCCTACCAAGTTACATCGCATTCGGAGTCTGTTTGATGCCCCAACGGATAAATATAGCGGCAATAGTAGCCGGTCTATCGTCGGACGTTTTCGGTCTCCGGAAACAGTCGCCGGGCCTCCCTCTCTTCTCCTATCTTAGCTCGAGACCGTCTACACAGCCCACTACCTACCGCCAGGCCCAACCTAACCTCTCTTGTCAGCCCGCGGCCCTCCTCGCGCGCGTGTCCGAAAGCTGTCCCGGACCTGACTCGGACAGTCATTACCGCTGTGTCCGGATCATCCCCAAACATCTACAAAATGTCTCCGTTTTCTTATTTGGACTCCCTAGCTATTTATTCTCGACCGTCTAATCTAAATCAGATGATCCAAATCATCCTCCTTCCACTATATATATATAGTCCATCCCATACCTAATCTGGAAAACCCTAGAAATCCTCCTCTCGTTGCGCCGCCACCCCCTTGTCCTCTCCACATCGGGATCCCCTCCCGATCCATCCAACCACCTACCTCCTCGTCTTGTGCAACCAGCCAGCCAGCAACAACCACCTCCTCCCTGTTCGATCCAGAGGAGTGGAGCTCCTCCGCGCCCATAGGCTCTCCCGCTCGAGGGATCCATGCTGCCTTCGCCAGGCTCCAGGCCGACCCCGCGCCCTCCCCTTCGGTCCTTCCTTCTCTTCTTTCTTTCTCCTGCTCTCTCAACTCTCTCTCTCTCTCTATGCCTCGCGGGATGCCATGGACGCCCGCAGCGCACCTGCCTTCCCGAGTTCCTCCGCAGGAGAACAGCAACTAGAGCTCCCGCTCGACCCTCCGCCGCATGTCGCCGGCCAGCGACCCAGGGAGCCACCGTGGCCATGGATGTCATCTGCCGCCTCCTTCCCGAGCTGCAGTGAGCCCAAGCCTCGGACATGACCGGTTCTGGCTCAAATCGCCCTCCCCAAGCCCGATCGCCGCCCAGATCCGTCGAGTCCCGGCCAACTCCGTCGTTCTTAGCCGTCGCCCCGCGCCAAGTCCCTCGCCCGCCTTCCCTGCTTCGCGTCGAACCGCTCCAGCGCCGCTGCTTCTCTGCTTCTCCGTCGAACGGAGGTCGCCGCGCTCGTATCCTCCCCGCCTCGTGAGCTGGGCTGGCCAGCGCCAAGCCAAGCCCAGTCAGGCCAGATCCGCGTCGCCCTTGCCGGCCTTCCTCTTCACCAGCGGGCCAAGCCCATGGGTGAGGACGCGCCCAGCTCCTCCCCTGTTCCTGTTGGGCCAGGAAGTTTCGGCCCATAGTTTTTTTCCCGTTGCTGCGAATTTAGCTATTTTTCACAGGATTGCTGTTTTACAAAAAAGCCCTTGTTGATCATGCATTTAATAACTTCACAACCGTGCATCGGGTCGAAATAAATTATATATGAAAGTTGCTTAGATTTTTGTCTAGTCTAATAATATGCAACTTTCATCCATGTTTAGAATTTTTAAAATGATGTTTGTGTGTATTTCCCATAATGCCATGCTAAAATGCTTTATTTCATAACTTAATAACCGTAGCTGCAAATTTAATAAACTTTATATGTAAATGGGGTAGAAAAATACCTAGTTTAACATGATGCACTCATCTAGCATGTTTAACAACTATAAAATATGGCTTAGGGCAGAACAGTACCAAACCTAATATATGCATATGAGGAGTTTCCGGACTTGTTGTTTTGTTGTTCCGGCCTCATTTAAACTTGCCTAGATTAGATAGTTTCATCATGTTTCACCTCTTGCATATGCATCACATATTGCATCCCGCATAGCATACCATCTTTGCATCATATTGTTTGAGCCTTGCACGTGGTTGATTGTGTCCTTGTTGCTTGTTTGTCTTGTTTGGGTAGAGCCGGGAGACGAGTTCGCTAACGAGGAGCCCGTTGAGTTTGCTTTCGAGGATCCAGTCAACTCTGACAACTTTGCAGGCAAGATGATCATACCCTTGAAATCACTACTATCTTTGCTTTGCTAGATGCTCGCTCTTTTGCTATGCCTATGCTATGATGCCTACCACTTGCTTATCATGCCCCCCAAATTGCCATGTCTCTAACCCACCATGTCCTAGCAAACCGTTGTTTGGCTATGTTACCGCTTTGCTCAGCCCCTCTTATAGCGTTGCTAGTTGCAGGTGAAGATTGGAGACCATTCCTTGTTGGAACACTATTTTACTTGTTGGGATATCATTATATTATCTTGTTATCTTAATGCATCTATATACTTGGTAAAGGATGGAAGGCTCGGCCTCTCGCCTAGTGTTTTGTTCCACTCTTGCCGCCCTAGTTTCCGTCATATCGGTGTTATGTTCCCGGATTTTGTGTTCCTTACGCGGTTGGGTGATAATGGGAACCCCTTGATAGTTTGCCTTGATTAAAGCTTTTCCAGCAATGCCCAACCTTGGTTTTACCATTTGCCACCTAGCCTCTTTTTCCCTTGGGTTTCCGGAGCCCGAGGGTCATCTTATTTAACCCCCCCCCCCCCGGGCCAGTGCTCCTCTGAGTGTTGGTCCAACCGAGCGATGTCCGGGGCTACCAGGGGCAACTCTGGGCTGGCCTACCTGACGTCTGGCTCATCTGAGTGTGCCCTGAGAACGAGATATGTGCAGCTCCTATCGGGATTTGTCGGCACATTCGGGCGGTGTTTCTGGATTTGTTTTAACTTGTCGAAGTGTCTTGAAGAACCGGGATACCGAGTCTGATCGGAATGTCTCGGGAGAAGGTCTATTCCTTCGTTGACTGTGAGAGCTTGTCATGGGCTAAGTTGGGACTCCCCTGCAGGGATTTGAACTTTTGAAAGCCGTGCCCGCGGTTATGGGCAGATGGGAATTTATTAATGTCCGGTTGTAGATAACTTGAACCTTAACTTGATTAAAATGAACCAACTGTGTGATTTACCGTGATGGTCTCTTCTCGGCGGAGTCCGGGAAGCGAACACGGTGTTGGAGTAATGCTTGCCGCAGGTTATCCTCTAGTTACTCGTTCACACTTTGCCCTCTCTTCTCGCTCTCTTTTGCGAACAGGTTAGCCAACATATATGCTAGTCGCTTGCTGCAGCTCCACATATTTACCTTGCCTTACCTATAAGCTTAAATAGTCTTGATTGCGAGGGTGCGAGATTGTTGAGTCCCTGTGGCTCACAGATTACTTCCAAACCAGATGCAGGGCCTGATGATTCCGCTCCAGATGACACGCTTGAGCTCAAGTGGGAGTTTGACGAGGACTCACGTCGTTACTATGTGTCTTTCCCTGATGATCAGTAGTGGTGCCCAGTTGGGGCGATCGGGACCGTGTCGCATGTTGGGTTTATCTTTCATTTTGGCGCCGTAGTCGGGCCATGAGTGTTTGGATGTTCTAATGCTATTTATGTACTTTGATTGACGTGGCGAGTGTAAGCCAACTATGTATCTCCCCTTTTATTATCTATATTACATGGGATGTTGTGAAGATTGCCTAACTTGCGACATTGCTTTCAATGCGGTTATGCCTCTAAGTCGTGCCTCGACACGTGGGAGCTATAGCCGCATCGAGGGCGTTACAAGTTGGTATCAGAGCCTTCCCTGACCTTAGGAGCCCCCTTTGCTTGATCGTTTTTAGCAGCCGTTGTTGAGTCTAGAAAAAATGTTTTGAGTCATTTAGGAATTATATATCGGAGAGTTTAGGAATGCTTTTTACTCCCCAGTCCCTTCATCGCTCTGGTAAGGCATCCTGACGTAGAGTTTTGACTCTTCTCTTCTCAAATTTCACTAAAAATTTTTTAGGATCACGCGGGTATCTTGGAATCGTTCCGATGGTTTTGTGACGAGAACATTGTTCTTGGTGCCTCCTGTCATTTAGGGGTTGTGGCAGTGTCCCGGGGAGTTGAGCTCCGAGGTGTTGTCATCACAATTTTATCGTTGCAGTTCTGGAATACCTGAGTTTAGTTTCGCCGACATCGAAAATCTCTTTTATGCAGTTGTTGGTGAGATAACCCCGACGCCACCCAGTACTAGGGCGGGAGTTGGGAGTATTGCCATAACTCGTATAACGGATGCTTTTTGAAGGTTGAGGTAGATGATTTCCGAAGGTTTCTTGGTTATGTGTTGAAGGATGGATACAGCTGGATGTAGGATTTGCTAGTTTTCGGTGAGATATTATGCTTCCCCTGTATCCCCAACACCCGATTGCATAACCAGAGAATTTCGGGAGTCTATAAGTGGGAATTCAAGTAGCTCTTAGGATATCTTTCCGACAGATGTATGATACGAAATTGGGGTTCAACGTCTAGTGGTCCGCCTATCCATGGTCGGTTTTACAGTGGTCTCATTGTGTCTTAAAGAGTCCTTGGCTATGCCGACTCGGGGACGCTTCGTATGTCATGTGCACTGCCTTGTACATGATGGTGCTGTACGATCGAGCCCGTGTAGGCCCCACCACGAAAACTTTGGACGAAATCTCTATCATATGTGTGTTCCAGCTTATTCTACAAGCCAATCCTTTGTTTTGTTTTCAGTTGTGGTATTCGAGTTGCTTCAATGTCAAATGTTGATTCCATACCTTCCCTAAATGGTGTTCTCATATTCCTATGGGAATACTAACCCTTCTCGATCTTCAAATCTATCATCTCAATTTCTTTTTCAACCGGCATGTTTCTCTTCAAGTGGATCCGATCATTTCAACATCAGCAAGATCTATTACTAGTTCTTCTTAGCGGTGTTTGCTTCATCTGCCCCAAGTCTTTGTTTTCCTGCCCACCCACCCTTTTTCTTCAAGGATTCAGATTTCTTAATCACTATCCATTTTATTGATGGGAAGCCTCTCCATCATTTTTCCTTCAATGTTCTTATCCGGTGATTCTCATGAAGATACTAACGGAGCCTCAAGTTCGTCATTCTTCATTCTTTTCTTCTCCGATGGATTCAATTCAAGTTTTCAGTGTTTGATCACATTCGTTTCCTTGTTTCAAATGTTTTTTCATGCCGGTGCACCTTATATTCAATCATTTCTCGCTATTCAATTGTTCCGGAGTGCTGAAGATATCTCAGAAGGATCGTCTTGTCATTCAAGATCCGTTAATCCTATTTTGAGGATGTTATCTCATTCAAGTCATTTAATTCAACCAGTGAAACCTCTCTTTTAAATCATTTCAACGGTGTTTCTTTGAGTGGGCCCTAACCCACAGGTATTTTCCCAGGATCTTACCTGACTCTTCTTATTCTCCCGGAGTTATTCTCAAATCTTCTAAAGTTTGACGTAAGAATGAATTATCATCAGTCTTATGCTTTTTCTCCAAGATCTTTCTTTTCTTTTCATCGATGGTTCAACCTTTCTAATTTTCATCCCGGAGTATCTCAACAATTTGTTGGTGTTTCTCGTCGTCATTCTCGGATTTTGAAGACCGAAGAAGAGTTTCTCTTTAATCTTGCTCCATTCTCTTCAAGATTCGTGATTCTAGCTTGTTGCCATCCTCTCATAATTATTTTTGATTGTGGGAATTCTTTTCACCTATCTGGAGCAATTCAAGAATCTTCTCAGTTTGTTATCCGGAGTTCATCAATTCAGGATTATTCATTCTCAGTTTTCAGCTCTCGTTCTCCAAATCTTACCGGTGTATCGTTGAAACATTCTCTTATCAGCTCGTGATCTTTTCGTTCTCATGTATCTAGATTGTCTCAAGTATCTTCGTTCATTTCACAATTCTTACCAGTGATTCATCCCTTTACTTCATTTGTTGTTCAATTCTTACGGTGGTTCGTTCAAGATTTCTCTTCCTTGTTTATCGTATCAATTCATTCGTTGTTCCAATCCTACCGGTGGTTCGTTGAAGACCTTTCTCAAGTTTATGCTATATCTCTCTTCAATCCTTTGCAACGGGAATAAGTAGTGTGCCAAATCCGTTGATTGTCATCAATTTAATTGGTGAAGGATACGGATAACGTAATTCTTATTCTTGCTTCATCCAAGTGATTAATTCTTTATTCCGGAGGCTCATCAAATTCTCGGTTTCACTTGATACATTTTTCTTTCCCGGAGTCCCAAGCTCTCGCAATTATATCACCATGGAGATTCATCTAAATCATTACAAGGTTTCACCTTGTGTTTTCAACTTCTCCTTCTTTCTGTTTTGATCATCCTTTTGTTACCGGAGTTCTTCACTGAGGTTCTACATAATGGTTCATCTATGATTTAATTCATTCTCGAAGTGTTCATTGACATTTTTTTCTAAGGAGCTCAAGCATTCTTCATCTTGCAATCTGGAGTGCTTTTCTTTCTGCCGTATCATTGGAGGTGGTATTATGTCATTCTTGATAATTTGAGTTCATGTTCCATGATACACATGTTGTTAAGAATGAGATATTTTTAAATCCATCAATCTCGCCATTGGAGTCATCTGGGGTTATATTTCACCTAAATCTTTCCCTAAGGATTGTTGCTATTAATGGTGATAATATATGATCCTAGTGCTTCATCTATCCTCCTGGTGAAATAACTTTCTCGTCTCCTTGTCCATATCAATTCAATTCTTCTTCCTGTGAGTGGCAGGTTGTCACCTCATAATCTGAGATGTATTCCATAAGACCATATCAAGATTATTCTTTTCGTTGTTGGTTTTACAACAATTCTATTCTAGCATTTGTTGTAAGCGTGCTCTCGTTTTTCCCTTTGTTCATTCCATTCTTACTTTTGTTCCGGAGGCATTGTGTTGTTGCTCTTTTCACTCCTCATCTCGGTTTGTCAAGATCATGTTCAATTTCTTCCATTTACAGTCAAAGTGCTGTCCAAATTATATTAGTCTTTTTTCCATCTCTATCCTATTTAACCGGAGTGTGGTGCCATTCTGCTCAAGTTCTTTTCGCCTTATCAAGTCTTGCATCCCTTCTCAACCGGAGTGTCGTGTTTTCATTCGAGCTCTCTCATCTTATCAAATTTTGACTCCCTTCTCAACCGGAGTGCTGTCTGAGATCTTTCTTACCCCTTGTTCCATTCTTTCAATAGTTCCAGAGGCAGTGTGTTGTGATTTCATCAAGTATCTTCTCATCTTATCAAGTTCTTATTCAATCCTCCTTCTTTTCATTCGGAGTGCTGCCCGAATTTGGTCTTCCTTGTTCCTCTTCCCTACCGGAGTGCTTTCAACTTTGTTCTTCTTCGTTGCATTCTTCTTTCAATGGCTTAACCTTTTCAAGGTTCTTTGGTCTCACTCGTTTGTCAAAGAAGCAACTTATTTTTACCTCTCCTCTTTCTCTTCCGTTGTCCCTCCGGTGCCATTCTAGATCTCAGGACGAGATCCTCTCGTAGTGGTGGAGTGTTGTAACACCCTGAGACCGATGTGCCAGGTGTCTTCCAGTTATTCGTTGTTGTTGCCTTGTCATTCGCTTGCGTGTTGCATCTTACCATGTCATCGTGTGCAGTGCATCATCATGTTTTCAAAACTTGCATCCGTCCGGGTTCCCCCAGTGCCATCCGTTGTCCGTTCTGAGTCCAACCACACTTGCACGCGCCCGCGGCATGTCTGAAATATTATTTTATAAGTGGCCGGAAAATGTTCTCAGAATTGGATGAAAGTTGGCGTGCGGTTTTATTATAGTGTAGGTAGGCCGCCTACCAAGTTTCATCACATTCGGAGTCCGTTTGATGCCCCAACGGATAAATATAGCGGCAATAGTAGCCGGTCTATCGTCGGACGTTTTCGGTCTCCGGAAACAGTCGCGGGGCCTCCCTCTGTTCTCTTCTCTTAGCTTGAGACCGTCTACACAGCCCACTACCTACCGCCAGGCCCAACCTAACCTCTCTCGTCAGCCCGCGGCCCTCCTCGCGCGCGCGTCCGAAAGCTGTCCCGGACCCGACTCGGACAGTCGTTACCGCTGTGTCCGGATCATCCCCAAACATCTACAAAACGTCTTCGTTTTCTTATTTGGACTCCCTAGCTATTTATTCTCGACCATCTAATCTAAATCAGATGATCCAAATCATCCTCCTTCCACCATATATATAGTCCATCCCATACCTAATCTGGAAAACCCTAGAAATCCTCCTCTCGTTGCGCCGCCACCCCCCTTGTCCTCTCCACATCGGGATCCCCTCCCGATCCATCCAACCACCTACCTCCTCATCTTGCGCAACCAGCCAGCCAGCAACAACCACCTCCTCCCTGTTCGATCCAGAGGAGTGGAGCTCCTCCGCGCCCATAGGCTCTCCCGCTCGAGGGATCCACGCTGCCTTCGCCAAGCTCCAGGCCGACCCCGCACCCTCCCCCTCGGTCCTTCCTTCTCTTCTTTCTTTCTCCTCCTCTCTCAACTCTCTCTCTCTCTTTGTGCCTCGCAGTATGCCATGGATGCCCGCAGCGCACCTGCCTTCTCGAGTTCCTCCGCAGGAGACCAGCAACCAGAGCTCCCGCTCGACCCTCCGCCGCATGTCGCCGGCCAGCGACCCAGGGAGCCACCGTGGCCATGGATATCATCTACCGCCTCCTTCCCGAGCTGCAGTGCGCCCAAGCCTCGGACATGACCGGTTCCGGCTCGAATCGCCCTCCCCAAGCCCGATCGCCGCCCAGATCCGTCGAGTCCCGGCCAACTCCGTCGTTCTTAGCCGTCGCCCCGCGCCAAGTCCCTCGCCGGCCTTCCCTGCTTCGCGTCGAACCGCTCCAGCGCCGCTGCTTCTCTGCTTCTCCATCGAACAGAGGTCGCCGCGCTCGTATCCTCCCCGCCTCGCGAGCAGGGCCGGCCAGCGCCAAGCCAGGCCCAGTCGGGCCAGATCCGCGCCGCCCTTGCCGGCCTTCCTCTTCACCAGCGGGCCAAGCCCATGGGTGAGGACGCGCCCAGCTCCTCCCCTGTTCTTGTTGGGCCAGGAAGTTTCGGCCCGTAGTTTTTTCCCGTTGCTGCGAATTTAGCTATTTTTCACAGGCTTGCTGTTTTACAAAAAAGCCCTTGTTGATCATGCATTTAATAACTTCACAACCGTGCATCGGATCGAAATAAATTATATATGAAAGTTGCTTAGATTTTTGTCTAGTCTAATAATATGCAACTTTCATCCATGTTTAGAATGTTTAAAATGATGTTTGTGTGTATTTCCCATAATGCCATGCTAAAATGCTTTATTTCATAACTTAATAACCGTAGCTCCAAATTTAATAAACTTTATATGTAAATGGGCTAGAAAAATGCCTAGTTTAACATGATGCACTCATCTAGCATGTTTAACAACTCTAAAATATGGCTTAGGGCAGAACAGTACCAAACCTAATATATGCATATGAGGAGTTTCCGGACTTGTTGTTTTGTTGTTCCGGTCTCAATTAAACTTGCCTAGATTAGATAGTTTCATCATGTTTCACCTCTTGCATATGCATCACATATTGCATCCCGCATAGCATACCATCTTTGCATCATATTGTTTGAGCCTTGCACGTGGTTGATTGTGTCCTTGTTGCTTGTTTGTCTTGTTTGGGTAGAGCCGGGAGACGAGTTCGCTAACGAGGAGCCCGTTGAGTTTGCTTTCGAGGATCCAGTCAACTCTGACAACTTTGCAGGAAAGATGATCATACCCTCAAAATCACTACTATCTTTGCTTTGCTAGATGCTCGCTCTTTTGCTATGCCTATGCTACGATGCCTACCACTTGCTTATCATGCCCCCCAAATTGCCATGTCTCTAACCCACCATGTCCTAGCAAACCGTTGTTTGGCTATGTTACCGCTTTGCTCAGCCCCTCTTATAGCGTTGCTAGTTGCAGGTGAAGATTGGAGACCGTTCCTTGTTGGAACACTATTTTACTTGTTGGGATATCATTATATTATCTTGTTATCTTAATGCATCTATATACTTGGTAAAGGGTGGAAGGCTCGGCCTCTCGCCTAGTGTTTTGTTCCACTCTTGCTGCCCTAGTTTCCGTCATATCGGTGTTGTGTTCCCGGATTTTGCGTTCCTTACGCGGTTGGGTGATAATGGGAACTCCTTGATAGTTCGCCTTGATTAAAGCTTTTCCAGCAACGCCCAACCTTGGTTTTACCATTTGCCACCTAGCCTCTTTTTCCCTTGGGTTTCCGGAGCCCGAGGGTCATCTTATTTAAACCCCCTCGGTCCAGTGCTCCTCTGAGTGTTGGTCCAACCGAGCGATGTCCGGGGCTACCAGGGGCAACTCTGGGCTGGCCTACCCGACGTCTGGCTCATCTGAGTGTGCCTTGAGAACGAGATATGTGCAACTCCTATCGGGATTTGTCGGCACATTCGGGCGGTGTTGCTGGATTTGTTTTAACTTGTCGAAGTGTCTTGAAGAACCGGGATACCGAGTCTGATCGGAATGTCTCGGGAGAAGGTCTATTCCTTCGTTGACCGTGAGAGCTTGTCATGGGCTAAGTTGGGACTCCCCTGCAGGGATTTGAACTTTCGAAAGCCATTCCCGCGGTTATGGGCAGATGGGAATTTGTTAATGTCCGGTTGTAGATAACTTGAACCTTAACTTAATTAAAATGAACCAACTGTGTGATTTACCGTGATGGTCTCTTCTCGGCGGAGTCCCGGAAGCGAACACGGTGTTGGAGTAATGCTTGCCGCAGGTTATCCTCTAGTTACTCGTTCGCACTTTGCCCTCTCTTCTCACTCTCTTTTGCGAACAGGTTAGCCACCATATATGCTAGTCGCTTGCTGCAGCTCCACATATTTACCTTGCCTTACCTATAAGCTTAAGTAGTCTTGATCGCGAGGGTGCGAGATTGCAGAGTCCCTGTGGCTCACAGATTACTTCCAAACCAGATGCAGGGCCTGATGATTCCGCTCCAGATGACGCGCTTGAGCTCAAGTGGGAGTTCGACGAGGACTCACGCCGTTACTATGTGTCTTTCCCTGATGATCAGTAGTGGTGCCCAGTTGGGGCGATCGGGACCGTGTCGCATGTTGGGTTTATCTTTCATTTTGGCGCCGTAGTCGGGCCATGAGTGTTTGGATTTTTAATGCTATTTATGTACTTTGATTGACGTGGCGAGTGTAAGCCAACTATGTATCTCCCCTTTTATTATCTATATTACATGGGATGTTGTGAAGATTGCCTAACTTGCGACATTGCTTTCAATGCGGTTATGCCTCTAAGTCGTGCCTCGACACGTGGGAGCTATAGCCGCATCGAGGGCGTTACAAGTTGGTATCAGAGCCTTCCCTGACCTTAGGAGCCCCCTTTGCTTGATCGTTTTTAGCAGCCGTTGTTGAGTCTAGAAAAAATGTTTTGAGTCATTTAGGAATTATATATCGGAGAGTTTAGGAATGCTTTTTACTCCCCAGTCCCTTCATCGCTCTGGTAAGGCATCCTGACGTAGAGTTTTGACTCTTCTCTTCTCAAATTTCACTAAAAATTTTTTAGGATCACGCGGGTATCTTGGAATCGTTCCGATGGTTTTGTGACGAGAACATTGTTCTTGGTGCCTCCTGTCATTTAGGGGTTGTGGCAGTGTCCCGGGGAGTTGAGCTCCGAGGTGTTGTCATCACAATTTTATCGTTGCAGTTCTGGAATACCTGAGTTTAGTTTCGCCGACATCGAAAATCTCTTTTATGCAGTTGTTGGTGAGATAACCCCGACGCCACCCAGTACTAGGGCGGGAGTTGGGAGTATTGCCATAACTCGTATAACGGATGCTTTTCGAAGGTTGAGGTAGATGATTTCCGAAGGTTTCTTGGTTATGTGTTGAAGGATGGATACAGCTGGATGTAGGATTTGCTAGTTTTCGGTGAGATATTATGCTTCCCCTGTATCCCCAACACCCGATTGCATAACCGGAGAATTTCGGGAGTCTATAAGTGGGAATTCAAGTAGCTCTTAGGATATCTTTCCGATAGATGTATGATACGAAATTGGGGTTCAACGTCTAGTGGTCCGCCTATCCACGGTCGGTTTTATAG
This sequence comes from Triticum urartu, assembly GCF_056163025.1. Classification (NCBI taxonomy): domain Eukaryota; kingdom Viridiplantae; phylum Streptophyta; class Magnoliopsida; order Poales; family Poaceae; genus Triticum; species Triticum urartu. The sequence goes on along the minus strand of NC_141874.1, from coordinate 601,482,934 downwards.
TGGTCTCGTTGTGTCTTAAAGAGTCCTTGGCTATGCCGACTCGGGGACGCTTCGTATGTCATGTGCACTGCCTTGTACATGATGGTGCTGTACGATCGAGCCCGTGTAGGCCCCACCATGAAAACTTTGGACGAAATCTCTATCATATGTGTGTTCCGGCTTATTCTGCAAGCCAATCCTTTGTTTTGTTTTCAGTTGTGGTATTCGAGTTGCTTCAATGTCAAATGTTGATTCCATACCTTCCCTAAATGGTGTTCTCATATTCCTATGGGAATACTAACCCTTCTCGCTCTTCAAATCTATCATCTCAATTTCTTTTTCAACCGGCATGTTTCTCTTCAAGTGGATCCGATCATTTCAACATCAGCAAGATCTATTACTAGTTCTTCTTAGCGGTGTTTGCTTCATCCGCCCCAAGTCTTTGTTTTCCCGCCCACCCACCCTTTTTCTTCAAGGATTCAGATTTCTTAATCACTATCCATTTTATTGATGGGAAGCCTCTCCATCTTTTTTCCTTCAATGTTCTTATCCGGTGATTCTCATGAAGATACTAACGGAGCCTCAAGTTCATCATTCTTCATTCTTTTCTTCTCCGGTGGATTCAATTCAAGTTTTCAGTGTTTGATCACATTCGTTCCTTGTTTCAAATGTTTTTTCATGCCGGTGCACCTTATATTCAATCATTTCTCGCTATTCAATTGTTCCGGAGTGCTGAAGATATCTCAGAAGGATCGTCTTGTCATTCAAGATCCGTTAATCCTATTTTGAGGATGTTATCTCATTCAAGTCATTTAATTCAACCAGTGAAACCTCTCTTTTAAATCATTTCAACGGTGTTTCTTTGAGTGGGCCCTAACCCACAGGTCTTTTCCCAGGATCTTACCTGACTCTTCTTATTCTCCCGGAGTTATTCTCAAATCTTCTAAAGTTTGACGTAAGAATGAATTATCATCAGTCTTATGCGTTTTCTCCAAGATCTTTCTTTTCTTTTCATCGATGGTTCAACCTTTCTAATTTTCATCCCGGAGTATCTCGACAATTTGTTGGTGTTTCTCGTCGTCATTCTCGGATTTTGAAGACCGAAGAAGAGTTTCTCTTTAATCTTGCTCCATTCTCTTCAAGATTCGTGATTCTAGCTTGTTGCCACCCTCTCATAATTATTTTTGATTCTCAACACAATGGTCTCTTGGAGATCCATATGACGTAATTCTTTTTGCGGTGTGTTTGTTGGGATCCGATGAACTTTGAGTTTATGATCAGATCTATATTTTTATCCATGAAAGTTATTTGAGTCTCCTTTGATCTCTTATATGCATGATTGCTTATAGCCTCGTATTTCTTCTCTGATATTGGGGTTTTGTTTGGTCAACTTAATCTATTTATCTTGCAATGGGAAGACGTGCTTTCTGGTGGGTTCGATCTTACGGTGCTTGATCCCAGTGACAGAAGGGGAACCCACACGTATGTATCGTTGCTATTAAGGATAACAAGATGGGGTCTAGTTCTACATAAATAGATCTTGTCTACATCATGTCATCGTTCTTATTGCATTACTCTGTTTCTCTATGAACTTAATACACTAGATGCATGCTGGATAGCGGTCGATGTGTGGAGTAATAGTAGTAGATGCAGGCAGGAGTCGGTGTAGTAATCTTGGATGTGATGCCTATATGATGATCATTGCCTGGATATCATCATGATTATTTGAAGTTCTGTCAATTTCCCAACAGTAATTCGTCTACCCACCATTTGCTATTTTTCTCGAGAGAAGCCACTAGTGAAAACTACGACCCATGGGTCTCTTCCTTAAAATATTTGCCTTTGCGATCTATTTTCCTTTGCTTTTATTTTCAGATCTATTAAACCAAAAATACAAAAATACCTTGCTGCAATTTATTTTATTTGGCGTTCGATATATCAACTTATTACAACTCTCTCACGTCTGTTTGCCAATTTATGGCGCCGTTACCCGAAAGGGATTGACAACCCCTTTAACACGTCGGATTGCGAGTATTTGTTATTTGTGTGCGGGTGATATTTACGTAGTGTTGCTTGTTTGTCCTACTGGTCAATAACCTTGGTCTCATCACTGAGGGAAATACGTATTGTCGTTGTGCTGCATCATCCCTTCCTCTTTGGGGAAATACCGACGTAGTTCTACCAGACATCAGAAATAATTTCTGGCGCCGTTGCCGAGGAGACATCATCAACATCTACCATGTTCCTAATCACAAATCTCATCTCCTCGTAATTTACATTATTTGCCATTTGTCCCTCGTTTTCCTATCCCCCACTTCACAAAAAATTGCCGTTTTATTCGCTCTCTTTTTTGTTTGCTGTTTTCTTGCCAGATCAATCCGTGTTCTTGCTTTCTAGTCATACTGGCTAGCGTGTCTACTCCTCCTTCGTCACCAGATTTGAAGTTTTATACTTCAAGCAACGACAAGGAGAAAATTTGAAATATGCTTGGTATAGGCAAATGGAATCCTGTCGTGTTTGTAACCTAAAGGGGGACTCAAAGATTTTGCTTCGTAATTTTTACATAGGATTGGCTTTGCATCATAGAAAACTCTTAGATTTTGCCGCTAAAGGGAATTTTATTGAGCTTGATGCTAATGCTGCCTATGAAATCATAGAAGGAATTTTGGGAGTTCCACCTCCAGAGAAGGGGTTTTCTTTCACCTAGAGGGAGTTCAAATGTTGGACAAACTTGGTGATTTTCACAAACATATGGTTGAATTGCAAAAATATAACGAACCCCTCAAACATCTTAATGGTAGTATCAATCGCATGAATACCTTAATTACTCTTTGTAATAAGAGATTGGATATTTTAGATCTAAAGATGGTTTCTTTTCCTAAGAATTTAGGGAAGTGCAAGGAGCCTCCCGGGTTTGAGAAAGCCCTTATAAAAGTTGCCAAAACTATGGATGACAAAATGTAGATCCTTGCTTTATGCCTAGATAGGGGCGTGAAACAATAGTGCTTGATGGGAGGCAACCCAATGAATAAAATTTATTTTTGTCTTTTGCTTCACGTTCTTGAGTGTTAGCACAATTATGCTACTGTTATGATTGTGTTTTTTGTGTTTTAATTAGTGTTTGTGCCAAGTAAAGCCTTTAGGATCTTCTTGGGTGATTGTTGACTTGATCTTGCTGAAAAATAGAAACTTTTGCGCTCACGAAAATAATTTTCATTTTAACAAAAGTGTGATAAAATACTAACTCTTTCTGAAGATGATTAATATAGAAATTTCTCAGGTTGTCCTAATTTTGCAGAATTTTTGGAGTTACAGAAGTATTCGAAATACCCAGATTGATACAAACTGTTTTGTTTTTGATTGCGTTGTGTGCTTGCTTTGATGATTCTATGGTTTTATTTGAAGAGTTTTTGCCATATAAAAGTTGCAATACAGTAGATATAATGCAAGAATAAAATATGAATTGGTTTGCAACAACACTTATAATAGTGATTTGTTTTCTTATACTAACGGATCTCACGAAGGTTTTGTTGAGTTTTGTGTCATTGAAATTTTGAAGTTTTGGGTGTTGTTATGATGGATGAAGGAATAAGGAGTAAAAAGAGCCTAAGCTTGGGGATGCCCATGGCATCCCAAGCTATTATCCAAAGAGAAGCAAGCAACTATGCCTGGGTATGCCCTGAGTGGCATCCCATCTTTCTTCTAACGATCATCGGTATTTTACTCGGAGCTATATTTTTATTCGTCACATACTATGAGTTTTGCTTGGAGCGTCTTGTATGATATGAGTCTTTGCTTGTTTTGCTTTGTGTTTTAAGTCTTTAATCCTTGCTGTACACACCTATTTGAGAGAGACAAGATTATGCCATGACTTGTTAGAATTGCTCTCTATGTTTCACTTAAATCTTTATGAGCTATGGAATTGCTCTAGTGCTTCACTTATATCTTTTTGAGAACTGTGTGCTTTAATATTTTTGAAGAAATTCTCTCATGCTTCACTTAGATTTATTTGAGAGTTAGTAATTTTTTTGAGAAATTCTCTCTTGCTTCATTTAAATTAATTTGAGAGAAAGAAATATTATGCTCATGATCTTCACTTATATTTGTTTGAGCTTATCAAAAGCAACACATGAAAATTAGTTCCAAAGTGATAGATATCCAAGAAGGATATAATAAAAACTGAAGGAAATATGCCCTAGAGGCAATAATAAAGTTGTTATTTTATATTTCCTTATGTCATGATAAATGTTTATTATTCATGGTAGAATTGTATTAACCGGAAACTTGATACATGTGTGGATACATAGAAAAAACACTGTGTCCCTAGTGAGCCTCTACTAGACTAGCTCGTTAATCAAAGATGGTTAAGTTTCCTAACCATAGACATGTGTTGTCATTTGATGAACAGATCACATCATTAGGAAAATGATGTGATGGACAAGACCCATCTGTTAGCTTACATAATGCTTGTTTAGTTTTATTGCTATTGCTTTCTTCATGACTTATACATGTTCCTCTTACTATGAGATTATGCAACTCCCGAATACCGGAGGAACACCTTGTGTGCTATCAAATGTCACAACGTAACTGGGTGATTATAAAGATGCTCTACAGGTGTCTACGATGATGTTTGTTGAGTTGGCATAGATCGAGATTAGGACTTGTCACTCCGTGTATCGGAGAGGTATCTCTCGGCCCTCTCAGTAATGCACATCACTATAAGCCTTGCAAGCAATGTGACTAATGAGTTAGTTATGGGATGATGCATTATGGAACGAGTAAAGAGACTTGCCGGTAACGAGATTGAACTAGGTATGATGATATCGATGATCGAATCTCGGGCAAGTAACATACGATGACAAAGGGAATGACGTATGTTGTTATGTGGTTTGACCGATAAAGATCTTCGTAGAATATGTAGGAGCCAATATGAGCATCTAGGTTCCGCTATTGGTTATTGACCGGAGATGTTTCTCGTTCATGTCTACATAGTTCTCGAACCCGTAGGTTCCGCACGCTTAAAGTTCGATGACGATTTATATTATGAGTTATGTGATTTGATGACTGAACTTTGTTCGGAGTTCCGGATAAGATCACGGACATGACGAGGAGTCTCGAAATGGTCAAGAGGTAAAGATCGATATACTGGAAGGCTATATTCGGACATCGGAATGGTTCCGAGTGATTCGGGTATTTTATGGAGTACCGGAGAATTACGGGAATTCGCAGGGGGGAGTTAATGGGACTTATTGGGCTTTAGTGGAGAGAGGAAAGAAGGGCCATGATACGTCTCCAACGTATCTATAATTTTTGATTGCTCCATGCTATTATATTATCTATTTTGGATGTTAATGGGCTTATTTTTACACTTTCATATTATTTTTGGGACTAACCTATTAACCGGAGGCCCAGCCCAAATTGCTGTTTTTTTGCCTATTTTAGTGTTTCGCCGAAAAGGAATACCAAACAGAGTCCAAACGGAATTAAACCTTCGGGAGCGTTACTTTTGGAAGAAACGTGATCCAGAAGACTTGGAGTGGACGTCAAGAAACAATCAAGGAGGCCACGAGGTAGGGGGGCGTGCCCACCCCCCCTGGGCGCACCCTCCACCCTCGTGGGCCCACGTTGCTCCACCGACCTACTTCTTCCTCCTATATATATCCATATACCCCGCAAACATCCAGGAGCACCACAAAACCCTATTTCCACCACCGCAACCTTCTGTACCCAAGAGATCCCATCTTGGGGCCTTTTCCGGAGCTCCGCCGGAGGGAGCACTGATTACAGAGGGCCTCTACATCAACTCCATGGCCCCTCCGATGATGTGTGAGTAGTTTACTTTAGACCTTCGGGTCCATAGCTAGTAGCTAGATGGCTTCTTCTCTCTCTTTGGATCTCAATACAAAGTTCTCCTCGATTCTCTTGGAGATCTATTTGATGTAATCTTGTTTTGCGGTGTATTTGTCGAGATCCGATGAATTGTGGGTTTATGATCAAGTCTATCTATGAACAATATTTGAATCTTCTCTGAATTCTTTTATGTATAATTGGTTTATCTTTGCAAGTCTCTTCGAATTATCAGTTTCGTTTGGCCTACTAGATTGATCTTTCTTGCAATGGGAGAAGTGCTTAGCTTTGGGTTCAATCTTGCGGTGCTCGGTCCTAGTGACAGAAAGGGAAACGACATGTATTGTATTGTTGCCATCGAGGATAAAAAGATGGGGTTTACATCATATTGCACGAGTTTATCCCTCTACATCATGTCATCTTGCTTAAGGCGTTACTCTGTTCTTATGAACCTAATACTCTAGATGCATGCTGGATAGCGGTCAATGTGTGGAGTAATAGTTGTAGATGAAGAATCGTTTCAGTCTACTTGTCACGGACGTGATGCCTATATACATGATCAAGCCTAGATATTCTCATAATTATTCGCTTTTCTATCAATTGCTCGACAGTAATTTGTTCACCCACCGTAATACTTATGCTATCTTGAGAGAAGCCACTAGTAAAACCTATGGCCCCCGGGTCTATTCTCCATCATATAAGTTTCCCATCTACTTTATTTTGCAATATTTACTTTTAATCTATATCATAAAAATACCAAAAATATTTATCTTATTATTATCTCTATCAGATCTCACTCTTGCAAGTGGCCGTGAAGGGATTGACAACCCCTTTATCGCGTTGGTTGTGAGGTTCTTATTTGTGTGTGTAGGTACAAGGTGACTCACGCGTGGTCTCCTACTGGATTGATACCTTGGTTCTCAAAAACTGAGGGAAATACTTACGCTGCTTTACTGCATCACCCTGTCCTCTTCAAGGGAAAACCAACGCAGTGCTCAAGAGGTAGCATGAAGGATTTCTGGCGCCGTTGCCAAGGAGATCTACGCCAAGTCAAGACGTACCAAATACCCATCACAACTCTTATCCTTCGCATTACATTATTTGCCATTTGCCTCTCGTTTTCCTCTCCCCCACTTCACCCTTGCCGTTTTATTCACCCTCTCTTTCCGTTCACCTCTTTTCCGCTTGCTTCGTCGTTATGACTAGTCCTTTGTCTACTCCTTTGTCTCCCAAGAATGAAGTTCTTAATTTTAAACAAAGGGAGGGAGAAAATATAAAAGATACTCGGTACAGAATTTGCAATGCACAAAATAGATCTACTAGGAAGCAATCTACTTCCGTTCTTCTTCGCAATTTTTATGTAGGCATCACTCCTTGGAATATATATATTCTGGATACCATTACCGGAGGAAATTTCTTGGGTAGCCATACTTTTGATTCTTATAATGCTATGATAGATTTGTTTGGCCCACCACCTCTTTCGGTTAATGAAACTATTTTAACTTTAGAACACGTGATGCAACGGCTATTGAAAATAAAGTTGCCACCGTAGAGTTGATTGAAAATTTGGGTAGAAAGATCCATAACCAAATTACCCAATAGGGATCTAAGGTAGGAGTGGCTCTTAAAGTTTTTTTAAAGAAAAGGAACCTATGGTTAACGAAAAGATAGATCAAGATTCCACTAGAACTGATAAAATTGAGGATATTATTACCAACCTTGGGTCTGCCTTTTCTTCCGTGAAAAACACTCCTCCTAATTCTAAGATTGCCAAATTGATGTATGTTCCTAAAAATATGGGTGAAACTTTTAGTAAGGAAAATGCGGACCTCAAATCCATAAGTGTTCATCCCAACTTCCTCACTATCCTTAAGGAACCTTTTGCTACAAATGATTTTCTGGATTTCGTGCCTTGGAGTTTTATAATTAATAAAAAGAAATAAACTCCTAAGATTTATAGGTGTCTCATTGAAGAATTACCTACCAAAGATGGCAATACCTAGATTTATCTTCGCTTTTATGCCTAGCTAGGGGCGTTAAACGATAGTGCTTGTTGGGAGGCAACCCAATTTTATTTTTATTCCTTGCTTTTTGTTCCTGTTTATTAATAAAAAATTATCTAGCCTGTGTTTTGGTTGTGTTTTTTGTGTTTAATTAGTGTTTGTGCCAAGTAGAACCGTTGGGAAGACTTGGGGAAAGTCTTGTTGATCTTGCTGTAAAAAACAGAAACTTTAGCGCTCACGAGAATTGCTGCCATTTTTCATTGGAGAGTGATATTTAGTTAATTCTTTTTGAAGATGATTAATATATAAATTCCTCACGTCCAGAAATTTATTTTAGAATTTTTGGGGTTCCAGAAGTTTGCGTTAGTTACAGATTACTACAGACTGTTCTGTTTTTGACAGATTCTGTTTTTCGTGTGTTGTTTGCTTATTTTGATGAATCTATGGCTAGTAAAAGAGTTTATAAACCATAGAGAAGTTGGAATACAGTAGGTTTAACACCAATATAAATAAAGTTTGAGTTCATTACAGTACCTTGAAGTGGTGTTTTGTTTTCTTCCGCTAACGGAGCTCACGAGATTTTCTGTTGTGAAGTTTTCAACTTTTGGGTAAAGATTTGATGGATTATGGAACAAGGAGTGGAAAGAGCCTAAACTTGGGGATGCCCATGGCACCCCAAGGTAAAATACAAGGACCAAAAAGCCTAATCTTGGGGATGCCCCGGAAGGCATCCCCTCTTTTGTCTTTGTTCATCGGTAACTTTACTTGGAGCTATATTTTTATTCGCCACATGATATGTGTTTTGCCTGGAGCATCTTGTATGATTTGAGTCTTTGCTTTTTAGTTTACCACAATTATCCTTTCTGTACACACCTTTTGAGAGAGACACACATGAATTGGAATTTATTAGAATACCCTATGTGCTTCACTTATATCTTTTGAGCTATATAGTTTTTGCTCTAGTGCTTCACTTATATCTTTTAGAGCACGGTGATGGTTTTATTTTATAGAAATAATTGATCTCTCATGCTTCACTTATATTATTTTGAGAGTCCTTTAGAACAACATGGCAATTTTCTTTTAGGCATTATAAAAACTTTCATATAAGTGCATTGAATACTAAGAGAAGTTTGATACTTGATGATTGTTTTGAGATATGGAGATGGTGATATTAGAGTCATGCTAGTTGAGTAATTGTGACTTTGAGAAATACTTGTGTTGAAGTTTGTGATTCCCGTAGCATGCACGTATGATGAACCGTTATGTGATGAAGTCGGAGCATGATTTATTTATTGATTGCCTTCCTTATGAGTGGCGGTCGGGGACGAACAATGGTCTTTTCCTACCAATCTATCCCCCTAGGAGCATCCGCGTAGTACTTTGTTTCGATAACTAATAGATTTTTGCAATAAGTATGTGATTTCTTTAATGACTAATGTTGAGTCCATGGATTATACGCACCCTCACCCTTCCACCATTGCTAGCCTCTCTAGTACCGCGCAACTTTCGCTGGTACCATAAACCCACCATATACCTTCCTTAAAACAGCCACCATACCTACCTATTATGGCATTTCCATAGCCATTCCGAGATATATTGCCACGCAAATTTCCACCGTTCCGTTTGCTATGACACGCTTCATCATTGTCATATTGCTTTGCATGATCATGTAGTTGTGAAAGTGCAACTATCCCTATGTGGTTTTGGTAATTCCTAACAACATATAGCTCATTGAGCTAACATTATTCCAAGATTCATATTTCAGGAAAAGCTCAATGAATGGCATGGCATGGATGAGGAATGTGGACCCCTCAAAATATTAAGGACAAAAAGATTGGCTCAAGCTTCAAGATCAAGACTCTACATTTTATATTTTAGTGATCCAAGATCACATTGAGTCTATAGGAAAAGCCAATACTATCAAGGAGGGATGAGGTGTTGCTTAATGGCTTGCTTGCTTCATAGTGCTTAGTGATATGCTCCAAAACCCTCAACTACCTTCCCACATCCACATATGACCTAAACTAAAAGTCAAACTCGGCCCCACCGATTCTTTCCATCTGGCGCCACCAAGTTTCAGATGTCATAGCCACTGCCACAAACCCTAGGCAAATCGGTCTCACCGATAGGGATTTCGGTCACACCGAGATGGGGTTGTAATCTCTCTGTTTCCCTTCGTAACGTTTTGGTCCTACCGAGATGAGCGATCGGTCCCACCGAGATTGCAATGTAAACTCCCTGTTTTCCTTTTGTAACATTTCGGTCCCACCGAAATGAGCGATCGGTCCCACCGAGTTTACCTGACCAACTCTCTGGTTAGCTTATTACGAAAATTGGTCCCACCGAGTTTGTGTAATCGGTCACACCGCGATTACGTTATGCCCTAACCCTAACCATAACGGTCCTACCGAGTTGCATCTCAGTCCCACCAAAAATCCTAACGGTCACTAGGTTTGCTAAATCGGTCCGACCGAGTCTCTCACTTCGGTCTCACCAAGATTGGTAAATTGTGTGTAACGGTTAGTTTTTGTGTGGAGGCTATATATACCCCTCCACCCACTCTTCATTCGTGGAGAGAGCCATCAGAACATGCATACACTTCCAATACATATTTTCTGAGAGAGAACCACCTACTCATGTGTTGAGGCCAAGATATTCCATTCCCACCATATGAATCTTGATCTCTAGCCTTCCCCAAGTTGCTTTCCACTCAAATCTTCTTTCCACCAAATTCATATCCTGTGAGAGAGAGTTGAGTGTTGGGGAGACTATCATTTGAAGCACAAGAGCAAGGAGTTCATCATCAACACACCATTTGTTACTTCTTGGAGAGTGGTGTCTCCTAGATTGGCTAGGTGTCACTTGGGAGCCTCCGACAAAGATTGTGGAGTTGAACCAAGGAGTTTGTAAGGGCAAGGAGATCGCCTACTTCGTGAAGACCTACCGCTAGTGAGGCAAGTCCTTCGTGGGCGATGGCCATGATGGGATAGACAAGGTTGCTTCTTCGTGGACCCTTCGTGGGTGGAGCCCTCCGTGGACTCGCGCAACCGTTACCCTCCGTGGGTTGAAGTCTCCATCAACATGGATGTACGATAGCACCACCTATCGGAACCATAACAAAAACATCGGTGTCTCCAATTGCGTTTGAATTCTCCAAACCCTTCCCTTTATATTCTTGCAAGTTGCATGCTTTACTTTCCGCTGCTCATAGACTCTTTGCATGCTTGCTTGAATTGTGTTAAGATTGCTTGACTTGTGCTAAGATAGCTAAAATCTGCCAAACACTAAAATTGGGAAAAGGCTAGATTTTTATTTGGTCAAGTAGTCTAATCAACCCCCCCCCCTCTAGACATACTTTCGATCCTACAAGTGGTATCAGAGCTTTGGTCTCCATTTGCTTTGATTTCCATAGCTTTTGGTGGTCATAGCCTTGGTTTCACAACCTAGGAGAGTATGGCGTCTAGCGAGGGAAATTATCACCGTAGATGTCCTTACTTTGATGGTACTAATTTTGCTAGTTGGAAGCATAAGATGAAAATGCATATTCTTGGACATAACCCCGCCGTTTGGGCTACTGTGTGTGTTGGCTTGCAAGGTGAATTCTTTGATGGGAGAGAACCGAATCGTGAAGCTACCGCGGATGAGTTGAAGATGCTACAATACAACGCTCAAGCTTTTGATATCCTCTTCAACGGATTGTGCCCCGAAGAATTCAACAAAATCAGCCGTCTTGAGAATGCAAAGGAAATTTGGGATACTTTGATCGACATGCACGAAGGTACCGACTCCGTCAAGGAATCCAAGTTGGATGTGCTTCAAAGTCAACTTGACAAGTTCAAGATGAAGGATGGTGAAGGTGTCGCTGAAATGTACTCTAGGCTTGCTCTTATCACAAATGAGATTGCCGGCTTAGGAAGTGAAGAGATGACCGGCAAATTCATCATCAAGAAGATCCAAAGAGCTTTGGATGGAAAATACGATACCGTATGCACATTGATCCAAATGATGCCAAATTACAAAGATCTCAAGCCAACGGAAGTCATTGGAAGAATTGTTGCTCAGGAGATGTCACTCAAGGATAAGGAGGAACTTCACAACAAATCAAGTAGTGCTTACAAAGCCTCATGCGAAGCCCCCACATCATCAAGTGAGATACAAACCTTCAATGAAGAATTGAGCTTAATGGTGAAGAACTTCAACAAATTCTACAAGAATAGAAGCAAAGAGAGAAGTTCCAAGTCAAGGTCCTACAATCACAAAAGATCTTCTAGCCGAGAGCGAAACTGCTACAATTGAGGAAGACCCGGACACTACTCCAATGAGTGTACGGCTCCCCATAAGAGAAGAGAAGATTCTCCCAAAAGAAGAAGTAGAAGAGAAGAACCACCATCAAGGGAGAGAAGGAGTAGGGATCGATATGAATGAAGACCCTCACGGAGAAGCAAGGATTCGGAAAGGAAGGACAAGTCATCAAGGAGCTACACAAAACGAAGACATCAAGCTCATGTTGGTGAATGGGTATCCGGCTCCGACTCCGACAATGACTCCGAGAGAAGCTATCACTCCGACTTCGAATATACTCAAGATGAAGGTGTTGCCGGTCTAGCACTTGTGTCAACCAACTCCTACGACATATTTGATACACCAAATGAAGGAATTGGAAGATGCTTCATGGCCAAAGGTCCAAAGGTATCACACCCCGAGTATGTTGATTTCAATAGTGATGAAGATGACTTGTTAGGTGATGATGATTTACCTATTGACAACTATAGTGATGAATACTATGATGAAACGAATGACAATGATAAGGAGAAGATTGAGTCTCTAACTAAAGAACTAAACACTCTTAAGTTAGCTCATGAAACTATCTTAGGAGAGATCATCGAGAACTTTTAAGGACTCATGAGAAATTATATTTTGAAAAGCTCAACCTTGAGAAAGAGCATGAGTTCTTAAAGGCAATCAATGATGATCTTCCCAAGAAAATTATTCTTACATTGCCAAGTATTTACTCTTATCCACTTACATGCCCCCAAGTCAAGTCTAGTAACAAGAACAACAAGGATTCTTCTTCTAGTAGTAACAATAATCATGCTAAATCCAACATTGTTGATTCTAGTAGTTCTCTTGATTCCACTAACTATTCTCTTAGCCAAGTTACACTTGAGCAAGAAAATAGCTTATTGAAGGGAATTATAGAGAAAGGTGTTTACAAGAGCCTTGCCGGGAGTAAGCAATTCGAGGAAATTGTACGCAAGCAAGGAAGGCACCGGAAGAATCAAGGTATTGGTTTTGAATGAAAGTTTAATGCCAATGGAGTTGAGTGGGAAGAAGATCAATACCCCAAGACGAAGTTTGTTCCTCAACAAGAGAAGTATGATCCTACTTCATCCAAAGGGACACAAGCTCAAGATGATCTTCCACCACAAGACCACAAGCAAAAAGGCAAGGACAAGCTTCAACAATAAATTGATGCATTTGAAGAAGCTCCTAAGGCCTTGGTTAAGTGGGTTCCCAAGACTACATCAAGTTCCACTTCATCAAGTACAACTACAACTCCGAGGATTCCCATCAAGATGGTGTGGATCCCGAAGAAGAAGAACTAGAGAGTTCTTGAGGGTGACTCCGCCAACATACTTCACTCTTATCATTTTGGCAAGAACAAGTGCAATCAACCTCCACATCTTGCACTAGTTCAAGGAGTCACAAACCCTCTTGTTGGTAAGACAAGGGATAAGGTAACCTAAATCTTTCATAGACATCATCTTGTGTGTGCATCACTCTATGTCTATGGATATCCTTGTGTTGTTCCTTGTGGGACTAACCCGTGTAGGTATTGAAAGTGCAACTCACTCCAAAGGATAGCTCCAAATGATCTACATCAACATAGAGCATCCACATCTTCAACACCTACATGAAGTCATCATCGACAAAACCCAAGGTTAGTTCATCCCTCTTAGGGGGGATCTCACATCTAGGGGGAGCTTTACTCTAACAATTGAGTTAAAGCAACTCTAATGGTGTGAACACAACAACACTTTATGTAAAAGTGGTAACCCCACTTGTGCTTAAACAATGAGTATGACCTATGATCAAATGTTCTCATTTGACTCCTAAGTCAATATACTCATATAGATGACCTAGTCATCACCAATTGCTTGATAGATGCTAGAATTGTTTGTGCATGCTTTGCCACATATTTCATTTGCCATTTTATTGTGTGAGCATGTTGGTTGCATAATTTACTCATTTGAGGACATCCACTTGTTGTTTTGATTGATTGGTTTCCTTTTCTTTTGGCCAAGTGGATGGACAAGAATGCCTAAGAACCTTCTCTAGCTATCTATGCTTTTCTCGTCTCAAACTCTATTCATGTTGCATCACAAAATTTGATCAAGTCAGATTCGAACCACTCTGTGTGAGGAGCACTCGGAGTCCCTGATTCGTCATAGACTTACACTTCCAAAACTTCTTTGTGTGTTTCGGTCTGACCGATTCACCCATTTCGGTCATACCGAGATCACTAAGTCGATCTAGGTTTTCAATCTCGGCGCAACTGATTTGAACTTTTCGTTCACACCGAGTTGCAGTAACTGCTTGCAGTTATGCATCTCGGTGCCACCGAGTTGTTCCACTCGGTCACACCGACAGGGTCGGGCTATATATATCCATGGGTCAAATTTTGGAAAACTTTCCGAACCTCCTCGACCCGCGCTTAGCCTGCTCTGCCTCCAGGGTCTCCGGATCGTCCTCCTCGTCGCCAGCCGCCTCTTGTCGCTGGTCTCCGCCGCCGTCAACGGGAATCAACCCCGCCGTTGCCACCGTAGCGAGTTCATCGCCGAACTAGGGTATGAGCTCGATCACTGTGCTATCCCTATCTGATTCCTAGCACGTTGTGTTCGCCATGAATCTTGCCACGATTGAGATAATTCTTATCCAGTCAAAACACTCTGTAGTTTAGTCGTGAATTGGAAATTTAGGGTTAGTTTCCACCGAAACCATCTCGGACCCACCGAGTTGTGGAACTCGGTACCACCGATTCTGCTCAGGCCATTGCACATGTGATTCTCAGTCTGAACGAGAATTGCAAATCGGTGTGACCGAGTTCAGGACTTTGTGAAACCCTAGCAGTCTCGGTGCCACCGAACTGTGACTCGGTCTGATCGAGTTCACTAGTTTAGGTTCCAACAGCTGCTTCGGTATCACCGAGTTTGCAAATCGGTAGATCTGAAATGCTTTCTGTGGAAAACTAAAACTAAGTTTTTAATTCATTCTTTTGCAAAAACCTCTGTATTTTGTGATGGTGATCCACTCTACCTCATCTATAATCTATTCACAGGGTCTGCTGTCAGTGTTTGCAATATGTCTGATCAGAGTGACAGCCAGAATAAGTCAGAGGAGCAGGTTCACTTGAGTGAGGGCACTAGTCCCTCAATCAGCTCAGATGATGGTAGAAGGAGCACCCCCAAGCAACTTACCCAAAGCTGCCACCAGGGCCAGAAAGAAGAAGACTTCTGAATTTGAGGATGAAGACTATGTGGCAGTTGAGGATGAGGCCACTTCCAAGAAGAAAGTGGTTAAGAACGAATATAGCACTGCTGCTGCCACTAAGCCTGGTATGAAGACCAAAATTCCTGCAAAGAGAATTCCAATGTCTAAGGCCAGAGCATCTACTCAAGTCCCTTTGGAATCTGAACCCAAAGAGGCTGCTGCAGAAGGGAAGAAGAGAAAAGAGAGGGTCAAAAAGACCACTGCTAGAGTGCTTGGGAGATCCTCAATCATGAGAGATTCTGAAGAGGAAGAGGAAGAAGATGCTGCACCAGCACCCAAAGCTCAGAAGCTTATGGGTGATGCCATCAGGGCAGGGGCTGTTCCATCTAAGCCTAAGACTGCTCCTAAGGCTGCTACTCCAGCTCCAAAGCCAAAATCAAAGAGCACCAGGAACATCCCTGCTGAGGAGAAGAACAATGCCCCAGTGCCTGAAGCTGAAATGGAAGAAGAAGATGATGAGTCACATGTCTTGAGGAAGCTGAAGCCAAAAATTCCAGATCACAATGATGCTCATCCAGTAGCTGAGAACATGAAGATCAGGAAGGACTCATGATTGAGGCTATGGAGAGAGTCAGATCCATATGCCACCAGGAGAAGGACTGTTGTGGACTACAGGTTCCATACAAAGGAACAACAGGATTTCTATGAGACAGTGTTGCTTGATAAGAAACCAATAGTATGTGACATGAGATGGGTCGACTGGGAGTACATCGGGGAGAATGATGAACACTATCCAGGTGTATATGACAGTTTCAAGGCTTGTGGAGTTGATGAGTTTGTGGCTCAGAAGCTCACAAAATGGAATGATGAGCTCATCATGCAGTTCTACTCCACAGCTCATTTCTATCCAGATGGAAGGATTGTCTGGATGTCTGAAGGTACGAGGTACCAGTCAACGGTTGCTGAATGGGCGAAGTTGATCAATGCCCCGAAAGAGAGTGAAGATGACTTGGATGTCTATGCCAACAAGAAGAAGGATCACAACTCCATGGCACACATGTACAAGGCGATCCCAGATGCTGCTCTTGAGACACACAAGTTTGGATATGTACATTACATGCTGTCAGGACTGCCTACTATCAACTGGATCCTCAGGCACACTCTCTTGCGGAAGTCAAGATATCACAAGATGATCAGAGGCCATGCAATTAACTTGCTTCACATCTTTGATGTCCCACAGAAGTTCAAAGTCATGAGCCTAATAGTTGAAACTATCAAGAGGACAACTGCAGATCAGAAGAGGAGTTGTGGGTATGCCCCACAGATCCAGGAGCTAATCAACTCCAAGATGGGCACTGGTACATATCTGCTGGACAAGGAGCACCTTCCCATCTACCCAGAATTTGAGGACAACACTGTGATGATGGATGAAAATGAACCATCTTCTGTGCACGCACAAGCCAAGAAGGAGAAGGCAAAGGCTGAAAAGGCTGCAAGGATGCCAACTACTGAAGAAGCATCTCAGTATCTTCTGAAGAGCAAGCAAGATCAGCTTGGCTACTTGATTGCCTCCACTCTGAGGATTGAGAAAGGGCTGGCCACCCTAACTCAAAACCAGGAGAGCCTGGAAAGGATCGTGGAGCAGAAGTTCTATGACTTGGATGTGAAGGTAACTGAGATCCAGTCTGTTGTGGAGCAACTTCGGGATGATATGCAGGAGAGGAAGGGCAAGACAACCACTGATGCATTTGCCAGAGTGCCTAGAGCTCAGAGGTCTGCTGCAGTGCCTGTTCCAGACACCAGAGCCACTTCGTCTGCACCAGCTACAGCTTCAGTGCCACCAGCTCCAACACCTATTCCATCAGCTCCATCTACTTCGACTGAAGCCTTCGTTCTTGGAGTTATCTGGACACCACCACCTGAAGACCAAGCCTGAGAGACGATTTAGTGCTATGCATTTTCTAGAAACTTTTTGGTAACTTGTTGCCAAAGGGGAAGAAAAATGTATAGATCATAGGCTTCGAGAGAGAGCGTTGCTTTTTATTCTCTCTTGCTTTGGTGGTTGAACTTCATTTGCTTTCCTTGTTTGAGATACTTTCTGTCTGCGTGATACTTGGATGATCATGTGTTTGATCATATGCTACATTAATGCTTGTTGGATGACATTATCATTTTATCCCTATATGATCATTCACTTTGCTTGGTGATGAGTGCATGCATTTAATTATTATCATTTTGAGCGCTCCACCAAGATGTATGTGACATGGAAGAGTAACCCATGAGCCTCACTCTCTGTGCATTTGCAGTCCAAAGCAAATCATAAACTATGCACAATTTTAGGGGGAGCTCTTGCTTTTCACATACTTCTCAAAGCGACAATGTTTTTCACTCTTATTATCATTTGTCGAAGCTTTGATCTATATTTTGTCATCAATTACCAAAAAGGAGGAGATTGAAAGTGCAACAATCCCTAGGTGGTTTTGGTAATTCCTAACAACATATAGCTCATTGAGCTAACATTATTCCAAGATTCATATTTCAGGAAAAGCTCAATGAATGGCATGGCATGGATGAGGAATGTGGACCCCTCAAAATATTAAGGACAAAAAGATTGGCTCAAGCTTCAAGATCAAGACTCTACATTTTATATTTTAGTGATCCAAGATCACATTGAGTCTATAGGAAAAGCCAATACTATCAAGGAGGGATGAGGTGTTGCTTAATGGCTTGCTTGCTTCATAGTGCTTAGTGATATGCTCCAAAACCCTCAACTACCTTCCAACATCCACATATGACCTAAACTAAAAGTCAAACTCGGCCCCACCGATTCTTTCTATCCGGCGCCACCGAGTTTCAGATGTCATAGCCACCGCCACAAACCCTAGGCAAATCGGTCTCACCGATAGGGATTTCGGTCACACCGAGATGGGGTTGTAATCTCTCTATTTCCCTTCGTAACGTTTCGGTCCTACTGAGATGAGCGATCGGTCCCACCGAGATTGCAATGTAAACTCTCTGTTTTCCTTTTGTAACATTTCGGTCCCACCGAAATGAGCGATCGGTCCCACCGAGTTTACCTGACCAACTCTCTGGTTAGCTTATTACCAAAATCGGTCCCACCAAGTTTGTGTAATCGGTCACACCGAGATTATGTTATGCCCTAACCCTAACCATATCGGTCCTACCGAGTTGCATCTCAGTCCCACCGAAAATCCTAACGATCACTAGGTTTGCTAAATCGGTCCGACTGAGTCTCTCACTTCGGTCTCACCGAGATTTGTAAATTGTGTGTAACGATTAGTTTTGTGTGGAGGCTATATATACCCCTCCACCCACTCTTCATTCGTGGAGAGAGCCATCAGAACATACCTACACTTCCAATACATATTTTCTGAGAGAGAACCACCTACTCATGTGTTGAGGCCAAGATATTCCATTCCCACCATATGAATCTTGATCTCTAGCCTTCCCCAAGTTGCTTTCCACTCAAATCTTCTTTCCACCAAATTCATATCCTGTGAGAGAGAGTTGAGTGTTGGGGAGACTATCATTTGAAGCACAAGAGCAAGGAGTTCATCATCAACACACCATTTGTTACTTCTTGGAGAGTGGTGTCTCCTAGATTGGCTAGGTGTCACTTGGGAGCCTCTGACAAAGATTGTGGAGTTGAACCAAGGAGTTTGTAAGGGCAAGGAGATCGCCTACTTCGTGAAGATCTACCGCTAGTGAGGCAAGTCCTTCGTGGGCGATGGCCATGATGGGATAGACAAGGTTGCTTCTTCGTGGACCCTTCGTGGGTGGAGCCCTCCGTGGACTCGCGCAATCATTACCCTCCGTGGGTTGAAGTCTCCATCAACGTGGATGTACGATAGCACCACCTATCGGAACCACGACAAAAACATCCGTGTCTCCAATTGAGTTTGAATTCTCCAAACCCTTCGCTTTACATTCTTGCAAGTTGCATGCTTTACTTTCTGCTGCTCATAGACTCTTTGCATGTTTGCTTGAATTGTGTTAAGATTGATTGACTTGTGCTAAGATAGCTAAAATCTGCCAAACACTAAAATTGGGAAAAGGCTAGATTTTTATTTGGTCAAGTAGTCTAATCACCCCCCCTCTAGACATACTTTCGATCCTACAAGTTGACATCATATTTGTGGCAAAGCCACCGTTCATAATTCTTTCATACATGTCACTCTTGATTCATTGCATATCCCGGTACACTGTTGGAGGCATTCACATAGAGTCTGTCGGCGTTCTGGGAACGAGGGTCCCCAGACTTGCCTGCCTGCGGCCTGCGACGTGGCTCAAGTGGGGGCCCAGCACGGCCCATCTTCATTAGCTCAAGCTCAAGACCCTCGTGAGGGGCCAAGCCTCGCGGGGCGGACGACAAAAAGCTTCCTCAGAGGCAGCCTCATCAGGCAGGCTCGCGAGGAGGCGGAGAAATTAAGGCAGGGGTACCTTGCGAGGAACCCGTGACACAAGCCATGACGATCGACACCAGGTGGGCGCCGGTCTGCGCAGTGTCCTTGTTTCCCCTTTGGTGTAAAGGGGGCAAGCGCAGGCCAAGGCATCGGGCAAAGGTTGCCATTTCGGTGCAATGAGACCAAGACCAGCAGAGCGGCAGGATGGAAGTCACCGTGGAGCCCAAGACGGCGTCATCACCAGTACTTTGGGCAGCCGAAGACCACCTTTGGTCAGGATAACTCGTACTATATGTTCCCCTTCAAGATGGCCAAGTGTTGGCGCCCTTCCCGCTCATTTTTTGGGGAGAGTCCCAGGGCCTCTATAAGTAGAACTAGCCACACAGAGTAGAGGGACAGCTAGAAATTTGGTAGAGCCCTAGCAGAGAGAGAGAGAGAGAGGCAACGGAACTCACCCCAGCAGTTCATCGCACCAGCTCAAGAACACCTCTCGCGAGGCTGTTCTTCCCTTGTACTGTTCATCATCAGCCCCTGAGGCAATCCACCACACCACACACTGGAGTAGGGTATTACACCACAACGGTGGCCCGAACCTGTATAAACCTCGTGTCCCTTGTGTTGTTCGTTGTTTCCAGCTTAGATCACGCGAGGAGATTGGACGTAGATCGGTAGGGGAGAGATCTCCGCGCGCACCCCAGTGTTCGAACCTCAAGGGTCTGCCGGAACCCGAAATCCGACATTTGGTGCGCCAGGTAGGGGTGCGCCATAGTCCTCCCTCCCGACGACCCGCTCTCCCCCGACATCGCATCCCACCCTCATGGCGGACAACGCGCCGCCCGCTCCAGCAACGGATGCCGACACTGGGCCAGGGGGCTCCGGGCCTTGGCCCCCGCCTTGCGATAGGTGCAGTGGCCGCGCAAGTCCAAGCCTGAGACGCCGCCGCGCTACAACGGCGCGACGGACCCGATGATTTTCCTGCTGGCGTACGAGGAGGCCGTCCTCAGAGCCGGGGGCGACGACCGGGTGATGGCCAACTAGTTACCCATTGCCCTCACCGGCGTCCCGCGCATGTGGCTCCTCCACCTGCCGACGGCCTCTGTCACCTCCTGGGAGGAGCTGCGTGACCTCTTCCTCGCCCGTTTCACCGCACCAGCGGCGCCCATCGTCGCAGCTCTCCTGGGTGGCTCCCAGGCACCACCCTTGAGCCATCACGTCAAGCCGTTCACCCGCCGGATCAGCACCGCCTCCAAGCGCCAAGAAGCCCCCCCGGGCTGGGTGGCGCCCGAGGCCGATCTAACCTTCGACTCGGAGGACCACCCCTTCAACCCCATTGGTTCGGGCGTGCTCCCGATGCTGTCCACCCCCACCATCTGCCAAGTGGCCGTCACCAGGACCCTCATCGACGGTGGTGCCGGCCTCAACATGCTCTCGGTGGAGGCCTTCAGCCTCCTCCACGTGCCGCTGGAGCGACACCAACCCAGCAGGCCTTTCTCGGGCGTTGGAGCCGGTTCCACCGCCTCCTTGGGACAGATCCGCCTCCCAGTAACCTTTGGCACCTACGACAACTTCCGCACGGAGCTGATCAACTTCGACATCGCCCCCATTGGCCTCCCCTACAGCGCCATCCTTGGCTATCCTGCCTTGGCTCGGTTCATGGCAGCAACTCACCCGGCGTACAACCTCATGAAGATGCCTGGGAGCAGCGGCGTCCTCACCGTGTCAGGAGACACAAGGGATGCGCTGCAGGTGCTCCAGCTTGTTTTCAGGGCGGCCGCGGTGGCGCAGCCCACTAGCACCGACGCCCTTGAGCCCAAGGGGGCTGCGCCGGCTAAAAAGAAGCAGATGTTCACCCAAGACAAGGTGGAAACCAAGCAGGTACTAGTCGACGAGGACGGGTCCACTATCGCCACCTTCACCATAGGGGCCAACCTCGAGCCCGAGCAGGAGAAGGCCCTGATTAGGTTCCTGCGTGCGAACAAGAAGGTGTTCGCGTGGGAACCTAATCAGTTAGTAGGGGTCCCAAGGGAAGTGATTGAGCATCACCTCAACGTGTGCCCCAATGTGCGCCCCGTGAAGCAGAAGGCGAGGCGGCAGTCTACTGAGAAACAAGCTTTCATCATTTAAGAGACCCGGAAGCTAGAGGCGGCGGGCATTATCCGCGAGGTCCGCTACCCTGATTGGCTGGCTAATCCGACCGTTGTGCCAAAAAAGGGAGGAAAGGAGCGCATGTGCGTCGACTTCACCAACCTCAACAAGGCCTGCCCGCAGGATCCATTTCCGCTCCCCCGCATTGACCAGATAGTCGACTCCACCGTAGAGTGTGACCTATTGTGCTTCCTAGATGCCTTCTCGGGCTATCACCAGATCAAGATGGCGGTAGAAGACGTGGAGAAGATGGCTTTCCTAACCCCGTGTGGAGTGTACTGCTATACGTGCATGCCGTTTGGGTTGCGCAACGCAGGCGCGACCTTTCAGCGGCTGATGCACATCGCCTTAGGCCGGCAGCTCGGGAGGAACACTGAAGCTTACATCAATGACATTGTGGTGAAGTCTCGTGAGGCAAGAACCCTGATACAGGACCTGGAAGAAACTTTGCAAGCCTCAACGAAGTGGACCTACGGCTCAACCCGAAGAAGTGCGTGTTTGGATTCCCCTCGGGCAAGCTCTTGGGTTTCCTCGTATCCCACAAGGGCATTGAGGCCAACCCGGAGAAGGTCAAGGCAATCGAAGACATGAGCCCGCCGAGGACCCTCAAAGAAATGCAGAAGCTCACCGGGCGTGTGACTGCGCTGGGGCGCTTCATCTCCAAGCTGGGGGAACGAGCACTGCCCTTCTTCGAGCTGATGAAGAAAAAGGGCGACTTCGAATGGACTGAAGAGGCCAACAAGGCATTCCAAGACCTCAAGAGGTACCTTACAAGTCCACCAGTGATGGTAGCTCCGCGTCCTCGGAGCCCCTGGTGCTCTACCTTGCGGCCACCCCCTACTCCGCTAGCGCAGCCCTGGTGGCGGTCAGGGAGGAGCGTTATGCCAAGGCCGCATCGACCGTCCGAACTGAAGCAAAGCAAAGCTAGGAGGGCCTCGCGAAGGCCGCAACCGCAGCCGGAAAGGAACAGCCGCAGCAAGAGAACGCACCCGGAGCAGGAGGGGCCTCTTCAGGCGACCAAGCACTGGGAGCGCCGTCGTCTCAAGAGACGCCTCGACCTCTGGAGGACGTAAGCTGCGCTAGCACCCTCAACCTCGTTGAGCATCCCATGTACTTCGTCAGCACGATGCTACGGGACGCAAGGGCACGGTATCCCATGCCTCAAAAACTCCTCCTCGCGCTACTAGTGGCCTCACGCAAGCTGCGCCACTACTTCCAAGGACATCCCATCAAAGTCGTCTCAGCATACCCCTTGGAAAGAGTGCTCAGGAGCCCCAACTCAGCCGGAAGGGTTGCTGAATGGAACATTGAGCTACATGCATTTCAGCTAGAATTCAGTACGACCAGAGTCATCAAGGGAGCCGCACTTGCGGATTTCGTGGCAGAATGGGCGGAAGCGCCGGGTCTCGAGGCAGGCGAAGACAGATCACTTTCCCCGGGAAGTGAAGCACCGGATGGCTGGGTCATGTACTTTGATGGGGCATTCTCCCGACACGGTGCGGGAGCTGGCGCAATGCTCGTATCCCCTACCCAGGATAAACTCTACTACGTCGTACAACTTTGCTTCCAGTAGGGAGAAAAGGTCTCCAACAACATAGCGGAGTACGAAGGCCTAATAGCAGGCTTGAAGGCTGCAATTGCCTTAGGGGTGAAGTGCCTCATCATCAAGGGCGATTCGCAGCTCCTCGTCAACTTCTCCAACAAGATATATGAGCCAAAGGACGAGCACATGGAAGCCTACCTCGCTGAGGTTTGCAAGATGGAGAAACA
Organism: Triticum urartu; assembly: GCF_056163025.1. NCBI lineage: Eukaryota > Viridiplantae > Streptophyta > Magnoliopsida > Poales > Poaceae > Triticum > Triticum urartu. Next base: position 601,459,275 of record NC_141874.1, on the reverse strand, counting down.
GTTCTGGGGGCTGGAGTTGCAGCATGTGCCTCGCGGCACCAATCAGGAGGCTGATGACATTGCCAAGAGGGCATCTAGGCGGCTGCCTCAGGAGCCTAGCGTCTTCGAGGAGCGGCTCTTCAAACCCTCGGCGGTGCCGTCACTGTCGAGCACAGCGCAACCAAGGGAGGAGCTCCCTCAGCTGCCTGCCTCAGGAGCCCCGGTCTGTGGCCTAGCCTCAGGGGCATGCCTGCTCCTGGCGTTAGAGCCTCAGGAAGGGTGTTGGATCCCGGAGCTCAAGAACTACCTGATGCAAGGGACTCTGCCGGAGAATGAGGAGGAAGCGGAGCGTGTGGCGCGGCAGGCCACGGCTTATTGCATCAGGGATGGAGAGCTCTACAGGAAGCAACCAAATGACGTGTCCCTATGTTGCATCTCCCGAGAGCAAGGGAAGGAGCTACTGGCGGACATACACGGCGGAGACTGCGGGCACCACTCGTCGTCACAGACCCTCGTCGACAAGGCATTCCGTAGTGGATTCTATTGGCCCACAGCGCTCAACGACGCCGTTGAGTTTGTGAAGGCTTGCGAGCCCTGCCAGTTTCATGCTAAGCAGATCCATCAGCCTGCGGGGGGTCTACAGACTATACCCCTCACATGGTCGTTCGCAGTTTGGGGGCTGGACATTCTGGGCCCGTTTCCTCGGGCGCCAGGGGGCTATCGCTACATCTACATCACCGTGGACAAATTCACCAAGTGGGCTGAGGTGGAAGCCGTCCGCACAATCCCGACAGGCTCAGCGGTCAAATTCATCAAGGGCCTCGTGAGCCGATTTGGGGTGCCCAACCGCATCATCACCGACAACGGTTCACAATTCACCAGTAATCTCTTCAAAACGTACTGTGCTAACCTTGGAACACAGATATGCTATGCTTCGGTAGCACACTCCCGGAGCAATGGCCAGGTCGAGCGGGCCAACGCGGAGGTCTTGAGGGGCCTCAAAGCCAGGACCTTCAAGAAGAAGCTGGAAGTCTGCGGTAGGGGCTAGTATGACGAGCTCCAGTCCGTACTGTGGTCAATCCGCACAACTGCGACCAAGCCGACTGGTGAGACCTCGTTCTTCCTCGTCTACGGAGAAGAGGTTGTTCTCCCTCACGAGATCAGGCATCGCTCTGCACGAGTCCTGGCGTTCGACGAGACACAGCAGGACGCCATGCGGGGGACGAATCTTGTGCTGGGGGAGGAACGCCGTCGAGAAGCCGCGCTGCGAGCGGCAAGGTATGAACAGGCACTGCGACGATACCACTGCCGCAACATCCGCCCCAGAACTCTTGAGGTAGGGGATCTCGTGCTCAGACGGGTTCTTTCCAGGGAGGGGCTGCACAAGCTCTCTCCCATGTGGGAGGGCCCATTCAAGGTTGTTCATGTTTCCAGGCCTGGCTCCGCACGCTTGGAGACCCCGGAGGGGGTACCCGTCCAGAATGCGTGGAACATTCAACATCTCCGGAGGTTCTATCCCTGAGCGAGGCCTAGCGCCTAGGGAAGGCCCGGTGCCTGTGAAGAAGGCGAATGCCTATGAAGCTGCTGCGTTTTGGGAAAGGCCCGGTGCATGTGAAGAAGGCGAATGCCTGTGAAGCTGTTGTGTTTTGGGAAAGGCCCGGTGCCTGTGAAGAAGGCAAATGCCTGTGAAGCTGCTGTGTTTTGAGAAAGGCCAGGTGCCTGTGAAGAAGGCGAATGCCTGTGAAGCTGCTGCGATTTGGGAAAGGCCTGGTGCCTGTGAAGAAGGCGAATGCCTGTGAAGCTGCTGCGTTTTGGGAAAGGCCCGGTGCCTGTGAAGAAGGAAAATGCCTGTGAAGCTCGCCGCCCGTGACACTCTCACGTAATAATGAGTGGGGTTGTACACGCCCCGGAGTCTCCGGAGTGCCGCCCTCGGGCCTCGGGGACTCTCGCCCACGCCCAGTGGCAGCACTTAGCTCTGCGCTGGTGAGAAGACATCGAAGACTAGAATAGGTGCCGGACGCGGCTTTCCCATTTGCTTTCTGCAGTTGGCTTGTTTATTCCTATTTGAAGTTTTATTGGAGTTGCTGACGTTCCTGGCTTGTGACTCTTTGTCTTTCTCGCTCGCTTGCCTTGTTTTCTCCTGCACAAGTCTCGCGAGGGAGGTTTGCGGGCACCCTCGCGAGTGTTTTCTACCCCGATCATTTGGAGCATTCCTATCCAAGTCCTCTACGGGAGAACCCCTCCCAGTCCGTGCCCCACGGGCATCGCGACACGAGCGCAGGACCTGGGCCGATCGCCCCCACAACCAAGACCGTAAGTTACCCCTCCTACTGATCCTTGCAGGGCACGAAGCGCACGACGAGGCCACGGCCTCGGGAGGCGAGGACCGCGCCAAGCCCCACCGAGCTAAAATAGATCCCGCACATGGGTGCGCGGCGCGGAAACACAACCCAAAAATAGCGGAAATAGCGCGATGGTTAAACAACAGCAGTTCTAACACGCCCCCGCGGGGCCCTACATTACTTTCTATTTCTATGCAGGATAAGAAAGAAAACAAAACGGGCGCGATTCGTCCTGCACCAACCCATAGCGAAGGCTCAAGCTGCTCCTGGGGCTCAGGCGGATCCCTCCTCTTGCTTCATCAGGGCGCGACAGCGAGCTGACCCGCTACCTTCACCCAGGCGGGCGCGACGGCGCGGGGGCTGGTCACGGCCACCGCTGGAGGAGCTGCTGCCTGAGAGGGGGTCGCCGAAGCTCAGCGAACCCCGAGCACCGTCGCCTATACGCCAGTCACCATCTTCATCCTGGTCAGTGCCGGGGCTGGGCAGGCGGCCGCGGTCGTCGTCTTCAGGGAAGCAGCCGGCACGACGACCATCTTCCCCGAACACCCTCACGTAGAGGGTGGCGTCGCCATCAAACTTGAAGTACAGGGTGCACCACCGGCCCAGGCCGCGCGCGCGGGCAAACGTTTGCCAGCCGCGTGTCAGAGCCCCATTCCTAGAAATGGAGACCTCCAGCGAAGCCCAGGAGGCCCTGCTGTAGCAGCCGTCTGCCTGGAGCCAGAAGCCGCACTGAGTGCTGGCCGGCAGTTCGTCTACGAAGAAACGGGGGAGCTGGAGCCGGGTGCTGGATGGGTCCGCCGACCACACAACGAACTCCAGCAGCACCTCCGTAGAGCGAAAGCGTGGCCTAGGGGGGCGCACACCCACGGCGTGCCCCCCGTCGGCAACCGGGCGCTCACCACCGCGCAGGGAACCACCTCCATGGCCGTGGGAGGCCACCACGGTGACCGTGGTATACTTGTGAGGGCGGCCTCGGCCGCGCTTGATCGGGGGGGGGAGTCAGGCCCTGCGTGGGGGGGGGGGGGGCTTTCCTTTCTCCGTGGCCGAGAATCTCTTTGGGGCCATGGGGACGGTGAGTAGCCAAGAAGAAGTAAAGGAGCAGCAAGAAGGGACGGGCTGAAGGGGCTCACGCAGCCCCGTACTTATAGCCTAAGGAGACCAACCACCGAGCACCACGATCGCAGGTAATCATGACCGGTCTCTCTGCATGCAGGGACTTATCAAGTCGTGCGGCCGCCGAGGCGTTGTGGGGAAGCGCAGACGCCCACGTCCAGTCAACCGCCACGCAGCGCCCAAGGCCACAGGCTGTTGGGGCCCGCGGCGCTTCGCGCTTCCCCGCCAGGCCAAGCCTGGGCGCGCCTTGGGCCCGGGGGCTACTGTTGGCGTTCTGGGAACGGGGGTCCCCAGACTTGCCTGCCTGCGGCCTGCGACGTGGCTCAAGTGGGGGCCCAGTGCGGCCCATCTTCATCAGCTCAAGCTCAAGACCCTTGCGAGGGGCCAAGCCTCGCGGGGCGGACGACAGAAAGCTTCCTCAGAGGCAGCCTCATCAAGTAGGCTCGTGAGGAGGCGGAGAAATCAAGGCAGGGGTACCTCGCGAGGAACCCGTGACGCAAGCCATGACGATCGAGACCAGGCGGGCGCCGACCTGCGCAGTGTCCTTGTTTCACCTCTGGTGCAAAGGGGGCAAGCGCATGCCAAGGCATCGGGCAAAGGTTGCCATTCCGGTGCAACGAGACCAAGACCAGCAGAGCGGCAGGACGGAAGTCACCGTGGAGCCCAAGACGGCGTCATCACCAATACTTTGGGCAGCCGAATACCACCTTTGGTCAGGATAACTCGTACTATATGTTCCCCTTCAAAATGGCCAAAGTGTTGGCGCCCTTCCCGCTCATTTTTTGGGGAGAGGCCCAGGGCCTATATAAGTAGAACTAGCCACACAGAGTAGAGGGACAGCTAGAAATCTGGTAGAGCCCTAGCAGAGAGAGAGAGAGAGGCGACGGAACTCACCCCTTCAGTTCATCGCACCAGCTCAAGAACACCTCTCGCGAGGTTGTTCTTCCCTTGTACTGTTCATCATCAGCCCATGAGGCAATCCACCACACCACACACTGGAGTAGGGTATTACACCACAACGGTAGCCTGAACCAGTATAAACCTCGTGTCCCTTGTGTTGTTCGCTGTTTCTAGCTTAGATCACGCGAGGAGATTGGACGTAGATCGGTAGGGGAGAGATCTCCACGCGCACCCCAGTGTTCGAACCTCAAGGGTCTGCCAGAACCCGAAATCCGACAGAGTCATATTTTGTTCTAAGTATTGAGTTGTAATTCTTGAGTTGTAAGTAAAAAAGAAGTGTGATGATCTTCATTATTAGAACATTGTCCCAGTGAGGAAAGGATGATGGAGACTATGATTCCCCCACAAGTCGAGATGAGACTCTGGACGAAAAGAAAAGAAAAGAGGTCAAAAAGAAAAAAAGAAAGATGGCCCAAATAATAAAAAAATGTGAGAGAAAAAGAGAGAAGGGACAATGTTACTATCCTTTTTCCACACTTGTGCTTCAAAGTAGCACCATGATCTTCATGATGGAGAGTCTCCTATGTTGTCACTTTCATAAACTAGTGGGAATATTACATTATAGAACTTGGCTTGTATATTCCAATGATGGGCTTCCTCAAATTGCCCTAGGTCTTATGAGCAAGCAAGTTGGATGCACACCCACTTAGTTTCTTTTGTTGAGCTTTCATACACTTATAGCTCTAGTGCATCTGTTGCATGGCAATCCCTACTCACTCACATTGATATCTATTAATGGGCATCTCCATAGCCCGTTGATACGCCTAGTTGATGTGCGACTATCTTCTCCTTTTTTGTCTTCTCCACAACCACCATTCTATTCCACCATAGTGCTATATCCATGGCTCACGCTCATATATTGCGTGAAGATTGAAGAAGTTTGAGAACATAAAAAATATGAAACAATTGCTTGGCTTGTCATCAAGGTTGTGCATGATTTAATATTTTGTGTGATGAAGATAGAGCATAGAAAGACTATATAATTTTGTAGGGATAACTTTCTTTGGCCATGTTATTTTGAGAAGACATGATTGCTTAGTTAGTATCCTTGAAGTATTATTATTTCTATGTCAATATTAAACTTTTATCTTGAATCTTTCAGATCTGAACATTCATGCCACAATAAAGAAAAATTACATTGAGAAATATGTTAGGAAGCATTCCACGTCAAAAATTCTGTTTTTATCATTTACCTACTCGAGGACGAGTAGGAATTAAGCTTGGGGATGCTTGATACGTCTCCAACGTATCTATAATTTTTGATTGATCCATGATATTATATTATCTATTTTGGATGTTAATAAGCTTATTTTTACACTTTTATATTATTTTTGGGACTAACCTATTAACCGGAGGCCCAGTCCAAATTGCTGTTTTTTTTGCCTATTTTAGCGTTTCGCCGAAAAGGAATATCAAACGGAGTCCAAACGGAATGAAACCTTCGGGAGCGTTATTTTTGGAACAAACGTGATCCAGGAGACTTGGAGTGGACGTCAAGAAACAATCGAGGAGGCCACGAGGCAGGGGGCGCACCCACCCCCCCTTAGCGCGCCCTCCACCCTCGTGGGCCCCTCGTTGCTCCACCGACCTACTTCTTCCTCCTATATATATCCATATACCCCGTAAACATCCAGGAGCACCACGAAACCCTATTTCCACCGCCGCAACCTTCTATACCTAAGAGATCCCATCTTGGGGCCTTTTTTGGAGCTCCGTCGGAGGGGGCATTGATCACGGAGGGGCTCTATATCAACTCCATGGCCCCTCTGATGATGTGTGAGTAGTTTAATTCAGACCTTCGGGTCCATAGCTAGTAGCTAGATGGCTTCTTCTCTCTCTTTGGATCTCAATACAAAGTTCTCCTCGATTCTCTTGGAGATCTATTCGATGTAATCTTCTTTTGCGGTGTGTTTGTCGAGATCCGATGAATTGTGGGTTTATGATCAAGTCTACTATGAAAAATATTTGAATCTTCTCTGAATTCTTTTATGTATGATTGGTTTATCTTTGCAAGTCTCTTTGAATTATCAGTTTGGTTTGGCCTACTAGATTGATCTTTCTTGCAATGGGAGAAGTGCTTAGCTTTGGGTTCAATCTTGCGGTGCTCGATCTCGTGTCAGAAAGGGAAACGACACGTATTGTATTGTTGACATAGAGGATAAAAAGATGGGGTTTACATCATATTACATGAGTTTATCCCTCTACATCATGTCATCTTGCTTAAGGCGTTACTCTGTTCTTATGAACTTAATACTCTAGATGCATGCTGGATAGCGGATGATGTGTGGAGTAATAGTATTAGATGAAGAATCGTTTCAGTCTACTTGTCATGGACGTGATGCCTATATACATGATCATGCCTAGATATTCTCATAATTATTCGCTTTTCTATCAATTGCTCGACAGTAATTTGTTCACCCACCGTAATACTTATGCTATCTTGAGAGAAGCCACTAGTGAAACCTATGGCCCCCGGGTCTATTCTCCATCATATAAGTTTCCCATCTACTTTATTTTGCAACCTTTACTTTCAATCTATATCATAAAAATACCAAAAATATTTATCTTATTATTATTATCTCTATCAGATCTCACTCTTGCAAGTGGTCGTGAAGGGATTGACAACCCCTTTATCGCGTTGGTTACGAGGTTCTTATTTGTGTGTGTAGGTACGAGGTGACTCGCGCGTGGTCTCCTACTGGATTGATACCTTGGTTCTCAAAAACTGAGGAAATACTTACGCTGCTTTACTGCATCACCCTTTCCTCTTCAAGGGAAAACCAACGCAGTGCTCAAGAGGTAGCAGGCCACGAGGTGGTGCACGCCTCTCCCCCTGCCCAAACCGAATTGGACAAGGGGTGAGGGCGCCCCCCTTTCCTTCTCCCTCTCCATCCTTTCCTTCTTTCCTACTCTGAAAAGGAAAGGGAATCCTACTAGGACTTGGGAATCCTAGTAGGATTCCCTACACTTGGTGCCCTGCTAGGAGGGTCGGCCTCTCTCCCTCCCTCCTTTATATACGTGGGTAGGGGGCACCCCAAAGGCACTCCAAGATTTGTCTTAGCCGTGTGCGGTGCCCCCCTCCATAGTTACACACCTCGGTCATATCGTCGTAGTGCTTAGGCGAAGCCCTGCGCCTGTAACTTCATCATCACCGTCACCGGGCCATCGTGCTGATAGAACTCTCCCTCGTCCTCAACTGGATCAAGAGCTCGAGGGACGTCATCGAGCTGAACGTGTGCTGAACATGGAGGTGTCGTACGTTCGGTACTTGGATCGGTTGGATCGTGAAGACGTTCGACTAAATCAACCGCATTACTAAACACTTCCGCTTTCGGTCTACGAGGGTACATGGACACACTCTCCCGTCTCATTGCTATGTATCTCCTAGATAGATCTTGCGTGATCGTAGGTCATTTTTTTGAAATACTGCATTCCCCAACAGTGGGATCCGAGCCAGGTCTATGTGTAGATGTTATATGCACGAGTAGAACACAAAGAGTTGTGGGCAATAATAGTCATACTGCTTACCACCAATGTCTTACTTTGATTCAGCGGTATTGTTGGATGAAGCGGCCCAGACCGACATTACATGACCATGTTCATGAGACTGATTCTACCGGCATGCTTCGCACACAGGTGGCTGGCGGGTGTCTGTTTCTCCAACTTTAGTTGAATCAAGTTTGACTACGGCCGGTCCTTGTTGAAGGTTAAAACAACACACTTGACGAAATATCGTTGTGGTTTTGATGCGTAGGTAAGAACGGTTCTTGCTAGAAGCCCGTAGCAGCCACGTAAAACTTGCAACAACAAAGTAGAGGACATCTAACTTGTTTTTGCTGGGCATGTTGTGATGTGATATGGTCAAGACGTGATGATCGGGTGTGATAAGATCTACATTCACATACAATGGGTGCAAGCCAGTTTTGCACACGCAGAATACTCGAGTTAAACTTAACGAGCCTAGCATATGCAGATATGGCCTCGGAATACTGAGTCTGAAAGGTCGAGCGTGAATCATATAGTAGATATGATCAACATAGTGATGTTCACCATTGAAAACTACTCCATCTCACGTGATGATCAGACATGGTTTAGTTGATATGGATCACGTGATCACTTAGATGATTAGAGAGATATCTATCTAAGTGGGAGTTCTTAAGTAATTTGATTAATTGAACTTTAATTTATCATGAACTTAGTACCTAATAGTATTTTGCATGTCTATGTTGTTGTAGATAGATGGCCCATGTCGTTGTTCCGTTGAATTTTAATGCGTTCCTAGAGAAAGCTAAGTTGAAAGATGATGGTAGCAACTACACAGACTGGGTCCGTAACTTGAGGATTATCCTCATTGCTGCACACAATAATTACATCCTAGAAGCACCGCTAGGTGATAAACCCAATGCACGAGCAACACCAGATGTTGTGAACACGTGGCAGAGCAAAGCTGATGACTACAGATAGTTCAGTGTGCCATGCTTTACGACTTAGAACCGGGACTTGAACGACGTTTTGAACATCATGGAGCATATGAGATGTTCCAGGAGTTGAAGTTAATATTTCAAGCAAATTCCCGGATTGAGAGATATGAAGTCTCCAATAAGTTCTATAGCTGCAAAATGGAGGAGAATAGTTCTATCAGTGAACATATACTCAGAATGTCTGGGTACCTGAGGGAGTCCTGGATTAGGGGGTCTCGGACAGCCGGACTATATCCTTTGGTCGGACTGTTGGACTTTGAAGATACAAGATTGAAGACTTCGTCTCGTGTCCGGATGGGACTCTACTTGGCGTGTAAGGCAAGCTAGGCAATACGGATATGGATATCTCCTCCTTTGTAACCGACCTTGTGTAACCCTAGGCCCCTCCGGTGTCTATATAAACCCGAGGGTTTTAGTCCGTAGGACAACAGACAATCATACCATAGGCTAGCTTCTAGGGTTTAGCCTCTCTGATCTCGTGGTAGATCTACTCTTGTAATACTCATATCATCAAGAATAATCAAGCAGGACATAGGGTTTTACCTGTATCAAGAGGGCCCGGACCTGGGTAAAACATCGTGTCCCCTACCTCCTGTTACCATCCGCCTTAGACGCACAGTTCGGGACCCCCTACCCGAGATCCGCCGGTTTTGACATCGACATTGGTGCTTTCATTGAGAGTTCCTCTATGACGTCACCATAAGGCTCGATGGCTCCTTCAATCATCGCTAGCAATGCGGTCCAGGGTGAGGCTTTCCTCCCTGGACAGATCTTCATATTCGGCGGCTTTGCACTGCGGGCCAATTCGCTTGGCCATCTGGAGCAGATTGAGAGCTACGCCCCTAGCCATCAGGTCAGATTTGGAAACTTGAACTACACGACCGATGTCCACGGAGACTTGATCTTCGACGGATTCGAGCCCATGCCGGACGCGCCGCGCAGTCACGACAAGCAAGACGTAACTCTACCGTCGGATAGTGTTCGGGAGATCACATCCGCAGCTACTCCAGTTTTTAACCTGGAACAAGTCGCGCAATCCGAGAGCGGAGTGATGGACCCCGCCATGGAGGCCGCACTCTCAGCGGCGATAGAGCCGGATACTGACTTCACCCCTTACGAGAGCTGTGTTGCCGAATCACTGGATTCATCTTCGGTCACGGACTCCGAGCCGCTTGTATCCGTGCCCGTCGAGTCCGACTGGGCGCCGATCATGGAGTTCACCTCCACGGATATCTTTCAACACTCACCTTTTGGAGATGTGCTAAATTCATTAAGGTCTCTCTCCCTGTCAGGAGAACCTTGGTCGAACTATGTCCGGCTAGAATGGGATGCGGACGACGAAGAAATTCGCTGCCCACCCACCACCCACTTAGTAGCCACTGTCGACGACTTAACCGACATGCTCGACTTCGGCTCCGAGGACTTTGACGGTATGGACGACGAAGCCGGAGACGAACCGGAACCACCGCCCACAGGACGCTGGACCGCTACTTCATCACATGACGTATACATGGTGGACACCCCCAACGAAGTGAATGGCGACGCGTAAGCGGAGGATGACCCCTCCAAGAAGCAACCCAAGCGCCGACGTCAGCGGCGCCGCCCTAAGTCCCGCCATAGCAAAAACAGCGATAACAATAGTCCACGCGACTCCGGAAAAGACGACAACTGCACCACCCCGGTGGCAGAAAACAATCAAGATGCAAACAACAAACATAGTAAGGATCCGACGTCTGAACACGATGACGCCAAAGATAAGCATCATCAATCCCCGTCTAGGGAAGAAAACAGTCCGGACGATGATGCACCCATCATCCCGGAAACACACTTGGAGCAAGAGAACCTCCGCAGAAGGCTTACTGCCACAGCGAGAAGCCTGAAGAAACAGAAGCAAAGGCTCAAGGTCGCACAAGATACGCTCAACAGCAAGTGGAACAAAGTAACAAAGTATGGTAGAAGCTACCACCCAAATAGCTATCCAAAGCACAAGCTATTAACGGAATTCGACGAGGAGGCCTTAGAGCCCATACAGCCGATAAGTGATACGGCCAACCGGCCAGATCCACCACCCTGTGAACGCGATAGAGCGGCTAACAAAGTCACGCATAAGTCAACACACGTTCTACGTGAGAACTTGCGTCAAAAATCCGGCGCGACCAGATCTATCTATGGACCTAGGAAGCACGCTACGGTACACAACCAGCACCGAATACTACAACCGTCCGAACACTATGGCGCATCCCAATACAGGGGTGCCACACACCCACTAGGTTTCACTGATGAGGTGCTAGATCACGAATTCCCAGAAGGATTCAAACCAGTGAACATAGAGGCGTACGACGGAACCACAGACCCTAGAGTCTGGATAGAGGACTTTATCCTCCACATTCATATGGCTCGCAGAGATGATCTCCACACCATTAAATACTTGCCCCTCAAGCTTAAAGGGCCATCTAGGCACTGGCTGAAAAGCCTCCCCGAAACCTCAATTGGAAGTTGGGAGGAGCTCGAGGACGCTTTCCGGGCCAATTTTCAAGGGACTTATGTCCGACCTCCGGATGTAGACGATTTAAGTCACATAATCCAACAATCCGGAGAGTCCGCCCGAAAGCTTTGGAACAGGTTCCTCACCAAGAAGAACCAAATAGTCGACTGTCCGGACGCCGAAGCCTTGGCAGCTTTTAAACACAGCGTCCGAGACGAATGGCTCGCCAGACACCTCGGTCAAGAAAAACCGAGAACAATGGCAGCCCTAACAAGCCTCATGACCCGCTTTTGTGCGGGCGAGGACAGCTGGTTGGCCCGTAGCAGCACCAGCGACCCAAGCACATCCGAAGTAAGGGATGGCAATGGTAAACCACGACGCAACAAAAATAAGCGTCGAAATAAAGAAGGTAGCCCAGATAATACGGCGGTAAATGCCGGATTCAGGGGCTCCCGACCAGGTCAGTGGAAAAAGCCTTTCAAAGGCAACAGAGAAGCACAATCTGGCCTAAACAAAATTCTTGACAAGCTATATCAGATTCACGGCACCCCAGACAAACCTGCAAATCATACCCACAGAGAATGTTGGGTCTTCAAGCAGGCCGGTAAGCTAAACGCCGAACACAAAGGGGAGGAGACACCAAGCGACGACGAGGATGAACCTCGCCAGCAAAGCACCAGAGGACAGAAAAAATTCCCACCAGAGGTTAAAACAGTAAACGTGATCAATGTGACAAGGAGGAGAAGCAATCACGCATTCCGATGCACACGCGCCATCGAGCCCGTCACCCTAGGTCCAACCCCTGGTTGTCCTGCCCGATCACTTTTGATTGTAGGGATCACGATACACATATCCGGCGCGAAGGACTGACGGCCTTGGTGTTAGACCCAATAATAAATGGGTACCATTTCACAAGGATCCTCATGGACGGCGGCAGTGATCTCAATCTGATATATCAAGACACAGTCCGCAAAATGGGGATAGACCCGACACAAATAAGCCACAGTAATACTACCTTCAAGGGAGTAATACCAGGCCAAGAGGCCCACTGTACGAGCTCTCTACTACTAGAGGTGGTATTCGGTTCTCCCGATAACTTCCGAAGTGAAACGTTAACTTTTCACATCGCTCCATTCCGAAGTAATTTTCAAGCACTACTCGGAAGGGCGGCTTTCGCTCGTTTTAATGCAATATCGCATTATGCTTTTCTCAACCTCAAGATTCCCGGTCCATGAGGCGTCATTACAGTTAGCGGAAATACCAACCGTTCTTCATGTACGGAAGAGGACGCGGCGGCTCTAACAGCCGCACACTAGACGGCCTCACCAACCAGAAAAATGGCAGGTCGTCAAGACCACAGACATGGTTAGACGAGTCCGGCGTTCCATCATACATGTATAAGATTGGTTTTCAAACCCTCATAAAGCGATACCAGGGGCTTCCCGCGTGTAATCAGGGCCAGCCCGGCTCAACTAGGCTTCTCTGGAATTCTGATAACTCATTCTTATTTTCGGCACGACAACTTTCATCTAAGTTCTTTCCTTTTTGCAGGTTACAATCATGCTACACCCGTCCAGGACACGGCACAACGGAGATACAGGTGCAGACGTGCAGCAGGGACCCGCCAAAAGGTTTCTTTTTAGATCAAGGCCCTGCGTAAACCTTTTGTACTGTCTCTTGTTGCTCACATCCTCCGGATACTCCACACAACCGAGAAGGATGCCGGCGTTATTGGCATGTGGCCACTCCAGGATTTTGCATGTACCTGGACACACGGGGTTTCTTATAAAGGGCATTGTTTAGCCCGGTATATGTTATAAAGACCAAACACCTTAGGGAGTGTTCGGCATCGCGAGTTTGGCCCTATATGCATCAGCTCCGAATCATGTCTTTAGTCAAATGTTGTGTTTCCCGACTCCCACGTTTTGGTACCTTACGTTCCGTTATATCGGCTAAGGTAGCACTGGGAGAACTACTGCGATTGTGCCCAGGTTCATCTGGATGAGCACCTCAGTAGAGAAAGATGAAAACTGGCTGTCATGATATAGCGAGAGACTGGCCAACCACTCAATGACTAATCGGAATCTTCAGGATTCCTCCGCATTAACGAAGGGCCGTTTCCCGGTCATGTACGTACGCGCACCATATTCGGACGAGCGCAGAAGTACCAGGGGCTCTATAGAAGCCCCACTGTCAAACTCCTATGGCTAAGTGAAAGTGTTAAAGCAATATAGTCCAATTGCCTTGTTCGCTACGCTATCACCTCCTTAACAGACCAAGACGTTGGATCAAGTGTGGATATGCATCTTTTGCGAACACCCCCGCATTATATGCGTGGGGGCGGAAGCCAACGACTGCAAACTTTCAGGTTATATACATATATACATAAACGGCTGGACAGGAGGCATCATAGTACTTTCGGGCAAAATTATAAATACAGCCTTGATTAATTCAGAAGAACATTGTTTGTACAATGGGACTACATGTCACTAGAAAATAATATTCTTCGAGCACTGAGCCTCTATCGAACGAGCGCCTTCAAGGACTTCTTCAAAGTAGTGCTCGGCAACCACTCGGCCTCTGGCCGAACCCTGTGCCGCAACAGTGGTGGCCTCCATCTCCGCCCAGTATGTTTTGACACGGGCAAGGACCATCCGCACACCTTCTATGCACGCTTATCGCTTTACAGCAACGATGCGTGGCCGAAGTGAGGGGTAATGCGGAGGAAGGCCTCACACACGACAATAAAGGATGAGATGTGAAGAAGGGAATCCGGGGCCAGATCGTGAAAATCCAGCCCGTAATAGAACATAAGACCCCTAACAAAGGGATCCAGAGCGAGGCCTAGTACTCGGAGGAAGTGGGAGACGAACACAACGCTCTTGTTGGGTTCGGGAGTAGGGACGACCTGCCCTCGGGCGGGCAGCCTATGCGAAATTTCGGCGGTCAGATATCTGGCCTCCCTCAACTTCTTGATGTCCTCCTCCGTGATGGAGGAAGGCACCCACCGGCCTTGAAGGCTGGATCCGGACATGATTGAAGGTCCGAAGCACCTGACCTGAGCTTTGGGTGTTAGAACTCGAGGCGGGGGGAAGGATTCGATTGAGCACGGGAGGGAAAAAGAAAAGGCCTTGTCCCTTTATAAAGGGGTTGAATGTCAGGCGTCCTCCTCGTGGCCGTTCGAGACTTACCTAAGATCTAGGAGTCATACCAACAGGCACGGTTGGGTTACCCATGTTTGTATTGACGAGAATCCCGTGATAAGGGGTACACGATCTCTGCTTTGACAAGAAGTGTCAAGAAACCGCCTCGCGTTATGTGCGGGGCTGGTTAAAGAAAACGGTTCAAATAATGACTGGGCCGTGGCGTGATGTCATGCTATCAAAACGCGTCAGCAGATTAGATTTGTGGAAATATTATTCTTTCTATGGTAGTATGTGGAACTTATTTTACAGGGTCGGACACTACCCTTGCATTCAAACTCTTACATGGTGTATTCGGAGGAGGAACCCGCCTTGCAATGCCGAAGACAACACTGCGCGCCGGAATCATCATCATTGAAGCCTGGTTCAGGGGCTACTGAGGGAGTCCTGGATTAGGGGGTCTCCGGACAGCCGGACTATATCCTTTGGCCGGACTGTTGGACTTTGAAGATACAAGATTGAAGACTTCGTCTCGTGTCCGGATGGGACTCTACTTGGCGTGGAAGGCAAGCTAGGCAATACGGATATGGATATCTCCTCCTTTGTAACCGACCTTGTGTAACCCTAGCCCCCTCCGGTGTCTATATAAACCGGAGGTTTTTAGTCCGTAGGACAACAGACAATCATACCATAGGCTAGCTTCTAGGGTTTAGAGTATCTGATCTCGTGGTAGATCTACTCTTGTAATACTCATATCATCAAGAACAATCAAGCAGGACATAGGGTTTTACCTCTATCAAGAGGGCCCGAACCTGAGTAAAACATCATGTCCCCTGCCTCCTGTTACCATCCGCCTTAGACGCACAGTTCAGGACCCCCTACCCAAGATCCGTCGGTTTTGACACCGACAGTACCACAACCACTTGACTCAGCTGGGAGTTAATCTCCTTGATGATAGTGTCATTGACAGAGTTCTTCAATCACTGCCACCAAGCTACAAGAGCTTCATGATGAACTATAATATCCAAGGGATGGATAAGACGATTCCTGAGCTCTTCGCAATGCTAAAGGCTGCGGAGGTAGAAATCAAGAAGGAGCATCAAGTGTTGATGGTCAACAAGACGACCAGTTTCAAGAAAAAGGGTAAAGGGAAGAAAGGGAACTTCAAGAAGAACAGCAAGCCAATTGCTGCTCAAGTGAAGAAACCCAAGTCTGGACCTAAGCCTAAGACTAAGTGCTTCTACTGCAAAGGGACTGGTCACTGGAAGCGGAACTGCCCCAAGTATTTGGCGGAGAAGAAGGATGGAAAAGTGAAAGGTATATTTGATATAAATGTTGTTGATGTGTACCTTACTAATGCTCGCAGTAGTGCGTGGGTATTTGATACTGGTTCAGTTGCTAACATTTGCAACTCGAAATAGGGGCTATGGGTTAAGCGAAGATTGGCTAAGGACGAGGTGACGATGCGCGTGGGAAATGGTTCCAAAGTCGATGTGATCGCCGTCGGCACGCTACCTCTACCTCTACCTTCGGGAATAGTTTTAGACCTAAATAATTGTTATTTGGTGCCAGCGTTGAGCATGAACATTATATCTGGATCTTGTTTGATGCGAGATAGTTATTCATTTAAATTAGAGAATAATGGTTCTTCTATTTATATGAGTAATATCTTTTATGGTCACGCACCCTTGATGAGTGGTCTATTTTTACTAAATCTTGATAGTAGTGATACACATGTTCATAGTATTGAAGCCAAAAGATGCAAAGTTGATAATGATAGTGCAACTTATTTGTGGCACTGCCATTTAGGTCATATTGGTGTAAAGCGCATGAAGAAACTCCATTCTGATGGACTTCTGGAATCACTTGATTATGAATCACTTAGTACTTGCGAACCATGCCTCATGGGCAAGATGACTAAAACTCCGTTCTCTGGAACAATGGAGCGAGCAACAGAGCTATTGGAAATCATACATAGTGATGTATGTGGTCCAATGAACATTGAGGCTCGCGGCGGATATCATTATTTTCTCACCTTCACATATGATTTGAGCAGATATGGGTATATCTACTTAATGAAACATAAGTCTGAAACATTTGAAAAGTTCAAAGAATTTTAGAGTGAAGTGGAAAATCATCGTAACAAGAAAATAAAGTTTCTACGATCTGATCGTGGAGGAGAATATTTGAGTTGCGAGTTTGGTCTTCATTTGAAACAATGCGGAATAGTTTTGCAACTCACGCCACCCGGAACACCACAGCGTAATGGTGTGTCTGAACATCGTAATTGTACTTTACTAGATATGGTGTGATCTATGATGTCTCTTACTGATTTACCGCTATCGTTTTGGGGTTATGCTTTAGAGATGGCTGCATTCACATTAAATAGGGCACCATCTAAATCCGTTGAGATGACACCTTACGAACTGTGGTTTGGCAAGAAACCCAAGTTGTTGTTTCTTAAAGTTTGGGGCTACGATGCTTATGTGAAGAAGCTTCAACCTGATAAGCTCGAACCCAAATCGGAGAAATGTGTCGTCATAGGATACCCAAAGGAGATTGTTGGGTACACCTTCTATCACAGATCCGAAGGCAAGATATTCGTTGCTAAGATTGGATCCTTTCTAGAGAAGGAGTTTCTCTTGAAAGAAGTGAGTGGGAGGATGTAATTGTACCTTCTCCCTTATTGGAAAGTAGTTCATCACTGAAATCAGTTTCAGTGATTCCTACACCAGTAAGTGAGAAAGCTAATGATGATGATCATGAAACTTCTGATCAAGTTACTACCGAACCTCGTAGGTCAACCAGAGTAAGGTCCGCACCAGAGTGGTACAGTAATCCTGTTCTGGAAGTCATGTTACTTGACCATGACGAACCTACGAACTATGAGGAAGCGATGATGAGCCCAGATTCCGCAAAATGGCTTGAGGCCATGAAATCTGAGATGGGATCCATGTATGAGAACAAAGTATGGACTTTGGTTGACTTTCCCGATGATCGGTAGGCCATAGAGAATAAATGGATCTTCAAGAAGAAGACTGACGCTGACAGTAATGTTACTGTCTACAAAGCTCGACTTGTTGCAAAAGGTTTTCGACAAGTTCAAGGAGTTGACTACGATGAGACCTTCTCACCCGTAGCGATGCTTAAGTCTGTCCGAATCATGTTAGCAATTGCTACATTTTATGATTATGAAATTTGGCAAATGGATGTAAAAACTGCATTCCTTAATGGATATCTTAAATAAGAGTTGTATATGATGCAACCAGAAGGTTTTGTCGATCCAAAAGGTGCTAACAAAGTGTGCAAGCTCTAGCGATCCATTTATGAACTGGTGCAAGCCTCTCAGAGTTGGAATATACGCTTTGATAGTGTGATCAAAGCATATGGTTTTATATAGACTTTCGGAGAAGCCTGTATTTACAAGAAAGTGAGCGGGAGCTCTGTAGCATTTCTGATATTATATGTAGATGACATATTGTTGATCGGAAATGATAGTGAATTTCTGAATAGCATAAAAGGATACTTGAATAAGAATTTTTCAACGAAACACCTCGGTGAAGCTGCTTATATATTAGGCATCAAGATCTATAGAGGTAGATCAAGACGCTTAATTGTACTTTCACAAAGCACATACCTTGATAAAGTTTTGAAGAAGTTCAAAATGGATCAAGCAAAGAAAGGGTTCTTGCCTATGTTACAAGGTGTGAAGTTGAGTCAGACTTAGTGCCCGACCACTTCAGAAGATAGAGAGAAAATGAAAGGTGTTCCCTGTGCTTCAGCCATAGGATCTATCATGTATGCAATGCTGTGTACCAGACCTGATTTATGCATTGCTATCAGTCGAGTAGGGAGGTACCAAAGTAATCCAGGAGTGGATCACTGGATAGCGGTCAAGAACATCCTGAAATACCTGAAAAGGACTAAGGATATGTTTCTCATATATGGAGGTGACGAAGAGCTCGTCGTAAATGGTTACGTCGATGCAAGCTTTGACACTAATCCGGATGACTCTAAGTCACAAACTGGATACGTGTTTTTATTAAATGGTGGAGCTGTCAGTTGGTGCAGTTCCAAGCAGAGCGTCATGGCGGGATCTACATGTGAAGTGGAGTACATAGCTGCTTCGGAAGCAGCGAATGAAGGAGTCTGGATGAAGGAGTTCATATCCAATCTAGGTGTCATACCTAGTGCATCGGGTCCAATGAAAATCTTTTGTGACAATACTGGTGCAATTGCCTTGGCAAAGGAATCCAGATTTCACAAGAGAACCAAGCACATCAAGAGACGCTTCAATTCCATCCGTGATCAAGTCAAGGAGGGAGACATAGAGATTTGCAAGATACATACGAATCTGAATGTTGTAGACCCGTTGACTAAGCCTCTCTCATGAGCAAAACATGATCAACACCAAGACTCCATGGGTGTTAGAATCATTACAATGTAATCTAGATTATTGACTCTAGTGCAAGTGGGAGACTGAAGGAAATATGACCTAGAGGCAATAATAAAGTTGTTATTCATATTTCCTTATATCATGATAAATGTTTATTATTCATGCTAGAATTGTATTAACCGGAAACTTAGTACATGTGTGAATACATAGACAAACAGACTGCCACTAGTATGCCTCTACTTAACTAGCTCATTGAATCAATGATGGTTATGTTTCCTAACCATAGACATGAGTTGTCATTTGATTAATGGGATCACATCATTAAAGAATGATGTGATTGACTTGACCCGTCCGTTATCTTAGCACGATGATCGTTTAGTTTGTCGTTATCTTAGCTCGTTAATCAAAGATGGTTATGTTTCCTAACCATGAACAAGGAGTTGTTATTTGATTAACGAGATCACATCATTAGGTGAATGATCTGATTGACATGACCCATTCCATTAGCTTAGCACTCGATCGTTTAGTATGTTGCTATTGCTTTCTTCATGACTTATACATGTTCCTACGACTATGAGATCATGTGACTCCCGAATACCGGAGGAACACTTTGTGTGCTACCAAACGTCACAATGTAACTAGGTGATTATAAAGGTGCTCTACAGGTGTCTCCGATGGTGTTTGTTGAGTTGGCATAGATCGAGATTAGGATATATCACTCCGATTGTCGGAGAGGTATCTCTGGGCCCTCTTGGTAATATACATCACTATAAGCCTTGCAAGCAATGTAGCTAATGAGTTAGTTATGGGATGTAGCATTACGGAACGAGTAAAGAGACTTGCCGGTAACGAGATTGAACTAGGTATTGAGATGCCGACGATCGAATCTCGGGCAAGTAACATATCCATGACAAAGGGAACAACGTATATCGTTATGCGGTTTGACCGATAAAGATCTTCGTAGAATATGTGGGAGCCAATATGAATATCCAGGTTCCGCTATTGGTTATTGATCAGAGACGTGTCTCGATCATGTCTACATAGTTCTCGAACCTGTAGGGCCCGCACGCTTAACGTTCGGTGACGATCGGTATTATGAGTTTATATGTTTTGATATACCGAAGGTTGTTCAGAGTCCCGGATATGATCACGGACATGATGAGGAGTCTCGAAATGGTCGAGACATAAAGATTGATATATTGGATGACTATGTTTGGACATCAGAATGGTTCCGGGTAAGTTCGGGCATTAACCAGAGTACCGGGGGTTACCGGAACCCCCCCCCCCCCCCGGGGAGTATATGGGCCCTAATGGGCTTTAGGGGAGAGAGGGAGGGGCTGCCTAGGGCAGGCCACATGCCCCCCAAGGCCTAGTCCGAATTGGACTAGTGGGAGGGGCGGTGCCCCCTCCTTCCTTCTCTTCTCTCTTCCCTTCCCTTCTCTCCTACTCCTACTACATGGAAGGGGGGAATCCTACTCCCGGTGGGAGTAGGACTCCCCAGGGCGTGCCATAGTAGAGGGCCGGCCCTCCCCCTCCTCTACTCCTTTATATACGGGGGAGGGGGCACCTCATAGATACACAAGTTGATCATTGATCTCTTAGCCGTGTGCGGTGCCCCCCTCCACCATAATCCACCTCGGTCATATCGTGGTGGTGCTTAGGCAAAGCCCTGTTCCAGTAGCATCATCATCACCATCATCACGCTGTCGTGCTGACGAAGCTCTCCCTCGACACTCTACTGGATCGTGAGTTCGTGGGACGTCACCGAGCCAAACGTGTGCAGATCGCGGAGGTGCCGTACTTTCGATACTAGGATCGGTCGATCGTGAAGACGTATGACTACATCAACCGCGTTGTCATAACGCTTCCGCTTACGGTCTACGAGGGTACGTGGACAACACTCTTCCCTCTCGTTGCTATGCATCACCATGATCTTGCGTGTGCGTAGGAATTTTTTTGAAATTACTGCGTTCCCCAACAACTACCGAACCTCATAGGTCAACCAGAGTACGATACACACCAGAGTGGTACGGTAATCCTGTTCTGGAATTCATGTTACTAGACCATAACAAACCTACAAACTATGAGGAAGTGATGATGAGCCCAGATTCTGTGAAATGGCTTGTGGACATGAAATCTGAGATAGGATCCATGTACGAGAACAAAGTGTGGACTTTGGTGGACTTGCCCGATGATCGGCAAGCCATTGAGAATAAATGGATCTTCAAGAGGAAGACGGACGCTGATAGTAGTGTTACTATCTACAAAGCTCGACTTGTCGAAAAGGGTTTTTGACAAGTTCAAGGTGTTGACTATGATGAGATTTTCTCACTCGTATCGATGCTTAAAGTCTGTCGGAATCATGTTAGCAATTGCCACATTTTATGAAATCTAACAAATGGATGTCAAAACTGCATTCCTTAATGGGTTTATTTAAGAAGAGTTGTATATGATACAACCAGAAGGTTTTGTCAATCCTAAAGGTGCTAACAAAATGTGTAAGCTCCAGCGATCCATCTATGGACTGGTGCAAGCATCTCGGAGTTGCAATATACGCTTTGATGAGTTGATCAAAGCATGTAGTTTTATACAGACTTGCGGTGAAGCCTGTATTTACAAGAAAGTGAGTGGGAGCACTACAGCCTTCCTGATAAGTGTATGTGAATGACATATTGTTGATCGGAAATGATGTAGAATTTTCTGGAAAGCATAAAGGAGTGTTTGAAAGGAGTTTTTCAAAGAAATACCTCGGTGAAGCTGCTTACATATTGGGCATCAAGATCTATAGAGATAGATCAAGACACTTGATAAGATTTTTCAATGGGTACATACCTTGACAAGATTTTTAAGTAGTTCAAAATGGAACAGTAAAAGAAGGAGTTCTTGCCTGTATTGCAAGGTGTAATGTTGAGTAAGACTCAAAACATGACCACGATAGAAAATATAAAGAGAATGAAAGTCATTCCCTATGCCTCAGCCATAGGTTCTATAAAGTATGCTATGTTGTGTACCAAACCTATTGTGTACCTTGCCATGAGTATGGCAAGGGGGTACGATATTGATCCGGGAGTGGATCACTGGACAGCGGTCAAAATTATCCTTCGAATACCAAGGAGATATTTCTCAGTTATGGAGGTGATAAAGAGTTCATCGTAAAGAGTTACGTCGATTCAAGCTTTTACACCAATCCGGATGAATCCGAGTCTCAATCTGGATATATATTGAAAGTGGGAGCAATTAGCTAGAGTAGCTCCATGCAGAGCATTGTAGACATAGAAAATTTGCAAAATACATACGGCTCTGAATGTGATAGACCCATTGACTAAGCTTCTCTCACAAGCAAAACATGATCACACCTTAGTACACTTTGGGTGTTAATCACATAGCGATGTGAACTAGATTATTGACTCTAGTAAAACCCTTTGGGTATTAGTCACATGGCGATGTGAACTAATCACATAAAGATGTGAACTATTGGTGTTAAATCACATGACGATGTGAACTAGATTATTGACTCTAGTGCAAGTGGGAGACTAAAGGAAATATGCCCTAGAGGCAATAATGAAGTTGTTATTTATATTTCCTTATATCATTATAAATGTTTATTATTCATGATAGAATTGTATTAACCGAAAACTTAGTACATGTGTGAATATATAGACAAACAGAGTGTCACTAGTATGCCTCTACTTGACTAGCTCGTTAATCAATGATGGTTATGTTTCCTAGCCATAGACATGAGTTGTCATTTGATTAATGAGATCACATCATTAGGAGAATGATGTGATGGACAAGACCCGTCTGTTAGCTTAGCATAATGATCGTTTAGTTTTATTGCTATTGCT
Organism: Triticum urartu; assembly: GCF_056163025.1. NCBI lineage: Eukaryota > Viridiplantae > Streptophyta > Magnoliopsida > Poales > Poaceae > Triticum > Triticum urartu. The sequence continues at coordinate 601,436,531 of NC_141874.1, read as the reverse complement.
TTCTTCATGACTTATACATGTTCCTCTGACTATGAGATTATGCAACTCCCGAATACCAGAGGAACACCTTGTGTGCTATCAAACGTCACAACGTAACTGGGTGATTATAAAGATGCTCTACAGGTGTCTCTGATGGTGTTTGTTGAGTTTGCATAGATCAAGATTAGGATTTGACACTCCGTGTATCGGAGAGGTATCTCTGGGCCCTCTCGATAATGCACATCATTATAAGCCTTGCAAGCAACGTGACTAATGAGTTAGTTACGGGATGATGCATTATGAAACGAGTAAAGAGACTTGCCGGTAACAAGATTGAACTAGGTATGATGATACCAACGATCGAATCTCGGGCAAGTAACATACCGATGACAAAGTAAATGACGTATGTCGTTATGCGGTTTAACCGATAAAGATCTTCGTAGAATATGTAGGAGCCAATATGAGCATCCAGGTTCCGCTGGTGGTTATTGACTGGAGATGTGTCTCGGTCATGGATCTTGATAAAAGAATGAACCGTCAAAAAATTAGCTTACCCATATAGCCAAAGTGTAGATATAATTTCAAAGTGCTAGTTATCGACTAGAGGGGGTGAATAGGTGATTTTTATGAAAGTCTTCAAAACATGAGGCCTTTGAAGACAGACAGTTGAAATGAACCTATATGATATGCAGTGGAAGATGAACTACACTAGACAAGCCATAGTCAAGTAAGCAGTATGATGAAAGTACAAAGACTAACATCAGCTAGGTAGTATGGATCGGAATGGAAGACAGTATGAATCCAAACATATAATAGTCTTCACACAGTGAAGTCAAACAGACCAGGGAGACAAGCAACGACTTCACGAAGACAAACTGAAATGTAAATGAAGTAGGGGCTAAAACCAGTTGCTTGGTGGATACAGAGATTTGGTAGACCAGTTCCAGTTGCTGTGACAACTGTATGTCTGGTTAGGGAGGCTGAGATTGAACTCAGAAGACTGTGTCTTCACCTTATTCCCCTTGAGCTAAGGACACCCAATCCTCACCCAATCACTCTGGTAAATCTTCAAGGTAGACTTACAAACCTTCATAGTCCGTTCACAGGCGATCCACAATGACTCTTGGATGCTCAGAACCTGACGCCTAACCGGCTGGAGGATGCACAGTCCTCAAGTGTAATAAGTCTTCAGGTCACGCGGACAGAAAGACTTCAGTGACGCCTAACACTCTTTGGCTCTGGGTGTTTTGGGCTTTGTCCTCGCAAGGATCTCTCTCTCAAAGGCTTCAGAAGTGGGTTGATCTCAAACGACAAAAGTCGTGCACTAACTCTAAGCAGCCACCAATTTATGGTGTAGGGGGTGGGCTATTTATAGCCTGGAGACAACCCGACATGATATGTCTGAAATGACCCTGGGTCACTAAGGAACTGACACGTGTCCGACGATCGGATTTAAAACACACGCGGCAGCTTGGCTTGGGCTACAAGCAAAGCTGACTCATCCAACTCTGAATAAGATTTGCTCTCATTGTCTTCGCTCGAAGACATATGATTTTGGTTGAGCATCACATCAGTCATCTGACTTTGTTCACTTGGACCCCATTTAACAGTACGGTGGTTCCTATGACTCAAGAAAGAAGAAAAGGAAACTACGAAAGAAACTATGTCTTCGCACTCCATAGTCTTCAAGTGAATGTCTTCACAAGTCATTATCTTCATCGTGAATGTCTTCACGAATCACCATTGTCTTCAATGTCTTCATACATTTTTAGGGGTCATCTCTGGCAGGTAAACCGAATCAATGAGGGACTACAACCTGTGTGATCCTGTAATTCTCACAAACACATTAGTCCCTCAACCACGTTTGTCGTCAATACTTCAAAGCCAACTAGGGGTGGCACTAGATGCACTTACATAATCCCCTTTAAGATTGTCTCGCGGGCTTTGCCACAAAAGCCATGTTAACAATGCATAAATAGACGCTTGAAAACAACTAAAACTAATGAAACAACAAATGTATGAGTGTTCCCGGTTTATATTTGAAAACACTAAAATCTAGAAAGCTCGCGAAATTTTTATTATGAAAAGAGAATATTTTTCAATTAAACTTTACGTAATGCCATCTATCAACAAAAATGTGAAGCATGAACGATATTTTCTCTCTCTAAGCGACCGACACATATACCACCGTGACCCCACAAAAAGGGCAAAAAATATTTAACTTGGGACTCACATGCATGAGTTGAGTCTTCGGGGAGAAAAAGATGTACATGACTTGATGAATTGGCATGGTTTGCATGGATAAGCTAATCCAAAATAGTAAATTATGAGTGTATGCATGACTTGATGGATGACATGGTTTGCATGGATGAGTTGTTTTTTTGCGGGAAACTGTCGATCTATTCATCTTCAATTATGGTAGTACAACGAACACCAGAAATAATAAAAATTACACCAGATTCATAGCGCACCTAGCGACGACTACAAGCACTGAAGCGAGCCGAAGGCGCGCCGCCATCATCACCCCTCCCTCGTCAGAGCCAGGCAGAACTTGTTGTAGTAGACAGTCGGGAAGTCGTCGTACTAAGGCCCCATAGGACCAGCGCACCAGAACAACAACCGCCAATAAAGAGAAGCTTAGATTGAAAGGACCCAACCTGAGGACACATGAACAAAGAAGAACAAAGACTCGATCCACCAAAGACAATCACCGACCGAATCTTGTGAGATCCGCCGGAGGAGAAACACCTCCACACGCCCTCTGACGATACTAGACACCATTGGGACAGGGGTTATGCGAGAAGAACCTTATTCCATCTTCAAGAAGCCGAAGTCATCTCGTCTTCTTGAGCAGGAAGCAACCCCTAGCAAAACTTGAAGAAGCACCTGAAAACGAAGCCCTCCCGCCGGCAAGGATCGAGATCCACCACGTACGCATGCCCTAAGACCACAGAAGATGTGGGAGATCGGCGGCGCCATCGACGGAAGGCAGAAACCCTAACCGCGGTTCGCATGGATGAGTTAATGCAAAAGAGTGGCATGCACGACTTATTGATGTCACACAATTTCGTTCGAATCATTTTTAATAATTGAGGTGATGTTCGAAGCACGCATGTGCAAAGAAATACAGTACTGGGGTCCAACTATTTAGAAATACTCACTCTGTATCAAAATATAAAACCTTTTTTAGGCTCAGTCTAAGCTAAAAAAGTGGAAAATACACTTTGGTTTCTGATTGTATCTACACCCTATATGGAAAAAAATACAAAAAAGTCAGAATAGTTCAGAACTTTGTTTAGAATAAACTTGACTTTCTTTTGACTACTATATAAATTCATGAATAAACAATCAGCATGCACTTTAGGGCAAAAAGAACAGCATTTATTTGCTATTTTAGGTCACTATTCACATTATTTTGGCCGAAAAATTGTTTTTTAAAGAAGTCAAAGGTTTTGGAATGTTTTTCACAAGCACAATGGATGGTCAAGTTTATTTCACAAATATTTTCTGAATTTATTGACTCTTTATTTAATTACTATCTTTTTCATATAGATATAGTTTGTAGATACATCTAGTAACCAAACGCCCGTGTCCTTGAAAACATCGTATATTTTGATACAGATTGATATAGTAGAAGATAACTGGGCTACATGGTTCCAACTTCAATTGCTTAACTCTTGACATATTCAAAGTCCGCCTATAGCTATATGCACACTTTTTTTGCGAGAAGCTATATGCACACTTTAAACACGAATTCCAATAAGTCATAATAAGTTAAAATCCGGCACATGGAAAGTTCTGGTCGAATACATTTTAATCAAAATATAACTGAATGAAGCAAACAGGAAGTTCGGCCGGTGTTCAAGTCGCCACCTAACATTGTTGCGGAGTGGTGAACGAAACTGAACAAAAACACCGTACCACCTTCCCTCATGTTTTGTTTTCTTCATGCCTTTGCTAACATATGGCCAAATGTGCCACTTTATACTTTCCATATCCTTTGCCTAGTAGTGCGTACACTATATCCTATTACGCACGTGCCGCGCGCAGCTATCTCAAAACCAATAGGCACCAGTAGTATGACATACTGACATTGACTTGCGTGCCTCCAAAAACGTGCCATTAGAGCATCTATAGTCGGACTTAACAAATTCGGTCCTTCAAACGTCCGCAAATCCGCGGGCACTGATCGGTATGCATCCAAATACATTATATTTCATTCCCTAGATTCATATAAATTATGTATAAGTTTTCCTGTGTAGTACGCACACCACACTATTTTAAACTAAGTTCCATCGTCGTGCGTCGGGTAGATGGGCACGTAGGAGGGCTCCGGCTCCTCCGCCGCCTCCTGCAGACCATTCGTGGCGTGCTTCGTCTCCGCCAAATGCAGATCATCTGCGGCGTGCTCCGCCTCCACCTCCTGCACACGTCGCCGCTTGGCCTCCGCCGCCTATTCTGATGGGAGGGAATCGAGGATAGCCTGCTGCTCCACCTATGCAGATCCGCGGCCCCAACGCCCCTCATGTCCTCCTCCTCCTGCTGCTCCACCTCCTAGTCCCCCTCGTCCTCCTCCTCCTGCTCCGGATCTATCACATCCGGAGGTAGCCCAGTGGCTATCCGGGCTTCGCGCCTTGCCAGGACTTGTTCAAGGAGATGTAGCCCATGTTCCGATGTTAGATAAGTTGCCCGACAGCGTGGGGGCATAGCAACTAGCTTTAAGTGGTGGACGGCGAGCGGAAAGTGGCGGTGGTGGCGGATAGGAGGGGAGGAATGTGGATGGGTAGGGTTTAGGTGTCGGCGGTCGGCTTAAATAGCCGGGCTAGGGCACTACGCGGCCCACCAGAGTGGCGTCACGCGGCGACGGAGGAGACGCCCGTCGAACCACCAGGTTTCCGGATGATTTCGTATGAGACCCCATTATCACTCCGACGTGGCGGACACGTCCGGACGCCCCCTATATCCGCCCCATATTTGGGCTGAATATGAGGGGTGTCGATTAGCCCGAACATTTGAGAAGCCGTCTGGGTCGCAGTTTCATGACCTGGCCATCCGGCCGGGCGTTTGAGGCGTGTTTGGGGCGCTCGGCTGTAGATGCTTTTACATTAGAAGATATTTGGCCATCTTTGGCACACCGCAATGAAAAAAATGTTGTGAATGTGAATGCAAAATAGTTTGAGTTAGAGGTTATCACAAACTTGTATTCAAGAAACAAGCTATAAAATCAAAATATCATTAAAAAATTATTCCTTTTGTGGAACAATGAGTACAATTATACATGTGTGGGCGTGCGCGCGCACACACACGAAGTCACCACAAATGTATTGATGAGGTAACAAAACGTCAAATGTGAAGTTTGATCCCTAGTGTGCTAATGATACAACCACTCTTCTGATCATTGAATTAATGGTGGCTCTTTATATACAGTAGATTTTGGTGGGAGAAGTCACAGATAGATAAAAAAAGATACAAATGCTAGAAATTATTTATTAAGTTTTATTTTTGTAGGGGGTGGGGTTATACATTTTCTTGTATGGAATTTTGACATGGCCATTTAGATAGTTTATGCATTACAGTCTTGTTGCATCGCAAGAAATGCATTTCAAACCCTGTTTACATGTAACCAAGTGAAAAACTTTCAAGAGTGCACACGGCCATAATCTTTTTATTGATTCTTAGTTGTCTATTTTTTCATAAATCTAACTACGCAAAACATGTTGTAAATGTTATAGTTCTTATTTATGGATTTGTTTTTGTATGGGGATGGTATTTTTTTATTAACTAGGATACAATGCACATTCTTGCATGAATCGGTTGATGAAAAATCTGAGTTCATAACATGAAAACCAAAATTAAACACACATATAACTTACTATATTTGATTATGTATAATTGTAAATATTTATTGAACATGACTAGAATAATTAAATGGAAACATCTTCCCATGCACGGTTGAATCTTGTGGTGGGTTTTTTATGCATGATTGCATGTTGAGTTGGGCCTTGTCCCATTCATAATTGTATGGTGAGATGGCATGCTTGCATGTTTAGATAAGTAAGTTAGTGGGAATAACTCTTAGGTATACATAGGATTAATGAGTTTCTTACGGGTCGGTAAAATGACTACAAGAGGAAAACAAAACCTAATAACATGAAAGAATGACACCAAAATGCTTATCTCTCACTTGAAACCATGAAGTAAACCGGGATGAAGACTGGGAAAACATCTCATGTTTCTTTCCGAGTTCTCCAAATAGCAAGCATGACGATATATTTGAGTGCCTTTATTTGCAACCTTGTATCTTGAGCTATGAGAGTCCATCAGTTGACAATCAATTATAAGATATAAGCCAGCCAAACCATGATGTTGGTCCAAAGCTTGATTGTGAAGTGACATCATAAAAGAAGTGGTACTTCGGTTCTGTCTTGAAAAAGGGGTAGAGACCATACTTTATCTAATCCTCATGGGCAAGATGGTGGGCAGTCAGTTATCTATTTGAAGTTAGGAGGCACAAATAATTTTCATGTATGAAGGGCCCAAGCTTCTAAAAAGGAGGTGTGGCCATGTGGATGTATGTCGCAGTGGAACCCTTGAATTGTGCTTTTTATACTCAAAAGATAATGTACATATATGGGGCATGTCCAAACTCCAATGTACCTTCTCTAGAACATAAAGATTCTCCAGACTAACACAAACACAACCTAATTCTAGGGCATGCTCCCTCCTACTCCCCTCTCGACGCTAGTGGCAGTGATCTTCCATTTTTTTGTCGGTTGTCTCATGTGCATGTTCTTCCTAGTAAATATGGCATGTCACACACACCATATAGGTCTAGCGGAGGTTGAACAAGCCATCTGTTTGGTGGTTTGGTTCATCTTTGGCAAGATTTCGCTAATAAGAGACATGGGATGTCGATACGGAATAGTGCAGAAGTACCCCCCCCCCTCCCATCATCGTGTCATCTCCGTGGTTCTTGCATCAGTGGGAAACATATTTGAATTTGATCATCTATCACATACGCACTTTGAGAAACTCTAACCTTGCCACCCTGAGGAGCTGGTGGGAATATACGCCGGAGTTCCGTCTAATCTATATCGATCGATGAACATGAGGAGGATAGGATCCTGGAAGAATGACAGAAAAGAAGCTCCGCTATCCGTCCGAGCGTTGTCCCTATGAGGACTAAAATCATAAATATCTACTTGCAGGAGTCGAGGCAGCATGATTCTCCTACCCGCCATCGGTTGCCGAAGTGGCGAGCATAGGGGAGATGAATTTACAAGCTTGCAGCGAAGATCAAGGGGAGGAAGGCTTTTCTAGTCATGTTGCGAATGGGGAAAGAAAATCACTTATAAGAGCATCTCCAATAGTAGACCAGAAAACACAGTTGGTTGGTAAAAACTAAAATTATGGGGTTTTATGGCCAAAAAAGGCTCCAACAGTAGAATCAAACCTACATGGTGACCAAAGTTTTTGTAGGTTGTAGCCTAAGTTTTGCTATAGGATTGAGCAATATGGGTCTCCACCAGTTGGAGACCAAAACCTCCAAAAAATTGCACCAGGGCCAACCGTTGTTTGGTGAAATTTCATCAACACTTCACCCGCCTCCACACCGACCAATTCTGATCGCCGCTGCCGGTCCTACGGCCACCCGAGTCCGCTGCTACCCCGCCTCTTAATTCCACCATCCAAGGGCCGCAGTTGCGACCCTCATGACCGCCGCTGCCTGGACCCGCCAAATTTGATTGCCCCACACCGTCCACCCAAAACTCCACATCATTTTCCAGAGCTCCCCTCATCATCCCCGAGCACCGCACCGCCGCACCTGAACTCCCTTGCCGCTAGATACCCCCATTATGGTCTCCATCCATGCCAGGCAGATCGTCATGTTTCATGTGGTTATGAAAATATGGGTATCCAGTTTTGGGCCTGTATTAAAAGGAGACAATTTTTTGGCTACCTAAAACCTTGTGTCTCCAGAACAAAAACTAAATTTAGATATCCAACTATTGGTCTGTTGTAGAAGATGCTCTAACTCTAAAAGCATATCTAGCCGGTTCCTCAAAATTTTGTCACTCAAAATCCCATTATACCTTGACTTCGTTTTATCCGAGGAGTTAAGAAAACGCCGTTTCTAGTCAAACCCCTAAAACCTAAATCCTCAAAAAGAATTAACACACATTCATTTATTTTTAGGCCATCAAGTTAAGCTTACTACTCAGTTACTTCATTAAACGACATCTTGGGCATATACTTCACCAGTTCCTCATTAGGAGAACTCGTCCAAAGAAAATGACAAGAAAAATTACACACTTTAATAGAAACACAAGTTCCTTGACTGTTCCTACTAACCAAATCAATACTTTCTCCGTCTCCATGTGCTCATTGCCAATACTTTTGCTCTTCTCTGATAACTTCTCTAGCTTGTACACTTATTTGTTCTTTGCCTCCTCAAACTTGGACACGGTGTCTTCTGTAATCTCACCTTTAGCAATTAGTGCACTAACATTCAGTAGACCTCTCTTGATCAATAGATTAATGTATCCTTCCTCCCGAAACCAAACGATGCAACCTTTATACAAAAAAATAAGCAAACAATGAACACAAATTGCTTTAAACCGAAGAACAACGTCACAAAATTGCACTTAGTTTGTCCATTTCATACTTGTAGAAAAGCCATCATGTACTACAATTTTTTAGACACGACGCAGCACCAGCCGCCAGCAGTAATCAATCTTGATGATTGATATTAGGCTCCCCGTCAATTTGTTGGGCGAGGGCTGAGCCCGGCCGACCAGTGGACGGACAATGAGTGAGATGTGGGCTTCAAGAAGAGGAAGACATACCACGAGGTCGCGCGGAGCGCGGTGACTGCATGGTTCGAATTTTGATAAATCTTGGCGATACACGATAGTGTCGGGGCCTAGGTGTGTCGAATCATGCGATAGCACTGAGTGGCGACCAAATTGAAGTGGGACGGAGGAGCAGGAGGCGCTACGAGGTGTCTGCAGTGGTGGATGGTGGCCGGTGGAGGTAAGGATGGCCGCTCCAGAGTGGATGCGATCGAGCCGGGGAAGGCGGCGACCACGAGGAAGAGGGGAAATTATCCTGAGAAGTGGCGTGAAGACTTCCCGGCTGTCATCGACAAGGTTAGGCCGGCTCCAGTATGGGAGCGGCCAAAGCGGCACGTTCTGGCGACGGAAATGATCGTTAGGTGGTCCATGGACCTCAATATAATTTTTATTATGTTTGAGATGTTTTGTACTTCCCTTGAATCTTTATAATAGATCTAATAATTTTACTATGTTTGAGGTGTTTTGTACTTCTCGCGAATCTTTATATTAGATCGGGTAATTTTCACAAAAAAGTGATGCCGGTTGAGTAAATGTAAGCGGAAGCCAACGCGATGAGTAAAATTTGAGGAGTTAAAGAGGATACGCGATCTCCAGATCCGGTGTAACTCCTCGAAACGAAAATTTAGGGAGTTAATCGATTTTGAGCGATCTGCTAGAGATGCTCTAAGTCTTCCATCATCATCTCTTATTTGTACTGTTGACTGTTTAGGGCTTTTTTTGAATACGCACGAGTGTGTGTACTATATATTAACGGAGAAGAGCCAAGACGGCTGATACAATGCCTTTCGGCAACGTGCTACCCTTAGAGGTTAGCACCCACATCCACCATGACAACACCGACAACTAACTCGCCTTGCCCAAACTCAAGCCAAACAATGGCAAAGAGGGTGGACACAGAGCACACAGACCACACCACCCCCCTGTACCAAACTCCTCAAAACACGACAAAAACACCTAATCAAACTAGATCAACGCACTCTCCACCCTTGGTGCCTAGAGGATCGACAAGGGAGACAGCGGGAGCTAAGCCTAACTCGAAGAAGACACCGTCGAAGATGTGTCGATGATGGAGTACATAGTGCCCCGGATGCTCATGCCCACAGCAACAACCTACACATGACAACTTGGCACCCCAAGGCTCATCGCCTAAGCAAGCGAGGCAACCACCAGCTGCTTCTCCAGACGGACCCTGAGGACCTAGGCAGCGCCTCCAAGAAGGGAACGGCACCGAGACGCCGCTGTTGCCTGGGCCGGAGAACCGAGCCTGGGGTTTTCCCCAGTGACAGAACAGGACATGGACACGGCCATGACAACGCCCCAGGGAGGAGACGACGGCCACAAGCGTCGCCGTTGCCCGCAGCCGCAGTCGCACCAGATTTATCCTCGGCCTTGTGCATCAAATTCCGAAGTGCAGCAAACAGGAAGGGAGGGCAAAGATGTCACCTTGGGCCATCACCATGGAGAGGGGGGGAGCCGGATGCCGCCGCACCACCAACCGGCGAGTCCACCACAGCCCTAGGTTGAGGAAAACTAGGGCCTTCATCCACCTGCTACAGCCCCATCGCCCTCACAGCCAAAGCATGCAGCGCTGCCGCCAGGACACCGCATGTTGAGCGTACGTTGTACACTGCATATGTATAGGACTAGGGTCTGTATTTATACCATTGTATCTCTCTCCCCCCGTATATTTTGGGAGACAAGTAGAGGCCGGTCCACCCTGTACCTATATATGTGCACCATGCACACAATCAATGATTATCGATTCGTGCAATCTCATTCTTCCTAACTAACATGGTATCAGTTTAGCACGCCGATCCTCTTCCCACATTCCTCACCCGCCGCCACCGCCACCCTCTTTGCGTTGCCGCCGCCGCTGTACACCGTCGCCGTCGCGCCCCTTCTTCTCCTCGCAGCCGCCCCCCTCTCCCTGCCGCCGCTGCCTCCTTCCCTAGTAGCCGTCGCGCCTTCAAACCCTAACCCTACCCCGCGCCGCCGCCACCAATCCCCACCCAACCAAGCCGCCGCACCCCTCTCCTACCGCTGCTCCCATGGCGTCCCCCCACTCCAGCAACTCCAACCCATTCGCTGGACTCGTGCCCGACGACACCATCGTCCGTGATCTCGACATCCACACCCGCGTTCCCATCAAGCTTGACCAATCCACCTCCTCGTACTACGTGTGGAAGACCTACTTCAACCTCGTCTTCCGCGAGTACCACCTTCTCGAGCATGTCGATGGGACCATTGATGGCGACCTCATGGTGGATGATCTGGACTGGGCGATCATCGAGGCCTCCCTCATCCGGTGGTTCTGCCTCATCGTCTCTCCGGACATCTTCCACACGGTCGTCGCGGACGACGATGACGCGTGTGTCGTGTGGACCAAGATCAACAACCTCTTCACCGACAATAAGCTTCAACGTCTTGTGTTTTTGCAGCAGGAATTTTTCGGGTGCCACCAAGATGGTTCCTCCATCGACGACTACTGCATGCGCCTCAAGCGCCTCGTCGACAAGCTTCGTGACATCGGCGCCAAGGTGTCGGACGAGCTCATGCTTAGCACCCTCACCGCCGGCCTCAACGAGGACTTCGGCAACGTGGCCTCGAACCTCTCCCTGCTGCCGAACCCGACCTTCCAGTCCGTCGCCGCGTATTTACGCTTGGAGGAACACCGGATGAAGAAGGTCAAGGCCCGTGTCCATCACACCGCCCTCGCCGCCGGGACCTCTCGTGGGCAGCCGCAGCCCGCTCCGCCCCAACCACGTCCGCCGGCGCCACCGGGGTACTTCCCCCTCCCGCCCGCACCTCCCGCTCCTCAGCAACAGCAGTAGGGCGGGGGCGGCGGTCGCCGTAACCGTCATCGTGGGGGCGGGGGCGGCGGTCGCCCCAAACAGCAGCAGCATCAGCAACCGGGGTACGTGGGGGCCCAACGCCACCATCTGCCCTCCCCGCCCTGGGCCGTCGGCCCTAACCCGTGGACCGGAGTGGTCCACGCTTACCACATTCCAGTCCCACGGGCCCCGGGCATTCTCGGGCCACACCTGGCTGGCCCTCAAGCGCACCTCGCCGCCACCCCTTACCAGGCGGGTGGGGGTGGCCATGCACCGGGCGGCTACACGCCCTCGCAGGCGCCCGCATCCTTCGGCTACGCGCCACCGCCCGCGCCGGCTCCGCTCCCTCCGGCTCCATGGGATCCAGCTCTGCTCGCTGCACTACACTCGGCACCATCTCCCTCCAATTACAGAGGTGGAAGTGATTGGTACATGGACACGAGGGCTACCGCCCACATGACGTCGCACCCCGGTAACCTTGCCTCTTCCTTCCCGTTCACCACTTCGAACTGCATCACCTTCGGTGATGGTTCCTCCGTACCCATTACTCATGTCGGTCATAGTTTCTTTCCATCTAATTATATGCCTATTAACATGAATAATGTTCTTGTCTCACCTAACCTAGTTAAAAATCTTGTCTCCATTCGTCGTCTTGCACGTGACAATCCTCTTACCGTTGAATTTGATGGCCTTGGTTTCTCTGTGAAGGATGCCCGTACACGGATGGTGCTCCATCGATGTGACAGCCCCGATGACTTGTACCCGGTGCACTCCGCCTCCACTGCCACCGCCATCACCTCTCCAGTCGCCCTCGCCGCCGGTGCCAACCTCTGGCATGCACGCTTGGGTCACCCCAACTCCACCGTCCTTTGCCATATTCTCAAGAGTTTTTATTTTTCATGTAATAAATTCAACGAGCACACTTGTCATGCTTGCCGTCTCGGCAAACATGTTCGTCGACCGCTTAGCGAGTCAAACACTATTTCTTCTTTTCTGTTTCAGTTAATCCATAGTGATGTTTGGACATCTCCCGTTGCGAGTAACACCGGTTTCTTATATTATCTTGTTTTACTTGATGATTTCTCTCATTTTGCATGGACGTTTCCGCTCCGTCGCAAATCCGATGTCCTTGCTACTCTCACGGCCTTTTACTCCTACATCACTACCCAGTTCGGGCGCCCTATCCTCACCCTCCAGACTGACAAGGGCAAAGAGTTTGACAACGCTGCCACTCACCATCTTCTCACATCTCACGGCACCACCTTTCGTCTCACGTGCCCCTACACATCTCAGCAGAACGCCCGCGCCGAGCGAATCCTTCGCACTCTTAATGACTGCGTCCGCACGTTGTTGTTCCACTCCAACGTGCCCCCTCGGTTCTGGCCCGACGCTCTCGCCACCGACACTCTCCTAGTTAACATTAGGCCTTGTCGTCCCCGCTGGAACTACACTCCACACCAACCTCTCTTTGGTTCCCCTCCTTCCTACGATGGTCTTCGCATCTTCAGATGTTTGTGTTATCCCAGCACCGCCTCCACTACACCACACAAACTCGCTCCTCGCTCCGTAGCATGTATCTTCCTAGGCTACCCCCCTAACACCAAAGGTTACCGGTGCTACGACCCCATCTCCCACCGCGTGTACACCTCCCAACACGTGTACTTTGATGAGTGCTATCTCTTGAGCTTGCGTTGGATTTCCCCGAAGAGGAAGGGATGATGTAGTAGAGTAGCGTAAGTATTTCCCTCAGTTTTTGAGAACCAAGGTATTGTTGGAAATATGACCTAGAGGCAATAATAAAAGCATTATTATTATATTTCTTTGTTCATGATAATTGTCTTTATTCATGCTATAATTGTATTATCCGGAAATCGTAATACATGTGTGAATAATAGACACCAACATGTCCCTAGTAAGCCTCTAGTTGACTAGCTCGTTGATCAACAGATAGTCATGGTTTCCTGACTATGGACATTGGATGTCATTGATAACGGGATCACATCATTAGGAGAATGATGTGATGGGCAAGACCCAATCCTAAGCATAGCACAAGATCGTGTAGTTCGTTTGCTAGAGCTTTTCCAATGTCAAGTATCTTTTCCTTTGACCATGAGATCGTGTAACTCCCGGATACCGTAGGAGTGCTTTGGGTGTACCAAACGTCACAACGTAACTGGGTGACTATAAAGGTGCACTGCAGGTATCTCCAAAAGTGTCTGTTGGGTTGACACGGATCAAGACTGGGATTTGTCACTCCGTATGACGGAGAGGTATCACTGGGCCCACTCGGTAATGCATCATCATAATGAGCTCAAAGTGACCAAGTGTCTGGTCACGGGATCATGCATTACGGTACGAGTAAAGTGACTTGTCGGTAACGAGATTGAACGAGGTATTGGGATACCGACGATCGAATCTCGGGCAAGTAACATACCGCTTGACAAAGGGAATTGTATATGGGGTTGCTTGAATCCTCGACATCGTGGTTCATCCGATGAGATCATCGAGGAGCATGTGGGAGCCAACATGGGTATCCAGATCCCGCTGTTGGTTATTGACCGGAGAGCGTCTCAGTCATGTCTGCATGTCTCCCGAACCCGTAGGGTCTACACACTTAAGGTTCGGTGACGCTAGGGTTGTAGGGATATGTATATGCAGTAACCCGAATGTTGTTTGGAGTCCCGGATGAGATCCTGGACGTCACGAGGAGTTCCGGAATGGTCTGGAGGTAAAGATTTATATATGGGAAGTCCTGTTTCGGCCATCGGGACAAGTTTCGGGATCATCGGTATTGTGCCGGGACCACCGGAAGGGTCCCGGGGGTCCACCGGGTGGGGCCACCTGTCCCGGGGGGCCACATGGGCTGTAGGGGGTGCGCCTTGGCCTACATGGGCCAAGGGCACCAGCCCCAAGAGGCCCATGCGCCTAGGGTTTCAAGGGGAAAGAGTCCTAGGAGGGGAAGGCACCTCCTAGGTGCCTTGGGGGGGGAGGGAAACCTCCCTTGGCCGCCCCCCCCCCTAGGAGATTGGATCTCCTAGGGCCGGCGCCCCCCCCCCTTGGCCCTCCTATATATAGTGGGGGAAGGAGGGCTTTTCATCCACGCCTTTGGTTGCCTCCCTCTCCCTCTCCAACACCTCCTCCTCCTCCATAGTGCTTGGCGAAGCCCTGACGGAGTACTGCAGCTCCACCATCACCACACCGTCGTGTTGCTGCTGGAGCCATCTTCCTCAACCTCCCCTTCCCTCTTGCTGGATCAAGAAGAAGGAGACGTTACGCTGACCGTACATGTGTTGAACGTGGAGGTGCCGTCCGTTCGGTGCTAGGATCTCCGGTGATTTGGATCACGTCGTGTTCGACTACCTCAACCCCATTCTTTGAACGCTTCCGCACGCGATCTACAAAGGTATGTAGATGCATCCGATCACTCGTTGCTAGATGAACTCATAGATGGATCTTGGTGAAACCGTAGGAAATTTTTTGTTTTCTGCAACGTTCCCCAACAGTGGCATCATGAGCTAGGTCTATGCGTAGTTCTTCTTGCGCGAGTAGAACACAATTTGTTGTGGGCGTAGATGTTGTCAACTTTCTTGCCATTACTAGTCTTATCTTGATTCAACGGTATTGTGGGATGAAGCGGCCCGGACCAACCTTACACGTACGCTTACGTGAGACCGGTTCCACCGACTAACATGCACTAGTTGCATAAGGTGGCTGGCGGGTGTCTGTCTCTCCTACTTTAGTTGGAACGGATTCGATGAAAAGGGTCCTTATGAAGGGTAAATAGAAGTTGACAAATCACGTTGTGGCTTTCACGTAGGTAAGAAAACGTTCTTGCTAGAACCCTACTTCAGCCACGTAAAACTTGCAACAACAATTAGAGGACGTCTAACTTGTTTTTGCAGCAAGTGCTTTGTGATATGATATGGCCAAAGTTGTGATGAATGATGAATGATATATATGTGATGTATGAGTTGTTCATGCTATTGTAATAGGAATCACGACTTGCATGTCGATGAGTATGACAACCGGCAGGAGCCATAGGAGTTGTCTTTATTTTTTTATGACCTGCGTGTCATTGAGAAACGCCATGTAAATTACTTTACTTTATTGCTAAATGCGTTAGCCATAGTAGTAGAAGTAATAGTTGGCGAGCAACTTCATGGAGACACAATGATGGAGATCATGATGATGGATATCATGGTGTCATGCCGGTGACGAAATGATCATGGAGCCCCAAGATGGAGATCAAAGGAGCTATGTGATATTGGCCATATCATGTCACTATTATTATTTGATTGCATGTGATGTTTATCATGTTTTGCATCTTGTTTGCTTAGAACGACGGTAGTAAATAAGATGATCCCTTACAACAATTTCAAGAAGTGTTCTCCCCTAACTGTGCACCGTTGCTAAAGTTCGTCGTTTCGAAGCACCACGTGATGATCGGGTGTGATAGATCCTTACGTTCACATACAACGGGTGTAAGACAGTTTTACACATGCAAAACACTTAGGGTTAACTTGACGAGCCTAGCATGTACAGACATGGCCTCGGAACACAGAGACCGAAAGGTCGAACACGAGTCGTATGGAAGATACGATCAACATGAAGATGTTCACCGACGATGACTAGTCCGTCTCACGTGATGATCGGACACGGCCTAGTCGACTCGGATCGTGTAACACTTAGATGACTAGAGGGATGTCTAATCTGAGTGGGAGTTCATTAATAATTTGATTAGATGAACTTAATTATCATGAACTTAGTCTAAATCCTTTGCAAATATGTCTTGTAGATCAAATGGCCAACGTAGTCCTCAACTTCAACGCGTTCCTAGAGAAAACCAAGCTGAAAGATGATGGCAGCAACTATACGACTGGGTCCGGAACCTGAGGATCATCCTCATAGCTGCCAAGAAAGAATATGTCCTGCAAGCACCGCTAGGTGATCCACCCGTCCCACAGAACCAAGACGTTATGAACGCTTGGCAGACACGTGCCGATGACTACTCCCTCGTTCAGTGCGGCATGCTTTACAGCTTAGAGCCGGGGCTCCAAAAGCGTTTTGAGAGACATGGAGCATATGAGATGTTCGAAGAGCTGAAAATGGTTTTTCAAGCTCATGCCCGGATCGAGAGATATGAAGTCTCCGACAAATTCTTCAGTTGTAAGATGGAGGAAAATAGTTCTGTCAGTGAGCACATACTCAAAATGTCTGGGTTGCATAACCGCTTGACTCAGCTAGGAGTTAATCTCCCGGATGACGCGGTCATTGACAGAATCCTTCAGTCGCTTCCACCGAGCTACAAGAGCTTTGTGATGAACTTCAATATGCAGGGGATGGAAAAGACCATTCCTGAAGTATTTGCTATGCTGAAATCAGCAGAGGTAGAAGTCAAGAAGGAACATCAAGTGTTGATGGTGAATAAAACCACTAAGTTCAAGAAGGGCAAGGGTAAAAAGAACTTCAAGAAGGACGACAAAGGAGTTGCCGCGCCCGGCAAGCAAGCTGCTGGGAAGAAGCCAAAGAATGGACCCAAGCCCGAGACTGAGTGCTTTTATTGCGAAGGGAAGGGTCACTGGAAGTGGAACTGCCCCAAATACTTAGCGGACAAGAAGGCCGGGAACACCAAAGGTATATTTGATATACATGTAATTGATGTGTACCTTACCAGTACTCGTAGTAACTCCTGGGTATTTGATACCGGTGCCGTTGCTCATATTTGTAACTCACAGCAGGAGCTACGGAATAAACGGAGACTGGCGAAGGACGAGGTGACGATGCGCGTCGGGAATGGTTCCAAGGTCGATGTGATCGCCGTCGGCACGCTACCTCTACATTTACCTACGGGATTAGTTATAAACCTCAATAATTGTTATTTAGTGCCAAGTTTGAGCATGAACATTGTATCAGGATCTCGTTTAATACGAGATGGCTACTCATTTAAATCCGAGAATAATGGTTGTTCTATTTATATGAGAGATATGTTTTATGGTCATGCTCCGATGGTCAATGGTTTATTCTTAATGAATCTCGAACGTAATATTACACATATTCATAGTGTGAATACCAAAATATGTAAGGTTGATAATGATAGTCCCACATACTTGTGGCACTGCCGCCTTAGTCACATAGGTATCAAACGCATGAAGAAGCTCCATGCTGATGGACTTTTAGAGTCTCTTGATTATGAATCATTTGACACGTGCGAACCATGCCTCATGGGTAAAATGACCAAGACTCCGTTCTCAGGAACAATGGAGTGAGCAACCAACTTATTGGAAATCATACATACTGATGTGTGCGGTCCAATGAGTGTTGAGGCTCGCGGTGGCTATCGTTATGTTCTCACCCTCACTGATGACTTGAGTAGATATGGGTATATCTACTTAATGAAACACAAGTCTGAAACCTTTGAAAAGTTCAAGGAATTTCAGAGTGAGGTTGAGAATCAACGTGACAGGAAAATCAAGTTTGTACGATCAGATCGTGGAGGAGAATACTTGAGTCACGAATTTGGCACACACTTAAGAAAATGTGGAATCGTTTCACAACTCACGCCGCCTGGAACACCTCAGTGTAACGGTGTGTCCGAACGTCGTAATCGCACTCTATTGGATATGGTGCGGTCTATGATGTCTCTTACCGATTTACCGCTATCATTTTGGGGATACGCTCTAGAGACAGCTACATTCACTTTAAATAGGGCTCCGTCTAAATCCGTTGAGACGACACCGTATGAATTATGGTTTGGCAAGAAACCTAAGCTGTCGTTTCTAAAAGTTTGGGGATGCGATGCTTATGTCAAGAAACTTCAACCTGAGAAGCTCGAACCCAAGTCGGAAAAATGCGTCTTCATAGGATACCCTAAGGAAACCATTGGGTATACCTTCTACCTAAGATCCGAAGGCAAGATCTTTGTTGCCAAGAATGGACTCTTTCTGGAGAAAGAGTTTCTCTCGAAAGAAGTAAGTGGGAGGAAAGTGGAACTTGATGAAGTATTACCTCTTGAACCGGAGAGTAGCGCAGCTCAAGAAAATGTTTCTGTGGTGCCTCCACCGGTTAGAGAGGAGGTTAATGATGATGATCATGAAACTTCAGATCAAGTTACTACTGAACTTTGTAGGTCCACAAGGACACGTTCCGCACCAGAGTGGTACGGCAACCCTGTCCTGGAAATCATGTTGTTAGACAACGGTGAACCTTCGAACTATGAAGAAGCGATGGCGGGCCCGGATTCCGACAAATGGCTAGAAGCCATGAAATCCGAGATAGGATCCATGTATGAAAACGAAGTATGGACTTTGACTGACTTGCCCGTTGAACGGCGAGCCATAGAAAATAAATGGATCTTTAAGAAGAAGACAGACGCGGATGGTAATGTGACCATCTATAAAGCTCGGCTTGTCGCTAAGGGTTATCGACAAGTTCAAGGGGTTGACTACGATGAGACTTTCTCACCGGTAGAGAAGCTAAAGTCCGTCTGAATCATGTTAGCAATTGCCGCATTCTATGATTATGAGATATGGCAAATGGACGTCAAAACGGCATTCCTTAATGGTTTCCTTAAGGAAGAATTGTATATGATGCAGCCGGAAGGTTTTGTCGATCCTAAGAATGCTGACAAGGTGTGCAAGCTCCAACGCTCGATTTATGGGCTGGTGCAAGCATCTCGGAGTTGGAACATTCGCTTTGATGAGATGATCAAAGCGTTTGGGTTTACGCAGACTTATGGAGAAGCCTGCGTTTACAAGAAAGTGAGTGGGAGCTCTGTAGCATTTCTCATATTATATGTAGATGACATACTTTTGATGGGAAATGATATAGAACTCTTGGACAGCATCAAGGCCTACTTGAATAAGAGTTTTTCAATGAAGGACCTTGGTGAAGCTGCTTATATATTAGGCATCAAGATCTATAGAGATAGATCAAGACGCCTCATAGGTCTTTCACAAAGCACATACCTTGATAAGATATTGAAGAAGTTCAATATGGATCAATCTAAGAAGGGGTTCTTGCCTGTGTTACAAGGTATGAAATTGAGCTCAGCTCAATGTCCGACCACGGCAGAAGATATAGAAGAGATGAGTGTCATCCCCTATGCCTCAGCCATAAGTTCTATTATGTATGCCATGCTGTGTACCAGACCTGATGTAAACCTTGCCGTAAGTTTGGTAGGAAGGTACCAAAGTAATCCCGGCAAGGAACACTGGACAGCGGTCAAGAATATCCTGAAGTACCTGAAAAGGACTAAGGAAATGTTTCTCGTTTATGGAGGTGACGAAGAGCTCGTCGTAAAGGGTTACGTCGACGCTAGCTTCGACACAGATCTGGATGACTCAAAGTCAAAAACCGGATACGTGTATATTTTGAATGGTGGGGCAGTAAGCTGGTGCAATTGCAAGCAGAGTGTCGTGGCGGGATCTACATGTGAAGCGGAGTACATGCCAGCCTCGGAGGCAGCGCATGAAGCAATTTGGGTGAAGGAGTTCATCACCGACCTAGGAGTCATACCCAATGCGTCGGGGCCAATCAAACTCTTCTGTGACAACACTGGAGCTATTGCACTTGCCAACGAGCCCAGGTTTCACAAGAAGATAAGGCACATCAAGCGTCGCTTCAACTCCATTCGTGAAAATGTTGAAGATGGAGACATAGAGATTTGTAAAGTACATACGGACCTGAATGTAGCAGATCCGTTGACTAAACCTCTCCCTAGGGCAAAACATGATCAACACCAGAATTCCATGGGTGTTCGATTCATCACAATGTAACTAGATTATTGACTCTAGTGCAAGTGGGAGACTGTTGGAAATATGCCCTAGAGGCAATAATAAAAGCATTATTATTATATTTCTTTGTTCATGATAATTGTCTTTATTCATGCTATAATTGTATTATCCGGAAATCGTAATACATGTGTGAATAATAGACACCAACATGTCCCTAGTAAGCCTCTAGTTGACTAGCTCGTTGATCAACAGATAGTCATGGTTTCCTGACTATGGACATTGGATGTCATTGATAACGGGATCACATCATTAGGAGAATGATGTGATGGACAAGACCCAATCCTAGGCATAGCACAAGATCGTGTAGTTCGTTTGCTAGAGCTTTTCCAATGTCAAGTATCTTTTCCTTTGACCATGAGATCGTGTAACTCCCGGATACCGTAGGAGTGCTTTGGGTGTACCAAATGTCACAACGTAACTGGGTGACTATAAAGGTGCACTACAGGTATCTCCGAAAGTGTCTGTTGGGTTGACACGGATCAAGACTGGGATTTGTCACTACGTATGACGGAGAGGTATCACTGGGCCCACTCGGTAATGCATCATCATAATGAGCTCAAAGTGACCAAGTGTCTGGTCACGGGATCATGCATTACGGTACGAGTAAAGTGACTTGCCGGTAATGAGATTGAACGAGGTATTGGGATACCGACGATCGAATCTCGGGCAAGTAACATACCGCTTGACAAAGGGAATTGTATACGGGGTTGCTTGAATCCTCGACATCGTGGTTCATCCGATGAGATCATCGAGGAGCATGTGGGAGCCAACATGGGTATCCAGATCCCGTTGTTGGTTATTGACCGGAGAGCGTCTCAGTCATGTCTGCATGTCTCCCGAACCCGTAGGGTCTACACACTTAAGGTTCGGTGACGCTAGGGTTGTAGGGATATGTATATGCAGTAACCCGAATGTTGTTTGGAGTCCCGGATGAGATCCTGGACGTCACGAGGAGTTCCGGAATGGTCCGGAGGTAAAGATTTATATATGGGAAGTCCTGTTTCGGCCATCGGGACAAGTTTCGGGATCATCGGTATTGTGTCGGGACCACCGGAAGGGTCCCGGGGGTCCACCGGGTGGGGCCACCTGTCCCGGGGGGCCACATGGGCTGTAGGGGGTGCGCCTTGGCCTACATGGGCCAAGGGCACCAGCCCCAAGAGGCCCATGCGCCTAGGGTTTCAAGGGGAAAGAGTCCTAGGAGGGGAAGGCACCTCCTAGGTGCCTTGGGGGGGAGGGAAACCTCCCTTGGCCGCCCCCCCCATAGGAGATTGGATCTCCTAGGGCCGGCACCCCCCCCCCCTTGGCCCTCCTATATATAGTGGGGGAAGGAGGGCTTTTCATCCATGCCTTTGGTTGCCTCCCTCTCCCTCTCCAACACCTCCTCCTCCTCCATAGTGCTTGGCGAAGCCCTGACGGAGTACTGCAGCTCCACCATCACCACACCGTCGTGTTGCTGCTGGAGCCATCTTCCTCAACCTCCCCTTCCCTCTTGCTGGATCAAGAAGAAGGAGACGTTACGCTGACCGTATGTGTGTTGAACGCGGAGGTGCCGTCCGTTCGGTGCTAGGATCTCCGGTGATTTGGATCACGTCGTGTTCGACTACCTCAACCCCGTTCTTTGAACGCTTCCGCACGCAATCTACAAAGGTATGTAGATGCATCCAATCACTCGTTGCTAGATGAACTCATAGATGGATCTTGGTGAAACCGTAGGAAAATTTTTGTTTTCTGCAACGTTCCCCAACAGGTATCAATCTAGTAGGAGGCCACGCTCAAGTCCCTCGTACCTGCACAAAACGATAGCTACTCGCAACCAACGCGATAAGGGGTTGTCAAGCCCTTCACGGTCACTTACGAGAGTGAGATCTGATAGATAAAGTATTTTTTGGTATTTTTGATATAAAGATGCAAAGTAAAAGTAAAAGGCAAAGTAAAAGCAAAGAAAGATTAAAGTGATGGAGATTGATATGATGAGAATGGACCCGGAGGCCATAGGTTTCACTGGTGGCTTCTCTCAAGAGCATAAGTATTCTACGGTGGGTGAAGAAATTAAGGTTGAGCAATTGACAGAATTGAGCATAGTTATGAGAATATCTAGGCATGATCATGTATATAGGCATCACGTCCGTGATAAGTAGACCGAAACGATTCTGCATCTACTACTATTACTCCACTCATCGACCGCTATCCAGCATGCATCTAGAGTATTGAGTTAAAAACAGAGTAACGCCTTAAGTAAGATGACATGATGTAGAGAGATAAATTCATGCAATATGAAATAAACCCCATCTTGTTATCCTCGATGGCAACGATACAATATGTGCCTTGCTGCCCCTTCTGTCACTGGGAAAGGACACCGCAAGATCGAACCCAAAGCTAAGCACTTCTCCCATGGCAAGAACTACCAATCTAGTTGGCCAAACCAAACGGATAATTCGAAGAGACTTGTAAAGATAACCAATCATACATAAAAGAATTCAGAGAAGATTCAAATATTGTTCATAGATAGACTTGATCATAAACCCACAATTCATCGGTCTCGACAAACACACCGCAAAAATAAAATTACATCGAATAGATCTCCACAAGAGAGGGGGAGAACTTTGTATTGAGATCCAAAAAGAGAGAAGAAGCCATCCAGCTACTAACTATGGACCCGAAGGTCTGAGGTAAACTACTCACACTTCATCGGAGAGGCTATGATGATGTAGAAGCCCTCTGTGATGACGGCCCTCTTCCGGCGGAGCTCCAGAACAGGCCCCAAGATGGGATCTCGTGGATACAAAAAGTTGCGGCAGTGGAATTAGGTTTTTGGCTCCTGTTCTGGTCGTTTGGGGGTACGTAGGTATATATAGGAGGAAGAAGTACGTCGGTGGAGCATCGAGGGGCCCACGAGGTAGGGGGCGCACCCTAGGGGGGGCGCCCCCACCCTCATGACTGCCTCTCTGATGCCTTGGCGTAGGGTCCAAGTCTCCTGGATCACGTTCGGTGAGAAAATCACGTTCCCGAAGGTTTTATTCCGTCTGGACTCCGTTTGATATTCCGTTTCTTCGAAACACTGAAATAGGCAAAAAAAACAGCAATTCTGGGTTGGGCCTCCGGTTAATAGGTTAGTCCCAAAAATAATATAAAAGTGGAAAATAAAGCCCAATATAGTCCAAAACAGTAGATAATATAGCATGGAGCAATCAAAAATTATAGATACGTTGGAGACGTATCAGGCATCCCCAAGTTTAATTCCTGCTCATCCTCGAGTAGGTAAATGATAAAAAGAGAATTTTTGATGGGGAGTGCTACTTGGCATAATTTCAATGAAAATCTTCTTAATTGTGATATGAATATTCAGATTCGAAAGATTCAAGACAACGGTTTATATTGACATAAAAATAATAATACTTCAAGCATACTAACAAAGCAATTATGTCTTCTCAAAATAACATGGCCAAAGAAAGTTATCCCTACAAAATCATATAGTCTGGCTATGCTCTAGCTTCACCACACAAAGTATTTAAATCATGCACAACCCCGATGACAAGCCAAGCAATTGTTTCATACTCTAACTTTTTCAATCTTCACGCAATACATGAGCGTGAGCCATGGATATAGCACTATATGTGGAATAGAATGGTGGTTGTGGAGAAGACAAAAAGAGGAGAAGATAGTCTCACATCAACTAGGCGGATCAATGAGCTATGGAGATGCCCATCAATAGATATCAATGTGAGTGAGTAGGGATTGCCATGCAACGGATGCACTAGAGCTATAAGTATATGAAAGCTCAAAAAGAAACTAAGTGGGTGTGCATCCAACTTGCTTGCTCATGAAGACCTAGGGCAATTTGAGGAAGCCCATCATTGGAATATACAAGCCAAGTTCTATAATGTAAAATTCCCACTAGTATATGAAAGTGACAATATGAGAGACTCTCTACTATGAAGATCATGGTGCTACTTTGAAGCACAAGTGTGGTAAAAGGATAGTAACATTGTCCCTTCTCTCTTTTTCTCTCATTTTTTTATTTGGGCCTTCTCTTTTTTCTTTTTTTTATGGCCTCTTTTTTTTATTTGGGCTTCTTTGGCCTCTCTTTTTTCGTCCGGAGTCTCATCCCGACTTGTGGGGGAATCATAGTCTCCATCATCCTTTCCTCACTGGGACAATGCTCTAATAATGATGATCATCACACTTTTATTTACTTACAACTCGATACTTAGAACAAAATATGACTCTATATGAATGCCTCTGGCGGTGTACCGGGATATGCAATGAATCAAGAGTGACATGTATGAAAGAATTATGAACAGTGGATTTGCCACGAATACAATGTCAACTACATGATCATGCTAGCAATATGACAATGATGGAGCGTGTCATAATAACGGAATGGTGGAAAGTTGCATGGCAATATATCTCGGAATGGCTAT
Source organism: Triticum urartu (assembly GCF_056163025.1). Taxonomy (NCBI): domain Eukaryota; kingdom Viridiplantae; phylum Streptophyta; class Magnoliopsida; order Poales; family Poaceae; genus Triticum; species Triticum urartu. The sequence goes on along the minus strand of NC_141874.1, from coordinate 601,411,653 downwards.
GGAAATGCCATGATAGGTAGGTATGGTGACTGTTTTGAGGAAGGTGTATGGTAGGTGTATGATACCGGCGAAAAGTGCGCGGTATTAGAGAGGCTAGCAATGGTGGAAGGATGGGAAAAGTGCGTATAATCCATGGACTCAACATTAGTCATAAAGAACTCATATACTTATTGCAAAAATCTAGAAGTTATCAAAGCAAAGTACTACACGCATGCTCCTAGGGGGATAGATTGGTAGGAAAAGACCATCGCTCGTCCCCAACCGCCACTCATAAGGAAGACAATCAATAAATAAATCATCCTCCGACTTCATCACATAACGGTTCACCATACGTGCATGCTACGGGAATCACAAACTTCAACACAAGTATTTCTCAAATTCACAACTACTCAACTAGCATGACTTTAATATTATCACCTCCATATCTCAAAACAATTATCATGCTTCAATCTTATCTTAGTATTCAACACACTCAAAAGAAAGTTTCACAAATCTTGAATACCAAGCATATTATTATTAAGCAAATTACCATGCTATTAAGAGACTCTCAAAATAATTTAAGTGAAGCATGAGAGATCAATAGTTTCTTTAAAAAGAATCCACCACCGTGCTCTAAAAGATCTAAGTGAAGCACATAGAGCAAAATTATAACGCTCAAAAGATATAAGTGAAGCACATAGAGCAAAACTACTTAGCTCAAAAGATATAAGTGAAGCACATAGAGTATTCTATCAAATTTCAATTCATGTATGGATCTCTCAAAAGGTGTGTACAGAAAGGATGATTGTGGCACACTAACAAACAAAGACACAAATAATACAAGACGCTCCAAGCAAAACACATATCATGTGGTGAATAAAAATATAGCTCCAAGTAAAGCTACCGATAGAAGTAGACGAAAGAGGGGATGCCTTCCGGGGCATCCCCAAGCTTTGGCTTTAGGTGTCCTTAGATTATCTTGGGGGTGCCATGGGCATCCCCAATCTTAGGCTCTTGCTACTCCTTGTTCCATAATCCATTAAATCCTTACCCAAAACTTGAAAACTTCACAACACAAAACTTAAGGTAGAAAACTCGTGAGCTCCGTTAGCGAAAGAAAACAAAAGACCACTTCAAGGTACTGTAATGAAATCATTATTTATTTATATTGGTGTTAAACCTACTGTATTCCAACTTCTCTATGGATTATAATCTATTTTACTAGCCATAGATTCATCAAAATAAGCAAACAACACACGAAAAACAGAATCTGTCAAAAACAGAACAGTCTGTAGTAATCTGTAACTAACGCAAGATCTGGAACCCCAAAAATTCTAAAATAAATTGCTGGACGTGAGGAAATTATCTATTAATCGTCTTAAAAAAGAATTAACTAAATAGCACTCTCAAAAATGGCAGCAGTTCTCGTGAGCGCTAAAGTTTCTGTTTTTTACAGCAAGTTCAACAAGACTTTCCCCAAGTCTTCCCAACGGTTCTACTTGGCACAAACACTAATTAAACACAAAAAACACAACCAAAACAGAGGCTAGATAATTTATTTATTACTAAACAGGATAAAAAAAGCAAGGAATAAAAATAAAATTGGGTTGCCTCCCAACAAGCACTATCGTTTAACGCCCCTAGCTAGGCATAAAAGCGAGGATAGATCTAGGTATTGCCATCTTTGGTAGGCAATCCATAAGTGGCTCTCATGATAGTTTCATATGGCAATTTTATTTTATTTCTTGGAAATGTTCCATGCCCTTTTTTAATGGAAATTGAAATTTAATATTCCCTTCCTTCATATCAATAATCGCACCAACCGTTCTAAGAAAAGGTCTACCAAGAATAATAGGGCAAAAGGATTGCAATCTATATCAAGAACAATGAAATATACGGGCACATAATTCCTATTTGCAACAATAAGAACATCATTAATTCTTCCTATAGGTTTCTTAATAGTAGAATCCGCAAGATGCAAGTTTAGAGAGCAATCATCAAAATTACGGAAATCTAGCAAATGACACAAAGTTTTGGAAATAGTGGAGACACTAGCACCCAAATCACACAAAGCATAAAACTCATGATCTTTAATTTTAATTTTAATAGTTGGTTCCCACTCATCATAGAGTTTTCTAGGGATAGAAACTTTCAACTCAAGTTTTTCTTCATAAGATTGCATCAATGCATCGACAATATGTTGGGTGAAGGCTTTCTTTTGACTATAAGCATGTGGAGAATTTAGCACGGATTGCAACAAGGAAATACAATCAATCAAAGAGCAATTTTCATAATTAAATTCCTTGAAATCCAATATAGTGGGTTTAGCAACATCTAGATTTTTATTTCTTTCAATCCCACTTTCATCAATTTCATTATTAAGATCTAAATACTCCGTATTTTTAGAACGCCTTCTAGGTAAAGGAAGATCATATTCAGTTTCATCAAGATTCATATTGCAAAACAAAGATTTAATAGGGGACACATCAATAACTTTTAGATCTTCATCTTGATTTTCATAGGAATTCGGTTTAGCGGCCATCTTATTGACTAAGGTGGCTTGCATATCCGAAATTTCAGCAGTCATCTTTTCTAGATGAGCCATTTGGGATCTTATACCATTAATTTCTTTAGACATATCATCAAGCTCTTTATTCATATAACTCATAAAACTTTTTTGTTCCTTAAGCTCATTTCTAAAGAAATTATTATGATCAAATTGCAAAACCATAAACTTTCTAACGTTGTTTTCGATCTCCTCTAACCTTTTAAGGTGAAGATCACCAAATCTCGGTTGAGTCATCGCGACAAACAAGCAAACTAGCACACGAGCAAACAAGAGCAAACGGGCAAAAGAGGCAAATAGAGAGGGAGGATAGGGAGAGAGAGGGCGAATAAAATGGCAAGGGTGAATTGGGGGGAGAGGAAAACGAGAGGCAAATGGCAAATAATGTAATGCAAGAGATAGGGATTGTGATGGGTACTTGGTATGTTGACTTTTTGCGTAGACTCCCCGGCAACGGCGCCGGAAATCCTTCTTGCTATCTCTTGAGCTTGTGTTGGATTTCCCCGAAGAGGAAGGGATGATGCAACAGAGTAGCATAAGTATTTTCCTCAGTTTTTGAGAACCAAGGTATCAATCCAGTAGGAGGCCACGCTCAAGTCCCTCGTACCTGCACAAAACGATAGCTACTCGCAACCAACGCGATAAGGGGTTGTCAAGCCCTTCACGGTCACTTACGAGAGTGAGATTTGATAGATAAAGTATTTTTGGTATTTTTGATATAAAGATGCAAAGTAAAAGTAAAAGGCAAAGTAAAAGCAAAGCAATATTAAAGTGATGGAGATTGATATGATGAGAATAGACCCGGGGGCCATAGGTTTCACTAGTGGCTTCTCTCAAGAGCATAAGTATTCAACGGTGGGAGAATAAATTACTGTTGAGCAATTGACAGAATTGAGCATAGTTATGAGAATATCTAGGCATGATCATGTATATAGGCATCACGTCCGTGACAAGTAGACCGAAACGATTCTGCATCTACTACTATTACTCCACTCATCGACCGCTATCCAGCATGCATCTAGAGTATTAAGTTAAAAACAGAGTAACACCTTAAGCAAGATGACATGATATAGAGAGATAAATTCATGCAATATGAAATACACCCCATCTTGTTGTCCTCGATAGCAATGATACAATACGTGCCTTGCTGCCCCTTCTGTCACTGGGAAAGGACACCGCAAGATCGAACCCAAAGCTAAGCACTTCTCCCATGGCAAGAACTACCAATCTAGTTGGCCAAACCAAACGGATAATTCGAAGAGACTTGTAAAGATAACCAATCATACATAAAAGAATTCATAGAAGATTCAAATATTATTCATAGATAGACTTGATCATAAACCCAAAATTCATCGGTTTCAACAAACACACCGCAAAAAGAAAATTACATCGAATAGATCTCCACAAGAGGGGGGGAACTTTGTATTGAGATCCAAAAAGAGAGAAGAAGCCATCCAGCTACTAACTATGGACCCAAAGGTCTGAGGTAAACTACTCACACTTCATCGGAGAGGCTATGATGATGTAGAAGCCCTCCGTGATGACGGTCCTCTTCCGGCGGAGCTCCGGAACAGGCCCCAAGATGGGATCTCGTGGATACAGAAAGTTGCGGCGGTGGAATTAGGTTTTTGGCTCCTGTTCTGATTGCTTGGGGATACGTAGGTATATATAGGAGGAAGAAGTACGTCGGTGGAGCATCGAGGGGCCCATGAGGTAGGGGCGCGCCCCCCACCCTCATGGCCGCCTCTCTAATGCCTTGGCGTAGGGTCCAAGTCTCCTGGATCACGTTCGGTGAGAAAATCACGTTCCTGAAGTTTTTATTCCGTTTAGACTCCGTTTGATATTCCGTTTCTTCGAAACATTGAAATAGGCAAAAAAATCAGCAATTCTGGGCTGGGCCTCCGGTTAATAGGTTAGTCCCAAAAATAATATAAAAGTGGAAAATAAAGCTCAATATAGTCCAAAACAATAGATAATATAGCATGGAGCAATCAAAAATTATAGATACGTTGGAGACGTATCAATGAGCGGGTTTTTCCTTTTTATCAGGTACCGTCTTCTGCAGCAGACACGATGCTCCATGATGGTGTCTCGGATGCAGACCCGGTGCAGCCCCCGGCGCGGCTCCCACTGGCTCCTCCCGGTGCGGCCTCGGCGCGCCTCCCCACGGAGGGCCCCTCTACTGCAGCCCCCGCCGCGGCCCCGGCTGCACGCCCCCCGGCGCGGCCCTGCATGGCCCCGGGTGGCCCTTCGGCTACCACCACGCTGGGTGGCGCGGCTGGCTTTGTTTCGGCCAGTGCTATCTCCCCGGCTGGCCCCGCCGCTTCGGCTGGTTCCGGTCCCGCTGTGACGCCGGGTGCGACAGACTCTTCACCACCCCCGTCCGTTACTCCTACCGCAGCCGACCCGCCTTCCGCCGGCATGATGACACGGTCTCGCGCTGGTATCCACCGCCCCAGCCTGCGCTACGCTGCTGATGAGTACGCGTGCATGGTGTTGACATCATACTCTCCATCGTCGCCCATTCCCTCGTCCGCACGCGCCGCTCTCCGTGATCCACATTGGGTCGCTGTGATGTGTGAGGAGTTTGATGCGTTGCAGCGCAACCGCACGTGGCATCTTGTGCCGCGACCCCCTCACGCCAACGTCATCAGTGGCAAATGGGTGTTTCGTCACAAGACCAACCCCGACGGTTCTCTCGAGCGCTACAAGGCTCGTTGGGTGGTGCACGGCTTCCGCTAGTGCGCAAGAGTGGACTTCACCGCCACCTTCGCCTTGGTCGTTAAACCGGGCATGATTCATATGGTGCTTCAGCTGGCGGTCTCCCGTGCCTAGCCGGTGCATCAGTTGGATGTCTCCAACGCTTTTCTGCACGGCCATCTCACGAAACGGGTCTTCTGTGAGCAGCCGACTGGCTTCGTCGACGCCGAGCATCCCGACCATGTCTGCCTGCTCTCTCGGTCCCTCTATGGACTGAAGCAGGCCCCCAGGGCGTGGTACCAGCATATGGCCGGGTTCCTACAGCAGCTTGGGTTTCACACAACCCGCTTCGACGCGTCTTTGTTTGTCTATCATCAGGGCACTGCCACTGTGTACCTGCTGCTCTATGTGGACGACATTATCCTGACGGCATCCTCGCCTGGGCTTCTTCAGCAGCTCACGGCTCGTCTTCGCGATGAGTTTGCCCTCAAGGATCTTAGAGCGCTGCACTACTTCCTTGGCATAGAGGTCGTTCGCCGTGCTGACGGGTTCTTTCTGCATCAGCAGAAGTACGCCCATGAGCTTCTCGAGCGCGTGGGTATGCTTAACTGCAAAACTGCACCCACGCCTGTTGACACCAAGGCAAAGGTGTCTGCTTTGGAGGGTTCCCCTGCGCCAGATGCGGCGTTCTATCGCTCCATCGTTGGCGCCCTGCAGTATCTCACCCTCACTCGGCCTGACTTGCAGTATGCAGTTCAACAGGTGTGCCTCCACATGCACTCCCCGCGTGATTCTCATTGGACTCTGGTGAAGCGTATTCTTCGGTATATATGAGGCACTATGACCATGGGACTCACCCTGATGGCTTCCTCCTCCATCGACATGGTCGCCTACTCCGACGCTGATTGGGCTGGCTTCCCGGACGTGTCGCTCTACGTCAGGCTATTGTGTCTACCTCGGGCCCTCGCTGATATCGTGGTCGTCCAAGCGGCAGCCCGCGGTCTCTCGCTCGAGTGCCGAGGCGGAGTATCGGGCAGTGGCTAACGCCATTGCTGAGTGCTCTTGGCTCCGTCAGCTTCTCCAGGAGTTGCTTTGTGTGGTCCCCAAGGCCAGGATCGTCTACTGTGACAACGTCTCCGCCGTCTACCTCTCTGCCAACCCCGTCCACCATCGTCGTACGAAGCATATTGAGCTCGACATTCACTTCATTCGCAAGCAGGTGGCTCTCGGGAAGGTTCGTGTTTTGCACGTTCCTACCACTCGGCAGTTTGCCGATGTAATGACTAAGGGACTACCGACCCCAGTCTTCGAGGAGTTTCGGTCCAGTCTCTGTGTCTCCGGCGATGCTTCGACTGCGGGGGGGGGGGGGTGTGTTGAGCGTACGTTGTACACTGCATATGTATATGACTAGGGTCTGTATTTATACTGTTGTATCTCTCTCTCTCCCCCCGTATATTTGTACATCTTGGGAGACAAGTAGAGACCGGTCCACCTTGTACCTATATATGTGCACCATGCACACGATCAATGATTATCGATTCGTGCAATCTCATTCTTCCTAACTAACACCGCGGCCCAAAAGTCGTGATGCCTAGCCAGCCACCTCGTCGCTCTTCCGCCTCGGGAAGAGGAGGGCGAGTCCACCGCAGCCAGGGGCCACTGCCCCAACGTACCAGCACCGGAGCAACGACGGGAGCCTCGACGCCACCAGCAGCCAAGGCGGCCAGATCCGGCCGAGCCAGAGCAGGCCGACCGCACAGCCCTCCGTGCCAGCAGCGCACTGCCAGCCCCCACGTCGCTCCCGCACCGCTCCCACTCCACCCGACCATCACCGAGCCGCCTAGCCATGGCCACCACGCCAGATCAGATCCACAGCGCCGCCATAGCCAATCCACCACTGGTCCCTGCCAGAATCGGCCGCCGTGCTGCCCCAATAGCCACAGAAGCCAGCACGCCACCCCCAGGTCCCAGGGCCGCTGCCCTGGTGTCCACCTACCGCCGGCTGGATGCCTCGTCCAGGGCCGAGCGCCGCGCCAATGAGGGATCTCCCAATGCAAGAGGAGAGGGCCCGCCTGTTGGGGAACGTAGCATAAATTCAAAATTTTCCTACGTGTCACTAAGATCTATCTATGGAGTCATCTAGCAACGAGGGAGGAGTGGATCTACATACCCTTGTAGATCACGCGCGGAAGCGTTCAAGAGAACGGGGTTGATGGAGTCGTACTCGTCATGATTCAAATCACCGATGATCCTAGCGCCGAACGGACGGCACCTCCGCGTTCAACACACGTACGGAGCAGCGACGTCTCCTCCTTCTTGATCCAGCAAGGGGGAGGAGAGGTTGATGGAGATCCAACAGCACGACGGCGTGGTGGTGGAAGTAGCGGGATTCCAACAGGGCTTCGCCAAGCGCTGTGGGAGGAGGGAGATGTGTCATGGGAGGGAGAGGGAGGCGCCAGGGCTTAGATATGGTTGCCCTCCCTTCCCCCCACTATATATAGGGCCAAGGGAGAGGGGAAGGGCGCATCCTTGCCCCTTCCTCCAAGGAAGGGTGCGGCCAAGGGGGGGAGGATTCCATCCTCCCCAAGGCACCTCGGAGGTGCCTTCCCCCTTTAGGACTCTCCCCTCCTCTTGTCCCTTTGGCGCATGGGCCTCTAGGGGCTGGTTCCCTTGGCCCATATAGGCCAAGGCACACCCCCTACAGCCCATGTGGCCCCCCCGGGAAGGTGGCCCCACCCGGTGGACCCTCGGGACCCTTCCGGTGGTCCCGGTACAATACCGGTGACCCCGAAACTTGTCCCGATGGCCGAAATAGCACTTCCTATATATAATTCTTTACCTCCGGACCATTCCGGAACTCCTCGTGACGTCCGGGATCTCATCCGGGACTCCGAACAACTTTCGGATTACCGCATACTAATATCTCTATAACCCTAGCGTCACTGAACCTTAAGTGTGTAGACCCTACGGGTTCGGGAGACATGCAGACATGACCGAGATGACTCTCCGGTCAATAACCAACAGCGGGATCTGGATACCCATGTTGGCTCCCACATGTTCCACGATGATCTCATCGGATGAACCACGATGTCAAGGACTAAATCAATCCCGTATACAATTCCCTTTGTCTAGCGGTACGATACTTGCCCGAGATTCGATCGTCGGTATCCCGATACCTTGTTCAATCTCGTTACCGGCAAGTCTCTTTACTCGTTTCGTAACACATCATCCCGTGATCAACTCCTTGATCACATTGTGCATATTATGATGATGTCCTACCGAGTGGGCCCAGAGATACCTCTCCGTTTACACGGAGTGACAAATCCTAGTCTCGATTCGTGCCAACCCAACAGACACTTTCGGAGATACCCATAGTGTACCTTTATAGCCACCCAGTTACGTTGTGACGTTTGGCACACCCAAAGCGCTCCTACGGTATCCGGGAGTTGCACAATCTCATGGTCTAAGGAAATGATACTTGACATTAGAAAAGCTTTGGCATACGAACTACACGATCTTGTGCTATGCTTAGGATTGGGTCTTGTCCATCACATCATTCTCCTAATGATGTGATCCCGTTATCAATGACATCCAATGTCCATGGTCAGGAAACTATAACCATCTATTGATCAATGAGCTAGTCAACTAGAGGCTTACTAGGGACATGGTGTTGTCTATGTATCCACACATGTATCTGAGTTTCCTATCAATACAATTATAGCATGGATAATAAACGATTATCATGAACAAGGAAATATAATAATAATCAATTTATTATTGCCTCTAGGGCATATTTCCAACAGTCTCCCACTTGCACTAGAGTCAATAATCTAGTTCACATCGCCATGTGATTAACACTCAAGGTCGCATCCCCATGTGACTAACACCCAAAGAGTTTACTAGAGTCAATAATCTAGTTCACATTACCATGTGATTAACACTCGATGAGTTCTGGGTTTGATCATGTTATGCTTGTGAGAGAGGTTTTAGTCAATGGGTCTGAACCTTTCAGATCCGTGTGTGCTTTACAAATCTCTATGTCATCTCCTAGATGCAGCTACCACGCTCTATTTGGAGCTATTCCAAATAACTGTTCTACTATACGAATCCAGTTTACTACTCAGAATAATCTGGATTAGTGTCAAAGTTCGCATCGGCGTAACCCTTTATGACGAACTCTTTTACCACCTCCATAATCGAGAAAATTCCTTAGTCCACTAGTTACTAAGGATAACTTTGACCGCTGCCCTGCGATCCATTCTTGGATCACTCTTGTACCCCTTGACTGACTCATGGCAAGGCACATTTCAGGTGCGGTACACAACATAGCATACTGTAGAGCCTATGTCTTAAGCATAGGGGACGACCTTCGTCCTTTCTCTCTATTCTGCCGTGGTCGAGCTTTAAGTCTTAACTTCGTACCTTACAACTCAGGCAAGAACTCCTTCTTTGACTGGTCCATCTTGAACACCTTCAAGATCATGTCAAGGTATGTGCTCATTTGAAAGTACCATTAAGCGTTTTGATCTATCCTTATAGATCTTGATGGTCAATGCTCAAGTAGCTTAATCTAGGCTTTCCATTGAAAAACACTTTTCAAATAACTCTGCATGCTTTCTAGAAATTCTACGTCATTTCCGGTCAACAATATGTTAACAACATATACTCATCAGAAACTCTATAGTGCTCCCACTCACTTCTTTGGAAATACAAGTTTCTCATAAACTTTGTATACACCCAAAATCTTTGATCATCTCATCAAAGCGTACATTCCAACTCCGAGATGCTTACTCCAGTCCTTAGAAGGATTGCTGGAGCTTTGCATACTTATTAGCATCTTTCAGGATTGACAAAACCTTCCGGTTGTATCACATACAACCTTTCCTCAAAAATCATCGAGGAAACAATGTATTGATATCCTATCTGCAAGATTTCATAAATAATGCAGTAATCGCTAATATAATTCCAACAGACTCTTAGCATCGCTACGAGTGAGAAAGTCTCATCGTAGTCAACTCCTTGAACTTGTCGGAAAACATCTTAACGACAAGTCGAGCTTTCTTAATGGTGACATTTACCATCATTGTTCGTCTTCCTTTTAAAATCCATCTGCACTCAACAGCCTTACGACCATCAAGTAGTTCTTCCAAAGTCTACACTTTGTTTTCATATATGGATCCTCTCTCGGATTATATGGCCTCGAGCCATTTATCGGAATCCGAGCCCACCATCGCTTCTCCATAGCTCGTAGGTTCATCGTTGTCTAGCAACATGACTTCCAAGATAGGATCACGTACCACTCTGAAGTAGTGCGCATCCTTGTCATCCCACGAGGTTTGGCAGTGACTTGATCTGAAGTTTCATGATCACTATCATAAGCTTCCACTTCAATTGGTGTAGGTGCCACAGGAACAACTCCCTGTGCCCTGCCACACACTAGTTGAAGAGATGGTTCAATAACCTCATCAAGCCTCCACCATTCCCCACTCAATTCTTTCGAGAGAAACTTTTCCTTGAGAAAGGACCCGATTCTTGAAACAATCCCTTATTGCTTTCGGATCTGAGACAGGAGGTATACCCAACTGTTTTTGGGTGTCCTATGAAGATGCATTTATCCGCTTTGGGTTCGAGCTTATCAGCCTGAAACTTTTTCACATAAGCGTCGCAGCCCCAAACCTTTTAAGAAATGACAACTTAGGTTTCTCTAAACCATAGTTCATACGGTGTCATCTCATCGAAATTACGTGGTGCCCTATTTAAAGCGAATGTGGTTGTCTCTAATGCCTAACCCATAAACTATCGTGGTAATTCGATAAGAGACATCATGGTATGCATCATATCCAATAGGGTGCAGTTATGATGTTCGGACACACCATCACACTATGGTGTTCCAGGCTGTATTAGTTGTGAAACAATTTCCACAATGTCTTAATTCTGTGCCAAACTCGTAATTCAGATATTCACCTCTATGATCATATCATAGATCTTTTATCCTCTTGTCACGATGATCTTTCAACTTCACCCTGAAATTACTTGAACCTTTCAATAATTCAGACTCGTGATTCATCAAGTAAATATACTCAACATCTACTCAAATCATCTGTGAAGTAAGAACATAACGATATCCACTACACGCCTCAGCACTCATTGGACTGCACACATCAAAATGTATTACTTCCAACAAGTTGCTTTCTAGTTCCATTTTACTGAAAAACGAGGCTTTCAGTCATCTTGCCCATGTGGTATGATTTGCATGTCTCAAGTGATTCAAAATCAAGTGAGTCCAAACGGTCCATTTGCATGGAGTTTCTTCATGCATATACACCAATAGACATGGTTCGCATGTCTCAAACTTTTCAAAAACGAGTGAGCCCAAAGATCCATCAACATGGAGCTTCTTCATGCGTTTTATACCGATATGACTTACGTGGCAGTGCCACAAGTAGGTGGTACTATCATTACTATCTTTTGGCATGAACATGTGTATCACTACGATCGAGATTCAATAAACCATTCATTTTAGGTGTAAGACCATTGAAGGTATTATTCAAATAAACAGAGTAACTATTATTCTCCTTAAATGAATAACCGTATTGCGATAGACGTAATCCAATCATGTCTATGCTCAACGCAAACACCAAATAACAATTATTTAGGTTTAACCCCAATCTCGATGGTAGAGGGAGCGTGCGATGCTTGATCATATCAACATTGGAAACACTTCCAACACATATCGTCAGCTCACCTTTAGCTAGTCTCCGTTTATTCCGTAGCTTTTATTTCGAGTTACTAACACTTAGCAACCGAACCGGTATCTAATACCCTGGTGCTACTAGGAGTACTAGTAAAGTACACATTAACATAATGTATATCCAATATACTTCTATCGACCTTGCCAGCCTTCTAATCTACCAAGTATCTAGGGTAATTCTGCTCCAGTGGCTATTCCCCTTATTACAGAAGCACTTAGTCTCGGGTTTGGGTTCAACCTTGGGTTTCTTCACTAGAGCAGCAGCTGATTTGCCGTTTCATGAAGTATCCCTTCTTGCCCTTGCCCTTCTTAAAACTAGTGGTTTCACCAACCATCAACAATTGATGCTCCTTCTTGATTTCTACTTTTGTGGTGTCAAACATCGCGAATATCTCAAGGATCATCATATATGTCCCCGATACATTATAGTTCATCACGAAGCTCTAGCAGCTTGGTGGTAATGACTTCGGAGAAACATCACTATCTCATCTGGAAGATCAACTCCCACTCGATTCAAATGATTGTTGTACTCAGACAATCTGAGCACAAACTCAACAATTGAGCTTTTCTCCTTAGTTTGTAGGCTAAGAAAATCGTTGAAGGTCTTATACCTCTTGATGTGGGCACGAGCCTGAAATCCCAATTTCAGCCCTCAAAACATCTCATATGTTTTGCGACGTTTCAAAACCGTCTTCGGTGCCTCAACTCTAAGCCGTTTAACTGAACTATCACGTAGTTATCAAAATGTGTATGTCAGATGTTCGCAACATCCACAGACAACGTTCGAGGTTCAGCACACTGAGCGGTGCATTAAGGACATAAGCCTTCTATGAAGCAATGAGGACAATCCTCAGTTTGCGGACCTAGTCCGCATAATTACTACTATCAACTTTCAACTAAATTTTCTCTAGGAACATATCTAAACAGTAGAACTGAAGCGCGAGCTACGACATAATTTGCGAAGACCTTTTGACTATGTTCAGGATAATTAAGTTCATCTTATGAACTCCCACTTAGATAGACATCCCTCTAGTCATCTAAGTGATTACATGATCCGAGTCAACTAGGCCGTGTCCGATCATCACGTGAGACGGACTAGTCAACATCGGTGAACATCTTCATGTTAATCGTATCTACCATACGACTCATGCTCGACCTTTCGGTCTCTTGTGTTCCGAGGCCATGTCTGTACATGCTAGGCTCGTCAAGTTAACCCTAAGTGTTTTGCATGTGTAAAACTGTCTTACACCCGTTGTATGTGAACGTAAGGATCTATCACACCCGATCATCACGTGGTGTTTCGAAACGACGAACTTTAGCAACGGTGCACAGTTAGGGGAGAACACATTCTTGAAACTGTAATGAGGGATCATCTTATTTACTACCGTCGTTCTAAGCAAATAAGATGTATAAACATGATAAACATCACATGCAATCAAATAATAGTGACATGATATGGCCAATATCATATAGCTCCTTTGATCTCCATCTTGGGGCTCCATGATCATCTTGTCACCGGCATGACACCATGATCTCCATCATCGTGCCTTCTTGAAGTTGTCTCGTCATCTATTACTTCTACTACTAAGGCTAACGCTTTAGCAATAAAGTAAAGTAATTACATGACGTTTAAGTTGACACGCAGGTCATAAATAAATAAAGACAACTCCTATGGCTCCTGCCGGTTGTCATACTCATCGACATGCAAGTCGTGATACCTATTACAAGAACATGATCAATCTCATACATCACATATATCATTCATCACATCCTTTTGGCCATATCACATCACAAAGCACACCCTGCAAAAACAAGTTAGACGTCCTCTAATTGTTGTTTGCATGTTTTACGTGGCTGCTATGGGTTTCTAGCAAGAACGTTTCTTACCTACGCAAAACCACAACGTGATATGCCAATTGCTATTTACCCTTCATAAGGACCCTTTTCATCGAATCCGATCCGACTAAAGTGGGAGAGACAGACACCCGCTAGCCACCTTATGCAACTAGTGCATGTCAGTCGGTGGAACCAGTCTCACGTAAGAGTACGTGTAAGGTCGGTCCGGGCCGCTTCATCCCACGATGCCGCCGAATCAAGATTGGACTAGTAACGGTAAGCATATTGAACAGAATCAACACCCACAACTACTTTGTGTTCTACTCGTGCATAGAAACTACGCATAGACCTAGCTCTGATACCACTGTTGGGGAACGTAGCATAAATTCAAATTTTCCTACGTGTCACCAAGATCTATCTATGGAGTCATCTAGCAACGAGGGAGGAGTGGATCTACATACCCTTGTAGATCGCGCGTGGAAGCGTTCAAGAGAACGGGGTTGATGGAGTCGTACTCGTCGTGATTCAAATCACCAATGATCCTAGCGCCGAACGGACGGCACCTCCGCGTTCAACACACGTACGGAGCAGCGACGTCTCCTCCTTCTTGATCCAGCAAGGGGGAGGAGAGGTTGATGGAGATCCAACAGCACGACGGCGTGGTGGTGGAAGTAGCGGGATTCCAACAGGGCTTCGCCAAGCGCTGCGGGAGGAGGGAGATGTGTCATGGGAGGGAGAGGGAGGCGTCAGGGCTTAGATATGGTTGCCCTCCCTTCCCCCCACTATATATAGGGCCAAGGGAGAGGGGAAGGGCGCAGCCTTGCCCCTTCCTCCAAGGAAGGGTGCGGCCAAGGGGGGGAGGAGTCCATCCTCCCCAAGGCACCTCGGAGGTGCCTTCCCCCTTTAGGACTCTCCCCTCCTCTTGTCCCTTTGGCGCATGGGCCTCTAGGGGCTGGTGCCCTTGGCCCATATAGGCCAAGGCGCACCCCCTACAGCCCATGTGGCCCCCCCGGGCAGGTGGCCCCACCCGGTGGACCCCCGGTACCCTTCCGGTGGTCCCGGTACAATACCGGTGACCCCGAAACTTGTCCCGATGACCGAAATAGCACTTCCTATATATAATTCTTTACCTCCGGACCATTCCGGAACTCCTCGTGACGTCCGGGACTCCGAACAACTTTCGGGTTACCGCATACTAATATCTCTATAACCCTAGCGTCACCGAACCTTAAGTGTGTAGACCCTACGGGTTCGGGAGACATGCAGACATGACCGAGATGACTCTCCGGTCAATAACCAACAGCGGGATCTGGATACCCATGTTGGCTCCCACATGTTCCACAATGATCTCATCGGATGAACCACGATGTTAAGGACTTAATCAATCCCGTATACAATTCCATTTGTCTAGCAGTACGATACTTGCCCGAGATTCGATCGTCGGTATCCCGATACCTTGTTCAATCTCGTTACCGGCAAGTCTCTTTACTCGTTTCGTAACACATCATCCCGTGATCAACTCCTTGATCACATTGTGCACATTATGATGATGTCCTACCGAGTGGGCCCAGAGATACCTCTCCGTTTACACGGAGTGATAAATCCCAGTCTCGATTCGTGCCAACCCAACAGACACTTTCGGAGATACCCGTAGTGTACCTTTATAGCCACCCAGTTACGTTGTGACGTTTGGCACACCCAAAGCGCTCCTACGGTATCCGGGAGTTGCACAATCTCATGGTCTAAGGAAATGATACTTGACATTAGAAAAGCTTTAGCATATGAACTACACGATCTTGTTCTATGCTTAGGATTGGGTCTTGTCCATCACATCATTCTCCTAATGATATGATCCCGTTATCAATGACATCCAATGTCCATGGTCAGGAAACCGTAACCATCTATTGATCAACGAGCTAGTCAACTAGAGGCTTACTAGGGACATGGTGTTGTCTATGTATCCACACATGTATCTGAGTTTCCTATCAATACAATTATAGCATGGATAATAAACGATTATCATGAACAAGTAAATATAATAATAATCAATTTATTATTGCCTCTAGGGCATATTTCCAACACCGCCGCCGTCGACCGCCGTGCGGGCTTTACCCGCCGACGTTGCACAACAGCAGCGAGGGGAGGGGCTGGAGTAGGGGGGAGGGGGGTGGCGGCGGCGCCGCCGCTAGGGTTCGCCCGAGCCGGCCCATGGGAGCGATGCCGGCGCGGTTCACGGTTGCGGACCGTTTAGGGCTTTTATGAAGTCATATTAAGCCGGGCTCATCTAAGCATTATGTCTAAAATGATAATGTACAAGATAGGCACAAAAGTGTTCGACCTCTACAGTATGCTGTACATCTGCATCGACAAAGGAGGTTGGTCCCTCCTAATTTCGTTTACGAAGGACTTGACGTTCCGTTGCGCCAAGCTCGTCGCCTCGGCCGTCACGACTCTCTCCCTCAGCCCGTCCATCTTCTCCTGCAGACGCCTCCCTTCCTTGCCCTCCATGACCCTCTCGATGCAGTCCTTCACCTCGTCCCTACTCATGCCGCCGCCGAGCCTGATCCCGATCCCCCACACCCGGGTGATGTAGGCGCAGTTGATGAACTGGTCGCCGGAGACGGGGCAGCACAGCAGCCGCACCCCGTGCCGTATGGCCTCGACGGTGGAGTTCCAGCCGCAGTGCGTGAGGTAGCAGCCGACGGCGCCGTGGGTGAGCACCTCCTCCTGCGGCGCCCAGCCCACCACCTTGCCGCGGCCGGCGGCGGCCACCCTGTCGGCGTAGCCGTCGGGGAGCCCCGCGCGCCACGACGGGTCCTTCCTGAGCGCCCACAGGAAGGGCCGGCCGGTGGCCTCCAGCCCCAGCGCGAGCTCGCTGACCTTCTCGGGCCCGATCGGCCCCACCCAGCTGCCGAACGAGACGTACACCACTGACGCCGCACGTTGCCTGTCCAGCCAGCCCATGCACGTCGAGTCTGCCTGCCACATGCTGCTGGGCTGCTGCTCCTTGCACGGTGCCACCGGGGGCCCGTCGCCTTTCGCTCGCTGCTCCGTGCTGGTGTCGCCCCCGCCGGCCGCCAGCAGCGGCCCCACCGGGAGGACCCGCGGGCCCTGCCGCGCCGGGTGGCCGTCGTCTGCGGCGGCGACACCGCCGGCCTCGCCGGGAAAGGAGTTGACGAGGACGGATCGGAAGCTCCGCGCGCGGTGCAGAGCCCGCAGCCAGAACGCGAACCTCGATTTCTGGGTGGCCGAGTCGCCCACGAGCCATGGCAGCTCACCGTTGTTGAGCTCTACCTCTGCCGGCAAGATGTTGAGGGCTCGAAGCATCTTGCCCTGCCTGAGCCCGTCGTCGTCGGACTGATTCGGCGATGATTGAGGGGCACCTGCACGTTGGTAAAAATCGACGGGTGAATTAGTGAGATGCAAAACTCATCGATTCTACTGCATGCAGTGCACTCGTGCCGACATATGCTGTGCGCTAGCTAGATCGAAGTAACACGGACGCACGCATAGTGTAGAAACTCAGGCCGCCCACAAGTTGTGAGTTCCATCCCACGTGGGCTTTCTTTTTTGAGGGGAAAATCATGCCGCTTTATTTAACCGTAGCTAGGAATCTCGTCTGAAATTACATCTAAAATAAAGTCTGGTGACAAGCCCACCCAAATCTCCGAACGGTTCTCCCCTATCCCTACTTTTGCTAATTTATGAGCGGCTACATTCCCAGACCGACGAATCCATGTCACCTTGGATTCCTCCATAGACCGAAGCATCGCTTTAATCTCCTCCACCCATGGGCCTGCAGCAGACAAATCCTTCTGCGAGTCGTTAAGCTTCTTGACCAAAGACAAGCAATCAAGCTCCACATGCACCCGTGTGAAGTTTAGATCGATCGCCATTCGAACGCCTTGTCTGCACGCTAACACCTCGACCATCTCAGGACCAACTGTATTTGGGAAGAAGTGGCACAATTCAGCGCGAAACGCCGCTTGGTGATCGCGAAGAACCGCTCCACCTCCTCCTTTCTCCCCGTGCCTGGAGACCGCGCCGTCGGAGTTGATCTTTACCCATCCAGCTTCAGGAGGTACCCATCGCTGAATAGTCTTTGGTTCTGATTGTGACGCCCTCGTCTCGTGAGATGCTCTCCATTCTGCAACATGCATCTGCACTGTAGCTGTTATTTCATGTGCTAATACAATATTCCGCCCGTCCCTTGCCTCATTCCGTGCCAGCCAGAGGCTATAGGCCGCCTGAAGCATAACCTCCTTCTCGTCGTCCTTCGCCCGGGCAAACCAGTCAAGGAGCCAGGATGCTAGAGCTCGCTGAGTCTGAATGTGTCTCGGTGGTTCTTCCAACACCAAGCCGACCTGTTCCCTTAGCAACTCCCAGAACATGACTGAATGCTGGCAGCCCCAAAATCTATGCATTATAGTTTCTTCACGGGCACACACAACACAAAAAACGCCCGGCTTGATCCGACGTCGGTGGAGTTCTGCCCCTACAGCAAGCCCGTTGCGGATCATGCGCCACATATGAATTTTGACCTTGCCCGGCGCACTTGTATCCCACAGCTCCAAATATCCTTTGTGCATAGCTATCGAACTCGAGGACTCCGGCTGTCCGGACCTCGTTCTGTTCAAGGCCATTCGTAGGTGGTATGCCGATCTAACGGTAAATACACCATTACGCGTAAAATTCCATGCAAGATAATCATCAGCCCCCGGGCCGCCAATCGCAATTTGCTTCACGTCCGTAGCATCTGCCACTGTAAACATCTGATCCACCAACTCCTCATTCCACGACACACCATCAGGGTTGATTAAGTGAGCCACCTTGGTCACACCCTGTATGTATACTTGGCCTAGGGGTTTGGTGCTCCCATTCCGAGGTATCCACGAGTCATGGTGAATGTTAATGTTGAGCCCCGCCCCAACTCTCCATATGAGGCCCTCCCTTAGCAAATCCCGGCCGTGCAAGATACTCCTGAAAGTGAACGATCCCGAGGCTGGGCAGGAAGCAGACAAAATTGAATTATCTTGAAAATACCTTGCTTTGAGCACTCTAGCACATAGAGAAGTTGGAACTTGAAGAATACGCCATGCTTGTTTCGCCAACAAAGCTTGGTTGAATGCCTCGGGGTCACGAAACCCCATACCCCCATCCCTCTTGCTCGCACACATCTTCTCCCAAGCGATCCAATGGAACTTTCTCTCACCATTCATTGCACCCCACCAGAATTTGGACGAGATTGAAGTCAGGTTCCGGCACATCTTCTTCGAGAGGTGAAAACAACTCATGGTATAGGTCGGTGTCGCTTGCAGGACAGATTTGACGAGAGCTTCTCTAGCTGCTTTGGACAATCCTTGCCCCTTCCAACCACACACTTTACCCTTAGCACACTCCGTAACATATTTAAAAGTGCCATCCTTGGACCTACCAACCAGTGTTGGGAGGCCCAAGTATCGTTCACTAAGAGCCTCAGATTGAATCCCCACAATCTGCTTAATCTGATCCTTCATCACATCATGGCTTCCTTTTCCAAAAAAGATGGAGGATTTCTGCAAATTTACCTTCTGTCCTGATGTTTTTTCATACTTTTCAAGGATCTGTTTTAGTGTTTCCATATTCTCCTTGGTTCCCTCAAGGAAAATTATACTATCATCTGCAAACAACAAGTGAGTTATATGGGGGCCAGTGCTCCCAAACTTCACCCCGGAAAGCTGTTTGTCAGTTTGAGCCTTCTTGAGTAGCGCTGAAAAACCCTCCACGCAGAAGAGGAACAAATATGGTGACAATGGATCCCCCTGTCTTAAACCCTGAGAAGGTGTAAAGCTCCTGGATAGCCCACCATTTAACTTTACAGAAAAACGCGCCGAGGTGACACATCTCATTATCATTGCGACCCACATCGGATCAAAACCAAAACGTGTCATAACCCTCTCCAGGAATATCCACTCCACTCGGTCATACGTTTTCATCATATCCAACTTAATCGCACACAAACTCTTCTTTCTTTTCCTTTTGCGAATAGCGTGTACACACTCATATGCCACCAACACATTATCAGTGATCAGACGCCCGGGCACAAAAGCGTTTTGTTCTTCAGAGATTAAAAGTGGAAGAATACCCTTCAACCTATTCGCCAACACCTTGGTGGCAATCTTGTACAAGACGTTGCATAAACTGATGGGGCGGAACTATGAAAGCAGCTGCGGTGAGTTAACTTTCGGAATCATGACAATGATTGTATCATTAAAATCAGGCGGGGTCAAAGCCCCACTCAAAAAACCCCGAACGGCCGTGCATACATCACTCTTCACCAACGACCAGTGTCTTTGGTAAAAGAGAGCAGGTAACCCGTCTGGCCTCGGCGCTTTCGTCGGCCCCATTTGAAACAACGCAGCTTCAATTTCCACATCGGAGATAGCATATGTTAGCTTGGCGTTCATATCGTCCGAGACCAGCTGATTAATATTTTCTAGTATCTCCTGTGCATCCACTGATCCTTCTGATGTAAACAAAGATTCATAAAAACTGGCTGCCAACTCACGCATCTCCTCGTCTACCATACATCTCGTACCATCCTCCCTGCGCAAAGCACGAATGGTGTTTTTCCTCTTGCTATGCGACGCCCGATTCTGAAAATATTTTGTGTTTTGGTCACCCGCCCGCAACCAGTCCACACGCGATCGCTGCTGGTACAACAGCTCCTCCCTAGCATAGATTTCGCGCAGCTGTTTTTCAATCTCTCGGACCTCCAGTGAGGTACCAGAGATGTCAGCCCTGCTTCATGCGTCTGCGAGCTGCGTCTTCAACTTCGTTATGTGCCTCCGGATGGATCCAAACACCTCCCGTGCCCAGCGCTGCATACTCCCAGTCATCTTGCTCAGTTTTGCCCACACTCCCGCCACCGTGTTTTCATCTGTACTTGCGTCTGACCAGGCCTGGGCGATCATGGTGTCATATTGCTCGTGCCTCGTCCAAGCCTCTTCAAAATGAAACGGCCTCGGCCCTCTATCTCTTGCGCGCGGAGCCGTCTCCAGCGCTCTAACCAGGATAGCTTGGTGATCTGACTCCTCTGTCACTAGGTGTTCCACATATGTTTCAGGGAATAGCTCCAAAAATGTGTTCGTGCACGTAGCTCTGTCCAGTCGTACCTTAATGTTTTCTGTCCCGTCACGTTTGTTATCCCATGTGTATGGGTAACCACAGAACCCCAGATCTGCTAGACCGCACTCCGCCAAACAATCCCTAAAGTCCTCCATCTGCGCAAAAGGTCGCTGATTACCCCCTAGCTGGTCAGTTTGGAATAGAGCTTCATTGTAGTCTCCAACACAAATCCATGGAAGATCGTCTTGTGCTTTTAGGAACCTAATCGCATCCCATGATTTCTTGCGCAACTCCGTCTTGGGCTCCCCATAGAAACCAGTGAATCTATAGGTCTTCCCCTCCCATATCATTTCCGCATCTATGAAGTATTGGCACCAAGGCCTAATGTTAACCTACACATTATCTCTCCACCAAAGAGCCAAACCCAACCTTGACAATCAACTGCAACACCACTTCTAAAACCCAAACTCCATTTAAGTTTCTCCATAGCTCTCGCCTTCTTCTTCGTTTCTGAAAGAAAAACCACCGCTGGGTTGTAGGACCGTAGCAGGTCTCTGAGTTCGCCAACCGTCGAGTCCAACCCCAAGCCTCGACAGTTCCAGGCTAGGAAATTCATTGCGTCCGGCGGTCCCCCTCGTCGGGGTCCGCCGATGAATCATTGTTCTCCGATAGCCGGTCAAAAACAGTAGATGTCTTCCTCCTCGTATCTCTGATGAACTCATCACTTGACAGTTGCTTATCCGGATCATTTTTTGCCACCCAAAAACTGCCTAGGCCCTCTCTTCCTACCTTCATAATCAAAGCTTGGTTGTTGGTAGCCACGTTGAACTGGTCTGTACTCCTGCCTAGGCTTCCTGACAAAGTGACCTCTCTTCCTGCCCCCACCTTCCCCAAACCTCTCCCTATCCCTTTGTTCATCACCTCTCCGCAAATCACCCCTGTTATGATGTATGTGGCTTCCTCCCTCCTCCTCCCGCATATCCTCTCTTCTATCTCTTGAGCTGCTAGCATAGCGTTGTTGTCCTTGAAGTTTATTTCTCAAGTCTCTTCTGCTCTAAATCCTGTCTGAGGTCATGCCCCTCCCTTCTTTCATACTTATTTTTCTCCTTCAAAGGGCTAGTAACTTCTCCTCTGTCGGTTTTAGCAGCCACGCCAGTGCGTGCTCCTTCCGATCTGGTAAACTCATCCTGCAGGTTACGTTTTGTTGGAGCCTCAGTTTTGTCAGAATTGGGATGACGCCTTGGGTCGCTGTCGCCCGTACGTCTGCTGCCCCAGCTATTGCTGCTCCCAGCTGGCCCATGAGGTCCTCCTTTTGCTCCATTCGACCGTCCCGGGGACGCCCTTAACCAGCCACCCCATTGTTGGGACGAGTCCAAAGGGGGAACACATATGCCTTCTGCATGAACCATCCTACCACACTCAAAACAAAAGTGAGGCACCTTCTCGTAGTAGAAGTCAAACCAGGTCCCCAACTTGTCATCTTTGGACGTTTTGAGATTGAAACCTCTCACCAACGGTTCAAACACATTAATCTTTGCTCTAACCCTCAAATACTGTCCCCTTGCTATACCATCCTTATCAGTGTCCACTCGTACAATCTCCCCCAACCAATTCCCAAGAGCTCTACCAAAGGATTCAGTCCTCTTGTCCGGTGGTAAGTCGTCCACCCGAACCCACACATCAGTTCTATCGAAAATCATCTCTGACGGCCTAGTTTTGCCTTCATATTCCTTCAAGATCAACACGCTGAAATCATATTGCCATGGCCCGTTGTTCATTGCATGTTTCCAGTCTCCTTCGCTGCCAAAGTGAACCTCAAATATGTTGGAACCGAGGTCCGCAAACTTGGCCACTTTGTGCAAACCCCAGGCCCTTTGCATCGCGCGCTCGACCGCGCTCATGATCATCGGCCTCGGCGAGCATACTTTACCGACGGCTGACCATCGATTATTCCTTGCACTCACCTTCTCCGGTTCCTCAAACACGAACCCCTCTGCCTCCTTATCCATCAGTACCATGCCCCCAAGCCTCGCTGAAAGGCTCGACGTAGGGATCTGGCGTCTTGCTTTCCACCGGAGATTTAGAGGAGGTCCGGCTTGCTGTACCATCCATCTTGCGTTGCGGCGTCGCCATCCCCTTTTCCTCGGCCGCTGGAGTGTTCTTCCTGCCCGAGGCCAGTGCCTCTGCATCCCCCTGCCTGCCGTTCGTGTTCCTCTGGTGTGCCATCCCCGAGCCTGATGCACAGCTAGTTCGGCTGGTAGATTTCTTCTGGTTCGCCCCGCCTATGGACACCCTGGTGTTGTTATGAATCCTCGGAGTAGTCCCAGCCGCCGCCGCCGCCGATGTCGATCCCATCTGTTCCGAAACCCTAACCCCCTTTTCTCCAGCCTTCTCCGCCATCCGCTCCGTCAGCGACGAAGACGGAAGATCACCGGTCGGTCCTGAGTTCAGCGCCGTCGCCGTCCACGAACCACCGTATCCTCTCTCACCCCCGCAGCTCAAACCCTAACCCTAGCAGCGGTAGACGTTCACCATGCAATCGCCTCCCGTCGCCTTAGAGTTTTCCTGCGTGGTGGACCCCGGCTGTGTGCGTTCCATCCCACGTGGGCTGATTGGTGACGTTCAATCATGCACCCGAAGCTCATCCGATCCAAGGGACCGACCGAGTTGGCAACTGCCGTCACATCGCTTGATGTAGTACATGTACTGCTCGTACGTCAGTACGTGATTGCTCTTCCGGACCGATCGATGGATTGGGTCGACCGGTCAGGCCAAGTCGATCGTGTTGTCGTCTTCCGCATCATCTGGTTGCTACACCACAACCGTAATCCGAAGAGAAAGACTATTCCCCGTTGCATATATGGGAAAAGGCTACACTGTACTGCACGAGCCAGCCAGCCAGAGGGCCCAGGTTGGTTCGTCCAATAGCTTGTGTCTATGTCTAAAGAAAAATGGACGCATGCAGCTGATTTAGTTTCTCTACCACGGAAAAACCCGTGCATGGATCCCACAAATTGCTAGTACAGACGTAAAAGGAGGGGCAAAAAATTAATCGCCCAAATGATTCGACAAGATCTGTTAATCGGCCGAGGCGACTCAAGCATCAATTATTCGTTAAATATTATCCTTTCTACATGTGCGAGCGTACTGCATGATGCATGCACATCTCGCCGTGATATTATACCCTCCCTTGGTGAGTAAGAACCGATCATGTGTCGACTGCCGATTTGCCGAGGGGGGAGGGTCAACTTGGTGAGTTACCATCTGGGCCAAGTATGATCAGCTACAAAAAGGCTGCCTCACAAATACTCGAATGTGTTGCTGGCCCTGGCCGGCCCCAAGACAAGATGGATCAGATCCACACAGCACTCGGCTGTAGAGGGACCAAACGAAAAGAAAGACGGGTCCCCGACTAATATTTTCACATGCCAAACCCAATCATGTTTGGCCATTCATCAACTCTCCAAGCAGCTGTAGAAAATACCCCAACGGACGAGTTGTACGTAACGGTTCCAAGATCCACCGACTGAACGCACGCCACTTATCCTCCTGGCATGTTCAGTGTGGTTGCTAACATATGCATGCGTAGATCATGAATAGTTTCTGTGATTTTCATGGTTTCCGGCCGTACATATATCATATCATCAACTTTCCTTTCCTCACAAGGTGAATACATATGTTGTGGAGCTAGCTCTTCTCATGATCTCATCTAATTAAGCTGAGATGTTTGATGAGTATGGTGTGGTGTGTGTGGAGATGGCTAGATCTCGGAGACACATATTTCTATCTGGGGGGAGCATCGTACGTAGTGCTTCGAGCCTTAGATTTAGGATCATGCCTGACGTACCGCTAACACTTTTGTTGCAACTTGCGACCGTACGTAGAAAAGCATGTGGGGGCGTGTGGCATGCATGCCGCACCAAGCACGCAAGATCAAGGATCTTAAAAAGTTCTTAACCCTATATATACTTTGTTTTAGAATTTAAATATGTTAAGCTTTAGTTTTCCCGGTCGCCAGGTCAACTCTAACCATGTTACGCGCGCGTGCGAGCTCCGGTGGTTCGCAGTGTGCCTACGTTCGGGAAGGAAGGAAGGAAGGGAACCACCCCAAGCATGGCGTACCAGATTCTGAGATGAGCCCCTCCTCCATGAGCTCCGGGATGGCGGCCACCACGCGGTAGCTCGCGAGCATCGCTGGCCAGAACCCGGCCGCCGGCACGCCGCACCGCTCGGCCACGGGGACGGCCCACGACGCCAGCACGTCCACCACAACGCAGGCCACGCGCCGGCGCGCCAGCAGGCGCTCTAGGTGCGCGGGCATGTGGTGCTCCATGGCGTGCCCGAACTCGGCGAACCCCGGCGGGTCGCCGTCGCCGACGTCCGCGACACCGCTGGGGATGGACGCCAGCGCCACGCCGCCGCCGCCATCGCGGTCGTCGTCGTTGCCGGCCGTCGTCCGAGCGATGCGGCGGTGGATGAAGTCCGGCACGGCGACGGTGGCCGCGACGCCGTGCGCGGCGAGGGCGCGCGCCAGGAGCAGCATGGGCGTGACGTGGCCCTGCGCCGGGAACGGCACGAGGAGCACGGCCGGCGGGGTGGCTGCCTCGGCGCCCATGCCGCCGTCGACGTCTCGCGGTTACGGATCTCCGTGGCCTGGGCTCAATTAGTTTGGACACACGTGGCTGTGGCCAACGGATGCGTCGTGAGTGGAATTTATAGTGGTGGTCGCGTGCTGAGCCAATTCCCTGCTGGCTCCGTCGCTGTCCGTTTCTTTAAGCTTCACGTTTTTTTTCCTCACTCTCCCCTTGGCCACTTGGGGAATGGGCTAATTTTCTGGCTGCGCGTGTTAAATTTCTGGGGCTGTGAATCGATTCTTTCCAAACGGAGTATCGCCGTGTAAGTCGATCGACTCGCGAATTCAACACGTGACCGATTAGGGACAGTTTGTTGTTTTATTAACGGCTCCGGACAACCAGCGCTTTTGCATGCATGCGCGCCACTGGCAGGACGCACCGCATGCCCGATCGATCAGAGTGCCTTCTCGCCAAACGAGCCTTTTGCTTTATACTCCCTCCGTTCCGAATTACTTGTGGCAGGTATGGATGTATCTAGTTGTATTTTAGGTCTAGATACATCCATTTCTACGACAAGTAATTTGAAACGGGGGAAGTATAAGTATAAGGCCCTTCCCACTGCTTCACCGTGGATAGGTGCTAAGCATGCTATATAAGATTGGTTAGACTAGCCACAATGGGTAGTAACTTAGAGTAGTAACATGTCAATGTTATTAGTCTATGTTACTACCTCTATAGTGGGGAGTAACATATACTATGTGGTAACATGCAACACTTCATTTATTAAGCCATGGACTCATTTTGCATTGATATTTGTGATGTTACTCATACTACTAGTAACTAGCTATGTTACTACTTTGCTCTCTTTCTTCATTTATTGCTCGCCACATCATCCATTTTATCTAAATATGCGTGATGTTACTACCTATGTTACTCCCATTGTGGGTAGTCTTATAGTGAAGATAACATAAGTAGTATCATATACTTGAGATTTGCAAACATGCTTATGTGACAGGCAATTAAAGAAGATAAGAGATGGTTATAACGTAGATAGATACCGTAACATAATAAATATGATGCTACTATGTGTCATGCATAGCAATAAATGAGACCACCAATGATACTAATTTATGATACTATGCACTATGGAGATAGTAACATATGCATGTTACTAGTCTAAGTTACTCCCCACTATGACCAGCCTTAGTAAAAAATGACATGGCACAACATTAAGGAAGAGAGAGAGCACTTTAATTACCCCAGAAAGAACCAATGCCAAGTGCCTGAATCTAGGCAAACCACTTAAATAATACAATTTGACCAATGCATGAAAGATTTTAGGTGCTAACTCATTAAATAAACTGAGCTTAGCAACAACTAGTTAAGCACATATGCATTAGGGAGTTGAGTTGCTAAGGTATTTAATGCATTTAGCACCTCATCTAAGCACCTTTGCATTGGAAGAGGCCTAAGAGCGTCTACAGTCGGGTGACCTATATCCGTCTCATACGTCTGGGTAGGCCGTCCGATTACCGATCGGTCATAAAATACCGACTCAACCAGAGCTCTCAAACATGCCTCAAACGCCCAGGTTGACCGGCACCCCTCATATTCGTCCTGCATTTAGGGCGAATATGAGACGACCTGAGCACACCCGGGCACGCCCGTCACATCAGCCTGGCCCACCCCCGACCCCAAAAAACCCTGCACGGTAGAAACCCTAGCTCACTCCGCTCCCCTCCCCGACGCTCCCATTTTCCCAATCTGCCAAATCTCTAGCGCCGGCGAACATGTCCAGCACCGGCAGCCACTCCGACAGCAACTTTGGAGACGAGGAGGAGTCGGCGCTCCGTATCGCGCTCGAGCTCTCGCGGGTCGATACGGGCGGCAGCTCCGGGTCCGGTGCAAAAGCCCCCCGTCGCCCGCCGCGGCAGCGCGGATGCCGGCGTCGTCCGTTCCCGCCCCGCGCGCGGATCTGCGAGGCCTGCCCGATCTGCTCCTCCTGCCTGACAGCCTCCTCCACCTTCGGCTGCTGCTCCGCGCGGGCAACGGTGGGTTCTAGTGCCCGCTCAGCTGACGTCGCGGATGCGTACTCTAGAGTCGGAGGCACGAGGTACCCGCCGCGAGAGGTAGAGGGCAAGGGAGATGGCAGGGCGGGCCTGCGCAGTCTGCCCGTCGGCGTCGGGTGCCCGACGAGGAGGACCGCCTCTTTGAGTAGGCATGCCGCCGACCACTGACTGAGGCGGAGACGGAGGCCTGACGGCTCCAGAGGCTCAACGCCAAGCAGCTCCGACTCGACATTGAGCAATCTGAGCGGGAGGTGGTGGATGCAGCGAGGGAGGCAGCGAGGGTGGCCAAGCTCAAGCGTAAGCAAGACCGCGTCGTCCGACGCTTGCAAGGCTTCATCGTCATCTCTGATTCCACCTCCTCTGACGGGTCCGACGGCTCCGACATGGACCCACCTCCTGCCGCGGAGTCCTACAGTTGCGCCGGCGACCGGAAGGGCAAAGGGCCAGCAAGGAAGTGGTGAAAATCCGTCTTTTTTCAAGTTTTTAGTTGTAGTTTGAACTTGTCCGTCGTATTATGTGTATTATGTGAACTTTGATTGTCTTTCGATGATCCGGCTGTTATCTTTTGATGAATCGATTGTGCACTTATATGTTCGCTCATGATCTACGTAGTTTCTATCAATGTTGCATGGTTTAGTATATGAATATAAGGGACGGAATATGAGATACGTGGGTGTGAAGACGTGGATATAGAGAGTGCCCGCTTAGTATCTGTGGACACATCCGGGCGCGTCCGTGAATGTTTGAGGGGCCGGATTTGCATTTTTTTTTTTGATAAAGGAGAGGCCGGATTTGCTGAGTCCGACTGTAGATGATCTAAATACGGAGGAAAACATCCGTGTGTATATGCTGGCTTGGTCACACACCATTGCCTGCCCGGCCTCTCCTCTGAAGGCTGCGACTGCAACATCGCCCTACATGCATGCATGAACGGGCTCCAGGATTACATACACTGTTTATTTAACAAGACAAATAAGCATGCATTAAGAACTTCAAAGTTCACGTGTGAACAAACTAACCACCAGCGGTTGTACTGTCAACACAGACGCACTTGTAATTAGTGCGCACCATCGAGAATGGTTTAGTGTGACATCGCATAAGTTCAGAGCCCCTTGCACTACACAGTCGACAGAAAGCTGCAGCGAGCATCTTTCTCATAGGATTACGGCGCCGCCTTTTCCCCCCTTCTTTTTTTAAGACTAACGGCGCCGCTGGTCGTGCCCCCGTCACCATGGGCCCGAAAGTTGTTAACACGCGCACGTGTAATTTGGCGAGCACTCCGTTATTACCTGCAAAAATATCTGCCAATTGCCAAAACCTGAAGTTTGGTGACGGTGCTTTGTAAAGGAAAGCTGCCGAAACCAAGCCGACTTTGCAGCAGTGAACAAAACGGTCACATCAATCCTCGGCCTGTTGTCGCTACGTGCCATGCCCAGCAATGGTTTCTGTTGAAAACACAGAAGCTCATGTCGATCACTTCGTCACTTCTCGCAACTGCACGGCCGGAATTGGTTCTTCGAGACGGCGCAGACCACCCTCTCTCGCTTGGTTCTTATCGGTTCGTGAGAGTGACCGCAGGCGGCCACTGTTGATAAATTGATAGGGCAAAGACTTTAGTAGCCTCATTTTCAGTTTATAAACTGTTACACAGGTGCTATCAAGTGACCAAACATCAACCTCTCACTTGGTTCTTATCCGTTCATGTTTTCAGATAAAAGGCAAAGGCTCTAGTGCAATAATACAAGTACCAGTGCTCGCAAAAAAAAGGTACGGTAACAAAAATAATACCCCCTCCGCCCCCAACTGTTTGTCGCGGAAATTGATAGAATCAGATGTATATAGAACTAAAAAAACATCTAGATTCAACCATTTCAGCAACAAGTAATTCGAGATGGGTAGAGTATATTACAACTTCTCTCAAACACAGAGAGAACATAACACTGATGCAACGATCGGATACATTCTAGGCGGCCGTGCTTCTGTTGGCAGCATGTGTTAAAATTATGTTGAATATGTGTATTGGGCTACAGTCAGATTTGGCGTACACGGAGGGTTAGGTGTTTGAGATGGACACGTGTAACCTGGGATTAGTATGTAAGGTCACCGCGGGTAGTCAAAAATAGATGAGACACAACTTTGACTGAGACAGAGATCACGAGAGGAACAGTCCGGGCGCCCGTGGTAGGGGTGGCCGAACCGGCCATGGTGAGGGTCGTTGGAGCGTTGTCTAGTGGCCTCGAGATCTTGTCATGGTTTTGTACCATGTGATTGGTACATTGGAAAATGTGCCCATAATCAATGCTCCGGGATACGCCGCGATGGTGAAACTCGTTGACAAACATTGTGTGTCTTGTCTATAACATGTTTTTTAATAGTGTGGACCTCTCTAATCTTGTGTTGCACCCCCCTAACAAGTTTGGAGCGTCACCCCCCCCCCCTCCTAACAAGTTTGCAATCCATTACATCGGCCCAGAGGGTTTGAGAAACAGAACCATGCCGCAAAACGAAACAAAAGAAGATGTTGAAGTCGTTGCACCAATGGCCAGCTGATTGCTCTCCTTGAAGGACACACCAACTGCTAAGATCTCAAGAGACCAGCCATATTCAGGGACACAAACTCTCGCAGGCCCTTCACATGCACCGGATTGAATATCATCGAGGTAGGTAGAGATCGAAGACACCTTATTGACATGACATCACCGCCACTACCTCACCGATGTCGCTAGGGAACAGAACATAAGGAAAAAAAAAAGGACGGGTTCCCACTCTTCTTGCCGCCGCCGAGGATACCGAACAGGAAAGAGGAGGAAGGCCGATGCGACGGTGTGGGGAGAGACTTGGCGGCTAGGGTTGAGAGTGGTTGCGTGGGTTACTTTTAGATGAACGAAAAGGGTGTGCTTTTTCTGTAAGGAAAAGGAATTTGCTAATTCTCATCCGTAGTTACATCTAACACTTGTACTGTTTGATCAATTAAAAAAATCCGTGTAAATGTTAACATAAAATCGGCTAGTGTAAGGGTTTTTCCCTAAAAAAAGCAGTGTAATATTTAGATGAGGCTTTTTTTAATAATTGGATTTTTTGAGGGTTTTTTAAGAATTAGATGAGACTTGGTTGATTCTCATGATGAGAACTAGCCACATTTTTTTAAGCATCGCCACATCCTAAGGCCCTGTTTGATAGCTGTAGAAGCTGACTTTGTTAGAGAAAGGTTCAAAACCCACCCTTTCTTTCTTGCAGGATTGAGAAGATTGTGAATTTAGAACCTTTTAGATGTACAGAAAGAAAGAGGATTGTGCTTGTAGGTAATGATGGAGAGAAGAACAAATTTATGGTATGGGGAGAGTGGTTTCACAGATTGTACTTGTACAGAAAGAGAGTGGATGGTGTTTCTTTTCAGAAGATAACTTTTGCCGGCCATTATGTTGCTTGTAAGCAGAATACTTATTGATTTAGTTCTCTCACCACTGATTTTGCTGAAGCTGTAATTTGTATTGAGTTATATATATTGTGTCAATCCTAACATTAGTATATGCAGCCCAAAATGATGAGTTCACCAACGGTGTTACATGTCATAATATGCTTAGTTCCTTAGTTCTGTTTATCTTCATCTTTTGCTTTCAGTCCATGGACACATGCAAGATATGCAGAACCACAAACTAGGTGCAATCTGATGTTCCCTTGGTAGAACCTGCTTTCAGAAAATAGTACCCAATGTTCCATGCTTTCCACTCTCTTTTCGTGATTGTTTTGTGATTCTGTAAATAAAGGAAACTGTTTTCAGATCCCCATCCCAGCACAACACTCATCATGCAGTTTGATATAGCTTGTGATATTACCTTGCACGTCTGAAATCATTATATTGTACGAATACCTTTGCTGGTCATTAGGTAGAGTTGGAGTTGGTTCTGCTCAGGGGCGGATCCAGCCCAGCCCAGCGCCCCGGGCCCCCTTTGTATACTGTAGCAACTGCTACAGTATTTTCCCTACAGCCCACAAAGAAAAGGACTGGGATCAGGTGGCATGCGCTACGGTGGCATGCACGGTGACATGCGGCCCAAATTCAAATTTAAACATTGCGAAAAAATCTGAAAAAAATCATGCATATTCACAACACATATTAAGATAACCCCTAAAAATTTCAGATCAAAATTTGAAACATACATCGAAAAAGAGAAACTCAGATGTGAATAGTCTACACAGAACACAGCTAAAGATTTTTTTGAGGTTTTTTTTTATTGAGGGATTTTTTTGAGGAAAAAAATCCTAAAGAAAAATGGGAGATCTCCTTCCAGTCTCCTCAAGCTTTCTGGTAAGGGCCCATAAGAGCTCAGCCCGGCCCAAGTTGAACAGATAAGAAGGAACAACCTCACCCTTTCCCCCACACATCGCAACCCACCACTACCTACCTGTTGCTCCCCCATCCTCGCAGCCTTTGTAGCCTCACTCTCACCTACAAGCCACCCCCACCAATGGCGTCCCCACGAACCCACCCCCTCCCGACCCCACCATGCTTCCCCACGGCCCCACTCGTCTGACCCTAACCCCAACCTCACCTCTCCCCACCCCGCCGTCTCGGTCTCACCTCGCCGCGCCGGGACCCAAGACCAGACCCAATCCCCTAAACCCGGCCCCAAACCCTAGCGCCGCCGCCATGCTGCGCCGCCTCGCCTCCGCCGCCGCCCCGCGGGCCTTCTTCTCGCCCTCCCCGGCGGCGGGCCACGCCCCGCGCCGCGAGTACGGGCTGGTCCCCATGGTCATCGAGCACACCTCCCGCGGGGAGCGCGCCTACGACATCTTCTCCCGCCTCCTCAAGGAGCGCATCGTCTGCATCCACGGGCCCATCGCCGACGACACGGCCTCGCTCGTCGTCGCGCAGCTGCTCTTCCTCGAGTCCGAGAACCCCGCCAAGCCGATCCACCTCTACATCAACTCCCCCGGCGGGGTCGTCACCGCGGGCCTCGCGATCTACGACACCATGCAGTACATCCGCTCCCCGGTCACCACGCTCTGCATCGGCCAGGCCGCCTCCATGGGCTCGCTGCTGCTCGCCGCCGGCGCGCCCGGCGAGCGGCGCGCGCTGCCCAACGCCCGGGTTATGATCCACCAGCCGTCGGGCGGTGCCTCCGGGCAGGCCTCCGACATTGCGATCCAGGCCAAGGAGATCCTCAAGGTGCGCGACCGCCTCAACAAGATCTACGCCAAGCACACGGGCCAGGCCATCGACCGCATCGAGCAGTGTATGGAGAGGGACATGTTTATGGACCCAGTGGAGGCGCACGCCTGGGGGCTCATCGATGAGGTCATCGAGCACCGCCCAATTTCACTCGTTTCTGATGCCGTGAGCAGCGAGCCGCCGAAGAACGCCGGAGGAGGGGAAAACAAGGGAACAGAGGAGCCGTCTCCAGCTTGATGGGTGGTTGCAAGGTGCAATCCTTTTTGCGTTCCTGTAGCTGTCTTGTTGGATTTCAACATTCAATGCTTAATTCTTACATAAGGTTACAACTTGTTATTCTGCGGCAGACGGTTTATCACTAGCTAAGCTGATGTTTTGCTACTTGCATTAATCTGCTGCTGATGATGGATGCAATCCTTGCTTGCTTACTTATAGCCATATCACAGTTGATGTTATGTTTGTCTGAAATCAAGGTAGCCCAACACAAAGGATAAATGCGGCATGTTTACAACAGTAGGCACATTTTTTGTTGGCCTATTGGAGCAAGTTGGGAATGGTATAAAACAAATTTCTAATTGGTGATTCTTGTATCTTGTGTTCGATAATTTTAGTTGCGCCTTGTTGATGTATGTGATTTCATTTAATGAGTTGATACCATAATTTTAGTTTTGCCTCCTTCATTATTTTATTTCATTCCAAGAGTCATCCATCAGTTGGAATTTCATACAATCAATGCTGTCCAGTTTGTCTTTTGTAAAGAAACAACTTTATTGTTTAATTCAATGCTACTAGTAATATATCACTGATGACCACTATCTTTCAAGGGCATTAATCTGTAATAGTACCTTTACCTTTATATTACTAGTATAATAGAAGAACATGCAGCCTATCACTGAAAACAAACCCATTGTGACAAACTGCTTTTGCATTTGATAGGTCAAACCATATGAATTGAGCCATAAGTTAACTAATACTCCCTCCGTTCCAACCATGACAAGAATTATGGAACGAGGGAGTACACAGTAGTCAGTCGGCCATATTATTGTACCACGTCTGTTATATACAGAGATTTCTAGCATTCTCCTGGTGCTATCCTTATGCAGCATATATGTATGTTACTGGCAATAAAGTTTGAGGATCCATTGTTTCCTTAATAGGTGTCTCGTATGGAGCACATTCCTGCGAAATTGTCCAGTATTGGAGTAATATGTAAGCAGTACCTTGTCTGTTTGAGCTTTGGGTATAGCTTATATTTATTCAAGTCTATAGCATGGACCATCTGGTGTGAGAATTTTAGGCTCATCAGAAATAATGCTAATTTTGAATGGTTCATTAGAGTTTAATATAGGTCAACGGGTCTGTAGATGGTTTACTGTACATCTGTTCATCCAATCATAATAGGACCTCTTAGCAGTTCTTAAGTGGCACTTTCTACTAGACATAAATCATCTAATGAGAGGCTTCCTGGCCTGGCTGGCAGCAGTATTTGGCCCATTTATGCTTGATATACACATGGCACAAATATGCTTAAGAGACTTCTAATATGCATCATAGTTTGGACCTTGAAGGCGTACCTAAATTTCGAACAACAAAATATTTGACTACCTTATAGGTTTACAGAAATTATGCCCTGTAGCTGGATGGCACATTTGCAGCACTCCTGTTAGATCTAAAAGTTTGTGTTTGGCCAGGCTTGGTTTGGCTGACTCTCTTTGAGTGTGTGCTGGTTAGATCGGTTGCTCTTGAGCTTCGTCTGATCGTCTTGGGCCTTGGCAGTTGGCACTCTTGTGTTTGGATTAGGTGATATTCCTTGATGTCTTGTGTGCATGTGTTCCTCTAGTCCCTATCCCTAAGCTCTCGTGTCCTATTTTTGTTTTTGTCTTTTATTTCTTTTGTTTTCTCAGTTTTTACCGGGCTTTGTGGTTTTCGGAGTTAGTACAAAGTTGAGACACTTATTTTGGGACGGAGGGAGTAGTAAAATCATGTAAGCCACCGCCAGTTGTGGAAGGATAGACTGCATAATCTTTGGCAGCTAAATTAGTAAAATTGTGTAAGCCACCAGCATGATGTTCAGTTCAACCAAGTTTTATGGTCTGGAGTTCCAAACATATTCTGCTTGATTTCTGCGGTGAACTGTAGATTAGATGTTACAAATTGTCACTGTTCAGGATATCGGTAACTGGTACCATATTGTCGGGTGCTGAGTAAGGATGGCGAGTTTTCCAGTTAATTGGCCGATAAATCAATTAATCAGCTATTAGGTGACCCACCCAGTAGCGATTAACTGGCCGATATTTGGAACAATGAATTTTGTTCTCATGTTGATATAACGGAAAAGGTGAGCGTTGATGGTTCAGTGGAGGAAGTATTAACCAAGGTCATCCACTTTCCCTGCCTAATTTTTTTTTTTGAAATATGCCTAATTGTTCTCATAACAACTAGGATGGTGCTATATAATCAATTATTCTTATGCGATAGCCTCCTATACCTGATCCTTTGCACATGCATTTTGTTTGACCTATGATATTGTGCAAGGACTTCTACATTCTTTGTACTATGTCAAATCTGAAGTATTAATGTCTGTCTCGAGATATTTTATGTTACCATTGTAGTCTTTGATGTATCACTGCACCGGTTCACTATTTCTCTCTCACCAAACCTGACTTGTTTCTCTCGAGGCCTAGACATGTTGCTTCTGTGATGGCTTACCACTTCGTTGAGGGTGTTGTTCATTTCTCTGATTGTTATAATCAGGATGTGGTTATGTCAAGCAAACTGTGCCTAACAAGTTTATAACTTGTCCATGTTTTTATGCTAGTTTGTCATTGCTGATTGTTATGCTTCTGTGAGCCTGTCACTTTTATTTCTCATTGGTTTTCTAAGGGAAGAAAACCTTCAGTTGAGCTCTGCAGTTAACTGGTGTAGTCAATTTTACTCCCAATTTGAGTCCTCAGCGGGCTAGACAATATTTAGTTGGGCAGATGAAGCAACAATAATTGCTTTATCTGTTGACAAGGGCTTTGTAGTACTGATAGCAACTAACATGATGGGTAAATATCTATTGTCAAGTTGCCATGTTGTGGAATTTCCCCAGCCTTATTGTGTTATTGTGGTCGTTGCAAGTGAGTGAGAAAATCATACAAAGAGGTCCTAGGAACGAACCTGAGCATTATTGGAGCTTTCCTTAGATCGAGATCCTGAATTTTCCTATGGTATATCCAGCTTCTTGATACTCTCTTCGTAAAGAATATATTTCTTTAGAGGGAAACCGACCTTACGGTGTACCACAAAACCAGTACGGTGCAGCGGCTGCCGCGTGTACGAGCATGTGCATGTCAGCCTCAGTATTCAATGTTACCATGTTCTGTTTCTGTGACAAGTTCTTGTTCAGAGCAACTCTAGAGATCCTATAAAACCATACTACATATTTGAAATTCACGCCATCATTAGTTCACCGGAGTTCAAACATACTCCTCCGTCTCCATAATATAAGATTGTTTTTCAACTTATTCTAGCTTAAAAAACGATTTTATATTGTGAAACATACTCCTCCGTCTCCATAATGTAAGACATTTTTTGACACTACGTTTTTTGATACTACACTAGTGTAAAAAACGTCTTACATCATGGGACGAAGGGAGTAGTAGATAAAACCTTTTTTTAAAACAAAATATAAACTTTATTCACCGATATAATAGATACATCGTTTGTGAGGAAAGGTACAATTTCATTCATAGGCTCCTCAAACCAATCAACAGTAGTCTAGCAAGCTTGTGGGTAACTTTATTTGCTTCTTTATTACAATGTTCAAACCTACAAATAAGAAAATCACAAGCTAAAAAATAGCAATTATCAAAAACTGCCGCTGCTACTTCTGCTGATCGTCTGTCATTATTCATGATTTCAATGATGTCTAGATTATTAGAATTTATGACGAGGCGATTTCAAAAAATAGCCATTATCAAAAACTGCCGCTACTACTTCTGCTGACCGTCTGTCATTATTCATAGTTTCAATGATGTCTAGATTATTAGAATTTATGACGAGGCGATTTCATCTCGCCCGTTGTGCTAAGGATAGGCTAAATCTAAGGCTAGTTATAGTGGGAGTAACTTAGCTAGTAACATAGCGCATTCCAAGAAATTTTTGCTTATGTGGCAAGTATTTAATGTGAGGTGGTAACATAATATGTTGCTGTAATATAGCGTTTCCCAACACAAGATGAGTCTACAAGCTAATAAATGAAGCCATCTATGACACTACTATCATGTTACTTTGCATTATGAAGGTAGTAATTTAGACTAGTATCATGCATATGACACTAGTTTAAGTTCTCCTCACTATGACCAGTCTAAGGCTGATCATAGTGGGAGTAATTTAGCAAGTAACATAACACATCTCAAGAAAAATTTGCTTACATGGCATGTATTTAATGAGGAGAGATAGTTGGAGTAACATAATATGTTATTGTAACATAACACATCCCAAGGCAAAATGAGTCTACGTCTTAATAAATGATGGCTTGCATGACACCACATATATGTTACTCTCCACTATGAAGGCACTAACATAGAGTAGTAACATAAGCATGTTACTAGTCTAA
Organism: Triticum urartu; assembly: GCF_056163025.1. Taxonomy (NCBI): domain Eukaryota; kingdom Viridiplantae; phylum Streptophyta; class Magnoliopsida; order Poales; family Poaceae; genus Triticum; species Triticum urartu. Next base: position 601,374,295 of record NC_141874.1, on the reverse strand, counting down.
GTTACTCCCCACTATGACCAGCCTAAGAGCCCAAGCTTATGTAGGGATAAGCCAAATCTAAGAGCCCAAGCTTATATTTTTGAAACATCCACATAATGATCTATTTTTCAAAAACCTCCTGCAATAAAATTACCTTAAACGTTCCTCAGAACAACCCACGCCGTACCATGTTTCACAAATCCCCCCGGCGGCAAATCCAACAACGAGCCAAAGCTTATGTTTTTAAAACGGCCACATAATGATCTATTTTTCAGAAACCTCATGCAATAAAATTACCTTCATCGTTCCTCAGAACAACCCACGCCGTACCCTGTTTCACAATTCCCCCCGGCGGCGAATCCAACCACGAGCCGAAGCTTATGTTTTTAGAACGTCCACATAATGATCTATTTACCTTCATTGTTCCTCAAAACAGCCCACGCCGTAGTTTCACAAATCCCTCAGCAGTGAATCCAACCACCAGCCCAAGCTTATGTTTTTAGAACGTCCACATAATGATCTATTTTTCAAAAACCTCCTGCAATAAAATTACCTTCATCGTTCCTCAGAGTAGCCCATGCCATACCCTGTTTCACAAATCCCCCCGGCGGCGAATCCAACCACGAGCCCTAATGATTTATTTTTCAAAAACCTCATGTAACAAAATCACCTTCATCGTTCCTTAGAACAGCGAGCCGTACCCTGTTTCACAAATCTCCCCGCCAGCAAATCCAACTCCCCCCCACATGCAACAACATAATTAGCCGTAAGAGCTTGTATCCTCATTGAAATCTGTTTGCCATCTTGAATGCTCTCTTTATGCACTAGTTTGCGCCCTTCCCATCACAAATGACATGACATAATGGCAATCATCTCCCGAATATTCTGAAACCCCATTATAGATAAATCCTGGTTTGGCATGTCTAACAAATATTTCAAATCAGCCTCACCCGCACGATCAACTTCGCAAGCTTTAACAATGATCTTTCCCAAACCGAGTCTTCTCGAAATCTCCTTAGCCTAATCTAAACTAGTTTAGGGCTTCATGTTTAGGTAGAACTCGTCGGTCACCGACTTGTAGAGGACACACACGAGGTTGTACTTGTACCCCCTCCTTCACCACCACGAGTTGCGTTTTGACGTTGTCTTTACAGGCCGCCACTGCCTCCTTCGGGGCGTGGAGGTCGATCTCCGCCTCGTGGAGACCCTTTGTGATGGGCCAAAGCGCGTCCCCAATCTCGTCGAACTTGTTCCACGCTCTCTGGCCTGCTTCGAGCGCCCCGGCTCGACCGCAGGCCGGTTGAAGCAGCCGGCTCGGTGTCGTGCCGGGGGCGCTAGTGCGGCGATGAGCTGTTGTGGCCCCCATGCCCGCGACCTTCGCTAGCCATGGATCTGCTCTAAAAGCATGTGCGTGCGGGAATCAGGCGCCAAAGTAGGGAGGGTTGGTTTCCGGAGTTGGTGGGATTGCGGCGGAGGCGGGTGGGGGAAATGCCGGATGCGAGTGGTAAGACGAGGAGAATATACGGGCCGCATATAAAAATTTACTAGTCAGGCCTTTTTTATCGGATATGCTCGAGCCGAAAAAAAAGCAAATCGCGTAAAACGCCCGGAGTTATACGGGCCAGCGAGGTTTTACAGATCAGCTAGAGTTGTTCTTATGGCTGGTAATAAACTGATACACGGCAATGCTCGACAGTTCCGGTAAAATACACTTTTAGCTTCCCATGAAAATCCCACATTGATATCGCCACATCTGTTATAGGCATACAACAACGCTACCCAATGAAGCACTTTTTTTTAGCAACTACGTATGAAGCACTTGCTTGTAGCTTTGCTGAGCAGAAGAATGGACCACACACACACTTGCGCTAGCGTGGGGTGGAGGCCGGCGGCAGGGGCTGGCCCCGGAGGAAGTGGTAGAGCATGGCGAGCGAGCGGCCGGGCGCGAAGAGCGGCACCTGGTGCCCGGCGCCGCGCACCGTCACCAGCGTCAGCCCCTCCTCGTACTCCACCGCCCACCCGCCCACCTGCTGCCGGTAGAACCACGCCCTCCACCCGCCCCTCGCCCGCGCCCGCAGCTTCATCGCGTTCACGCTGTACCGCGTCGACGTCACCGGCACCCTCCCGTCCGTGTCGCCGCTGCATCTAAAAGTTTAAATTGCCATAGTTTCGGATAGAAGGTTTTTCACAAGATTTTCAGTACCTGTAGACCCAGATGCGCAGTCCGGCGGCCATGAGCTTTTTGAGGACGGGGAGTACGGTCGGCGGCGAGTCGTTCCATTTACTTATCACCGCGCTGCACCACAAACAAACAATTCGTCCGGTCTGGTTACTGACGGCTACGTACATACTACATAGCTTATAAGTATACTGAAACCGTGCATCTTTGCGGTAGGTAGTACGGAGTAGATGGTAAACCACATGGGCAGTACTACGCGTGCTACACAGAAGGATGAATGCAATGCATGCAGGTGCGGCAAAATTTTATGTTTTGACCCTTTTCTGAAACCTATTTGAGATCTGACCCTAGTTTAAAAAAAATTCGAGATCTGACCCTTTTGCTACTGCCAGGGTCCATGGCGGTAGGGTGTAACAGCCTATCACCAGGGACCTTGGCGGTAGGAAGCATCTCTGCCGTCAAACATACTGGCGGTAGCCTATACAATCCTACCGCCAAGCTACTTGGCGGTAGGCCCGAGCACGCACTGTGTTTAACATTTTGGAGAATTTTGTGGTAGGGCATGCAACCCTATCGTCAGGGACCTTGACAGTAGGTTATTAGATCCTACCGCTAACATCCTACCGACATGAACTTTGACGATAGCAAAAGAGTCAGATCTCGAAATTTTATCAGACTAAGGTCAGATCTCGAATAGATATCAAAAAATAGTCAAAACACGAAATTTAGCCTGCAGGTGCAAGTTGCAACATCAGATCTGGGGACGGGGCGTCCGCCATTACACTCCATGGCTGGTAGCAGGTGGACTGGGGTCCATTTGTACTGGCAGAAGCACATTGCCGTGCAGCCCACGAGCTGGAAGGATCGCAGGCAGAGTAGCGTGCAGGTGCAGTATTGACTGCGTGCTGCCGGGATGGGTTGAGCAGAGCAGAGCAGAGAAGAGAGCGTGGGTTGGGTAGGGTAGGGTACCAACACCAACCTGCAAGGCGAGTATGGGTACTTGAGGCCCGTCCGGTTGGCGTGCAGCGCGCGCTGCACGTCCTGGCGGTTGAAATACCTGCTCACGTACGCCTCCGTGCACGGGTCGTACCCCGCCGGCGCACGCCTCATCATGTGCCATGCCTCCTGCGCACGCACCACCACCACCACAAGACGCTTATTTTCTTTCTTGCACACACTGTACTCTATCAGAGATGTCAGGGAGTGCGACGTACGTGCTGGGAGAAGAGGCGGGGCGCGGCGACGAGCCTGGACGGGCGCGGCGCCGGGGAGGCGTCGGCGGCGGAGGGGGAGAGGCACGTCGGGGTGTAGATGCTGTAGATGTCGATGTCGTCGAAGGCGCCCATGAAGGCGCGGACGGCGGAGGAGCAGCCCTTGCCGGGCCTGCCGCCGTCGGCCTCCTCCTTGAAGGAGTCGCACTCCCGCGTCACCGCCGAGTGCAGCTCGTCGGAGATGATGGCGTGGCTCCACGCGTACTCCACCATGCCCAGCTGGTCCGTCTCGTCGTTCAGCACCGCGTTGCCAATCTGTGACAATCCGACCCAATCACCTCTGAATCAATTACTGTAATCCACACCAGAAAAGCATGGGAAAAAACGCACGAACGAACAACGGCGCAGGTGAAATCGTCGCAGGCTCAAGTACAAAAGCGGATACGTTCGCAGGTGCGCGCGATGCATGCGTGGAATTATTACCGCGGGTAGAAAGGGCTTGGCACAGGCAGTTGGCCGCGAGCTAAAGCGAGCAAAGATACTACGTAGTGGAGATCCGTAGGCACGCTCGTGGCCATCTTTGGAATAATCTTCTTTCCGCGGCACTGAATCTTTTCACTCCTATCACGCTCTTTTTTACCTTTTCCTCTTTATCTTTCTTGGCCACTCACTAACTAACTATGATCGTAGGCACGCGAGTATGGAAGCTGTTTCACGTGCCACTTGGCAATCCTAATGGCATGATTGCAGGCATAACAAGATGGACCAGTTACCCTTTCGGGGTGGAGCTTACCATGAAACCTTTGAGGTTGATGATCCTGCCTCTGCCCGCCGCTTTGTTCCCCTCGTAGATGAGATCTGCGAGCTGTGGGACGTAGTGCCCTGCAGCAAAGCAGATCACGGCAGCTTCATCAGCAGATCATCTTTACCCACAGATTACGACGCAGCACTTCCTCCATCTCATAATGTAAGATGTGTTTAGCACTGCTGGTCCTTCAGACCCAGGGCCCGTACAAAGTATAGTACGTACCGGCGTAGCTCTCTCCGGCGATGTAGAAGTCGCGGCCCTTGAACTCGGGGAACTTGGCGAGCCAGTTGAGGAGGAAGGTGTGCGAGTCCTGCGCCGTCACGCGGTCGCCGAGGCGGCCCAGGTCCGCCGTCTCGTTGGTGTAGGAGAACCCCACGCCCACCGGCGCCTCCAGGAACAGCAGGTTCACGGCTGAAAATCAAACGGCACAGTGTGAAAATTTGGAGGTACGTACGCGATCAGGCGTTTCTCTTCATGGAGTTCAGCGAGAAGTGGCACTGTGGTTGCCTTTGTTCCACGCGTAGGCGTTGCGGGTGAGGTTGGCGCCGTAGCCCCTGACCAGGAACGGGCCCAGCTCCTGGGCCGCGCCGTAGGCGATGGACGAGCATCCCGGCCCTGCAATTGCACGGTATACAGTGATCACACAAGGATTTATTATCTTTCGTGTTTCGTTCCGTCAGATAATTCAGTTGTAAAGAGGCGACTGCAGATCAGTCGACTGCTGTGGACATATGTTGACAGTCTTATCCACTGGCTGGTGCGAGATGGATGGCCTGTCGAATTGTTTAGTCTAGGTGCTGTGCTAAAATGACACTACTGTTCAGTTCCTACTGAGCAATCAGACGCAAAGGCGAGGACGGGAGTACCTAAAACTCATCTAGATAAGATATAATTTGGTCTCATTCACTTGGAAAACAAGAACATATAACATCCACGTCAGCATACACGCATCTTATAGCATCTTATAGCATCACATCCAATGGCTATAAAAGATGAATGAGACCAAATTATATCTCATCTAGATGAGTTCTAGCAAAACTGTTTCTTTATCCTAGGGAAAAATCTCCTTGCATGCATATCCACGTTCCTGACTCCTGAGTAGTATCCTCGTAGAAAAGATTATCGCCTGGCAGCTATGGCAGCAGCACGTGCTGGATACCGGGACAAAGATGTAACATCAGGCCGTAACGCTTACGAGATATTCTCGCAGTGGCTCTGAAGAAACACATGCTCACGCCGCAGCAGAGGCTCAGGAATTATTAACCTTTGTAAATCCGCAAGGATCCAAGGGCATTTCTGATATGAGTACAATCTTTTGTTTTTGGTTTAATGCAGGTCCCAGTCCCACGGTGGGGTGCCCCATTTGCCCATCTTCCCTCTAGAGCCATGGCCCTCGAGCTCTGTCCGTCGGCGCAGGCCAAGCTTCTTCCGGGCCTGCAGGGCAGGGCAGGAACAGGATCTGCTCTCCTGTAGCGCTGCCTCGAGAGCCTTCTTTTCTCCTTTTGCCATCTTTTGCAGCGTCTTTCCCTCTGCGCCGCGAGCCTATGCTATGCTCTCCCCTCCCTGCTGCTGCTCTGAATCTGAGTGCATGCCTCGCCTCCTTCCCTGTGGATGGATTCTGGCGCCTTTGCCTTTGAGCTTTTATTGCCGGAAGGAAAGCGCCATTCCTCCGTCGCCACAGACAGGGTGGCCACGCGGCCCTGCAATGAACCTGCCTGCAGGGCTCCAGCGAGCTTCTCCGAATAGGACTTGCCAAATGAGCAGCACACTTGGATGGATGCGCAGGAAATGAACAAGATGGAGAATGGAAGAGCACATCAACCAAAGGCTACTACATGTTGCTAGAAACAAGCTGGTAGCAATACGTTATGAGCAAGTTAGAAACTGAAAACTGAAGAGGCTCACTGTGCCGTGCCGGAAAATTAGCGTAGGTTAGCGAGTTTGCAACCGACGGCCGGACTCTGCGCCTGCATTTTTCGCATGACACCGCTACGCGAGTAGGCTAAAATTATCGAAATGTTCGTCATGGAACACTGAAAGCGAAAGCAGGAATCACGAGTGGGCAGCAATCGAGAGATCTGCGGAGCTAGGATGAGGACGTGCGTGCGTACCTCCGTTGAGCCACAGCATGAGGGGCTTCTTCTCCGGCTCCTTCTCGGCCTCGAAGAACCAGTAGAAGAGCGCCTTGTCGCCGCCCGTTCCGACGTCGACGTAGCCGGCGTAGTGCTTGAACCCGACCTCTGGTTGCCCGGGGAGACCGGTGACGAGGTCGCCCTCTGGCCGCGGGCTCCAGGAGGCTCCGGCGACCGCCGCCGACGCCGCCGTGGCAAGGAGGAGCAGTGCCATGGCCATGGCCACGGCTGCTTCTGTGTGGAAGCGCTTGTGTGTGTAGTCTGCTCTGCTTGGGTTTTGGCTCTAGGCTTTTGGGGTGTGCGGCGAGGTGAGCTTGTTTAAAAACGGAGGGAGGGGGAAGAAAAGCTTAGGAGAAGGAGGATTTTGCGGCGGTAAAGAAGTGAGAAGGTTAGGGAGAGGTGGTGGTGGTAAATTATTTGGGTTAGCGGGGTGAGTTTGTAGTGGGCCCAAACGTTGGGAACAGGCCGGCCTGTGTCTTGTCGTACAAAATCGTACGGGTGAAAATATACGCAAGGCAGTTTCGTTTTTGGTAGGTGGTTACTGGTCAGGACGTCGTGTGGGGGTGCCGATGGGAGCCTATCCGGAGATGACGGTGGCTTGTTCACTGGTCACTGCGTGCTTCGTACTGCCATGGTCAGTCAATGACTTAGGTCATTGCACACGTTTGCCGTGGCATTTGTCTTCTCTCGCAGTTCTGTTTGACGGTTCAGATATTTTTGTCCCACAAGTTGCATTTGTTCATCAACTTTTGCCGGCGAGTCCGGCTCAAGAATTACGGACGGGAGCGTGGTAGAAAAAATAATCGAGCACTTAAGATACGGAATGTAATGAAAATGCTACATCAACGGACTGGTTACGGGAGTATTACGGGCCTTTCCTTTAATCCTCTTTAGGCTGGTCATAGTGGGGAGTAATTTAGACTAGTGTCATATGCATGACACTAGTCTAAGTTACTACCCCATAGTGCAAAGTATCTTAGTAGTGTCATAGTTTGTTTCATTTATTGTCTTATAGACTCATTTTATCTCATGAACCGCTATGTTACAGTAACATATTATGTTACTCTAAGCATCTCTTTCCTCATTAAATACTTGCCACATAAGTAAATTTGTCTTAGGATGCGTTAAGTTACTACATAAGTTTACCCCAGTATAGCTAGCCTTACCTCCTCTCTATCTCTCTCTCCGCGCACCGACGCATCCCCCGGAGCACTCCCCACCTCCTCCCTTTTCAGCGCCCACATCGCGACCCCTGTGGCTACGCCGTTGAGGCGTCGGCTTGACGGAGATGAAGAAGATAGCCAGGTGATGCGGTACTCGGGAGGTGGAATTGGCGACGAAGGTGGCTCCATCGAAGAGGGACGATGTGCTTCGGTGGTCAACGGCGGCTGCGCGGGATGCAGTATGGTATGGATCGGGCATCTCGAGGATGGGCTCTCTTCGCAAGTCCTCCTACACGCCAGTACGCTCTCTGATCCGAACCTTCTTCTCTTTGCTCACGCACGCACAGACGTAGCTGACCCGTCGTTGAACAACAGCGGAGGTGTTTGAGGAGTCTGTCCCGGGGCTGCGTGTGAAGCACGTCGACGTCTCCCTCTTGGCATTGCTCAACACCGCCCTGCCGGCTGGGGTCCTTATTTTCCATAGAGGCCTTCCGCAACAGGGTCCATGATGCCTGATTGTTTCCTCTTCGGCTGGATCGGGTCCAACCACACAGTAAGCTATGCCTCATCTTCCGTCTTCTTTCTTAAATTTTCTATGGTTCTTGGTCTGATTCTCAATAAAGAGCTCTTTTGGTTATGACCTGCCCTATTTTGTTGGTACAGATTATTGTACTACTCTCTTGAGTGGCAATATTTACTGAGATGGGATAATAGGTATACTGTTTATCTATTACAAGACTGAAATATGATTTCTTCCTGCTCTATGTCAATTTATTTATTTTCTGAATAATTTACCAACACAGTGCAGGTTGATGTGTGTAGCACGTGTTAACAAAATCTCAATTATCTGCATGGTATATATATCTCTAATCATTGTCTTTTCCAGAATGAAGAGAAGGTATGAGAAAGATAATACTAATATTCCCTATACATTCGACATTTAACTTTTATGAGATTCTTGGATTCCTCAAAATCATGTCTATTAGTGTTTCTTCAATATATATATGCATGATCTTTCCTTTTGAAATTCTCATTATGTACATGATTTTTGCTACTGCTGGCCTTGAATTGGCACTGATTTGGGCCACCTTGTTGAATGATTCGTGCACGCATGTGTTTCGTTGGTCTTTTGCGATATGTGGGGAGCGTAAACTGGAAGAACGTGTGCAGCAGGCATCGCTGCTGCGCTGGACGACGTTGTGTGAGGCCATGGCCATGGACGATGTGCTGTTGGAGAACGGCGCAGGACTAAGGTAGTCGATGTGAACGACCACTGGGTATGTAATGGTTTAGTCCTCCTGAATTTGCACTCTGTTTTTTAGTCCTCTGTAGTGTTGTTCAATTTGGGCAGGGCTTACATTCTCTCATAGGATCAGACCAAACAAGGTCTTATAAGCTTTGCCATTGTTTTGTTCAAAACATAAAAACAGCCATTATCGAGGAAAGAGTCATTCTCACATAGCGATTTGTTTGCCTCGTTGCAGAATTCCAATTGCTTTTGGATTCGTATGATGCAGCCTACATGTTCCCATCACCCAGTAAAATATAGACATCAATTATTGCATCTGTGTTTATATTATGCATCCCCGCTCACAGTTTCATTGTTGAGTAGGAATGAAGATTATATTTATAAATGATATATGTATGTAATTGTGTGCTGCATTCTTGCTGCTTCCAGTAGATGTACTATCTTTTCAGCGTTGACTTTTAAAGCGTTTTTGCTGACAAGAGGCTTATCAGTCGTAATGTTCAGCACCTACATTACCTGATGGTCATGTAGTGCTAGGGATTAGCGATTAAAGAAACATCGAGCATATTAATGTGGGAAATAGATATACAATATGTTATAAAGGATAAGACAAGTAATTATTGGGTGTGAAAGGTCAGGATGGAAGCATTTTTTTTGCTATCATATGAATTATTGAATACAATCTGGTATGCAACCCCTCAAAATTAGATTTAATTCATGCTCGTACACCATCACTTAAGTAGGAAAAGAGAAGTATTTCTAAGGCTACTCTATATCTTGTTTTTCTTTCACAGCATATACATTATTAGTTATATGTTTGCCTGGGTAGGAAAGTAACAATCAATCCCTCAAAATAAAAGGAAACTAATGATCAAGACCTTAGCTGGCTGATGGTAACTCCATTCATTCTCTTCCTATTATTATTATTTTAGTTATTTTTCTATTCTCATGGGTAGGTTTCTTCTGTGTTGTTTTGCTTTAGTTTCGTAGTTGTCACTCCCGTGTATTTCTTTGATGAGGAGGTGTGGACACGAGGCCTAACTATCTGGTATAAATTGGTTTTCCCACTATCGCTGTGAGATTGGATTGTTGTTCCCTTTTCTGCACATGATTGTTCCACTTGTGATTTATCATATATGAATTGCTACTTGACATCCTTTTGATCCAGCGTGATTTCTTGCTTGTTCTCATCTTGTTGACTGCTGGTTGTGTTTGTTCTCTTGCCAAAGGCCGGGACTTTGAGTTGCCTGCAATGGTGGAGCTCGGGATGTTGGCAGATCTGACCGGACTGGTGAGCACTCTGCCCACACCTGCCGAGGTCACCCTGCTCTGTGCCATGCTCGGTAACTCACCCTCGCTGATGGTAATGTTATGCACAAAATGCTGATGAAGTTGTGTACTGATTCAATGAACTGAATTTTAATGAGCTGATGGTGATGATATATTTTTTGTGAACTAAAAAAGTGTATCCCCATATTGGTGCTTTTAGGAAATGGCGAATTTACGTATCCTTATCAACCTTATACTAATACATGTATCTGTATCGGTGCATTCTTGGATTTCATGTATAAGCCGCTCAAGAGAAATTTAAATAAGGTTGTTATGTTTCAGCATACTATACATACTTTCCCGTAGACAATGCTGCAATACTGTCATGTGATAACTAGTACTGATATAAGGACCCTTATCTTCAGTGCCATTTAGAGTAACAGTCTACAATGCCACAACACTTTGTTGGACCTGTTTTTGGCGTTTCTTCTGCCAGGTATCTCTATGATTTAAGTAGATAGAAGTTATTAATTACACGTTCATTGTGGTCGACCGACTGTCTCTCTTCTACAATTGGAAATCTGTTATGTTCTGATGAGATGCTATCGTATGACTAATATGTAACTGGTGAGGTTTTATGTCTCATAGTTATACTTTGTTTCATATTTTGAATTGGTTATTGAACATTTTTGTTTCCATGACAGTAGATCTATATCGGGATTTATAGCATATGCTCTATGTGCAGCCATGGGCGGATCCAGCCCAGCGCCCCGGGCCCCCTTTGTATACTGTAGCAGTTGCTACAGTATTTTCCCTACAGCCCACAAAGAAAATGGGCCTCACGCCCCGGGCCTGGGGCCTAGATCCGCCACTGTGTGCAGCTGATGAGTCTTTCAGGGATGCAAATTGTGTGCCTTCGGAAAATCAGAATTAGGAAAGAATGGGATTTATAGCATATATGCTCTATGTGCAGCTGATGAAGCTTTGAGAGATGAAAATTGGTTGCCTTCGGAAAATAAGAAGGAAAGAACGGTACCAATTGCTTTTAGTGGAAGCTCTTTTCCTTTTTTGTATTTTTGCCGAGTCGCTGGATCTAATTAGAGCTTTTATCAGGGTGTTTCAATTAGTGGGGGAATCGGAAGCATCTCAGACATTTTTAAATGCATGACTGCTGATTGCTGAAAATGTTCATACCCACAGTCATTGCAATTTGTTTTATTCTCATTCTTTTGAGAGAATTCCTTATTTGACACTACCTTAAAATGTGGTTCCCTATTTGGCCCTGAAGAAAATTTTCTTCCTTGTTTGACACATGCACTAATTTTTTTTTCCCAATATGACACTCTAGTGCATTTTGTTCACTAACGGTGTTAAAGACAGATGTGAAAATACCTTTTTACCCCTGGTGCATAAAGTGAGCAAAAATCTGTACATTACAATATATACACTTATGTTACATATTTGGTCATGTTAAATGACCAATTGAGACCCCATAACTTGGACAATGATCTGATTTCAATCCAAAAAATTGTCCTCTCATTTTAATTCAAAAAATGAAAATTTGGCAAAACCTCCCCTGTAATTTGATCCCATATCTCACACAATTCACATATATATGTACATATATACACACAATATGCATCACAACATGAACAACAAACAGAAGCAGCCATGTTCACACATACATCACATTTAGGTTCACATTCACCACATACATCAGTACTAGTTGGCATGCATCACATACTGTTTCACATATGAGGTCAGGTCCACAAGTACATCACATGAGCAGCACAAAAGGACATCCAAAAGTAACCATGACATTAAGGAAAACATGAGAATCACAAACTGAGCCGCCTTTTGCTTCTTGTGCTCATTGAAGGGCTTGCAGAGTTAAATTTTTTGCTTCTTGTGCACATTGCTGGGCTGTCTTGTGGCACCATAGGAATCTTTTCAGTGCACTCCTTACTCTTGCCCCTAACCTTCACAGGAACATTTGTTTCATCGCCGTGCATAGGAAACTCGATGGAAATTGGCTCCGGATGTTTTGAGCCGGTTCTTGATCTGCACTTAGGCATGTAAGGCAGCAGTAGTTTTTAGCAATTGAAAACAAACAAATATTCATAACATGTCAACTAAAAAGAGAAACAATACCTCTTGGATCGAACCGATTCAGATTTCCCCCCTTTTCCCTTTTTGTTTGTATTCTTCAAGCTTTTGCTATGATGAGAAGAAAGCAATAAGAATACAGAACAAGTTTTAATTTAACTAAATCTCAAAATCTGAACTAGTTGTAATCACCTTTTTGATACTCCAGCACTAGAGTTAGCATGTTTCCCCCTTTTTTTGGTTGTAGTTTCCAAGCTTTTGCTATTATGGTGAGCAGAAAGGTACTTACAATTCAAACATTGTTTTCATGTATTTATGAGCACAAGTGTAAAATTACGAACCTTGGGGGAAAACACATTCTTGTTGGTACTCCATCTTCGCAAGGCACAATGGATAACTCAGCTGTTTTGGTTGTCTTTGTCCTTTTCTTTGGTGGTTCTCTACACACAAGAGATAGGAAAGTATTGAACATGGTTGGAAGAATAATGCAAAAATGAGTAAATCTATACTACTCCCTCCGTTCCAAATTACTCGTCGCAAAAATAGATGTATCTAGAACTAAAATACATCTAGATACATCCATACCTGCGACAAGTAATTCGGAATGGAGGGAGTACCTCACAACCATCATTGCAGCAATGTTGTAACACCCTCGATGCGACTATAGCTCCCACGTGTCGAGGCACGACTTACAGACATAATCGCATTGAAGGCATATGTCGCAAGTTAGGCAATCTTCACAACATCCCATGTAATATGAACAACAAAGGGGAGATAACATAGTTGGCTTACACTCGCCACGTCAAACAAGTACATAAATAACATTACAGCATCCAAACACTCATGGCCCGATTACGGCGCCAAAATAAAAGAGAACCCAACATGCGACACGGTCCCAATCACCCCCAACTGGACACCACTACTGATCATCGGGAAAGGAAACATAGTAACGTTGAGTCTTCGTCGAACTCCCACTTGAGCTCATACGCGTCACCTGGAGCGGAATCATCAGGCCCTGCATCTGGTATAGTAGTAATCTGTGAGCCACAGGGACTCAGCAATCTCGCACCCTCGCGATCAAGACTATTTAAGCTTATAGGTATGGCAAGGTATATGTAAGTGGAGCTGCAGCAAGCGACTAGCAAGTATGGTGGCTAACTTATTCGCAAAAGAGGGCGAGAAGAGGAGGCAAAGCGCGAGTGAGGAACTAGAGAGCAACCTGCGCAAACATTACTCCAACACCGTGTCCACTTTCCGGACTCCGCCGAAAAGAGGCCATCACGGTAACACACTCAGTTGATTCATTTTAATTAAGTTAAGGTTCAAGTTATCTACAACCGGACATTAACAAATTCCCATCTGCCTATAACCGCGGGCACGACTTTCGAAAGTTCAATCCTTGCAGGGGAGTCCCAACTTAGCCCATGACAAGCTCTCACGGTCAACGAAGGAATAGACCTCCTCCCAAGACGTTCTGATCAGACTCGGTATCTCGGTAACTCAAGACACTTCGACAGGTTAAAACAAGACCAGCAACACCGCCCGAATGTGCCGACAAATCCCGATAGGAGCTGCACATATCTCTTTCTCAGGGCACACTCAGATTGTCTAAACTTCCGGTAGGCCAGCCCAGAGTTGCCCCTGGTAGCCACCGGCGGCTGACGGTTTGGACCAACACTCAGAGGAGCACTGGCCCGGGGCGGGGGGGGGGGGGGTTAAGATAATGATGACCCTTGAGTCTGCAGAACCCAAGGGAAAAAAAGGCTAGGTGGCGAATGGTAAAACCAATGTTGGGCATTGCTGGAAAAGCTTTAATCAAGGCGAAATATAGGGGTTCCCATTATAACCCAACCATGTAAGGAACGCAAAATCCGGGAACATAACACCGATATGACGGAAACTAGGGCGGCAACAGTAGAACAAAACACTAGGCGAGAGGCCGAGCCTTCCACCCTTTACCAAGTATATAGATGCATTAAGATAACATGGCAATATAATGATATCCCAACAAGTAAATAAATGTTCCAACAAGGAACGGGCTCCAATCTTCACCTGCAACTAGCAACGCTATAAGAGGGGCTAAGCAAAGCGGTAACATAGCCAATCAACGGTTTGCTAGGACATTGGTGGGTTAGAGGTTTGACATGGCAATTTGGGAGGCTTGCAAGCAAGTGGTAGGCATCGTAGCATTGGCATAGCAAAAGAGCGAGCAAACTAGCATAGCAAAGATAGTAGTGATTTCGAGGGTATGATCATCTTGCCTGCACAGTTGTCAGAGTTGACTGGATTCTCGAAAGCAAACTCAACGGGCTCCTCGTTAGCGAACTCGTCTCCCGGCTCTACCCAAACAAGACAAACAAGCAACAAGGATACAATCAACCACGTGCAAGAACAAGCAATATGATGAAATGATGATATGCTGTGCGGGATGTGATGCGGGATGCCAAATGCAAGATATGACAGGAAAACGCATGAACCTGGCCTCAACTTGGAAATCCAAGTGTTCCACTGGAAAGATGAGATGAAATCGCTTGAAAACGATATAAAGAACGCCGGAATCGGAGTTACTGTTTGGAAATGGCAAGCGATTCAAAAATGACACCGGTCTGCGATTTACAGCAAGTAGGCATCTAAATGCAATGAGATGAACATGCTACAACACCCAAACATGACAACAAAATACATGGCAGGGATGCACACAAGATGCTTAACAAAAGTTTAGCACTGAGCTACGGCCAAATCATCCATTAACAGGTTCAAACAAGCATGGCAAAAATGCAAATGGCAAACAGATCTCAGACTTAGTGAAATCAACACTTATCTGGAATTTCAGATCAGGTAGCCCTCTTCGGAGCAACAAAACTACATGCTACAGGACCTGATCATGGCAAAGTAAAGCATGGCATGGAGCTACTCAAAGATCTTAACAAAAAGTCCCTTAATGACCTTGAGCCAAAAGGGATCAGAAAATCCAATTGCAAGCATGTGAACATAGCAAAAACATAATCAGTTTCAGACTTAGAGAAAAACTGACACATGCTGAAATATAACTCAAGTAGGCATGTTTACGAGCTCGATGCACTCACTACAGAGCAAGTCATGGCAAGACAAGCATACATCCATCAAGAAGGCACAAAATGCAAGCTAGACATGGTAAGAACAATAGCATAGCATGCACGAATCAACTACATCACCGGCAAAATTGCAAACAAGTTGACAATCTGCCTAGATTCACAAAGTAGTAAAAGTAGAGCTCGATTGAGTCAAGCTAGGGTGCTCCATAATTGCAAACAAAGACATGGATGGATATAGCACTACAAGATTAACAAAACTCCCTTACTGATCATCCTCAAAAGAGGCACGGATCACTAGGAAACAACAAGAACATATGGCATCATGAGATAAACAGCTCCAGGACTTAGTGAAATCACTAAGTCCCTGAAAATAGAATTAGCAAGTGCACCACTTTGTAAGCTTGCACAAGACACCACACACATCCTAAAAATACATGGGTTGCACCTCTGGAAAGATGACAAAACCCTTAACAAAACACATGTAGAACTCACGGGCATATCATGCACACAATAATCATGGCAAAAATGACAAAAGTGCTAAACGGAGTAGCAGATCTGACAATTAACTCAAGTAGCCCTCTTCTAACAGCATTTCGGGCATCAAGATGAACTCAAATGAAAATGATGCAATGGAATGAAATGATGTACTCTCTGAGATGAACATTTTGATATGCTATATGCATGAATCGGAGCTACGGATGCGAAGTTACGGAGCCGCGAACAGGGGCACTTGGACTAAAAAAATATCAGGGACTTAGAAAAAAAACAACCTCTAGGGTTACTGTTCACGGATCTCAGATCTGCACGCAAAACGAGGTCAGCCGGTTCCCTCGCCGGAGTCTTCGCCGGAGTTCGAGAAGATGGCCGGGGGCGGCAGGATCCGTACGGGAGGCGAGGCCGGGAGGAGGCGGAGGAGCTGGCCGGCTCGGGGCGGCGCGCTGCCCGGCGGCGGCGGCGGCGGGGACCCGTGGGCGAGGCGGCGGCGGCGGACGGCGGGCGGGGCGGCGACGGCGGACGGCGCGCGCGGCGGGCGAGGCGAAGGGCGGCGGTGCGTGGGGCGGCCCGGTGAGGCGCGAGAGAGGGCCCGCCTCGGGCCTGGGCGGGCCGCGGCGGCGGCGGTGGCCGGGTGCCACGTGGCGAGGCGTGGGTGGCTGGAGGCGGCGGGGCGGACACGTCCGTCGGCAGGGAAAAATGTCCGGCGGGCGCGATGATGAGATCTAGGGTTTCGGGGGGAAGAAGAAGAAGAAAACGGAGGGGTCTTTAAATAGGCATAGAGGGAGCTAGGAGAGTCTAAATGAGGTGCGGTTTTCGGCCACGCGATCGTGATCGAACGCTCTAGAACATGGAGCAGAGTTAGGTGGATTTTGGGCCAAATTGGAGGGGTGTTGGGCTGCAACACACACGAGGCCTTTTCGGTCCCTCGGTTAACCGTTGGAGTATCAAACGAAGTCCAAATGATACGAAACTTGACAGGTGGTCTACCGGTAGTAAACCAAGGCCGCTTGGCAAGTCTCGGTCCAATCCGGAAATGTTTAATCCCCACACACGAAAGAAAGCTAGAAAAGACCACCGGAGGAGAACGAAGCGCCGGAATGCAAAACGGACAACGGGGAAAATGCTCGAATGCATGAGATGAATACGTATACAAATGCACTGCACATGATGACATGATATGAGATGCATGACAACGATAACAACGCACAGAGACAAAAAAACCCGAACCCGAGGAAATAAATATAACTTAACACCGGAAACGGCAAGAGTTGTAGTACAAATTGGGAAAGTTACATCCGGGGTGTTACAAATGTCCTCTGGATTTCCCTTCTTACATTTGTGCCAATGATGCCCATATTCCTTACAAATAGGGCATAAGTGTTGACCACTTTTCCTTTTCTTCTCACCGCAACCTTTGTACCTCTCAGTTTTACGCCTACCAGCCGTGGCCTTCAATAGTGGTGGATGCATGAAGAATCCATGGTCAGATTTAGGCCATTGGGTCTTGTCCAGCATAGCTGGAATTAGTTGGGCATAAGCTGCTCTATATTTGTCAACGGAGAAATACAAGTCCACATAGTGTCGTATGTGTGCATTGCTAAGTGACGTGATGAATGCAAGAGCATGTTTGCAAGGATGGCCAGAAACTTGCCATTGTCGACAAGAACATGTCCCCTCTTGCAAGTTGACCACAAACCTAAAGCCACTACCACCTAATGCAGTTACTTTAGCCACTTCTTCTGAGCTTCTACCACCTCCAAGTTTAATTCCCTGGTCATTGCATTCAGCTTCTTAATTATGTGGGGCAGAATCAAACCATCTAACTCCTTTGCTACTTTTCTCCTTCGGTTCCACAATATCATAATCAATTGTCTCGCCTTATCAAAGAGGTCATCCAAGTTCAAGGACTTGTGGTGCTTAATCCAATTGTTAAAGCTCTCGGCCAGGTTGTTGGTTACATAGTCTACCTTGCATATAGTTGAGAATTGACTCCTAGACCACAACCTATTGTGCCACTTCCTTATATATGCAGTTGCAGCTGGCTTTGTTGTCTCCATAGCAACCCAATGTTTGTCAAATAAATATGGGTTCCATGAGTAAGCAGCAGCCCAAAGGTGGTCATCAAACACCTTCCCATGGAACTTCTTCTTGAAGTTGGTCACCAAGTGAAACATGCATTCCCTATGTTCCGCCTCTGGGAACACTTCTTTCACCCCTGTCATTACTGCTTGACCAGCATCGGTGCATATGGCCAACACATTTGGTGATCCTATGGCCTGTCTTAGCAATTGCATGAACCAAATCCAATTCTTGTTAGTTTCAGAATCAAAGACTCCAAAACTAACCAGATACATCCAATTATGGCCATCAACGGCGGTAGCACTAGCCAGCTGCCCCTTGAACCTGCCCGTCAAGAATGTGCTATCTATTGCCAAATATGGTCTGCAGCCACTAAGGAACCCCTCTATGCAAGGTTTCATAGCAACAAAAATTCTTCTAAACCTGATTTTACCATTTATTGTGTGATGATCAATCTGGACTATGCTACCGGGGCAACAACTTTCAACTTGTGCCTTAAACCTATACAAATTGTCAAAGCTGATATCCCAATCACCATATAGTTGCTTCAAGGCTAGCAACTTACCCATATATACTCTCTTGTAGTTGATTTTGACCTTGTGGTGTTCTTTAAGCTTCTTTCGCAATTCCTTTGCTCCTAGAGTTGCATCTTCAATGAGCCAGTCCTTCACCTTCTCACATATCCAGTACTTAGTTGCATTCTTCACCTTCTTTTTCCTTCTTGCACTAGAGCAATCATGACCAAAAGGGTTTTTTTTCACCTACAAAAGAAGAATATAATTAGTTAGCTAAAAACTCTCAAACAATCATGCAAGAAATGTTTACAAACGAGCAAAGTTAGAGAGTTACCACTACGGTACACAAATCATCTGTTGTAGAAGCATGTATCCTCCATGGACAATTATCTTCATCTCTTCTTTTACAATAGCCCCTGAACCTACATGGTGCACTCTTCTCTGTGTTATACTTAAATTCATGTTTGATAGCATGCTGAGAAAGGGCCAACTTAAACTCCTTCATATTGGGATATATGAAACCTTCAGTCATAGGAGGGTCATCCTTATCATACTCTATATTTGGGGCATGATTTACCTCATGCAACTCCTCATCCTCCTCTACTTCAGTCTCGTCCTCGCTCTCATCCTTACTCTCATCCTCACTCTCACCATCAGCAACATAGTCTTGGTCCTTTTCTTTATCAGGAAAAAGAACCATATTTAGAGCTTTAGGTTCTTCCTTCAAATACATATTCTCTTCATCAATCCCAACATGTTCATTCTCCGGTATTGGGTTGCGAAGATAACTATCATCATCTTGGTCTATGTTGTTCTTAGGTTGGATATGCACATCACTATAATACTCAATGATAGGCTCATATGGTTCAGAGGGTTCCCAATATACAATGAACATCTGCACCATCTTTGACTTAGCATGTTTCTCAAACATATACATCAACTCTTGGTCTGATTTTATTTCTGGAAACGTTTTCAGAACTTCATCATAGTAGTGAACATGCACAACTTCCAAATAACGTGGCCGGTACTGCACTATAATTGATTCAACCAAATCTTCATAATTTGTCAAGTCGGAATCAATAACCTTCTCGAAATAAAAGCACATGGGCTCTTTTCTAGCTTTTTTTGGGTTGCCAAGCAATCTAATTTTCAGTACATAACAAGAATTTGGATCCATCCTGTACATAAAAGAGAAACTTATGCATGAACATTGCTACTGGATATGGGTCAACCTGCTCCTCCTTCTAATCCTGCATTTGAAGAGAAATTGTGGAAGGAACTCACCCTTCTAAGTCTGCAGCCGCACCGTGGCCCAAGCCTGCATCCACGCCCAACCTTGCAGCATCGCCATGGCCTGCACCGCCCGCAACATCGCCATGGCCTGCGCCCGCAGCTGAGCTCATCGGCAAGTGCTGCATAGCCGCACCATGGCCGCCAGCAGCGGACCTCACCGACAAGCCATCCCCAGCCCCGCCTTGGCCGCCGTCCGCCGTGCCTGGGTCGCCGTCCGCCGCGGTGCTTGCTCCGGCGCCCGCAGCCGTGCTTGATCCTCCGCCCGCAGCCACCCCTTGAGCCATGGCCCCTCAGCTCACGCCGCCGCCGCCGCTGTACGAGCCTGCAACCCGCTGCCGCCGCCGCTAGGGTTGGGGGTGGGGGATCGAAGAAACAGAGAGACGAGAGGATGGCCAGATCGGGATCAGGCTTGTGGGCTAGCAACTCTGGTCAAAACTTCTTGTGGGCTAGCTACTAACACGGGGGTATTTTGGTCCATCCAAAAACAATTTAACGGAACGGTGTAACAAAACGGACGGCGATGTCACGTAAGAAAGAAAATTTAGACTACATGTCAAATAGAGAAAAAAAAAGTTCTTCAGGGTCAAATAAGGAACCACATTTTAAGGTAGTGTCAAATAAGGAATTCTCTCCTGTTCGGTTGGCTACTTTTTCTCTTTGCTTCGCATAAACCACCCGGCCGTTTAGATGAGGCTTAGCTTATCCAAGGAGAAAGCTAAAACATAATCCGACAAACGGGGCCTATGATGTTCCTTTCTTTCCCGAATTCTGAAATAGGGTATATAAATATATATATATATATATATATATATATATATATATATATGTCAGTCGTGAATTTAAAAAGAAAATCGATACAAAAATGATATAAAAAGGAAGACGAAAAAGAGGCTTACCGAATTGGCGCACCACTATGACCTGAGGCTTTAGTCTCTCTGACACTTGTCGTCAATCCTGAATCATGGTAGTAACCAAGTCAGAGTATGTCCAAGTTATTGTGTACAATAAGTGCTCAATCGAAAAACTAAATGACGATAAAATTTGCAGGAAATACTTGGCAAAGTGCATACAAGCAGCAGATTCAACACAAATTTACAGGAGATAATAAGATTACTCGGCTGGTTTGATCTAAAAGAAATGGAATATCATTTAGCTTTCCACTCCCCAAGCGACAACAACAGAAATTCTTTGGCGACGCGTTACTGCAAGGGTGCACCAAAATTCTCCAAACAACCACATGGCAATTTCCTCGTCCCAGTTTTACATCCGAGGCACAAAAAATTCAGAACAAACCCAAGGCCCAAGGGGATAACGAGAAAGTGGAGATAGGAGAGGTAACAGCAGCGGAAGAAGGGTGCACCGTAGGGTTTGGCGTCGGTAGCGGCGCCCAGCACGAGTAGGACGAAGGGAAGGCGGCGAGGGGCGGCGCGGCGCCGCGCGAGTAGGGATCGCGGTGCTGCACGGCGCAGGTAGGGAAGGCGGCGCGGCGCGGGTAGGGGTCGCGGTGCTGCACGGCACGGGTAGGGAACGCGGCGCGGCGCGGGTAGGGGTCGCGGTGCTGCACGGCGAGAGTAGGGAAGGCGGCGCGGCGCGTGGCGGGCAGGGAGAAGAGATCGCGCTGCGGGCGCGGCGAGGCGCGTGGCGGGCAGGGAGAAGAGATGGCGGCGCGGGCAGGGAGGAGAGGCTGCTGCGCGAGGGTCTCGCGTGCTTTTCTTTTGTGCCGGTTAAGAAACGGGAGCTTAACGGACGGTCCAGATGCGTATATAAGAGCATCTGTGGTAGATCCTGCAAACCGGCCGTCCGCTATGATTTGCGGGATTCATCTCGTATCTCCGTCCAAACAAATTCATCAAATCTGGCCGTTTCAGAAATTTTTTGTGGGATCCGGTATCCACGAGTCCAATACAGGATTTCGCCCCTTTTTTTTTGCACTATCCTCTATCCTTGGAGGGAGGAAAATTTCAACCCCAGCCGCTTCCCTCACAGCTGGCGCCATGGCCTCCCGAGCTCAATTCCGGCCGAATCTCGCGGCAAGTCGGCGCAGCCGCTCGCCATTGGCCACCGACCCAGCGGCAATGTGCTAACTAGCCACGTACGAGATTTGCTAGGTAGGTAGCCGCATACGTGTTTTGCTAGCTAGCTAGCGCGAGCAGGATCTCGGCCGCGGCCACGAGCAGGAGCTCAGCCGCGTTTGACGTGGTGCGCGCCAACAGCGGTGGCGGGAGGAGCCTTCGGCAATGGCGCCGCAGCAACAGCTCGACCGATGCGAGCTCAACATGTGTATTGAAAGATCATGTTGTACTTTAGATTAGGTTTTTATTGGGGGATGTAACTTTACCGGGAACACAACTTTTTTGTACATTATCTATTCTGGCGAAACAAAAGTCATATTGTAAAAAAGTAAAAAAATGTTTTGAGGTATCCTGTAAATCGAATTTTGTGGGACAAGGTATACGGGATCTACTAGAGATCCTCTAACCCCTACTTTCGCCCTCTTCTCGTCTATTCGTCCAGATTTGTTGGGATGTTTGGGATGTGTGGGAGGGCGCTGAATCGGGGGTGTATTAGAGCAAGTATAATAAGGTGACATAGGCGGGCTGTAAGACTTTAAATATTATATTATATCTTTACTGAGTTGGATGAGAGAGACTAGGAGAGATAAGATAAAGCGGACTACAGATTTACAAACAGCTGTAGTACAAGTTTCAAGAAGCTATGCGACAGTGTATGGTGGGCCATGTGGTAATAAAGTAGCACCTCCTTGTATCCCACTACTATATATGTTGGCTATTACATTGGCTAAAGATAACATGGTCACATGTTATAGGCATCAGTCAGTTACATTATTAACCATGCTTTTATGGAGGAAATACAGAAAAAGCCTGTTGTTAGGGCATATTTCTCCCTTAGTGGTTCTGGTGATTGATGACAATACAATTTGCGGACTAGTCTTGTGTGCATTGAGTATTTCAGATAATCTATCATATGACACGAGACGATTTATTCCCCTTGGTGATATAGAGGGAAGACGGTTATTTTCCTGCGTTTCTTTTTTAGTGGATTTGAGTCGTAGGAAAACCGTATTATTAAGAGGGGGTCCGCTTCGGAAAGGTTTAGGTGGAATCAACATGTACACTTTCCTTTGCACCCACTAAACTTTCCCTCTTTAATGGAGTTCCCTCTGTTTTCTGTTTGGTGATTGTGAAGCACTTTAGCGGTAATACCGCTCTGGGCAGCGGTAGTACCACTTGCGCGGTACTTCCGTGGTTCCAGTGTCGCGGTCACTACCACTTATTTTGGGTTATTGGACTCTTTCTTGCTTCAACGACAGTAGGGCGATAGTAGGGCGGTACGACACTACTACTGCCCCACCACCGTTGTTCTTTATGTAGCCCAGAGTAATTAGCGGTAGTAACGCGGTAGTACTGCTCGCGCGGTACTTCCGGCCTTCTACTACCATGGAAACTAATTCTTATATTTTGCTTCTGGAATCATTTTTCACTCAGTGGAAGTAGAGCGACAGTAGGGCACGGTAGTACCGCTTGACGCGGTACTGTCATCCTACGCACACTCCATTACCATAGTTCTCTGAGTACCGCGACCCTACCGGAAGTACCATTGGGGCGAGCGGTAGTACCGCTCCGGCGGCACTACCGCCTTGATTGTTTTGCTATTGCACTGCTACTCTTGGAACTACCACCGTGAGCAGTAGTATCGCTTGTGTGTGGGTTGTGGGTAGAAAATGGTTGGATTTCCCTCCACTATAAATAGGGGGTCTTCTTCCCCAAGAAGACCCACCTCTTATCCCCTTGCTTCATTGTTGCGCCCTAAAGCTCATTTTTCACCCAATCTCTCTCCCTAGCCATCAAATCTTGTTGATTCTGTAGGGTTTTCTTGAGACGGCCTCGATCTACACTTCCATCAAGAGAAATTTGAGTCCCCCCACTAATCCCTTGTGGATCTTGTTACTCCTGGGTGTTTGGGCACCCTAGACGGAAGGGGTCACCTCGGAGCCACAATCCATTGTGGTGAAGCTTCGTGGTGGTGTTGGGAGCCTCCAATTAAGTTGTGGAGAGAGCCCAACCTTATTTGTAAAGGTTCGGTTGCTGCCTTCAAGGGAACCACTAGTGGAATCACGATATCTTGCACTGTGTGAGGGCGTGAGGAGAATACGGTGGCCCTAGTGGCTTCTTGGGGAGCATTGTGCCCCCATACCACTCAAACGGAGACGTACTCCCCCCTAAAGGGAAGGAACTTTGGTAACACATCCTCGTCTCCATCGACTCCACTTGTGGTTACTTCTTACCTTTACTTTGTGCAAGCTTTTATTGTGTTGTATCTTGTGCTTGCTTGTGTTGTTGTTGAGCTCATCATATAGGTTGCCCACCTAGTTGCTTATCTAGACAATCTACATGTTGCTAACCCTAATTTGTTTAAAAGCGCTAAAATTTGGTAGTTGCCTATTCACCCTCCTAGTCCAATTCCCTCCTTTCCATACATATGTGGACTTTCGACCTTTCCCAGCCACATGGGCCTTGAGGGACTTGTGCGCCTGGCCCAATAAGGCCAGGGTGCCTTCCCTCAACCCATGCTTGGCACTTGCACTACTAGGGAAACCCTAGCAGTAGCGCTGGTTTTGTGCTCACTAGTAGCGCGGGTAGGCGCGCTACTAATAAGGCACTATAGCTATTGCTTAGCAGTAACGCGTGCCGCACGCGCTACTGCTAGGAGAAATAGCTACAACGCTTGTTCACTCCCACGCTGCTGCTAATGTAACTACTGGCAGCGTGTTTTCTTTCCATCGCTACTAGTATTGTTTTTTTTATTTTTTTATTTTTAGTGTATTTATGCGCCATCGTACAAATATTGGTACAATACCAGTTATGAGGTTTACATCATTATGTCCATAACAGTGTGTCAAATGAAGGTGGATTAGGTTCAAGTGGAGGCAATATGTGGTGCATGTCAAAAGTATACTACTAATCCAAACTTGATCTAGTTTGGACTAGTAGTACTTTCGATGTGCACCACATGTTGCCTCCACTTGAATCTAATCCGCCAGCACAAGCTATTTAATCATCATCATAATCATTAGCACCAACAATATTTATTTAATCACCACTAACACTAGCTAATAATAATCATCAGTCATTACCACCAACACTAGCTATTTTATCATCATAGTAATAGTGTAGCACATCATCATCCTCAAACTCATTTCTAGCTAATCACTCCTGCTGCTCTCTCTTAGGTAAAACAACATAAAACATGTGTAGCTCTCCTCCTTGATCAAGTTGGAGCATGCAGATGAACCTGTCTCCTAATTTTGGGTAGCACATCTGTTTGCTGCCCCCTAGTACTTGTCTGCGCTCCCCCATCACATATCTGGTCCAGTCTTGCACTATTAAGCATTCATCGCTGATCTTGAATGCACTAAAGTAACATGTAGGATATCTTGGCCGTAAGCTAATAATACTCATGGTACCTTTAGTCTCGATCCCATAAGGCACAACATTCATCGGGAGTCCCTGTTGAAGAACATCGTATGGTCACATACTTAGCAATGAAGTTTAGCTTCACAAATAATGTATGGAAAAGATGCACTGAGGACAAATAGTAAAAATCTTACCATCCTTCCTAAATAGATGTGACCGTAGTTCATGACGAACACTATTGGTCGCACGTTTTCAGTACTAAGATTTCTAAGTCCAGGAAGAAAATTTGTCTTGACGGTATCAAGATCCTCAAGCCATGAAACATAATGACATAGCTCCTCGCAGTTTAGTTCAGCCCCGGGACAGTAGTAGGTCCTGTCTACCAAGCGCTGGACATGTTTACTTGCACCGAAATAAGCTGACAATACAAATTAGTTGTCAACTATTTTTGAATAAACAATATCAAAGACATAAATATGGTTGAGAAACTTACATTTTGGTGTAACTGGAGGCGTCTGCACATCGACCCAGATGTCGGTATTACCTTCAATATCATCTTCTGGACGAATATCAAAGGTGATAACCATATCAGGCTGAAATGCATAAGTCTTGCATAGTGCTCGCCATGTTTTGCATCCAAAATAGGTGTAGTCGTCTGAATTGTATAATTTTGCATGGAAAATATAACCATGCTTGGTCTTCAAATAAACTTTCTTTACCTCCATAGTATGACTGAAACCTATCTTATCCAATACAAAAACTCTTGCATGGCAGGGGATACGCTAGTAGAATAGTAAAAAAATATAAGTTGAAGTAAATGAAGCAGATGTCATGCTTAATTACGAAAAAAGACTTGTCGTTGTGACTTACTGTATCCACTTCGAAGTTCTCGTCCAGCTTGATGCTGAAGCGCCTATCATCATCTAGGAAGATTCCATAGCACAGGCCGCGCTCGTCTTCGCAGTATTTGCAAATACCGAAATCCTTTTTGTCGTCAGACATTTCCTATGTTCATAGTTAAAACATTAATTGAAAATCGATAAAAGACAACTACCAGGATACTCAACATACAAATCCGGGGCACTCGATATTTCCTACATATTCTGGCAAAAGTCATGCAAAAATTCACGGAAAAATCCGGCATGACCTTTGCTAAAATAGGATATATCGAGCGCCTGAAATTTGCTGGAACGGAAATGAATCAACACTCCGACAAAACATAGGCCACTCGGAGGTGTAACCTGCAAACATGACCGGCCACTTGGATATTGAGCAACACAAGATATACGTTTCAAAATATCTTATAAGACTCAAATTAGCATGCATTCAATAAGCAAAAGTAAATCATCTCATGCGTCCGTACATCATCGAATATTATCACTAATACATCCCGAATAGTGTCATACATATAACATCACTAGTACAACTAAAACCCTAGCACACGACGGGTATCGGCGCGGGCGATGGACACCCACAGAGAAGGAACCATCACGGGATCATAGCTCCAGTGAGATCCCTGGAGAACCTACCAGGTATTGGAGAACCTGTGCTCCAACGCAAACAAGTAGCGACGGACGTGCGCGTCCTCCTCACTGACACGGTGATGCACCACCTCCACGGAGTCCTCGAGCCTCTGGACCGTCACTGGCCCACGCGACCGCCACCAAAGAAGGTTCGAGTCAGCGACAGGCTGGCTCCTCACCAACCTGCGCCCCCCGGTAGGTAGCGCCTCCCAGTACCACCCCGGCGGAGCCCAGTCCCGGACATGGCCCATCTGGTCAAGCAGGTGTCGTCCTCCGCCGACTCGACGACGAGGATGCGGGATAGGCATCATCCAAGTCGATGCGGGAAAATTGCTTTAACTAAAAAATAGCAACAAGTTCTTACTAACTAGTTCTATTAATTCAACTAGTTCTTACTAAAAATAAACTTACTATAAATAAAAATATTCTAGTACCTAATTAGTACCTAGTTCTTACTAACTAATTAGTACCTAAGAACTACTGCCCTAATTACCATCTAATTTGATGAACCTATAGGGGTGGAAAATGGTAGCGGATATTCCAATTATCCAACTATAAAGTGAAATAAGTGGTCAAATTTTACTCGTTTTATGATTCATCTTAGAAATTTGATTTGTTTCCACCCTTACATGAAGCATAACTCATTTGAGCTGCATCCGCATCCGATTCGTTTCCACCCTAACTAATTTGATGGAGGTAGAAACCCTAGGCAGAGGTAGGGGAGAGGGAGGAGCAGGCGTGCTCACCTCGGGTGCCTGCGACGAGGGAGGGGCAGGCGGCATCGAGGTCGTGGTCGGGGCTCCGGGGCGGCGTTGAGGTCGGGGGGGCGGGGGCGGCGTCCGGGGCGGCGTTGAGGTCGGGGTTGGGGGCAGCGTCCCGGGCGGCGTTGAGGTCGGGGGCGGGGCCGGCGTTGAATCTGGGGTCGGGGGCGGCGTGGGGAGAGCGCGCGGCGGCGGCGGCGAGAGTGGAGTTGATTTGGGGGATGAAGTGGTCGTGGGGAAGGACGAACCGTGTGGCTAAGTCAGAAGTACCAGTAGCACGTTCCAGAAAGGGCGCTGCTGCTACGTTAGCTACAACGCGTTCTGGAATACACGCTGCAGCTAAGGAGATTAGCAGTAGCGCTGGGCCATTATACGCGCTACTGCTAGGTTGGGCTAGCCAGGTGCGCCCAATTCAAACGTAGCAGCAGCGCTTTTCGCTAGTACGCGCTACTGCTAAAGTCATAGCAGTAGCGCGGTTTATTTACGCGCGTTGCTACTAAGTAGCAGCAGCGCTTGATTTTGTACAGCGCTACTGGTAAAATTCTGTGTATAGGCTTTTCCCTAGTAGTGTTGGGACGTGATGGAACCCTTGATGGACTTCCGGACTCCTCCGAAACTTTTTGAAACCTTCTTGAAGCTTCCTGGTATAATATCGAAAAAACTAAACTTTTTCTGAAACCCTGAAAGCAACTTGCCATATATAAATATTTACCTCTGAACCATTCCGGAGCTCCTCATGACGTTCGGGATCTCATCCGGGACCCCTATAAACATTCGGTCACCAAGATGCATATCCCAATGTTAGTCTAGCATCACCGAACGTTAAGCGTGCGGACCCTACGGGTTCGAGAATCATGTAGACATGACCGAGAC
This sequence comes from Triticum urartu, assembly GCF_056163025.1. Classification (NCBI taxonomy): domain Eukaryota; kingdom Viridiplantae; phylum Streptophyta; class Magnoliopsida; order Poales; family Poaceae; genus Triticum; species Triticum urartu. The sequence goes on along the minus strand of NC_141874.1, from coordinate 601,346,151 downwards.
ACCTCTCCGGTGAATAACCAATAGCGAAACTTGGATGCCCATATTGGTTCCTACATATTCCACGAAGATCTTTTATCAGTTGAACCATGATGTCAAGGATTCGGTTAATCCCATATGAAATTCCCTTTGTCTGTCGATATGTTACTTGCCCGAGATTCAATCGTCCATATCTCCATACCTAGTTCAATCTCGTTACTGACAAGTCTCTTTACTTGTTCTGTAATACAAGATCTCGTGACTAACTCATTAGCCACATTTGTTGCAAACTCTTTATGATGTTGTATTACCAAGAGGACCCAGAGATATCTCTCTGTCACATGGAGTGACAAATCCCAGTCTCGGTCCATGCCAACCCAACATAAACCTTCGGAGATACATGTAGAGCATCTTTATGATCACCCAATTACGAAGTGATGTTGATAGCACACAAGGTATTCCTCCGGTATCCAGGAGTTGCATGATCTCATGGTCTTAGGAATAGATACTTGACATGAAGAAAGCTATAGCAATAAACTCAAGTTATATGATCGAATGGTAAGCTTACGATTGGATCTTGTTCGTCCACTACTGCAGGATGCTACTAACGCGACACTACGATCAGAGACCCTTTGATGAAACTGTGTGCGATGCCATTATCGCAAACAGTGGTGTAAAAAACCCGTTGAAAAGGTGCAAAACGTTTGCGATGGAGGATGCATCAAACACGGTTCAAATTTTAGTTGCGTGTGCGATGCAGGGCATATGGTCCAGTTCAATTAACTGTTTGTGATGAGGAGGAACAAAAGAAATGGGCAGCCAGATGGAGGTGTGTGCGATATACAGTATATGGTTCACTCGGATGAACTGTTTGTGATTAGGCAACACAAAAGAAACGGTCAGCCAGATGAAGGTGTGTGCGATATACGCCAGGCAGTTCACTCGGATGAATTGTTTGCGTTGAGACATGAGAACAGAAACGGTTCGACTTAACAAGATGTGTGTGATACGCGGCAAACAGATCTGCAATCAGTAATGTGTGTGAAGACCGATAATAACACAGACGGTTGCTACTAATAAGACCTGTGTGTTGTGCGATGGGATTGCATACAGAACAACAACATACACACACACACACACACACACACACACACACACACACACACTTATAAGGACATGCTTGCATAACCAAATTAAACACCCACTTACATAGATGGCTACTACAACCATGGCATTTGCACACACCAAAGTAAACTATTACATGCATAATTACATAGGTGGCTACTACACACATGCCATTTCCACACACCAATAAAGTAAACTATATATTACATGCATGATTAACTAGCATAAATGATCATTTGATCATCATCTACTTCTTGTGACGCTTGCTCTACTTGTGGCTCGATCCGGGCTCGTCGATTTTGGTAACGAGGCACTTCCTCATGTCAACGATCCACCTGTGCATCTCGTAGCATGTGTACACGCTCTTGGCCGTGAACCTGAGGTGAGGTTCATCCAGTTGTCGCATCCAGGCCTTGTGCCAGGATAGGGGACTTGTTCTCTGGGCATCCTGCTTCATCTTTTCATAGTAGGGGTCGATGATGGCCGAGGCGAGTTCGACCAGGGAATCCTTCTTCGTTCTGCCCCAGACCCTGTAGTGGTCACGGATTTCGACAAGGTTCTTGCAGGCCAAGCCCGTAACACGGAGCACGTTTACATCGTCGATGGTTTCCACCGTGGCGAACTTGTAGTCAATGTTGTTGACAAACCTGTTGAAATGGTCGCAAGGCTCTGTGGCCATGCAGTAGTGGTAGATGAGGACATGATGGCCCACGCACAACTGGGCGATGACAACCTTCTGATCTATGCCGGGACGACCGCTAGTGTACTGGAGGTCGATGCCGACCACCTTGTACTTGTCTCGAGCAAGCAACTGCTCAACGTTGTTGATGTAGTCGTCCACCACGTCCGAGTCGATGGTGTACACCACCGAGAGATCCATCTCCCTCGCGTGGGTCTCCACTCTATGCTTGCCGAACTCCATTGGAGCGCCACTGGACATCCCCTCTCCATGTGTCGTCATTGGTGTGCTTGTTCTGTTGTGGGGCGTGACCGAAAAGTTGAAGAGACTAAGATTATAATGGCCGCGGGAATTAAAGGGGAAGCCGGACGGCCAGGAATATCGGCAGGCCCTGATGGCAGTTCTAATTTGCAGCGCGTAACTCCATCGTGCCGCACGTAACTGCATCACGTGCCAATGTGCACGGTGCAACCACATGCATATGGGGCCCCCCACGTGATCGTGCGCACGCCAAACCGCTGGCAGAGCGTGCATGGAGGCACGCGAGCAGAGCGCTCCGCGGTCGCCTCAACGGCGAACAATCATATATATATATAGCAGTTGAACGCGCAAGGAAAAGCTGTCCACAAGCCGAGCGCGTCAACGGACGCGAGCAGAGCGCGCCGCGGCTCCTAATGGCGAGCACATCACGCTGCGGCGCCTAACGGCGAGCAGAGCTTACCGAGGGACGCGAGTAGAGGCCGACACAGTGATACGTGGCAAATAAGACGAACTGTGCGAGCGATGTCGGAGACATCAAGCATGAATCAGATTAGAGTTGCATGTGCGATACGTGACATACAGTTGATCCATCCAAGCTGTTTGTGATGGAATAAGCAGTGTGTGTTGCGGGCAAACGCTTGCTGGTATATAACCTTAAATTTAAACAAAAAGTGTTAATGCATGTTACAAAAATTGTATAGCTGGAAACTATGTTCAAATACGACTCCAACGATATAATCATTGGTGACATGCGTTCGTATTTTATTAGTTAAATCCTACTTATAAACCAGGATGAGGGTATAGTAGGCAATTAAATCGCAAATGTTTTTTTGTATTAACCGTATGTGTACGTGTCCTTTCGTCATCCTCTCGCATGTCTTGTCACCCCGCTGCCGCAGACGGTTTACAGCGCAAGCTTGCGCAGCGTGCGGGGGCGTTCTTTTAGCCAAACGGTGGCGCCAATGAATCGTCGGTGAGCCCGTTCCCGTGCAACCTCGCAGGTTCCCGCGCAAGCTTCCCGCCCGACTCGGTGAAATTCCCCAAAATCCCAATGCTTATCGGCCACCTACAAAAACCCTCATGGCCCTGCGTCGCATTTTCCCCTCCCTCCCTGTAGCTTATCTCGTGTGCTTCTCCCACAATCGCCAATGGCACCGGTCCATCATCGTCGCTCAGCCACTCCGCCGTTATCAGAGGACAGTTCCAGCTGGGAGGCTACAACGCGACGGCGACGCAGTCCCCGGCGTAGTGTAGTGCGCGTGGCATCCCTGTTGGGTGTGCACGGAACACCCACCACACGCTCCGCCGCCGCTGCCCGTCGGCAGCTGTTGCCGGCCGCCATTGCCCCCACACCACCTTCGAAAGCCAGGGCCATCTCCCACTCCGCCGCCGCGGCCCGAAGGCGGGAGGTGACCGTCGTGGCCATCACCCACTCCGCCACCGCGGCCCGAAGGCGGGAGGTGGTGGTCGTGGCCGCCACCCCATCGTCAGCCACCGTGGCCGCCATCCCACCGTCGACCGCCGGGATCATCACCCGCTCCGCCACGGCCGCCCGAAGGAGGGAGGCAGAGGTGGGGGCCCGCAAGTGCGTCAGCGACCTTGCGCGCTACATCGAGTTCCTGCGGGAGGAGGAGGAGTGCCTCGTCGAGCACGCAAAGAGCCTTACCGCAGTTGTGGTCGTAGCACACGCCGACGCAGAGGCGATGAATCAGGAGATCTACGAGCAGTCCGAACGCTCCGAGAGGGATCGTCTCGAGCGGCAGTGGGCGTTTGAGCTGCGACGTCGCTGAACATGCAGCAGCGGTAGGCACCGTATTGCATTTCTCCAGCTCATCGGTAGGCTCCGGCTCCTCCTCTGCCTCTTACTGAGCGCGCTCGGCAGAGGAGAGGCTGTCGGAAGTAGCACAAAGCCCCTCCGTGTTAGTAGTAGTATTTAGGGGCTATTTTGTTCAGTTCATCTGACTATAGATGTGTGGTCGAACTATACAACATACTTAAAATTAGCTAGTATATATAGTTGAACTAGCTATTTCAGTACGTGGTTGGCAACAATTGGGGAAAAGTTTGGTCGGTTCAGCTGTCGAGTTGAACTGTTTGTATAAATAAAGAACGACTGCTTAATCTACGAATGCAATCTATGCTTAATTACTGAATTAGTTGCAAAAATTAGATAGTGCTAGTGATTTCTAGCTGCATATTTCGACAAATCACAGTGTTACAAGGATTGACAAATGGCAACGTTACTAGATCAACAAATGTCAATCTTTCCAGTTTGACAAATGATAACATACCCAATATGACAGATGCAAATCTTACCAAATTGTTTGTACGTGGTGGCACACGGGTCATCCAAAACAACCGTTTGCGTTGAAGGGATGCACAGATCCTGCGCTGCAGATTTTCCCTCGACTTAAGGGGGAATACCATAGCTCTCACTTTGCATACAGGTGTTCTATCGAAAACTGCGATCAAGAGCTGCAGAAATCCTACTCGACACATTTTCTCTTGGCTTCCTGGGGAAGCTGTCGGCACGCCTTTCGTTTAGTCAAGAACTCAAGCACCTGTCCACATGGCACCTCCTAGCCATTAAAAGAGTGAGGCATGGTTTCACGTGAATATTTAATAGAACACACACAATTTAAATTATACAAAATGTTTTAGATGTTACAGTGGTAGCTATTTGTTTCAAAATGCCTTTGTTGGCTGTTATTCGAGTGCGCCTTCTCTCAAAATGGACACGAGAAATACCACATCATGTCGGGTGCCATTCCATTATAGCATGTCAAGTTTCATGAATTTCAGACGAGTTTTGGATTTACTAGAATTTAGAAACAAAGTATCTCAACATTTTGCCAGCAATCAATAGTGCCCTGGTGTTTGAAATTCATTCCCATTTCTTGCATGGGACCTAAGCATGCCCCGAAGGACATATATTTGATTTTCAACCAATTTATATGCACTGGAGCTTGTGCATATAGTTCAAATTTGAATTATGCACATGAAATGCCTAGAAAACCCAGTTAATGTATAAAAATGTCCAAACGAACCCCGAAAAATTCCAGAAGTAAACACAACATTCATGTTGTTCTATGTTGACACTAGAAAAATTGTGAAAGCAATAAGAGGCGACGGATATCGTTTCGTCCCCAAAGGTGGCACATTCCCTACCGAAACCATCATGCTTGTTGTGAGAAGCTAAGTTTGTTGAGAACCTTATACCCAAACCTGCCCCAAATGGGACGAAAAATTTACCACGACATATTGATGCCGCTCCATGATAGCATGCCAAGTTTCATGAATTTTAGCCGAGTTTTGGATTTACTAGAATTTAAAAACCAGGTATCTCAATGTTTTGCCGGCAATAAACAATGCCTTGGTGTTTGAAATTCATTCCCATTTCTTGCATGGGACCTAAGCATGCCCCGAAGGAAACAGATTTAATTTTTCAACCAATTTATATGCACTGGAGCTTGTGCATGTAGTTCAAATTTGAATTATGCACATTAAATGCCTACAAAACCCAGTTAATGTATAAAAATGTCCAAACGAACCTCGAAAAAATCCAAAAGTAAACACAACACTCCTGTTGTTCTATGTTGACACTCGAAATTTTTTGAAAGCAATAAGAGGCAACGGATATTGTTTAGTCCCCAAAGGTGACACGTTCCCTACCGAAACTATCACGCTTGTTGTGAGAAGCTTATACCCAAACCTGCCCCAAATGGGACAAAAATTTTACCACAGCATGTTGATGCCGCTCCATGATAGCATGCCAAGTTTCATGAATTTCAGACGAGTTTTGGATTTACTAGAATTTAAAAACCAGGTATCTCAATGTTTTCGCCCGAGTGACGGTGGCTGGGTGTTTGAAATTCATTCCCATTTCTTGCATGGGACCTAAGCATGCAACCAAGGACACATATTTGATTTTTCAACCAGTTTATATGCACTGGGGAATGTGCATGTAGTTCAAATTTGAATTATGCACATAAAATGTCTGGAAAACCCAGTTAATGTATAAAAATGTCCAAACGAACCCCAAAAAATTCCAAAATTGGACACAACACTCTGGTTGTTCTATGTTGACACTCGAAATTTTTTGAAAGCAATAAGAGGCAATGGATATCATTTCGTCCCCAAAGGTGGCACGTTCCCTACCGAAACCATCACACTTGTTGTGAGAAGCTAAGGTTTGTGAGAACCTTATACCCAAACTTGCCCCAAATGGGACAAAATTTTTACCACGGCATGTTGATGTCGTTCCATGATAGCTGATGTCTACTACACAACCTTCTTGTATACGTTGTTGGGCCTCCAAGTGCAGAGGTTTGTAGGACAGTAGCAAATTTCCCTCAAGTGGATGACCTAAGGTTTATCAATCCGTGGGAGGCGTAGGATGAAGTTGGTCTCTCTCAAACAACCCTGCAACCAAATAGCAAGGAGTCTCTTGTGTCCCCAACACACCCAATACAATGGTAAATTGTATGGGTGCGCTAGTTCGACGAAGAGATGGTGATGCAAGTGCAATATGGATGGTAGATATAGATTTTTGTAATCTGGAAATATAAAAACGACAAGGTAACTAATGATAAAAGTGAGCACAAACGGTATTGCAATGCTAGGAAACAAGGCCTAGGGTTCATACTTTAACTAGTGCAAGTTCTCTCACCAATAATAACATATTTGGATCATATAACTATCCCTCAACATGCAACAAAGAGTCACTCCAAATTCATTAATAGCGAAGAACAAACGAAGAGATTATTGTAGGGTACAAAACCACCTCGAAGTTATCCTTTCTGATCAATCTATTCAAGAGTCCGTAGTAAAATAACATGAAGCTATTCTTTCCGTTCGATCTATCCTAGAGTTCGTACTAGAATAACACCTTAAGACATAAATCAACCAAAACCCTAATGTCACCTAGATACTCCAATGTCACCTCAAGTATATGTGGGTATGATTATACGATATGCATCACACAATCTCGGATTCATCTATTCAACCAACACAAAGAACTTCAAAGAGCGCCCCAAAGTTTCTACCGGAGAGTCAAGACAAAAACGTGTGCCAACCATGATACGTCTCCATCGTATCTACTTTTCCAAACACTTTTGCCCTTGTTTTGGACTCTAACTTGCATGATTTGAATGGAACTAACTTGTAGTGATGCTGTTTTCAGCAGAATTGCTGTGGTGTTATTTTTGTGTAGAAATAAAAGTTCTCGGAATGACCTGAAACTTCATGGATAATATTTTGTAATATATAAAAAATAATGGCGAAAGAATCAAGACCGGGGGTCCACACCCTGTCCACGAGGGTGGGGGTGCGCCTACCCCCTGGGCGCGCCCCCTGCCTCGTGGGCCCCCTGGTGCTCCACCGACCTCAACTCCAACTCTATATATTCATGTTCGGGGAGAAAAAAATCAGAGATAAGGATTCCTCATGTTTTACGATACAGAGCCGCCCCAAGCCCTAATCTCTCTTGGGAGGGCTGATCCGGAGCCCATTCGGGGCTCCGGAGAGGGGAATCCATCGCCATCGTCATCATCAACCTTCCTCCATCGTCAATTTCATGATGCTCACCGCCGTGCGTGAGTAATTCCATCGTAGGCTTGCTGGACAGTGATGGGTTGGATGAGATTTATCATGTAATTGAGTTAGTTTTGTTAGGGTTTGATCCCTAGTATCCATTATGTTCAGAGATTGATGTTGCTATGACTTTGCTATGCTTAATGCTTGTCACTAGGGCTCGAGTGCCATGATTTCAGATCTGGACCTATTATGTTTTCATGAATATATGTGAGTTCTTGATCCTATCTTGCAAGTCAATAGTCACCTATTATGTGTTATGATCCGTTAACCCCGAAGTGAAAATAATCGGGATACTTATCGGTGATGACCGTAGTTTGAGGAGTTCATGTATTCACTAAGTGCTAATGCTTTGGTTCGGTACTCTATCAAAAGGAGGCCTTAATATCCCTTAGTTTCCAATAGGACCCCGCTGCCACGGGAGGGTAGGACAAAAGATGTCATGCAAGTTCTTTTCCATAAGCACGTTTGACTATATTCAGAATACATGCCTACATTACATTGATGAACAGGAGCTAGTTCTGTGTCACCCTAGGTTATAACTGTTGCATGAGGAATTGCATCCGACATAATTCTCCATCACTGATCCAATGCCTACGAGCTTTTCATATATTGATCTCTGCTTAGTTACTTTTTCGTTGCCACTGTTATGCTTGCTACAAAACTGCTACTGTTACTTTTGATACCGTTACCACTACTATCATATTACTTTGCTACTAAATACTTTGCTGCAGATATTAAGTCTTTCAGGTGCGGTTGAATTGAAAACTCAAATGTTAATACTTGAGAATATTCTTTGGCCCCCCTTGTGTCAAATCAATAAATTTGGGTTGAATACTCTACCCTCGAAAACTGTTGCGACCCCTATACTTGTGGGTTATCAAGACTATTTTCTGGCACCGTTGCCGGGGAGCATAGCTCTATTCTTTGAGTCACTTGGGATTTATATCTGTTGATCACTATGAGGAACTTGAAAGATGAAAGAACCAAGATTTTTACCTCAACTACGAGGGGAGGTGAGGAACTGCCATCTAGCTCTGCACTTGATTCACCTTCTGTTTTGAGTAAACTTGAGACACCTACTACTGCTATTGATTCTGATAGGTCGCATGTTATTGATGATGCCACTTCTGCTATGCGTGATATCTATGATGAAACTACTTCTATGCTTGATACTACTGTGCCACTAGGTGAATTTCTTGATGAACAACTTGCTAGGGCTAGAGAGAATGAAATTATTAAAACTGATAATATTGATGAAAATGATGATGAAGATTCTCCCCTAGATATGAATTGCTTGTTGTCCCTGAGGGTTATGTTATGGATGAAGAAACTGCTAAAGATTTTCTTGCTTGCAATGATAGATATGATCTTAAGAAATTATTAGCTAAGCTGAAAGAAAAATCTTTGAATGCTAGAATGAAATATGACCCTACTTTTGCTACTTCACCTATCTGTATTTACGATAAGGATTATGATTTCTCTATTGACCCTGAGATATTACTTAGGTTGAATCTGATCCTTTTCATGGTTATGAATCTGAAACTGTTGTGGCACATCTACTAAATTAAATGATATAGCCACCCTATTCACTAATGATGAGAAAACTCGCTATTATTATATCCTTAAATTATTTCCGTTCTCACTAAAGGGTGATGCTAAAACATGGTTTAATTCTCTTGATCCTGTTGTGTGCGTAGTCCCCAGGATATGATTTATTACTTCTCTGCTAAATATTTCCCTGCTCATAAGAAACAAGCTGCTTTAAGGGAAATATATAATTTTGTGCAAATTGAGGAAGAGAGTCTCGCACAAGCTTGGGGAGGTTTCTCCAATTACTTAATGCTTTGCCTGATCATCCTCTTAAGAAAAATGAAATACTTGATATCTTTTATAATGGACTAACCGATGCTTCCAGAGACCACCTGGATAGTTGTGCTGGTTGTGTTTTCAGGGAAAGAACTATTGATCAAGCTGAATTGCTATTGAATAATATGTTGAGTAATGAAATTGATTGGACACTTCTTGAACCATCTCCTAAGCCAACTCCGAAGAAAAGGGGTATTTTATTTCTCAGTCTCGAAGATATGCAAGAGGCAAAGAAATCTATGAAGGAAAAAGGTATTAAAGCTGAAGATGTTAAGAATTTACCACCTATTGAAGAAATACATGGTCTTGATAACCCGACACAGGTAGTAGACGTAAATTCTCTCAATAGATTTGATAAAGCTGAAATCTCGTCTACTAAGTTTGCTAGCCAATGCTTGGATGAGTTTGATGCCTTTATGGTTAAACAAGAAAACTTCAATGCTTATGTTGGTAGACAATTGAAACGTAATGTATATGATTGAACACTTGAGTGATTATATGTCTAGAGTTAAAGGTGAACTTAACCTTATTAGTAAACATGCTTCTATGGTTACCACTCAAGTAGAACAAGTGCTTAAGGCTCAAAATGATTTGCTCAATGAATTAAATAATAAGAATAATGATAATGCTGTTAAGGTTGTGACTAGAGGAGGTAAAATCACTCAGAAACCTTTGTATCCTGAGGGCCATCCTAAGAGAATTGAGCAAGATTCTCAGAGAACTGATGTAGATGCACCTAGTCCTTCTAAGAGGAAGAAAAAGAAAAATGATAGGACTTTGCATGCTTCTAGTGAACCTATTGTAGACACACCTGAGAATCCCAATGATATTTTTATTTCTGATGCTGAAACACAATCTGGTAATGAACATGAACCTAGTGATAATGTTAATGATGATGTGCATGTTGATGCTCAACCTAGCAATAATAATGATGTAGAGATTGAACCTATTGTTGATCTTGATAACCCGCAATCAAAGAATCAACATTATGATAAGAGAGACTTTGTTGCTAGGAAGCACGGTAAAGAAAGAGAACCATGGGTTTAGAAACCCATGCCTTTTCCTCCTAAACCATCCATGAAAAAGGATGATGAGGATTTTGAGCGCTTTGCTGAAATGATTAGACCTATCTTTTTGCGTATGCGTTTGACTGATATGCTTAAAATGAATCCTTATGCTAAGTATATGAAATATATTGTTACAAATAAGAGAAAGATAATGGAAGCTGAAATTTCCACCATGCTTGCTAATTACACTTTTAAAGGTGGAATACCTAAGAAACTTGGAGATCCAGGAGTACCAACTATACCATGCTCCATTAAAAGAAATTATGTTAAAACTGCTTTATGTGATCTTGGAGCCAGTGTTAGTGTTATGCCTCTCTCTGATTTGAATAAGTTGACACTTACTGAAATATCTTTGCAAATGGCCGATAAATCAACTGCTATACCTATCGGTATTTGTGAGGATGTGCCTGTTGTGGTTGCTAACGTTACTATTTTAATGGACTTTGTTATTCTTGATATTCCCGAGGACGATAATATGTCTATTATTCTTGGTAGACCCTTTTTGAATACTACAGGGGCTGTTATTGATTGCAACAAAGGCAATGTCACTTTTCATGTTAATGGTAATGAGCGTACGGTACACTTTCCGAGGAAACAACCTCAAGTCCACAGTATCAATTCTATTGGAAAAATTCCAACGATTACTATTTGAGGTTTTGAATTTCCTCTTCCTACTGTCAAAAAGAAATATGAGATTCTTATTGTTGGGGACATGCATATCCCCGTTGAGGTAACCTAGTGCTATTAAAAAATTCTCTGGTTTCATGCGATTCGGAATGAGTTTGTTAACAAGACTTGATCAACCTTGTTAGTGGATTCCTTTTGATGAGCATGAGATGAATGAAGTTAGAAAGAACAACGTTTTGTACCCTCCTTTTACTTTCTATTATTTAGATTAAATTAAGAAAAATAGTATTTTCTGTCTGTTTTCTGAATTATCCTTGCAATAAAAAAATACCCCAAAAATAAAAGTTCTCCAAATGCCCTGAAAATTATGTATGATTTTTTCTAGAATATTTAAGAATATTTGGCACTAAGAACACACCAGGGGGACCTACCATGTGCCCACGAGGGTAGATGGCGCGCCCCCTACCTCGTGGACCCCACGTGGCCCCCCTCCACTTATTCCTGCACCCACACACTTCGTCTTCCTCCATAAAAAATCACTAGCCAGCTCAAACCCGTGTTCTAGCTCATCTTGCTGCAATTTTCGATCTCCTTGCTCAAAGCTCCATTCATGAAACTATTTTGGGGGATTGTTCTTTGGTATGTGACTCCTCCAATGGTCCAATTAGTTTTTGTTCTAGTGCTTTATTTATTGCAAATTTTTGCTACTAACGTGACCCTGTTCTTGAGCTTGCATGTCAAATTTATATGGTCCCAAGTAGTTCTAATGCATGATATAGTCTCTAGGCACTTGTGGGAGTAGTTGCTATCAATCTTATTGAGTTTGGTTCACTTTTATTTTGAGTCACTAAAAATTTCAGAAATTTTTCAGAGGAAGAAATATGTTTAGGAAAATGTACCAAGGTGGTTCCTCAAGGAAGCAAGGACCCATGCCCGCGATACGTGAGCCGGACTATGAACTACCAAGAGAATCTCAAGTGCGACCTTGTGAATAGCCGTTAGAAGATTTTATGGTCCAAGCAGGAATTAAGGAGGGATTTGACGCATATGTGTGTAACGCTGAACTTGAGGACTTCATGGCAGATAAGTGCCCTCAATAACAAACCTGACCGATTCCTTTGTGAGAAGGTTTAAATTTACATCATCACGCAATTCTCACATTGTCCTATTTGATCTCTATGTTAAATCTTATACCATGGATTTAGAAGATTTTAATGCTGCTTGTAAACTCCCGCAGTTGGGTAATGTTAGTGAACCTCGCAAATCTGAATATAAGGACTTCCTTGCTAGTATTACTGTGGGGGAATCTAGAGAAATCACGCAAGCTACCATAGGGAGCATCCATTTTCTTGCCATTCATTATTTTGCTCTCTTTATAAGTAGATGCATTAACGGTAAGGATGAGGCATGTCACATGTGTGTTCCAGATCTTAGTGTCCTCAAGAGTGATGTATTAGATGATAAACAATATAACTTGGGGGCTATTGTTGCACGTAGGTTGCATCCTAACGGTATAAGTGGAGATTTGTTTGGTGGAATATATGCAACTCGTGTAGCTAATTATCTCGAGGTACCCATACATGCAAATGATATGAAATTGCCTCCTGCTTATCTAGATTATAATGCTATGGTTCACCATTAGTTTGTTGAGAGGAATGAACAGTTCCTCTAGTACCGACTAATCTTTGACAGACGTTGCACTGTCCATGTTGCTCTCCCTACTCCTGGTTTCTTTGATTTTCAGGAAAAAGGGAGATATATTATAACCAGAGAGGAGGCGAACAAGTATGAGAGGAGGACGGAGGCAGCTCGCCTCCAAGCTGCAACTCATGAGGCAATAGCCGCTGCATCTCAGTACGACCCCAGCTACAACTTTGATCCATGGGCATAGACCAACTTAGGCCAAAAGCCTAAGCTTGGGGGAGCACGTATTTCTCACTGACATTACATTCATTTTCGCACACTCATTCTAGTTGTCGGTGCTCATACTTTTTGATTGTACTATCCATGCTAGTTTATTTTCTTTTTAAGCCTTCTTCTTGTGTGTTTGAAAAACCTTAAGAAAAACCAAAAAAATAGCTGTAGCCTTTAGCTAGTTTACTTTCCATGCCTGTAGTAGTAATAATTAAAAGAAAACCCAAAAAGATTTCTCGTTCTTCTTTTGCTTGTTGGGAGCTTTCCCGTGTAAATAGTTTTATTTCTTTTCTTTGGGGGTTGAGAGGAGAAGACCTTGATGAAAATGTTGAAAGGCTCTCATATGCACTATTGTTGATTTAACGAAGAGCCATATTACTTTGTCTTCTCCTTTGTATCGAATGCTTGCAGATTCCAACTTAGTCCAATGCACCTGCACTATTATTATTATCCACACCGTTCGGTCATGCAAATGAAAGGCAATAATGACGATATATGATGGACCGATTGAGTTAAGAAAAGCGGGTATGAACTCGACCTCTCTTGTTTTTGTAAATATGATTAGTTCATCATTCCTGATTCAGCCTATTATGAATGAAACATGTTTGCAATGACAATTAGAGATTATAGTTGCTTATGCTATGCTTAATTAGCTAGGAGTTTATAATGGTTTACCTTGCGTGCCAACATGCTATTAAAATGGTTGTGATGTGGTATGATAGGGTGGTATCCTCCTTTGAATGATTCAACTGGCTTGACTTGGCACATGTTCACACATGTAGTTGAAACAAAATCAACATAGCCTCCACGATATTTATGTTCATGGTGGATTATATCCTACTCATGCTTGCATTCAATGTTTATTAATTTTAATGCATGTTCATGACTGTTGTCGCTCTCTAGTTGGTCGCTTCCTAGTCTTTTTCTAGCCTTCACTTGTACTAAGCGGGAATACTACTTGTGCATCCACTTCCATAAACCCCAAAGTTATTCCATATGAGTCCACCATACCTTCCTATATGCGGTATCTACCTGCGCTCCAAGTAAATTTGTATGTACCAAACTCTAAACCTTCAAATGAAATTCCGTTTTGTATGCTTGAATAGCTCATGTATCAACTAGGGCCGTCTGTATCTTCCATGCTAGGCGGGTTATTATCAAGAGGAGTGGACTCCACTCCTCACTCACGAGAAAATGGCTTGTCATCGGGATGCCCAGTTGTAACGCCCTCGATGCGGCTATATCTCCCACGTGTCAAAGCACGACTTAGAGGCATAACCGCATTGAAAGCAATGTCGCAAGTGAGGTAATCTTCACACAACCCATGTAATACATAAGGGAAAGAGATACATAGTTGGCTTACAATCGCCACTCACACAATACAAGAATAAAGCATTACATCATCAAGCTACAATCAAGGTCCGACTACGAAACCCAAAATAAAAGAAGACTACCCCAAATGCTACACAGATCAGCGATCGACCCCAACTGGGCTCCACTACTGATCAACTAGAACGAAACAACACAAAGGATAAGATCTTCATCGAGCTCCTCCTTGAGCCTGGTTGCATCACCTGCTCGGTAACATTGGCACCTGCAAACTGGTTTTGGAAGTATCTGTGAGTCACGGGGAATCAACAATCTCATACCCTCGCGATCAAGACTATTTAAGCTTATAGGTAAGGTAAAGGTATGAGGTGGAGCTGCAGCAAGCTACTAGCATATATGGTTGCTACCATACGCAAATGAGAGCGAGAAGAGAAGGCAAAATCACGGTCAAACAACTATGATCAAGAAGTGATCCTAGAACAACCTACGTCAAGCATTACTCCAACACAGTGTTCGCTTCCCGGACTCCGCCGAAAAGAGACCATCACGGTAACACATGCGGTTGGTGCATTTTAATTTAAGATAAGTTTCAGGTTATCTACAACCGGACAATAACAAATTCTCATCTGCCCATAACCGCGGGCACGGCTTTCGAAAGTTCAAATCCCTGCAGGGGTGCCCCAACTTAGCCCATCACAAGCTCTCATGGTCAACGAAGGATATTCCTTCTTCCAAGACAATCCGATCAAACTCGACATCCCGGTTACAAGACATCCTCGATAATGGTAAAACAAGTCCAGCAAAGCCGCCCGAATGTGCCGAGAAATCCCGATAGGAGCTGCACATATCTCATTCTCAGGGCACACTCCGATGAGACTAGCTACGAGTAAAACCAACCCTCAAGTTTCCCCGAGGTGGCCCCGCAGGCAGCTCAGTTTGGACCAACACTCAGAGGAGCACTGGCCCGGGGGGGGGGGTTAAATAAAGATGACCCTCGAGAGCGCGACTCCCAAGGGAAAAGTAGGTGGTGGTGAGGCAAATGGTAAAACCAAGGTTGGGCCTTGCTGGAGGAGTTTTATTCAAAGCGAACTGTCAAGGGGTTCCCATTATAACCCAACCGTGTAAGGAACGCAAAATCCGGGAACATAACACCGATATGACGGAAACTAGGGCGGCAAGAGTGGAACAAAACACTAGGCATAAGGCCAAGCCTTCCACCCTTTACCAAGTATATAGATGCATTAATTAAATAAGAGATATTGTGACATCCCAACAAAATATCCATGTTCCAACATGGAACAAGCTCCAATCTTCACCTGCAACTAGCAACGCTATAAGAGGGGCTGAGCAAAGCGGTACATAGTCAAACAACGGTTTGCTAGGACAAGGCGGGTTAGAGGCTTGGCTTAACAATATGGGAGGCATGATAAGCAAGTGGTAGGTATTGCAGCATGGGCATAACAAAAGAGCGAGCAACTAGCAAGCAAAGATAGAAGTGATTTCGAGGGTATGGTCATCTTGCCTGCAAAGTTCTCAGAGTTGACTTGATCCTCGTAAGCGTACTCAACGGGCTCCTTGATCACGTACTCGTCTCCCGGCTCTACCCAAGAAAGACAACAAGCAAAAGGAACACAATCAACCACGTGCAATGCTCAAGCAACATGATGCAAACATGGTATGATATGCTGGATGCGATATGTGATGCATATGCATGATTTGGAAAGGAAATAATTGGACCTGGCCTCAACTTGTAAAACCAAGAGTGCCACTGGAAAAGTGAGTTGATTTCGGTCGAAATCGATATAAAGATCACCGGAATCGGATGCACGGTTTGGAAATGGCAAGCAAAACAAATATGGCACCGGTCTGCGATAATCAACACGAGACCATCTAAATGCATCAAGAACAACATGCTACTGCACCCAAACATAGCAACAAAATACATGGCAGGGATCCACTCATGATGCTTGACAAAATATGAACACTGAGCTATGGCTAATTCACTCATTAACAGGTTCAAACAAGCATGGCAAAAGTGCAAATGATAACAGGTTACAGACTTAGTGAAATAAACAACAAGTCAGGAATTTATCATCAGGAAGCAATGTTTAGAGCACGAAAACTACATTCTATAGGAACATATCATGGCAAAGCAAGGCATGGCATGAAGATACTCAAAGCATACAACAAAAGTCCCTTAGTGACCATGAGCCAAAAGGGATCAGA
This sequence comes from Triticum urartu, assembly GCF_056163025.1. Lineage (NCBI taxonomy): Eukaryota > Viridiplantae > Streptophyta > Magnoliopsida > Poales > Poaceae > Triticum > Triticum urartu. The sequence continues at coordinate 601,329,486 of NC_141874.1, read as the reverse complement.
AGATACAATTGGAAGCATGTGAACATAGCAAAAACATAAACAGATTCAGACTTAGTGAAAAACTGGAGCTTGCAAAATAGATATCAAGTAGGCATGTTAGCGAGCTCGATGCTCTCATCACAAGGCATTGCATGATAAACTAAGCATACACCCAGCAAGTAGATATGTCATAGAAGCTATACATGGCAAGAACAACAATATAGCATGCACGGATCAACAACAACAAGCTTGGCAAAATTGCTAAACATGTTAACAATCTGCCAGGAACATTTTATAGCAAAAGTAGAGCTCGATTGACTCAAGCTACGGTGCTCCATAATTGCAAACAAAGACATGGATGGATAGAGCACAACATTATCTACAAAACATCCTTACTAATCATGCTCAAAAGATGCACGGATCACTAGGAAACAACATAAACATATGGCATAAAAATTACAGCAGGACAAGGACTTAGTGAAATTCTAAGTCCCTGAAATCAGCATCACTGAGTAAGCTACTTTGCATGCTTGTGCTAGTCACCACAAAGATCACAAAAATACATGGCATACACCCCTGTAAAGATGACATGGCATATTTCAAAACACATGTAGAGCTCCAGATCATAGCATGCACACATTAATCATGGCAAAAATGACAAAAGTGCATTTGCTGAAACATATCTGAAACTATCATCACATAGCCCTCTTCCAACAGCATTTCAGGCATCAAGATGAGCTCAAATGGAAATGATGCAATGATATGAAATGATGTACTCGTCGAGACGAACATTCTGATATGCTACATGCACGAATTGGAGCAACGGTGATGAAGTTATGATGCGATGAAAAGTGCATAAAATACTGGGATCTGGGGACTTAGAGAAAATATTAGCCCGCGGGAAAAGTCAACGGGCGGACGAGGTGGTGCGGGATGAGAGGATCCGAGGCACGGGGAGGCTCTTTGGATCCAGGGATTGGTGGATCTGGTCCACCCGACCAGATCTGACCGGAGTGGAGGAAGGCGCTGGCGAGGTGGCGCGTTCCGGCAATGGAGCTCCTCCGGCGAGCTCGATTGGATCCGGGGCGGCTATGGCGGGGCGGAGCAAGGATGCGCTGGCGACGAGGCACGGCGGCGTGGAGCGGCGAAGGCGGGGCGGAGCAGCGCCTGACGGCGGCTGAGGCGACCGGCGCCGGAGCGCAGGTGGCGGCGGGGCAGCGCACGACGCACCGGGCGGCGGCGGCGCGGGAGCACAGGCGATGGCGGGTGGCGCGCGGCTGCGTCCCGGGCCGGGAGGGCCCGATCCGGGCCCCGGTGGGCCGCGGTGGCCGGGAGGAGGCATGAGGCCAGGTGGCGCGCGCGGGTTGGCCTGGAGTGGCGGCGGAGCTGAGGTGGCACAACGGGATTGGCCCGAGTGATGTGGAGGGCGGACATGTCCGGCGCGGGAGGAAGAAATGTCCGGCGGCGCGAGGAGGACGAAGGTTAGGGTTTCATCTGCGTGAAAAATCCGGGAGGGACACATATTTATAGGTAGAGGGAGCTAGGAGAGTCCAAATGAGGTGCGGTTTTCGGCCACGCGATTGTGATTGAACGACCTAGATGATGGAAGGGGTTTAGGTGGGTTTTCGGCCACTTTGGAGGGGTGTTGGGCTGCAACACACACGAGGCCTTTCCAGTCCCTCGGTTAACCATTGGAGTATCAAACGAAGTCCAAATGGCATGAAACTTGACAGGCGATCTACCGCTAGTAAACCAAGGCCGCATGACAAGTCTCGGTCCAATCCGAAAACGTTTAACACCCGCACATGAAAAGAGGTAGAAAAGGACACCAGGTGACATAGGAGCGCCGGATTGCAAAACGGACAACGGGGAAAATGCTCGGATGCATGAGACAAACATGTATGCAAATGCGATGCACATGATGACATGATAAGATGCAACACGCAAGCAAATGACATGGCAACATCGGCGAATAACTGGACGACACCTGGCACAACGATCTCAGGGCGTCACACCAGTCCCATGCTCAAACTAAATCAAAATAATTGCAAACAAAACTCCCCCAGGATTTTTGTTAGTTGGAGGCACCCGTTGTTTCATACAAGCCATGGATTGATGAATGTTGGTGGTAGGGGGGGGGGTATAAACTTTACCATTCTGTTTGGTAACCGCCTATAATGTGTGTAACATGGAAGATATCGAGATCTCTCGGTTGTTATGTTGACAATGAAAGTATACCACTCAAAATATTATTTATCTCTATTTCAAAATCGAGCTCTGGCACCTCTACAAATCCCTTCTTCCCTCTGCGAAGGGCCTATCTATTTACTTTTATGATAAGTCATCCTCCTCTTATTAAAAAGCACCAGTTGTAGAGCACCGCTGTCATTTGCATCCATTACTATTAATTTATATTGAGTATGACTGGATCTCTTTTACCATGAATTACAATGTTTAGTCAGCCCTTGATCTTCAGAGGTGCTCTGCATTTATGTTCTGCGGTCTCAGAAAGGGCTAGCGAGATACCATCTTGTTATATCATATTATGATTGTTTTGAGAAAGTGTTGTCATCCGAGATTTATTATTATTGCTCGCTAGTTGATTATGCCATTGATATGAGTAAATATGAGACCTAAATGTTATTGTGAATATAGTTAGTTCATAATCTTTTCTGAAAACTTGAATGCTGGCTTTACATATTTACAACAACAAGAGCAAACAAAGTTTGTAAAAGTTTTTCTTTATCACTTTCAGTTTATCAACTGAATTGCTTGAGGACAAGCAAAGGTATAAACTTGGGGGAGTTGATACGTCTCCATCGTATCGAATTTTCCAAACACTTTTGCCCTTGTTTTGGACTCTAAGTTGCATGATTTGAATGGAACTAACCCGGACTGACGCTGTTTTCAGCAGAATTGCCATGGTGTTATTTTTGTGTAGAAATAAAAGTTCTCGGAATGACTTGAAACTTCACAGAGAATATTTTTGGAATATATAAAAAATACTAGCGAAAGAATCAAGACCAGGGGGACCACACCCTGTCCATGAGGGTGGGGGCGCGCCCCCTGCCTCGTGGCCCCCCTGGTGCTCCACCGACCTCAACTCTAAATCTATATATTCATGTTCGCGGAGAAAAAAAAATCATAGAGAAGGATTCATCGCGTTTTACGACATGGAGCCGCCGCCAAGCCCTAATCTCTCTCGGAAGGGCTTATCTGGAGTCCGTTCGGGGCTTCGGAGAGGGGAATCCGTCGCCATCGTCATCATCAACCTTCCTCCATCACCAATTTCATGATGCTCACCGCCGTGCATGAGTAATTCCATCGTAGGCTTGCTGGACGGTGATGGGTTGGATGAGATTTATCATGTAATCGAGTTAGTTTTGTTAGGGTTTGATCCCTAGTATCCATTATGTTGTGAGATTAATGTTGCTATGACTTTGCTATGCTTAATTCTTGTCACTAGGGCCCGAGTCCCATGATTTCAGATCTGAACCTATTATGTTTTCATGAATATATGTGAGTTCTTGATCCTATCTTGCAAGTCAATAGTCACCTATTATGTGTTATGATCCGTTAACCCCGAAGTGACAATAATCGGGATACTTACCGGTGATGACCGTAGTTTGAGGAGTTCATGTATTCACTAAGTGCTAATGCTTTGGTCCGGTACTCTATTAAAAGGAGGCCTTAATATCCCTTAGTTTCCAATAGGACCCCGCTGCCACAGGAGGGTAGGACAAAAGATGTCATGCAAGTTCTTTTCCATAAGCACGTATGACTATATTCGGAATACATGCCTACATTACATTGATGAACTGGAGCTTGTTCTGTGTCACCCTAGGTTATAACTGTTGCATGAGGAATCGCATCTGACATAATTCTCCATCACTGATCCAATGCCTACGAGCTTTTCATATATTGATCTCTGCTTAGTTACATTTCCGTTGCCACTGTTACACTTGCTACAAAACTGCTACTGTTACTTTTGCTACCGTTACCGCTACTATCATATTACCTTGCTCCTAAATACTTTGCTGCAGATATTAAGTCTTTCAGGTGCGGTTGAATAGACAACTCAACTGGTAATAATTGAGAATATTGTTTGGCTCCCCTTGTGTCGAATCAATAAATTTGGGTTGAATACTCTACCCTCGAAAACTTTTGCGATCCCCTATACTTGTGGCTTATCAAACCCCTATGCATAAGTTCACAAGGTCACTGAACCCGCAAGTTGATCAAAAAAACATACATCAAGTAGATCATGTTAATATCCCATTGTCACCACAGATAAGCACATGCAAGACATACATCAAGTGTTCTCAAATCCTTAAAGACTCAATCCGATAAGATAACTTCAAGGGGAAAAATCAATCCATTACAAGAGAATAGAGGGGGAGAAACATCATAAGATCCAACTATGGTAGCAAAGCTCGCGGTACATCAAGATCGTGCCAAATCAAGAACACGAGAGAGAGAGATCAAACACATAGCTACTGGTACATACCCTCAGCCCCGAGGGTGAACTACTCCCTCCTCGTCATGGAGAGCGCCAGGATGATGATGATGAAGAGGGACACCGGTGAGGGATCCCCCCTCCGGCAGGGTGCTGGAACAGGGTCCCGATTGGTTTTTTGTGGCTATAGAGGGTTGCGGCGGCGGAACTCCCGATCTAGGTTTCTTTTCGGGGGTTTCTATATTTATAGGAATTTTTGGCGTCTGGGACAAGTCAGGGGGGGTCTCCGAGTCGTCCAAGAGATAGGGGGCGCGCCCAGGGGGTAGGGCGCGCCCTCCACCCTCGTGGACGGATCGGGACTCTTCTGGCCCAACTCTTTTACTCTCGGGCTTCTTTTGGTCCATAAAAAATCATCAAAAATTGGCACGTCAATTGGACTCCGTTTGGTATTCCTTTTCTGTAGAACTCAAAAACAAGGAAAACTAGAAACTGGCACTGGGCTCTAGGTTAATAGATTAGTTCCAAAAATCTTATAAAATAGCATATAAAACATCCTAGATGTATAATACAATAGCATGGAACAATAAAAAAATTATAGATACGTTCGAGACGTATCAAGCATCCCCAAGCTGAATTCCTACTCGTCCTCGAGTAGGTAAATGATAAAAACAGAATTTTTGATGTGGAATGCTACCTAACATATTTTTCAATGTAATTTTCTTTATTGTGGCATGAATGTTCAGATCCGAAAGATTCAAGACAAAAGTTTAATATTGACATAAAAATAATAATACTTCAAGCATACTAACGAAGTAATTATGTCCTCTCAAAATAACATAGCCAAAGAAAGCTCATCCCTACAAAATCATATAGTTTGTCCATGTTTCATTTTTGTCACACAAAATGCTCCCATTATGCACAACCCCGATGACAAGCCAAGAAATTGTTTCATACGTTAGTATTCTCAAACTTTTTCAACTTTCACGCAATACATGAGCACGAGCCATGGACATAACACTACAGGGGGAATAGAAAATGATGATGGAGGTTTGTGTGGAGAAGACAAAAGGGAGAAAGTCTCATATCGACGCAGCTAATAAATGGGCTATGGAGATGCCCATCAATTAATGTCAATGCGAGGAGTAGGGATTGCCATGCAACGGATGCACTAGAGCTATAAATCTATGAAAGCTCAACAAAAGAATCTAAGTGGGTGTGCATCCAACTTGCTTGCTCACGAAGACCTAGGGAATTTTGAGGAAGCCCATTGTTGGAATATACAAGACAAGTTCTATAATGAAACATTCCCACTAGTATATGAAACTGACAAAATAAGAGACTCTCTATCATGAAGATCATGGTGCTACTTTGAAGCACAAGTGTGGAAAAAGGATAGTAACATTGCCCCTTCTCTCTTTTTCTCTCATTTTTTGGGCCTTCTCTTTCTTTATTTGGCCTTTCTCTTTTTTCCTCACACGGGACAACGCTCTAGTAATGATGATCATCAAACTTCTATTTATTTACAACTCAAGAATTACAACTCGATACTAGAACAAAATATGACTCTATATGAGTGCCTCCAGCGGTGTACCGGGATGTGCATTGATTGAAGAATGACATGTATACAAAATTATGAACGGTGGCTTTGCCACAAATACGATGTCAACTACATGATCATGCAAGGCAATATGACAATGATGAAGCGTGTCATAATAAACGGAATGGTGGAAAGTTGCATGGCAATATATCTCGGAATGGCTATGGAAATGCCATAATAGGTAGGTATGGTGGCTGTTTTGAGGAAGATATAAGGAGGCTTATGTGTGATAGAGCATATCATATCACAGGGTTTGGATGCACCGACGAAGTTTGCACCAACTCTCGAGGTGAGAAAGGGCAATGCACGGTACCGACGAGGCTAGCAATGATGTAAGGGTGAGAGTGCGTATAATCCATGGACTCAACATTAGTCATAAAGAACTCACATACTTATTGCAATAATCTACAAGTCATCAAAACCAAACACTACGCGCATGCTCCTAGGGGGATAGATTGGTAGGAAAAGACCATCGCTCGTCCCCGACCGCCACTCATAAGGAAGGCAATCAAACAACACCTCATGCTTCAAATTTGTTACACAATGGTTACCATACGTGCATGCTACGGGACTTGCAAACCTCAACACAAGTATTTCTCAAATTCAAAAATACTCAACTAGCATGACTCTAATATCACCATCTTCATATCTCAAAACAATCATCAAGTATCAAACTTCTCATAGTATTCAATGCACTTTATATGAAAGTTTTTTATTATACCCAACTTGGATGCCTATCATATTAGGACTAATTTTATAACCACAGAAAATTACCATGCTGTTCTAAAAGACTCTCAAAATAATATAAGTGAAGCATTATAGATCAATAATTTCTTCAAAATAAAACCACCGCCGTGCTCTAAAAAGATATAAGTGAAGCACTAGAGCAAGCGACAAACTACTCCAAAAGATATAAGTGAAGATCATTGAGTAGTCAAATAATTATGTAACTATGTGAAGACTCTCTAACATTTAAGAATTTCATATCTTGGGATATTATTCAAACAGCAAGCAAAACTAAATAAAATAAAATGGCGCTCCAAGCAAAACACATATCATGTGGTGAATAGAAATATAGCTCCAAGTAAAGTTACCGATGAACGAAGATGAAAGAGGGGATGCCATCCTGGGCATCCCCAAGCTTAGGCTCTTGGTCGTCCTTTAATATTACCTTGGGATGCCTTGGGCATCCCCAAGCTTAGGCTCTTACCACTCCTTATTCCATAGTCCATCGAATTTTACCCAAAACTTGAAAACTTCACAACACAAAACTTAACAGAAAACTCGTAAGCTCCGTTAGTATAAGAAAATAAATCACCACTTAGGTACTGTTGTGAACTTATTCTAAATTCATATTGGTGTAATATATACTGTATTCCAACTTCTCTATGGTTCGTACCCTCCGATACTACTCATAGATTCATGAAAATAAGGAAACAACACATAGAAAACAGAATCTGTCAAAAATAGAATAGTCTATAGGAGTATGGAGGTTTCGAATACTTCGGTGACTCCAAAAATTCTGAAAAATTAGGAAGACCAGCATAAAAAGTATAATGATCTACCTCAGTTGGAATTGGTATTTTATCGCTCTCTTGTAAAAAATGATAATTATTTTCGTGGGTGCATACTTTCTGTTTTTTATCAGCAAGATCAAACAACAATCACCCAAGAAGATCCTAAAGGCTTTACTTGGCACAAAAACTAATTAAAACATAAAAAACACAATCATAACAGAAGCTAGATGAATTGTTTGTTACTAAACAGGAAGAAAAAGCAAATAACAAAAATAAAATTTGGTTGCCTCCCAACAAGCGCTAACGTTTAACGCCCCTAGCTAGGCATGATGATTTCAATGATGCTCACATAAAAGATAAGAATTGAAACATAAACGGAGCATCATGAAGCATATGACTAGCACATTTAAGCCTAACCCACTTCCTATGCATAGGGATTTTGTGAGCAAACAATTTATGGGAACAAGAATCAACTAGCATAGCAAAGCAAAACAAGCATAACTTCATGATTTTAAGCACATAGAGAGGAAACTTGATATTATTGCAATTCCTACAAGCATATATTCCTGTCTCATAATAATTTTCAGTATCATCATGAATGAATTCAACAATATAACCATCACATAAAACATTCTTTTCATGATCTACAAGCATATAATTTTTATTACTCTCCACATAAGCAAATTTCTTTTCATTCGAAATAGTGAGAGTATCGTAAGAAACTCGAATACTATAAATTGTTTCCACATTGAAAGAATAAAGTTCAGAAAAGGGGGTAATCAGAATCATGAAAAGTTTCTTAAATATAATCATCACTACTTTTTATAGCATAAGTATCATCACAATAATTATCATAAGTAGCAACTTTGTTCTCATGATAATCGATTGAAACCTCTTCCAAGATAGTGGAATCATTACTAAATAAAGTCAAGACCTCTCCAAATTCACTTTTATAATTATCACAATAAGATTCAACACACTCCAAAATAGTGGGATCATTACTTCCTAAAGTTGACACTCTTCCAAACCCACTTTCATCAATATAATCATCATAAGTTGGAGGCATGCTATCATCATAATAAATTTGCATATCAAAACTTGGGGGACTAAAAATATCAGCTTCATTAAACATAGCATCCCCAAGCTTGGTACAAACATTAATTGTAGCAAATAAATTCTCAAACATGTCATTCTCATCAAACATAGCATCCCCAAGCTTGGGCCTTTTCATATCATAAGCATAATCACTCTCATCATTAATAGTATGGATAGCACCAATATTATATCAACTATTATCATCACAATGAGTAGTAGGAGCAACATCATTTGAGAGGGATGCCTTTTTACCTTTGCTTCTCCGTCTTTTCTTTTTCTTCTTCGCATCATGTGTGGGTTTAATCCTCTTTTTGGAGCTCCTTATTAATGAGATTGGTTGAATAGAAGGCTCCTCCTCGTTACCTGATTCATCATACGGAATAATAGGAGAATGTTAGGAAGTCTCTTCCCTTTCATTAGTATTCTCTTCATCTTCTATGTGTTTTCTTGTCTTTATGTAATTTGCAATATAAGGATTTTCAATGCAATTCACCGCACAATACATTAAATTTCCTCTGGATCAAAATCAAGAACTTTATCAAGGACAAATTCTGGAAGATCCTTAGTTATACGTTTCATTTCTTCATAACCACAAGCAAACTAAGTTCATTATGATGTGCAAGGGAAATCAAGTCATCACAATTTTTGGACACGAATCGATGATGAAACAATTTGCATTGGATATTTAAATGACCACGTTCATTGCAAAGTTCACAAGGATGGCTAAGAAAATTTAAATTTTCAGCACAAACATCTAGCCTTTCTTGCAACCATTTAGTTTCTAAATACTTATGCCTCTTGCAAAATCTATCTTCCCTATTTGGTGTGTACTTGCAGACTCTATGTACTCCACAAAAGTTGACATGCTTATAAGAGACATTTTCATCACGACAAGGGCAATCATCATTAGTACTATGGATTTTCGAAGAGTCCATACTAATAACATTGCAATCATGCTCATCATTCAAAGATTTAGTGCCAAACATTTTAATGCATTCTTCTCCTAAAATTTTGGCACAATTACCGGAATCCTTATTTTCATGAAAGATATTAAAAAGATGAAGCATATGAGGCACCCTCAATTCCATTTTTTTGTAGTTTTATTTTATAAACTAAAAGATTCAATTGCAAGATCTAAAGATATACCTTCAAGCACTCACCTCCCCGGCAAAGGCGTCAGAAAAGAGCTTGATGTATACTACACAACCTTCTTCTTGTAGACGTTGTTGGGCCTCCAAGTGCAGAGGTTTGTAGTATAGTAGCAAATTTCCCTCAAGTGGATGACCTAAGGTTTATCAATCCGTGGGAGGCGTAGGATGAAGATGGTCTCTCTCAAACAACCCTGCAACCAAATAGCAAAGAGTCTCTTGTGTCCCCAACACACCGAATACAATGATAAATTGTATAGGTGCACTAGTTTGGTGAAGAGATGGTGATACAAGTGCAATATGGATGGTTGATATAGGTTTTTGTAATATGAAAAATATAAAAACAGCAAGGTAACTAATGATAAAAGTGAGCACAAACGGTATTGCAATGCTAGGAAACAAGGCCTAGGGTTCATACTTTCACTAGTGCAAGCTCTCTCAACAATAATAACATAATTGGATCATGTAACTATCCATCAACATGCAACAAAGAGTCACTCCAAAGTCACTAATAGCGGAGAACAAACGGAGAGATTATTGTAGGGTACAAAACCACCTCAAAGTTATCCTTTCTGATCGATCTATTCAAGAGTCCGTAGTAAAATAACACGAAGCTATTCTTTCCGTTCGATCTATCATAGAGTTCATACTACAATAAGACCTTAAGACACAAATCAACCAAAACCCTAATGTCACCTAGATACTCCAATGTCACCTCAAGTATCTGTGGGTATGATTATACGATATGCATCACTCAATCTCAGATTCATCTATTCAACCAACACAAATAACTTCAAAGAGCACCCCAAAGTTTCTACCGGAGAGTCAAGACGAAAACGTGTGCCAACCCCTATGCATAGGTTCACAAGGTCACTGAACCCGCAAGTTGATCACCAAAACATACATCAAGTAGATCACGTGAATATCCCATTGTCACCACAGATAAGCACATGCAAGACATACATCAAGTGTTCTCAAATCCTTAAAGACCCAATCCGATAAGATAACTTCAAAGGGAAAACTCAATCCATCACAAGAGAGTAGAGGGGGAGAAACATCATAATATCCAGCTATAGTAGAAAAGCTTGCGGTACATCAAGATCGTGCCAAATCAAGAACACGAGAGAGAGAGAGATATCAAACACATAGCTACTGGTACATACCCTCAGCCCCGAGGGTGAACTACTCCCTCCTCGTCATGGAGAGCACCGAGATGATGAAGATGGGCACCAGTGAGGGATCCCCCCCTCTGATGTCTACTACACAACCTTCTTCTTGTAGACATTGTTGGGCCTCTAAGTGCAGAGGTTTGTAGGACAGTAGCAAATTTCCCTCGAGTGGATGACCTAAGGTTTATCAATCCGTGGGAGGCGTAGGATGAAGATGGTCTCTCTCAAACAACCCTGCAACCAAATAACAGAGTCTCTTGTGTCCCCAACACACCCAATACAATGCTAAATCGTATAGGTGCACTAGTTCAGCGAAGAGATGGTGATACAAGTGCAATATGTATGGTAGATATAGGTTTTTGTAATCTGAAAATATAAAAACAGAAAGGTAACTAACGATAAAAGTGAGCACAAACGGTATTGCAATGCGTTGAAACAAGGCCTAGGGTTCATACTTTCACTAGTGCAAGTTCTCTCAACAATAATAACATAATTGGATTATATAACTATCCCTCAACATGCAACAAAGAGTCACTCCAAAGTCACTAATAGCGGAGAACAAATGAAGAGATTGTTGTAGGGAGTCCGTAGTAAAATAACATGAAGCTATTCTTTCCGTTCAATCTATCCTAGAGTTCGTACTAGAATAACACCTTACGACACAAATCAACCAAAACCATAATGTCACCTAGATACTCCAATGTCACCTCAAGTATCCGTGGGTATGATTATATGATATGCATCACACAATCTCAGATTGATCTATTCAACCAACACAAAGAACTTCAAAGAGTGCCCCAAAGTTTCTACCAGAGAGTCAAGACGAAAACGTGTGCCAACCCCTATGCATAAGTTCACGAGGTGACAAAACTCGCAAGTTGGTCACCAAAACATACATCAAGTGGATCACGTGATATCCCATTGTCACCACAGATAAGCACATGCAAGACATACATCAAGTGTTCTCAAATCCTTAAAGACTCAATCCGATAAGATAACTTCAAAGGGAAAACTCAAGCCATTACAAGAGAGTAGAGGGGGAGAAACATCATAAGATCCAACTATAATAGCAAAGCTCGCGATACATCAAGATCGTTCCGAATCAAGAACACGAGAGAGAGAGATCAAACACATAGCTACTGGTACATACCCTCAGCCCCGAGGGTGAACTACTCCCTCATAGTCATGGAGAGCGCCGGGATGATGAAGATGGCCACCGGAGAGGGATTCCCCACTCCGGCAGGGTGCCGGAACGGGTCTAGATTTGTTTTCGGTGGCTATAGAGGCTCGCGGCGGTGGAACTCCCAATCCAGGTTATGTTCTGGAGGTTTCTGTATTTATAGGAATTTTTGGCGTCGGTCTCACGTCAGGGGGGTCTCCGAGTTGTCCACGAGGGTGGAGGGCGCACCCTACCCCCTAGGCTCGCCCTCCTATCTCATGGACGGCCCGGGACTCTTCTGGCCCAACTATTTTACTCCAGGGGCTTCTTTTGGTCCATCAAAAATCATCAAAAATTGGCACGCCAATTGGACTCCGTTTGGTATTCCTTTTTTGTAAAACTCAAAAACAAGGAAAAAACAGAAACTGGCACTGGGTTCTAGGTTAATAGGTTAGTCCCAAAAATCATATAAAATACCATATACATGCATATAAAACATCCAAGGTTGATAATATAATAGCATGTAACAATCAAAAATTATAGATACGTGGGAGACGTATCAAGCATCCCCAAGCTTAATTCCTGCTTGTCCTCGAGTAGGTAAATGATAAAAACAGAATTTTTGATGTGGAATGCTACCTAACATATTTCTCTATGTAATTCTTTATTGTGGCAAGAATATTCAGACCCATAAGACTCAAGACAAAAGTTTAATATTGACATAAAAATAATAATACTTCAAGCATACTAACCAAGTAATCATGTCTTCTAAAAATAACATGGTGTGGTAAAAGGGTACTAGCATTGTCCCTTCTCTCTTTTTCTCTCTCTTTTTCTTTTTTTATATTTGGGCCTTTTCTCTTTTTTTCCTTTTTTTATTTTTCGTCCGGAGTCTCCTCCCGACTTGTGGGGGAATCATAGTCTCCATCATCCTTTCCTCACATGGGACACTGCTCTAATAATGATGATCATCACACTTTTATTTATTACAGCTCAAGAATTACAACTCGATACTTAGAACAAAATATGACTCTATGTGAATGCCTCCGGTGGTGTACCGGGATGTGCAATGACTCATGAGTGAAATGTATGAAAGAATTATGAATGGTGGCTTTGCCACAAATACGATGTCAACTACATGATCATGCAAAGTAATATGACAATGATGAAGCGTGTCATAATAAATGGAACGGTGGAAATTTGCATGGAAATATATGTCAGAATGGCTATGGAAATGCCATAATAGGTAGGTATGGTGGCTGTTTTGAGGAAGGTATATGGTGGGTGTATGATACCGGCGAAAGGTGCACGGTATTAGAGAGGCTAGCAATGGTGGAAGGGTGAGAGTGCGTATAATCCATGGACTCAACATTAGTCATGAAGAACTCACATACTTATTGCAAAAATCTATTAGTTATCGAAACAAAGTACTACACGCATGCTCCTAGGGGATAGATTGGTAGGAAAAGACCATCGCTTGTCCCCAGCCGCCACTCATAAGGAAGACAATCAATAAATAAATCATGCTCTGACTTCATCACATAACGGTTCACCATACGTGCATGTTACGGGAATCACAAACTTTAACACAAGTATCTCTCAAATTCACAACTACTCAACTAGCATGACTCTAATATCACCATCTTCATATCTCAAAACAATCATCAAGTATCAAACTTCTCATAGTATTTAATGCACTTTATATGAAAGTTTTTATTATATCCCTCTTGGATGCATCATATTAGGACTAATTTAATAACCAAAGAAAATTACCATTCTGTTCTAAGAGACTCTCAAAATAATATAAGTGAATCATGAGAGTTCATCTATTTCTTCACAATAAAATCACCGCCATTCTCTAAAAAGATATAAGTGAAGCACTAGAGCAAACGACAAACTAATCCATAAGATATAATTGAAGATCAATGAGCAGTCGAATAATTGTGAAACTATGTGAAGACTCTCTAACATTTAAGAATTTCAGATGTTGGTATTTTATTCAAACAACAAGCAAAACAAAAGAAAATAAAATGACGCTCCAAGCAAAACACATATCATGTGGTGAATGAAAATATAGCTCCAAGTAAAGTTACCGATGAACAAAGATGAAAGAGGGGATGCCATCCGAGGCATCCCCAAGCTTAGGCTCTTGGTTGTCCTTGAATATTTCCTTGGGGTGCCTTGGGCATCCCCAAGCTTAGGCTCTTGCCACTCCTTGTTCCATAGTGCATTGAATCTTTACCCAAAACTTGAAAACTTCACAACACAAAACTCAACAGAAAACCCGTAAGCTCCATTAGTATAAGAAAATAAATCACCACTTTTGGTACTGTTGTGAACTCATTATAAATTCATATTGGTGTAATATCTAATGTATTACTACTTCTCTATGGTTCATACCCTCCGATACTACTCATAGATTCATAAAAATAAGCAAACAACACATAGAAAACAGAATCTGTCAAAAACAGAACAGTATGTAGTAATCTGTAGGTTTCGAATACTTCTGTCACTCCAAAAATTCTGAAATAAATTGGTGGACCTGAGGAATTTGTCTATTAATCATCTTCAAAAATAATCAACCTAAACGCACTCTCCAGTAAAACATGGCAGCTAATCTCGTGAGCGCAAAAGTTTCTGTTTTTTTTACAGCAAGATCGCAAAGACTTCATCCAAGTCTTCCCAAAGGTTCTACTTCGCACAAACACTAATTAAAACATAAAACCACATCTAAACAGCTAGATGAATTATTTATTACCAAAAAGGAGCAACAAGCAAAGAACGAAAATAAAATTGGGTTGCCTCCCAACAAGCGTTATCGTTTAATGCCCCTAGCTAGGCATGATGATTTCAATGATGCTCACATAAAAGATAAGAATTGTAACATGCAGAGAGCATCATGAAGAATATGACTAGCACATTTAAGTCTAACCCACTTCCTATGCATAGGGATTTTGTGAGCAAACAACTTGTGGGAACAAGAATCAACTTGCATAGGAAGGTAAAACAAGGATAACTTCAAGATTTTCAACACATAGAGAGGAAACTTGATATTATTGCAATTCCTACAAGCATATGTTCCTCCCTCATAAAAATTACATGTATGATCATAAGCAAATTCAACAATATATCTATCACAAAACATATTCTTAACACGATCCACATGTATGCAAAGTTGACACTCTTCCAAAATAGTGGGATTAACATTAAATAAAGTCACGACCTCTCCAAACCCACTTTCATAATTATCACAATAAGATTCAACACCCTCAAAAATAGTGGGATCATTACTTCCTAAATTTTGCACTCTTCCAAACCCACTTCATCAATATAATCATCATAAATAGGAGGCATGCTATCATCAAAATAAATTTGCTCATCAAAACTTGGGGTAAAAAAATATCATCTTCATCAAACATAGCATCCCCAAGCTTGTGGCTTTGCATATCATTAGCATCACGGATATTCAAAGAATTCGTACTAATAACATTGCAATCATGCTCATCATCTAAAGATTTAGTACCAAACATTTTAATACATTCTTCTTCTAACACTTTGGCACAATTATCGGAATCCTTATTTTCATGAAAGACATTAAAAAGATGAAGCATATGAGGCAACCTTAATTCCATTTTTATGTAGTTTTCATTTATAGACTAAACTAGTGATAAAACAAGAAACTAAAAGATTCTATTGCAAGATTTAAAGATATTCTTTCAAGCGCTAACCTCCCCGGCAATGGCGCCATAAAAGAGCTTGATGTCTACTACACAACCTTCTTCTTGTAGTCGTTGTTGGGCCTCCAAGTGCAGAGGTTTGTAGGACAGTAGCAAATTTCCCTCAAGTGGATGACCTAAGGTTTATCAATCTATGGGAGGCGTAGGATGAAGATGGTATCTCTCAAACAACCCTGCAACCAAATAACAAAGAGTCTCTTGTGTCCCCAACACACCCAATACAATGGTAAATTGTATAGGTGCACTAGTTCAGTGAAGAGATGGTGATACAAGTGCAATATGGATGGTAGATATAGGTTTTTGTAATATGAAACTATAAAAACAGAAAGGTGACTAATGATAAAAGTGAGAAGAAACGGTATTGCAATGCGTTGAAACAAGGCCTAGGGTTCATACTTTCACTAGTGCAAGTTCTCTCAACAATAATAACATAATTGGATCATATAACTATCCCTCAACATGCAACAAAGAGTCACTCCAAAGTCATTAATAGCAGAGAAGAAACGAAGAGATTGTTGTAGGGTACGAAACCACCTCAAAGTTATTCTTTCTGATCTATCTATAAAAGAGTCCATAGTAAAATAACATGAAGCTATTATTTCCGTTCAATCTATCGTAGAGTTTATACTAGAATAACACTTTAAGACACAAATCAACCAAAACCCTAATGTCACCTAGATACTCCAATGTCACCTCAAGTATCCGTGTATGATTATACGATATGCATCACACAATCTCAGATTCATCTATTCAACCAACACAAAGAACTTCAAAGAGTGCCCCAAAGTTTCTACCAGAGAGTTAAGACGAAAACGTGTGCCAACCCCTATGCATAAGTTCATGAGGTGAAAAAACTTGCAAGTTGATCACCAAAACATACATCAAGTGGATCACATGATATCCCATTGTCACCACAGATAAGCACATGCAATACATACATCAAGTGTTCTCAAATCCTTAAAGACTCAATCCGATAAGATAACTTCAAAGGGAAAACTCAATCCATTACAAGAGAGTAGAGGGGGAGAAACATCATAGGATCCAACTATAATAGCAAAGCTCGCGATACATCAAGATCGTGCCGAATCAAGAACACGAGAGAGAGAGAGATCAAACACATAGCTACTGGTACATACCCTCAGCCCCGAGGGTGAACTACTCCCTCATAGTCATGGAGAGTGCCAGGATGATGAAGATGGCCACCGAAGAGGGATTCCCCACTCCGGCAGGGTGCCGGAACGGGTCTAGATTGGTTTTCGATGGCTACAGAGGCTTGCGGGGCGGAATTCCCGATCTAGGTTATGTTGTGGAGGTTTCTGTATTTATAGGAATGTTTGGTGTCGGTCTCACGTCAGGGGGGTCTCCGAGTCGTCCACGAGGGTGGAGGGCGCGCCCTACCCCCCTGGGCTCGCCCTCCTATGTCATGGACGGCTCGGGACTCTTCTAGCCCAACTATTTTACTCCGGGGGCTTCTTTTGGTCCATCAAAAATCATCAAAAATTGGCACGTCAATTGGAATCCGTTTGGTATTCTTTTTGTGTAAAACTCAAAAACAAGGAAAAAACAGAAATTGGCACTGGGCTCTAGGTTAATAGGCTAGTCCCAAAAATCATATAAAATAGCACATAAATGCATATAAGACATCCAAGGTTGGTAATATAATAGCATGGAACAATCAAAAATTATAGATACGTTGGAGATGTATCACCCTCAAGCAAGGTGCCGTAACAGGGCCCCGATTGGTTTTTGGTGGCTACAGAGGCTTTCGGCAGCGAAACTCCCGATCTAGGTTTCTTTTCGGGGGCTTCTGTATTTATAGGAATTTTTGGCACCGGGGACAAGTCAGGGGGTCTTCGAGTCATCCACGAGATAGGGGGGCACGCCCAGGGGGTAGGGCGCGCTCTTCACCCTCGTGGACGGCTCGGGACTCTTCTGGCCCAACTATTTTACTACGGGGGCTTCTTTTGGTCCATAAAAAATCATCAAAAATTGGCATGTCAATTGGACTCTGTTTGGTATTCCTTTTTTCTAGACTCAAAAACAAGGAAAAAACAGAAACTGGCACTAGGCTCTAGGCTAATAGGTTAGTCCCAAAAATCATATAAAATATCATATAAATGCGTATAAAACATCCTAGATGGATAATATAATAGTATGGAACAGTCAAAAATTATAGATACGTTGGAGACGTATCAATAGCATGCCAAGTTCCATGAATTTCAGACGAGTTTTGGATTTACTAGAATTTAAAAACCAGGTATCTCAATGTTTGCGGCCGAGTGACGGTGGCAGGGTGTTTGAAATTCATTGCCATTTCTTGCATGGGACCTAAGCATGCAACCAATGTCGGAGTAATGGGCCACGGGTAGGCCAACCCGAGCCCCAGAACCTTTCAAGACATCGGGGCAGGGTGCGCCCCTCAAGACCCCAGGACGGAGAGCCGCCTTCAAGAAGTCCACGACAAGACGGCCGACTGACCACTCGCGGCCGAGTCCCAGGGACAACCGCAGGGTAAGCCGACTCCTAACTGGCGACTTCCGGAGAAGCCGGCTTTGGGGAGTCGGCCTGCGATTCCAACAAACCACGTGACCTCGTCAAGGGGGGACGGGGCAGGGGAGTGGCTACAGTGAAGCCCACTCCCGCCCCTTACCAAGGGCGGGCATGGCCACAGCACGCCGTACCCCAAAAGATCTCCGTGCGGCGTGGCACCGTTGCCGTGCCGGCCCTGACATCAGCACCGCAGGACCGAATCCTGCACCCACGACGGCTTGTCTGTATGGCTCAGAGGCGGCGGGTCCCACGAGACGGTGAGACCCCAAGAGACGGCAAGAGGACCACTAGTCGGACCCGTCGGAAGTCGGCCTAGGGGAGTCGGCCGAGCCCTCCCCCGGGGCCCACACACCATTAATCAAGATGTGATGGAGAGTGGCAATAGTGATCGCCCGCCAGGCGGCGGGGCTGTTGCCACGACCCCATGATCAAGCCTGCGTCATCAGAAGCACGGCTATAGTAATCAGCAGCCGGCAAGACCTGCCCGCGGCGGACGGGGCCTGTCGGCTCCGTACCAGGCCAGTCAGCGGGGCCCGCCAGCCGGCGGGCCCCAGCGGTCGACAGAGAAGACGGAGGCCGGAGGCGCTGACGGCTGGGCCCGCGTCCAGCCGGATTACCAT
This sequence comes from Triticum urartu, assembly GCF_056163025.1. Lineage (NCBI taxonomy): Eukaryota > Viridiplantae > Streptophyta > Magnoliopsida > Poales > Poaceae > Triticum > Triticum urartu. The sequence continues at coordinate 601,310,459 of NC_141874.1, read as the reverse complement.
TGTACCCCTGGGGGGGTAGGCCTATATAAACCCCCTAGGGCACCCATGCAAAGGGTTGGAATCCATTAGCTCTAGACCAGATCATATAGAAGGGAGAGAGCTAGCCTTGCCCTCTCCTACCCCCTAGAAACAGCTCAAGGAGCAACCCTCATCCCGTTTCCAGGCACCGGCAACATTCTACTCGCCCCCACCATGATAAGCCATCCTTTGGCATATGTCGCACCAAACCCCCGACATTTGGCGCCCACCGTAGGGCCTGGTGCACCGCTGTCCGGAGACCTGTTCTGGACGGGAACCCTTTTTCTCCCTGGCGAGCGCAGCCAGCCAGGCACGCCAGACGAAGTTTGCACCGACGCGCTAAGCGGCGTTGAGATCGCCTGCGCAGCTAGCTTCCTGGCCGAACTTGTCGGCGAGGTCCGCCTCTCCGACCAACCTGCATCCAACGTAGGCACGGGCGGCCCCGAGAGCCTCCTCGCGGGCCTCCTCGATCAACTCCACGTTTCCGGCGAGCCTGCCGTAGACTTGGAGTCTGTGGGCTCCACCGACCCGATGCTGGTCGACTCCGATACCGCGTCGCTCGACGCGTTCCCCACCAATGTGGTGGTCTATGATGAACCTCTCCCTCGCGCGGAGAGCAACGGAAGCACCGTCACCGAGGTGCTCGTCATCAGTCATGACGAGCTCCCCGGCGGAGGAGCGCATGACTCACTCGGCGTGGCGCTGCAAGACCTAACTGCACCCATTCCGGAAGACGCTGACGCAGAGACGTTGGAGGCCCGCCGCCTTCAGCTCTTTGAAGGCGCGAAGAAGCTAGCCAGCATGAGACGCTTGTCAGAAGGCTACCAGCGGCAGATGGATCGCGCTGTCGGCGGCTCGCCGGCCCCGGCGGGGCCCGGCCGCCTTGGCACGGTCCAGCAGCGCGGCGTAGCCATCGCCAACCTGTTTGGGGCAAGCCGCCCTGTGTACGCTACACCAGCGGAGAACATCCGAGCCGCCCAGGCAGCGGCGGATGAGCTCAACAATTTCGAGGGCGAAGAGCACCGCCTCATGATGGAGCGAGTCCAGCGGCTCCTCGACGCGGCCGCCGCGCAGAACAAGGCCGGCTGCCGCACGGAGGCGCCGCAGCGGCCAAACGATGACCTTCACCGAGATCAAGGCACGATGTCTCGGACGCCGACTGGCGGCGCCCGAGGAAGAAGGGACAGGGAGCCGGCTGTCAGCCACAGTCGGACTCGCATTACCATAGAGCGCGACCGAGACGGCCGCCTGAGAGTAGTGGAATGATGGGACGACTGTCCGCCTCCCCCTCCCCGCAAGGAAAGGCGAGTCTCCCCGCTGCCTGTTGACCATCCGACTCTCGGCGACCGCCTTGGCCGCCGAGAGGGAGTTGGAAAGAATGACGCCCGCCACCGGATCGACCGACTTCACCGATCCTTAGCGCTGGAAGAAGAAGATGAGCTGGGTCTGCCTTGTTTCGGGCCCCGCATTCGGGACGAGCCCTTTCCCACAGGGTTCACGCTCCCAAGAGACACGCCCAAGTATACCGGCTCCGTGAAGCCGGAATACTGGCTAGTCGACTACTCCACGGCTGTCAGCATAGCGAACGGCAACAAGCGCGTCGCCGTAAAGTACGTTCCGCTCATGCTCCAGGGCACGGCCCGGACATGGCTGAACATCCTAAAGCCCCGCAGCATCAACAGCTGGGTCGACTTCACCGAAGCATTCGTCCGCAAGTTCACCAGCACGTACAAGTGTCCTCCCAAGCCTCGTCAGCTCTCCTTGTGCGTGCAAGGCCCCAACGAGTCAACTCGCGATTACCTCACGCGTTGGGCCGAGCTTTGGAACTCCTGTGAGGGCGTGCATGAGGTGCAGGCCATCGAGTACTTCACAGCCGGGTGCAGAGAAGGCACCCTCCTCAAGCACAAGCTCCTCTGCGACGAGCCAGAAACCCTCGACGAGCTGTTGAACATAGTGGACAAGTACGCCACGGCCGACTCCTCCATGAAGGCGGAGATTCAAATCAGCAGAACTGGCAAAGTGGCTCCTCAAGCTCCAAGAACTCCAGCGGCAGACGCCAACCGGCGACAACAGCAGGGCGACCACAAGCGCAAGGCCCCGCAGCCGGCTTCCAGCAACCGGCAAGTCACGACCGTTGAAGCCCAGCAGCCAGACGAGCAGCCTCCGCCCAAGCGACAGAAAGGCGGCAAGCCAAACTGGTTGCCGGCCTTCTCCTATGAGCAGACCTTGGATGGACCTTGCAAGTTCCATAGCGGCGTGAAGCCGTCGAATCACACCACCCGGAAGTGCCACTGGCTCACCAGGATCGCCAAGGAAGACGGCCTCCTGCCTCCCCTGCCTACTGGGCAGCCGCCTCCGCCGCCGCCCCAGCAGCCCGCTGTTAGGCCAGTCGGTGCGGTACAAGATGAATACCCTGAAGAGCACGGAGCCTACGTGGGGTTCACCAGTGTGGCTGATGATCGACGCAGCAGGCGGCTGCAGCGACAAGAGGTGAATGCAGTAGCGTCGGAGACGCCAGAGTTCATGCACTAGTCCGAGAAGCCCATCAGCTGGAGCAGGGCTGACCACCCAGAAGTGATGCCGAGTCCGGGCTCCTATGCCGTGGTCCTAGACGCCACCTTTGCTACGGACAGACGAGCCGCGAGTTTCTCGCGAGTTCTGATAGACGGAGGCAGCAGCATCAATATCCTGTACAAGGACACCATGGAGAAGTTAGGAATCAAGCAAAGACAGCTTCAGAACAGCTGAACTGTGTTCCACGGCATTGTTCCTGGGCTTTCCTACTCGCCAATCGGCAAGATCCTGATGGACGTCCTCTTTGGAGACAAAGATCACTTGCACAGAGAGTCTGTTTGGTTTGAGGTGGTGGACCTTGAGAGCCCATACCATGCGCTACTTGGCCGACCCGCCTTGGCCAAGTTCATGGCGGTCCCCCACTACGCCTACCTCAAGATGAAGATGCCCAGTTCCAGGGGAATTCTGACTGTGGCCGGCGACTACCGGAAGTCGTCTGCTTGCGCGGCTGAGAGCAGTCGGCTGGCCAAGTCCCTGGTAATCGCGGCCGAGAAGCGGCTCCTTGAGCGAGTTGTGGCGATGGCCGGCAAGCAGCCTGAGGTATCGCCCAACCCAAAAGAGTCGGAGGCTGAGGGTTCGTTCAAGCCGGCCAAAGAGACAAAGAAGATACCCTTGGATCCGGAGCACCCAGAGAGGTACACCGTCGTAGGTGCAAACCTCGACAGCAAATAGGAAGGCGAGCTCGTCGATTTCCTCCGTGAGAATCGGGACATCTTCGCATGGTCCCCCAAAGACATGCCAGGTGTACCGACGGAATTCGCCGAGCACAAGTTACATGTCCGATCTGATGCAAAGCCGGTCAGGCAGCCCCTGCGCCGCCTATCAGAAGAGAAGAGAAGAGTTGTCGGAGAAGAGATAGCCCGACTCCTAGCAGCCGGCTTCATTATGGAAGTGTTCTTTCCAGAATGGCTAGCAAATCCGGTCCTGGTACTGAAGAAGAACAAGCAGTGGCGAATGTGTATTGACTACACGAGCCTCAACAAGGCCTGCCCCAAGGACCCATTTGCTCTACCAAGAATCGATCAGGTGATAGACTCCACAGCCGGATGCGAGCTATTGAGTTTTTTGGATGCATACTCAGGATATCACTAGATCAAGCTGAACCCGGCTGACAGACTGAAGACCACCTTCATCACGCCGTTTGGAGCCTTCTGCTACCTCACCATGACGTTCGGCTGAAGGAATGCCGACGCCACCTTTCAGCGTTGCATGCAGAAGTGCCTCCTCAAGCAGCTCGGCAGGAACGCCCACGTCTACGTGGACGACGTGGTGGTGAAGACGGAAAAGCGTGGAACACTGCTGGAAGACCTCAAGGAGACTTTTGAGAACCCGCGCCGATTACATATCAAGCTCAATCCCGAGAAGTGTGTCTTCAGAGTACCAGCCGGCCAGCTCCTTGGCTTCCTGGTCTCTGAACGCGGCATAGAATGCAACCCAGTAAAAATCAAGGCCATTGAGAGAATGGAGGTACCCAGCCGACTGCTGGATGTACAAAAGTTCACTGGCTGCTTAGCGTCCATCAGCCAATTCATCAGTCGGCTAGGCGAGAAAGCTCTCCCCTTATACCAACTCATGAAGAAGACCACTTTTTTCGAGTGGAACCATAAGGCGGACGAAGCTTTTCTCAAGTTGAAGAAGATGCTGACTACTCCACCCGTCCTGGCGGCTCCGACTCCAAAGGAACCTATGCTCCCGTACATCGCCGCCACCAGCCGGGTGGTCAGCACGGTCATTGTAGTGGAACGCAAGGAGGAAGGCAAGGCACTACCTATCCAGAGACCGGTATATTACCTCAGCGAAGTACTGTCGACCTCCAAGCAGAACTACCCCCACTACCAGAAGATGTGCTATGGTGTACACTTTACTGCCAAGAAATTGAAGCCTTACTTTCAAGAGCATCCAATCACGATGGTCTGCACGGCCCCACTTGCCGAGATCATTGGTAGCCGAGATGCTTCTAGCCGAGTGGCCAAGTGGGCCATAGAGCTGGCTCCTTACACCATCCACTACCAGCCCCGCACCGTTATCAAGTCACAAGCACTGGACGACTTCCTCATCGACTGGGCCGAGACCCAGTACCTACCTCCAGCTCCTGACTCCACCCATTGGCGGATGCATTTCGACGGCTCCAAGATGCGCACCGGCTTGGGAGCCGGCGTCGTCCTCACCTCTCCTAAAGGCGACAAGCTCAAATACGCATTACAAATCCATTTCGCCGCCTCCAACAACGTCACCGAGTACGAGGCGCTCATTCACGGGCTCCGGCTTGCCAAAGAACTTGGCATCTGCCGGATCTTGTGTTATGGCGACTCGGACTTAGTGGTCCAGCAATCATCTGGCGACTGGGACGCGAAAGACACAAACATGGCGAGTTACCGTTTCCTCATGTAGCAGCTCAGCGGGTATTTCGAAGGGTGCGAGTTCCTCCATGTGCCAAGAAACGACAATGACCAAGCAGATGCCTTGGCATGAATCGGCTCTACCCGCCAAGCAATACCATTTGGCGTCGCCCTTCAACGCCTCCTCAAGCCGTCTGTCAAGCCTTCACCAGAATCAGACTCCATTTTTGTGCCGGCTCCTCCCGAAGACGTCGGATCCGACTCCAGAGCTCCGGCAGTCGGTACGGGGATTTTGGCGGATGACTCCAAAGCCGCCACAGTCGAACCCGGCCCGGGGACCGCAGCAGCGGACTTGAAGACTCCAGAACTTGGCCCAAGGGCCGCGCCAGTCGGCCTGGGGACTTCATTAACCCAGCAAGCGGTTGTTGACTCCAACCCGCCGCCTCCCAGCCCAACTGCCCTCATCCAAGTTGCAGTTCTAGCAGTCGAAGAAATAGCAGCACCCTCATGGGCCTAGCCCATCCTCAAGTTCCTGGTGAACAAAGAGCTGCCGACTAATGAGACCTCAGCTCGGCAAGTACAACGCCAGGCGGCAGCCTACACCATAGTCAACAGAGAGCTGGTCAGGCGCAGCGTCACTGGTGTCTACCAGCGCTGCGTAGAGCCAGAGCAAGGCCAAGCGCTTCTCAAAGACATCCATCAAGGCGAGTGCGGCCACCATGCGGCTTCAAGAGCACTCGTTGCCAAAGCCTTTCGACACGGTTTCTTCTGGCCAACTGCCTTGGAAGAGGCCAAGGAGTTGGTCCAAAAATGCAAAGGGTGCCAGAAGTTCAGCTCGAAGCCGCACCAGCCAGCTTCTGCACTCAAGACCATCCCCATTGCCCGGCCTTTTGCAGTTTGGGGTCTAGACATGGTGGGACCATTCAAGACAGCACGAGGTGGCTTAACTCACTTACTTGTCGCAGTGGACAAGTTCACCAAGTGGATAGAAGCGAAGCCAATCAAGAAGCTAAACGGTCCAACTGCAGTGACATTCATCGCCGATATCACAATTCGGTACGACAACGACACAAATTTCGCCAAAGGCGCCTTGGCCTGTTTCTGCGCAACATAGGGCATCCGACTGGACCTAGCGTCCGTTGCCCATCCATAGTCAAATGGCCAGGTGGAGCAAGCAAACGGCCTCATCCTGTCCGGCATCAAGCCCCGGCTGATCGAGCCTCTGGAGCGCTCGGCTGGCTGCTGGCTCGATGAGCTACCAGCCGTCCTCTAGAGTCTTCACACGACTCCAAATAAGTCAACCGGCTTCACGCCTTTCTTCCTCGTCTATGGTGCTGAAGCCGTCATCCCAACGGACATAGAGTTCGACTTCCCACGAGTCACCATGTACACCGAGGAGGAATCATAAGAAGCACGACAAGACGGCGTCGATCTGCTAGAAGAGGGCCGGCTGTTGGCACTCAGCTGGTCCAGCATCTACCAGCAGAGCCTGTGCCGATACCACAACAGGAAGGTCAGGCCAAGATCTTTCCAAGAAGGCGACCTTGTGCTCCGGCTGATCCAGCGAACAGCCGGCCAGCACAAGCTGTCGGCGCCTTGGGAAGGCCCTTTCATCATCAGCAATGTACTGGGCAACGACTCCTACTACCTGATTGACGCTTAGAAGCCCCGAGCACGCAAGAGGGACGACTCCGGCAAGGAGACAGAGCGGCCATGGAATGCAAATCTCCTCCGAAGATTTTACAGTTGATGCAGTATGTACCATGCTACCTTTCGTATTAAAGTACCAAGACTTCGGGCCCCCCCGAGACGAACTCGGGGACTGCCCTCTTTTGTTTGTATGATAAAGATTATGCCTACAAGTATGTTACTCTTTGTCATACCGCTTGGCACCGGGCTCGACAAGTCGGCCCGGGGACTTGCCGCCTTGCACTATGAAATGCTTCCTGCAGTCGGACAAGTAGTGTGTAAACGCCTAAACCGTCTCCTGTCAGAAGCCGCAGCTCGCAGAGCGACTGAACGGTGGGCAGAAGTAAGGTAGAATGGGCATTCGCATGAAAAATGGCTAAGGACTCAAAGCATAAAACATAGCTCAAGACGGCTTCCAGCCTTTCTCGCAAACCGACTCTCAAATAGTCGGATTACCGTCTTCTATTCAACTTGCTCAAAAAACTCTTAAAAACGGCTAAGTACTTGCCTTCCCAAAGTAGCCAAGCATTTGATCCAGCGGAAGTCCGCAGAGCGGCTGTTCGATTGGCAAGGCAGGCAACTAAGAGAAAGCAACAAAGGAAAAAAGCCAAAAGAGCACCGAGCAAGAAAAGATGGAACTCGGATAAATATATTTACATAACATAGGCCCTTGGCCGAATCTTCGAGCAGAAGTTCAAAATACACCCCACGGGTGGAATTGTGCAAATTAACAAGTTCTTCAAAGACTACTGAAGCAGATAAAATAAAGCGGCAGCTTAGGAAGCAGTAGACGGATTTGGAGGGTCCGAGGAGGCGGCAGCATCAGGCGTTGGGGCGGCCGGCTGGCTAGTCTCGGCTTGATCGCCTCCGGTGGCAGTCGGGTCGGTCGCACACGGCTCGTTGCTGGAGGCGCGGTCGAGCTGAGGCTGGCCGTCTGCTCCGTCTTCTGGTGCCTCCGTCTCGCCTCCGTCCTCCGCCTCGCCTTCTTCCTCGACGCTAGAGCCAATCACCTCCGCCGAGTCCTCGCCGTAGTCTGGGTTCATCCCAAACCACTCCGGCGGTACCTCCTCGCCGTCTTCAGACCGCTCGGGGACGAAGATGCTGGTGTTGGTGTACTCGGCAATCGCTGCAGCACGCTTGACGAGGGCGTCTTCCGCAGCTGCCAGCTCCGGCTAGGCCTCTGACCGAAGCGTGGCCAGCCGGTCTAGATCCAGCCCCGGATACCATGCCTTGACGAACTCCAAGGCCCGGCGTGCTCCATCTCGGGCCGAAGAGCCCTTCCAGGCCTCAAGACGACCAGCCGCGACCTCTAGCCAGTCGGCCGTTAGGTTGGGGGTGCGCGGAGACTGCATGTCCGGCCACAGGGCGGCAATCGCCTGGGCACCAACACGCTGAAGCCGGCGCAGCATCCGGTGAGCTGGCCGAAGGCGAGCCTCGATTCTCAGGATGTGCTCGTCAAGAGTTCAGGGGGCGTCGGCGGCAATCTCTGCGCCTTCCGCCCTCCGACCTTCTCGGTCAGCCTCGATGGCTTGGATGGCGGCCTGCGAGTGCCCAGGAAAGAATTCTGCGAAGACAGGAAGAAACAAAGAAGCAAGTCAAAAACCAGAAGTCGGCACGACTTAAATCGGCAGCTCGAAGAAAGAAAGTAAAGAAACCCACCATCAACGATGTCTTCAATCTCATGGAAGCCGGAGGCCAGCATCACCTCCTTGTCAGACCAGGAGGAGCGCTCGCTCGCGAACTTGGCCAGGAGGGCAGTTTCCGTCTCCCCCGCCTCCCTCTATGTCTTCACAAGTAGCTCCTTCTGCTCTGCCAATTGAGTGGCCAGCAGGTCGCGCTCAGTGGCGAGCTTGCCGCACTCCTCCTCTTTGGCGCACAAAGCAGAGTTGGCGTCGCTCAGCTGCTTTTGAAGAGCAGTGTTGGCTCCTGAAAAGAAGGAAGAAATAAGGCGTTAAGTCATCAGGTAAATAAGGTCGCCGGGGAGATCCGGCCCGACTGCTCCGCAGTCAGCCCGAATCTCGGGGACTACAGCCTGCGGGTGCGCCAGCGCGCCCCCGCAAAGAAGGAAAAGGACTTACTCCGGCTTTCCGACAAATCGGCGGTCCGCTTGCCCAGCTCTTCAACGTTACGGTTGAAGGCAGTGACGTGGAGGTCGTGGTAATCCTGCGTCAAACGTTTCAAACAAAAAGTTAACACCCAGAGTTCATCAATTGGAGTTCCGGGCCGCATGCTCAGCAGCCTGCCCGAAACTCGGGGACTACACCCAGTGGGTGCGCTGGCGTGCCCCCACAGAGAGGAACAAGAAAACAAAGACCAAAGGAAAAAACATACCCGGACGGCTGCCCGCGACGCCAGGAACGCCTTGGTGCAACTCTGGAGAGCGTCGCCCTCAGCGCGAAGCTTCGCTTGGACGTCCAGGAGCGCCTGGTTCAGCGGCCCTATGGCGCCTCCTCGCACCCACCCAATGGGCATGGTGCTTGTCGCTTCGGCGTCTGGGATCGCCGAGCTGCCGGTGCCGGCTTCCAGGGGGCGGGGTGCCGAAGTCGCCTTCTCCAGACGGCGGCGCGTTGGCGAGCCGACTTGGAGGAGCAGCCTCGCCACGGCCTCGTCTTCGGTCGGCGGCACCGGATGGTCCGCTGGCTGCTCCCCTTGCACACTCGGAGACGGCGGCGGAGGCAGCGGCGAAACGATCACGTTCGGCGTAGGGGGGTCGCCGCCTTCCCTTTCCATGACGGGGTTCTCACCTCCGGCTTCCCCAGTCTGCCTCGTGAACTCCGGAGGCGGCGGCGCAGAGTTCAACGGGGTGACGAACACCGCCGATTGGCGGCGTGCGGCTTCCTCAGCCTGCCGCTTCGTCGCGGCGGCGGCTTCGGCCTGCGCCAGTTTTTTCTTGGCAGAGGCCTCCGCCCTGTCGGCCTCCGTCTTCTCCAGGCGAACGGCCTCTTCTTCGTTGCGCTTCTCCTGCGCATTCCGCTCCGTCACCTCCTGGAGGTCAGCAGCGGGGTCAATCCGCCGAGTGGTGGCGGACGTCTCCGCTGACCCCATGATGAAGGCGGCAGTGACCCTCTCAAGAGTGAGGGGAGCCCTGAAGCAAGGGGAGCAAGCAAAGACTCAGACAAAGCCACAAAGAAAGAATAAAGCATTGAGACAGAATACTCATGCGGAGACCAATGGTGGCTTCTTCACTTCCTTATGGAAGCGGATGGCCTTCGCGGCCGCCTCATCCCGCCGGGTCGCCGCAGCCGAACCCTTGGGTTTCTTTGGTCGACTGCCGAACAAGGTCGGCACGGCCCTGTGCTTCTTCCCGCCGCCTGGAGCACCCGGCGCGGCAGAAGAGCCCGCGGCAGGCTGGCTGGCTCCTGGCCGATGGTGAGGGGCGACTTCCCCCTCGACGTGGTTGTCAGGCTAGTCGGCGAAAGTGGCCGAAGGCCTGAAGTTGCCTGCTGTTCCTCCTCCTCCCTCGGTGTCGTCCTCCAGAGCCGCTGCCCCCAGATTGGGGTCGTCGACGTCGCTCTCCACCCGGTCGGCGAGGAACTCGCGGGCCGGCCCCGAGGTGCGGGCTGGTGGGTGGAGGAGGGGATTCTGACCAAAGCCGACTGGTCAAAACAAACTGGGCGAGAGAGAAGACAATCCAAAGAAAGAAAGGACAGGCAACTCACCACGGGCGGAGGGTTGGCGCGGGAGTACGGCTCCTTGCCGAACCACCAATCCTCCAGGAGCTTGTTATCCGAGAGGTAGTTCACCATGAAGGCCACCTCTTCGTGAGGCATGTCCTTGGTGCACATCCGACTCGGGTCGCGGTGCCCGCTCATCTGGCATATCATGTGGGGGCGGCCTTGGAGTGGGAGAACTCGGCGCGCCACGAAGGCAGCCAGCAGGTCTGGACCACTCAAACCCTCCGACTGCGTCAGCACTCAGAGTCGCGCGATGGCGTCGGCTCTCGCAGGAGTCAGTGACTTGGCCCGGTACGACCAGTTGGGCAGTCGCCCAGCCGGCAGGCCGGCTTCGAAAGCCGGCAGGTTGACCCAGTCCCCCCTCACGGAGACGCTCCTGACGTAAAAGTAGGATCTCTGCCACATCTTCACCGAATTTATCAGTGAGATGGAGGGGAAGGGATTGTCGGCCCCCGACCTCCGCACGGCGATGAAAGCGCCGCACTGAGCCGGCACGCCCGCGGCCTGGGTGTCGAGCTTGGAGAAGAAGAACTCCCCCCAGAGCTCGAGGGTGGGGAGGACTCCGAGGAAGCCTTCGCACAAGGACACGAAGGCGGATAGCAGCACCACTGTGTTGGGGGTGAGGTGGTGCGGCTGGAGGCCGTAGAACTCCAGGAAAGATCGAAAGAAACTGCTCGCCGGCAGCCCCAACCCGCGCAAGCAGTGCGAGCGGAAGATGACCCGCTCGCCCTCCTGCGGCGCGGGGGAAATCTCCCACTTCGGCGCAAGGCGCACCCGCATGTGATCCTCGCCGGGAAGCCGACGAGTCCGGCGAAGGAACTCGATGTGGTCGTCGTGAACTTTGGAACCGTCCCAAGTGCAGGAGCGCATCGGGGGAGGCGCGGCGGCGGAGGAAGAACTCATCGCGAGGTGATCGCCGCGGCGTTCGCCTGAGTTTGGGAGCACGGCGGAGCGAAGAAGAAGAAGAAGGAGGAGAGCGAGGAGGAGTGAGAAGGAAGAAATAGAGGAGTGGTGGGAAGGAGGGGCGTGCGTGCCCCCCTCTTCCCCCTATTTATAGCCCCGTGGGCTGCGAAGCCGAGGGGGCGGACGTGGGGATTTACTGCACCCATGGCCCCACGACCCCCACGTTCCACGATAAAGTTACTGCACGCAGTAACTCCACGGGAATCCCAACCGTCCACCGGGGCCGCAGCGGATCCGCTCGGGCGCCGAGGCGCGGTAGTGGCGGGCCCCGCCTATGGGCCTGTCCCATCGCGCGCGTAGGCTGGCGGGACGGCCCAGCCACGTGTCATCGCATGACAGGCCTAGAACGGGCGGCGGCCTGGAGGCTTAGCCAGCACGCTACTTGGATCCCGCCGCGACGTTCGAAATATTGTGCGAGTCGGAATCAAGTGAGTCCGAATTGAGCAAATCTGACTCCTTCTAGTCGGCCCGGCAGAAGTTAATCAAAGACCATGTGTTGAGCACCCGGAAAGAGAAACTGCTGAGGCTTCTCGGCCGATCGTCCGCGGCGCCTCACCAGCTTCGGGGACTACTGTCGGAGTAATGGGCCACGGGTAGGCCAACCCGAGCCCCAGAACCTTTCAAGACATCGGGGCAGGCTGCGCCCCTCAAGACCCCAGGACGGAGAGCCGCCTTCAAGAAGTCCACGACAAGACGGCCAACTGACCACTCGCGGCCGAGTCCCGGGGACGACCGCAGGGGAAGCCGACTCCTGACTGGCGACTTCCGGAGAAGCCGGCTTTGCGGAGTCGGCCTGCGATTCCAACAAACCTCGTGACCTCGTCAAGGGGGGACGGGGCAGGGGAGTGGCTACAGTGAAGCCCACTCCCGCCCCTTACCAAGGGCGGACATGGCCATAGCACGCCGTACCCCGGAAGATCTCTGTGCGGCGTGGCACTGTTGCCGTGCCGGCCCTGACATCAGCACCGTAGGACCGAATCCTGCACCCACGATGGCTTGTCTGTACGGCTCAGAGGCGGCGGGTCCCACCAGACGGTGAGACCCTAAGAGACGGCAAGAGGACCACTAGTCGGACCCGTCGGAAGTCGGCCTGGGGGAGTCGGCCGAGCCCTCCCCCGGGGCCTACTCACCATTAATCAAGATGTGATGGAGAGTGGCAATAGTGATCGCCCGCCAGGCGGCGGGGCTGTTGCCACGACCCCATGATCAAGCCCGTGTCATTAGAAGCATGGCTACAGTAATCAGCAGCCGGCAAGACCCGCCCGCGGCGGACGCGGCCTGTCGGCTCCGTACCAGGCCAGTCAGCGGGGCCCGCCAGCCGGCGGGCCCCAGCGATCGACAGAGAAGACGGAGGCCGAAGGCGCTGATGGCTGGGCCCGCGTCCAGCCGGATTACCATTGTACCCCTGGGGGGTAGGCCTATATAAACCCCCCAGGGCACCCATGCAAAGGGTTGGAATCCATTAGCTCTAGACCAGATCATATAGAAGGGAGAGAGCTAGCCTTGCCCTCTCCTACCTCCTAGAAACAGCTCAAGGAGCAACCGTGTAAACACCTTGCCATAGTGATCATGCGGAGACCCCGCAGAGCAGCAGTAGGGGTATTATCTCCTCGGAGAGCCCTGAAGCTGGGTAAGATTCGCCGGCGTGCATGTCTTCTCCTCATCCCGTTTCCAGGCACCGGCGACGTTCTACTCGCCCCCACCATGATAAGCCATCCTTTGGCATATGTTGCACCAAACCCCCGATAACCAAGGAGACAGATTTGATTTTTCAACCAATTTGTATGCACTGGAGAATGTGCATGTAGTTCAAATTTGAATTATGCGCATAAAATGCCTGGAAACCCAGTTAATGTATAAAAATGTCCAAACGAACCCCGAAAAATTCCAAAATTAAACAGAACACTCCTGTTGTTCTATGTTGACACTCAAATTTTTTTGAAAGCAATAAGCGGCAACGAATATCGTTTCATCCCAAAAGGTGGCACGTTCCTTATCGAAACGATCACACTTGTTGTGAGAAGCTTATACCGAAACCTGCCCCAAATGGGACAAGTTTTTTACCACGACATGTTGATGCCGCTCCATGATAGCATGCCAAGTTTCATGAATTTCAAACGAGTTTTGGATTTACTAGAATTTAAAAACCAGGTATCTCAATGTTTGCGGCCGAGTGACGGTGGCAGGGTGTGTGACATTCATTCCCATTTCTTGCATGGGACCTAAGCATGCAACCAAGGACACATACTTGATTTTTCAACCCGTTTATATGCACTGGAGCATGTGCATGTAGTTCAAATTAGAATTATGCACCTGAAATGCCTACAAAACCAAGTTAATGTACAAAAGCGTCCAAACGAACCCTGAATAATTCCATTTTTTGACGACACACCTATAGTTGCATGTTTGCTATAGATAAAAGTTCTTGCAATTCAAACACCATCCTTTGTAGCTGTAATCCTATTATGTAATTCAAATCAAGACGATAAATCAAGTAGATCGCACAAAGTTTATTATCACCAACCGTGTGAGATGCAACACAAAATATCTTGGAGCACCGTCGGTGTATATTATGCCTATGGCTTACGCGAGAAGGCGCGCCGGCTACAGTCCACAGCCGACGTGTCAAGCACACTAGCTCACTCCCCAAATATCATTTCACTGTTCATTCATCGCCGGTGAAAGATGGGGACGTTGATCCACGTCGTGAGGGCAACTTCGGCGGCACACTCCGGGGAGAGTGCGGCCACAGCCGCCAGGCGCGTGCTAACAAGTATCATGAGGGCCACCGCGGTCTGCGTCCGGGCGGCCAAGGTAGCACAAATGGCCGTTGTTGCTTCTCAGGCGGCGGCAACAGCATCTGCCTAGGGGATAGCAACTGGCAATAGCGGCACAACAGCTGTCTATTCCACAGCGACGGCCTTAGCCCTGATGGAGGCCGCCAACTACCATGTCGAGGCTGTCCACGCCCAGCTCTTGGCGGTCACCGCACAAATCAAACGAAGCTTCTCCGACAACATTCGCAACCCATGGCCGAAGGGTTGGCAATCGTCGAGAGAGTTCGAGCAGCCGTCCGTTCCTGTGCGGCATACCTTGCCACGACGGAGCCCGTCAGAGGCCAGATCGCGGCCGCCCATGCCCAGCTCGTGGTGGCCTATTCCAAAGATATGGCGGACATGGATGTCGAGATGCTTGCCGAGTATGGTGCAGTTGACGCCATGGAACCCCTTCCCCAGGAGATCGTCGGGTGCGAGCTGGACATGGAGGCGGCGGCGGAGATCAATGAGCACCAACCGTAGTAGTACTATTTGTTTTGTTTAATTAAGAGGGCCGGTCTTTAATTTGTTAGAGTAATGTTTAGGTCAGCTAGCTCTGTTTAATTGCTGAACTTGCTCGATTAAGAAGTTAGTCTCCTTTGTGTACCCAAATTATGCAATGACGTGGATGACCACTGTAACCAAGGAAATTCGAACCAAAATTTTTGACGTTCATACTCAACACACACGGGTTAAGCTATCTGAATCGTTTGTGATGTTCACATATCATACACACTTCTGAATAAGGGACTGTGTCTGATGACACTTTGCGTGCCAGTTTTTTCACTGAAGCGATACCAATTTTTTGGCTTCCGCAGAAATATCTACCTCCTCGCCCCCTCCCCCTTACCAAAAGCCACATTTCCCATGTTTCCGCCTTCCTTTCCAAGTTGAAACCTTCACTCCTTATTTGCAGCGCCGCCTCCTCGCCGGCGACCCTCCACGCTGCTCGCCTCGGCTATCCAGGCAGGTAATCCACACCCAACCCCCATCCTCCTTCTCCTTCCACATCCCACATGCCACGACCGCCGGCGCGACACCTTCCACCCAAATCACCGACCCCTCCACCAAATAAGCGCCGCCCTAAGCCATGGTGCACGCAGTATAGCCAGTATCCCAAGGACCATTTGGCAGCGGAGAAGCAAATCGCGGTCACACGCGCGGATGAGGTCGCGATGACTGCCATTCATGTCGACCCCCAGATCTTGGAGGAGCACCTCGCCGTCGAGGCCATCGTCAACGCCTCGCGTGCCGCCGACGCGATGCGGTTGGCTGTTTGGCTCAATTCTGCAATGCGATGTTCAATTGTTGTGGGTGCATTCTTTTATTGTATACCATGTGAGAAATAAATCTAATTTGGCTATACTAAATACATGAGAAACAAATACAATTGCTATATTTCCATGTTGTTAGGCATGCTTGGTTTGGTTAACTGTCTGATCTTCTATTAGGAGTATGTTATATTGTGCAATGTGGTGCTCAGTTAATGTTTGGTTCATTTGTTGTGGTGTTTAGTTAACTTTTTTGTTTGGTTCAATTCTGCAATGCAATTTTCAATAGTTGTGGGTGCATTTTGTTATTGTATACCATGTGAGCAATAAATTGAATTTGGCTGTTGTAAATACATGACAAAAAAACAATTGTTATATTTCCAAGTTGTTAAGCATGCTCGGTTTGGTTAACTATCTGATCTTCTATTAGGAGTATGTTATATTGTGCAATGTGGTTCTCAGCTAATGTTTGGTTCATTTGTTGTAGTGTTTAGCTAACTGCTTGGTTCAATTCTACACTTCGATGTCCAATTGTCGTGGGTAGAATTTTGTATTGTTATGCATGTGAGGAATAAATCGAATTTGGCTACACTTAATACATGAGAAACATATACAAGTGCTATATTTCCTATTTCTTAATCATGCTTGGTTTGGATAAATGGGTTTTCCATGTGGCTTGAATTAATTTGATGAATATGCAATGTGCTTATTTTTCATCAACATATTTTACTGATACCATGCAAACTCTTACTTAACATGATGACTAACTACCTTATATGTGTTCCAGGGAAACAATGGGAAGCACTGAGGTTTACAATCGAGGTTAGCACGTGCATGGTCCATTGTCTAATAGCACATTATTGGGCAATTGCAGGAACCATTCTAATATTTAGGTTTTTAACAATTTGGTCTTGCACATGTAGGTCCTGTGGTCAGAGGTTTTGACCCACTGTTCGACCCTTTTTGCATATGGGGAAATGAGTTGTCCATGAATATCAGCAAAGTCAAGAAACTCAGAAAGATTGTTAGGATAAAGAAATTAGCGACAAAAACAACAATATCTTTGTCTGCACAATGAAGAAGACATCAGTTCACTACAGGATGGTACTAACTATTATACCTTGCCTTTTTTATTCCTTTGCGCCATTTCCAATATAGAGAAGATATTTATGCACATCCTTGTTTTCAGGCCTTTCCAAAGCAGTTCACTGATGATTACCTCTCAAACCACCTGTATGGTCAGGAGGCGAGGAAGGTATTCATACAACACCCACGGTTCAATATTGAAGTGTTCCTGAAGAGGACGAAGGATGGACGGTCAATTATCCATAGGCACTGGCCTAAAGTTACAAAGGTCTTCAACATCAATGAAGGCTCAATATTCGCCTTCTGCTTCAGCAGTTTTCCAGATGAGATACATATGTCCATGTACCGTCTATGATGCTAATGTCAAAAGGTTATAGATGTTGCATGTGAAACTTGGTCCTGGTGTAGTTGTGTAATGGGGTAGCGGAGTGCTGAAGCTATACGATGTTGTACTCTAATGTATTTCAATTATGAAAATGAAATATATTGTGTGCTTAATATGAAATGTCAATTAGATTAATAAATGGATTATGAATAATTGGATAATTAGCCTGCTAATTGGGTTTTGCTGTTGCAAACGGTTGTTGAAAAAAATACCATGGGCGATGACCTCAGGCAACGCACACAGTTTCAAGGAATAAACCGTGTTGGATCAATGAACAATCACACACAACTTTCTCTTGAAAACTGTTTGCGTTAGGCCACCTTGCGCAAACGTTTACCACATAAAAACTATGTGTGATGGATAGCCTTTGCCAGACAATTTCTTCTACGGACTGTGTGTGATGCATTCAATAACGCAAATGATTTAACGGGAAAAATTGTGTGTGATGTACCTGTGAACGGGCACGTTTTCCTTGGAGCGACTGCGTGGGATGTACATACAAAAGGAAACTTTTAGCAACGACTGATTGTGTGGGATGTACTTGCAACCGGAAACAATTTCGCCGTATAATTGTATTTTAGCTCTACTATAAGTATTTTTGTGTTTTAGCGCTCGCCGGTCGCACACGACCTCATTTTGGCGAGCGTGTGTGCCAGGAGGGCATATCCTCGACGGTTTCTGGGTCGTGTGGGAAGGACCCCCCTATCGCCCACACTCACTTGGCGACGGTTCCAAATGCCATCGTGGAATGGGGTTAAAAACCGTTTGTATAGGACCAACGCGTACCACGGAGTAGTAACGCAGCAAGATCAATAAGGAAAAATTCGTATGCATTTGCATCATGTGAAAGTTATAACCTAGGGCGATACGGCACTAGCTCCAGTTCATTGATATAATGTAGGCATTTATTCCGTAAATAGTCATATGTGCTTTATTAAAAGAACTTGCATGGCATGTTTTGTCCTACCCTCCCGTGACAGCGGGGTCCATATTGGAAACTAAGGGATATTAAGGCCTCCTTTTAATAGAGAACTGGAACAAAGCATTAACACATAGTGGATACATGAACTCCTCAAACTACGGTCACCACCGAGAGTGGGCCCGGTTGTTGTCACTCCAGGGTGTTCGGATCATAACACGTAGTAGGTGACTATAACTTGCAAGATCGGATCTAAAACATGGATATTCATAAAAGGTTCAGATCTGAGTTCATGGCACCTGGGCCCAAAGTGACAAGCATTAAGCATAGCGAAGTCATAGCAACATCAATCTAGGAACATAGTGGATACTAGGGATCGGGACCTAACAAAACTAACTCAATTACATGATGAATCTCTTCCAACTCCTCACCGACCAGCGAGCCTACGAAGGAATTACTCACTCCCGGCGGGGACCATCATGGAATTGACGATGGAGATTGATTGGTGATGACAAAGAACGAAGATCCCCCTCTCCGGAGCCCCAAACAGACTCCAGATCCGCCCTCGCGAGGAAGAACTGGGCTTGGCGGCGACTCCATCTCGTGGATCGCGATAATTCTTTCTCCCTTATTTTTTTCTGGAAATATGTGATTTTATAGTATTAGGGAGGTCGTCAGCGGGGCCACCAGGTGGGTACATCCCACCTGGGCGCGCCAGGAGAGGGGGGCATGCCCTGGTGGGCTGTGCCCACCCAGGGGCCCCTCTCTGGTGGGTCTTGGCTCAAGAAATTCTTATTATTGATATAAAAAATCCTTGCAAAGTTTCGTTCCATTCTGAGAACTTTTATTTCTGCACAAAAACAACACCATGGTAGTTCTGCAGAGCAGCGTCAGTCTGGGGTTAGTTTCATCCAAATCATGCAAATTAGAGTTCAAAACAAGAGGAAAAGCATGAGAAAAAGTAGATATGTTGGAGACATATCAACTCCCCCAAGCTTAAACCTTTGCTTGTCCTCAAGCAATTCGGTTGATAAACTGAAAGTGAGAAAGAAAAACTTTTACGAACTCTTTTGCTCTTGTTTGCATAAATAGGCTTAAACAACACCTAGGTTTTCAGCCAACATTATAACTAACCATGTCAACAATAACTCTTAAAGATTATAATGACTCATATCAATGACATAATCAGCTAGCGAGCAATAATAAGATATCTCAAACAACAACATGTTGTCAAAACAACCATGATATAATATGACAATAGTGGTATCTCGCTAGCCCTTTCTGAGACTGCAAAACATAAATGCAGAGCGCCTCCAAAGTTCATGCAGCGACTAAACATTGTAATTCATGGTAGAAAAGATCCAGTCATGATGCACCCAACATTAGCTACACACAATGCATAAATCATGACAGATGTGCTCTACTTAGTTTCTGGCGCTTGTTTTTAGAAGGTGATGACACAACATAAAAGTAAATATAATGTCCCTTCGGTGAGGGGAGCAGTGATTTGCAGAGGTTCCGGAGCTCAATTTTTAAAATAGAGATAAATGATATTTTGAGACATGCACCCTTCTCATTCACTTCATGACCATCAGTTATCAACATCTTCCATGCTAAGCACGCTAGTGGCGGTTCCCAAGCGATAAAAGTAAAGGTTTTGACTCCGTTGGGATTTTTTGTTTGATTATTTCAGAGATGAACTCTTTTCATGTTTGCAGTTTGGGATTGGGCATCCCTCTTACCGCCCATTTCCTTGTGCGATGGTGACTGAATAAACACTCGACCTGAGGATAACCCGCTTAGCACGAAAGATATCGACCACCTCCTGTCGTTCCATGAACGATCCAGGCACACAAAAAGGATAATTTTTAGAAGCTTTTAGAGGTGGCACATGCAAATTTACTTAGGACATTAGGGTAATACCATATATAGGTAGGTATAGTGGACTCATCTGGAATAACTTTGGGTTCAATGTTTTTGATGTACAAGTAGAATTCCCACTTAGTACAGGCGAAGGCTAGCAATTAAGATTGAGAAGCGGCCAGCTAGAGAGCAACAACGATCATAACCATGCATTATGTGTAAGTAACATTGGACACTAGCATGATTAGGATATGAACACCATGAACATAAATATTATAGAGGCTATGTTGGTTTTGATTCAACACATGCATGAACATGTACCAAGTCAAGCCACTCAAACATTCAGAGGAGGATACCATATCATCATACTACATCACAATCATTTTAACGCTATGTTGATATCCAAGATAGATCATTATTAATAATAACTCCCAGCTATTTATGCATGTCATGAGAAACTATAATCTCTAATTGTCATTGCAAACATGTTTAATCATAATGGGCTAAAGCCTGGATACTAGGTTAAACATATTTACACAAACAGAACATGTCGAGTTCATACCAATTTCTCTTTGCCACGGTCAGCTCATCGAATATCATCATTATTGCCTCTCACTTACATGACCGGATGATATGAAAATAATAATAGTGCAAGAGTGCCATGAACTAAGTTGGAATCTGCAACATTTTATTCAACAGGAGAAGACAAGGTAAAATGGGCTCTTTATTAGTTCAACAGTTATTCATATGAGAGCCACTCAACATTTTCATTGTGGTCTTCTCCTTGGTACAACTCGAATAAAAAGAAAAGAAATTTAGAGAAACACACTAAAATATTTTTTGGAGTTTTTGGTTTTCTTAAACAAGCAAATAAAAAGGGAAAAGCAAAAATGAGAGACAAACTATTTACATGGGAAAGCTCCCAACAAGCAAAAGCAGAACAAGGAAATCTTTTTGGGTTTTCTTTTTAATACTACTACTAAGAATGCATAGAAAGTAAATTACCACAACTAATTTTCTTTGGTTTTTCTAAAGTTTTTCAAACACACAAGAAGAAAGCAAGAAAATAAATCTAAGCATGGATGATACAATGAAAAAGTGTGAACACCGACAGATAGAATAAGTGGACATGAATGTAAAGTCGATGGAAACACGTACTCCCCCAAGCATAGGCTTTTGGCCTAAGTTGGTAATCGATCAGTAGCCTGGAGGGTAGTAGGGATCCTGAGGAGTGGGCATCCACTCATCCCACTGCTGAGGTACCTATGCAGCCTCTACATCAACGTGAGCGTTCCAGTAGGCGATGATGTCGGCAGGCATAATCCTATATCCGCCATGGCAACAGAATCAAACAAAGCAGGTGCAGGCAAGGTGATAACATCACGAGTTCTAACACTATAGACTAGGTTATAAGGAATGGCAATATCAGGATGATCATGTGCAAGAAAGTGATGGTGATCCATGGCTGCTCGGTCTAGGTAAACCTTGGCCAGAGGGTAATCATGAGGGCGTATGTCAACCTCGAACTGAGCCACCAAACGAGTAGCAAAAATCCCACCATAGATCCCAAGCTATACGTGTTGTCACCCTAAAGTGCACGGCGTAAAACAGCAAGGTCCGGTGAACTAAGTGCACCCACCTTCTCCCTAGTAAGCAAGCATTTGGTAATAAAAATTGCAAAGTAACGAATAGCAGGAAAATGTAAGCCAGCGACAGTGATGGCCGACACTCTTCTCTCATCACCCACTGTCAAGCTCAGCCGGCCTAGGCCCAGCCAAGCTCCCATCAGACGGGATCATGCATATGTCACAAAATTCAGTGAGCGGTATCTGATGGTTTTCAACATATAAATCGAAGCTCACTTCAGGAGGATTATTTCT
Source organism: Triticum urartu (assembly GCF_056163025.1). Classification (NCBI taxonomy): domain Eukaryota; kingdom Viridiplantae; phylum Streptophyta; class Magnoliopsida; order Poales; family Poaceae; genus Triticum; species Triticum urartu. The sequence continues at coordinate 601,288,982 of NC_141874.1, read as the reverse complement.
AGGAAAGAAAGTAAAGCTTTGAACAAAGATGTTCGTGAGGATTTGGTGCTGGTCACACTAATATGCGATGAAGTCGGTGAGACCAGCATTGGCAATGAATTGCATGAACTCCTCATGAATTCTAGCCTCTTGCAGGAACAGGATGTGCGGCCATTCGCACGGCCGTACCTCCGCCAACCTCTGAGGGTGGAGATCATTGTCAGAAGACTCCCCAATAACACCCTTGGAGTTCTTCTTTGAGCCAAACTTCCTGAAGATATTCATGTTCGCGTACAATTTTTCCTATGAAAAAAAATCTGAATTTTTAGTTCACAAAATTTTCTCAACAAACCTTCACAAAATTGGTAGCAACTACTCATAGGGATACATAGAGGCCGTAGCAAGCATTCAAACTACTTAGAACACTAAGAATTCGACATGCAAGCACATCTATAGCAGAACCAAGAGTAGATAATTATTCAAAGTATAAACCACTAAAACAAAACTAATTAGACAAATGGTGGAGTCACATACCAAGCAAAAATCCCCTGAAATAGTTTCGGAAATGAAGCTTCGAGCAAAGAGATCCAAATCCGCGGGTTTGAGCTCAAGAACACGGGAGAGAGAGCAATGGGGATTTTTTTCTGGAGGTGAGTGATGACGTGGGCTAAAGAGATATGTGAGGGGGCACGTGGGGACCACAACCCACCAGGGCGCGCCTAGGTGGGTTGTGCCCACCTGGTGCACCTCCCTCTGGTATTATTTGCACCAAAAATTCATAAATATTCAGAAAAAATCATATAAAATTTTCAGGGCATTCTGAGAGCTTTTATTTTGGGTCATTTTTTATTGCACGGAAAATTTAGAAAACTGTCAAAACATGGCATTTTATTTATTTAACTAATAAAAACAGAAAACAAAAAGTAGGGACAGAAGGTAGTGCTTACTAAATTCATCAACTTCATACCATTCAAAAATGATTCATTAATAAGGTTGATCAGGTCTTATTAACAACCACTTTCGATTTGCATGAAACCAAAGAACTTTCGTAAATCACTAAGTTACCTCAATGGGGATATGCATTTCCCTAACAATGAGCATTTCATATTTCTTTTTGACAATAGGTAGAGGTATTTGGAAACTTCCAATAGTGATTATCGGAGATCTTTCAATAACATTAATACCATTCACTTGGAATTGTTTCTTCGGAAAGTGCACCGTATGCTCATTACCATTGATATGAAAATGACCTTGCTTTTATTGCAATCAATAACAACCCCTGCAGTATTCAAGAAGGGTCTACCAAGGATAATCGACATGTTATCGTCCTCGGGCATCTCAAGCATAACAAAGTTAGTCAAAATAGTAACATTAACAACAACAACAACAGGCACATCCTCACAGATACCGATAGGTATTGCAGTTGATTTATCAGTCATTTGCAAAGATATTTTAGTAGGTGTGAGTTTATTCAAGTCAAGTCTTTTATATAAAGAGAAAGGCATAATGATACAACTCCAAGGTATCTATAATTTATGAAGTATTCATGCCATGTTTACAATAGTTTTATATGATTTTGGTATGATTTGATTAGAACTAACCCAGACTAACGCTGTTTTCAGCAGAACTATCGTGGTGTTGTTTTTGTGCAGAAATAAAAGTTCTCGGAATGCGATGAAAATCAACGGAGAATTTTTCTGGAAAATATAAAAATACTGGAACAAAAATCTACCGGAGGGGAGTCCCGTGGGCCCCACGAGGGTGGGGGGCGCACCCCTGTGCCTCGTGGACTACCCGTGGGGCCCCCTGACTTGTTCTCGACGCCAACCTCTCCTATAAATACCCAAACCTCCAGAAATTAACCTAGATCGGAAGTTCCGCCCCCGCAAGCCTCTGTAGCCACGAGAAATCAATCTAGGCCCTCTCTGGCACCCTGTCGGAGGGGTCCATCATCACCGGAGGGCATGGAGGAGTATCCTGGAGGGGCCATCATCACCATGAAGGCCATGGACCGGAGGGGGAACCTCTCCCCATCCAGGGGGAGGCCATGGAGGAGGAAGCACAAGGGGGAGAACCTCTCCTCCTCTTTCTCGGTGGCACCGGAGTGCCATCGGGAGGGGAATCATCCCGCGGTGATCGTCTTCATCAACATCACCATCCTCATATCTTTTACGCGGTCCACTCTCCCGCACCCCGCTGTATCCCTACTTGAACATGGTGCTTTATGCCACATATTATGATCCAATGATGTGTTGCCATCCTATGATGTTTTGAGTAGATATCCTTTGTCTTTGGGTTGATTGTTGATCTACATTGGTATGAGTTGTATGTTTTATTTTGGTGCTGTCCTATTGTTCCCCTCCATGTCGCGCAAGCTTGAGGGATTCCCATTGTAGGGTGTTGCAATACGTTCATGATTCTCTTATAGTGGGTTGCTTGAGTGACAGAAGCATAAACCCGAGTAAGGGGGTTGTTGCGTATGGGATAAAGGGGGCTTGATGCTTTATTGCTATGGTTGGGTTTTACCTTAATGATCTTTAGTTGTTGCAGATGCTTGCTAGAGTTCCAATCATAAGTGCATATGATCCAAGAAGAGAATGTATGTTAGCTTATGCCTCTCCCTCATATGAAATTGCAATGACGACTACCGGTCTTGTTAACAATTGCCTAAGACAATTCCACACACCGATCCATCATTATTCCAAACTCTTTATAATATTTAGTAATATATTCTAACTTTATGATAACATCACCTACTTTTATATTTTATCTCTCTGATATCATGCAAAGTTATCCTCTTCATGCCCACAACGTAGTTTTATTTCTCGTTTCTAGTTGGAAGCAAACGTTCGGTGTATGTAGAGTCGTATCAGTGGCAAATAGGGCTTGAGAGAATATTGATCTTAACTTTAGCTCCTTGTGGGTTCGACACTCCATACTTATCACTTCCACCTTTGGGAATTTCTACGATGATTCCCTGCACTTGGGGATTATCAAGCTCTTTTCTAGCGCCGTTGCTAGGGAGCAATAGCGTGGGGTTGATATTCTCGTGTGTGCTTGTTTGCTTTCTTCACTAAGTAGATTTTGTTTTACTTTTTTTTATGTTTATTTGTGGGTGAAACATAAAAAAAATTAAATAATGAAAATACAAAAAAATTTACTTGTCTCTCATACCTAAAAAGTTTTTCAATAAGAGAAGTGATTGGAAGATTATGCATTGAAGAAATGAGGGTCGACCTTGAGCACTTGTGTTCATGATCATGGAAACAAAGTAAAAAAATTTCATAAGCTTCTATGAAAATAATTGTCCCCTTGTATATATCCATTGTATTATAAAAATAATGTGCCAAGCCTTGGTTTTAGGATGATTAGATTGCTTGTTTACTATGTTCAGTAAAAAAACAGAAACTTTGGCTGTAGCGCGTGATTTTACATTTTTTACTGGAAAGTCAAATGGGTCAGAAACATTTTGCACATTACTTCTGTATAAAGTTTTTAAATTTTCATATTTGTTTAGAAATTTTTGGAGCTACAGAAGTTTACTAAACTTCCATATTACTACAGACTGTCCTGTTTTTGACAGATTCTGTTTTCTATGAGTTGTTCGCTTATTTTGATGAATCTATGGGTAGTATCGGGGGGTATGAACCATGGTGAAGTTGGAATACAGTAGATATAGTTCTAATATGAAATTGGAATAAGTTTGCAACAGTACCTAAAGTTAGTGATTTGCTTTATTACACTGACGAATCTCACAAAGTTTTTGTTAAAGTTTTGTGTGGATGAAGTGTTCGAAGATCGAGGAGCTATCAATATGAGAACAATAAATAGAGGCAATAACTCAAGCTTCGGGATGCCCAAGGCACCCCAAGTAAATATTTCAAGGATACTCAAGCATCTAAGCTTGGGTATGCCCTGGTTGGCATCCCATCCTTCTTCTTCAACAATTATCGGTATACCTCAGTTTTTGTTTTGTTCACATAATTTGTGTCCATTGAGTTTTTTCCCTTAAGAACCATGATAGTATGATATAGCCCTTTATATATAGAATACTTCATGTGCTTCACTTATATCTTTCAAGTATGATCTTATAGAATTGCTCTTTGTGCTTCACTTAAATCTTTTGAGTATGGTTTTATAGAATGCTTCTTGTGCTTCACTTATATATTTTGAGCTTGGGTATTGGTTAGTCTATATTAATTGTATAATGCTCCATGAACTTCACTTATATCTTTTGGAGTATGAATAATACTATCATCTAAAGTGGATTTAGAAGAAATTTGCTCCCACTATTCCGAATGAGGAGAATTTTGCTTATGTGGAGAGTAGTAAAATTTCTATGCTCGTAGATCATGAAAAGAATGCTTTATGTGATGGTTATATTGTTGAACTCATTCATGATGCTACTGAAAATTATTATGAGGGAGGAATACATGTTTGTAGGAGTTACAATAATATCAAGTTTCCTCTCTGTATGCTTAAAGTTTTGAAGTTATACTTGTTTTTCCACCCTATGCTAGTTGATTCTTGTTCCTATAAATTATGTGCTCACAAAATCCCTAGGCATAGGAAGTGGGTTAGATTTAAATACGCTATTCATATTCTTCATGATGCTCTCTTTATGTTTCAATTCTTATCTTTTATGTGAGCATCATTGAAATCATCATGCCTAGCTAAAAGGCATTAAAGAAAAGCGCTTGTTGGGAGACAACCCAATATTTACCCTTACTGTTTTTGTGTGTTTACATGATTAAGCTACTGTAGTAATCATGTTTTATAGGTTTTTTTTCAATAAAGTGCCAAGTAGGACCTTTGGGAAGACATGGGTGAAAGTTAATGTGATCTTGCTGTAAAAAACAGAAACTTTGCGCTCACGAGATTAGCTGCCATTTTTTTTACAGAAGAGTGCGATTGAGTTGATTATTTTTTCAGAAGATTAATAGATAAATCCATAAAGTCCACCAATTTATTTCATAATTTTTGGAGTAGCAGAAGTATGGTTGCTGTTCAGATCATTATAGATTGTTCTGTTTCTGACATATTCTGTTTTCATTGTATAGTTTGCTTGTTTTCTAGTTTCTATGGCTTATATTTCTCAATATAAATTGTAGAAATGATATGGTACAGTAGGCATTGTGTGAGAACAATTATGAGCCTTGTCTTTGATAGTACCAAAGTGAATGGTTTACTCTTTATCATACGAACCAATCTCACGAAGTTCCGTTAAGTTTTGTGTGATTGAAGTTTTCAAGCTTTGGGTGAGATATGAATATGAGGAGAATAAGAAGTGGAAAGAACCTAAGCTTGGGGATTCCCAAGGCACCCCAAGGTAATATTCAAGGAAGACTCAAGCGCCTAAGCTTGGGGATGCCCCGGAAGGCATCCCCTCTTTCGTCTTCAAAACTATCGGTATACCTTACTCAGAGCTATATTTTTATTCGTCACATGATATGTGTTTTGCTGGGAGCGTATTTTCAGTTTTACTTGCTGTTTGAATAAAATCATTGGATCTGAAATCTTGAATGAAAAAGAATCCTCCCATGGCTATTTAATTATTTGACTACTCAGTATTCTTCACTTATATCTTTTTGGAGTAGTTTGTCATTTACTCACGTGCTTCACATATATCCTATGAGTAAATGGTCGAATGAATGGAATACCATAAATCTGAATTTATATATGTTTCATATGCTTACAACATGGGGAGTAATGACTTCACACATAATAAGTATAGGTAGTAAACTTATTGGAAGCTAGCAAACGCAGAATTAGTCACTTGAACAATTCATGAAAGAATATTGAAGGAAGAGAGATTTCACATATAAATATACTATCTTGGACATCTTTTGCTTCACATGAGCACTCATTAAAATATGACATGCTAAAAGGTTGATGTTGGACAAGGAAGACAACTTAATGGGTTATCTTTTCCTATATCCGAAACATTATATTGTCTTGAAAACAACATCAGTCCGTGGTTAGTTTCATCCAAATCATGCAAATTAGAGTCCAAAACAAGAGGAAAAGCGTGAGAAAAAGTAGATACGTTGGAGACGTATCACCTATTCCATCTCTCTGCTGTAGCATGTTTTATAGTTGAAGCACCATTCTTCTATATAAGGCATGCAATGGGAAGACGGCTATGTTAGAATCTGAAGGGTTACAAACAAGGTGTTTGCAAAAGATCCAAACGCCAGGAGATAGTAAACCAACTCCAGTTTTTATAGATACTGCTCCAGCATAGAGAAACCCAGCTCCTACTGATAATAAGCAGATTCCAGTGGCCAAAGAACTAGTCCGCTCTAGTCCAGCAAAAATATGTCAACTTCATTCTAAGAAGCGTGTGCTTATCCTCGCATCATGAAATTTTGTAGCATTTTGATCATATTTTCTACATGTTTCTTACCCATCTCTCTTTTAGAAAATAAGCTTAAAGGATAGAAGACTTTCTGCACTGGGATCGTATTCGAGGAAAGTATCTTGCAGGAATTCTATGTGCTCCAATGTGGATGTAAGTACCTGTTGTATATCACTATATTTTTACATCAGCATGAATCGAACCTTTATCTAAACTAAATTTAGTTGTAGCAAAATGTATAATTAAAGGCAACCATGTTGATTTTTGTAAGTAAAACTGCCTGGTGGTTTTGCATACTGAGTTGCATGAGTGTACTATCTCGTATCATGCACATGACTGAATCGTAGTGCTGCTCTAGTTGCCCATTCATTCATTGTGTGAATGTTGCTTTCGTATTACCTTACTTGGCTGATGATAGCTCTGCCATATTATGTTAATTTGGTGTAGGCTGGTGTGGTTTGGTTTCCCAAACATTCGTTGTGTCAATGTTGCTTTCCTATTATCTAACCTGGCCAATGATAGCAATTCTAGTGTGTTAATTTGGTGTAGGCTCCTGAAGATAAGAAGACAAACTCTGAAAACAGCAAGGCAACCCAATTGTTTCTTTCCAATAAATCTAGGCCAGGTAATGTGCAATAACTCTTGATTAATCTGTTCGGTTCCCCTCCTAATTTATGTTCTGATGCAGTGGTCGAGACACTCTCCACTATCAATAATACAAGCCTGCCAAAATCGCCATCTGAATCTGTTCAGTTTCCTCTATCTCGAATGCAATGGAAAAATGTATGTTTGTGAACCAATTACTGGCTGAAGCAATGATGGAAATGGTGGAGGAAGCAGAGGTGCAAATTCTTACGCAACAACAATTGATCAGTGTTTCCAAAGACAGTGCAGCAAAGCAGGAAGAACTTGCCGACATGCTTGTGGGCGTCACCCGCGCTGAGGTTGCAGATCGTGACGTTGTAGATCGTTAGGTTATGTTCATTTATTTGCATTGGCATCAATCTTTGATTGCCCAGTGGATGCAATTTCCTGTAATATATGTTGGATGTGCAACATTTTTCCTTGTATGTCGTACCTTTTCTTAGCGCGCCTCGCATTCCAGCTAAATGGTCGCTAGGAAGCTAAAAAATAGTGAAATTACTAGTTAGCACGAACAGTCATGGGCCCTATATGAAGGAAGCAGCCCATTGCCCTTAATGGGATTCCCTAATGGGCTCGCAGGGGCCAAAATTCTCATAGGCCTTTGATTGATCGATTTTGGTCCTGTGCATAATTGCTCGTCGTAACGGACTCAAATTATCTAATTGGGCCTACACACATGTTCAAACTTTAGTGGGCCCATTAAGTTAATGGGCTGTTACCAGGACGAAAGTTAATGGTCGGCCCTGTTACCTCCCGGGTCGTCAACAGGCTAACATCGAAGTGGGCCATAGGTGGGCCCATTTGATTTCACAGGCCGTTAACAGGCTGATAATAAGGTCGGGCTACATATGGCCCAACTATAGTACGGGCCTTTAGCAGGCCAAAAGAGACATCGGGCTCGTACTGGACCATGAAGAGCATGGGCCGCTAAGAGGCCAAAAGTCAGGTCGTACTGTATATGGCCCAACTGTGTTGTGGGCCTTGCTACCTCTTGAGCATGCGTTGGTTTTCCCTTGAAGAGGAAAGGGTGATGCAGCAAAGTAGCGTAAGTATTTCCCTCAGTTTTGAGAACCAAGGTATCAATCCAGTAGGAGACAACGCACAAGTCACATAGTACATGCACAAACAATCAAGAACATTGCAACCAACGCGATAAAGGGGTTGTCAATCCCTTCACGGTCACTCGCAAAAGTGAGATCTAAAGATAGTAGAGTAAATATTTTTGGTATTTTTGTTGTATAGATTGGAAAGTAAAGATTGCAAAATAGTAAACAAGATGCGATGTAAATAAAAGAGATGCAATATAATAAGGAAGAGAACCGGGGGCCATAGGTTTCACTAGTGGCTTCTCTCAAGATAGCATGAATTACGGTGGGTGAACAAATTACTGCCAAGCAATTGATAGAAAAGTGCATATTTATGAAGATATCTAAGGCAATGATCATGAATATAGGCATCACGTCCGTGTCAAGTAGATCGAAACGATTCTGCATCTACTACTATTACTCCAGACATCGACCGCTATCCAGCATGCATCTAGAGTATTAAGTTCATAAGAACAGAGTAACGCTTTAAGCAAGATGACATGATGTAGAGGGATAAACTCAAGCAATATGATATAAACCCCATCTTTTTATCCTCGATGGAAACAATACAATACGTGCCTTGCTGCCCCTACTGTCACTAGGAAAGGACACCAAAAGATTGAACCCAAAGCTAAGCACTTCTCCCATTGCAAGAAAGATCAATCTAGTAGGCCAAACTAAACCGATAATTCGAAGAGACTTGCAAAGACATCAAATCATGCATATAAGAATTCAGAGAAGAACCAAATAATATTTGTAGATAATCATGTTCATAAATCCACAATTCATCGGATCTCGGCAAACACACCGCAAAAGAGTATTTATCGAATAGATCTCCAAGAACATCGAGGAGAACTTTGTATTGAGAATGAAAGAGAGAGAAGAAGCCATCTAGATAATAACTATGGACCCGAAGGTCTGTGGTAATCTACTCACGCTTCATCGGAGAGGCTATGGTGTTGATGCAGAAGCACTCCGTGATTGATTCCCCCTCCAGGAGATCGCCGTAAAAGGTCCCGAGATGGGATCTCACGGGTACAGAAGGCTGCGGCGGTGGAAAAGTGGTTTCATGGCTCCCCGGATGTTTCTAGGGTATAAGAGTATATATAGGCGAAAGAAGTACGTCGGTGGAGCTACAAGGGGCCCACGAGGATGGGGGGCGCGCCTACCCCCTGGGCGCGCCCTCCTGCCTCTTGGCCGCCTCGTGGCGTTCCAGACTTCGACTCCAAGTCTTCTAGATTGCTTTTGGTCCAAGAAAGATCATCAAGAAGGTTTCATTCCGTTTGGACTCCGTTTGGTATTCCTTTTCTGCGAAACTCTACAATAGGAAAAAAACAAAAATTGGCACTAGGCCTCCGGTTAATAGGTTAGTCCCAAAAATAATATAAAAGAGCATGTTAAAGCCCATTAAACATCCAAAACAGATAATATAATAGCATGGAACAATCAAAAATTATAGATACGTTGGAGATGTATCAAGCACCCCCAAGCTTAATTCCTGCTCGTCCTCGACACTACAAAAAAATACACTTTCGTGATGAAACGTGTTTGTCACAGTAGGTCACGTTTTCTGTCATGCATGTACATCCATGACAAATTTATGAAAGAATCAAGATAGTCATACCTGTGCTGTCGTAGAAGTGTTCCATGACATCACCAAAATTATCATCACGGAAGTGTCCACTTCCATGACGATAAATTGCGTGTCACAGAAGTGCTTTCGTCAAGGGTGACCGACACGTGGCATCCACCATAACGGAACGCCATTAAGCTATCGGGTCCGGTTTTGGATCCGATAACCCGTTAACAGCCCCGACCAATGGGGATTTTCCACATGTAAAATCATCATTGGCTGGAGGAAACACGTGTCGGCTCACCGTTGGGACAGATGTCATCCACTCATTGGACCCAAAGCGCCTACGATACGTCGACACATGGCACGGCCCAACAGAGGCCCATTCCTATGAAAAGGCTGGCCCGTTTGACTTGGTAAAAAGGTGGCGGGCTGGCCCACGACAAGCTTGTTAATGGCTTGTTCGCATATAGCCCATTTACAGCCCGCTAACCCAGGACCTGTTTACGGCCTATCCGAATTAGGCCCAGTAGCGTCATCTGGGCCGTCCAATATAATTCCAGCCCGTTTTAACTTCCAGCCCATGTATGGCCCATGACGTCTTTTGGCCCGTATGAGGCCCTTATTACTCTCGGCCCATTAACGGCCCGTGGTAAAACTGGCCCGTCATGAACAGTGTATCACTTTATACCCATTAACGGCACGTGGTAAAACTGGCCCGTAATGAACATTGTATCACTTTATACCCATTAACGGCCCATTATTCCATTGGGCCATTTCCAGCCCATGTTATCTTTCGGCATTCTCGGGGCCCATTTATTCTTGGGCTCATTTCCACATTCGTTTACTTACAGCCCGTTACTATCATTTTCTGCTTGTGGGCCAAATTCAGCCCGTGGTTACAGTCGGCCCATTTGTGGCACGTTAATACGTTGGGCTGTTTTCATAGCGTCATCAAAATACGGCCGATTAACAATGACCCGTTATGGTCGGCCCGTGAACGGACGATTTCAACTCTAGCCCATTTACGACCATGTTTGGCCAACCGATCATAAGCCCGTAGAAGGCCCATTGATGATACGGCCCATAGAAGGCCCATTATGTTTATGGCCCATATAAGGCCCATTGTTTCTACGCCACGTAGAAGGCCCATTGTTTCTACGGCCCTTAGAAGGCCCATTGTTTCTATGGCCTATAGGAGGCCCATGTTAACTACAGCCGGTGGGCATCAAAGTTCGCCACCAGTGAAAATATAGGGAACACCCTACACTATACAAAAATGGCTTGCTGTTTTCTTCAGCCGGTGGCTCCACATTAAGAACAAATTTTGTATTGCGCCAAAACAAATTACAACTATAAAACAAAAGGAATTTTGGCATAAAAGTTAACAGTGTAGCAGATAAATGTACCACCATCGGTTCAGAAGCTTAGTTCATTTGACCTGACTGTTACATTTTCACGCTGTATTATCTAATGGAGCACCATAACCTTCGCCTTCAGTTCTCCTAGGCTCCTGAACAACATAGCATATGTCTGATAGTCTGTTTTCAAAACCATGCATATCTTGATAACATCGAACAATGTCTCCTTGTTTCACAAAGGGTCTCTGTTAGGGAATGGACTTGTGTCTAGAGCGCAGATACAACATTGTTTTGAGCTTGCATATCTTGATCATGAGGCAGTTTGGACGAGATTGCCTTAACAACCAAGCCGGTATTACGCAGGATCATGCTTTTGGCATTGTTAGTGGACAGATACTGACCCACTGCAGCAAGAGCTGACATTGCGATTATAGGTGCCTTGCCACCTTCAGAAGGTGGCAGTTCCACCATTTTTTCCATAGCTCGCTGAAAAGTTGTGGTTTTACATTAGTAGTACCAGAACATAAGATATTAAGGAGGCAGCAAAACCAAACAAAATAGCTTTGGTCTATATACAGAACTTATTCTGGTGAACCCATGTAAAATAATAGTTGTATTTTACTGCAAAGTACATAATAAAACCAGGTTCCAAACATATGACCATGTACCATCGCTAATGTATTGTCTATTTCTTCACATTGTATTGAGGGCTAAGGATAAAGAGACAAAGTTTATAGTACGGTAAGCATAGTATGACATCATTCATATCACAAAACAACTGAGAACCGACAAACATGCAATTGTAACGTTGTGTGGGCAAGTCCAGCACGGAACTAGATTACATGTCAAGATCAAATGAACATCACTCCTCTCTTTTAAACCTTGTAAGGTGCAATGATACGCTCAGACAATTGTGTATAAAATTGAAAAGAGTAATAGACATTGGCTGCAAACCATGCAGTTCAAGGCACAAGTCAGAGTAAGTAGTAGTTTAAAGGCATGAGGATTAAGGACTTACAATGGCGGCTTTGACTCATGTAGTCATGCCCTTCTTCTTGCTGGTGTGACAGTCCTTGAAGATTTCGACAGCATTTGGTTCACGTACTTTTTGGTCCTTGCGGGCTTTCCTATGCATTTGGAACAAGTCAATATAGATCTGATAATATGGTACAACAAAAAGAGTGAAACAACAGCTAATTACAAGAGCCTCGCAGTGTGCAATATAGCTACGAGATCCCGTCGTCTATTGGAATTTCACTTTCGTACGATTGGCCTTGTTCTTTGAACAGTTCACCTACAGGAACATAGATTTGTGTGGCACATGCGTAAATAGGACTTCAACATGTGATCTGATCACATATATATAATGTACCTGATACTTCGGATCGGACCAGTGTTTAACGAGGCCTCTCCAGTCTTCATCAGATATATTTTCCACTGGAGATGTTTGGGCAAGTTCACTATTAGCCTTGCCTTCAAAGTGATTTTTCCTCAAGTTATACCGATACTGTCGCAGAGCAGACTTGAAAACATGGGTGCAAGCTTGTCTGGTTGCATCATCTTGGCTATCCAACTTGAACCTCATATGTTGAAAATTATGGGAGTCTCATTATCAGCAACCTAGAAAGTATTGGACAGAGCAAGACGATATTACTAGTTTCCATACATAACCATACTTACAGATAAATGGTCGAGGAAGGTGTTGAACTGGGTTTTGTCTTTGTCATTCCTGTACTAAATCCATGTTGGGAGGATACATACATGACACCTAACAACAACCGTTGCCTCTGATACTAACTTGGCTGACTCTGTAGCATCACGTGGCCTTTTTAAACCTGCCTCAAAACGGATCTCCATTCTTCCTCCTCTAGATTTAGTTAACCTATCGAGCATTATCCCTGATGTTTGTTTCCTCTTGAGCCTAGGTGCTAGTCCAACAACAAACATAGCAAGTGTTAGTGTACATCGAACTGTGAGACTACATATAAAGAAGTGCAACTGTAACTTGACTCCAGCAACTACCTTCTTGTTGTTGAAGCTCACAAAGTTCATCTGATCTTGCCAACTCATCTTGTGTCAAGAGTGCTTCGGAAGTAGTGTCAGGTGGCAAGGGAGCTTGGGAACGTGCTGCTAGCTGAGTTGACGAACGAGTAAATCATGCAGCTGGTAGTACTGTGGAAGGTGTTGCAACAACTAGGGCTGTCTCTGCTTGTTTGGTGGCAGCTATTTTGTTTCTGTTTGGCTTGTTCTGTAGCTCGTGTAGCATGGGATACCCTGTCGGTACAATTTTTTGCTGGACTTTGACCTTCTATTGCACCATTAGTACCAGCAGAATCTGCAGGATTGTTCCGCTTCCCTTTCCTCGTCGTTCTGTCTTGCTTCCTCTTTCTCTATGCCATGTTAAGTCAAGCCGACAAGAAAAACGAATAACAATTTAGTTCTTCAGAACAAATGTACTTTGATGTAAGAACATGGTGTGATAGACAGATATTGTATGTTCTAGAAACAGGAACACGTGTCTTAGTCACAAGTATAATGTGTAAAGTAAGCAGATGAAATTCAACAAAATTAGAAGCAATACAAGCTAGACATCATACATAACATGCAACCACATATAACAGTGCCAAGTAAGAGGGAGCACCTGTGATGGTGCACTAGGGGAGACGTGCTCATCACCAACACAACTACGTTGAATGTCTATGCATGTGTTGTCTTGGAAATCATCTTGCGGGGATGGAGGAGTAGAATCTGTAGAGGCCCTCCATTTGGAAGGAGCACCTTCATCCGCTGCCTTGTTAACTTCCTTCTGCTTCAGAACTCTTCAGAACTCATTCGTGCATGATACAAACAATCACTACTTTGATGTAACGCAAACACATGATTCCAGGATGGAATAATATGAAAAAAGGACGACATGGCATATTCACAACTGTTTGTGTAAACTAAGCAGAAACCATTTCACCAAATAAGAAGCAATGCAAGCTAGACACCACGTGCAAGATGCAACAAATATGACTCTGCCAAGTTAAAAGTGTCCCATCATAAATGACATTTCAACAAATTAGAAGCAGCGCATGCTATAAATCATATCAAAGATGCAACTAATATCACACTTCATATACTGAAGGTGTCTCGTCATATGGATTTATGCGGGATACAAAAAAACAATAGTTTTATGTGAGGACACGCTTAATAGACAGATGTACTATGTACTAAATACATGAAGGCATGTCACATCAACAGGTATAATGTATAAGCTAAGCAGAATAGAACATGCAGTTTAACCATATTGGAAGAATTACAATCTAGACACCATATGCAACATAGAACCACATATCACGTTGCCAAGTTACAGCAAGCACCTGTGATGCTAGTGTAGGGGAAATGCGTTAATCAACTACAGAGCTATGTTCACTATCTTCATCTAGCCTTGCTGTTTCTTGAGAATCATGTCGGGAGGCTGACGCTGCATTCTTTAACTGAGGAGTAATCCACTTGCCTGACTGCCTCATCATAAGTGATTGATGAGGGATACACAAGAACATTAGTTTGATGTAAGAGCATGCTTAATACGTAAATGTACTAGTATGTACCAAAAACATAAAGGCATGTCATATTCAAAGGTATAATGTGTAAGCTAAGCAGATGGAATTTAACCAAATTGGAAGCAATACAAGATAGACATCCGGCTGGAGTGGTGAGCATGACCATCTAGGACCTGGGAGCCTGGTGGGTGATACGTCTCCGTCGTATCTACTTTTCCAAACACTTTTGCCCTTGTTTTGGACTCTAACTTGTATGATTTGAATGGACCTAACCCGGACTGACGCTGTTTTCAGCAGAATTACCATGATATTGTTTTATGTGCAGAAAACAAATATTCTCGGAATGACCTGAAACTCCATGGGAGGTCTTAGAAAAAATAATAAAAAATCCTTGCCAAATACGAAGACCAGGGGGCCCACACCCTTCTCATGAGGGTGGGGGCACCCCCCCTAGGGCGCGCCCCCTACCTCGTGGGCCCCCTAGAAACCCTCCGACGCCAACTCCAACTCTATATATTTGCTTTCGGGGAGAAAAAAATAAGAGAGAAGAAATCATCACGTTTTACGATACGGAGCCGCCGCCAAGCCCGAAAACCTCTCGGGAGGGCTGATCTGGAGTCCGTTCGGGGCTCCGGAGAGGGGAATCCGTCGCCATCGTCATCATCAACCATCCTCCATCACCAATTTCATGATGCTCACCGCCGTGCGTGAGTAATTCCATTGTAGGCTTGCTGGACGGTGATGGGTTGGATGAGATTTATCATGTAATCGAGTTAGTTTTGTTAGGGTTTGATCCCTAATATCCATTATGTTCTGAGATTGATGTTCCTATGACTTTGCTATGCTTAATGCTTGTCACTAGGGCCCGAGTGCCATGATTTCAGATCTGAACCTATTATGTTTTCATGAATATATGTGAGTTCTTGATCCTATCTTGCAAGTCTATAGTCACCTACTATGTGTTATGATCCGGCAACCCCGAAGTGACAATAATCGGGACCACTCCCGGTGATGACCATAGTTTGAGGAGTTCATGTATTCACTATGTGCTAATGCTTTGTTCCGGTTCTCTATTAAAAGGAGGCCTTAATATCCCTTAGTTTCCAATAGGATCGCGCTGCCACGGGAGGGTAGGACAAAAGATGTCATGCAAGTTCTTTTCCATAAGCACGTATGACTATATACGGAATACATGCCTACATTACATTGATGAATTGGAGCTAGTTCTGTGTCACCCTATGTTATGACTGTTACATGATGAACCGCATCCGACGTAATTATCCATCATAGATCCGGTGCCTACGAGTTTTCCATATACTGGTTTACGCTTATTTACTTTCCCGCTGCTACTGTTACAATCACTACAAAATACCAAAAATATTTACTTTTGCTTGCGCTACTCTTTTGTTACCGCTACTACCACTATCATATTACTTTGCTACTAAACACTTTGCTGCAGATACTAAGTTTCCAGGTGTGGTTGAATTGACAACTCAACTGCTAATACTTGAGAATATTCTTTGGCTCCCCTTGTGTCGAATCAATAAATTTGGGTTGAATACTCTACCCTCGAAAGCTGTTGCGATCCCCTATACTTGTGGGTTATCAAGACTAATTTCTGGCGCCGTTGCCGGGGAGCATAGCTCTATTCTTTGAGTCACTTGGGATTTATATCTTCTTATCATTATGAAGAACTTCAGAGATCCAAAAACCAAGATCTATCCCTCAACTACGAGGGGAGGTAAGGAACTGCCATCTAGCTCTGCACTTGATTCACCTTCTGTTATGAGTAAGTTTGCGACACCTACACCTGCTTCTGCTATTCGTTCTGATATGTCGCATGTTATTGATGATGCCACTTCTGCTATGCATGATACTTATGATGAAACTGCTTCTATGTCTGATACTGCTGTGCCCCTGGGTGAATTTCTTGATGAACAAATTGCTAGGGCTAGAGAAAAAGAAATTATTGAATCTGAATACGATGATGATAGTGATGATGACAATATGCATGTTATTCCTAAAGGTTATCTTTTTGATATGGAATCTTCTGCCGCTATTTTCGCTTGCAAAGATAGATATGAGCTTAAGAGGTTATTAATTAAATGGAACAAATAATCACTTGGAGATAGAATGAAACCCGACCCTGCTTTTGCTACTTCACCTATATGTGTTCCTGATAAAGATTATGAATTCTCTGTTGATCCTGATATAATTACTTTGGTTGAATCTGATCCGTTTTATGGCTATGAATCTGAAACTGTTGTGGCACATCTTACTAAGTTAAATGATATAGCTGCCCTGTTCACTAATGATGAGAGATCACGTTACCTCTATTTACTCAAAATATTTCCATTCTCATTAAAGGGTGATGCTAAGATATGGTTTAATTCTCTTGATCCTGGTTGTGTGCGTAGTCCCCAGGATATGATTTATTACTTCTCTGCTAAATACTTCCCTGCTCATAAGAAACAAGCTGCTTTGAGGGAAATATACAACTTTGTGCAAATTAAAGAAGAGAGTCTCCCACAAGCTTGGGGGAGGCTTCTCAAGTTACTTAATGCTTTGCCTGATCATCCTCTTAAGAAACCTGAAATACTTGATATCTTTTATAATGGACTAATCGATGCTTCCAGAGATTACCTGGATAGTTGTGCTGGTTCTCTTTTCAGGGAAAGAACACCGGATGAAGCTGAAATTCTATTGAATAATATGTTGACAAATTAAAATAATTGGGCACCTCCTGAGCCAGCTCCTGCTCCAATTACTGAGCCTATTCCTAAACCAACTCCGAAGAATAGAGGTGTTCTATTTCTCAGTCCCGAAGATATGCAAGAGGCAAAGAAATCTATGAAAGAGATAGGTATTAAAGCTGAAGACGTTAATAATTTACCTCCTATTGAAGAAATACATGGTCTTAATATACCGCCTGTTGAAGAAACTTATGATCTCAATTATTTATTTGTTGAAGAACCTCCTGACCCCGATGTCCCGACACAGGTAGTAAAGGTAAATTCTCTCTATAGATATGATAAAGCTGAAGTTCCTCCTTCTAAAATTGCTAGTCAGTGCTTGGATGAGTTTGATAACTTTATGTTTAAGCAAGACAACTTCAATGCTTATTTTGGTAGACAATTAAAAGAAAATGCTTATATGATTAGATGCTTGGGTGATTATATGGCTGATATTAAAGGTGAACTTAAACTTGTTAGCAAACATGCTTCTATGGTTACCACTCAAGTAGAACAAGTGCTTAAAGCTCAAAAAGAAGTGCTTGATGAAATGAATAGTAAGAAAAATGATTATGCTGTTAGAGTGGCTACTAGAACTGGTAGAATGACTCGGGAACCTTTGTATCCTGAAGGCCACCCTAAGAGAATCGAGTAAGATTCTCAGAGAAATAATATTGATGTTCCTAGTTCTTCTAAAAAGAAGAAAAAGAAAAATGATAGAACTGTACAAACTTCTAGTGAACCTATTGCTGAACCACCTGATAATCCAAATGATATATCTATGTCTGATGCTGAAACACAATCTGGTAATGAGCCTGAACCTAATGAAAATATTAATGCTGATGTTCATGATGATACTCAACCTAGTAATGACAATGATGTAGAAATTGAACCTGCTGTTGATCTTGATAACCCACAATCAAAGAATCAACGTTATGATAAAAGAGACTTTGTTGCTAGGAAACATGGTAAAGAAAGGGAACCTTGGGTTTAGAAACCCATGCCTTTTCCTCCAAAACCATCCAAGAAAAAGGATGATGAGGATTTTGAGCGCTTTGCTGAAATGATTAGGCCTATCTTTTTGCGTATGCGATTAACTGATGTGCTCAAAACAAATCCTTATGCTAAATATATGAAGGATGTCATTACTAATAAAAGAAAGATACCGGAAGCTAAGATTTCCACCATGCTTGCTAATTATACTTTTAAGGGTGGAATACCAAAGAAACTTGGAGATCCCGGAGTGCCTACTATACCTTGCTCCATTAAAAGAAATTATATTAAAACTGCTTTATGTGATCTTGGAGCCGGTGTTAGTGTTATGCCTCTCTCTTTATATCGTAGACTTGACTTGAATAAGTTGACACCTACCAAAATATCTTTGCAAATGGCTGATACATCAACTGCTATACCTGTCGGTATTTGTGAGGATGTGCCTATTGTGGTTGCAAACGTTACTATTTTAACGGACTTTGTTATTCTTGATATTCCCGAGGATGATAGTATGTCTATTATTCTTGGAAGACCTTTTCTTAATACTGCAGGGGCTGTTATTGATTGCAACAAAGGCAATGTCACTTTTCATGTTAATGGCAATGAGCATACGGTACACTTCCCGAGGAAACAACCTCAAGTTCATAGTATCAACTCCATTGGAAAAATTCCATCAATTATATTTGGAGGTTTTGAATTTCCTCTTCCTACTGTCAAAAAAATATGATATACTTATTATAGGGGACGTGCATATCCCCGTTGAGGTAACTTAGTGTTATTCGAAATTTCTACGGTTTCATGATTATCGGAATGAGTTTGTTAACAAGACTTGGTCAACCTTGTTAGTGGATTCTTTTTGATGAGCATGAGATGGATGAAACTAGAAGCACAACCTTCTATACCCCTCTCTATATTTTCTGTTATTTATATTAAATAAAGTAAAAATAGTATTTTCTGTCTGTTATCTGATTATCCGTGCAATATAAAAATAACCCGAAAATAAAAGTCCTCAGAATGACATGCCAATTTAATATGATTTTTTCGGGAATATTTGAGGATTTACTATGCAAAAATCACCGCGAGAGGAGCTGCCACCTGGCCACGAGGGTGGTGGGCGTGCCCCCCTGCCTCGTGGGCCCACGGTGGCCCTCCTCCACTTATCCCAGCACCCATCTTCTTCCTCTATCTCACACAAACCCGAAAAACCAACTCAAGCACGAGTTCCAGCCACTTTTGTTGTGATTTTCGATCTCCTTGCTCAAAGCACCTCTCGCAAAACTGCTTGGGGAGATTGTTCCTTAGTATGTGACTCCTCCATTGGTCCAATTAGTTTTAGTTCTAGTGCTTTATTCATTGCAAATTTGTGCTGCATAGGTGACCATGTTCTTGAGCTTGCATGTCAAATTTATATGGTTCTAAGTAGTTCTAATGCTTGATATAGGCTCTAGGAACTTGTAGGAATAGTTGCTATCAGTTTTATTGAGTTTGGTTACTTTTATTTTGAAGTTACTAAAAATTTCAGAATTTTTCAGAGATAAACAATATTCTTAGGAAGATGTTCCAAGGTGGTTCCTCTAAGAAGCAAGGACCCAGGATTGCTATGCGCGATGCTGACGAGGATCCACCAAGAGACGCTCAAGTACGGCATTGTGAATGGCCGTCAGAAAATTTTATGGACCGTGCGTGAATTAAAGAAGAATTCAAAGCATATTTGCGCAATGCCAGTCTTGTGGATTTTGTGGCTAACAGATGCCCCCAGTATCATGATCTCACAAGTTCATTTGTGAGGAGGTTTGAGTATTCATCTTCGCGTAATTCTCCTTCAGTCATGTTTGATCTCTATGACAAATCTTATACCATGGACTTAGCGGATTTTACTTCTGCTTGCAAACTTCCATCATGGGGTAGTGTTAGGGATCCCCCTAAATCTGAATTTAGAAACTTTCTTGCTAGTATGACTGTGGGGGAATCTAGAGATATAACGCAGGCTACCATAGGGAGCATTCACTTTCCTGCTATACATTATTTTGCTCTCTTCATCGGTAGATGCATAAATGCTAAGGATGAAGCATGTCACATGTGTGTCCCTGATCTTAGCATTCTTAGGAGTGTTGTGTTAGGAGACCAATCTTATCATATCGGAGCCATTGTAGCTCGTAGGTTGCATCATAATAGACATAATGGAGATTTCTTTGGAGGAATTTATACAGCCCACTTAGCTCATTTTCTTGAGATAGACATTCGTGAGAGTGATACGGAGTTGCCTCCTGCATATTTAGATTATAACTCTATGGCTTCGCACCAGTTTGTCGAGAGGCCTGAATCACCTCTCTTATATCGTTTAATTTTTGATAAACGACGTGTTTTCCGTATTACTCTCCCTGCTCCTGCCTTCTTTGATTCATAGGCAAAAGGAAGATATGTTATTACTAGAGAGGAGGCAGAAGAGTACGAGAGGAGAGCGGAGGCAGCTCGACTCCATGCTGCATCTCAGCAAGCGATAACCGCTGCACATCAGTATGACCCCAACTATCCTTCCTCATCATAGTACGACTCCAACAACTATTATTATGGATATCCGCCAGGCCAGTCGTGGCCATAGACCAACTTAGGCCAAAAGCCTAAGCTTGGGGGAGTACGTATTTCTCACCGACATTACATTTATGTTCACACACACTCATTGCTAGATGTCGGTGCTCATACTTTTTCACTGTAATATCCATGTTAGTTTACTTTCTTTTTTCTTCTTTCTTCTTGTGTGCTTGTTAAACCTTAAGAAAAACCAAAAAAAATTAGTAGTAGTTTATTGTTCTGTTGTAGTAGTAATAATTAAAAAGAAAACCCAAAAATATTTCCCGTTCTTCTTTTGCTTGTTGGGAGCTTTCCTGTGTAAATAGTTTTATTTCTTTTCTTTTCTTTGGGGGTCAGTAGGAGAAGACCATAATTAAATTGTTGAAGTGGCTCTTATAGGCATTATTGTTGAATTAACCAAGAGCCCATATTGCCTTGTCTTCTCCTGTTTATTGAATGCTTGCAGATTCCAGATTAGTCCAATGCACGTGCACTCTTATTATTATTCACACCGTTTGATCGTGCAAGTGAAAGGCAATTATGATGATATATGATGGACTGACTGAGATGAGAAAAGCTGGTATGAACTCGACCTCTTTTGTTTTTGTAAATATGATGAGTCCCTCGTTCTTGATTCAGCTTATTATGAATAAACATGTTTGCAATGACAATTAGAGATCGTAGTTGCTTGTGCCATGCTTGATTAGCTATGAGTTATAATGATTTACCTTGTGTGCCAACATGCTATTGAGGTGGTTATTATGTGGTATGATGGGGTGGTATCCTCCTTTGAATGATTTAAGTGACTTGACTTGGCACATGTTCACGCATGTAGTTGAAACAAATCAACATAGCCTTCAAGATATTTATGTTCATGGTGGATTATACCCTACTCATGCTTGCATCCAATGTTTATTAATTTTAATGCATGTACATGGCTGTTGTCGGTCTCTAGTTGGTCGCTTCCCAGTCTTTTGCTAGCCTTCACCTGTACTAAGCGGGAATACTGCTTGTGCATCCAATCCCTTAAACCCCAAAGTTATTCCAGATGAGTCCACTATACCTTCCTATATGCGGTATCTACCTGCCGTTCCAAGTAAATTTGTATGTGCCAAACTCTAAACCTTCAAATAAACATTCTGTTTTTATGCTCGAATAGCTCATGTATCAACAAAGGCTGTCCTTATCTTCCGTGTTAGGCGGGTTATTCTCAAGAGGAGTGGACTCCGCTCCTCACTCACGAGAAAATGTCTGGTCACCGGGATGCCCAGTCCCATGCTTTATGCAAACTAAATCAAAATTAATTGCAAATAAAACTCCCCCTGGGACCTGATGTATGTTGGAGGCACTCGTTGTTTCGAGCAAGCCATGGATTGATGTTTGTTGGTGGAGGGGGAGTATAAACTTTACCATTCTGTTTGGGAACCGCCTATAATGTGTTTAGCATGGAAGATATCGCCATCTCTTAGTTGTTACGTTGACAATGAAAGTATACCGCTCAAAATACAATTTATCTCTATTTCAAAACCGAGCTCTGGCACCTCTACAAATCCCTGCTTCCCGCTGCGATGGGCCTATCCATTTACTTTTATGTTGAGTCATCACCCTCTTATTAAAAGCATTAGCTGGAGAGCAGAGCCGTCATTTGCATTCATCACTATTAATTTATGTTGGGTGTAACTATGATTGGATCTCTTTTACCATGAATTACAATGTCTAGTCAGTCCTTGATCTTTAAAGGTGCTCTGCATTTATGTTTTGCGGTCTTGGAAAGGGCTAGCGAGATACCATCTTGTTATATCATATTATGATTGTTTTGAGAAAGTGTTGTCAACCGATATTTATTATTACGACTTGCTAGTTGATTATGCTATTGATATGAGTAATTATGAGACCTGGGAATTATTGCAAATGTGGTTAGTTATGATCTATGCTGAAAACTTGAATGCTGGCTTAACATAGTTACAACAACAAGAGCAAACAGAGTTTGTAAAAGTTTTTCTTTCTTTCTTTCAGTTTGTCAACTGAATTGCTTGAGGACAAGCAAGGGTTTAAGCTTGGGGGAGTTGATAAGTCTCCGTCATATCTACTTTTCCAAACAATTTTGCCCTTGTTTTGGACTCTAACTTGTATGATTTGAATGGAACTAACCCGGACTGACGTTGTTTTCAGCAGAATTACCATGATGTTGTTTTATGTGCAGAAAACAAATATTCTCAGAATGACCTGAAACTCCACAGGAGGTCTTAGAAAAAATACTAAAAAATCCTCGCCAAATATGAAGACCAGGGGGCCCACACCCTTCTCACGAGGGTGGAGGGCGCCCCCCCTAGGGCGCGCCCCCTACCTCGTGGGCCCCCTGGAAACCCTCCGCCGCCAACTCCAACTCTATATATTTGCTTTCGGGGAGAAAAAAATAAGAGAGAAGAAATCATCATGTTTTACGATACGGAGCCGCCGCCAAGCCCTAAAACCTCTCGGGAGGGCTGATCTGGAGTCCGTTCGGGGCTCCGGAGAGGGGGATTCGTCGCCATCGTGATCATCAACCATCCTCCATCACCAATTTCTTGATGCTCACCACCGTTCGTGAGTAATTCCCTCATAGGCTTGCTGGACGGTGATGGGTTGGATGAGATTTATCATGTAATCGAGTTAGTTTTGTTAGGGTTTGATCCCTAGTATCCATTATGTTCTGAGATTGATGTTGCTATGACTTTGCTATGCTTAATGCTTGTCACTAGGGCCCGAGTGCCATGATTTCAGATCTGAACCTATTATGTTTTCATGAATATATGTGAGTTCTTGATCCTATCTTGCAAGTCTATAGTCACCTACTATGTGTTATGATCCGGCAACCCCGAAGTGACAATAATCGGGACCACTCCCGGTGATGACCATAGTTTGAGGAGTTCATGTATTCACTATGTGCTAATGCTTTGTTCCGGTTCTCTATTAAAAGGAGGCCTTAATATCCCTTAGTTTCCAATAGGACCCCGCTGCCACGGGAGGGTAGGACAAAAGATGTCATGCAAGTTCTTTTCCATAAGCACGTATGATTATATACGGAATACATGCCTACATTACATTGATGAATTGGAGCTAGTTCTGTGTCACCCTATGTTATGACTTTTACATGATGAACCGCATCCGGCATAATTATCCATCACTCATCCAGTGCCTACGAGTTTTCCATATACTGGTTTACGCTTATTTACTTTCCCGCTGCTAGTGTTACAATCACTAAAAAATACCAAAAATAATTACTCTTGCTTGCACTACTCTTTTGTTACCGCTACTACCACTATCATATTACTTTGCTACTAAACACTTTGCTGCAGATACTAAGTTTCCAGGTGTGGTTGAATTGACAACTCAGCTGCTAATTCTTGAGAATATTATTTGGCTCCCCTTGTGTCGAATCAATAAATTTGGGTTGAATACTCTACCCTCGAAAGCTATTGCGATCCCCTATACTTGTGGGTTATTAGTGGGAGGCAAGCTGCTTCGCCACCATTGCGGATTTTTAGTTGGCTTCCAGGTGACGCCTCTCTTTGCTGGGCTTGTCCCTGGCTCGGCCAGTGCCCTGACTAGCTATTTGTCTTTTGGTGCTCACGGGATGGTGGTTCATGTAAAAAATATCTTTCCTTATCTTAATAAAGACCGACTTCGGCCTTTCGAATACAAGCTAGACACCATATGGAACATGCAACCACATATGACACCATGAAGTTAAAGCAAGCACCTGGGATGGTGGTTCATTGTGAGCGAGGTCATCAACTCCAGAGCTACATTTACCGTCTCCATCTGCTGACATTGCACCCTTTATAGCATTGTAACGTGCTGTGCTTACTGTCGGATTTCGGGTTCCGGCAGACCCTTGAGGTTCGAACACTGGGGTGCGCACGGAGATTTCGCCTTCTACCTCCCTGCGCCCCACCGCCATGCTAAGATCTAAGCTATGGAAAGAACAACACAAGAGACACGGAGTTTATACTGGTTCGGGCCACCATTGTGGTGTAATACCCTACTCCGGTGTGTGGTATGGTGGATTTCCTCTTGGGCTGATGATGATGAGCAATACAAGGAAGAATAGCCTCGCGAGGGTCTGCTCTTGGCTGGGGCGATGAACTGCTGGGAGGAGTTCAACCACCCTTCTCTCTCTCTGTGATGCTACTCGATCCGATCCCAGCTTGTTTCTGGGTTGGCCGATTCTAGATCCCCTCTACCTTGGGGGTGGCTAGTCCTATTTATAGGCAAAGGCCCTGGGCCTCTTCCCAAATATTGAGCGGGAAGGGCTCCAACAATTGGCCATTTTGAAGGGGAACATCTGGTACACTTATCCTGACTAAAGTTGGTCCTCGCCTGCCAAAGGCTCTGGCGGTGACACTGGCTTGGGCTCCACAATGACTTCCTCCCTGCCGTTGGGATGGTCTTGATCTTGTTGCACCGAAACGGGTGCCTTTGCTTGATGCTCTCGCCTGCGCTTGCTCCCTTTGCACCAAAGAGGAAAGGAGGACACTGCGCGGGCTGGCGCCTGCCTGGCACCCTTGGTCGTCATGGCTTGCGTCACAGGCACCTCGTGAGGTACCCCGCCTTGATCTCTCCGCCTCCTTGCAAGCCAGCCTGATGAGGCCGTGCCTGAGGAAGCTCTGTGTCGTCCGCCCCGCGAGGCTTGACCCCTCATGAGGGTCTTGGGTCTGTGTTGATGAAGATGGGCCATGCTGGGCCCCTCCTCGAGCCACGCCGCAGGCCGCACGCAGGCAAGTCTGGGGACCCCCGTTCCTAGAACACCGACAGTAGCCCCCGGGCCCAAGGCGCGCCCGGACTTGGCCGTGCAGGGAGGCGAAAGGGCAAGAGCGAAGCGCCGCGGGCCCTAACAGCCTGCGGGCTGGGGCGCCGTGTGGCGGTTGATTGGATGTGGGCGTCTCCACTTCCGCACGGCGCCTCGGCAACTGCATGGATTGGACAAGTCCCTGCATGCAAAGCGGGTCATGATTACCTACGATCGTGGTGGCCGATGGTTGGCCCTCGCCGGTTATAAGTACGGATCAGCGCGCGCCCTTCCGGTTCATTCCCCCTTGCTTCTCCTTCTCCTTCATGGCCCCGTCGAGGAGGTTCTCGGCCGCAGAGAAGGGGAAGGCTCGCCAGGTTGAGCCTGCCTCTCCCCCGCCCAAGCGCGGCCGAGGGTGTCCTCGCAAACATCCTGTGGCCACCACAGCAGCTCCCCGCGGCCGTGGAGACGATTTCCAGCATGGTGACAGGCGGACTGCTGCGGTCGGGGGGCACGCTTCGGTCGCGCATTCCCCTTGGCCGCGATTTCGCGCTGCAGAGGTGCTGCCGGAGTTCGTTGTGTGGTCGGCGGAGCCGACTAGCACCCGGCTTCAACTTCCTCGCTTCCTCCTCGGCGAGCTCCCGGCCGGCGCCCCGGGCGGCCTCTGGCTTCAGGCAGACGGCTGCTGCAGCCGGGCCTCATGGGCTTCACTGGAGGTCTCCGCAGCCGGGAGCCTGGCCTTGACCCGCGGTTGGCAGACGTTTGCCCGCGCGCGTGGCCTGAGCCGTCGGTGCACCCTGCACTTCAAGTTTGACGGCGATGCCACCCTCTACGTGAGGGTGTTTGGGGAAGATGGTCGCCGCGCAAGGTGCTGCCCCGAGGACGACGACCGCGGCCGGGAACCCAGCCCCGGCGATGATGGAGAGGACAGCGCTCGCGTGATTGGCGGCGCTCAGGGTTCCCCAAGCTTCACCGATTCTTCTTCAGGCGACGACTCTTCTAGCGGTGGCTGCGGTCAGCCTCCACGCCATCGTACCTGCTTGGGAGGTGGTAGCGTGTCTGCCCGCCGTCGTGCTTTGGTGAAGCGCGAGAGGGAGTATGCCTGAGCCCCGGAGGCAGCTCGAGTCTTCCCTGCAGGCCGGTGTGAGGCGAGCTGCGCCTGATTTGTTCTTTCTTTTCCTTTTTCCTGCGTAAAAAGTCAGTAGCGTGGAGCCCCGCGGGGGCGTGTTTGGGTTATTGCTGTTAATCATCACTTTGCTTCCGTTATCGTGCCTTCCGGCTACGCGCCCGCGCGTGGATAGTTCCCGGCCCCGGCCGTGGGGGGGCGACTGACCCAGGCCCTGTGTTCGTGTCGTGATGCCCGTGGGGCACGGACTGGAGGGGTGCTCCTGTAATGGACCCAGGTCGCGAAACCTTTGAACGACTAGGATAGGAACACTCGCGAGGGTGCTCGGCTTCCCCCCTCGCGAGGCCTTGCATAAGAGAAATCGAGGCAGGAGAGTGAAAAGTCGACGAACCACGAGCCAAAGACGGCAACAGCTTCAATAAAACTTCGAATGAGAATGAACAAGCCAACTACGGAAAGCAAATGAAAAAGCTGCGTCCGGCACCTAATCTAGTCTTCGACGTCTTCTCACCAGCGCGGAGCTAAGTGCTGCCACTGGGCATGGGAGGGAGCCCCAGGGCCTGAGGCCGGCGCTCCTGAGACTCCGGGGCGTGTACAACCCCAACTCTTTATTATGTGAGAGTGTCACGGGCGGCGAGCTTCACAGGCGTTGGCCTTCTTCACAGGCTCCGGGCCTTTCTTGGGGGAAGCAGGCTTCACGGGCATTTGCCCTCTTCACAGGCTCCGGGCCCTTTCCAAAACACGACAGCTTCACAGGCATTCGTCTTCTTCACAGGCTCTGGGCCTTTTCCAAAACGCGACAGCTTCACAGGCATTCGCCTTCTTCACAGGCTCTGGGCCTTTTCCAAAACGCGACAGCTTCACAGGCATTCGCCTTCTTCACAGGCTCTGGGCCTTTTCCAAAACGCGATAGCTTCACAGGCATTCGCCTTCTTCACAGGCTCTGGGCCTTTTCCAAAACGCGACAGCTTCACAGGCATTCGCCTTCTTCACAGGCTCTGGGCCTTTTCCAAAACACGATAGCTTCACAGGCATTCGCCTTCTTCACAGGCTCTGGGCCTTTTCCAAAACGCGACAGCTTCACAGGCATTCGCCTTCTTCACAGGCTCTGGGCCTTTTCCAAAACGCGACAGCTTCACAGGCATTCGCCTTATTCACAGGCTCTGGGCCTTTTCCAAAATGCGACAGCTTCACAGGCATTCGCCTTCTTCACAGGCTCTGGGCCTTTTTAGGGGTAGAACCTCCGGAGGTGTTGGATGTTCCATGTGTTCTGGACCGGCACCCCCTCCTGAGTCTCCAAGCGCATGGAGCCGGGCCTGGAAACATGAACAACCTTGAACGGGCCCTCCCACATGGGAGAGAGCTTGTGCAGTCCCTCCCTGGAGAGAACCCGCCTGAGCACGAGGTCTCCTACCTCGAGAGTTCTGGGGCGGATGTTGCGGCACTGATATCGTCGCAGTGCTTGTTGGTACCTCGCCGCTCGCAGCGCGGCTTCTCGGCGACGTTCCTCCCCCAGCACAAGGTCCATCCCCCGCATGGCGTCCTGCCGCGCCTCGTCGAACGCCAGGACCCGCGCGGAGCGACGTCTGACCTCGTGAGGGAGGACCGCTTCGGCTCCGTAGACCAGGAAGAACGGGGTCTCTCCAGTCGGCTTGGTCGCGGTTGTGCGGATGGACCACAACACGGACTGAAGCTTGTCGTACCAACCTCTGCCGCAGGCCTCCAGCTTCTTCTTGAACGTCCTGGTCTTGAGGCCCCTCAGGACCTCTGCGTTGGCTCGCTCGGCCTGGCCGTTGCTTCGGGGGTGCGCCACCGAAGCGTAGCATATCTGCGTTCCAAGGTTATCACAGTATGTTTTGAAGAGCTTACTGGTGAACTGCGAACCGTTGTCTGTGATGATGCGGTTCGGCACCCCGAACCGACTCACGATGCCCCTGATGAACTTGACCGCGGAACCCGCGGGGATGGTGCGGACGGCCTCTACTTCAGCCCACTTGGTGAACTTGTCCACGACGACGTAGAGGTAGCGGTAGCCCCCTGGCGCCCGAGGAAACAGGCCCAGGATGTCCAGCCCCCAAACTGCGAATGGCCACGAAAGGGGTATAGTCTGCAGGCCTCCTGCCGGCTGATGGATTTGCTTGGCGTGGAACTGGCCGGCCTCACAAGCTTTCACCAGTTCGACGACGTCATTGAGTGCGGTGGGCCAATAAAACCCACTGCGGAACGCCTTGCCGACGAGGGTCCGTGATGATGAATGATGTCCATAGTCTCCACCGTGTATATCTTCCAGCAGTTCCTTTCCTTGCTCCCTGGAGATGTAGCGCAGGGATACATCGTTTGGTCGCTTCCGATAGAGCTCTTCATCCTTGATGCAGTATGCCGTGGCCTACCGTGCCACACGCTCCGCTTCCTCCTCCTTCTCCGGCAGGGTCCCTTGTGTTAAGTAACTCCGGAGCTCCGTGATCCAGCACCCCTCCTAAGGTTCCATCGTCAGGAGCAGGCGCACTCCTGAGGCCGGGCCACAGAGCAGGGCTCCTGAGGCAGGTGGCTGGGGGAGCTCCTCCCGAGTCTGAGCCGTGTTTGACAATGACGGCAGGGCTGAGGGCTTGAAGAGACGCTCCTCGAAGATGCCAGGCTCCTGAGGTAACTGCCTGGACGCCCGTTTGGCGATGTCGTCGGCCTCCTGATTGGTGCCACGGGGCACATGCTGCAACTCCAACCCCCAGAACTGCTTCTCCATCCTGCGGACCTCCGCAAGGTAGGCTTCCATGTGCTCATCTTTCGGCTCGTACACCTTGTTGGAGAAATTGACAAGGAGCTGCGAATCGCCCTTGATGGTGAGGCGTTTCACCCCCAGGGCAGCTGCAGCCTTCAAGCCCGCTATTAAACCTTCATACTCCGCTATGTTGTTGGAGACCTTTTCACCTTGCTGGAAACAGAGCTGTACAGCGTAGTAGAGCTTGTCCTGAGTGGGCGATATAAGCACCGCCCCAGCCCCAGCGCCATGCCTGGAGAACGCCCCATCGAAGTACATGACCCAGGCTTCTGGCGCCTCACTTCCTGGGGAGAGGGACCGATCCTCGTTGGCCTTGAGGCCTGGTGCCTCCGTCCATTCTGCCACAAAATCCGCTAATGTTGCTCCCTTGATGACTCTGGTCGTGCTGAATTCGAGCTGAAATGCTTGCAGTTCTATGTTCCACTCAGCGACCCTTCCAGCTGAGTTAGGGCTCCTGAGCACTCTCTCCAGGGGGTATGACGAGACGACCTTGATGGGGTGACCCTGAAAATAGTGCCGCAACTTGCGCGAGGCCACCAGTAGCGCGAGGAGGAGCTTCTGAGGCATGGGGTACCATGCCCTCGCGTCCCACAACACCGTGCTGGCGAAGTACACTGGGTGCTCAACGAGGTTGGGTGCGTCAGTGCTGGTGGCGCCCTCCGGAGACCATGGCGCCTCCTGAGGCGATGAGGCCTCCTGAGGCTGGACATCTAGGAGAGGGGCCTCTTCCGCCTCCGGTGCACTCCTCTGTGGTGGCTGATCCTCCTCAGCCGCGGTGGCGGTTTCTGTGGGCCTTCCTTGTTCCTGTTTTGCCTTGTCCCGGGCTGCTGCTGTGGTTTTGATTCGACGCTCCTCCCTAACCGCCACCAGGGCTGCGCTGGCAGAGTAGGGAGTGGCGGCGAGGTAAAGCACCAGGGGCTCTTGAGGGTGCGAAGCCACCATGACCGGAGGGCTGGTCAGGTATCTCTTGAGATCCTGGAACGCCTTGTCGGCCTCTTCAGTCCATTCAAAGGGCCCCTTTTTCTTCATTAGCTGGAAGAAGGGCAGCGCTCGCTCCCCCAACTTGGAGATGAAGCGCCCTAGCATGGTCACGCGCCCATTGAGCTTCTGCATTTCTCTGAGGGTCTTTGGCGGGCTCATGTCCTCGAACACCTTGAACTTTTCCGGGTTAGCCTCGATGCCTCGGTGGGACACGAGGAAACCCAAGAGCTTGCCCGAGGGGACTCCGAACACACACTTCTCTGGGTTGAGCCGTAGGTTCACTGCGTTGAGGCCCGCGAAGGTTTCCTCCAGGTCTTGTATCAGGGTCCTGGCCTCCCGAGACTTCACCACAATGTCATCGACGTAAGCCTTAACATTCTTCCCGAGTTGCGGGCCCAAGGTGATGTGCATCAGCCGCTGAAAGGTCGCCCCTGCGTTACGCAGCCCGAATGGCATGCATGTGTAGCAGTACACCCCACACGGGGTTAGGAAGGCCGTCTTTTTGACATCTTCTACCGCCATCTTGATCTGGTGATACCCAGAGAAGGCATC
Source organism: Triticum urartu (assembly GCF_056163025.1). Lineage (NCBI taxonomy): Eukaryota > Viridiplantae > Streptophyta > Magnoliopsida > Poales > Poaceae > Triticum > Triticum urartu. Next base: position 601,257,934 of record NC_141874.1, on the reverse strand, counting down.
CAAGAAGCATAGCAGGTCGCATTCTGCGATGGAATCGACGATCTGGTCGATGCGGGGGAGTGGGAACGGATCTTGCGGGCATGCCTTGTTGATGTTGGTGAAGTCGACACACATGCGCTCCTTCCCTCCCTTCTTTGGCACAACGACAGGGTTGGCCAACAAATCCGGGTATCGGACCTCGCGAATGACCCCAGCGGCTTCTAGTTTCCGGGTCTCTTGGACAATGAAGGCCTGCTTTTCTGTGGATTGCCGCCTTGCCTTCTACTTCACAGGGTGCACGTTGGGGCACACATTGAGGTGATGCTCGATTACGCTCCTAGGGATCCCCGCCAACTGGTCAGGCTCCCAAGCGAATACCTTCTTGTTTGCACGCAGGAACCTGACCAGGGCCTCCTCCTGCTCGGGCCCAAGGTTGGCGCCTATGGTGAAAGTGGCATTGGTGGACCCGTCCTCATCGACGGGTATCTGCTTAGTTTCTGCCTTGTCTTGGGTGAACAACTATTTCTTCTTGGCGGGTGCAGCCCCCTTGGGCTCGGGGGTCTCCGAGTCGGCGGGCTGTGCCGACGCCGCCGTCTTGAAGGCGGGCTTGAGCACTCGCAGCGCGTCTCCGGTGTCCCCGTGCACGGTGAGGACACCGCTGCTCCCGGGCATCTTCATGAGGTTGTACGCCGGGTGCGTCGCGGCCATGAACTGGGCCAGCGCTGGGTAGCCGAGGATGGCGTTGTAGGGGAGGCCGATGGGGGCGATATCGAAGTCGACCAGCTCGGTGCGGAAGTTGTTGTAGGTGCTGAAGGTTACTGGGAGCCAGATCTGTCCCAAGGAGCTGGATGATCCGCCCCCAATGCCTGAGGAGGGCCGGCTGGGTTGCAGCCGTTCTAGGGGTATGCAGAGGAGGTTGAAGGCCTCAACCGAGAGCACGCTGAGGCCCGCACCGCCATCGATGAGAGTTCTGGTGATGGCCACCTGGCAGATGGTGGGGGTGCACAGCATGGGGAGTGCACCCGAGCAGGCCGAGGTGGAGGGGTGGTCCTCCGAGCTGAAGGTCAGGCCAGCCTTGGGCGGTGCCCGGTCCGGGAGAGCCCCCTGCCGCGTGGAAGCGGCGCTGACCCGGCGGATGAACGGCTTGACGTGGTGACTTGTACGCAGCGCCTGTGAGCCGCCTAGGAGGGCCGCGACGACCGGGGGTGTTGGTGTAGCGTGGTGGGCGGGGAAGAGGCTGCGGAGCTCTTCCCAAGAGGCCACGGAGGCTGCCGGCAGGTGGAGCAGCCATGCGCGCGGAGCACCGGTGAGGGCCGTGGGGAGCCAGTTGGCCATGACCCTATCGTCACCTCCAGCTTTGAGGATGGCCTCCTCGTACGCCAGCAAGAAGGCCAGCGGATCAATCGCGCCGCTGTAGCGCAGCGGCGTCGTTGGCTTGAACTTGTCCGGCCACCGTACCCGTTGCAGGGCTGGGGCCAGGGCTCGGAGCCCCCTGGCCCCCGTGCTGGCGCCGGCGGCCGGAGCGGGCGACGCGCTACTCATCGCGAGGCAGGTCGTGGCGGTGGCGGAAGGGAAAACTCCGGTGCACCCCTACCTGGCGCGCCAAATGTCGGATTTCGGGTTCCGGCAGACCCTTGAGGTTCGAACACTGGGGTGCACGCGGAGATTTCGCCTTCTACCTCCATGTGCGCCACCACCACGCTAAGATCTAAGCTATGGAAAGAACAACACAAGAGACACGGAGTTTATACTGGTTCGGGCCACCGTTGTGGTGTAATACCCTACTCCAGTGTGTGGTGTGGTGGATTGCCTCTTGGGCTGATGATGATGAGCAATACAAGGAAGAACAGCCTCGCGAGGGTCTGCTCTTGGCTGGGGCGATGAACTGCTGGGAGGAGTTCAACCACCCTTCTCTCTCTCTCTGTGATGCTACTCAATCCGATCCCAGCTTGTTTCTGGGTTGGACGATTCTAGATCCCCTCTACCTTGGGGGTGGCTAGTCCTATTTATAGGCAAAGGCCCTGGGCCTCTTCCCAAATATTGAGCGGGAAGGGCGCCAACAATTGGCCATTTTGAAGGGGAACATCTGGTACACTTATCCTGACTAAAGTTGGTCCGCGCCTGCCAAAGGATCTGGCGGTGACGCTGGCTTGGGCTCCACAATGACTTCCTCCCTGCCGTTGGGCTGGTCTTGGTCTTGTTGCACCGAAACGGGTGCCTTTGCTTGATGCTCTCGCCCGTGCTTTCTCCCTTTGCACCAAAGAGGAAAGGAGGACACTACGCGGGCTGGTGCCCGCCTGGCACCCTTGGTCGTCATGGCTTGCATCACGGGCACCTCGTGAGGTACCCCGCCTTGATCTCTCCACCTCCTTGCGAGCCAGCCTGATGAGGCCGTGCCTGAGGAAGCTCTGTGTCGTCCGCCCTGTGAGGCTTGACCCCTCGCGAGGGTCTTGGGTCTGTGTTGATGAAGATGGGCCGTGCTGGGCCCCTCCTCGAGCCACGCCGCAGGCCGCAGGCAGGCAAGTCTGGGGACCCCCATTCCCAGAACGCCGACACTTACCCACGTAGAAAGCTGGAGCAACTTCTCTCTTTTCTTTTCTGCTTCTCTCTAGGCAGACTCTGAAATACCCTTGCATAAAAACACAATAGCGAGAGTATGGGTGAAGTGTGTGCAGAACTAGTACACTGTAAAAGTAGCAGATACCAGGTGGCTGAAAAATAAATGACAGGAGACATATGATAGCTCTACAACATTGCATGGTAAACAAAATTAGATTCTACACCACATGATTTTGTAATATATGAGCACAGGAAATGCAGGTACTCCTCCAGCACAGCACCACATGTCGTCATATCAAGATAATAGTCGACTGAAAATAAATAGGTCGGTCGATTTTTTTAATGAAGCGTCCGATCTATAAGGAACGGGCAGATGGCCTTCATCTACCTCTCGCCAGTCACTATTGACGATCTTTCTCGAACCGCCAGCGACCACCGGCCCAAACCCCTGCCTCCGCCGCCCCGCCCTCCCCTCGACCTCACACCGCCGCCGTGCTTGGCAGTGCCCCCAGGCCATCCCTTTAATCCCGACCGACCTCCAGATCGGGTGCCAGTAGCTCTAGGCCCCACATGCCCCTAAGATAAACACGGACGCGCTGCTTCCCCGACGTAATAGGCGGACTAGCGCCTGTTACGCCAGGGAATGCTTCCGTTAATTGGGAATCAACTGACAAGGAATTGAAATTCGGGGGGCGACGGACCTCTAGCTAAGGTGAAATAGTATATGAGGAGAAACCTTATGCATCGCGAGTTACTAGGAACATCTAGTATCAAGAAGAAATGGTTAACTAATGTCTTTTGTGGGATGAATACCGTGCAAGCAGACACGTAAGATTTGCACAAATAAGGGAAGAGGAGTACCATTTTTGGTTGCCGGTATGGTCGCCTCCACATGTCGCGCCGATCATCTTCTTTTTGCCGGGGAAACCGATGTTCTGGAGGGTGTAGGCTTGGACGAACACATGGCCAAATTGTTGACTGTGTTGCCGTGGCCGTATGTCAGCGGAGGGGAAGTAGATCTGAGGCGGCGAGGGGGGCTAGCAGGAACAGCTCCGGTGCGATGGAGGGTGGCGAAGTTGGAGCGGCAGCAGTGAGGCGCAGGACGGCGTGGTTGAACTGGCTCGGGTACGGACGACTCGGCCTCGGATTCAACTACTAGCCGTGGAGGGTGTTGTGGTTGAAGTTGCGGTGGACGACGACGTCGGGGTATCAGCTCCGGCGTGATGCAGGAGGGCGGCGGTTGATGGGTGGAACGGGGTGGCGGACGGAGGACGCCGGGGTTTCGCGGCTGGTGGAGAGGTAGTTTTTGCGCCCACGGAGTACGAATGGGGAATCGAATGGGTGGGCGGGGGGGGGAGGGGGGAGAACCATGTTTCGGTCTGGGATGCGCTTGTTTTTGGCTTTTTTGAACAGAAGATGGGACGCGCTTGTTTGAAATTTGGGGAAAGTACAAACTTTGCCCCCCTCTTAAATTTCGGACCTACCACGGGTCGGGGGTAGGATGGTAATCCCAGGTGTCCCAAATAGTGGGTGAGGGAGTCCTGGATTAAGGGGTCCTCGGACAGCCGGGCTATATACTTTGGCCGGACTGTTGGACTAGGGCCAATTCCAGTTCTGCCCCTAACTCGAACCCACTACTCAGTTTTGCCCCTAATTTTCAGGTATGCTCAGTTTTGCCCCTCCGCCGTTAGTGTCACTTATAGAAATGCCCTTTTGCGCCGTTACCGTCCGGTCAAAGTACTTTGACCATCCAGAAAAAAATAGCAAAAAAAATCAAAAAAATATGAAATTTGGTGGGATCGAAGATAGTCATGTCCGCAAGGCACGTGCACATTTTTGTGTTGGTTGGACACTCCGGGAGCTCGTGGCAAAGGAAAACAAAAATAATTTATGCCTATGAACAGTAAATTCGAAAAAAATAGCAAAAAAGTTCAAAAAAATTTGAATTTATTTGGCGTCAAAGAGGCTTGAGTGCACAAAGTGCTTGCAAGTTTTGGTGATCAAATGACGTACGGGGCGCTCTAGAGAAAAAAAACAAAATAGTGCATTTTTTCAAAGTTTTTTTGAGCTAAAATTTGTTTTTTTTCTCCACGAGCTCCTACAATGTCCAAACACAACAAAAATGTGCACACATCTTGCGCACCTGAATATCTTGAGTCCCACGAAATTTCATATTTTTTTGATTTTTTTTCTTTTTTTTTTGAATTTACTGCTCGCATGCGTACAAAATTTATGTTTTCCTTTGACACGAGCTCCCGGAGTGTCCGAATGGCATGAAAATGTGCACGGCATGAAAATGACTATCTTCGATCCCACCAAATTTCATATTTTTTTGATTTTTTTTGCTATTTTTTCAGGACGGTCAAAGACCTTTGACCGGACGGTAACGGCAGAGAAGGGAATTTCTATAAGTGAAACTAACGGCGGAGGGGCAAAACTGAGCATACCTAAAAATTAGGGGCAAAACTTGGTAGTGGGTTCGAGTTAAGGGCATAGATGTAAATGTCCCGTTGGACTATGAAGATACAAGATTGAAGACTCCGTCCCGTGTCCGGGTGGGACTCTCCTTTGCGTGGAAGGCAAGCTTGGCGATTCGGATATGTAGATCTCCTTCTCTGTAACCGAATCTGTGTAACCCTAGCCCCCTCCGGTATCTATATAAACCAGAGGGTTTAGTCCATAGGACAACAACAATCATAATCATAGGCTAGCTTCTAGGGTTTAGCCTCTTCGATCTTGTGGTAGATCAACTCTTGTAATACTCATATCATCAAGATCAATCAAGCATGAAGTAGGGTATTACCTCCATTGAGAGGGCACAAACCTGGGTAAACATTGTGTCCCCCGCTTCCTATTACCATCAGCCTTAGGCGCATAGTTCGGGACCCCCTACCCGAGATCCACCGGTTTTGACACCGACGTTGGTGCTTTCATTGAGAATTCCACTGTGCCGTCACAATAAAGGCTTGATGGACCCTTCGATCATCGGCAATGATGCGATCCGGGTTGAGGTTTTCCTTCCCGGACAGATCTTCGTATCCGGCGGCTTCATACTGCGGGCCAACTCCCTTGGCCATCTGGAGCAGACCGAGAGCTACGCCCCTGGCCATCAGGTCAGGTTTGGAAGCTTGAACTATACTGCCAACATCCGCGGAGACTTGATCTTCGACGGATTTGAACCCATGTCAGGTGCGCCGCACAGTCACGATGAGCATGACTTAGCTCTGCCGTCAGACGGTGTTCGGGAGATCACACATGTAGCTACTTCGGCCTTCAAACCGGAGCAGATCGTGCCGTCCGAGGACGTGTGGATAGACCCTGCCGCGGAGGCCGCACACTCAGCGGTGATAGAGCCGAATGCTGACTTCACATCCTATGAGACCTGTGTTGCCGGACACTTGGATTCGTCCCTGGCCACGGGCTCCGAACCGCCCACGTCCGTGCCTATCGAATCTGATTGGACACCGATCATGGAGTTTTCCCCTGCGGATACCTTTCAGCACTCGCCCCTGGGCGACGTGCTAAATTCATTAAGGTCTCTCTCCTTGTCAGGAGACCCTTGGCCGAACTATGTCCGGCTCGAGTGGGAAGCGAACGACGAAGAAATTCGTTCCCCACCCACCACACACTTAATCGCCACTGTCAATGACTTAACCGACATGCTTGATTTCGGCTCCGAAGACATCGACGGTATGGACGACGATGCAGGATACGAATAGGAACCACCGCCCACAGGGCGCTGGACTGCCACTTCATCACACGATATATACATGGTGGATACACCCAAAGAAAATAACGACAAGGAACGGGAGGAAGCAGCGAAGGATAGTTCCCTCGAGAAGCAACCAAAGCGACGACGTAGGTGCCGCTCCAAATCCCGCCTCGGCAAAAACAGTGCTAACATTGCAAGAAAGAGTAATACCCCAGTCGACCCCAAAGGAAACAACGACCAAAGGACCCAGCGATGGAGAAGGATGAGCCAGCGGACGGCGAACATAGTACGGAGCCGCTGTCAGATCACGGTGACCCCAAGGGTAAAGCTCATCAACCTATCACCGGAGACGAGAACAGTTCGGACGACGATGCACACATCATCCCAGAAAGGCACTTGGAATAAGAGAACCTTCATAAAAGGCTTATTGAAACCGCGCGGAGTCTGAAGAAGCAGAAGGAAAGGCTTAAGGCCGCGTAGAGTATGCTCAACAGCAGATGGAATAAAGTGCTTGACACGGAAGAAAAGTACGGCGACAGTCGCCACACAAAGAGCTATCCAAAGCACAAGCTGTTGTCTGAATTCGACGACGAGGCTTTAGAGCCCACTCGGCCAAAAAATAAAATGGCCGATCAGCCGGACCGACCACCCCATGGCCGCGACAGGGCGGCTAACGATGTTGCACACAAGTCAGCACACGGTTTACGTGAGGACCTACAGAAAAAATCCGATATGACCAGGTCCATTTACGGATCTAGCAAGCGCGTTCCGGCACAGAATCATCACCGCCCAAACGACTATACTGACCGAATAATAGTTTGGAATGAAAACCGAACACTACAGCCATGAGAATACCATGACACATCCAAATACAGGGCTGCCATGCACCCCCTATGCTTCACCAACGGGGTGCTGGATCATGAATTTCCAGAAGGATTCAAACCCGTGAACATAGAGGCATATGACGGAACGACAGACCTGGGGGTCTGGATTGAGGACTTTATCCTTCACATCCACATGGCTCTTGGAGATGATCTCCACGCCATTAAATACTTGCCCCTCAAGTTGAAAGGACCAGCTAGGCACTGGTTGAAAAGCCTCCCCAAAAATTCAATTGGAAGTTGGAAGAGCTTGAGGACGCTTTTAGGGCTAATTTTCAAGGGACCTATGTCCGACCTCCAGATGCAGACGATTTAAGTCATGTAATTCAACAGCCCAGAGAGTCAGCGCGAAAGCTTTGGAACAGATTTCTCACTAAGAAGAATCAGATCATCGACTGCCCGGATGCCGAAGCCTTAGCGGCTTTCAAACACAGTGTCCAGGACGAATGGCTCGCCAGACACCTCGGCCAGGAAGAACCGAGGACAATGGAAGCCCTAACAAGCCTTATGACCCGCTTTTGCGCGGACGAAGATAGTTGGCTGGCCCGTAGCGGCACCAGCGACCCAGGCACGTCCGAAGCCAGGGATGGCAATGGGAAACCACGATGCAATAAAAGCAAGCGTCGAAACAATGAGGACAGCCCATACAACACGGCAGTAAACGCCGGATTCAGGGGCTCTCGACCCGGTCAATGGAAAAACCATTTAAAGGAAGCAAAGATGGACCGTCCAGCCTAAACAAGATTCTAGATAGATTATGTCATGGCACCTCCGACAAACCTGCAAATCACACCAACAGAGAATGTTGGGTCTTCAAGTAGGCCGGCAAGCTAAACGTCGAACATAAGGGGAGGGAGACACCAAGTGAAGACGAGCATGAGCCTCGCCAGCCGAACACTGGGGGACAGAAAAAATTCCCACCAGATGTCAAAACAGTGAACATAATTTATGCAACTCACATACCAAAGAGGAAGAGCAAATGCGCACTCCGAGACGTATGCGCCGGGGATCCCGTCACCCCAAAGTCCAACCCTTGGTCAGCCTGCCCGATCACTTTTGATCGCAGGGATCACCCGACTAGTATCCGACGCGAAGGATCGGCTACCTTGGTGCTAGACCCAATGATTGACGGATACCATCTCACCCGAGTCATTATGGACGGCGACAGTAGTCTTAATCTGATATATCAAGACACCATCCGCAAAATGGGGATAGACCCAACAAGAATCAGCCAAAGCAATACTAACTTTAAAGGAGTAATACCAGGCCCAGAGGCCCGCTGCACAGGCTCTATAGTACTAGAGGTTGTATTCGGTTCTCCCGACAACTTCCGGAGCGAAGAATTAACCATCGACATCGCTCCATTCCGAAGCGGCTATCATGCACTACTCGGAAGAACGGCCTTCGCTCGTTTTAATGCAGTACTGCATTACACTTATAGTAAGCTTAAGATGCCCGGTCCACGTGGCATCATCATAGTTAGCGGAAACGCAGAGCGCTCCTTACATGTGGAGGAACGTGTGGCGGCTCTAGCAGCCGAACACTAAACAGCCTCTCCAACCAGAATAAATGATCGGTCGTCAAGAACGCGGACACGGTTCGACGAGTCCGCCGCACCACTAGCCGTAATAGCTCAGATAAACCTGAGATTGGGTAGATGGACATACTGTTGGGAAACGTAGTAATTTCAAAAAAAATTCTATGCACATGCAAGATCATGGTGATGCATAGCAATGAGAGGGGAGAGTGTGATCTACGTACCCTTGTAGACTGACAGCGGAAGCATTAGCACAACGCGGTTGATGTACTCGTACGTCTTCACGGGCCGACCGATCAAGCACTGAAACTACGGCACCTCCGAGTTTTAGCACATGTTCATCTCGATGACGATCCCCGGACTCCGATCCAGCAAAGTGTCGGGGAAGAGTTCTGTCAGCACGACGGCGTGGTGACAATCTTGATGTACTACCATCACAGGGCTTTGCCTAAGCACCGCTACAATATTATCGAGGATTATGGTGGAAGGGGGCACCGCACACGGCTAAGAATATGATCATGTGGATCAACTTGTGTGTCTAGGGGTTCCCCTGCTCCCGTATATAAAGGAGCAAGGGGAGGAGGCCGGCCGTCCCTATGGCGCGCGAAGGAGGAGTCCTCCTCCTAGTAGGAGTAGGACTCCTACTAGGAGGGGGAAGGAAGTGGGGAGGGAGAAGGAAAGGGGGGCGCCGCCCCCCTCTCCTAGTCCAATTCAGACCAGGGGGGAGGAGGCGCGTGGCCCACCCTTGCTGCCCCTCTCCCTCTCCACTAAGGCCCATATGGCCCATTACTTCTCCCGGTAGGGTTCCGGTAACCCTTCGGCTCTCCGGTTTTCTCCGAAATCACCCGGAACACTTCCCGTGTCCGAATATAGCCGTCCAATATATCAATCTTTATGTCTCGACCATTTCGAGACTCCTCGTTATATCTGTGATCACATCCGGGACTCCGAACTAACTTCGGTACATCAAAACTCATAAACTCATAATATAACTGTCATCGAAACCTTAAGCGTGCGGACCCTACGGGTTCGAGAACAATGTAGACATGACCGAGACACGTCTCCGGTCAATAACCAATAGCGGAACCTGGATGCTCATATTGGCTCCTACATATTCTACGAAGATCTTTATCGGTTAGACCGCATAACAACATACGTTGTTCCCTTTGTCATCGGTATGTTACTTGCCCGAGATTCGATCGTTGGTATCTCAATACCTAGTTCAATCTCGTTACCGGCAAGTCTCTTTACTCGTTTCGTAATACATCATCTCGAAACTAACTCATTAGTTGCAATGCTTGCAAGGCTTATGTGATGTGCATTACCGAGAGGGCCCAGAGATACCTCTCCGACAATCGGAGTGACAAATCCTAATCTCGAAATATGCCAACCCAACATGTACCTTTGGAGACACCTGTAGAGCTCCTTTATAATCACCCAGTTACTTTGTGATGTTTGGTAGCACACAAAGTGTTCCTCCGGCAAACGGGAGTTGCATAATCTCATAGTCATAGGAACATGTATAAGTCATGAAGAAAGCAATAGCAACATACTAAACGATCGGGTGCTAAGCTAATGGAATGGGTCATGTCAATCACATCATTCTCCTAATAATGTGATCCCGTTAATCAAATGACAACACATGTCTATGGTTAGGAAACATAACCATCTTTGATTAATGAGCTAGTCAAGTAGAGGCATACTAGTGACATTTGGTTTGTCTATGTATTCACACAAGTATTATGTTTCCGGATAATACAATTCTAGCATGAATAATAAACATTTATCATGATATAAGGAAATAAAAATAATAACATTTATTATTGCCTCTAGGGCATATTTCCTTTAGTCTCCCACTTGCACTAGAATCAATAATCTAGATTACACAGTAATGATTCTAACACCCATGGAGCTTTGGTGCTGATCATGTTTTGCTCGTGGAAGAGGCTTAGTCAATGGGTCTGCAACATTCAGATCCGTATGTATCTTGCAAATCTCTATGTCTCCCACCTGGACTAGATCCCGGATGGAATTGAAGCGTCTCTTGATGTGCTTGGTTCTCTTGTGAAATCTGGATTCCTTTGCCAAGGCAATTGCACCAGTATTGTCACAAAAGATTTTCATTGGACCCGATGCACTAGGTATAACACCTAGATCGGATATGAACTCCTTCATCCAGACTCCTTCGTTTGCTACTTCCGAAGAAGCTATGTACTCTGCTTCACATGTAGATCCCGCCACAACGCTTTGTTTAGAACTGCACCAACTGACAGCTCCACCGTTTAATGTAAACACGTATCCGGTTTGCGATTTAGAATCGTCCAGATCAGTGTCAAAGCTTGCATCAACGTAACCATTTACGATGAGCTCTTTGTCACCTCCATATATGAGAAACATATCCTTAGTCCTTTTCAGGTATTTCAGGATGTTCTTGACCGCTGTCCAGTGATCCACTCCTGGATTACTTTGGTACCTGCCTGCTAGACTTATAGCAAGACACACATCAGGTCTGGTACACAGCATTGCATACATGATAGAGCCTATGACTGAAGCATAGGGAACATTTTTCTCTCTATCTTCTGCATGGGTCGGGCATTGAGTCTTACTCAATTTCACACCTTGTAACACAGGCAAGAATCCTTTTTTTGCTTGATCCATTTTGAACTTTTTCAAAACTTTGTCAAGGTATGTGCTTTGTGAAAGTCCAATTAAGCGTCTTGATCTGTCTCTATAGATCGTAATGCCCAATATGTAAGCAGCTTCACCGAGGTCTATCATTGAAAAACTCTTATTCAAGTATCCCTTTATGCTATCCAGAAATTCTATATCATTTCCGATTAGTAATACGTCATCTACATATAATATCAGAAATGCTACAGAGCTCCCACTCACTTTCTTGTAAATACAGGCTTCTCCAAAAGTTTGTACAAAACCAAATGCTTTGATCACACTATCAAAGCGTTTATTCCAACTCCGAGAGGCTTGCACCAGTCCATAAATGGATCGCTGGAGCTTGCACACTTTGTTAGCTCCCTTTGGATCGACAAAACCTTCCGGCTGCATCATATACAACTCTTCTTGCAGAAATCCATTCAGGAATGCAGTTTTGACATCCATCTGCCAAATTTCATAATCATAAAATGCGGCAATTGCTAACATGATTCGGACAGACTTAAGCATCGCTACAGGTGAGAAGGTCTCGTCGTAGTCAATCCCTTGAACTTGTCGAAAACCTTTTGCGACAAGTCGAGCTTTGTAGACAGTAACATTACCGTCAGCGTCAGTCTTCTTCTTGAAGATCCAGTTATTCTCAATTGCTTGCCGATCATTGGGCAAGTCAACCAAAGTCCATACTTTGTTCTCATACATGGATCCCATCTCAGATTTCATGGCTTCAAGCCATTTTGCGGAATCTGGGCTCACCATCCCTTCTCCATAGTTCGTAGGTTCACCATGATCTAGTAGCATGACTTCCAGAACAGGATTACCGTACCACTCTGGTGCGGATCTTACTCTGGTTGATCTACGAGGTTCAGTAGTATCTTGTTCTGAAGCTTCATGATCATCATCATTAGCTTCCTCACTAATTGGTGTAGGTGTCACAGAAACTGGTTTCTGTGATGTACTACTTTCCAATAAGGGAGCAGGTACAGTTACCTCATCAAGTTCTACTTTCCTCCCACTCACTTCTTTCGAGAGAAACTTCTTCTCTAGGAAGTTTCCGAATTTAGCAACAAAAGTTTTGCCTTCGGATCTGTGATAGAAGGTGTATCCAATAGTTTCCTTTGGATATCCTATGAAGACACATTTCTCCGATTTGGGTTCGAGCTTAACAGGTTGAATCTTTTTCACATAAGCATCGCAACCCCAAACTTTCAGAAACGACAACTTTGGTTTCTTGCCAAACCATAGTTCATAAGGCGTCGTCTCAACGGATTTTGATGGTGCCCTATTTAACGTGAATGCGGCCGTCTCTAGAGCATAACCCCAAAACGATAGCGGTAAATCAGTAAGAGACATCATAGATCGCACCATATCAAGTAAAGTACGATTACGACGTTCGGACACACCATTACGTTGTGGTGTTCCGGGTGGCGTGAGTTGCTAAACTATTCCGCATTGTTTCAAATGTACACCAAACTCGTAACTCAAATATTCTCCTCCACGATCAGATCGTAGGAATTTTATTTTCTTGTTATGATGATTTTCAACTTCACTCTGAAATTCTTTGAACTTTTCAAATGTTTCAGACTTATGTTTCATTAAGTAGATATACCCATATCTGCTTAAGTCATCTGTGAAGGTGAGAAAATAACGATATCCGCCACGAGCCTCAACATTCATCGGACCACATACATCTGTATGTATGATTTCCAACAAATCAGTTGCTCTCTCCATAGTACCGGAGAACGGTGTTTTTGTCATCTTACCCATAAGGCACGGTTCGCAAGTGCCAAGTGATTCATAATCAAGTTGTTCCAAAAGCCCATCAGTATGGAGTTTCTTCATGCGCTTTACACCGATATGACCCAAACGGCAGTCCCACAAATAAGTTACACTATCATTATCAACTCTGCATCTTTTGGCTTCAACATTATGAATATGTGTGTCACTACTATCGAGATTTAATAAGAATAGACCACTCTTTAAGGGTGCATGACCATAAAAGATATTACTCATATAAATAGAACAACCATTATTCTCTGATTTAAATGAATAACCATCTCGCATCAAACAAGATCCAGATATAATGTTCATGCTTAATGCTGGCACCAAATAACAATTATTTAGGTCTAATACTAATCCCGAAGGTAGATGTAGAGGTAGCGTGCCGACCGCGATCACATCGACTTTGGAACCGTTTCCCACGCGCATCGTCACCTCGTCCTTAGCCAATCTTCGCTTAATCCGTAGTCCCTGTTTCGAGTTGCAAATGTTAGCAACATAACCAGTATCAAATACCCAGGTGCTACTGCGAGCATTAGTAAGGTACACATCAATAACATGTATATCACATATACCTTTGTTCACCTTGCCATCCTTCTTATCCGCCAAATACTTGGGGCAGTTCCGCTTCCAATGACCAGTCTGCTTGCAGTAGAAGCACTTAGTTTCAGGCTTACGTCCAGGTTTGGGTTTCTTCTCTTGAGTAGCAACTTGCTTGTTGTTCTTTTTGAAGTTCCCCTTCTTCTTCCCTTTGCCCTTTTTCTTGAAACTAGTGGTCTTATTGACCATCAACACTTGATGCTCCTTCTTGATTTCTACCTCCACAGCTTTCAGCATTGCGAAGAGCTCGGGAATAGTCTTATTCATCCCTTGCATATTATAGTTCATCACGAAGCTCTTGTAGCTTGGTGGCAGTGATTTGGAGAATTCTGTCAATGACGCAATCATCTGGAAGATTAACTCCCAATTGAATCAAGTGATTATTATACCCAGACATTTTGAGTATATGCTCACTGACAGAACTGTTCTCCTCCATCTTGCAGCTATAGAACTTATTGGAGACTTCATATCTCTCAATCCGGGCATTTGCTTGAAATATTAACTTCAACTCCTGGAACATCTCATATGCTCCATGACGTTCAAAACGTCGTTGAAGTCCCGATTCTAAGCCGTAAAGCATGGCACACTGAACTATCGAGTAGTCATCAGCTTTGCTCTGCCAGACGTTCATAACATCTGGTGTTGCTCCAGCAGCAGGCCTGGCACCCAACGCTGCTTCCAGGACGTAATTCTTCTGTGCAGCAATGAGGATAATCTTCAAGTTACGGACCCAGTCCGTGTAATTGCTACCATCATCTTTCAACTTTTCTTTCTCAAGGAACGCATTAAAATTCAACGGAACAACAGCACGGGCCATCTATCTACAATCAAACATAAACAAGCAAGATACTATCAGGTACTAAGTTCATGATAAATTTAGGTTCAATTAATCATATTACTAAAGAACTCCCACTTAGATAGACATCCCTCTAATCCTCTAAGTGATTGCGTGATCCAAATCAACTAAACCATGTCCGATCATCACGTGAGATGGAGTAGTTTCATTGGTGAACATCGCTATGTTGATCATATCTACTATATGATTCACGCTCGACCTTTCGGTCTCCGTGTTCCGAGGCCATATCTGTATATGCTTGGCTCGTCAAGTATAACCTGAGTATTCTGTGTGTGCAACTATTTTGCACCCGTTGTATTTGAACGTAGAGCCTATCACACCCGATCATCACGTGGTGTCTCAGCACGAAGAACTTTCACAACGGTGCATACTCAGGGAGAACACTTCTTGATAATTAGTGAGAGATCATCTTAAAATGCTACCGTCAATCAAAGCAAGATAAGATGCATAAAAGATAAACATCACATGCAATCAATGTAAGTGATATGATATGGCTATCATCATCTTGTGCTTGTGATCTCCATCTTCGAAGCACCGTCGTGATCACCATCGTCACCGGCGCAACACCTTGATCACCATCGTAGCATCATTGTCGTCTCGCCAATCTTATGCTTCCACGACTATCGCTACCGCTTAGTGATAAAGTAAAGCATTACAGTGCAATTGCATTGCATACAATAAAGCGACAACCATATGGCTCCTGCCAGTTGCCGATAACTTGGTTACAAAACATGATCATCTCATACAATAAAATTTAGCATCATGTCTTGACCATATCACATCACAACATGCCCTGCAAAAACAAGTTAGACGTCCTCTACTTTGTTGTTGCAAGTTTTACGTGGCTGCTACGGGCTTAAGCAAGAACCAATCTTACCTACGCATCAAAACCACAACGATAGTTTGTCAAGTTGGTGCTGTTTTAACCTTCGCAAGGACCAGGCGTAGCCACACTCAGTTCAACTAAAGTTGGAGAAACTGTCACCCTCTAGCCACCTTTGTGCAAAGCACGTCAGGAGAACTGGTCTCGCGTAAGCGTACGCGTAATGTCGGTCCGGGCCGCTTCGTCCAACAATACCGCCGAACCAAAGTATGACATGCTGGTAAGCAGTATGACTCATATCGCCCACAACTCACTTGTGTTCTACTCGTGCATATAACATCAACACATAAAACCTAGGCTCGGATGCCACTGTTGGGAAACGTAGTAATTTCAAAAAAAATCCTACGCACACACAAGATCATGGTGATGCACAGCAACGAGAGGGGGGAGTGTGATCTACGTACCCTTGTAGACCGACAGCGGAAGCGTTAGCACAACGCAGTTGATGTAGTCGTACGTCTTCACGGCCCGACCGATCAAGCACCGAAACTACGGCACCTCCGAGTTTTAGCACACGTTCAGCTCGATGATGATCCCCGGACTCCGATCCAGCAAAGTGTCGGGGAAGAGTTCCGTCAGCACGACGGCGTGGTGACGATCCTTATGTACTACCGTCGCAGGGCTTCGCCTAAGCACCGCTACAATATTATCGAGGATTATGGTGGAAGGGGGCACCGCACACGGCTAAGAATATGATCACGTGGATCAACTTGTGTGTCTAGGGGTGCCCCCTGCCCCCGTATATAAAGGAGCAAGGGGAGGAGGCCGGCCGGCCTATAGGCGCGCCAAGGAGGAGTCCTCCTCCTAGTAGGAGTAGGACTCCTACTAGGAGGGGGGAGGAAGTGGGGAAGGAGAAGGAAAGGGGGGCGCCGCCCCCCCTCTCCTAGTCCAATTCGGACCAGGGGGAGGAGGCGCGCGGCCCACCCTTTCTGCCCCTCTCTCTCTCCACTAAGGCCCATATGGCCCATTACTTCTCCCGGTAGGGTTCCGGTAACCCTCCGGCTCTGCGGTTTTCTCCGAAATCACCCGGAACACTTCCGGTGTCCAAATATAGCCGTCCAATATATCAATCTTTATTTCTCGACCATTTCGAGACTCCTTGTTATGTCCGTGATCACATACGGGACTCCGAACTAACTTCGGTACATCAAAACTCATAAACTCATAATATAACTGTCATCGAAACCTTAAGCGTGCGGACCCTACGGGTTCGAGAACAATGTAGACATGACCGAGACACGTCTCCGGTCAATAACCAATAGCGGAACCTGGATGCTCATATTGGCTCCCACATATTCTACGAAGATCTTTATCGGTTAGACCGCATAACAACATACGTTGTTCCCTTTGTCATCGGTATGTTACTTGCCCGAGATTCGATCGTCGGTATCTCAATACCTAGTTCAATCTCGTTACTGGCAAGTCTCTTTACTCGTTTCGTAATACATCATCTCGCAACTAACTCATTAGTTGCAATGCTTGCAAGGCTTATGTGATGTGCATTACCGAGAGGGCCCAGAGATACCTCTCCGACAATCGGAGTGACAAATCCTAATCTCGAAATACGCCAACCCAACATGTACCTTTGGAGACACCTGTAGAGCTCCTTTATAATCACCCAGTTACGTTGTGATGTTTGGTAGCACACAAAGTGTTCCTCCGGCAAACGGGAGTTGCATAATCTCATAGTCATAGGAACATGTATAAGTCATGAAGAAAGCAATAGCAACATACTAAACGATCAGGTGCTAAGCTAATGGAATGGGTCATGCCAATCACATCATTCACCTAATAATGTGATCCCGTTAATCAAATGACAACACATGTCTATGGTTAGGAAACATAACCATCTTTGATTAATGAGCTAGTCAAGTAGAGGCATACTAGTGACGTTTGGTTTGTCTATGTATTCACACAAGTATTATGTTTCCGGATAATACAATTCTAGCATGAATAATAAACATTTATCATGATATAAGGAAATAAAAATAATAACATTTATTATTGCCTCTAGGGTATATTTCCTTCAGTGACTTCCTTCAAGTGTCTTCCAAAAGGTGTGTCTTCATCCGGTTGTGCAAACTTGTTCCTCGAGTCCGCCATCCTAAAGAGTAGAAAATGGAGAGGAGTCAGAAATAAGTAGAGAAGAGTGGCCTATGGCTTTTCTTAGTGGTCGTGTCCTACATTCAGCGTGTGCTCTGATACCATCTTATAGCGACCCGACCTCAAACGGTCAAGTCTCCGTGCTTCAGTGTCATCCCTTGATCGGTAATGCTGACACACACAGTACTCGAAGGATTTATAACAGAGTGGCAATCACACACCTATTACATTGAATGTCTCAAGAGAGAACTTATTACAATAAATATGGCTTAAGGCCATCTAATACGATAACAGCGAAAGGCTTGGAAGATAAAGTGAGTCCATCAACTCCAATGGCATAGCTGAGTTCACGACAAACGACCTATCGCACCTTACTCCTCGTCTAAAAAGTCTGCAACATGATGTGTTGCAGCCCGAAAATAGGTCAGCACATGGAATATGCTGGCATAGTAACACAGGAGAGTAATGAACAGATAAAAACTATCACTACATGCATATATGGCTGGTGGAGGCTCTATGGTTAAAATGTTTTGCGAAAAGCTAATTTTTTCCTACAACAAAGGAATATATTTTATTTAACTATCATGGTAGTTGAACAACATTGAGAAGGTTCCTCCAACTCAATCCCAATTAAAAATAATTATCAACCCAACAAAATTTATTTAGAGTGATGAGATCCATATGATAATCCAAGAACCAGATACTCAAGATGTCCATAACCGGGGACACAGCTAACCATGATTAGTTTGTACACTCTTCAGAGGTTTGCGCACTTTTCCCCACAAGACTCGATTTCCTCCGTTGTATTTCTCGCACTGCATGGTGTTTGAGAAACGGATGACCGAGACACAATCTTTCCGAAGAGGTCCCCTTAACCCATAGATAGTCCGGTACACCTACAATCCCCTACATCTGCTAGCCCATCATGGAAAGGTTTCCCACAACTTACTCAACTATGCTAGAGCCAATAATAGCTTGTGGCTACACACAGAAGTTTCTAGCATGAAATAATCTTATCATCCCTTTGAGCCTGGGTGGCGGACTGTAGGATGATCACACGGGTACTCCGGGATATCCTAGGACAACACTGGATTCTCCAGGTGCCCACAAGCAATCCACCCAGATGTGTATTAAAGTTGCCACCTTAAGTTGAACCATTAATTAACAACCTCTCGACTGTCATGGATACACTCAAACCCAATCCACGTCTACGAGCATAGCATGGCAGTATAAGCATAGCGTAGAAGTAACTCCCAGGGTTTGATAATAAAACAGGTAATAGGTTCTACCTCATCATCTACTTCCTAGACCCACAAGTTAAGAGATCCTACTCATGCAATGTGTGAGGGTTGAAACTAATGCATAAAACTGGGTGATAAAGGGGTATGATCAAAGTGTTACTTGCCTTGCTGACGATCTGCAAATCCTAGAGACTCGTTGAGGGAGTCCTGGATTAGGGGGTGTCCGGTTGGCCGGACTATACCTTCAGCCGGACTCCTGGACTATGAAGATACAAGATTGAAGACTCCGTCCCGTGTCCGGAAGGGACTTTCCTTGGCGTGGAAGGCAAGCTTGGCGATACGGATATGCAGATCTCCTACCATTGTAACCGACTTTGTGTAACCCTAACCCTCTCCGGTGTCTATATAAACCGGAGGGTTTTAGTCCGTAGGACAACATACACAACAACAATCATACCATAGGCTAGCTTCTAGGGTTTAGCCTCTCCGATCTCGTGGTAGATCTACTCTTGTACTACCCATATCATCAATATTAATCAAGCAGGACATAGGGTTTTACCTCCATCGAGAGGGCCCGAACCTGGGTAAAACTTCGTGTCCCTTGCCTCCTGTTACCATCCGGCCTAGACGCACAGTTCGGGACCCCCTACCCGAGATCCGCCGGTTTTGACACCGACATTAGTTCTTTCATTGAGAGTTCCTCTGTGTCGTCGCCATCAGGAAGGATGTCTCGCCCTGTCTTTAAAGATGGTACCGTTGCTAAGGGAGCTTTGGCTGTCGGCCAAACCCTCCGGCTAGGTGGTTTTCTTATGACCGCATGTTCGGCTTCTGCGCCAACGATGACCTCTCGAGCCATCGAAAACAATCTTCATGTCAGCTCGGAACTCGCCGAGCAGTTAGATCCAATGGAGCTCTCCTCCATAAACGAGCTCTTGGATTGCTTCGCCACCCTGGGAGTCGTTACGGATTATGACCAAATTGGGCCTAAACCCGATCTGAGAGAGATTAACTCTCCCCAAGTCACCCATCATGTTGTCGTGGTAGAGGGACAGTGCGGCGACCCTTCATCTATCTTAAGGACTCGCTACGTCTGGATTCCCGATCCCTCCAAGCCGGATACCCGCGGAGGGGAGGATATAACTCGAGACCTGAACTCGGAGTCAGGCGACGGGCTGGATTCATTGGAGAACATCCAGGAATCCAAATTTTTGAGTTCGGAAATTCCTCGGCCTCTGAGCCTCGGATGGGGTGAGGCTTCGGATTTAATTCCACCCACCCACCCCAACATAAGCGATCTATCCAAAATCAGGCAAGAGCCCGATGAAACAGTACATCATTACTGGGCCAGATTCCTCCTGGTTAAGAACAGGCTAAGGGACTGCCGCGAGGAAGACGCAATCTCAATCTTCTGCAATAATTGCACGGACAAGGGAATACTCAACGCCATAAGTCGCCGTGATATTACACACTTCGCTGACTTGGCGTCCATTGTACGAAAGTACTGTGTGATGGAAAGCGCCTGGAAAACCGAAATCAAATTTTGGGACAATCCGGCCCTGAATACAAACCCAGTCCGAAATAAATGGGTGCATCATCACCAGACACCCGGGTCAAGCACTAAAAAGCAAAAACCCTCTACAGGGCATGGAACCGTACTGGAAGGATGGCTCAATGGACCCTGTAAAATTCACAGTACAGAGGACGCCACACCAACTCACAGCCTCAGAGCATTTTGGATACTCCGGCAGGTGGCCAAAATTGGCGAAAATCTCCTAATTCCGGAGGCCACAGAAAGCCACCCCAGAGACACCAATACGGTATTAACAGTCTTTGAGACTTCCGCATCAAATAATATGCGGAAAAGGACACTCCGCAGCCTTGCCGAAGTCTACCAAGTAGCAACAATAAACCAGTGGAATGACATGGCTATTACCTTTAACGCCAGTTATGAACCTAAATTCCGAACAGCCCGAGCACCAGCCGCATTGGTCCTCAGTCCAATAGTGGACGGCTTTCGTCTTACCAAGGTACTCATGGACGGCGGCAGCGGATTGAACCTCATTTATGGGGAAACCCTTCAAAAAATGGAAATAGACTGGAACCGCATTGAGCAAAGCTGCACAACCATTAGAGGAATAATCCCCAGTCGGGAAGTGCGCTGTACAGGAAAAATCACACTAGATGTGGTGTTCGGCACGCCGGATAATTTTAGGTCCAAAGATGTCACGTTCCATGTGGCTCCGTTCAGCAGCGGTTATCACGCTCTGCTAGGACGGGAAGCATTTACAATCTTCCAAGCAACACCCCATTACGGGTACATGAAGCTCAAGATGCCCGGGCCTAACAGGATCATCACTCTTGCTAGTGATCCGGACATAGCACTCCGTGCCGAAAACAAGACAGCCGCACTGGCCCTCGAGGCACTATCCGAAGCCCTAGCGGCTGAGGAACTGACTGCGTTGCGCTCTATGGTGAATAGGGACGATGTGGTACTCGACAAAAGATCCAAGTCCACCTCCTTTAAACCGGCGGACGAAATAGTCAAATTCTAAGTCCATCCAACGGACCCAATAAAACAGCTTCCATCGGGGCACAGTTAAACCCTGATGTAGACGCCGCACTGCGAGAGTTCCTACGAGAGAACTGGGACATTTTCGCCTGGCACCCTTCAGACATGCCAGGAATCCCACGCAGGCTAGCCGAGCACAGCTTAAATATCCAAACAGGATTCAAACCTGTCAAACAGGCTCTTCGGCGTTTTTCCGAACCTAAGAGACAGGCCTTGGGAGAGGAGCTAGCAAAGCTATTGGAGGCCGGATTCATCAGAGATATAAAACATCCGGACTGGCTAGCAAACCTGGTGATGGTAAGAAAGAAGGACAAATCCTGGCGCCTGTGTGTTGATTTTAAAGACCTTAACAAGGCTTGCCCAAAGGATCCCTTCCCCCTCCCCCCGCATCGATCAAATTATCGACGCTACCGCAGGACACGATTCGTTGTGTTTCCTCGACGCATATTCCGGCTACCATCAAATCAAAATGGCAGAACCAGACCAAGCCGCAATGGCATTTATCACACCATACGGCCCATTCTGCTTCAACATGATGCCCTTCGGGCTCAAAAACGCCGGCACGACATATCAGCGCATGATTCAGACATGTCTGGCAAGCCAGATCGGCAAAACAGTGGAGGCATATGTAGATGATGTGGTCGTCAAAACAAGACATGTTGAATCTCTAGTAGACGACTTAAGGCTCACATTTGATAACCTCCGAACATACAACATCAAGCTCAACCCGGAAAAATGCGTTTTCGGCGTTCCAGCCGGAAAGCTCTTGGGCTTCATTTTATCCGGTAGAGGAATTGAAGAAAATCCAGCCAAGATCCAAGCTCTGTCGCAACTGGATATCCCAAAGGACCTCAAACAAATACAAAAGTTAACCGGATGCATGGCGGCTCTAAGCCGCTTTATCTCCCGCTTGGGAGAAAAGGCCCTACCCCTTTACCGCCTCCTTTGGCGCACCGAACACTTCAAATGGACGGATGCAGCCACGGCCGGACTCGACGAAATAAAAGCCATACTGGCAACAAAACCAGTCCTGGCCGCGCCAAACATTGGCGAACCAATGCTATTATACATTGCAGCAACACATCAGGTTGTAAGCGCAGTGCTCGTCGTCGAACGAGAAGCGGACGGACACAAATTTCCCCTTCAAAAGTCGGTCTATTATGTGTCCACTGTCCTCACTCCCTGCAAATCACGGTACCCGCATTATCAAAAGATTGCGTTCGCGGTATTCATGGCATCTCGGAAGCTACAACACTACTTTCAAGAGTGTTCAATAACAGTAGCCTCAGAAGTACCACTTAACGATATTATAAACAACCGTGACGCAACGGGCCGGATTGCAAAATGGGCCATTGAGCTCCTCCTGTTCGACATAACTTATAAGCCACGGCGAGCCATCAAGTCGCAAGTCTTGGCCAACTTCGTCGCAGAATGGACGGAGGCCGAACTCCCTAAAGAGTACGGCACATATTCAAATTGGATCATGCATTTCGACGGCTCCAAGATGTTGGCCGGACTTGGGGCCGGCGTCATTTTGACGTCCCCCATAGGAGACACAGTTCAATACGTACTCCAGATTATGTACACGGACTCCAACAATGCAGCCGAATATGAGGCCCTTTTACATGGTCTCCGGATGGCAGTATCCATGGGCATTCAACGCCTAGAGGTGCGCGGGGACTCGAACCTCACAATATCCCAAATAAATGGAGACTTCGATGCCAAGGATCCAAAAATGGCAGCTTACCACAACGCCGTCCTAAAACTGTCGGCTCGGTTCGAGGGGCTTGAATTTCACCATATAGCCCGGGAAAATAATCAGGCGGCAGATGTCCTGGCACGCATCGACGCAAAACGCGATGTAGTCCCCCCCCCCCAACATCTTCTTGGAAAGGCTATTCAAGCCCTCCGTAGTATGGGAAGGGGAGCCGAACAATAACAGCCCGGACCCAACCGCACTGCCCGACACCGAACATACTGACACAATCGGAGGCTCTGCCAATGAAATAACACCTTCAGCCCACGTAATAATGGCCGTCATCGCCCCATGGACAGAACCATTCCTCGCCTACCTTACTAGGCAGGAACTCCCCGAGGACCAAAATGAAGCACGCTGCATAGTGCGGCGATCCAAAGCCTACAGAGTCCACGAGGGAGAGCTTTATAAGAAAAGCTCTACCGGAGTCCTTCAAAGGTGCATCTCCGAAGAGGAGGGGCGGAACCTCCTGGCTGAAATTCATGCCGGACTCGGCGGTCATCACGCTGCAGCTCGGTCCCTTGTAAGCAAGGCCTTCCGTATGGGCTTTTATTGGCCGACGGCCCGGGGAGACACTCAGGACTTAGTCCAACGATGCACCGGTTGCCAGCTCTTTGCGAACCAAAGCCATATGCCACCCACCGCCCTCCAAACTATCCCCATTACTTGGCCCTTCGCGGTCTGGGGGCTTGACATGGTTGGACCCCTTAAAGGCGGAACCCACAAGCAAAAATACTTACTGGTCATGGTGGATAAGTTCACCAAATGGATAGAAGCCAAGCCTGTTAAGACGGCCGAATCCGGACCGGTGATAGACTTTATATCCAGGGTTGTACACCGTTACGGCGTCCCCCACAGCATCATCACTGATAACGGCACGAACTTCACGGTCGACGAGGTAAAACTCTAGTGCAAAAACATGGGCATCAAGCTCGATTATGCCTCCGTCTATCACCCACAAACTAACGGCCAGGTCGAACGTGCAAATGGTCTTATCATGAGCGACATCAAACCCAGATTAGTGCAGTCCCTCAAGGAATCTAACATGCACTGGGTAGAGGAGCTCGAATCCGTACTCTGGGGGCTGCGGACCACGCTGTATCAAACCACCGGATACACACCATTCTTTATGGTGTACGGCGCAGAGGCAGTTGCCTTGCGACATAATTCATGACTCACCTCGAGTGCGCATGTACGAAGAAAGAGAAGCCGAGCTTGATCGGTAGGACAGCTTGGACGCATTGGAGGAGGAGCGTGACGTGGCAAAAGCCCGTTCCGCATTCTATCAACAGCAGGCTCGAAGATACCAAAGCAGAGAAGTACGGGCCAAAAATTACAACATTGGCGAATTATTTCTACGACTACCGGACAAGAAAAAGGACAAACTCAAGCCCAAGTGGGAAGGTCCCTTCATAATTGACCAAGTCCTGACTGGTGGAGCGTACCGCCTGCAGGATGCATCGGATAACCGACTCGAGCCAAACCCATGGAACGCAGCCCGTCTCCGAAGATTCTATGCCTAGCGCCGGACTCTATGTTCGTCTCCTTCCTCTGTCCATTTTTTATATATTTTCTGTCTGACATTTCTCTTCCTCTCTCTCTCTCTTATAGCCTTTAAAGGCTCATAAAGTGACGCGCTATCCGCGCTCATTAAACCTGGGGGCTTCTTTAAACAGAAGCTTATTCATACGGGCTTCATGCCCAACACATGTGTCACACTTCCGCATGTACCTTTTATTCACCATTATATGCATCGATATGACTTAAGTTTTGGCCAAGCTGGGTTGCCTGGCTCCTGTGCTTACCCCTACGTTCCCGATTGTTCGTCTAGGTGGTAAAGGGAGCACCTCTGCGATAGTTACTGCCGGGTCAGCCGGACGTGTACCTCAGACTGGGTGAAGCCGAAAGCTAGCGTTCTTAAGGGAATATTCGGTCGGTGAACTAAAGATGATCTTTTTTTTATTTTTATCTATATGCCCCCAGATATTTTTCCTGCATTTCTTTTCGCAGCATGGACATGCACCTTAGGGCATGCCTCCCAGGGAAAGGAACCCCTAACGGAACTATTCTCCCTGGAAGATGTTTCTTACTAACCATGTAATATAACATAACTAGTCGGGCACTTGTCTGTTCAAGTATTAATGACCCCGACGCCTGGTCTCCATGCATTCCCCGGTTCCTATATAACCGTATGGGAATTCGGACACACTCTGGACCGTCAGGTCCCGAGGCTGAAGCGAAAAGGTCGGCCATGACAAATGATCCACAATCCGGCTAGAAGGCATTATAAATGTCAATTAAATTACATAGTCATTTTGACTGATTGTATTCCTCTTCAATACCATCTAACAGGCTGTCTAATTTATAGTCCTGCTGGGAATACTTTGCGGCCAACTCTACTTGGTCGTATACTAAGCTTACAGGGATCTCCTTCCCGTCGGGCCCTATAGGACTGACCTCGGCGATGTGGTTGGGGTCAGCCTTTGTGTACCGCGTCTTCACCATGGCCCAGGCCTCCCTAGCGCCTTGACGGCAGGCCGATATCTTCCATATTCGGAAGCGCCGCCGTGCTCCCTTTAGCTTCTCCGCAAGCTCTCCAAGACCTTCGGGCATGGAGACGGATGGCCACAGGGCCTGGGCGACGCCTTGCATCGCCTGCCGAACTCGATCGAGCAGCTGTGAGATCTCGGGAAGAAGGTCACCCGTAGAACCGGGCATCTCCTCTATAGGATGACCTGTTAGGACACCTACAGACATTGCTCTGTTAGTCGACTTCCCCGCCGAACTTTCTTTCAAAGGTTCGTTCAAGCACTTACTAAACATGCCGCGCCGAGGCCGCTGATTCTCCTTCACGGAGTCTGACAGCTGGGCACGAACATCTTTCAGCTTGACGCCCAGCTTGGTGTTGTGAAAGTGCGTTATATCGACTAGAGGGGGGGTGAATAGGTGATTTTTATGAGAGTCTTCAAAACGTGGAAGTTTCGAAGACAAACGATAGAAATAAACCTATTACCATGTAGCGGAAGGTAGACTACACTAGGCAAACCATAGTCAAGTATTTAGTGAAGTGAAAGCACAAATAGCAGCTAGGTAGTAAGGATCAGGTAGGAAGATATTATGAAGCCAATCAGAACAAGCAGTCACTCAGTGAAGACAAAAGATAATGCAATCATACAATGACTTCAAAAGGACCAACAGTAAGTAAAGGGAAGGGAAGGATGAAACCAATGATTCGTTGAAGACAATGATTTGTTGGACCAGTTCCAGTTGCTATGACAACTGTACGTCTGGTTAGGGCGGCTAGGTATTTAAACCTGAGGACACACAGTCCCAGACACCCAGTCCTGAACACGCAGCTCAGGACACCCAGTCCTCACCGTATTCCCCTTGTGCTAAGGTCACACAGACCTCGCCCAATCACTCTGGTAAGTCTTCAAGGTACACTCCCAAACCTTCACAGACTTCGTTCATCGGCGATCCACAATGACTCTTGGACGCTCAGAACGCGACGCCTAACCGGCTGGAGGATTCATAGTCCTCAAGTGTCATAAGTCTTCAGATCACACAGACAGGAAGACTTAAGTGATGCCTAACACTCTTTGGCTCGGGGTGTTTAGGGCTTTATTCTCGCAAGGAATTCTCTCTCAAAGGCTTCGAGGTGGGTTGCTCTCAAACGACAAAAGCCGTACTCTAACTCTGAGCAGCCAACCATTTATGGTTGTAGGGGGTGGCCTATTTATAGCCACTAGGCAACCCGACCTGATTTGTCCGAAATGACCCTGGGTCACTAAGGAAGTGACACGTGTTCCAACGGTCAGATTTCAAACACACACGGCAACTTTACTTGGGCTACAAGCAAAGCTGACTTGTCCAACTCTGGACAATATTCGCTCTCATAGTCTTCACTCGAAGACATAGGATTTTGGTTAAGCATCACTTCAGTCATTCTGACTGGTTCTCTTGGACCCCACTTAACAGTACGGTGGTTCCTATGACTCAACAAAGAAGAAAAAGAACCACGAAAGATCTAAATCTTCGCGCTCCATAGTCTTCATGCGATGCATTCTCTTGTCATAGTCTTCAATGTGAATATCTTCACATACCACCTTTGACTTCAATGTCTTCATACATTTTTAGGGGTCATCTCTGGTAGGAAAACCAAATCAATGAGGGACTTCTACCTATGTTATCCTGCAATTCTCACAAACACATTAGTCCCTCAACTAGGTTTGTCGTCAATACTCCAAAACCAACTAGGGGTGGCACTAGATGCACTTACAATCTCCCCCTTTTTGGTGATTGATGACAAACTAGTTAAAGTTTTCAACAGAGAATATCATATGTGAAATTGTAAAGGGTAAGGAATTATCTTCATAAGTTGTAAGGGCTCCCCCTGAAGATGTGCATATAAGTAATTTGCTTTTGGAATGCAAATGCACATGGCAGGTTGTACTTTTGGAGATCCTCTTCAACTTATGATGACAACTCATCATGCATGAAAGGTATGTGAAGATAATGACATGCATAATGGAAAATGGACGTCTGCAGAATGATCTAAGTGCGGAATTTATCGTCGCACATGCGGAATTTATCATCGCATCACAAAGTAGCAAATGAGTAGCAGACGACCATCGAGTTTAAGTGTTACAACTCAAAGAACCAAATGTATCAAAACGAGAGTTGTAAACACTAGGCAAAGCATAAAGTAACCCCCATATGGACCCGCTTGAAGACTATCAAACTCATATGCTTCTCCCCCTTTTGTCAGTAAGGACCAAAAAGGTTCGAAGACATAGAGCATCTACTCGTTCCCCTAAGGAGTAGGTGAAGTAGCAAGGTCGTCGGTGTTGTTAGGCGGTGCAGACGAGCTCGGGGAAGTGTCGACGCGTGCTAAAGGAGGGGGGTGAAGTAGCATCGTCTTCGTCCTCGATCACTCTGGCATTCACAGTTGCCGCAGAGGAAGAGAACTCAGAGTCTTCAAGAGAGAGAGTTCATCGCAGCACAGCCCTTCGGGGAGGTGTGGAGTCAAACTTGAAACGTTCAGAGAAGCCATCCTCTTGAAGATCATCCTCAGAGCACATAAGCGTCAGCCCTTTTCCATGTACGCCAACAAGTTTCATGGGCAACAAAGGCATTCTTGGTGGCAAGATTGCGAATGCGGTTGACATCCACCAAGAGGCTTTTCATTTGACGCTTCAGCCAGTCATGATGCCGATCCTGTTTCTGATGAAGAGCAACAAGAAGCTCTCGGTCATTAAGAACACAAGATCACTTCTTGGGCCGTTGGGCAATGGTGCTTTCAGTGGCTTCAGTGAGGGCACGATGAGGTGCACGTGTAGTGCCAGCCAGAGCATAAACACGAGTGACTGCTTCAACTCCTTTAATGTTCTGAGAGAAACTTTGATGCTCTGCATTCTGAAGACTAAGAGGCTCCTTGGCAGGCTTTGGATAGAGGGCTTCAATGGACATATCCACGTCAGGCATAAAGATCCGATGATTGCGAGCAGAGGGCTGATATGAGATAGCTGAGTGGAGTTTGATTAGCCGCATTATCCATGGAGCGTAGAACTTCAAGCCAAAAAGATCAGATCCTGAAGCAGCAAGTTGGCGGATGAAGAAGTCTTGTGCATTGAAGCATTTGCCGTGAAGAATATAGAAGACCAAAGTCTTCATTGCACCTTCCAGCTTTGCATGTGGGGAATGTCCTTTGATGGGCCAGAGAGTTCGCCTTAAAATGTGATAGATGGTCCTTGGCAGATGCTCCAGGTCTTCAACAAGGAACTCCTTAGGATATGCAGCGTCTTGTGGCAAAGGCTTCATCATGCTGAGCATCTGACTCATGTTCGGTTCAGGCTTCTGAAAGATGCTCTCCATAGCTTCACTGTGAAGTTGACATCCATGTTCATAGAGATCTCCAGGAGTGGGCAGACTAGTGAGCTCAATGATATCAAAGGCTTTGGCTTTGTGATGAACATTTCCTGTCATCCACTCAAGGACCCAAGTCTTCAGATCTCTGTTGTAACCACGTATGTGAAGTGTGGCATAAAATTGGAGGAGCATCTCTTCGTTCCAGTGCTCTTGGTCGGTGATGAAAGGCAACAATCCAACCTCTTTGAAGCAGTCCAGAGCTTCTTCCAAGCAGGGCAGACCAGCTATTGCTTCGGTGTCAAGACGCATATGTGGGAAGATGCGACCTTGATTGTACAGAATGCAGGAGTAATAGCTTCGCTGCGGATAGCTCCAAAACCGATCAGAAGATATTCGTTCCCTTGAGTAGGGGTTCTTGGAGCTATTGAAGAAGGTGTTGTCTGCTTTGAAGCTGTTGACATTGAAGGATCCAGGTGCTAATGCAGGACCTGGAAACCTGGGCAACCTAGGCATTGGCTTCTGTACCTAAGGCTTATGCTCTATATGATAGTCAAACTGAGGACCAGCAGCAGGCGCAGTAACAGAAGCAGTAGCACCAGGGTTGGTGTAGGCTCCACATTTGCTTCAGCCATGACAGCGTCAGTGGCTTCATTGGTGTTGGTGGTGGCAGCCTCAAGATTTTCTACCTCCACTTGATGAGTTGGAGGGTCGGGCAAAGACACGTTCTCCGCGAGAACAGCTTCGTCAGTAGTTGGGGGAGTGGGGACACGTTCTTCTTCTTGGGTGTCATCGGCTGATGCAGCCGGAATGTCTTCAGCAGCTTTAGCTTCAGATTCAGAGTCTGGAGGCCTTGGTCCTTTGCGAAGCCTACATAACGCTGGTGACGCTTTTGGAGAAGGAATTGGCTGGGCCTCAAGGTCATCTTCTTCTTGTTCTTGTGGGTGATCAACCCATGATGCATCCTGAGCAATTGGCGTCAAAGGACGACCAATGCTGATGAGTTTGCTGTGCGTAAGCACAGGCGATGATACCTATTGGTGCTCGATCTGAGGAGGAACTGCATCATCTTCAACATGGTCATGGTGACCAATGTCTTCAGCAGCAGTGGGATCAGCTGCTGGAAAATCTTCAGCTTCATGAGTCTCTTTGAAAGCAGGCTCATGGACAGTCAGTTGGCGCTCTTGATGTTCAGCGGCAGGGCGAACCATGGAGATGGGTTCAACAATTAAGGGCTCTGTGGGAGCAACCCGTTCCTTCTTGGTCTTCCGCTTCTTCTTGGGGGGAGCAGGAGCAGAGGCTTCTGGATGTTTCCTTTTTCTGGCTTCAGCCTCAGCAGTCCTCGTCTTCTTCAGTTCTGAAGCGGTAGACCTGGCTTTTGGCTTCGAGCCAGTCATGCTGGTTGGGAAGACAATGGGATGTGCTTCCTGCCTTGGTGCGTCGGGTTCGGCCATAGCGGTCTTCTTCTTCTGCTTTGCAGCCATCCTGGGGTCGATGCCAGGACGACAAGGGCCTTGCGCTTCTTAGCCTCATTGTAGGCTTGCACACTCTTGTCAGCCAGGACCTTCATGCGCTCACGAGAACCTTGAGCTTCTGCACGTTTCTTGAGAAAGGCTTCTTTGAGCTCGTGCAGCATAATCTTGAAGTTTTCACCTCTTGCACGCTGAGCTTGGCCATGTGCTTCTTGAACTGGGCTTTCTCAAAGTCAATCTTTTGCTTCAGTTCGATGATGCGCTGAGCTAGAGCTAGCTCTGAAGCAATGGCGCCATGGAAGGCGACACTGAGGCCAATTGGAAGTTATAGATCTTCGGAGCTGAGGTTGGGCGTGTCAAACCACTCATCAATGAAGTTGTGGATGATTGCCACGTCAAAGAGAGGCAGATCATTGAAGATATATGCTTCTTCTTTGCTCTTGATCAGTTGCTCAAGAGCGTCATCTGCAAGATCTTCATCACTGGACAGATCAATGGCATCGTTGCGCAGAATAGCAGCAGCAGTCAGTTCTTGGCTGGTGTGTGGCAGAGGCATCTTGACTTTCTGGGGCTTGGAGATGCGTGACAGATCTTCAGACTGCACACTGTCTTCAGGAGGTGCAGTAGCCAGTGGCTTTGCCCGTGAGATTTTTGGTGCTGAGGCAGGCTTTGAAGCTTTAGGCTGCTTCAGTTTCTTTGGCTTCGGCGCTGCAGGCGCTTCATTTGATTCGGCGTCATCTGCAGGCTCATCCACGGCTGTCCCTTGAACCACGATATGAGTGATGAGACCTTCCAGGTTGTAGAAGGGCCCAACAAGATTGGGTTCAACTTCGCGGGTCCCCTCAGCACGGGGAGCAGAGGGACCAGGGTTGAAGTCTAATCCCAAAGACTTCTTGTTCTGCTTCGCCGAATTCTGGGCAAACTAGAAGTTGCGCTTGAACAGATTGTCATCACGACACCATAGTAGTGACGATGGGTGTGCATCTGCAGGCTGTGGTCCTCGGACCATGCAGGGATAGAAGCCTTGTTCAATGGCTTCTTCTCTGGACCTGGGTTGAAGATTTTTGTATAGGATGTCTCCCCATGGTCGCTTGATGGCATTCTTTTCAGCATATTCCTTTGTCACAAATCTGTACTTGAACCACTATTCTGCCCAATATCATCGAATCCATTGGATTCGTGTCTTGCGCTGATTGTAATCCTCTTCAGGATCTGTCTTGTAAAGCTCTGAGAGGTCATCAGGAAAATCTCTTGATGTTCCCCCACGACGCTGTCTGCCACCCTTCCTTACTGATTTCTCTGCAGCCATGAACTTCAAACTGAATGGCTTCAATACATTCAAAGGCTTCAAAGGCTTTCGCTTGCTGGACAAACAGTAACTGGCTTCGGGAGAGTTTATATGATGCTGTAAGAATTCTGCAAATGAATGCAGACTATGAGAACCAAGGGATTCTCCCACGGACATGTACCTGTGACAGCATTAAGGTGCGAGGGAAGGGAAAGAGGTCATATGCATTCTCAGAAGATTTTGAAGATAAATCAGTTTAGAAGACATTGACCTCATCGTGCGAAGACATTCACTCATAGATAAGGAGTTGGTTCCAGATTTGTACGAATCCACGGATCAGTACAAGTGAGGAATCTAACTACTTTGTGAAGCATAAGTGAATATACTAGGCATATTATGAGATGCAGTGTGAAATAGATCCAACTTGTGTGAACAGAAACTGCTTGTGGTAGAAAGTGACGAATCTATAGGATCAAAGGGGCCGTAAAAAGGAAGTTTTATTTACCACACGAAGAACTGCTAGACGGAGTGGAAGAGGAGGCCGAGTAGTTTGATCGTCCGTGCCCTAACTTGGCGACGGAGGACACCTACGGCGACGGCGGAGAAGACGATGTCCGCGGTCGGTGTGAAGACGGCGTCGGAGAGGTTGCGGCAGCTAAGCGCTTCGTTGCCGGCATCGTCGAGGGCTAGCGGTGGCGCTAGGGTTCGTGCGAGAGTGGAATAAGATATAATGACTATGGTGAGGCGTGTATTTATAGGGACAGGGGTGGCTCAGTGTTATTACACAGGTGCCCCTGGCGATTCACATCTGAGGAACACGTGGCCATCATGCAGCATATCGGAGGTTGTTCCACGTCCCACGCACGCCTAGATTGTCGGGTGGTCGTTCCCACTTCTCCGGGTTTCAGGTGAAGGAATGAGCATTGAAAGCGGACTTAATGTTTGTCTCTGTATCTTCTGCTGACAAGGACGCAGAGAAGACATTTGACAGTTTCAAGAGAATGCATATGATTTGGAGAGATAGAGTTTGAGATAGAAAGCATAGAGAGGTTAGGGTCCGATCACATTCACTTAGTTCAAAAGATTCAACAAGAAGACATAGCTATAAGTGAATGCTGTAGAGGACAGAACACTAGTATATATATAATCAACATAGTGAAGATAATCATGAAGACATGTTGAGATTGAAGCCAAACCAAATGTGAAGACATAGCAAATGTAACGCCATGAGTGAAACACTTCAAACAGAACATTTGGTGGTGGCGTTACCCACCGTATAGGAAGTATTAGACCCAGACATGGCGCACAATTATCGTGGCGCTCCGAAGTCAAATTCCTCATTAATGTATTCACACTTAGAATGCATGTCTTCATTGATTGAAGATATACTTTACTTCGTGTGTTTCACATCTAAGTCATCAATATGCATAAGTGTTAGGATGTGTGCCTGATCACAGGACATTTGAGGATTCCAAGATATTTAGCTCACACCGTAACTTGCAAAATCTCTTCTCATCCAAGGGCTTGGTGAAGATATCTGCCAATTGCTCTTCAGTGTTGACGTGTATGATATCAATATCTTCCTTCACAACATGATCTCTGAGAAAGTGATGACGAATCTCAATGTGCTTTGTCTTCGAGTGCTGAACTGGGTTGTTGGCAATCTTGATGGCGCTTTCGTTGTCGCAGTAGAGTGGCACTTGCTTCAGATGAATGCCATAGTATTTGAGTGTTTGCTTCATCCACAGAAGCTAAGAGCAGCAAGATCCAGCAGCAATGTATTCAGATTCAGCAGTGGAGAGAGATACACAGTTCTACTTCTTTGAGGACCAACATACAAGTGATCGTCCCAGAAAATGACATGTGCCTGATGTAGACTTGTGATCCACCTTGTCACCAGCATAATCAGCATCCGAGAATCCAACCAGATCAAACTCTGAGCCCTTTGGATACCATAATCCTAGAGTTGGGGTGTAAGCCAAATATCGAAGAATTCGCTTCACAGCTAAGTGGTGCGATTCCTTTGGTGCCGCTTGGAATCGAGCACACATGCAAACACTAAGCATAATATCTGGCCTAGATGCACATAGATAAAGTAAAGAACCGATCATGGAGCAGTATACCTTTTAATCGAACTCTTTACCATTGTCGTTGGGACCCAGATGATGTTTTGCTGGCATTGGCATCGTGAAGCCTTTGCAGTCTTGCATACCGAACTTCTTCAGGCAATCTTTGACATACTTCTCTTGAGATATAAAGATGTCGTTGCGTTGCTGTCGTATTTGAAGACCAAGGAAGAACTTCAGCTCTCCCATCATGGACATCTGATATTGCTCTTGCATCATATATCCAAACTCTTCACTGTATTTCTGATTGGTGCAGCCGAAGATAATGTCATCCACATATATTTGGCACACAAACAGTTCACCATCATATATCTTCATGAAGAGAGTGGGGTCGAGGGAACCAGGTTTGAAGCATTTGCTCTTCAGGAAGTATTTGAGTGTGTCATACCAAGCCCGAGGGGCTTGTTTGAGGCCATACAGTGCCTTGTTGAGCTTGTATACCATGTCAGGATGTTTTGGATCTTCAAAGCCAGGCGGTTGTGCAACATACACTTCTTCTTCAATCTTGCCATTGAGAAAAGCGCTCTTCACATCCATTTGATATAGAAGTATGCTATGATGATTTGCATAGGCCAGCAGTATGCGTATGGCTTCAAGTCGAGCCACAGGAGCAAATGTTTCATCGAAGTCAATCCCTTCAACTTGAGTATATCCTTGAGCAACGAGACGATCTTTGTTTCTGACAACTTGACCATGCTCATCTTGCTTGTTGCGGTATATCCATTTGGTGCCTATTATATTGTGCTTCCGAGGATCAGGATGCTTAACCAGTTCCCATACATTATTCAGCTCAAATTGTTGAAGCTCTTCTTGCATAGCTTGAATCCATTCAGGTTCCAAGAAGGCTTCTTCGACTTTCTTGGGTTCTATTATTGAGACGAATGCAAAGTGCCCACAGAAATTTGCTAGCTGTGTTGCCCTTGAACGAGTGAGTGGACCGGGTGCATTGATGGTATCAATTATTCTCTCAATCTGCACTTCATTGGTAACACGAGGATGTACAGGGCAAAGATTTTGCTCTTGTTGATCATTGTCATTGTTAGAGGGATTGGCTTCAGGCTGAGCATTGTCTTCAGGTTGATCAGGTGCGGAGATGATAAGTTCCTCTTCAGGTTGAGCTTCAGAGGGTATGATTTCTCTAGTTCCCATAAGTTTGATTGATTCACTAGATGGAACTTCATCTAGCACATTTGGCAGGTGCTCTCTTTGTGAGCCGTTAGTCTCATCGAACCGCACATCCACTGTTTCAACCACTTTATTATGAAAGAGATTGAAGACTCTGTAGGAGTGCGAATCCTTTCCAGATCCAAGCATAAAACCCTCATGTGCTTTTGGTGCAAATTTTGAAGTGTGATGTGGATCCTTGATCCAGCACCTGGCACCAAATACTCTGAAGTAACTGACATTTGGCTTCTTGCCAGTAAGGAGCTCATAAGATGTCTTGTTCAGAAGCTTGTGAAGATACACACGGTTGATTGTATGGCATGCAGTATCAATGGCTTCAGGCCAGAATTTTCTTGGAGTCTTGTATTCATCAAGCATCGTTCGGGCCATCTCAATGAGTGTTCTGTTCTTGCGTTTGACGATGCCATTCTGCTGTGGCGTGTATGGAGCTGAGAATTCATGTGTGATGCCCAAAGTATCAAGATATGTATCAAGGCCAGTGTTCTTGAATTCAGTGCCATTGTCACTTCTGATGTGCTTTATCTTGGCGCCATAGTTGTTCATTGCTCGATTGGCGAAGCGTCTAAAGACATCCTGCACTTCAGTCTTGTAGAGGATTATATGCACCCAAGTATATCTAGAATAATCATCAACAATGAAAAAGCCATAGAGACAAGCAGTAGTAGTAAGAGTTGAGTAATGAGTGGGACCAAAAAGATCCATGTGGAGCAGTTTGAAGGGTCGAGTCGTTGTCATGATTGTCTTCGAGGGATGCTTGGCCCTCATCATCTTTCCTGCTTCACAGGCACCGCATAAGTGATCTTTCTTGAACTTGGCGCCCTCGATGCCTATGACATGCTTCTTCTTTGCAAGGGTGTGCATGTTCCTCATGCCAGCATGCCCTAGCCTCCGGTGCCAGAGCCAGCATTCTGAAGCTTTTGCTAGAAGACACACGGCAAGATGTGGTCCTGCTAAGAAATCTACCACGTACAAATCATCTTTCCGATGCCCTTCAAACACTAGAGACTTGTCAGATTCCATTAGAACAAGGCAACGATATTTTCCAAACATCACAATCATGTTTAAATCGCAAAGCATTGAGACAGACATTAAGTTGAAGCCAAGGGATTCAACAAGCATGAATTTATCCATGTGTTGATCCTTTGAGATTGCAACTCTACCTAGACCCAATACCTTACTTTTACCAGTGTCAGCAAATGTGATGTGACTTTTGTTGGATGGTCGTAAGGTTGAGTCCATAAGAAGGCTTATCTTGCCAGTCATGTGATTGGTACACCCACTGTCAATAATCCATTCTGAAGCTGCTGGTGTCGTACCCTACAGTGCAGTTAGGGGGATAGGCTTCATGAAGAGAATTGTGAAGCAAAAACATTTGACAAACCAGTGGGTTATGAAAGCTTAGATCGAGATTTGGACTGATAGGATGAGTAGCAAGCGATTCAGGAACAAAGTACATAATAAGACCATTTGGGCATTTGATCTTGCGCCCTACAAGATGTTTAAGGTCCCCAGCAATAGCGTTAGACGATTTTGGTTTTCTGCTGGAGACCTTTCCCTGCAAAAGAGAGTTAAGCTTTCTTAGCCACCCACATCTTCAAGGGTGGCTTTGAAGCAATGAGTCTAAGTGCAGCATCTGAGAACTTTGGCTTTGCAGCCCTAGCAAAAAGTCTTGCAGGTGGACAATAGTACTCATAAGTATAAGAAGAATAGTTCTTGGTCTTATGAACATGGCGGTTTGATGAACCACGCTCATATTCATAGGCCTGAGTATGGCTTCCCTGCAAAACATTTGCGTTAGTGCGACTCAGGTGAGTCCTCTGTCTGTATGAAGCCTTTGGACCGTATGAAGCTTGTGGTCTGGGGTTTGTCTTCTTCACCTATGGTGTCATGATGACATTCACAGGAAGATTCTCCAAACACCTTTTCGGCACCCAGATCTTCTTCATAGGCGGTCCATTCCTGCAGTTAGTACCAATATGCCTGGCAAACACTTCACCATTCTGATTCTTAAACAGTTTATAGTTTGCATCAAAGGATTCATCAATAACAATGGGATTAGTACAAGTGAAGCCAGATAGGGTGGATGGATCCGCTGAAGGTTCCTTTGCAGCAACCCATGTGGTTTTAGGGTACTGCTCAGGTTTCCAGTAAGAGCCATCAGCATTCATTTTCCTTTCGAACCCAACACCCTCTTTCCTAGGGTTTCAGTTCAGGATCTGCCTTTTGAGGACATCACATAGTGTCTGATGCCCTTTGAGGCTTTTGTACATCCCTGTTTCAAGCAGTGTCTTCAACCTAGCATTCTCATCAGCAATAGTAGTGGTATCCTCAGCAGAGGGGTTAGTTACCACATCAACAGTTGAAGATATTGCAATAGTAGCAGCAGCAGAACATTCAGCAACAAAGGTAGCGTTATCACGCTCAATGCATTTAAGACATGGTGGTTCAAATCCTTCCTGAGCGGAACTGATCTGTTTGGCGCGAAGTGACTCGTTTTCCTTTTGAAGATCTTCATGAGCCGCTCTCAATTTCTCAAGATCTTGCTTCCTTTGAAGATAATCATAGGAAAGCCTTTCATGAGTTGTTGAGAGCGTTTCATGACGACTTTCAAGTTCCTCATACTTAACGTGAAGATTTTTTATGTCTTCAATTAAGGACTGAGATCGAGTCATTTCAGCGTCTAACAGATCATCACTTTTGTCTAAAAGTTTTTGAATATATTCCATAGCTTTCTGTTGTTCAGTTGCAATTTTAGCAAGTGTTTTGTAGCTGGGTTTGGAATCACAATCAGAGTCATCTTCACTAGATGTTTGATAGTGAGTAGTGTGTGTGTTTACCTTGGCACCGCATGCCATGAAGCAATAGGTAGGAGTGGAGTAGTCCTTGTCATTTGCATCGGTGTCGGTGATGAAGTCATTGTCTTCAGTGTTGAAGATGGAATTGGCAACGTATGCAGTAGCCAGTCTCGCAACGCCAGAATCAGACTCCTCCTCAGACTCCACCTCCGCCTCCTCAGAAGCGGACTCCTCCTCTGAATCCATTTCCTTGCCAACAAACGCACGTGCCTTGCCAGATGAGCTCTTCTTGTGTGATGAAGACTTGGAGGAAGACTTGGAAGAAGACTTTGAGTATTTCTTCTTCTTCTTGTCGTGAGAGTCATACTCCTTGCTCTTTTTCTTCTTCTTGTTCTCATTGTCCCACTGCGGACACTAAGAGATGTAGTGGCCACATTTCTTGCACTTGTGGCATGATCTTTTCTTGTAGTCATGAGCAGAAGCTTCATCATTCCTTGAGCTTGATGGTGAAGACTTTCTGAAGCCTTTCTTCTTGGTGAATTTTTGGAACTTCTTCACAAGCATAGAAAGCTCCTTTCCAATGTCTTCAGGATCATCAGAATTGTTGTCAGATTCTTCTTCAGATGTGGAGACAGCTTTTGCCTTCAAGGCACGAGTTTGCCCATAGTTGGGACCATAGATGTCTCTTTTCTCAGAAAGCTGAAACTCGTGTGTGTTGAGCCTTTCAAGTATGTCAGACGGATCGAGTGTCTTGAAGTCAGGACGTTCTTGAATCATCAGGGCTAGGGTGTCAAACGAGCTGTCAAGTGATCTCAGGAGTGTCTTGACGACTTCATGCTTGGTGATCTCAGTGGCGCCGAGAGCTTGAAGCTCATTTGTGATGTCAGTGAGTCGATCAAACGTGAGCTGGACATTCTCATTGTCATTTCTCTTGAAGCGGTTGAAGAGGTTGCGAAGGACACTGATTCTCTGATCTCTCTGGGTTGAGACGCCTTCATTGACCTTGGAGAGCCAGTCCCAGACTAGCTTAGATGTTTCCAAAGCACTTACACGACCATACTGTCCTTTGGTTAGATGACCACAGATGATGTTCTTGGCAGTGGAGTCCAGTTGAACGAACTTCTTGACATCTGCCGCGGTGACACCTTCACTAGCCTTGGGAACGCCATTCTTGACGACATACCATAGGTCGACATCAATGGCTTCAGATGCATGCGCATCTTATTCTTCCAGTAGGGATATTCAGTTCCATCGAAGACGGGGCATGCAGCGGAGACTTTAATTATCCCTGCAGTCGACATAGCTAAAACTCCAGGTGGTTAAACCGAATCACACAGAACAAGGGAGTACCTTGCTCTGATACCAATTGGAAGTGCGTTATATCGACTAGAGGGGGGTGAATAGGCGATTTTTATGAGAGTCTTCAAAATGTGGAAGTTTCGAAGACAAACGATAGAAATAAACCTATTACCATGCAGCGGAAGGTAGACTACACTAGGCAAACCATAGCCAAGTATTCAGTGAAGTGAAAGCACAATGACTAATAGCAGCTAGGTAGTAAGGATCAGGTAGGAAGATATTATGAAGCCAATCAGAACAAGCAGTCACTCAATGAAGACAAAAGATAATGCAATCATACAATGACTTCACAAGGACCAACAGTAAGTAAAGGGAAGGGAAGGATGAAACCAGTGACTCGTTAAAGACAATGATTTGTTGGACCAGTTCCAGTTGCTGTGACAACTGTACGTCTGGTTAGGGCGGCTAGGTATTTAAACCTGAGGACACACAGTCCCGGACACCCAGTCCTGAACACGTAGCTCAGGACACCCAGTCCTCACCGTATTCCCCTTGAGCTAAGGTCACACAGACCTCGCCCAATCACTCTGGTAAGTCTTCAAGGTACACTCCCAAACCTTCACAGACTTTGTTCACCGGCGATCCACAATGACTCTTGGACGCTCAGAACGTGACGCCTAACCGGCTGGAGGATTCACAGTCCTCAAGTGTAATAAGTCTTCAGATCACACAGACAGGAAGACTTAAGTGATGCCTAACACTCTTTGGCTCGGGGTGTTTAGGGCTTTATCCTCACAAGGAATTCTCTCTCAAAGGCTTTGAGGTGGGTTGCTCTCAAATGACAAAAGCCATACTCTAACTCTGAGCAGCCAACCATTTATGGTTGTAGGGGGTGGGCTATTTATAGCCACTAGGCAACCTGACCTGATTTGTCCGAAATGACCCTGGGTCACTAAGGAACTGACACGTGTTCCAACGGTCAGATTTCAAACAAACACGGCAACTTTACTTGGGCTACAAGCAAAGCTGACTTGTCCAACTCTGGACAAGATTCGCTCTCATAGTCTTCACTCGAAGACATAGGATTTTGGTTAAGCATCACTTCAGTCATTCTGACTGGTTCTCTTGGACCCCACTTAACAGTACGGTGGTTCCTATGACTCAACAAAGAAGAAAAAGAACCACGAAAGATCTAAATCTTCGCGCTCCATAGTCTTCATGCGATGTATTCTCTTGTCATAGTGTTCAATGTGAATATCTTCACATACCACCTTTGACTTCAATGTCTTCATACATTTTTTGGGGTCATCTCTGGTAGGAAACCGAATCAATGAGGGACTTCTACCTGTGTTATCCTGCAATTCTCGCAAACACATTAGTCCCTCAACTAGGTTTGTCGTCAATACTCCAAAACCAACTAGGGGTGGCACTAGATGCACTTACATGTTGGCATCTTGGAGATTGTTCTTCTCCTGCCTCACCTTTGTCAGCACCTTCTCACCAGCCTTTAGCTGGCGTAGGAGGTGTTGCCTTTCCGGATTCAATCCGGTGCCATCTGCAATTTCATTTGTCAGATTCGCACCCATGCCGTGCTTCGCAAAATACTTATCTTTCGAAGTGTATATTACCAGAGGGGGTCTCCTTGGGCTCCCCTGCCACGGCTAGTGCGGCCTCAAGTTGGGCTTTGCACTCTTCCAGCTCCTTGGACAGTAGGGAATTCTTTTCTGTAAGAACCTGCATAACAAATGATCCTTAAATCAGTTATTCTAACTATTTCATGTCTCGGGGGCTACTGGTATATATATATATATATAATTACCAAAATTTTCTTACCCGTATGTCTTTTACATATTGCTCCGTGGCTCTGGCTAGACCATTTTGAGCGGCACGGAGGTACGCATCTCCCGAGTTGAAGGCATCTAACGCCCGTTGGGAGAAACAAGCGTCGCGAAGAATTGTCCGGCGACGCCTGTGGTTCATGGCACTCTCCACCTCAGAGTTGGTGGCAGACAACCCGTCCACATCCTCCATCGGACGAGCGTCTGGCGTGCGCCTTGCATTCGCCTCCGCCTCCAGACCAGGCTTTGGAGCCAGGCTGGTGGAGGCGCGATTGGCAGCCTCTCCGTATATAGTCCGGCGAGGTCTCTTTGTCCTGAAGAGAGCGCGAGTGTCAATGCGCCTCGAAGGTATAACACCTGGGATAAGGGGGCGCGCCATACCTTTGCGCTGATGCCTCGGTCCGGACTGCACTTCTTTTCTGCCCACGGGGCCCTACGGCCCCTCGTTGGCTTGTCGCCGCAGGTTCGGCCTTCCGCCTTAAAAACCACCCCTGCAAAGTTCGGTTGTAATCAGGAAACTGAAAACACGAGTGGGCGGACACCTATTTGGGGTACTGGGACTTCGATCTTAGTTACCTGGGGGGTCGGGATTAGCCCTGGGTAATCGGCCGTAATGGCCACCAAGGCGTTGTCCCTGCTCAATTGATGGAACACTCCATCAATCAGCTCCACGGATATGTCCGGATCCTCTTGAGAGGCCGGGTCGAGGGACCGTCCTGGGTCCTCGGGTTGTGGAGGAGGGCTGCTTATTTCCTTAACAGCCTGGCGCAGTTCCTGCATTGAAGTCGTCAAACTGAATATTTAACAATGGGAATACAAAACGGATGGACAAGTAAATACGACCGCTTACCCAGCTTGGGGGATTGTGCATGGAGAATCCACCCTGAGGGTTGACGCGGAGAAATTCCTCCTCTTCTCCCTTATACAAAGTGGACAAGATCTTTAGTAGAGCGGCAGCTGAATCCGGCCCCTTACGGCCGTAGCAGGTGGCGTCGTCCTCCCCGTTAAAGTCCCACATGGGGTGGCTTCTATACTGAAGCGGCTGCACCCCCCGCATAATGCATTTGGCTATAACCCCGATCATGGTTAGTCCGGAATGGGCTAACAATCTTATTCGGCCCATCAGGTAATGATGTCCCTGTCACTTTCCCTCTGAGGGCTCCGTGGGCGCCAGCTTAGGCGCTTCTTTAAGGGAGTACTATCAAACTCAGGGAGGCCGATCCGGACAGGATCCGGCAGCAGGGCGTCTTCTATATAAAACCATTCCGAGGGCCAGTCTTCGGACGCCTTCTTTGGGGTTCCGGACAGATATCCGGTCCCGGTGATGCGCCACACTTCGGCTCCGCCCACTTGATACATTTACCCCTCCTTAGAGTGGGGCACAAGGCAGAATAACCTTTTCCATAGCCCGAAATAAGCCTCGATACCCAAAAACAGCTCGCAGAGGGCTACGAAGCCCGCGATATGCAATACGGAGGCAGGCGTGAGATTGTGTAGCTGGAGGCCATAGAACTCCAGGAGCCCCCAGAGAAATGGATGGATTGGAAAACCGAGCCCCCTTATTAAATAAGGGACGAGGCACACCCGCTCTCCGCTTGCTCTCCGCCATTATAGATGGCAAGGCCGGCTCGAACCGGGACCATATAGGCCGGGGGGAGAAATCCCTTGGTCTGGAGCGTCACTAGCTCGCTATGCGGGATGGAGAATCTCTCCCAATATCCAGGCTGAGGGCTGGAAGGGCGAGAGGAGGAGTCGCGATGGCTGGCCATGGTGGAATGGACCTTTGTCGGATGCGCTCTGATGAACACTCGCGAAGGGGGGAAGATGTGGTTTGGATCTAAATCCTTGTCCCCTTAAATAGGTCAGCTCATTTACGTGGCTAGGGGTGTGAATGTAAAAACACTCAGACTTTTCATATTCGTTTGACACGTGGGAAGCGGCCATTATTGGGCATAGAAGCCAAGGGGCGCAACATCTACAAGAAACCGGACTTTATTCAACAGGTACACGGAATTTGGAGGAGAACCCACCTTGCAATGCCGAAGACAATCTACGCGCTGGACTCATCGTCATTGAAGCCTGGTTCGGGGGCTACTGAGGGAGTCCTGGATTAGGGGGTGTCCGGATGGCCGGACTATACCTTC
Source organism: Triticum urartu (assembly GCF_056163025.1). NCBI lineage: Eukaryota > Viridiplantae > Streptophyta > Magnoliopsida > Poales > Poaceae > Triticum > Triticum urartu. The sequence continues at coordinate 601,214,800 of NC_141874.1, read as the reverse complement.
AGCCGGACTCCTGGACTATGAAGATACAAGATTGAAGACTTCGTCCCGTGTCCAGAAGGGACTTTCCTTGGCGTGGAAGGCAAGCTTGGCGATACGGATATGCAGATCTCCTACCATTGTAACCGACTTTGTGTAACCCTAACCCTCTCCGGTGTCTATATAAACCGGAGGGTTTTAGTCCGTAGGACAACATACACAACGACAATCATACCATAGGCTAGCTTCTAGGGTTTAGCCTCTCCGATCTCGTGGTAGATCTACTCTTGTACTACCCATATCATCAATATTAATCAAGCAGGACGTAGGGTTTTACCTCCATCGAGAGGGCCCGAACCTGGGTAAAACTTCATGTCCCTTGCCTCTTGTTACCATCCGGCCTAGACGCACAGTTCGGGACCCCCTACCCGAGATCCACCGGTTTTGACACTGACACTCGTAATAGCACGCTTCGCACTCCGGGTGTTCTATCGCAAACAAACAATAGCATACATAAGCAATCAAGCAAAGATGCACGGGTAAAACTCAAATAAGAAGATCTAACCAAAAAGTTCAACTGAAGAACTCCGGTTTGCAAAAATAATCAAATGAAACGGAGAAACGAAACTCAAACTGTGAAAGAAAAAAGATCCGATTACTAATCTGGACTAAAGTCAAATTTTACAGTGCCAAAATCTTGTTCAAGTTGGCTAAACTGAAAGAGGGCTTCGCGACGAAGATCCAGCGCTTGAATCACCTGATTCCGACAAACGAGCGAAAAGATAAACTAAAACGAAAATCAAGGCAGAAATCGCGATCGAGAATCATCACAGAAAACCCTGGAAAAAGAAAAGATGACAAACAGGCTAACGAACGAACGTTCACTGTCTGCGGCTAACGGATGAACGGCGTTCGTTAAAATGAAAGTACGGACGAACGTCCGCAAAATAAATAAACTACGAAAACCGAAATAAAACCGATTCTAAAATAAACGTGATCTAGGTTTACGAAAAACCAATCGGTTTTTAAAAAAACAGCGGCTACCTCGTAGAACGGGACAGTGGCGGCGGCGGCGGCCAGCGGCGGGGCGGCGGTGCAGTGTGAGGCGGCGGGGCTGGCGGCGGATCGGACGGCTAGGGTTTCGGGCGGATCAGGCATGGGGCTCACGGCTCGGGCCTTCAGCCTTTTAAGAGGGCCGGCCGGGTCGGTGTCCTAGGTGGACACGGCCCGGTAAGGCAGTTCTTTTTAAAAAAAATTCTAACACGCAAAAAAACGAAGAAAAGAAATACTAAACAGACTCCAAAAATCCCAAAATAAATTTTCGTTGTCCTCTAAAAATATGCCGGACAAGGTGAACATTTATTTGGGCCTCTAATGAAATTTTGAAAAACGAGTATTTTTTCTAATTCAAATAAAATTGCAGTAAAATACAAATAAAATTTATTTATTTGATTTTAATATTTTTCCTCTGATATTTCATGTATTTTGGAGAAGTCATATTATCTCCTCTCATATAATTTTAATTTGAAATATTTTCAGAGAGAAAAATAATTAAAACCAAAGTGATCCTTGTTTCGATATTTGAGAAAAGTTCAAATATGGGAACTAGGAAAATCCCCAACTCTCTCCGAGGGTCCTTGAGTTGCTTAGGATTTCGAGGATCACAAAATGAAATGCAATAAAGTATGATATGCATGAATGACCTATGTATAACATTCCAAATAGAAAATTTGGGATGTTACAAAAGGTTTTCGACAAATTCAAGGAGTTGACTACGATGAGACTTTCTCACCCGTAGCGATGCTTAAGTCTACTAGAATTATGTTAGCAATTGCCGCATATTATTTGGACGTCAAAACAACATTTCTTAAAGGATTCCTTAAGGAAGAGTTGTATATGATGCAACCAGAAGGTTTTGTCGATCCTAAGGATGCTAACAAGGTATGCAAGCTCCAACGATCCATCTATGGACTGGTGCAAGCCTCTCAGAGTGGAATTTACGCTTTGATGAGGTGATCAAGGCTTTTGGTTTTATACAAACTGACATAGATGCTTGTATTTACAAGAAAGTGAGTGGGAGCTTCATATTATTGATTGGAAATGATATGGTACTTTTGGAAAGCATAAAGGGTTATTTTAACAAGGGTTTTTCAATGAAATACCTAGGTGAAGTTGCTTACATATTGGGCATCAAGATCTATAGAGATAGATCGAGACGCTTGATAGGACTTTCACAAAGCACATACCTTGACAAGATTTTGAAGAAGTTCAAAATGGACCAGTCAAAGAAGGGGTTCTTACTTGTGTTGCAATGTGTGAAGTTGAGTCAGACTCAAAGCCCGACCACGGCATAAGAAAGAGAAAGGATGAAGGTCATCCCCTATGCCTCAGCCATAGGCTCTATAGTGTATGCCATGTTGTGTACCAAACCTGATGTGTGTCCTGCCATAAGTCTGGTAGGGAGGTACCAAAATTATCCATGAGTGGATCACTGGACAATGGTCAAAAGTATCCTTAAGTGCCTAGAGAGCACTAAGAACATATTTCTCGTTTATGGAGGCGATGAAGAGCTCATCGTAAAGGGTTATGTTGATGCTAGCTTTGACACTGATCCTGATGACTCGAAGTCACAACCAGATACATACTTATTTTGAATGGTGGAGCAGTCAGTTGGTGCAGTTCCAAGTAGAGTGTCGTAGCGGGATCTACATGTGAAGTGGAATACATAGCTCCTTCGGAAGCGGTGAATGAAGGAGTTTGGATGAAGGAGTTCATATCTGATCTAGGAGTTGGGCCTAGTGCATCGGATTCAGTGACTCTCTATTGTGACAACGCCGGCGCCATTGCGATAGCTAAGCAGCCAAGGCTCCACAAGAAGACAAAGCACATCAAGCGTCGCTTCAACTCCATTCGTAATAACATTAAGGATGGACACATAGACATTTGGAAAGTACACACGGATCTGAATGTGGCAGACCCGTTGACTAAACATCTTCCATGAGCAAAACATGATCAGCACCAGAACTCTATGGGTGTGAGATTCATTACTATGTAACTAGATTATTGACTCTAGTGCAAGTGGGAGACTGTTGGATATGCCCTAGAGGCAATAATAAAATGGTTATTATCATATTTCCCATTCATGATAAATGTTTATTATTCATGCTAGAATTGTATTGACTGGAAACTTAAATACATGTGTGAATACATAAACTACACTGTGTCGCTAGTAAGCTTCTACCAAACTAGCACGTTGATCAAAGATGGTTATGGTTTCTTAACCATGGACATGAGTTGTCATTTGATAACGGGGTCACATCATTAGGAGAATGATGTGACGAACAGACCCAACCGTAAGCTTAGCATCAGATCATTTAGTTATTTGCTATAGCTTTCTTTATGTCAAGTATCAGTTCCTTAGACCATGAGATCATGCCACTCCCGGATACCGGAGGAATGCCTTGTGTGCTATCAAAGGTCACTTCGTAACTGGGTGATCATAAAGGTGCTCTACGGGTATCTTCGAAGGTGTCTGTTGGGTTGCATGGATCGAGACTGGGTTTTGTTGCTCCGTGTGACGGAAAGATATCTCTGGGCCCTCTCGGTAATATAACATCGTAAGAAGCTCCATGCGACTAATGTGTTTAGTATCGGATCTTGTATTATGGAACGAGTAAAGAGACTTATCAGTAATGAGATTGAACTAGGTATGAGGATACCGATGACCGAATCTCGGAAAATTAGAATATCGCCGGACAAAGGGAATTGCATATGGGATTGACTGAATCCTTGACATCGTGGTTCAACCGATAAATATCTTCGTTGAATATGTAGGAACCAATATGGGCATCCAGGTCCCACTATTGGTTATTGACCGGAGAGGAGTCTCGGTCATGTCTGCATGTTCTGAACCCATAGGGTCGCGCGCTTAACATTCGGTAGTGCTAGGGTAGTATTGAGATTTTAATAGTGGAAATTCAAAGGTTGTTCGGAGTCCCGGATGGTATCCAGGACGTCACGAGGAGCTCTAGAATGGTCTGAAGGTAAAGATTTATATATGGAAAGTTGTTGTCGGGGTTCCGGGAAAAAGTCTGGTTTTTTCGATATTGTACCAGGAAGCCACCAGAAAGTTCCAAAGGGTTCCGGAGGGGTCCAGAAGTCCTCGAAGGGTTCCACCACATCCCATATAGTAGCATGGGCTGTAGGGGGCGCGCTGGCCTTAATGGGCCAGGGGCACCAGCCCCTAAAAGACCCATGCGCACGGGGAAGGGGAAACCCTAAGGGTGAGGGCTTCCACTTGGCTTGGAGGGCACTCCTCCCCCCTTGGCCGCTGATGCGACTAGAACTGCGTCGGTATTTCCCCAAAGAGGAAGGGATGGTGCAGTATAGCTACAATAGGTATTTCCCTCAGTTATGAAACCAAGGTATCAATCCAGTAGGAGAACCAAGCAACACTATGTAAACGGTACCTGCACATATAGAACAAATCCTCACAACCCAACGCGTAAGAGGGGTTGTCAATCCCTCCTCGGTAAAATGATGGATAATTTTGTATGAGTTTGGATAAATAGATCTCAATAAAATGTGGAATAAAATAAATAAATAAATAAAAAGTGCAGCAAGGTATTTTGGGTTTTTTGGAATAATAGATCTGAAAACACAAATGCGATGAAAACTAGATCTTGAAAGCAATATAATAAAAGATAGACCCGGGGTCGTATATTTCACTAGTGGCTTCTCTCGAGAAAATAACATACGGTGGGTAAACAAATTACTGTTGGGCAATTGATAGAAGATCGGATAATTATGACGATATCCAAGGCAATGATCAATATATAGGCATCACGTCCAAGATTAGTAGACCGACTCTTGCCTGCATCTACTACTATTACTACACACATCGACCACTATCCAGCATGCATCTAGTGTATTAAGTTCATGGAGAAACAGAGTAATGCAATAAGAACGATGACATGATGTAGACAAGATCTATTCATGTAGGAATAGACCCTATCTTGTTATCCTTAATAGCAACGATACATGCGTGCCTCGCTGCCCCTTCTATCACTGGGAGAGGACAACGCAAGATCGAACCCATCACAAAGCACCTCTTCCCATGGCAAGAAAAATCGATCTAGTTGGCCTAACTAAACTAAAGATTCGAAGAATAAATATGAGGCTATAAATAATCATGCATATAAGAGATCAAAGCAACTCAAATAATATTCATGGATAAAGATCTGATCATAAACGCAAAGTTCATCGGATCCCAACAAACACACCGCAAAAAGAGTTACATAAAATAGATCTCTAAGAGACCATTGTATTGAGAATCAAAAGAGAGAGAGGAAGCCATCTAGCTACTGACTACGGACCCGTGGGTCTACAATGAACTACTCACGCGTCATCGGAGAGGCACCAATGAGGATGATGAACCCCTCTGTGATGGTGTTAGATTGGATCTCGTGGTTTTGAAACTTTTGGCGGCTGGAATTGTTTTTTGTCGACTCCCCCATGGTTTCTGAATATTTGGGATTTTATAGGGCGAAGAGGCAGTGCAAGTGACCCCTATGGGCCCCACAACCCACCTGGGCGTGCCTGGGCCTCCTGGCACGCCCTGGTGTATTGTGTGTTGGGGATCGTATCAGAAATTTAAAATTTTCTATGCATCACCAAGATCAATCTATGGAGTAATCTAGCAACGAGGGGAAGGAGAGTGCATCTACATACCATTGTAGATCGCTAAGCGGAAGCATTGCAAGAACACGGATGAAGGAGTCGTACTTGTAGCGATTCAGATCTTCCAATCTAAGCGCCGAACCACGGCGCCTCCGCGTTCAACACACATGCAGCCCGGTGACGTCTCCCACGCCTTGATCCAGCAAGGGGAGAAGGAGAGGTTGGGGAAGACTCCGTCCAGCAGCAGCACGACGGCGTGGTGGTGGTGGAGGAGCGCGGAACTCCAGCAGGGCTTCGCCAAGCACTACGAGAGACGAGGAGGGAGAGGGGTAGGGCTGCGCCAACAGGGAGATCGAATCGTGTGTGTTGCAGCCCCAATACCTCAAGTATATATAGGGGAAGGGGAGAGGCTGCGCCCCCATCTAGGGTTCCCTCCCTAGGGGTGGCGGCAGCCCCAAAACCCATCTAGGGTTGCGGCCAAGGGGGGAGAGGGGGAGGCGCACCTGGGGTGGGCCTTAGGGCCCATCTGCCCTAGGGTTTGCCCCCCTCCCCTCTAGGAGGCGCCTTGGGCCTTGGTGGGAGGCGCCCCAGCCCACCTAGGGGCTGGTCCCTTCCGACTATTGGCCCATGTAGGCCTCCGAGGCCCGTGGCCCCTCCCGGTGGACCCCCGGACCCCTTCGATGGTCCCGGTACACTACCGGTGATGCCCGGAACACTTCCGGTGACCAAAACCATACTTCCTATATATCAATCTTTACCTCCGGACCATTCCGAAACTCCTCATGACGTCCAGGATCTCATCCGGGACTCTGAACAACATTCGGTAACCGCGTACATACTTTCCCTATAACCCTAGCGTCATCAAACCTTAAGTGTGTAGACTCTACGGGTTCGGGAGTCACGTAGACATGGCCGAGACAACTCTCCGGTCAATAACCAACAGCGGGATCTGGATACCCATGTTGGCTCCCACATGCTCCATGACGATCTCATCGGATGAACCACGATGTCAAGGATTCAATCAATCCCGTATACAATTCCCTTTGTCTATCGGTACGATACTTGCCCGAGATTCGATCGTCGGTATCCCGATACCTTGTTCAATCTCGTTACTGGCAAGTCTCTTTACTCGTTCCATAACACATCATCCCGTGATCAACTCCTTGGTCACATTGTGCACATTATGATGATGTCCTACCGAGTGGGCCCAGAGATACCTCTCCCTTACACGGAGTGACAAATCCCAGTCTCGATTTGTGCCAACCCAACAGACACTTTCGGAGATACCTGTAGTGTACCTTTATAGCCACCCAGTTACATTGTGATGTTTGGCACACCCAAAGCACTCCTATGGTAGCCGGGAGTTGCACAATCTCATGGTCTAAGGAAATGATACTTGACATTAGAAAAGCTTTAGCATACGAACTACACGATCTTGTGCTTGGCTTAGGATTGGGTCTTGTCCATCACATCATTCTCCTAATGATGTGATCCCGTTATCAACGACATCCAATGTCCATGGTCAGGAAACCGTAACCATCTATTGATCAACGAGCTAGTCAACTAGAGGCTTACTAGGGACATGGTGTTGTCTATGTATCCACACATGTATCTGAGTTTCCTATCAATACAATTCTAGCATGGATAATAAATGATTATCATTAACAATGAAATATAATAATAATAACTAATTTATTATTGCCTCTAGGGCATATTTCCAACAGTCTCCCACTTGCACTAGAGTCAATAATCTAGTTCACATCGCCATGTGATTAACACTCACAGGTCACATCGCCATGTGACCAACATCAAAAGAGTTTACTAGACTGAATAATCTAGTTCACATCACTATGTGATTAACACTCAATGAGTTTTGGGTTTGATCATGTTATGCTTGTGAGAGAGGTTGTAGTCAACGGGTCTTGCCATATTTAGATCCCTATGTATTTCGCAAAACTTTATATCGTAGATGCTGCTACCACGTTCCACTTGGAGCTATTCCAAATTATTGCTCCATTATATGTATCCGGTATCTCTACTCAGAGCTATCCGGATAGGTGTTAAGCTTGCATCGACATAACTCTTTACGTCGAACTCTTCATCACCTCCATATCCGAGAAACATTTCCTTATTCCTCTAAGGATAATTTTGACCGCTATCTGGTGATCCAGTCCTAGATCACCTTTGTACCCTCTTGCCAGACATGTGGCAAGGCACACATCAGATGCGGTACTCAGCATGGCATACCGTATAGAGCCTATGACAAGAGCATAGGGGACGACCTTCGTCCTTCCTCTTTCTTCTGCCGTGGACAAGCTTTGAGTCTTACTCAACTTCACACCTTACAACTCAGGTAAGAACCCCTTCTTTGACTGATCTATTTTGAACTCCTTTAAAAACATGCCAAGGTGTGCGTTCTTTGAAAGTATCATCAGGTGTCTTGATCTATTTCTATAGATCTTGATGCCCAATATGCAAGCAGCTTTATCCAGGTCTTCCTTTGAAAATCACTCTTCAAACAACCGTTTATGCTTTCCAAAAATTCTACATCATTTCGAATCAACAATATGTCATCCACATATACTTATCAGAAATGTTGTAGTGCTCCCACCCACTTTCTTGTAAATACAAGTTTCTAGCAAACATTGTATAAACCTAAAAGCTTTGATCACTCCATCAAATCATATATTCTGACTCCGAGATGCTTGCTCTAGTCCATAGAAGGATCGCTGGAGCCAGCATACCTTCTAGCATCCTTAGGATCGACAAAACTTTGATTGTATCACATACAACTCTTTCTTCCGAAAAATGGTAAGAAAACTCGTTTTGACATCCATCTGTCAGATTTCATAATCGAAAAATACAGCTAATGCTAACATGATTCCGACGGACTTAAGCACCGCTACAGGTGAGAAATTCTCATCGTATTCAACTCCTTGAACTTGTGAAAAGATTCTTTCCCACAAGTCAAGCTTCATAGACGGTAACATTACCGCCCACGTCCGTCTTCTTCTTAAAGATCCATTTATCTCAATGGCTTGCCGATCATCGGGCAAGTCCACCAAAGTCCATACTTTGTTCTGATACTTGGATCCTATCTCAGATTTCATGGCTTCTAACCATTTGTTGGAATACGGGCCCACCATTGCTTCTCCATATCTCGTAGGTTCATTGTTGTCTAACAACATGATATCTAAGACAGGATTACCGTACCACTCAGGAGTAGTACATATCCTTGTCGACCTACGAGGTTCGATAGCAACTTGATCCGAAGCTTCATGATCACTATCATTAACTTCCTATTCAATAGACGTAGGCGCCACAGAAAACATCTTTCTGTGTTGCATCACTCTCTGGTTGAAGTAAAGGTTCGACAACCTCATCAAGTTCTATCTTCCTCCCACTCAATTCTTTCAAGAGAAACTCCTTCTCGAGAAAGGACCCGTTCTTAGCGACAAACAATTTGCCCTCGGATCTGAGATAGAAGGTATACCCAACTGTCACCTTTGGGTGTCCTATGAAGATGTGTTTGTCCGCTTTGGGTTCGAGCTTCTCCGGCTGAAGCCTTAAGCATCGCAGCCCCAAACATTAAGAAATGACAACTTTGGTTTCTTGCCAAACCAATGTTCATACGGCATCGTCTCAACGGACTTATATGGTGTCCTATATAAAGTGAATGCAGTTGTCTCTAATGCATAGCCTCAAAATAATAGCGGTAGATCGGTAAGAGACATCATAGATCGCACCATATCTCATAAGGTTCGATTACGACGTCCGGACACACCATTACCCTGTGGTGTTCCAGGTGGCTTCAACTGTGAAACAATTCTACAATGTCTTAAGTGATTGCCAAACTCATAACTCGGAAATTCTTATCGATCAGATCGTAGGAATTTGATCTTCTTGTTATGATGGTTCTTAACTTCACTCTGAAATCGCTTGAACTTTTCAAACGTTTCATACTTGTGCTTCATTAAGTAAATATACTTATATCTACTCAAATCGTCAGTGAAGATGAGAAAATAGCGATATCCACCGCATGCTTCAATTCTCATTGGATCACACGCATCAGCATGTATGATTTCCAACAAGTCACTTGCCCATTTTATTTTACCTGAAAACGGGGTCTTAGTCATCCTGCCCATGAGGCATGGCTCACATGTGTCAAGTGATTCAAAATCAAGTGACTCCAAACATCCATCGACATGGAGTTTCTTCATGCATCTTACGCCAATATGACCTAAGCGGCAGTGCCACAAGAAAGTGGTACTATCATTATTAACTCTACATCTTTTGGCGTGAACATGTGTATTACTACGACCGAGATTCAATGAACCATTCACATAGGGTGCATGACCATGAAAGGTATTATTCATGTAAACAGAATAACCATTATTCTCTAACTTAAATGAATAACCGTATTGCAATGAACATGATCTAATCATATTCATGCTCAATGTAGACACCTGATAACATTTATCTAGGTTCAATACTAATCCCGAAGGCAGATGGAGCGTGCGATGGTGATCTCATCAACTTTGGAAACACTTCCAACACACATCGTCACCTCACCCTTAGCCAGTCTCCGTTTAGTCCGTAGCTTTTGCTTCAAGTTACCAATATTAGTAACTGAACAGGTATCCAATACCCAGGTGCTACCAGGAGTACTAGTGAGGTACACATTAATAACACGTATAAATTTTGTTGAAGTTGCCAGCCTTCTTATCTACCATGCATTTGGGGTAATTCCGCTACCAGTGACCGTTTCCCTTACAATAGAAGCACTTAGTCTCGGGTTTGGGTTCAACCTTGGTTTCCTTCACTGGAGCGGCAACTGGTTTGCCATCCATGAAGTTTCCCTTCTAGCCCTTGCCCTTCTTGAAACCAGTGGTCTTGTTAAACCATCAACACTTGATGCTCCTTCTTGATTTCTACCTTTTGCGGTCTTAAGCACCGCGAACAGCTCCGAGATCAATTCCATCCCTTGCATGTCATAGTTCATCATGAAGATCTAGTAGCTTAGTGATAGTGGCTAGAGAACTCTATCAATCACTATCTTGTCTGGAAGTTTAACTCCCACTTGATTTAAGTGATTGTGGCACCCAGACATTCTGAGCACATGCTCACTAGCTGAGCTATTCTCCTCCATCTTGTTGGCAAAAGAACTTGTCAGAGGTCTCACACATCTCAACACGGGCATGAGCCTGAAATCCCAATTTCAGCTCTTGCAACATCTCATATGTTCTATGGCGTTCAAAACGTCATTGGAATCCCGATTCTAAGCCGTAAAGTATGGTGCACTAAACTATCAAGTAGTCATCAGGATGTGTCTATAAGGTATTCACAACATCCACAAACGATGTTGTAGGGGTTTGCAAATCGAGCGGTGCATCAAAGACGTAAGCCTTCTGTGTAGCAGTGAGGACACTCCTCGGACTAAGGACCTAGTACGCATCATTGCTTACAATATCTTTCAACTTAATCTTTCTCTAGGAACGTATTGAAACAGGGAGCTACAACATGAGCTATTTATCTACAACATATTTGCAAAGACAATTTAGACTATGTTCATGATAATTGAGTTCATCTAATCAAATTATTTAATGAACTCCCACTCAGATAGACATCCCTCTAGTCATATAAGTGAAACATGATCTGAATCGACTAGGCCATGTCCGATCATCACGTGAGACGGACTAGTCATCAACGGTGAACATCTCATGTTGATCGTATCTTCTATACGACTCATGTTCGACCTTTCGGTCTTTCATGTTCCAAGGCCATGTCAGTACATGCTAGGCTCGTCAAGTCAACCTAAGTGTTTCGCATGTGTCCCGAGGCCATGTATGTACATGCTAGGCTCGTCAACACCCATTGTATTCGAACATTAGAATCTATCACACCCGATCATCACGTGGTGCTTCGAAACAACGAACCTTCGCAACGGTGCATAGTTAGGGGGAACACTTTTCTTGAAATTTTAGTGAGGAATCATCTTATTTAAGCTACCATCGTTCTAAGCAAATAAGATGTAAAACATGATAAACATCACATGCAATCAAATAGTGATATGATATGGCCAATATCATTTTGCTCCTTTTGATCTCCATCTTCGGGGCTCCATGATCATCGTTGTCACCGGCATGACACCATGATCTCCATCATCGTGTCTTCTTGAAGTTGTCTCCTCATCTATTACTTCTACTACTATGGCTAACGCTTTAGCAATAAAGTAAAGTAATTACATGACATTTAAGTTGACACGCAGGTCATAAATAAATTAAGACAACTCCTATGGCTCCTGCCGGTTGTCATACTCATCGACATGCAAGTCGTGATTCCTATTACAAGAACATGATCAATCTCATACATCACATATATCATTCATCACATCCTTTTGGCCATATCACATCACACGGCATATGCTGCAAAAACAAGTTAGACGTCCTCTAATTGTTGTTGCAAGTTTTTACGTGGCTGCTATAGGTTTCTAGCAAGAACGTTTCTTACCTACGTGAAAACCACAACGTGATATGCCAATTTCTATTTACCCTTCATAAGGACCCTTTTCATCGAATCCGATCTGACTAAAGTGGGAGAGACAGACACCCGCTAGCCACCTTATGCAACTAGTGCATGTCAGTCGGTGGAACCAGTCTCACGTAAGCGTACGTGTAAGGTCGGTCCGGGCCGCTTCATCCCATGATGCCGCCGAATCAAGATAAGACTAGTAACGGCAAGTAAATTGACAATATCGACGCCCACAACTGCTTTGTGTTCTACTCATGCATAGAAACTACGCATAGACCTAGCTCATGATGCCACTGTTGGGGATCGTAGCAGAAATTTAAAATTTTCTACGCATCACCAAGATCAATCTATGGAGTAATCTAGCAACGAGGGGAAGGAGAGTGCATCTACATACCCTTGTAGATCGCTAAGCGGAAGCGTTGCAAGAACGCAGATGAAGGAGTCGTACTCGTAGCGATTCAGATCGCAGTTGATTCCGATCTAAGGGCCGAACCACGGCGCCTGCGCGTTCAACACACGTGCAGCCCGGTGACGTCTCCCACGCCTTAATCCAGCAAGGGGAGAAGGAGAGGTTGGGGAAGACTCCGTCCAGTAGCAGCACGACAGCGTGGTGGTGGTGGAGGAGCGCGGAACTCCAGCAGGGCTTCGCCAAGCACTACGAGAGACGAGGAGGGAGAGGGGTAGGGCTGCGCCAACAGGGAGATCGAATCGTGTGTGTTGCAGCCCCAATACCTCAAGTATATATAGGGGAAGGGGAGGGGCTGCGCCCCCATCTAGGGTTCCCTCCCTAGGGGTGGCGGCAGCCCCAAAACCCATCTAGGGTTGCGGCCAAGGGGGGAGAGGGGGAGGCGCACCTGGGGTGGGCCTTAGGACCCATTTGCCCTAGGGTTTGCCCCCTCCCCTCTAGGAGGCGCCTTGGGCCTTGGTGGGAGGCGCCCCAGCCCACCTAGGGGCTGGTCCCTTCCCACTATTGGCCCATGTAGGCCTCCGGGGCCCGTGGACCCCCGGACCCCTCCGGTGGTCCCGGTACTCTACCGGTGATGCCCGGAACACTTCCGGTGGCCAAAACCATACGTCCTATATATCAATCTTTACCTCTGGACCATTCCAGAACTCCTCATGATGTCCGGGATCTCATCCGGGACTCCGAACAACATTCGGTAACCGCGTACATACTTTCCCTATAAACCTAGCGGCATCGAACCTTAAGTGTGTAGACCCTACGGGTCGGGAGTCACGCAGACAAGGCCGAGACAACTCTCCAGTCAATAACCAACAGCGGGATCTGGATACCCATGTTGGCTCCCACATGCTCCATGATGATCTCATCGGATGAACCACGATGTCAAGGATTCAATCAATCCCGTATACAATTCCCTTTGTCTATCGGTACGATACTTGCCCGAGATTCGATCATCGGTATCCCGATACCTTGTTCAATCTCGTTACCGGCAAGTCTCTTTACTCGTTCCGTAACACATCATCCCGTGATCAACTCCTTGGTCACATTGTGCACATTATGATGATGTCCTACCGAGTGGGCCCAGAGATACCTCTCCGTTACACGGAGTGACAAATCCCAGTCTCGATTTGTGCCAACCCAACAGACATTTTCGGAGATACCTGTAGTGTACCTTTATAGCCACCCAGTTACATTGTGACGTTTGGCACACCCAAAGCACTCCTACGGTATCCGGGAGTTACACAATCTCATGGTCTAAGGAAATGATACTTGACATTGGAAAAGCTTTAGCATACGAACTACACGATCTTGTGCTAGGCTTAGGATTGGGTCTTGTCCATCACATCATTCTCCTAATGATGTGATCCCGTTATCAATGACATCCAATGTCCATGGTTAGGAAACCGTAACCATCTATTGATCAACGAGCTAGTCAACTAGAGGCTTACTAGGGACATGGTGTTGTCTATGTATCCACACATGTATCCGAGTTTCCTATCAATACAATTCTAGCATGGATAATAAACGATTATCATGAACAATGAAATATAATAATAATAATAATAACTAATTTATTATTGCCTCTAGGGCATATTTCCAACATTTTGGTCCCCACGGGACTCCTTCCAGGTGTTTCTTGGCTCACAAGGTCTCTTATGGATAGTAGGAACCATATAAAAACACAGTAGGAGCCTCTCCTACTGTCCTTCCCCTCCAAACAAGTTATCCCTAGCCCATCATGCTCAATCATTGATCCATTCATGAAACATACCTGAATATTAGTTATATCCAATGCTAGAGTACAATCATAGTGCTCCCTAGTTTGTGCTTTATAAGAGAAGATGGAGACTCAAATAAAAATAAAAATTGCATAAAGTAAATAGATAGGCCCTTCATAGAGGGAAGTAGGGATTTGTAGAGGTGCCAGAGCTGAAAGCTTAAATTGAGAGATAAAAATATTTTGAGAGGCATGCTTTTCCCGTCAACAAAAACAACCGAGTAATTCCCAACACTTTCCATGCTAGATATATCATAGGCGGTTCCCAAACATAAAATAAAGTTTATTCCTTTTTCCATCATACTTTCACACTCCACAACTAGCCGTATCCATGGGTGTCGTCCATACCAATACTTTCCAAGGAATTTATTATTTGACAACATAAAGTAAATTTCTTTTTCATTTCGGGACTGGGCATCCCTATTACCATCGTACTCTCGTGCAATGACAAGTGAATAAACACTCGTCTTAAGAATAACACATCTAGCATGGAAAATATTGGCCACCCCCTGCCGCTTCATGAGCGGTACGGGCACACAAAAAGGAAATTCATTTTGAAAATTAGAGATGGCACATACAAATTTGCTTAGAACGGCATGAAAATACCACATATAGGTAGGTATGGTGGACTCATATGGCAAAACTGGGTTTAAGGGTGTTGGATGCACAAGTAGTATTTCTACTTAGTACAAGTGGAGGCTAGAAAAAAAAATTGAGAAGCAACCAGCCAAGAAACGAAAATTCACATAAGCGACCATTAAGCATAACTAACACCGAATAATGCACATAAGTGGCATGTAACTTCATTGCATAACTATTGACTTTCGTGCTTGCATAGGGAATCACAAACCTTAACACCAATATTCTAACTAAAGCATAATTACTCACCAACATGACTCATATATTACTATCATCATATCTCCAAACTATTACAAAGAATCAAGTTTATTTTGTCCAATGATCTTCATGAAAGTTTTTATTATATCCCTCTTGAATATCTATCACTTTGGGACTAATTTCATATGTTGCTTTTGATAAGCTCAAACAAATTTAAGTGAAGAACACGAGCATAAGAACTTTTCTTCTCTCAAAATAATATAAGTGAAGCATGAGAGAATTTCTTCAAAAATTTACTAACTCTCAAATAAATCTAAGTGAAGCATGAGCGTATTTCTCCAAACAAAAAATTAAATCACGTCATGCTCAAAAAGATATAAGTGAAGCCCTAGAGCAATTCCATAGCTCAAAAATTTAAGTGAAGCACATACAACAATTCTAGCAAATCATAGTATAATTTTGGCTCTCTCAAATAGGTGTGTCCAGCAAGGATACTTGTGACAAAATAAAAAGCAAAACAATCAAAGGCTCATATAATACAAGACGCTCCAAGCAAAACTCATCATATGTGACGAATAAAAATATAGCTCCAAGTAAAATACCGATGGTCGTTAGAAGAAAGAGGGGATGCCTTCCGGGGCATCCCCAAGCTTAGTTGCTTGGTTCTCCTTGAATATTAACTTGGGGTGCCACGGGCATCCCCAAGATTAGGATCTTGACACTCCTTATTCCTTCATCCATCGTGACCTCACCCAAAACTTGAAAACTTCGATCACACAAAACTTAACAAAACCTTTCTGAGATCCGTTAGTATAATAAAGCAAATCACTACTATAAGTATTGTTGCAAACTCATTCATATTTTATTATTGCATTATACCTACTGTATTCCAACTTTACTTTGGCTTATACCCCCCCAATACAATCCATAGATTCATCAAAATACACACACAATGCAACGAACAGAATCTATCAAAAACAGAACAATATGTAGTAATTTGGACTCTAACCATACTTATGTAACTCCAAAAATTCTAAAAAATTTGGACGATGTAAAAAATTTGTATATCAATCTTGCATTAAAAAATCAGAAACTTTTCTCACTTTTGTGATTTATGAAAATTATTTTACTGGACGGAAAAGTTTCTATGTTCCAACAAGATCAAATCAACTATCACCCAACATAATCCCAAAGGCTTAACTTGGCACAAAACTTAATTCAATACAAATACACAATCATAACAGAGGCATAATTGTGTAAACACTAAAGAACAGAAATAAAAAGGCAAAAAATAAATTTTATTCATTGGGTTGCCAACCAACAAGCGCTATCGTTTTATGCCCCTAGCTAGGCATAATGCATAGATTCAAGTATTGTCATCTTTAAGTTTCACCCCATAGGATGCCCTCATGATTGATTCATATGGTGGCTTAATTCTTGTTCTAGGGAAGTATTCCATACCCTTCCTTAGTGGAAATTGAAATTTAATATTGCCTTCTTTCATATCAATCACGACACCTATAGTGTGTAAAAACGGTCTACCAAGTATAATTGGACAAGACGAATTGCAATCAATATCAAGAACAATAAATTCTATGGGAACATAGTTCCTATTTTCAAGGATAAGAACATCATTAATTCTTCCCAAAGTCTTTTTAATAGTAGAATCCACCAAGTGCAAATTAGGAGAACATTCTTCAATATCGGTAAGACCAAGCACATCACATAGAGATTTCAGAATTGTGGAAACACTAGCACCCAAATCGCATAAAGAAAAGCACTCATAATTTTCAATCTTGACTTTTATAGTAGGTTCCCATTCATCATGCAATTTTCTAGGAATCGAAATCTCTAATTCCAACTTTTCTTCTAAAGCTTTCATCATGGTATCTACAATATGTTTAGTAAAAGCTTTATTTTCTTCATAGGCATGGGTGAATTAATCATGGATTGCAACAAAGAATACATTCAATCAAAGAGCAATTATCGTAATTAAATTATTTGTAATCCAAAAGAGTGGGCACATCACTAGTTAAAGTTTTGACCTCTCCAAACCCACTTTCATCAATTTTTTCATCAAGATTTTCACCGTCTGAATTATTGGGACGCCTACTAGCTAAATTTGACTCTTCTTCAGTCCCTTTATCACCAATTTTAATCTTACTAAACAAGGAATCAATGGAAGAAACACCAATCACTTTAAGATCTTCGTCATTTTTCCAAAAATTATCTTTTAGCTCTAAGCATAGCGGTTCTTTTATTAATTTCATCCATAGAAACATTTAAAGCTTTAATTAATTCATTGATATCAACCTTGGGTGGAAAAATTTTAATCTTGAGATTTTCTACATCGTCAAAAATTCTATCAATGCTTCTAGACATATCATCCAGTTTACTATTCTTCTTCTATCGTAGTATTGAAAACTTTTTGGGCATTGATAAATTCTTTAATATTACTCTCAAGATCAGAGGGGTTCATATTATTATTGTAAGAAGAATTACCATAGGAATTACCATAATCATTAGAGGAATTTCCAGGAAAAGGCCTAGGATTAAAATTACCTCTATAAGCATTGTTATTGAAATTGTTTTGTGAGACAAAATTCACATCTACGGGGTCACTATTTTGCTCAATCAATGTACACAAAGGCACATCAATAAGATCAATAGGAGCACTTTTACTAGCAACCAATTTCATAAGAGCATGAAGTTTTTCACTCAAAGTATTAATTTCTTCATCGAATTAACGTTTTTACTAGTAGATGCTCTTTTGGTATGCCACTGTGAATAATTTGCCATGATATTATCTAGCAATTTAGTATCTTAACCCAAAGTAATTTCCATAAAAGTACCACCCGTGGCGGAATCTAAAAGATTTCTAGAAAAACAAAATTCAATCCTGCATAATTTTTTGTATGATCATCCAAAGATTTAAACCATGAGTAGGACAATTTCTTAGCATTAAATTCAATCCCGCATAATGATTTTGTATGATCATCCAAAGATTTAAACCATGAGTAGGACAATTTCTTAGCATCAATTTCATTCTTTCCCAAGATTGTGCAACATGTTCATGCTCAAGTTGCTTAAAATTCATGATTTGATTTCTAAGGGAAATAATTTTCACGGGCGGGAAATACTTAGCAATAAAAGCATATTTTCACTTATCCCAAGAATTGATACTGTTACGAGGCAAATAAGAAAATGAAATTTTTGCGCGATCCCTCAAAGAGAAAGGAAATAATTTCAAATTCACAATATCATTGTCCACATCTTTTTCTTTTGCATATCACACAATTCTATGAATGTGTTTAGATGGGACGCGGCATCCTCATTAGGAGTACCGGAAAATTGATTTTTCATAACAAGATTCAACAAAGCGGCATTAATATCACAAGATTCCACACTAGCGGGAGGAGCAATCGGAGTGCAAATAAAATCATTATTATTGGTATTGGAAATCACACAATTTGGTATTTTCTTGAGACATCGTGACTATGCAAGCAAAGAGATAGATCTGACGAGAAAAAGGCGAATGAAAAAGAAGGTGAATGAAAAGGCAAATTTTTGTGAAGTGGGGAGATGAAAACGAGAGGCAAATGGCAAATAATATAAATTGCAAGGAGATGAGATTTGTGATTAGGAACGTGATAAATGTTGATAATATCTCCCAGGCAACGACGCCAGAAATTCCTTTTGATGTGGCTAGAACTGCGTCGGTATTTCCCCAAAGAGGAAGGGGTGATGTAGTATAAGTACGGTAGGTATTTCCCTCAGTTATGAAACAAAGGTATCAATCCAGTAGGAGAACTAAGCAACACTATATAAACGGTGCCTGCAAATAAAGAACAAATCCTCGTAACCCAACGCGTAAGAGGGGTTGTCAATCCCTTCTCGGTAAAAAGATAGATAATTTTGTATGAGTTTGGATAAATAGATCTCGACAAAAGACAGAATAAAATAAATAAAGAAAAAGTGCAGCAAGGTACTTTTGGGTTTTTGGAATAATAGATCTGAAAAAATGCGATGGAAAATAGATCTTGAAAGCAATATAATAAAAGATAGACCCGGGAGCCGTAGATTTCACTAGCGGCTTCTCTCAAGAAAATAACATATAGTAGGTAAACAAATTACTGTTTGGAAATTGATAGAAGATCGAATAATTATGACGATATCCAAGGAAATGATCAATATATAGGCATCACGTCCAAGATTAGTAGACCGACTCCTACCTACATCTACTACTATTACTCCACACATCAACCGCTATCCAGTATGCATCTAGTGTATTAAGTTCATGGAGAAACGGAGCAATGCAATAAGAACGATGACATGATATAGAAAAGATCTATTCGTGTAGGAATAGACCCCATCTTGTTATCCTTAATAGCACCGATACATGCGTGCCCGCTGCCCCTTCTGTCACTGGGAGAGGACACCGCAAGATCGAACCCATCACAAAGCACCTCTTCCCATGACAAGAAAAATCGATCTAGTTGGCCTAACTACACCAAAGATTTGAAGAAGAAATACGATGCTATAAATAATCATGCAAATAAGAGATGAAAGAAACTCAAACAATATTCATGGATATAGATCTGATCATAAACTCAAAGTTCATCGGATCCCAACAAACACACCGCAAAAGGAGTTACATCAAATAGATCTCCAAGAGACCATTGTATTGAGAATCAAGAGAGAGAGAGAGAGAGAGAGAGAGAGAGAGAGAGGAAGCCATCTAGCAACTGCCTACGAACCCTTAGGCCTATGGTGGACTACTCACGCATCATCAGAGAGGCACCAATGAGGATGATGAACCCCTCCTTGATGGTGTTAGATTGGATCTCGTGGTTCTGGAACTTGCAGCGGCTATAATTGTTTTTCATCGACTCCCCTAGGGTTTCTGGAATATTTGGGAATTTATAGGGAGAAGAGGCGATGCAAGAGACCCTCATGGGCACCACAACCCACCAGGGCGCACCTGGGCCTCCTGGCATGCCCTGGTGTATTGTGGTCCCCACGGGACTCCTTCCAGGTGGTTTCTTGGCCCCCAAGGTGTCTTCTGGTCCAAAACAATCTCCAAAAAGTTTCACTGCGCTTGGACTCCGTTTGGTGCTGATATTCTGCAAAGTTAAAAGCAAGCAAAAAACAGCAACTAGCACTTGGCACTATGTCAATAGGTCAGTCCCAAAAAATGATATAAATTTGTTATAAAATGATTGTAAAACATCCAAGAATGATAGTATAACAGCATGTGAAGGAAATATGCCTTAGAGGCAATAATAAAGTTGTTATTTATATTTCCTTATATCATGATAAATGTTTATTATTCATACTAGAATTGTATTAAGCCTCAAACAGCATGTAGGGTTGTTACCGGATGATGTTTCCCGGGGCCCGAAGCTGTCTAAACCTTTGTCTTACGTTGCGTCTTTCGATTCCACTCAACCCCTCTCAAGCTATCACATAGATGCGTTGGCCTCACGACTAAGTCCTCACACTAGGACATCTGCCGTGACAACTCCACGACAGTTGGCGCCCACCGTGGGGCTCGTGCACGGTGGTGTTGAGTTCTTGGAGGGATCTCTCCCAGGGATTGAGAAAGCTCGAGAGTATCTGGATCAGAAGGAATTCGCACGGAAGGGTTCGAATTAGATCTGAGTTTATCAAGTTGAAATCACCGGGTCTCGAGGATGACCCGGTGGAGAAAGCTAGGGTTTTGTTGCCACCACATGCGTCTGTGG
This sequence comes from Triticum urartu, assembly GCF_056163025.1. Taxonomy (NCBI): domain Eukaryota; kingdom Viridiplantae; phylum Streptophyta; class Magnoliopsida; order Poales; family Poaceae; genus Triticum; species Triticum urartu. The sequence continues at coordinate 601,193,793 of NC_141874.1, read as the reverse complement.
CGATCGGTCAAACCAATGGATCGATGACTACTGCTGGTACTAGTCCGAGACTAATTGGAGTAGATCAACGGCTGCTGATGGTATTTGTCCGGTTCACAAAAGAGGATTAGATTGTTCTGACCACCATCACAGTCTCGTGATCTGCTGTATCAAAGGTTGTTTTATCTGCAGCAGTAAACCGCCGAGACCGACAATCAATCTTCGTTGTTTCGCCGCCCTACGAAGGCATACATTATATATCAAATCATTGGGTCGCGGATCATACAAACGCGCACGCACGATCGTCTGCTAGGCCTGTTCACCTGTGTGTGGTTGTGTACATGTGTAAATCCATAGGAATCCGACGGAGAACTACTCCCTGGCGTAAAGATCAAGGCATGTAAATCAAGTTGCACTTTTTCAATATCCGGTTGATACATGAAGAGGCAAAAACTCTCAAGGACACAAGTTCCCAGGGTAACACCGAAAGCGGCCACGGTTCAGATTCCAACATTGCATGGCCGTGGCTCCCTAGGCTCAAACCTCATGCATGTGGACCAGCAATTGAGAAAGACTCATCCGCGGTGGTCCTTTGTTGAGTCAGCGACGTTGACCATCCTTCTCTCATGTCCGCCGCCGGGTCGAACCGTTTCGGCCCCGCTACGAATCGCCGCTGCGTCGAGCCGCCCTGGCCACGCCGCCTCGCCTCGTTTCCAAACCGTCGCGAGCTGCTTCTGCGAAGACCGAGTCAACCCCGTGCGGACCAAGCTGCCAGCCGCTGTTGCTATTCGCGCTCTACTGCGAGCCGCCCTCGCTAAAACGCCCGCACATCTATGAGCTGCCGCGCCAAAGGACACACCACCATCACAAGTCGGCGTCACTGCTGCTCCTTCTGTGGCTGGCCCCGAGGAGCCTCTGCCTTACCAGTGCCACCACGAGCTTCGGCCCGCCGCTGCCTTCAAACCGCTGTGGCCCGGCCTATGAGTCGCTTCGGCCACGCCGCGAGTCAGCCGCCAACTCCGCCAAAAAGCTACACCGGCCAAATCACTGCCGCCTTGGGCTGCCGTCTCCATGGAGTCACCGGCCACCGCTGTCGTCTCCTACTCCGACTCGCCTCGGTGCTTCTTTCTATCCACCTTGACCCGGCCTCCTCTGTGGCTAAACCGCCCGCCAGCGGGCTCACACCCACGGCCGCGCAGAGCCATCGGGGCCGAGCCGCCACAAATCGCCGGGATCCACCGTGGCATCCCCTCACCGGACTCTGTTTTCTGCTGCCGCGTGGCTGCAGCTGTTCTTTAGACGGCCTGCCGCCCCGTCGACTTGCCCCTTGCTCGGGGCCCAACTTCATATACATGAATTTGAGGACGCATCTTTCGTAGTGGTCAACATTGCCGGTTTATCACCTCGCGACGGCAATAGCTCATCTTTCCGGCTTATCACCTCGCGTTTGGAGCGTGCCTCGACCCGCCGTCCGCCTCGTCCGCGACCTGCTTTGGGATCGCGTCAACTATAGCTGCTGCCTTCATTAACCCGATCTTCGCGTCACAACTGCTGCTCCTGAGCCGTCGTTACCAACGGGCTGTTACCTGCTTCAGAATCGACCGGATTCTGCCTCTGGGCTGCCCTGGGTCGCCTCTGTGAGTCGCCTCCAATCATAGCCGGTTCGCAGTTGCCTTCACCTCGGAGCGACCCCTCTACCTATTTCAAATCGCCGCCATTCGAGCCGCTGCTGTGTGCCGACTACGATCCGGACTCCACTGTCTGTGCTCACGGCCCATCCACTGGACCGGCTTGCTGCAGCCTTCGAGTCGCCCCGCGCCCGTCAAGACGCCGCCACGAGCCGCCCCAGTACTCGGCCTCCAGCAACCTGAGCCGGCCGGTCCTGAACCGGCCTGTCGCCTCGAGCCCCCGCAACCACGACTGCTTCCTGCCGGATCACCTCCACCTGCAGCAAACTGGCCTGCAGCGACTTGTTTTCCGCTTCCGAGCCACTGACGGATTACCTCTCACGCAAACACCTCAAATCGCTGCCCGCGCCTCAGGCCTCCACGCCTTCAGGCACTTCACCGCCGTGAGCCGCCGTGATCTCGGCCCATTTGTGAAACTGCCTCGAGCCACCACTGAACTTCAAACCGGCCTCGCTTGCTTTATGAACCGCCGCATACTGAGTCGTCTTCATGGACCTAATGGTCAGCCCGCCGTTTTCCTTGTTGGCATCGCTTCTGAACCGCCGCTGTGGGTCGTCGCCTCCGGGCCTCCAAGTTTCAAGTTGCCACCGGAGTGAGTCGCTGGCACCGCACCCTTCTGCCACGGCCTTGCCTTCACCGCGGAGGTTCCGCGCCCTACGCCGCCTCACGCCGCCGCGGTGGTATCCCGTCGCCATATGTCTTTGTGGTGTTGTGTCGTTTCGACCGCACTGGGCCGCCGAGTCACAGTGCTACAAACCGACGGCCGCCTCAGTCTTCATCTTCTGCAAGCGGCCATTGTGCCCGTGAGTCGCCGGTCTCACTTGCAAGCCGCTACCCCCGCCGTTGTGGCCTCGCACAATGGCCAAGACGCCAGTCGCGGCATCATCCGTCTCCTCAATCCGTTGTCAGTTTGCTAAGCCTCGCTCCAATGCTTTAACAGCTTTGCCCGGCGCGCTAAGCCGTCTCGCTTTGCAAGTTCCTGCCAGGGCAATTTGCCTCTGCTCTCCTACGACCGTGCAGACACACGGTCGTGCCGGTTCACCTCTGTTCACCTCGATCCTCCTCAAATCGCCATTACCGGTTCACTATTGGCTCTAAGTTGCTGTAAAGCCTCGGGGCCGTCGAGCAGCCGTCATGCCGTTTTTCGCAGTTCGCTTCACTCTGATGCGGGCATCTCCACCAGTATCTTCAAGCCGGCAAGGACGAGCCGCCTCCCCCACAGCCACGGCCATGTTCAGTCACCTCCGAGCTTGCTTCCGCCACCTAATCACCAAAACGGCCTAAGTTGCTGGTCTCCATCAAAGTCACTGTTTCCGGTTTGTAAAATTGTCCAAGCACTATTTGGTGGTTGTCTCAGTAATGGATTATCCGGAGCGCAAAAGGAATTGTTCAGAGGAACGGAGGGAGTACTTTTGATTAAGATATTCAGTACAGTGGACGGCGTTTGTCTGCACGAGATGAGCAGACAAAAAACTGAGTCACCCGAGTCTACTGCCAGGGGCCCTCGTCAAGCTGTTAACTCGTTGGCGCCCGTCTGCCACGAGTTAATTTTTTGGTCTGTGCAAAGATCATCTACCACGAGTACTACTGGAAGCTAATATTTCTTTCCTCGCAAGATGACTAAGCAATCAGTACTACAGCACTACTGCATTTCATGTGAAGTAAGTCATGGTCAGGTGCTAGTTGAAAGTACTGTTGCTACCATTTGCACGGTTTAAAAAAAGGAGAAAGACAAAGGAAGGTCACGTGGGTGATGTGTTGCATCACCTCAGAGGAGACGTATTTATTTACTATCACTGCCCGGTTTATCTGACAAAATATATCAGGTGCTACCCTTCCTATATATTTTATTAGCATATATTGTTTTTATCAAAGAACAATTATTGTGGTCTGTGATATTTTTTTTGCAGGACTACTATTCATTGCAAAGGTGTTACGTAAGGGGCGCGCGCCAGCATCGTTTTTGCACTAGCACTTGTCTGTGTCGTGCTGCTGGATGGATACATACACGAACCGCCACCCCCGTTACATCAACACAACATGATTGACTCACCCGTCTGCACCGGCTCACAACACCGTGGCCGGCCCCGTCTGTCTGTTCCCGCGGCCGACTCGGTCGTGATGGATTTCACCTTCACCGTGGTGATGGTCAACTCCGCGGTGGATATTTTCTGGTCTGACATATCAGGTGAAATTCATCCAGTATATTTGTATATATTATATATTGCTTTCTTTAAAAAGAGCAATGACTCCGGCTTGCAAAGTTATCTAATGCAGGACCCTAAACCGCTATATTGGTGCAACTTTAAGGGCCGTTAGAAAATTTCCGGCTTAAGAAGAAGGATTCCGGTTTAAAATCCGGCTCAAGGGAAAGTTGTCTCCCACAAAGCTTTGAATCTCTCAATATCCGGTTTGAAATTCCGGTTAAAAAGAATTCATCTCTCGCAAGTTCGAGTTCTCAGAAAAATTACAGGGACCAAAGAGATTCTGTCGCAAAGGCACAACTCAAACATAGGTACCCCTTGAGCACAACTCACAATATCATTTGGGGGCTTGGTTGTATTCGAACCATAGCTACACCTCTTGATCCGGCTATCAAGCCAATATTATCATAAGAGCACAACTCTGGTTATTTCGGTAATCCGGCTATCAAGCCAATATTATCATTAGGGGCCAAAGAGAGTCTGCTGCACAGCACAGCTCAAACATGAGTATCCCTTGAGCACAGCTCACAATATCACTTGGGGGCTATGTTCGAACCATAGTCACACCTCTTGATGGGCTTAAGGCCACCAGGGAAATCACTTGGGGGCTCTGGTCGTATCCGAACCATAGCTTATACCCTCTTGATCAGCATAAGGGCACCAGGGAAATCACTTGGGGGCTTGGTCGTATTCGAACCATAGCGACACCTCTTGATAGGCATAAGGCCACCAGGGAAAATCACTTGGGGGCTATGGGTTCGAACCATAGTTGCACTTCTTGATAGGCATAAGGGTACTAGGGAAATCACTTGGGGGCTTGGTCGTATTCGAACCACAGCTACACCTCTTGATCGGCGCAATGCCATAATTATGACTACATGGGGGCTCTGGTCGTATCCGAACCATAGCTTAAACCCTTCTGATCATACATATACATCATCATATATTGCATCATACGTTGCATCATCATAGCATGTATCATATGTGCATGGATATACCGGTTTATATGGCAGGAATCGGTTTTCAAACAAGGTTATATTATTAAAAATCTTTAATAGCCAACACGGTTGGATTTTATTATGGTTATCAATAACCAGTATTATGATTAAGGTTTTCAAAGTCGCTTTAGCGCAATGACTATCATATTATCAATGGATATGATTTATTCTACAATTGAAGGAATAGTCCTGAGTCGTTGCAGGCTTACGACCCGGCACTTGGGGGCTACATTATTCAAGTTGGGATTACATCAAATACACAAGTCTCATGTCGCTGCAAGCATGCACCATGACACTTGGGGGCTAATGCAAAGTCATTGTTTGCTCACCTTATTGAAGACCCGACTCATCACATCGTAATGAGCCGGCCCTTGGGGGCTACCAATGCTCCTATCAACAATTCAAGGTACAAAGCTTTTAATCCATTATATTGAAGGGTCCACTGCTCAGTTAGTAAAGCACAAGGCTCTTAACCTTGTGGACGTGGATTCGAGCCCCATGATGGGGGATACATCATATGATGTTATTTTCATTGAAGAATATATCAAGTCCCAGCTCAATATTATCTTATTGAGCCGGCCCTTGGGGGCTACACATTGCTGCTCAAGTTTACATGATCATATTTACAAAGTCCCTACTCATTATTGCATAATAACCCGGCCCTTAGGGGCTACACTGGTTGAAGTTTTTATAAGCATAAGGCAATTTCAAGTCCCAGGTTGCTGCAAGCATGACAACCCGGCCCTTGGGGGCTACATATGTGGAATGCTCAGTTATGACTGGTGTTGAGATGAACAACCTGGATTTCTTCAAGCTTGTGACATTCATATTGAAGCAAGTCTTAAGCTATTGGTAGGCTACCTTCTTAAGACTTGGGGGCTACAAGTAATAGGCATATAAGAGGTATATTTTCAAAACTGATGTTAACAAATAGTTCTGATCCGGTGCCATCAATATTCTTAAACCGGCAATTTTGGCAATGGTAAACTGGTAAAGTTTTACATTCTTAAACCGGCAAGTTCTACATTCTTAAACCGGCTGAAGATCAAATGAGTATTTCAAAGGCCAATATTTTTGTTAAGCATTGGGAGCTGAAGTCAAAGGAGTTATTATTCACAATATTTCTCTGTGACAAACCAATGTCAGCAAATTGATTATGAAGTTGGCCTATTGACTCGGATTTTATAGAAGAAGGAAGTGACAAGGACTTAAGGAGGATTGGGATCAGTTTAACATGGATAAAACCAAATTAAACTGGGGGCTAATGTCGGGGATATACCCCGCGGTATGATCCGGCCGGAGTTATAACCCGGCTGGGACTTAGTAAACCGGAGGTGTTAAAGCAGGTGGTAAACCGGCAGGTGTTAAGACAGATGGTAAACCGGCAGGTTGTTAAACCGGCTGATAGTTAAGACATACAGGTAAAACAGGCAGTTAACTCAGACGGTAAACCGGTAGGTTGTTAAACCGGCTAACACTTAAGACAGGAGTTAAGTCAGATGATAACTCAGCAGACATTCTTAAACCGGCAGACCATCTTAAACCGCCACCAGTTAACTTCTGGCAGACCATCTTAAACCGGCACCAGTTAACTCCCGGCAGGCAGTGGTAACTGGGTTGCCAGGAGTTATGAAGCCCGAGACATTATGAAGCCCAAGATGTTAAGAAGCCCAAAAAGAGAAGTCATAATAGTTAAGTCTTAAGTCCGAGTTGGACTCTACATGTAACCCGCCCCTTCAACATATATAAGGAGGGGCAGGGCTCCCCAAAGGGGGACAAGTAAGGAGAAACAATCTTAAAGGGTTAGGGTTAACTGGGAGAGCCGGTTTACGACAACTTCCTTGTGATCATAATGAGAGATAGCCTCAAACAACACGTAGGGTTGTTACCGGATGATGTTTCCCGGGGCCCGAAGCTGTCTAAACCCTTGTCTTACGTTGCGTCTCTCGATTCCACTCAACCCCTCTCAAGCTATCACATAGATGCATTGGCCTCATGACTAAGTCCTCACACTAGGACATCTGCCGTGACAACTCCACGACAGTACATGTGTGAATACATAGACAAATAGAGTGTCACTAGTTTGCCTCTACTTGACTAGCTCGTTGAATCAATGATCGTTATGTTTCCTAACCAAAGACATGAGTTGTCATTTGATTAATGGGATCACATCATTAGAGAATGATGTGATTGACTTGACCCATCCGTTAGCTTAGCATGATGATCGTTTAGTTTGTTGCTATTGATTTCTTCATGACTTATACATGTTCCTAGGACTATGAGATTATGCAACTCCTGAATACCGAAGGAACACTTTGTGTGCTACCAAACGTCACAACGTAACTGGGTGATTATAAAGGTGCTCTACAGGTGTCTCTGATGGTACTTGTTGAGTTGGCATAGATCAAGATTAGGATTTGTCACTCCGATTGTTGGAGAGGTATCTCTGGGCCCTCTCGGTAATGCACATCATGTTATGCTTTGCAAGCAATGCAACTAATGAGTTAGTTGCGGGATGATGTATTACGGAACGAGTAAAGAGACTTGCCGGTAACGAGATTGAACTAGGTATTGAGATACCTACGATCAAATCTCGGGCAAGTAACATACCAATGACAAAGGGAACAACATATGTTGTTATGCGGTTCGACCAATAAAGATCTTCGTAGAATATGTAGGAACCAATATGGGCATCTAGGTTCTGCTATTGGTTATTGACCAGAGAAGTGTCTCAATCATGTCTACATAGTTCTCGAACCCGTAGGGTCCGCACGCTTAACGTTTGCTGACGATATAGTATTTATGAGTTATGTATGTTGGTAACCGAGTGTTGTTTGGAGTTCCGGATAAGATCATGGACATGACGGGGAACTCCGAAATGGTCCGGAGATAAAGTTTGATATATGGGATAGCAGTGTTTGGTGTCTGTAAGGGGTTCCGGATGTTTCCCGAGATGTTTGGGTATGAGAACACTTTATTTGGGCCAAATGGGAAAGCCCACAAGGTTTTTGGAAAGCGCAAAAGGAAGTTTTGCGGAGTCCAGGGGACACCGGGAACCCTGGCGTCTGGCCCTGGAGTCCGAGAAGGACTCTTGCCTTTCGGGTGAAACCGACTTTGTGGAGGCTTTTACTCCAAGTTTCGACCCCAAGGCTCAACATATAAATAGAGGGGTAGGGCTAGCACCCAAGACACATCAAGAAACACCAAGCCGTGTGCCAGAAACCCCGTCCCCTCTAGTTTATCCTCTGTAATAGTTTTCGTAGTGCTTAGGCGAAGCCCTGCGGAGATTGTTCTTCACCAACACCGTCACCACACCCTCGTGCTGCCGGAACTCATCTACTACTTCGCCCCTCTTGCTGGATCAAGAAGGCGAGGACGTCATTGATACGTCTCCAACATATTTATAATTTATGAAGTATTCATGTTATTATATTATTTGTTTTGGATGTTTATGGGCTTTATTAGACACTTTTATATTATTTTTGGGACTAACCTATTAACCCAGAGCCCAATGCCAGTTTCTGTTTTTTCCTTGTTTTAGAGTTTCGCGGAAAAGGAAAACCAAACGGAGTCCAATTGACCTGAAAATTGATGGAGCTTATTTTTGGATCAAAAGAAGCCCACAAAGCATCAGAGTTGGACCAGAAGAGTCCCGGGCTGCCCATGAGGGTGGGGGCGCGCCCACCCCCCTGGGCGCGCCCCCTGCCTCGTGGACAGCCCGGAGATCCACCGACGTACTTCTTCCTCCTATATATATCCATATACCCTAAAAACTTCGGGGAGCAGAATAGATCGTGAGTTCCGTCGCCAGAAGCCTCCGTAGCCACCGAAAACTAATCTAGACCCGTTCCGGCACCCTGCCGGAGGGGGGGAATCCCTCTCCTGTGGCCATCTTCATCATCCCGGTGCTCTCCATGAGGAAGAGGGAGTAGTTCTCCCTCTGGGCTGAGGGTATGTACTAGTAGCTATGTGTTTGATCTCTCTCTCGTGTTCTTGAGGTGGTACGATCTTGATGTATCGCGAGCTTAGCTATTATAGTTGGATCTTATGATGTTTCTCCCCCTCTACTCTCTTGTAATGGATTGAGTTTTCCCTTTGAAGTTATCTTATCGGATTGAGTCTTTAAGGATTTGAGAACACTTGATGTATGTCTTGCGTGGGATACCCATGGTGACAATGGGGTATTCTATTGATTCACTTGATGTATGTTTTGGTGATCAACTTGCGGGTTCCACCCATGAACCTATGCATAGGGGTTGGCACGTGTTTTCGTCTTGACTCTCCGGTAGAAACTTTGGGGCACTCTTTTGAAGTACTTTTGTGTTGGTTGAATAGATGAATCTGCGATTGTGTGATGCATATCATATAATCATACCCACGGATACTTGAGGTGACATTGGAGTATCTAGGTGACGTTAGGGTTTTGGTTGATTTGTGTCTTAAGGTGTTATTCTAGTACGAACTCTAGGATAGATTGAACAGAAAGAATAGCTTCATGTTATTTTACTACGGACTCTTGAATAGATCGATTAGAAAGGATAACTTTGATGTGGTTTCGTACCCTACCATAATCTCTTCGTTTGTTCTCCGCTATTAGTGACTTTGGATTGACTCTTTGTTGCATGTTGAGGGATAGTTATATGATCCAATTATGTTATTATTGTTGAGAGAACTTGCACTATTGAAAGTATGAACCCTAGGCCTTGTTTCCTAGCATTGCAATACCGTTTGTGCTCACTTTTATCATTAGTTACCTTGCTGTTTTTATATTTTCAGATTACAAAAACCTATATCTACCATCCATATTGCACTTGTATCACCATCTCTTCGCCAAACTAGTGCACTATACAATTTACCATTGTATTGGGTGTGTTGGGGACACAAGAGACTCTTTGTTATTTGGTTGCAGGGTTGTTTGAGAGAGACCATCTTCATCCTACGCCTCCCACTGATTGATAAACCTTAGGTCATCCACTTGAGGGAAATTTGCTACTGTCCTATAAACCTCTGCACTTGGAGGCCCAACAACGTCTACAAGAAGAAGGTTGTGTAGTAGACATCAACCTCTTTTTCTGGCGCCGTTGCCGGGGAGGTTAGCACTTGAAGGTATATCTTTAGATCTTGCAATCGAATCTTTTTGTTTCTTGTGTTTATCACTAGTTTAGTCTATAAAAGAAAACTACAAAAAAATATGGAATTAAGGGTACCTCATATGCTTCATCTTTTTAATATCTACCATGAAAATAAGGATTTCGATAATTGTGCCAAAGTGTTAGAAGAAGAATGCATTAAAATGTTTGGCACTAAATCTTTGAATGATGAGCATGATTACAATGTTGTTAGTATGAATTCTTTGAATATCCATGATGCCAATGATATGCAAAGCCACAAGCTTGGGGATGCTATGTTTAGTGAAGATGATATTTTTAGTCTCCCAAGTTTTGATATGCAAATTTATAATGATGATAGCTGCCTCCTACTTATGATGATTATATTGATGAAAGTGGGTTTGGAATAGTGTCAACTTTAGGAAGTAATGATCCCAGTATTTTGGAGTATGTTGAATCTTATTATGATAATTATGAAAGTGGATTTGGTGAGGTCATGACTTTATTTAGTGATGATTCCACTATCTTGGAAGAGGTTTCAATTGATTATGATGAGAACAAAGTTGCTACTTATGATGATTATTGTGATGACACGTATGCTATAAAAAGTAGTGATGACTATATTTATAAAACTTGTCATGATTATGATTACCCCTTTTCTGGACATTACTCTTTTAATGTGGAAACAATTTATAGTATTCAAGTCTCTTATGATACTCCCACTATCCCGAATGAGAAGAATTTTGCTTATGTGGAGAGTAGTAAATTTTCTATGCTTGTAGATCATGAAAAGAATGCTCTATATGATGGTTATATTGTTGAATTCATTCATGATGCTACTGAAAATTATTATGAGGGAGGAATATATGCTTGTAGGAATTGCAATAATATCAAGTTTCCTCTCTATGTGCTTAAAATTTTGAAGTTTTGCTTGTTTTACCTTCTTATGCAAGTTGATTCTTGTTCCCAGAAGTTGTTTGCTCAAAAAATCCCTATGCATAGGAAGAGAGTTATACTTAAATGTGCTAGTCATATTATTCATGATGCTCTCTTTATGTTTCAATTCTTACCTTTGTGAGCATCATTAAAATCATCATGCCTAGCTAGGGGCGTTAAACGATAGCACTTGTTGGGAGGCAACCCAATTTTATTTTTGTTCCTTGGTTTTTGTTCCTGTTTAGCAATAAATATTTCATCTAGCCTATGTTATGCTTGTGTTTTTTGTGTTTAATTAGTGTTTTTGTCAAGTAGAACCTTTGGGAATACTTGGGGAAAGTCTTTGCGATCATGCTGTAAAAAAATAGAAACTTTAGCGCTCATGAGAATTGCTGCCAGTTTTTATTGGAGAGTCTATTTAGCTAATTCTTTTTGCAGATGATTAATAGAAAAATTCCTCATGTCCATCAATTTATTTGAGAATTTTACGAGTTCCAGAAGTATACGTTTGATTCAGATTACTACAGACTGTTCTGTTTTCTATGTGTTGTTTGCTTATTTTGATGAACCTATGAGTAGTATCGGAGGGTATGAACCATATATAAGTTGGAATACAGTAGATATTACACCAATATGAATTTAGAATGAGTTCACAAGAGTATCTAAGTGGTGATTTATTTTCTTATACTAACGGAGCTTACGAGTTTTCTGTTAAGTTTTGTGTTGTCAAGTTTTCAAGTTTTGGGTAAAGATTCGATGGACTATGGAATAAGGAGTGGCAAGAGCCTAAGCTTGGGGATTCCCAAGGCACCCCAAGGTAATATTAAAGAAAAACCAAAAGCCTAAGCTTGGGGATGCCCCAGAAGGCATCCCCTCTTTCGTCTTCATTCATCGGTAACTTTACTTGGAGCTATATTTTTATTCACCACATGATATGTGTTTTGCTTGGAGCGTCAATTTATTTTGTTAGGATTTGCTTGCTGTTATTTAGAACAATGTTTTGCATCTTTTATTTCAATAAAAGTGGCATTTATAGCATTTACTATGCCTATTTTACAAGTCTTCATGTTGCTGTTTGAAAACAGAAAGTTTACCACTATTGCAATAATTCCATAGAAAAGTCAGAATGTGATAAAATGTTGAAACGTTTTGCATATTAAGCTCTGATAAATTTACTACAGTGGGAATTTTCTTTCATAATTTTTGGATCTAGGGAAGTATGAATCTTGCTGCACTCTTTACAAACTGTCCTATTTAGGCAGATTGTTGTTATGTTTGCATTGTTTGCATATGTTTGCTTCTTTAATGATTCTATTCGAGGATAGGACTATTAAATATGAAGAGGCATTTAGTATGCAATGTTGAATAATAATTTTAGTGATTTGCTACAGTAGAGTATGTTAAGGTTTTTGCATTGGTTTATACTAACTTATCTCACGAGTCCTTGTTGAGTTTTGTGTGGATGAAGCTTTTGAGATTTAGGGAGACCGTGATATGAGAGGAATTAAGGAGACACAAAAGCTCAAGATTAGGGATGCCCAAGGCGTCCCAAGATAATATTTCAAGAAGTCTCAAGCGTCTAAGCTTGGGGATGCCCCGGTTGGCATCCCACCTTTCTTCTTCAACAACTATCAGTTAGTTTCGGTTGATCCTAAGTTTTTGCTTCTTCACATGATGTTTGCCATTCTTAGAATGCATTCTTAGAATGCCATCATAAAATATCAAGATCTGAAATTATTAAATGAGAGAGAGTCTTCACATAGCTACATAATTATTTAACTACTCATTGATCTTCACTTATATCTTTTTGGAGTAGTTTGTCATTTACTCGTGTGCTTCACTTATATCTTATGAGTAAATAGTTGAATGAGCGAATATCATAAATCTGAAATTATATATGTTTCATATGCTTATCCCATGGGGAGTAATGACTTCACACATAAGAAGTAGAGGTGGTAAATTTATTGAAGGTTAGCAAACATTGTATTGGTCACTTTAACAATTCATGAAAGAATATTGAAGGAAGAGAGATTTCACATATAAATATACTATCTTGGACATCTTTTGTAGTTGTGAGCACTCATTAAAATTGAAGGAAATATGCCCTAGAGGCAATAATAAAGTTATTATTTATTTCCTTATAATCATGATAAATGTTTATTATTCATGCTAGAATTGTATTAACCGGAAACATAATACATGTGTGAATACATAGACAAACAAAGTGTCACTAGTATGCCTCTACTTGACTAGCTCGTTAATCAAAGATGGTTATGTTTCCTAACCATGAACAATGAGTTGTTATTTGATTAACGAGGTCACATCATTAGTTGAATGATCTGATTGACATGACCCATTCCATTAGCTTAGCACACGATCGTTTAGTATGTTGCTATTGCTTTCTTCATGACTTATACATGTTCCTATGACTATGAGATTATGCAACTCCCGTTTGCCGGAGGAACACTTTGGGTGCTACCAAACGTCACAACGTAAATGGGTGATTATAAAGGAGCATTACAGGTGTCTCCGAAGGTAGATGTTGGGTTGGCGTATATCGAGATTAGGATTTGTCACTCCGATTGTCGGAGAGGTATCTCTGGGCCCTCTCGGTAATACACATCACATAAGCCTTGCAAGCATTACAACTAATATGTTAGTTGTGAGATGATGTATTACGGAACGAGTAAAGAGACTTGCCGATAACGAGATTGAACTAGGTATTGGATACCGACGATCGAATCTCGGGCAAGTAACATACCGATGACAAAGGGAACAACGTATGTTGTTATGCGGTCTGACCGATAAAGATCTTCGTAGAATATGTAGGAGCCAATATGGGCATCCAGGTCCCGCTATTGGTTATTGACCGGAGACGTGTCTCGGTCATGTCTACATTGTTCTCGAACCCGTAGGGTCCGCACGCTTAAGGTTACGATGACAGTTACATTATGAGTTTATGCATTTTGATGTACCGAAGGTTATTCGGAGTCCCGGATGTGATCACGGACATGACGAGGAGTCTCGAAATGGTCGAGACGTAAAGATTGATATATTGGAAGCCTATGTTTGGACATCGGAAGTGTTCCGGGTGAAATCGGGATTTTACCGGGTTACCGGGAGGTTACCGGAACCCCCCGGGAGCCATATGGGCCTTCATGGGCCTTAGTGGAAAGGTGAAAGGGCTGCCCACAAGGGCTGCGCGCCTCCCCCCTTCCCCTAGTCCTATTAGGACTAGGAGAGGTGGCCGGCCACCCCTCTCCCTCTTTCCCCCTCGGGGAATCCTAGTTGGAATAGGATTGGAGGGGAGTCCTACTCCCGGAAGGAGTAGGACTCCTCCTGCGCCTCCCTCCTTGGCCGGCCAGCCTCCCCCCTCTACTCCTTTATATACGGAGGCAGGGGGCACCTCTAGACACACAAGTTGATCCACGTGATCTATTCCTTAGCCGTGTGCGGTGCCCCCTGCCACCATATACCTCGATAATACTGTAGCGGAGTTTAGACGAAGCCCTGCTGCTGTAGTTCATCAAGATCGTCACCACGCCGTCGTGCTGACGGAACTCTTCCCCGACACTTTGCTGGATCGGAGTCCGGGGATCGTCATCGAGCTGAACGTGTGCTCGAACTCGGAGGTGCCGTAGTTTCGGTGCTTGATCGGTTGGATCGTGAAGACGTATGACTACTTCCTCTACGTCGTGTCATCGCTTCCGCAGTCGGTCTGCATTGGGTACGTAGACAATACTCTCCCCCTCGTTGCTATGCATCACATGATCTTGCGTGTGCGTAGGAAATTTTTTGAAATTACTACGAAACCCAACAGTGGCATCCGAGCCTAGGTTATTTATGTTGATGTTATATGCACGAGTAGAACACAAGTGAGTTGTGGACGATACAAGTCATACTGCCTACCAGCATGTCATACTTTGGTTCGGCGGTATTGTTGGACGAGACGACCCGGACCAACCTTACGCGTACGCTTACGCGAGACCGGTTCCCTCGACGTGCTTTGCACATAGATGGCTTGCGGCCGACTGTCTCTCCAACTTTAGTTGAACCGAGTGTGGCTACGCCCGGTCCTTGCGAAGGTTAAAACGGAGTCTATTTGACAAACTATCGTTGTGGTTTTGATGCGTAGGTGAGATTGGTTCTTACTTAAGCCCATAGCAGTCACGTAAAACATGCAACAACAAAGTAGAGGACGTCTAACTTGTTTTTGCAGGGCATGTTGTGATGTGATATGGTCAAGGCATGATGCTGAATATTATTGTATGAGATGATCATGTTTTGTAACCGAGTTATCGGCAACTGGCAGGAGCCATATGGTTGTCGCTTTATTGTATGCAATGCAATCGCGATGTAATGCTTTACTTTATTACTAAATGGTAGTGATAGTCGTGGAAGCATAAGATTGGCGAGACGACAACGATGCTATGATGGAGATCAAGGTGTCGCGCCGGTGACGATGGTGATCATGACGGTGCTTCGGAGATGGAGATCACAGGCACAAGATGATGATGGCCATATCATATCATTTATATTGATTGCATGTGATGTTTATCTTTTATGCATCTTATCTTGCTTTGATTGACAGTAGCATTATAAGATGATCTCTCACTAAATTATCAAGAAGTGTTCTCCCTGAGTATGCACCGTTGCGAAAGTTCTTCGTGCTGAGACACCACGTGATGATCGGGTGTGATAGGCTCTACGTTCAAATACAACGGGTGCAAAACAGTTGCGCACGCAGAATACTCAGGTTATACTTGACGATCCAAGCATATACAGATATGGCCTCGGAACACGGAGACCGAAAGGTCGAGCGTGAATCATATAGTAGATATGATCAACATAATGATGTTCACCGATGAAACTACTCCATCTCACGTGATGATCGGACATGGTTTAGTTAATTTGGATCACGTGATCACTTAGAGGATTAGAGGGATGTCTTTCTAAGTGGGAGTTCTTAAGTAATATGATTAATTGAACTTAAATTTATCATGAACTTAGTACCTGATAGTATCTTGCTTTTTTATGTTGATTGTAGATAGATGGCTCGTGCTGTTGTTCCGTTGAATTTTAATGCGTTCCTTGAGAAAGCAAAGTTGAAAGATGATGGTAGCAATTACACGGACTGGGTCCGTAACTTGAGGATTATCCTCATTGCTGCACAGAAGAATTACGTCCTGGAAGCACCGCTGGGTGCCAGGCCTGCTGCTGGAGCAACGCCAGATGTTATGAACGTCTAGCAGAGCAAAGCTGATGACTACTCGATAGTTCAGTGTGCCATGCTTTACGGCTTAGAATCGGGACTTCAACGACGTTTTGAACGTCATGGAGCATATGAGATGTTCCAGGAGTTGAAGTTAATATTTCAAGCAAATGCCCGGATTGAGAGATATGAAGTCTCCAATAAGTTCTATAGCTGCAAGATGGAGGAGAACAGTTCTGTCAGTGAGCATATACTCAAAATGTCTGGGTATAATAATCACTTGATTCAATTGGGAGTTAATCTTCTAGATGATTGCGTCATTGACAGAATTCTCCAATCACTGCCACCAAGCTACAAGAGCTTCGTGATGAACTATAATATGCAAGGGATGAACAAGACTATTCCCGAGCTCTTCGCGATGCTGAAAGCTGCGGAGGTAGAAATCAAGAAAGAGCATCAAGTGTTGATGGTCAACAAGACCACTAGTTTCAAGAAAAAGGGTAAAGGAAAGAAGAAGGGGAACTTCAAGAAGAACGGCAAGCCAGTTGCTGCTCAAGAGAAGAAACCCAAGTCTGGACCTAAGCCTGAAACTGAGTGCTTCTACTGCAAGCAGACTGGTCACTGGAAGCGGAACTGCCCCAAGTATTTGGCGGATAAGAAGGATGGCAAAGTGAACAAAGGTATATGTGATATACATGTTATTGATGTGTACCATACTAATGCTCGCAGTAGCACCTGGGTATTTGATACTAGTTCTGTTGCTAATATTTGCAACTCGAAACAGGGGCTACGGATTAAGCGAAGATTGGCTAAGGACGAGGTGACGATGCGCGTGGGAAACGGTTCCAAAGTCGATGTGATCGCGGTCGGCACGCTACCTCTACATCTACCTTCGGGATTAATATTAGACCTAAATAATTGTTATTTGGTGCCAGCGTTGAGCATGAACATTATATCTGGATCTTGTTTAATGCGAGACGGTTATTCATTTAAATCAGAGAATAATGGTTGTTCTATTTATATGAGTAATATCTTTTATGGTCATGCACCCTTGAAGAGTGGTCTATTCTTATTGAATCTCGATAGTAGTAATACACATATTCATAATGTTGAAGCCAAAAGATGCAGAGTTGATAATGAAAGTGCAACTTATTTGTGGCACTGTCGTTTAGGTCATATCGGTATAAAGCGCATGAAGAAACTCCATACTGATGGACTTTTGGAACCACTTGATTATGAATCACTTGGTACTTGCGAACCGTGCCTCAGGGGCAAGACGACTAAAACACCGTTCTCCGGTACTATGGAGAGAGCAACAGATTTGTTGGAAATCACACATACCGATGTATGTGGTCCGATGAATATTGAGGCTCGTGGCGGATATCGTTATTTTCTCACCTTCACAGATGATTTAAGCAGATATGGGTATATTTACTTAATGAAACATAAATCTGAAACATTTGAAAGGTTCAAAGAATTTCAGAGTGAAGTTGAAAATCATCGTAACAAGAAAATAAAGTTTCTACGATCTGATCGTGGAGGAGAATATTTGAGTTACGAGTTTGGTGTACATTTGAAAAACTGTGGAATAGTTTCGCAACTCACGCCACCCGGAACACCACAACGTAATGGTGTGTCCGAACGTCGTAATCGTACTTTACTAGATATGGTGCGATCTATGATGTCTCGTACTGATTTACCGCTATCATTTTGGGGTTATGCTTTAGAGACGGCCGCATTCACGTTAAATAGGGCACCATCAAAATCCGTTGAGACGACGCCTTATGAACTGTGGTTTGGCAAGAAACCAAAGTTGTCGTTTCTTAAAGTTTGGGGCTGCGATGCTTATGTGAAAAAGCTTCAACCTGATAAGCTCGAACCCAAATCGGAGAAATGTGTCTTCATAGGATATCCAAAGGAAACTATTGGATACACCTTCTATCATAGATCCGAAGGCAAGACTTTTGTTGCTAAATTCGGAAACTTTCTTGAGAAGGAGTTTCTCTCGAAAGAAGTGAATGGGAGGAAAGTAGAACTTGACGAGGTAACTGTACCTGCTCCCTTGTTGGAAAGTAGTACATCACAGAAAATTGTTTCTGCGACACCTACACCAATAAGTGAGGAAGTTAATGATAATGATCATGAAACTTCAGAACAAGATACTACTGAACCTCGTAGATCAACCAGAGTAAGATCCGCACCAGAGTGGTACGGTAATCCAATTCTGGAAGTCATGCTACTAGATCATGATGAACCTACGAACTATGAAGAAGCGATGGTGAGCCCAGATTCCGCAAAGTGGCTTGAAGCCATGAAATCTAAGATGGGATCCATGTATGAGAACAAAGTATGGACTTTGGTTGACTTGCCCGATGATCGGCAAGCAATTGAGAATAAATGGATCTTCAAGAAGAAGACTGACGCTGATGGTAATGTTACTGTCTACAAAGCTCGACTTGTCGCGAAAGGTTTTCGACAAGTTCAAGGGATTGACTACGATGAGACCTTCTCACCCGTAGCGATGCTTAAGTCCGTCCGAATCATGTTAGCGATTGCCGCATTTTATGATTATGAAATTTGGCAGATGGATGTCAAAACTGCATTCCTGAATGGATTTCTAGAAGAAGAGTTGTATATGATGCAACCGGAAGGTTTTGTCGATCCAAAGGGAGCTAACAAAGTGTGCAAGCTCCAGCGATCCATTTATGGACTGGTGCAAGCCTCTCGGAGTTGGAATAAACGTTTTGATAGTGTGATCAAAGCATTTGGTTTTATACAGACTTTCGGAGAAGCCTGTATTTACAAGAAAGTGAGTGGGAGCTCTGTAGCATTTCTGATATTATATGTGGATGACATATTACTAATTGGAAATGATATAGAATTTCTGGATAGCATAAAGGGATACTTGAATAAAAGTTTTTCAATGAAAGACCTCGGTGAAGCTGCTTACATATTAGGCATTAAGATCTATAGAGATAGATCAAGACGCTTAATTGGACTTTCACAAAGCACATACCTTGACAAAATTTTGAAGAAGTTCAAAATGGATCAAGCAAAGAAAGGGTTCTTGCCTGTGTTACAAGGTGTGAAATTGAGTAAGACTCAATGCCCGACCACTGCAGAAGGTAGAGAGAATATGAAAGATGTTCCCTATGCATCAGCCATAGGATCTATCATGTATGCAATGCTGTGTACCAGACCTGATGTGTACCTTGCTATAAGTTTAGCAGGGAGGTACCAAAGTAATCCAGGAATGGATCACTGGACAGCGGTCAAGAACATCCTGAAATACCTGAAAAGGACTAAGGATATGTTTCTCGTATATGGAGGTGACAAAGAGCTCACCGTAAAAGGTTACGTTGATGCAAGCTTTGACACTGATCCGGACGATTCTAAATCGCAAACCGGATATGTGTTTACATTAAATGGTGGAGCTGTCAGTTGGTGCAGTTCTAAACAAAGCGTCATAGCGGGATCTACATGTGAAGCGGAGTACATAGCTGCTTCGGAAGCAGCGAACGAAGGAGTCTGGATGAAGGAGTTCATATCCGATCTAGGTGTCATACCTAATGCATCGGGTCCAATGAAAATCTTTTGTGACAATACTGGTGCAATTGCCTTGGCAAAGGAATCCAGATTTCACAAAAGGACCAAACACATCAAGAGACGCTTCAACTCCATCCGGGATCTAGTCCAGGTGGGAGACATAGAGATTTGCAAGATACATACGGATCTGAATGTTGCAGACCCGTTGACTAAGCCTCTTCCACGAGCAAAACATGATCAGCACCAAAGCTCCATGGGTGTTAGAATCATTACAGTGTAATCTAGATTATTGACTCTAGTGCAAGTGGGAGACTGAAGGAAATATGCCCTAGAGGCAATAATAAAGTTATTATTTATTTCCTTATAATCATGATAAATGTTTATTATTCATGCTAGAATTGTATTAACCGGAAACATAATACATGTGTGAATACATAGACAAACAAAGTGTCACTAGTATGCCTCTACTTGACTAGCTCGTTAATCAAAGATGGTTATGTTTCCTAACCATGAACAATGAGTTGTTATTTGATTAACGAGGTCACATCATTAGTTGAATGATCTGATTGACATGACCCATTCCATTAGCTTAGCACCCGATCGTTTAGTATGTTGCTATTGCTTTCTTCATGACTCATGTTCCTATGACTATGAGATTATGCAACTCCCGTTTGCCGGAGGAACACTTTGGGTGCTACCAAACGTCACAACGTAACTGGGTGATTATAAAGGAGCATTACAGGTGTCTCCGAAGGTAGATGTTGGGTTGGCGTATATCGAGATTAGGATTTGTCACTCTGATTGTCTGAGAGGTATCTCTGGGCCCTCTCGGTAATACACATCACATAAGCCTTGCAAGCATTACAACTAATATGTTATTTGTGAGATGATGTATTACGGAACGAGTAAAGAGACTTGCTGATAACGAGATTGAACTAGGTATTGGATACCGACGATCAAATCTCGGGCAAGTAACATACCGATGACAAAGGGAACAACGTATGTTGTTATGCGGTCTGACCGATAAAGATCTTCGTAGAATATGTAGGAGCCAATATGGGCATCCAGGTCCCGCTATTGGTTATTGACCGGAGACGTGTCTCGGTCATGTCTACATTGTTCTCGAACCCGTAGGGTCCGCACGCTTAAGGTTACGATGACAGTTACATTATGAGTTTATGCATTTTGATGTACCGAAGGTTGTTCGGAGTCCCGGATGTGATCATGGACATGACGAGGAGTCTCGAAATGGTCGAGATGTAAAGATTGATATATTGGAAGCCTATGTTTGGATATCGGATGTGTTCCGGGTGAAATCGGGATTTTACCGGAATACCGGGAGGGTTACCGGAACCCCCCGGGAGCTATATGGGCCATAGTGGGCCTTGGTGGAAAAGAGAAGAGGTTTCCCTAGATGGGCTGTGCGCCTCCCCCTTCCCCTAGTCCTATTAGGACTAGGAGAGGTGGCCGGCCCCCTCCTCCTCTTTTCCCCCTCCGCGAATCCTATTCCGACTAGGATTGGGGGGGGGGGAATCCTACTCCTAGAGGGAGTAGGACTCTCCTGCGCCCTCCTCCTTGGCCGGCCAGCCTCCCCCCTCTACTCCTTTATATACGGAGGCAGGGGGCACCTCTAGACACACAAGTTGATCCACGTGATCTATTCCTTAGCCGTGTGCGGTGCCCCCTACCACCATATACCTCGATAATACTGTAGCGGAGTTTAGGCGAAGCCCTGCTGCTGTAGTTCATCAAGATCGTCACCACGCCGTCGTGCTGACGGAACTCTTCCCCGACACTTTGCTGGATCGGAGTCCGGGGATCGTCATCGAGCTGAACGTGTGCTCGAACTCGGAGGTGCCGTAGTTTCGGTGCTTGATCGGTTGGATCGTGAAGACGTACGACTACTTCCTCTACGTCGTGTCATCGCTTCCACAGTCAGTCTGTGTTGGGTACGTTGACAATACTCTCCCCCTCGTTGCTATGCATCACATGATCTTGCGTGTGCGTAGGAAATTTTTTGAAATTACTACGAAACCCAACAAAAATATGACATGCTAAAGGTTGAGGTTGGATAAGGAAGACAACGTAATGGGTTATGTTTTCTTATATTTGAAATAAAGTATATTGTCATGGATCATCCAACACGTTGAGCTTGCCTTTCCCCCTCATGCTAGCCAAATTCTTCGCACCAACTAGAGATACTACTTGTGCTTCCAAACATCCCTTAAACCAGTATTGCCATGAGAGTCCACCATACCTACCTATGGATTGAGTAAGATCCTTCAAGTAAGTTGTCATCGGTGCATGCAATAAAAATTGCTCTCTAAATATGTATGATCTTTTAGTGTGGAGAAAATAAGCTTTATATGATCTTGTGATATGGAAGCAATAAAAGCGACGGACTGCATAATAAAGGTCCCTATCACCGGGGGCAATATAAAGTGACCATTCTTTTGCATTAAGATTTTATGCATCCAACTATAAAAGCGCATGACAACCTCTGCTTCCCTCTGGGAAGGGCCTATCTTTACTTTTATCTTCTACCCTTATGCAAGAGTCATGGTGATCTTCACCTTTCCTTTTTACATTTTATCCTTTGGCAAGCACATTGTGTTGGAAAGATTCTGATATATATATATCCAATTGGATGTAAGGCATCATGAACTATTATTGTTGACATTACCCTTGAGGTAAAAGGTTGGGAGGCGAATCTATAAGCCCCTATCTTTCTCTGTGTCTGATTAAAACTTTGAACCCATAAATATCGCGTGAGTATTAGCAATTGTGAAAGACTACATGATAGTTGAGTATGTGGGGTTTGCTAAATCAAAGCTCTGACATAGACTCTTCCTGAAAATCAGATGAATTGTAATTGTTTGATGATTGATAACACGGTTTGTTAGTTTTCAAGAAAGTTTATGATCTATACTTTAACATGTGAATAGTTTGTTACTTGATCATGAGAAGCTTTATGAGATGAGCTATTGTTGTGATATATAATGATGCTAGAAAAGGTGATTGAAATTATCATTGATCAAACTTGTGCACCTGCTAGCATTCACACTTCATAAATTATTTATTTTATCATTTACCTACTCGAGGACGAGCAGGAATTAAGCTTGGGATGCTGATACGTCTCCAACGTATCTATAATTTATGAAGTATTCATGCTATTATATTACCTCTTTTGGATGTTTATGGGCTTTATTAGACACTTTTATATTATTTTTGGGACTAACCTATTAACCCAGAGCCCAGTGCCAGTTTCTGTTTTTTCCTTGTTTTACAGTATCGCAGAAAAGGAAAACCAAAGAGTCCAATTGACCTGAAAATTGACGGAGCTTATTTTTGGATCAAAAGAAGCCCACGAAGCATCAGAGTTGGACCAGAAGAGTCCCGGGCTGCCCACGAGGGTGGGGGGCGCGCCCACCCCCCCTGGGCGCGCCCCCTGCCTCGTGGATAGCCCGGAGATCCACCGACGTAATTCTTCCTCCTATATATATCCATATACCCTAAAAACTTCGGGGAGCAGAATAGATCGGGAGTTCCACCGCCAGAAGCCTCCGTACCCACCGAAAACCAATCTAGACTCGTTCCGGCACCCTGCCGGAGGGGGGGAATCCCTCTCCGATGGCCATCTTCATCATCCCGGTGCTCTCCATGACGAGGAGGGAGTAGTTCTCCCTCGGGGCTGACGGTATGTACCAGTAGCTATGTGTTTGATCTCTCTCTCTCTCTCTCGTGTTCTTGAGGTGGTACGATCTTGATGTATCGCGAGCTTTGCTATTATAGTTGGATCCTATGATGTTTCTCCCCCTCTACTCTCTTGTAATGGATTGAGTTTTCCCTTTGAAGTTATCTTATCGGATTGAGTCTTTAATGATTTGAGAACACTTCATGTATGTCTTGCGTGGGATACCCGTGGTGACAATGGGGTATTCTATTGATTCACTTGATGTATGTTTTGGTAATCAACTTGCGGGTTCCGCCCATGAACCTATGCATAGGGGTTGGCACACATTTTCGTCTTGACTCTCCGGTAGAAACTTTGGGGCACTCTTTTGAAGTACTTTTGTGTTGGTTGAATAGATGAATCTGAGATTGTGTGATGCATATCGTATAATCATACCCACGGATACTTGAGGTGACATTGGAGTATCTAGGTGACATTAGGGTTTTGGTTGATTTGTGTCTTAAGGTGTTATTCTAGTACGAACTCTAGGATAGATTGAACGGGAAGAATAGCTTCATGTTATTTTACTACGGACTCTTGAATAGATCGATCAGAAAGGATAACTTTGAGGTGGTTTCGTACCCTACCATAACCTCTTCATTTGTTCTCCGCTATTAGTGACTTTGGAGTGACCCTTTGTTGCATGTTGAGGGATAGTTATATGATCCAATTATGTTATTATTGTTGAGAGCACTTGCACTAGTGAAAGTATGTACCCTAGGCCTTGTTTCAACGCATTGCAATACCGTTTGTGCTCACTTTTATCATTAGTTACCTTGCTGTTTTATATTTTTAGATTACAAAAACCTATATCTACCATCCATATTGCACTTGTATCACCATCTCTTCGCCGAACTAGTGCACCTATACAATTTACCATTGTATTGGGTGTGTTGGGGACACAAGAGACTCTTTGTTATTTGGTTGCAGGGTTGTTTGAGAGAGACCATCTTCATCCTACGCCTCCCACGGATTGATAAACCTTAGGTCATCCTGTTGGGTTTCGTAGTAACTTCAAAAATTTCCTACGCTCACGCAAGATCATGTGATGCATAGCAACGAGGGGAAGAGTGTTGTCTACGTACCCAACGCAGACCGACTGCGGAAGCGCTGACACGACGTAGAGGAAGTAGTCGTACGTCTTCACGATCCAACCGATCAAGCACCGAAACTACGGCACCTCCGAGTTCGAGCACACGTTCAGCTCGATGACGATCCCCAGACTCCGATCCAGCAAAGTGTCGGGGAAGAGTTCCGTCAGCACGACGGCGTGGTGACGATCTTGATGAACTACAGCAGCAGGGCTTCGCCTAAACTCCGCTACAGTATTATCGAGGTATATGGTGGCAGGGGGCACCGCACACGGCTAAGGAATAGATCACGTGGATCAACTTGTGTGTTCTAGGGTGCCTCTACCTCAGTATATAAAGGAGCCAAGGGGGGAGGGGGCGCCGGCCAGAGAGAGAGGCGCAGGAGGAGTCCTACTCCTTCCGGGAGTAGGACTCCCCTCCAATCCTATTCCAACTAGGATTCCCCAAGTGGGAAAGAGGGAGAGGGGTGGCCGGCCACCTCTCCTAGTACTAATAGGACTAGGGGAAGGGGGGAGGCGCGCAGCCCTTGTGGGCAGCCCTTTCACCTTTCCACTAAGGCCCATGAAGGCCCATATGGCTCCCGGGGGGGTTCCGGTAACCTCCCGGTAACCCGGTAAAATCCCGAGTTCACCCGGAACACTTCCGATATCCAAATATAGGCTTCCAATATATCAATCTTTACGTCTCGACCATTTCGAGACTCCTCGTCATGTCCGTGATCACATCCGGGACTCCGAACAACCTTCGGTACATCAAAATGCATAAACTCATAATATAACTGTCATCGTAACCTTAAGCGTGCGGACCCTACGGGTTCGAGAACAATGTAGACATGACCGAGACACGTATCCGGTCAATAACCAATAGCGGGACCTGGATGCCCATATTGGCTCCTACATATTCTACGAAGATCTTTATCGGTCAGACCGCATAACAACATATGTTGTTCCTTTTGTCATCGGTATGTTACTTGCCCAAGATTCGATCGTCGGTATCCAATACCTAGTTCAATCTCGTTACCGGCAAGTCTCTTTACTCGTTCCGTAATACATCATCTCACAACTACCATATTAGTTGTAATGCTTGCAAGGCTTATGTGATGTGTATTACCGAGAGGGCCCAGAGATACCTCTCCGACAATCGGAGTGACAAATCCTAATCTCGAAATACGCCAACCCAACATCTACCTTTGGAGACACCTGTAATGCTCCTTTATAATCACTCAGTTATGTTGTGACGTTTGGTAGCACCCAAAGTGTTCCTCCGGCAAACGGGAGTTGCATAATCTCATAGTCATAGGAACATGTATAAGTCATGAAGAAAGCAGTAGCAACATACTAAACGATTGTGTGCTAAGCTAATGGAATGGGTCATGTCAATCAGATCATTCAACTAATGATGTGACCTCGTTAATCAAATAACAACTCATTGTTCATGGTTAGGAAACATAACCATCTTTGATTAACGAGCTAGTCAAGTAGAGGCATACTAGTGACACTTTGTTTGTCTATGTATTCACACATGTATTATGTTTCCGGTTAATACAATTCTAGCATGAATAATAAACATTTATCATGATTATAAGGAAATAAATAATAACTTTATTATTGCCTCTAGGGCATATTTCCTTCACATCCACTTGAGGGAAATTTGCTACTGTCCTACAAACCTCTGCACTTGCAGGCCCGACAACGTCTACAAGAAGAAGGTTTTCTAGTATACATCAGTCATCGAGCTGAACATGTGCTAAACGCGGAGGTGCCGTATGTTCGGTACTTGATCGGGGCGGATCGTGAAGGTGTACGACTACATCAACCGCGTTGATAAACGCTTCCGCTTTCGGTCTACGAGGGTACGTAGACATACTCTCCCCTCTCGTTGCTATGCATCACCATGATCTTGCGTGTGCATAGGAAATTTTTGAAATTACTACGTTCCCCAATAGTGTCATCCGAGCCAGGTTTATGCGTAGATGTTATATGCACGAGTAGAACACAAGTGAGTTGTGGGCGATACAAGTCATACTGCTTACCAGCATGTCATACTTTGGTTCGGCAGTATTGTTGGATGAAGCGGCCTGGACTGACATTACGCGTATGCTTACGCGAGACTGGTTGTACCAACGTGCTTTGCACACAGGTGGCTGGCGGGTGTCAGTTTCTCCAACTTTAGTTGAACCGAATGTGGCTACGACCGGTCCTTGTGAAGGTTAAAACATCACTAACTTGATGAAATATCGTTGTGGTTTTGATGCGTAGGTAAGAACGGTTCTTGCTCAGCCCGTAGCAGCCACGTAAAACTTGCAACAACAAAGTAGAGGGCGTCTAACTTGTTTTTGTAGGGCATGTTGTGATGTGATATGGTCAAGACATGATGCTATATTTATTGTATGAGATAATCATGTTTTGTAATGGAGTTATCGGCAACTGGCAGGAGACATATGGTTGTCGCTTTATTGTATGCAATGCAATCGCCCTGGAATTGCTTTACTTTATCACTGAGCGGTAGCGATAGTCGTAGAAGCAATAGTTGGCGAGACGACAACGATGCTACGATGGGGATCAAGGTGTCGCGCCGGTGACGGTGGTGATCATGACGGTGCTTTGGAGATGGAGATCAAAGGCACAAGATGATGATGGCCATATCATATCACTTATATTGATTGCATGTGATGTTTATCCTTTATGCATCTTATTCTACTTTGACGGTAGCATTATAAGATGATCTCTCACTAAATTTCAAGGTAAAAGTGTTCTCCCTGAGTATGCACCGTTGCCAAAGTTCGTCGTGCCGAGACACCACGTGATGATCGGGTGTGATAAGCTCAACGTTCATCTACAACGGGTGTAAGACAGTTTTGCATATGCAGAATACTCGAGTTAAACTTGACGAGCCTAGCATATGCAGATATGGCCTCGGAATACTAAGACCGAAAGGTCGAGCGTGAATCATATAGTAGATATGATCAACATAGTGATGTTCACCATTGAAAACTACTCCATCTCACGTGATGATCGGACATGGTTTAGTTGATATGGATCACGTGGTCACTTAGATGATTAGAGGGATGTCTATCTAAGTGGGAGTTCTTAAGTAATATGATTAATCGAACTTTAATTTATCATGAACTTAGTCCTGGTAGTATTAGCATATCTATGTTGTAGATCAATAGCTCGCAATGTTGCTCCCCGTTTATTTTTGATATGTTCCTAGAGAAAATAAAGTTGAAATATGTTAGTAGCAATTATGCGGATTGGATCCGTGATTTGAGGATTATCCTCATTGTTGCACCGAATTATTATGTCCTTGATGCACCGCTAGGTGACAGACCAATTGCAGGAGCAGATGCAGATGTTATGAACGTTTGGCTAGCTAGATATGATGACTACTTGATAGTTTAGTGCACCATGCTTTACGTCTTATAATCGGGGCTTCAAAGACGTTTTGAAAACCACGGAGCATATGAGATGTTCCAAGAGTTGAAATTAGTATTTCAGACTCATGCCCATGTCGAAAGGTATGAGACCTTTGACAAGCACTTTGCCTACAAGATGGAGGAGAATAGCTCAGCTAGTGAGCATGTGCTCAGAATGTCTGAGTACTACAATCGCTTGAATCAAGTGGGAGTTAATCTTCCAGATAAGATAGTGATTGACAGAGTTCTCTAGTCACTATCACCAAGTTACTGGAACTTCGTGATGAACTATAATATGAAAGGGATAACGGAAACGATTCCCAAGCTCTTCGTGATGCTGAAATCGACGAAGGTAGAAATCAAGAAAAGCATCAAGTGTTGATGGTTGACAAGACCACTAGTTTCAAGAAAAGGGCAAAGGGAAGAAGGTGAACTTCAAGAAGAACGGCAAGCAAGTTGCTGCTCAAGTGAAGAAGCCCAAGTCTAGACCTAAGCCTGAGACTAAGTGCTTCTACTGCAAAGGGACTAGTCACTGGAAGCAGAACTGCCCCTAGTATTTGGCGGATAAGAAGGATGGCAAAGTGAACAAAGGTATATTTGATATACATGTTATTGATGTGTACTTTACTAGTGTTTATAGCAACCCCTCAATATGTTATACTAGTTCAGTTGATGAGATTAGTAACTCGAAACGGGAGTTGCAGAATGAATAGAGACTAGTTAAGGGTGAAATGACGATGTGTGTTGGAAGTGGTTCCAAGATTGATATGATCATCATCGCACACTCCCTATACTTTCGGGATTAGTGTTGAACCTAAATAAATGTTATTTTGTGTTTGCGCTAAGCATGAATACGATTTGACCATGTTTATTGCAATACGGTTATTCATTTAAAGTCAGAGAATAATTGTTGTTCTGTTTACATGAATAAAACCTTCAATGGTCATACACCCAAGGTGAATGGTTTATTGAATCTCGATCGTAGTGATACACATATTCATAATATTGAAGCCAAAAGATGAAAAGTTAATAATTATAGTGCAACTTATTTGTGGCACTTCCGTTTAGGTCATATTGGTGTAAAGTGCATGAAGAAAATCCATGCTGATGGGCTTTTGGAATCACTTGATTATGAATCAGTTGATGCTTGCGAACCATGCCTCATGGGCAAGATGACTAAGACTCCGTTCTCCAAAAAATGGAGCGAGCAATAGACTTGTTGGAAATCATACATACTGATGTATGTGGTCCGATGAATATTGAGGCTCGCGGCGGGTATCGTTATTTTCTCACCTTCACGGATGATTTGAGAAGATATGTGTATATCTACTTGATGAAACATAAGTCTGAAACATTTGAAAAGTTCAAAGAATTTCAGAGCAAAGTGGAAAATCATCGTAACAAGAAAATAAAGTTTCTATGATCTGATCGTGGAGGAGAATATTTGAGTTACGAGTTTGGTCTTCATTTGAAACAATGCGGAATAGTTTCGCAACTCACGCCACCTGGAACACCACATCATAATGGTGCGTCCGAACATCGTAACCGTACTTTATTAGATATGGTGCAATCTATGATGTCTCTTACCGATTTACCACTATCGTTTTGGGGTTATGCATTAGAGACAGCTGCATTCACGTTAAATAGGGCACCATCTAAATCCATTGAGATGACGCCATATGAACTGTGGTCTGGCAAGAAACCAAAGTTGTCATTTCTTAAAGTTTGGGGTTGCGATGCTTATGTGAAAAAGTTTCATCCTAATAAGCTCAAACCCAAATCGGAGAAATGTGTCTTCATAGGATACCCAAAGGAGACAGTTGGGTACACCTTCTATCACATATTCGAAGGCAAGACATTCGTTGCTAAGAATGGATCCTTTATAGAGAAGGAGTTTCTGTCGAAAGAAGTGAGTGGGAGGAAAGTAGAACTTCATGAGGTAACTGTACGTGCTCCCTTATTGGAAAGTAGTTCATCACAGAAATCTATTCTTGTGACTCCTACACCAATTAGTGAGGAAGATAATGATGATGATCATGTAACTTCAGATCAAGTTACTACCGAACCTTGTAGGTCAACCAGAGTGAGATCCGCACCAGAGTGGTACGGTAATCCTGTTCTGGATGTCATGTTACTTGACCATGACGAACCTACGAACTATGAGGAAGCGATGATGAGCCCAGATTCCACGAAATGGTTTGAGGCCATGAAATCTGAGATGGGATCCATGTATGAGAACAAAGTATGGACTTCGATTGACTTGCCCGATGATTGGTGAGTCATTAAGAATAAATGGATCTTCAAGAGAAAGACGGACGCTGATAGTAGTGTTACTATCTAGAAAGCTCGAATTGTCGCAAAATGTTATCGACAAGTTCAAGGTGTTGACTACGATGAGATTTTCTCACTCGTGTCGATGCTTAAAAGTCTGTCCGAATCATGTTAGCAGTTGCGCATTTTATGAAATCTGGCAAATGGATGTCAAAACTGTATTCCTTCATGGATTTCTTAAAGAAGAGTTGTATATGATGCAACCAGAAGGTTTTGTCGATCCTAAAGGTGCTAACAAAGTGAGCAAGCTCCAGCGATCCATCTATGGACTAGTGCAAGCATCTCGGAGTTGGAATATATGCTTTGATAAAGTGATCAAAGCATATGGTTTTATACAGACTTGCGGTGAAGCCTGTATTTACAAGAAAGTGAGTGGGAGCACTACAACATTTCTGATAAGTATATGTGAATGACATATTGTTGATCAGAAATAATGTAGAATTTTCTGGAAAGCATAAAGGAGTGTTTGAAAAGAGTTTTTCAAAGAAAGACCTTGATGAAACTGCTTACACATTGAGCATCAAGATCTATAGAGATAGATCAAGACGCTTGATAAGTTTTTTTAGTGAGTACATACCTTGACAAGATTTTGAAGTAGTTCAAAATGGAACAGTCAAAGAAGGAGTTCTTGCCTGTGTTGCAAGGTGTGAAGTTGAGTAAAGACTCAAAACCCGACCACAGCAGAAAATAGAAAGAGAATGAAAAGTCATTACCTATGCCTCAGTCATGGGTTCTATAAAGTATGCTATGTTGTTTACCAGTCCTATTGTATACCTTAGCATGATTCTGGAAACGGAGTACAATGGTGATCTAGGAGTAGATCGCTGGACAGCGGTCAAAATTATTCTTAGAGGACTAAGGAAATATTTCTCGGTTATGGAGGCGATGAAAGAGTTTGTCGTAAAGAGTTACGTCGACGCAAGCTTTTTACATCGATCTAGATGACTCTAAGTCTCGATCTGGATACATATTGAAAGTGGGAGCAATTAGCTAAAGTAGCTCCGCGCAGAGCATTGTAGACATAGAAATTTGCGAAATACATACGGATCTGAATGTTGCAGACCCGTTGACTAAATTTCTCTCACAAACAAAACATGATCACTCTTTGGGTGTTAATCACATAGCGATGTGAACTAGATTATTGAGTCTAGTAAAACTTTTGGGTGTTAGTCACATGGAGATGTGAACTAATCACATAAAGATGTGACCTATTGGTGTTAAATCACATGACGATGTGAACTAGATTATTGACTCTAGCGCAAGTGGGAGACTGAAGGAAATATGCCCTAGAGGCAATAATAAAGTTGTTATTTATATTTACTTATATCATGATAAATGTTTATTATTCATGCTAGAATTGTATTAACCGGAAACTTAGTACATGTGTGAATACATAGACAAACAGAGTGTCACTAGTTTGCCTCTACTTGACTAGCTCGTTGAATCAATGATGGTTATGTTTCCTAACCATAGACATGAGTTGTCATTTGATTAACAGGATCACATCATTAGAGAATGATGTGATTGACTTGACCCATCCGTTAGCTTAGCATGATGATCGTTTAGTTTGTTGCTATTGCTTTCTTCATGACTTATACATGTTCTTATGACTATGAGATTATGCAACTCCCGAATACCGGAGGAACACTTTGTGTGCTACCAAACATCACAACGTAACTGGGTGATTATAAAGGTGCTCTACAGGTGTCTCTGATGGTACTTGTTGAGTTGGCATAGATCAAGATTAGGATTTGTCACTCCGATTGTCAGAGAGGTATCTCTAGGCCCTCTTGGTAATGCACATCACTTTAAGCCTTGCAAGCAATGCAACTAATGAGTTAGTTGCGGGATGATGTATTACGGAACGAGTAAAGAGACTTGCCTGTAACAAGATTGAACTAGGTATTGAGATACCTACGATCGAATCTCCGGCAAGTAACATACGGATGACAAAGGGAACAATGTATGTTGTTATGCGGTTCGACCAATAAAGATCTTCGTAGAATATGTAGGAACCAATATGGGCATCCAGGTTCCGCTATTGGTTATTGACCAGAGAAGTGTCTCGGTCATGTCTACATAGTTCTCGAACCCATAGGGTCCGCACGCTTAACATTCGTTGGCGATATAGTATTTATGAGTTATGTATGTTGGTAACCGAATGTTGTTCGGAGTTTCGGATAAGATCACGGACATGACGAGGAACTCCAGAATGGTCCAGAGATAAAGTTTGATGTATTGGATAATAGTGTTTGGTCTGTGGAAGGGTTCCAGAATTCACCGGAATGGGTTCCGGATGTTTCCCAAAATGTTTGGGTACGAGAACACTTTATTTCGGCCAAAGGGGAAAGCCCACAAGGTTTTTGGAAAGCGCAAAAGGAAGTTTTGCGGAGTCCAGGGGCCAGACGCCAGGGTCCCTGGTATCTGGGTCCAGACGCCGGGAACCCTGGCGTCTGGCCCTGGAGTCCGAGAAGGACTCTTGCCTTTCGGGTGAAACCGACTTTGTGGAGGCTTTTACTCCAAGTTTCGACCCCAAGGCTCAACATATAAATAGAGGGGTAGGGCTAGCACCCAAGACACATCAAGAAACACCAAGCCGTGTGCCAGCAACCCCGCCCCCTCTAGTTTATCCTCTGTAATAGTTTTCGTAGTGCTTAGGCGAAGCCCTGCGGAGATTGTTCTTCACCAACACCGTCACCACGCCGTCGTGCTGCCGGAACTCATCTACTACTTCGCCCCTCCTGCTGGATCAAGAAGGCAAGGACATCATCGAGTTGAACGTGTGCTGAACGCGGAGGTGCCGTATGTTCGGTACTTGATCGTGATGGATCGTGAAGGTGTACGACTACATCAACCACGTTGATAAACGCTTCCGCTTTCGGTCTACGAGGGTACGTAGACATACTCTCCCCTCCCGTTGCTATGCATCACCATGATCTTGCGTGTGCGTAGGAATTTTTTGAAATTACTACGTTCCCCAATAGCATGGAACATTCAAAATTTATAGATACATTGGAGACGTATCAACCGTTGTCCCCTACCTTGGGAGGGGGGCTAGGGCTGCCATGCCCCTCCCTCACCACTATATATAGTGGGGAGGCGTCCGGGACAGCCACCCCTTCCTTCCTTGCCCCGCTTCCCACCCGTTACTCCTCCTCCATGTTCCGTCAGCGCTTGGCGAAGCCCTGTCGGAGTTCCGCTGCCACCACCACCACCACGCCTTCGTGTTAGTTCAGATCTCATCTACCTCCTCTCCCTCCCTTGCTGGATCAAGAAGGAGAGTGAAGGAAATATGCCCTAGAGGCAATAATAAATGTTATTATTTTTATTTCCTTATATCATGATAAATGTTTATTATTCATGCTAGAATTGTATTATCCGGAAACATAATACTTGTGTGAATACATAGACAAACCAAACGTCACTAGTATGCCTCTACTTGACTAGCTCATTAATCAAAGATGGTTATGTTTCCTAACCATAGACATGTGTTGTCATTTGATTAACGGGATCACATTATTAGGAGAATGATGTGATTGACATGACCCATTCCATTAGCTTAGCACCCGATCGTTTAGTATGTTGCTATTGCTTTCTTCATGACTTATACATGTTCCTATGACTATGAGATTATGCAACTCCCGTTTGCCGGAGGAACACTTTGTGTGCTACCAAACGTCACAACGTAACCGGGTGATTATAAAGGAGCTCTACAGGTGTCTCCAAAGGTACATGTTGGGTTGGCGTATTTCAAGATTAGGATTTGTCACTCCGATTGTCGGAGAGGTATCTCTGGGCCCTCTCGGTAATGCACATCACATAAGCCTTGCAAGCATTGCAACTAATGAGTTAGTTGTGAGATGATGTATTACGAAATGAGTAAAGGGACTTGCCGGTAACGAGATTGAACTAGGTATTGAGATACCGACGATCGAATCTCGGGCAAGTAACATACCGATGACAAAGGGAACAACGTATGTTGTTATGCGGTCTGACCGATAAAGATCTTCGTAGAATATGTAGGAGCCAATATGAGCATCCAGGTTCCGCTATTGGTTATTGACCGGAGACGTGTCTCGGTCATGTCTACATTGTTCTCGAACCCGTAGGGTCCGCATGCTTAAGGTTTCGATGACAGTTATATTATGAGTTTATGAGTTTTGATGTACCAACGTTAGTTCGGAGTACCGGATGTGATCTCGGACATAACGAGGAGTCTCGAAATGGTTGAGACATAAAGATTGATATATTGGACGGCTATATTCGGATACCGAAAGTGTTCCGGGTGATTTCGGAGAAAACCGGAGAGCCGGAGGGTTACCGGAACCCTACCGGGAGAAGTAATGGGCCGTATGGGCCTTAGTGTAGAGAGAGAGGGGCAGCAAGGGTGGGCCGCGCGCCTCCTCCCCCTGGTCCGAATTGGACTAGGAGAGGGGGGGCGGCACCCCCCTTTCCTGAAGGAAATATGCCCTAGAGGCAATAATAAAGTTATTATTTATTTCCTTATTTCATGATAAATGTTTATTATTCATGCTAGAATTGTATTAACCGGAAAAATAATACATGTGTGAATACATAGACAAACAAAGTGTCACTAGTATTCCTCTACTTGACTAGCCCGTTAATCAAAGATGGTTATGTTTCCTAACCATGAACAATGAGTTGTTATTTGATTAGCGGGATCACATCATTAGGTGAATGATCTGATTGACATGACCCATTTCATTAGCTTAGCACCCGATCGTTTAGTATGTTGCTATTGCTTTCTTCATGACTTATACATGTTCCTATGACTATGAGATTATGCAACTCCCGTTTACCGGAGGAACACTTTGTGTGCTACCAAACGTCACAACGTAACTGGGTGATTATAAAGGAGCTCTACAGGTGTCTCCAAAGGTAGATGTTGGGTTGGCGTATTTCGAGATTAGGATTTGTCACTCCGATTGTCGGAGAGGTATCTCTGGGCCCTCTCGGTAATGCACATCACATAAGCCTTGCAAGCATTGCAGCCAATGAGTTAGTTGCGAGATGATGTATTACGGGACGAGTAAAGAGACTTGCCGGTAACGAGATTGAACTAGGTATTGGATACCGACGATCGAATCTCGGGCAAGTAACATACCGATGACAAAGGGAACAACGTATGTTGTTATGCGGTCTGACCGATAAAGATCTTCGTAGAATATGTAGGAGCCAATATGGGCATCCAGGTCCCGCTATTGGTTATTGACCGGAGATGTGTCTCAGTCATGTCTGCATTATTCTCGAACCGTAGGGTCCGCACGCTTAACGTTATGATGACAGTTATTATGAGTTTATGCATTTTGATGTACCGAAGTTAGTTCGGAGTCTCGGATGTGATCACGGACATGACGAGGAGTCTCGAAATGGTCGAGACATAAGGATTGATATATTGGAAGCCTATGTTTGGATATCGGAAGTGTTCCGGGTGAAATCGGTATTTTACCGGAGTACAGGGAGGTTACCGGAACCCCCCGGGAGCTGTATGGGCCTTAATGGGCTTTAGTGGAAAGGAGAAGGGGCAGCCCAAGATGGGCCACGCGCCTCCCCCCTCCCCTAGTCCTATTAGGACAAGGAGAGGTGGCCGGCCCCCCTCTCTCTCTTTCCCCCTCAGCGAATCCTACTCCAACTAGGATTGGGGGAGGAATCCTACTCCCAGAGGGAGTAGGACTCCCTTGGCGCGCCCTCCTTGACCGGCCGGCCCCCTCCCCTTGGCTCCTTTATATACGGAGGCAGGGGGCACCCCTAGACACACAAGTTGATCATTGAGATCGTTCCTTAGCCGTGTGCGGTGCCCCTGCCACCATATTCCACCTCGATTATATTGTAGCAGTGCTTAGGCGAAGCCCTGCGACGGTAGAACATCAAGATCGTCACCACGCCATCGTGCTGACGGAACTCCTCCCCGATGCTTTGCTGGATCGGAGCCCGGGGATCGTCATCGAGCTGTACGTGTGCTAAGAACTCGGAGGTGCCGGAGTAACGGTGCTTGGATCGGTCGGATCGGGAAGACGTACGACTACTTCCTCTACGTTGTGTCAACGCTTCCGCAGTCGGTCTGCGTAGGTACGTAGACAACACTCTCCCCTCTCGTTGCTGTGCATCACCATGATCTTGCGTGTGCGTAGGATTTTTTTTTTTGAAATTACTATGTTCCCCAACAGTGGCATCCGAGCCTAGGTTTTATGGTTTGATGTTATATGCACGAGTAGAACACAAGTGAGTTGTGGGCGATATAAGTCATACTGCTTACCAGCATGTCATACTTTGGTTCGGCGGTATTGTTGGACGAAGCGGCCCGGACCGACATTACGCGTACGCTTACGCGAGACCGGTTCTCCCGACGTGCTTTGCACATAGGTGGCTTGCGGGTGACAGTTTCTCCAACTTTAGTTGAACCAAGTGTGGCTACGCCCGGTCCTTGCGAAGGTTAAAACAGCACCAACTTGACAAACTATCGTTGTGGTTTTGATGCGTAGGTAAGATTGGTTCTTGCTTAAGCCCGTAGCAGCCACGTAAAACTTGCTACAACAAAGTAGAGGACGTCTAACTTGTTTTTGCAGGGCATGTTGTGATGTGATATGGTCAAAACGTGATGAGATATAATTTTTTTTGTATGAGATGATCATGTTTTGTTGAAGTTATCGGCAACTGGCAAAAGCCTTATGGTTGTCTCTTTATTGCATAAGATGCAAGCGCCAAATAATTGCTTTACTTTATCGCTATGCGATAGCAATAGTTGCAAGAGCAATAGTTGGCGAGACGACCATGTGACGACATATTGATATAGATCAAGATGATGGAGATCATGGTGTCATGCCGGTGACGATGGAAATCATGACGATGCTTTGGAGATGGAGATCAAAGGCTCAAGATGATGATGGCCATATCATGTCACATATTTTGATTGCATGTGATGTTTATCTTTTTTATGCATCTTATCTTGCTTTGTTTGACGGTAGCATTATAAGATGATCTCTCACTAATTATCAAGAAGTGTTCTCCCTGAGTATGCACCATTGCCAAAGTTCGTCGTGCCCAGACACCACGTGATGATCGGGTGTGATAAGCTCTACGTCCATCTACAACGGGTGCAAGCCAGTTTTGCACACGCAGAATACTCGGGTTATACTTGACAAGCCTAGCATATGCAGATATGGCCTCGGAACACGGAGACCGAAAGGTCGAGCGTGAATCATATAGTAGATATGATCAACATAATGATGTTCACCATTGAAGACTAATCCATTTCACGTGATGATCGGTTATGGTTTAGTTGATTTGGATCACGTGATCACTTAGAAGATTAGAGGGATGTCTATCTAAGTGGGAGTTCTTAAGTAATATGATTAATTGAACTTTAATTTATCATGAACTTAGTCCTGGTAGTATTAGCATATCTATGTTGTGGATCAATAGCTCGCATTGTTGCTTTCATGTGTTTATTTTGATATGTTCCTAGAGAAAATTGTGTTGAAAGATGTTAGTAACAAAGATGCGGATTGGATCCGTGATCTGAGGTTTATCCTCATTGCTGCACAGAAGATTTATGTCCTTGATGCACCGCTAGGTGACAGACCTATTGCAGGAGCAGATGCAGACGTTATGAATGTTTGGCTAGCTCAATATGATGACTACTTGATAATTTAGTGCACCATGCTTAACGGCTTAGAATCGGGACTTCAAAGACGTTTTGAACGTCATGGACCATATGAGATGTTCCTGGAGTTGAAGTTAATATTTCAAGCAAATACCCGAGTTGAGAGATATGAAGTCTCCAACAAGTTCTATAGCTAAAAGATGGAGGAGAATCGCTCAACTAGTGAGCATGTGCCCAGATTGTCTGAGTACTACAATCGCTTGAATCAAGTGGGAGTTAATCTTCCAGATAAGATAGTGATTGACAGAATTCTCTAGTCATCATCACCAAGTTAGTAGAACTTCGTGATGAACTATGATATGCAAGGGATAACGGAAACGATTCCCAAGCTCTTCGTAATGCGGAAATTGACGAAGGTAGAAATCGAGAAAAACATCAAGTATTGATGATAGACAAGACCACTAGTTTCAAGAAAAGGGAAAAGGGAAGAAGGGGAACTTCAAGAAGAACAGCAAGCAAGTTGCTGCTCAAGTGAAGAAGCCCAAGTCTGGTCCTAAGCCTGAGACTAAGTGTTTCTACTGCAAAGGGACTGGTCACTGGAAGCGGAACTACCCCAAGTGATTGGCAGATAAGAAGGATGGCAAAGTGAACATAAGTATATTTGATATACATGTTATTGATGTGTACTTTACTAGTGATTATAGCAACCCCTCAGTATTTGATACTAGTTCAGTTGCTAATATTAGTAACTCGAAACGGGAGTTGCAGAATAAACAGAGACTAGTTAAGGGTGAAGTGACGATGTGTGTTGGAAGTGGTTCCAAGATTGATATGATCATCATCGCATACTCCCTATACTTTCGGGATTAGTGTTGAACCTGAATAAGTGTTATTTGGTGTTTGCGTTGAGCATGAATATGATTTGATCATGTTTATTGTAATACGGTTATTCATTTAAGTAAGAGAATAAATTGTTGTTCTGTTTACATGAATAAAACCTTATATGGTTACACACCCAATGAAAATAGTTCGTTGGATCTCGATCGTAGTGATACACATAATCATAATATTGAAACCAAAAGATGCAAAGTTAATAATGATAGTGCAACTTATTTGTAGCACTGCCGTTTAGGTCATATTGGTGTAAAACGCATGAAGAAAATCCATGCTGACGGGCTTTTGGAATCACTTGATTATGAATCACTTGATGCTTGTGAACCATGCCTTATGGGCAAGATGACTAAAACGCCGTTCTCCGGAACAATGAAGCAAGCAACAGATTTGTTGGAAATCATACATACTGATGTATGTGGTCCGATGAATATTGAGGCTCGCGATAGATATCATTATTTTCTGATCTTCATAGATGATTTGAGCAGATATGAGTATATCTACTTGATGAAACAAAGGTCTGAAACATTTGAAAAGTTCAAAGAATTTCAGAGTGAAGTGGAGAATCATCGTAACAAAAATGAAAGTTTCTACGATATGATCGCAGAAGTAAAATATTTGAGTTACGAGTTTGGTCTTCAATTAAAATAATGTGAAATAGTTTCACTACTCACGCCACTTGGAATACCATAGTGTAATGGTGTGTCCGAACGTCATAACCATACTTTATTAGATATAGTGCGATCTATGATGTCTCTTACCGATCTACCACTATCGTTTTGGGGTTATGCATTAGAGACAGCTGCATTCACGTTAAAAAGGGCACCATCTAAATCCGTTGAGATGACACCGTGTGAACTATGGTTTGGCAAGAAACCTAAGCTGTCGTTTCTTAAAGTTTGGAGTTGCGATGCTTATGTGAAAAAGTTTCATCTCGATAAGCTCAAACTCAAATCGGAGAAATATGTCTTCATAGGATACCCGAAGGAGACAGTTGGGTACACCTTCTATCACAAATCCGAAGGCAAGACTTCTGTTGCTAAATTCGGAGTTTTTCTAGAGAAGGAGTTTCTCTCGAAAGATGTGAGTGGGAGGAAAGTAGAACTTGATGAGGTAATTGTACCTGCTCCCTTATTGGAAAGTAGTACATCACA